>NC_089734.1:3895648-5265648 GCF_035083965.1 Branchiostoma lanceolatum
GGTCCTGTGAAGCAGTTTCTTACCCGAACCCACCAGGTAGGTTACTGTAAATGCATTTAAGTTCGCGTGGTTTTTATTCCGCGCTAAAGGGGAAATGAAGTGTTCACAGTGGTTTAAATAAGCGGCAGTGCTTTAGTCACATACGACTACAGTATTGGACAAAAATGTTCGCAGTGGTTTTAAGTTCGCGGTGAAACGGTTACCGCGAACATAAAACCACCGCGAACATTTCTGCATTTACAGTACATCCTTTCCAGTGAAAAACATTAGGAACCAACCGTTGCCTTGGTTGATCTCCAAGCAGATCTGACGGTTGCCAAGACCGTATCGAACTGGCAAAAGGAGATTTTATTGCAACCATGGTGGCGACGAAAGCTTCCTTTACAGTTGGATACGGTGTTATAGCCACCGAAAGATCTGCTTGGGGAATAGCCTTGAGCACAATAGCAATGGGTCCCTTAGCTCACTATACGACTGGTCACCATTTTATTATGTTCGACGTAGGGGTGTTTAATGCTTAGGTCCCAGTTGGAAAAGGGGCCCCGCCGGTTAGTTCACGGGCAGACAAAGGGGCCCCGCCGGTTAGTTCACGGGTAGACAAAGGGGCCCTGCCGGGTAGTTCACGGGCGGACACATTGCATTCGCGTGTATATATGCTGTGAACTAGTAAAGACTGCTAGAGGAACAAATGTTGTGTATAGAATACCCGTAGTACAACCTATCTTTCATACAAAACCCACAAAACCTTCAACCAAAGTGCTACAGGCCAGATTACAATGCACATCAGATTCAATCTTTAACAAACTGTTCCTCAGTTACCAGCGGCAATATATCGGCTTGTGAAGCTCTTCTCGGAGACCAAGAAGCAGATTCGAATCCAGACGGAGGTATCTTGCATTTCCACCTCCTCACTAAGCCCGTCCCACTGAACTCCATTGTCAAAGTCAGTGTGGTCATCTCCGCTGAGGGGCATCAACCTGGTTATACCTACATCAACATACACACCGTCGATGTACCTGAGTACAAAATGATGTAACTATATACTTCTCCTTTGTTCCTATGTATACAGTCTTCTCATGATTTTTTTTCTTTAACGCCTCTTTAGGCGTAAGAAAAAAAACCTTGTATTTGCGATTACGGCCCTGAAAAACCCTGAAAGATATAGGGTCGGTCGGGCTGTTTGCGAAAACGAAAATTAAAAAAAGTGCATATCAAGAAAATACACAACAGGAACGTTTTGTTTCTTTTGTTGTCTTTTATATCATATATTCGTTTCAACTAGCTGTCCGGACGGGCCCCGGATTGGAAATGGGACCAAAGCATGTACAGTCGTCTCATGATTTTTTTTTCTGTCACGCCTCTTAACGCCTAAGAAAAAATGTTGTATTTCCGATTACAGTCCTGAAGGATGCTCTTTGTTCTCTTTTTTGATAGTCGGATATCTGCTTAGCGTACTCAAACGTTCGCGCTAAATGATTATCTTCCGCTTTTGCAGCTGTTCCGCAAACTGTAACCCAGGGGACTTACTGGCTCACGAGATGTTTCACCTCACCATGCCACCAATCATAGACACTTCAGGTCCTTACACATGGACTCTAGAGGAGGCCCCAGCAGACTTTCCTGGCCTTGACTGGACGAACGATATCTTACTTGTTAATGAGAATAACCTGAAAGTTCGTCCCAACGTTTTTACAGTAAGTACTTCAAATGTCTAAGAAATTACGAATCCTATCTTTGCTAATTATTGTAAATGTGCATCTCTACGATGACAATGGTGGTGATGATGATGATGAATACTTTATTGGTGGGTCGTGTGGCGCAACGGCAGGGTGTCAGGCCCGGAACCTAGTGGTCCCGGGTTCGAATCCTTGAAAATAACCATCGGATTTATTTTCTTTATATCGCTTGCCCGTAAAGTTCATGGACCAAATGGTTGTCACCATGGTTGCTGGAGGTGTAGCAGACACAATGTGGTGTTCGATTACATTATGTAGCAAGTGGCAGGACAGAGTTTAGGGGCCGGAAGTATATGCGTAAGAATGATAATTTGTCAGGCAAGGCCATGTGAAGGTAAAGATGATATGTATTTACTTGCAGATATTACCTTTCTAGTTTTTGTTATCTCCTTGAAAAATTGAGATACCGTTTTGGACGTGTGTCTGTGTTTCCGGATTTGTGTAGTCAGCATAACTCAAGAACCTCTGGATGGATTATGATGATATTTAGTTTTGTGGGTTGGTGTTAGGAAGATGATGGTCAAAGTCGATTTTGGGCCCCCTGGTATGTGACCTTGGTACTGCAGCAGAATTTCCGTTTTTGTATCTTTTGACCTGGACGTGCTATGGTCTTGTTATCTCCATGAAAAATGGAGATATAGTTTTGGGTGTGTCTGTCTGTGTGTGTGTGTGTTAGTGTTTCCGCACTACTGTAGTCAGCATAAGTCAAGAACCTCTTGATGGATTATCATGATATTTGGTATGTGGGGTGGGGTGTTGTGAAGCCGAAATTCAAGGTCGATTTTGGGCCCCCTGGTATGTGACCTTGATACTGCAGCAGAACTTCCGTTTTTGTATCTTTCGACCTGGAAATGCTATGGTCTTGTTTGATTTTGCAGGTACCGGGAAACTACACAATCAGAGCTACCAACCATCTTGACCCTGGTTTCCCAAGGATTGCCGAGTACCGCTTCCTCGTGATCAGGAACCCGGTACCAGTGAGACTTCTCCAGGACAGCTCCGCAGAAATACCCCCAGACGTGTGCTCCGTCATTCCTGCAGTAGGGGTGTCACTAGGAGACAAGTTCTGCATCGTCTGTGAAGGTACCAAATGCTTTCGTAATCAGTCTACAGAAATTCGTTATAAGTTTGAACATATCTGTATTCCTCTTAGGGCTAAAACGCAGTCAATTTCATACCTTTTTAACGTGGTCATTTTGATAACTTTTGTTAGCTTCGGCTTACATCAATAGGCCTGGTACTCAACCTATAAATGAACTATCAATCGATATATGGAAACACGCACAGACAGACGCGGCAAAAACTGTACCTCCATTTTTTTTTCTTGGAGGTAAAAAGGGGATATCATTGTGCAATAAGGTTTCGAGTGATACAATAATAACGCAATTCAAGTGTACATGGAGGATGAAAAGCTGATCTAGTACTAAAGTGGACCTTGAATAAGGTGACATTTCTTAACCAAATTGCATTCTATTTCATTTATGCAGACTTTTATGATGAGCTTGGCCCGCTTAGAATGGATTTCACGTACAAGGTTGAACCGGACGGCGTTGAAACGGCAACGGTGAAGTTTCCAGGAGACAGTCTAGCTACGGCCGGCGACATCGTTCTACAACTGTTTTCTGGTTGGGTAAGCTTACAGTATTTTTTCACTGCATCAATGAATTCTGTCTGTCTATTTGTATCTCAGTCTATTTGTACCTATTCATAGAAGGGTAATTATTGTCATGTACGTATACGTTTGGGGCCGCAATTTTAGCAGCGACACCTACCTGCCGTGTGTAACAGTAGCAGTTAGTATTGCCCTGAGGAAGGTGACAGACGGTCACCGAAACGTTGGCTGTGATGTTGTTTCTGGGTCTTTATTATCCTGTGATACTCCAACCCGAGAAGATTATTCACGGAGAGAGCTAGACACTTTCAGCATTATGTATATGCTGAAAATAAATAAACTATAGCCGTTACAAGTGTGCCTTCGACAGACACAATTCTCTTCATTTTGCGATATTGTAATCGCACACTTGAACAAGGCACATTTTTGAGATACATTTTTTCATCTGATTCTCTAAGTGCATCGGTCTATCAATACGGCAGAGTTTGGAAATGTTAAGAAGCAATCGTTACAAGCTGCACAGCCGCCATAGACGTTTCATGCTTTCAGGAAGACCGCAAGTAATTCATGATTATCCTAACTTCATGATCAACTTCAACTTTTAATACCCCCAGATGACCCCGCGATGGGGCAAAGTGGGGGGGGGGGGTCCCAGACTAAGGTGGGCAGGCCTGAAGCCTGACACAGTAAGACTCAACGGTGGGAGCCGTCACTACCGTGCCAGGTAGGGCATTCCACTGGGGAATGGTACGGGACAGATATGGCATTAAGCAATTTCAAAATACATGTATGATATTCAAATTAGGTCTCCTACACACCCATGTTGCACATCGCCCCTGGAAGCATCACGGTACAGGTGCTGGTATCCAGCGCGGACGGACGCACCACCACCGTTCGACTGGACCCGATTTTCGTAAGTGGATGATAATTATGCATGCATCAATAATACTGTAAATGCATTTAATTTTGCGTAGTTTTAATCACGCGCTAGGAAGAAAATAGAGTGTTCGCGGTGGTTTAAGTTTGCGTTGGAGACAACAGCAAATGAGGGGGTAGGATGGCAAAAAAATCGCGGTGGTTTTAATTTTGCGGCGAAGAGCTTACCGCGAAAACCGCGAACATAAAATCACCGCGAACATTTCTGCACTTACAGATGATTTGGTGTTTATTTTTAGATCGTCAGTTATGTGCCGAAAATAGATAACAAAAAAAAAGAAAATAAACTTTTACAACATTATCTATCCGATAAAAAAAGACTGTGTCAACTGCAGTAAATTAGTTCAAAGGAAAAGACAGGCAATCTTTTTTTAAACTTGTTGATGTCAACACTTTCAGGTCGCATCCCCTGGCAAAGATGCGTTAATTGCATACACGGAAGTGTTTTTCGACAGTCAATTCGGGCCTTTCTACAACCTTCTGTCGATGAGGACATCTGCGGAAACATTCGTGAGCGTAGTGACAGCTGCTAGTGTTGTAGCTACCCTGGCAAACAAGGGGGAGGACATCACTGAGGTACATCATCTTGACTCAACCCTCTTTCAACGGCAGTGTTGTTTCATTTGTTAAGTTCAGATCGTAGCAATGATCATCAAGTTGACATAAATCTGCCACTTTGAGAAACAGTGTGTTTGAGAGATCTCCAATGCAGCACCCCGGATATATTCTCCAAGCAGAGGTTTCGGTCGAGTGGGGTAGGAGTGTCCGGGATTTTTTACGTCTCCCGACCTTCAAAGGAAAGGAGAGAGACTTAAAAATCCCGGACACTCCTACCCCACTTGGCCGAAACCTCTGCTCGGAGAATATATCCGGGTATGCATAGTTTAGATATACAGGAAAGCATTACACTGGGGAACGTTGGATTGGAGATCTGCCTGGACGTATCTTTTCAGGCTGGCGGATTTATGTACCCTGGTGGAATTACATTAGTAGATGTTAGATGTGTTGCACATGGTCATCCTTGCTCACATTGTTGCCCATTGTTGCTGTATGTTTTAGGTTACAGACATAGTGGCTGAGAACATGGCAAACGTAGAGCTACAGGACTATGACGGGATTGTAGGATTGGCAAACACGATCTTACTGGTCACCGCATTTCCCGAGTATGTGTCTGGTGACGCACAAGTAAGTAGTAGCACTTCATTTGCTGAGGTACGCTTCTTCTTCTCCTCGGGTCACCACTTCAGTCTGCTACACTCTCCCACTCCAGTACTCCACACACGCCCTTCCTCTGGGGTCGGAGCTTCCAGATCTTCCTTGGTGCAAGCTCAGGCAGGAGGGGGCAGATGAGAAGGCGTTTCATGGTCTGCTCCTGCCCGAAGTCGCATGCCGTTTGTCCATCGGAACTGAGACCCCACTGAACTGCGCTATGCTCTCTCTATGCGCTATGGTCTCTCGGCGCTCATTTTTTGATCGATCGATCTTACTAGTCACCGCATTCCTCGAGTCTCGATGTCTGGTGACGCACAAGTAAGTAGTAGCACCTCACTTGCCATAAGTGACCATTGGAATCGATAAAACACGACAGTGTCATCCAAAGAAAATGTGCGTATCTTAAATTCCAAGCGAACGGTAAATGTGACATATGGGGATACTGAGCTCATACATTTACTTAAATGCAGGTCAACAGTGCGGTGTCTCTGAAGCATGCATCTGAGACGTTAAGAGAGATGTCTCAAGATAACGGTTTGCCGGTGGACGAAGTGAACATGGCGACGGCATTCACATTTACAGGTATGCATTTCAGATCAATAGCAAATTTGATTTTTTTTATTTCTATTGAAACTGGAGCGTTCTCTCTCTCTCTCTCTCTCTCTCTCTCTCTCTCTCTATGAAATAATTCACCTAAAATAGTAATGGTGAATGTAGGCTTATCTATGCTGCAATTTTAGGTGTGAAATGATTCTATTCTCCAAAACATTTTGATGGAATCCCAATATCCAGATCCCGATTCCAATCTCTACTAGTAGAGATTGGAATTCCAATCTCTACTAGTAGAATCCGGAACTCTACTAGTAGAGATTGGAATTCCAGTCTCTACTAGTAGAGTTCCGGACTCTACTGGATTCCAATCTCTACTGTGACTATATATATATATATATATATATATATATATATATATATATATATATATATCGATTTTCCAAAACATTTTGATGCAATCCGAATTTCTTCTATCAGAATTGGAGATTGTCCTGGTAGAATTCCAATCTCTAACAGTAGAATCTGGAATTCTCCTAGTAGAGATTGGAATCCCAATATTCAGATCCCGATTTCAATCTCTACTAGTAGAGATTGGAATTCCAATCTCAACCAGTAGAATCTCAACCCGGAACTCTACTAGTAGAGATTGGAATTCCAGTCTCTACATGTAGTAGTTCCGGACTCTACTGGCTTCCAATCTCTACTGTGACATATATATATATATATATATATATATATATATATATATATATAGAGAGAGAGAGAGAGAGAGAGAGAGAGAGAGAGAGAGAGAGAGAGAGAGAGAGAGAGAGAGAGAGAGAGAGATATAGAGATAGAGATATATAGAGATATAGAGATATATAGAGATATAGATATATGTTGTGGAAGGTAAAGGGCGGTGGAAGAAGAGGAATGGGCTCCACCTTCCAATACCGTGCCCTAGACACAGTGGATAACAACCCACTGCCCCTACGGTCTCAAAAAGGCTATATGTGATTATCTTTACATTTACCTACTTAAATGCATATAAAACGTTGCAATTTATATGTTTTAAAGGGTGGTTTAACGTGAAAGATCCGATTCCTTGTTAACGCGGCCTTTGGAAACATTCCAGGCGCTGCCCACGTGTTCAAAGCTTCGGAAGTCAAGGCTATGTCGGAGCAAGAGGATGGGGTGGGCTTCTCCAGCATGTTGGAAAAGGTAGGCAAAATGGCTTATAACCTGTGGATGTACCGGTTGATAAGAATCTAATACCAGCTCAGAAAAGGACAAGAAATAGTCATACATTTAAGTACCAGAGTTATCAAACAAGGATTGATGTGTTGAAACATTCGTATTTTCCGAGAATCATAATAGAATGGAAGTCGTTGCCATAAAATACTATAGGAACATTATCACTAAATAGCTTAGATTTAATCCACCAGGTAATATAAATCCGCCACTTTAAAAAACAGTGAAGTTGAGATATCTCTAGTGCAGCACCGCCCCAACCTCCAAATATGGACGGTTTAGATATGCAGTAGTGTATGACATGTATATACTGGGGGACTTGTGTGTTTTAACTTTACAGAACAAAGATGCGACGACAAAAACCTTCCAAGCCTTAGATGTTCTTGACGACATCTATCTGCTCAACATGATGCCAGCCTACAATGACGATGATCTGTTTGCTGATTTTTATACATCCAAGGTACGATTCTGTTAAAATGAGGTCCTATCACATCATTGGAAGTGCTCATCATCATAGCTTGTCGTTTATCTCTATCCAGTTCAGTGCGACTTCATTCGCTTCCCGCAGGTCTGAGTCTGTGCTGGTAGGTGAGAGTCTGCAGTTGTTCATCAGGTGTTGCAAGGTTTGGGGGTCCTCACCGCAGCCGCAGGCTGCGCTGTTGGCCTTCCCCCACCGTAGCAGGTTGTCACCTGTCCTGGCCACCTTTGCCCTTGCCCGGTTCAGGGCAACCCAGTTCCTTCTGGGCAAGTCGGCCCCCGGGGGCAGGGACTCGCTGGGGGGTGGGAGTGCCCTGTTGTTGTTCGGGTCACTAACTCATTGGGGAGGAAATAAACTTGCAATGACAATATCTCTGCATTTGTCATGTCTCCATGTCAACGTAACTGGCTTGCAACTAAGTTGTATTCCTGTTGATATTGCCATACCATGCAAAGCGGTGGATATCATCCTCTACATCACGGTTGTGCAGCTACTAGAAAATAGACGCGTTGATATTCATGGCATGCACATGTTGAGACAGTCGTTTATTTTTGTACAGATTCACGTGAGAATCAAACGACAAGATCCCGCTGACCCCTCCGAGAGGCTGTACACAGTGGCGGGTGTGAGCGACTCTTTTGTCCGCGTGCCGTCCTTTGCAGCGCTTGCTGAAGATGGTTGTCCGCGAGGAGAGACGGTTGGAGTGCAGGTAAGATCTGCCACTTTGTTCCGCCAATGCAAGGTACAACTAATGCTGCGGTCCCAATCGCACCGGTGCCCGTCGGGGATGTAGCCCCGGCCGGGCCCCGAAGCCACAATTTTGTCCCGGTGGGTACCTCTCGGTGTTCGCAAGATTATCTCACGGCGTCTATTGGTTACAGGTACCCGGGTTGCATTTCAGTCCGAGTTAAAGTCACCGCGGGGCCCGGCCTTGCCTAAAAGGTGTCTGACGGGGCCACGTAGGGGTCACGCCAGAAAGTGAAAAAAAGTAAAGTACCCGGCGGGGCCCCTTTTTCCAATTGGGACTGTAGCATAAAGATACGAGTTTGTTTAGTTTTACTTCTTTGCCTTTTTTTAAGGATTGCTTAGAAAGGTCTTCTAGTGATGATCCACAAAGCTGTTACATGAGAATCATATTAACCATTGGGACGCATATACATGTAACTGTAAATTTTGCGATTTCTTGTTGACAGTTTGCTGTAAATTGTTCTTGAAAATGCAGAAGTGACAAAAATAACAAACAAATTATTTTCAAACGATACTGTTCATCAAACAGGCTTAACAATTGGCAACAGTCCGTTGTACAGTGCATTAAGTATAATCTGTATAGAATAACCATATCCGTTTTATTATTAATCTTTTTATTATCATAATGTAATCCTATTCTTATTTGCAGTTCCTGGAGTCTAATTTCAATCCGTTTGAATATTCAAACAACTCGCGTTTCGTCGAATCAGACGTTATAGGCCTGGCAGTCAAATGTGGCAACTCAACCGTCCCTGTGTCTGACCTGGTGGAACCAATAGACATCCTGGCACGAAGGGAAAACAAAAGTCTGGATGAACTGATGTACATCTTTACTACATCTTCACTACTCGGTGATATATCAGTATGTTTAATCTTTACATGTTTAGCCATGTTGATTTGATTATACGATATTTCTCACTCAAAGACGTTCCTTGGATAGAACGTTAAATGGAGGCTCCGTGTTTGAAGAGAGCCACACCTCGAGCACGTAAAAGAACCCACCACACTGATCGAAAAGGGTAGGGGTCCTTCCCGATGTGAGTGAATCAAATAGATCTGTCTGGATATGTAGTTTATACTCTTATTGTCTGGTACGGGTTGTAAAGGTAATTATAACCTGTTCAATCATTGCTTCACAAATCTCAATAAACAAATAAATAGATAAATTATTAAAAAAATATATGTCGTCAACGGCTTCGGCTCGGTATCATAAATATTTACATGCACATAATGATACAGCTCGTTACTGCAGCTCTCTTGATGTCAATCAATATATTACTGTTGCTGAACTAATATTGAAGGGGCTAATTTTCCCGTTTTGCAGTTTTTTCATGTTCATGCCAAGAGAAACATGTCATCGATGAGCTTCAGCCTAGACTTCAACAGCACC
This sequence comes from Branchiostoma lanceolatum, assembly GCF_035083965.1. Lineage (NCBI taxonomy): Eukaryota > Metazoa > Chordata > Leptocardii > Amphioxiformes > Branchiostomatidae > Branchiostoma > Branchiostoma lanceolatum. The sequence goes on from NC_089734.1 coordinate 3,905,542, forward strand.
CTCTTTCCTCATGACGTCACCCTTTGGTTGAGCAAACACGAGCCTCCAACACCGGACAACTATGACTGGACAACCACGCTGCCAGTTTCGGATGGTGAGCTCTTCGCCATCCCATGGATAAACGGAACATCCTTAACGTCCAGCGCTTACCAGTGGCTGCTGCCGGAAGATGCCATCACAGATGAAGATGTGGACGTGCACAACATGACCGACTATTTCATCGGTAACGTTATCTCTTATCTATTCTTACAACTGATTATTGTTATGAAATTGTAAAAATATGATATGGTACAACTGAAGGTGACTACATGTCTGATTAGTGTATTATATATACATTTTCATACATGCTATGACATGAAGATATTTTTAGAAGTAAGATTAGTCAGGCATCATCTGACAGAAATAACCTAATTTCATCTTCAACCAGAACACGGGATATCAAAACAGGAAGTTCCGCTACAGTACTTTAGAAAGCTGCTAGGAGGCCCACATTCTAATCATCCGAAGGTCTTGTCAAGACCATCTAAGCATTCTCGTTTTATGCTGGTCTTACACACACACACAAACACACACACACACACACACACACACACACACACACACACACACACACACACAAACACACACACACACACACACACACACACACACAAACTAACTCTACGGAAAACATATTTCTAACCTTCTTGGCGATTACTTGAATGTATACTTGGATTATAGGAGTTCGGTTCGGCTCTGAGTCAGATCGTGCCAGCGGAGAAACCGTCGACTTCACCCTGTACGCCTTCGAGACATCCTGTGTCTACTTTGAAGAGAACGGAAACCACCTGTGGCAAAGTGACGGCTGTAGAGTAAGTTATACACAGTTTTGAAACATTCGAATCATGGAAGTGTTGCATATATGAATAAATTGGCATGGCATTTGATAAATTGACATTGTGTACATTTGTACCGTTCTATCTCCCAAACTGGTCGGTTTGATGTCCAACATAAGCCACATCCACTGCCAGAGCAATCAATTCAGATATACTTGAATAAATAAATTTGCATAAGATTGGTCTCCGAATATAAGTAACTGTGTAAATTTATACCGATTATCTCACAGGTTGGTCTGGTGTCTAACATAACCCACATCCACTGCCGGTGTGATCACCTGACCAAATTTGCTGGATTCGTGGCGCCGAATCCACTCAACATCCAAGACGCTCTCTCAGCAAACATCTTGGAGAATCCGGCAGGTCTCACCCTGGTTCTGACTGTGTTCGCTTCTTACGTGATGGGAATCGTCTGGGCCAGGAAGGTAGACAGGAAAGACATCGCTAAGGTAAGGCGAATATGATGTTACGATGTGTACGTTTACATGCATAGGAGGAAAACATAGGATTATTAAGCAACCTTTATTCATGTACATGTATCACCACTTCCTGATGTATTACTATTACCATTACAGTAAGGATAACTGATTTAGACATAATTGTTTTCATGGTAAGATAAATCACAATTCATCATTGGTAGACAGGGCGTTCGGAGAAACTGTTTCAGGGGCATGAAGGGTGAAACAGAACATTTGAAAGAAAAACAAATATGCATTAGCATATTTTCATAATTGTACATATCAAACCGTCAAAGAAACAGAGAATTGGCTTTCTACTGCAGGCTTCATTAAGTGTTACTTGACGTACGTGTGTTACATTCATGAACAAAACAATACATCAAACCTAGCCAAATACCTTGTTTTATGGTACGTTGGTGAATATTAGTCATCCAGGAATTTAACAAATAAGATTTATTTCAGTCTATACCACTTTATTACAATATGAAAATATCAGACGTTTCAGATGTCATCCGACCAAAAAAACTGATGAGAGATGTCGGATGACATCTGAAACATCTGAAACGTCTGATATTTTCATGTTGTAATCCGGTGGTATATATTGGATAAAAATTTCATTATTTCTTCATTATGTAAAGGTTAACAATTCCCATAGTTGGCACAGCGATATGTACAGTTGTGTTTTCTCACTTTCCTGTATAAATTTCAGGCTGGAATAGGACTACTGCCTGGACACAAGCTGAACCCTCGCAAGGAATGTCAGTACATCATCACAGTATACACTGGATTCCGGGGCAACGCAGGGACAACCGCGGAGGTAGTCTGACTACTGCTTCGGTTACATTTGCACCGGTGTCCGTAGGGGGTGCAGCCCCGTCGGGCCCCGAAGCCACAAATTTGTCCCGGTGGACTGCCGGGTACCGGGAGGGGGGGGTACCTCCGATTAGCTCACGGTGTCTATTTATTAATTTGTTACCGTTGATTTCAAGTCCGGGTTATGATAATTCGGGGCCCTTACTGGGCTCCAAAATAGCCCAACAGTCGCAGGGTGCCCCACGGGACCATGTAGGGGCCATTTTCGTAAGTGCAAAAAAAAACGTAAACTACCCGGCGGAGCCCCTTTTGATTTGTACCAAGTTAATAATGAAGCTCTGTGTTTATGATATAAACTGTAACATAAGCTTTGAACCGCTTTTCATCACAGGTTACGTTGGTGCTATGCGGCAGCCAGTACGAGAGCCCTCTCTTTACGCTGAGGGACGACAACCGATGTCTGTATGAACAGGGCAGTGTGGACTCTTTCCTGGTGTCAACAGAAGAGCCGCTAGGGGTCCTCACTCACATGAGGGTGTGGCACAACAACGCAGGGTTCAGTCCGTCATGGTGAGATTATTAACAACAGAAATGCAATGTGTAAATGGCGTTAGTAGGTAACAAAGTTCTTTGTACACATCTGTTTTATTTTTATTTTTAAATTATACTATTTCGGATGGTGACGTTAAGCCGACGGCCCCATGTATGAGGGAGCTTCAAGCGTAAAACCTCTGCGCGTAAAAGAACCCAACACACTTATCGAGAAGAGTAGGGGGGACATTGGCTAAACATCGTGAGCCGTAGCGAAGCCGCATTGCACTGCCACTAGCGAGCTACTTGAAAAACCATTATGACTGCTTTACCCCTTAAATGCTGATTTGTTGATCTCCTGTTGCAGGTACCTCAGTCAGATTGTAGTAGTCAACAGAGGAACAAACGCCCCGGACTTTTTCCTATGTAACAGGTAATAAATGATTTAATAAAATTTCAACTGTGGATTAAAAACACAACGTGATCAAATGCCGTATGGTTTGAGTGGTTTGCGAAGTTAGAGGAAATTATTACATATCTTAACGATAGCTTTAATGATGTGTGTTATTGTAAACTATGCTTGTCCAGTAAGCATATTTCATAAGACATTGGTCATTTCAAGAATAATTACTTTCTGATTACTTGTAGGTTTAGAGTATAGCGTAGGGCCATTGATATTTTAACTGGGGTATATATGGTACATGTCTCTGTAACAGTTTGGGTTAATCAGATGACCCCCTCTTTTCTTCAGATCTTCGTACATATCTTCTATAACTTGCAAAACGTTTGGGCATGGATCTTTTAAACATGCTATAGACGCTGCCTTCTAGAATATGGCACAAAACGGTCGTAACAAAATACTGCGTGAAAGATAACTTATATTTAATTTTTGCATTATTTTATTCATCATGTAGGTGGTTCGCGGTTGACGAAGATGACGGAAAGATCGAGCGTGCTATTCCTACGTCAGTGGAGGAGGATATTACAAGATTCCGCAACTTGTTCCTTGAAAAGAGCGCAAGGTAATTGGCTTTCTTTTAGTTTCTTTAGTTGTGTGTCTTGAAACATGAATTTTAATTTCAGTGTTTACTTGTAGTCTAACAAAACAGTATAGACTGGGGCTCTGTGGACTGTACATATAACTGCCAGCCAATGTCTCAAACTAAATCACAAGCAAGGAGTTTATGGTCCTTCAACGGATCATATTAAATTCTATTCTTCCAAATTTAGTCATATATTCATCGTTTTCATCATACAGGGACATGAATGATGGCCACCTTTGGTTCTCCGTGAAAGGACGTCCAGCGCGGAGCCCCTTCACCCGTGTCCAGCGCCTGTCCTGCTGCCTAGCGCTGCTCTACAGCACCATGATCACCAACATCATGTTCTTCGGTCGTGGAGACGACTTCAACCCTCCCGAACCGCTCAGGATAGCTGGTGTGGAAATCAACCCTCCGATTTCACTTCCACAGGTGACGAGAATTTGGATGTTCATGCAGCATTTTAAGATTATGCTTTAATCGTGAATCCATGACAATCACAATGTGCTTTCGTTTTGATCTTTGTAGTGCCTAGTAGCACAGTGGACAGAAGTTGTTTCAGTTGCACGGTAAATTTCTATCGGGAGGTGTTGCTAGCCCTTCACCTTTAACGTGCTCGATACATTTCCTCGAAAATTCCCTGTGGCTACCGGGCTATTTTTGAGCACCACCGGGCCCCGGGATGTTTTTAACTCGGAGTCAAAATTAACCCGGAACCCGGTAACAAATAGACGCCGAAAGCTAATAGCGAGAACATTGAGGTACTAGTATCCGCCAGTTCACCCACCGAGACAAATTTGTGGATTCGGGGCCCGGCCGGGGCTACATCCCCTACGGGCACCGGCGCAAATGTGACCGTAGTATTATTGTCCTCAGAAGGGTGAAATAATATCGTTTATGATGTTTTCAAGTACTAGTATTCACTTCCTTGCCTTCCCTTCTCTTAGCTGATGATCGGCATACAGAGCGCACTCATCATCCTACCAGTCAACCTTCTCATCGTCTTTCTCTTTCGCAATTCTGGATCACCGACACCAAAAAAGGGCAGCGGCAAGAAGTCGAACTCGGAGCCAGGCAGACGCGTCGTGGAAGTACCACACCGGAGACCTAAGAAGAAAACAGTCTTACCTTTTAACAACCCAGACACACCGCCCGTTAGGTACATGCATAAAAGACTGCTTTGTCATTGGAAAAAATACCGAAACTAATGATTAGCCCCACTCGATTGTAACACTATATATCAATGACTTATGCTAACCCTTATTGTATCAGTAATTAGGATGTCAAGTTGTGTTCTATACCTCTATTTTGTAATATGTTAAAAAGATGTTGCCATACATTGTACCGTGTACAATTGTCGTGCAATAAAGTTCTTCTCTTCTTTAGGTATCCAAGAGACCGACACGTCGTCGGTGTCAATCCAAGAGACCAAAAGCTCAGAGTACTGCAGTCGTCCTTGGATGAAGGTGTTGAAGAACGCGTGATGCGTGACGTACATCAAGATAACGCCTGTCTTGGACAAAAGTTGTCTCTGCCTTGGTGGGGTGTGTTTATAGGTGAGCTGTAGAAAGTAGAAAACAAATTTCTCCGCCAACTGTACCTATACCCAAAAATATCAAATATATCTAATATGCAACTCATACGGACTTGAATGAACGCACAAGTGTGAACTGGCCCTACCAGTGCTAACATATAAATATGCTCGCACATGAAAATAAGTACAATTGAAAGTCCAAAAGGCTGATATCTAAATAACCAATACGACTGCCTCTTGTCACGTGATAATCAACATCAGTTACGTGACAAGAGAACTCAAAGACGAGATCTGACTTTAACGGGTTGATGAAGAGACTGAGTTCGTCTCGAAAGATCACCAGAGTAGCTAACTCTTTTTGTTGTGTCTTAAATGTTTAGATATTTGTCAAAAGTAATTAACCAATGGTGTGCACCCCCAGGATGGCTCCTCGTGTGGTCCGCGAGCTTCGTGGCGGCCTTCTTCACGGTTCTGTACACGCTAAGTTTCGGGAAGGCGAAAGCAGAGGCCTGGGCTTGCACCTTTGTGACGTCATTCGTCGGCGACCTGTTTCTAGTGCAGCCGGTCAAGCTGCTTCTGGTGGCGGTGATCTTTGCGTTATTCACCAAGGTACAGTTTGATTTATTTATTCATTTATTTATTTATTTATTTGGCTGTAAAGAAAACCAGCTAGCCGAAGGCTATTACAGAGGGTTAGCCCAAAGCACAATATTCAAAAATCAATGCAAACTTTCACAACACACATGAAGGCTCAAACTGTTCTCTGAAATTATGCTAAAACACCTCAGATATGAGTATACCACTGCGAAGACATATCCCAACTAATGCTTCGGTCACAATTGGAAACAAAGGTGACCCCGCCGGTGAGTTTACGGGCTATTTTTGCACTTTCGAGCGTGACCCATGTGTATAAAATAAAGTTTTATAAACTATGACTTGTGTACTATATAAAGATTTCTTTTCTAACATAGAAACCTGTGGAGGATGAAGATCCTCCTCCTACACCCACAAGAGACGACGAGGAGTATATAATATACAACAAGGTAATGACCTGTTTAATGGTAGGTTCTATCAGACTCCATTGCGACCTGACAATTTGGCCAAATACGGAGATAATCGTTGATGAAGGTTAGACATCCAGGTAATAAGATACGCCAAAAGTAACTACTCAAGCAACTGGATAAAATGTTCAAAATTAGGTAATCGTTTGCACCCAGAGTTTGCTTTACTCAGTAGAATTTCACGCGGTGGAAGTTTTATACCCCTACCGCTTAAAACTACTGCCGGGTGCCAAAGATTCCCTCGGCGGCGGAAAGCCCCTTCTGCCCCGAAGAGCGCCCAGCTAACGCCCCTGTCACACTTGTGCGTACATACAAGCCCGCGTGAGTTGCGTATTAACATGTTTTTGGTTTAGGTTAAGTTTGCAGCCGAATAAGCGATTTCTTAGGTTCGATCACCAGGTTGCACAACGGTGGGTCCAAGTAGAAAACAACTTTTTTCCCGCAAACCTTACTTAAACCAAACATTACTTAAACCAAAGGAATGTTAATGCGCAACTCACGCGCATTTGTATATACGCACAAGTGTGACAGGGGCTTTATAACAAAAGACTGGATGCCAGGTTAACGGTAATCATTTTGCTTTGGTGGGATATTTACTAACAGAGCTATGTCCCGCAGGATGATGTTCCTACTACACAGAATAATCTAGGAACCAGTGCCACTGGCTGGATGCGATATTTTACCTCAAACCGTGCAGCTGAGCAAGACACCAACTCAAAGGTAGATCATGCACCATTAGGTTCAAGCGGTATGCCTAAACACCTCACCCGAATTCATCCGACCTCATCCGAACTCAAAAAAATATGCCGCAAATCTTAAGTATTTACCAGTTTTTCATGTTACCCCTCTCGTTCCAAGATGAGAAGGAATGTCTGTCCGCCATATTGGATTCTCATTGTTGTGGTCTATTTAGGCCGCTAATACCTTTTTGTCGTTTGACAGACGACAGGACAATAAGACGGTGGATGCTGTTTGGGTCATAGATTATAGCATAACATAATTGTATCGCAATCAACTCATGATAATTGTGCACAATGTGTTTTTCATCCTCATATACAAGCACGTATTTGTTACCATGGAAACTAGCGGAGAAATATGCAAAAACTGGTAAATAATACTTAAAATAAAGACTTGCTGCATATTCTTTTATTCATAATTTCATAGACAATGTATCCAGAGCACCACATAAAGTCCTTGCCCCAGGTACACTGCATATCAGACTCGGATGAGTTCGGGTGAGGTCGGATGAGGTCGGTTGAGGTGTTTAGGCATACCCAGGTTCAAGTTAGTATGTTATGTGAAACGCTTGCTTGTTCCTACTGAGGCAATGATCTGTTTTGGATCTGAACTACAAGTACTGTTAGGTACTAACCCGTTATGATATCAGTTTCCAGCTGAAGAAAGGTCCACGTCACCACCAGATGAATCAGTTTTGGCCGAAGCGAGAGCCCGGAGCGCAGAGAAACGCAAACGTCGTGCCGCCGTGCTGGAGGTGATCGTGTTCGGCCTGTTCGTGACGGTGATCATGCTCACGGCGTACCAAGAACGGAGCCCGCTGGCCTTCTACATGACACAGAACGTGAAAGGACAGATCGTGGAGGGAGACCTTTCTGATGTAAGTAGCTAGCACGAAAAATTGGTGACGTCTCTAAGTCAGTAACGGCACAGCCCAAGAGACTGTACATGTCTATCGATCAGATGATAGGCCATGTTGATTTTATTCTATGGATGACATCTTCTGGGAACCTGAAAACCGATGGGAGCGTGCGAATGAAAATGAGCTTGGCCAAAAAAGTAGTTGCCTTAATTATGACATCTTTAGAAGTTGGTAGGAAGGTTGAACAAATGACTAAACACACAGAGTATGGTATACCGAATTATAGATTCTCCATTTTTGATCTTTCTGACTTTGGCATTCTTCTCTGACTTTAAAATTGACTTTGGCATTCTTCGACATTATCATCCTATTCTACTCATTTCAAGGTCAAAGACATCGAATCATTCTGGAGTTGGGTTGAAGACGATCTGATTCCGACAACACGCTCAGCAGAATGGTACAACGGACAGGCCACGTCAGCAGACACGGTTCTTCAGGACATGCTAACTCGTCCTTTGGACGCGGTACAGTTGAGACAAGTGCGACTGAAACAGGGTAAGGCGGCAAACTGTTTTGGCAAACATTGTGGTGAATGAATGAATGAATTCATATTCAGGCTTTGTTACTAACTGCCGACATGTCCGATCCGTGCTCTTAAGATATATAAATCTATGACTAACACTAAGGCTTGCCTTCGTCTCTGATATTTTGTTCAGGACAACTCTGTGAGACACCAAAGAGAATGCAGCATATAATACCACTGTGCACTGCGGGCTTCTCTAAACTAACGGAAGATATTGACGACTATACCCAGGTGAATATAACCACATCATTATACCACAAATGACGTTGCTAAAGGACATACTGTTGTCAGAGGCTGCCCTGTATAATTCAAAAGGATTTTATACTAAAAGAAAAAAAAACGATTTCGTGTGATGCATCGTTACTTGCCAAGTCGGTTAATCTAAGAACAGTTGTTTTTCTAATCATAAATCAAATTATTTTGTTTAATTTTTGCCTCGTAACGTAATGTTACATCTGCAAACTTTCAGACTGCTTCAATAACAGAATTCCAATGCGCACGCTGCACCTTGCTTTGAGTTTCTTGCTTTCATCATATATGTTTGTGACGTTTCTTGATCAATCGATATGTTCTATACTCCAGGGATGGATTCCTCTAAACAAAACCGTCAACAGTACAGGTACGGTAACATGTACGCCGACATCACCGACACCTACCAGTACTGTGAGTACACCGGTCACAGGAGCGGACTGTACTAACAGTCTACTGACAACGGAAGAGATGGAAATGGCTTGGAAGTACAGCTTTGCCTCTCTGATAGACAGTAAGTCTGGGGTCATTATCGATACCGTTTCTGCAGGGTTTGCGATTCATCTTCGCTGCAAAAAAAGGCGTTGGACAGCTAACGTATTATCCATAGGGGAAGGCAATAGAAAATGATCATGCTTAGGTCCCAATTGCACCATAGCCCGTAAGCGGTGTAATACCGACCGGGCCCCGAAGCCGCAAATTCCTCCCGGTGGACTGCCGGTGTTCACACGGCGTCTATTTGTTACCGAGTCCCGCGTTGATTGTAAGTCTGAGTTGCCACGTAGGGGTCACGCCCGAAAGTGCAAAAAAAAACAGCCCGTCAACTACCCGGCGGGGCCCCTTTTTCCAGTTGGGACCGAAGCATAACTAGGCGCTGACCGCTGTCTCCTGATGCTTTGATACAGCAGTATTCTCACTTAAAATATTGTTTCATATCCAGGCTTCCCGTATTTCGGACTACACGGCACATATCGCACCGGTGGTTACCTCGCTCCGTTGGGAAAGACGCGCGCATCGGGTCTGCGGTCGGTAACGTTCCTACAGCAGCGCAGATGGTTGGATGAGCGAACCCGCGCCGTCTTCGTGGAGCTGATTCTGTACAACCCACATGCGAACCTGTTCTCATCGGTGACTCTAGCGGTGGAGTTTACCAACCTAGGAGCCGCCTACAGGGGGGCCGAGGTCGTAACCTTGAGGCTGATCCAACAAGACGCCATCTTGCTCTTGGTACTGCGGGCAGTGCTGGCAGTCTTCATCCTTTTCTTTGCTATCAAAGAAGGTAAGAGATACATTACTGGTTTGAATATTTGTCGTATATCCTATTTTAAAAAACATATAAGGTTAGCACCACTATAGACAAGTTGATACGAATGATTAACTTTGCAGCATTCCTAGTACGTTGGACTCTTTTATTTCAGACTAACATTGCCTGAAATGGTATGGATAAAAACAGTTGAACTAATGTCTGTAAACACGGACATCTTCTCAAACTTTCCTGATATATAGACCATGAATATAGACGTCCATGTCGTTTCAGTCAAACGACTTTTGTCCCGTCCGATGGAGTACCTGAAAGATTTCTGGAGCTGGATGGAGCTTCTTGTGATCATCGTTAGCGTCGCGACCCTTGGCGTCTATTTCAACGCTCAAGCCATCATCGATGAAGCTGCCGAACAACGAACATCTTCAAGCGCCGTTTTCAGTCTCTACAAAAGCGCGGTCAGCTGGTTTCAAGTTTACACGTACCTGCTCGCATTGCTCATCTGTTGTGGTACGCTGAAGTTCATTCGGCTCCTGCGGTTCAACTCACACGTTCACGCCCTCACCATGACCGTCAGAAAGTCCTACAGACCCGTTCTTCAGTTCACCTTCATGGCGGGCATCGTTCTCATGGCCTTCACCCAGATGGGGAACCTTCTGTTCGGCACCAAGCTGCAGGATTACAAGAACATCCTGACCAGTCTGACAAGCCTGTGCACCATGATGTTAGGTAGTTTTGATTTTGACGCTCTCGTTGACGGACATTGGGTCCTCGGTCCCTTGATGTTCTTTTCCTACCAAGTCATGATGCAGTTCATATTACTGAGCATGTTCATGGCAATCCTCATGGATGTGTACGCAGAGGAAAGTCAGGATCCGAACACAGATGATTTACGGATGGTTGGTTTTATCAGAGAAACCACTTCAGAAGCTGTTGGGAAAGCACATCGTACTTTGTCAAACGTCGGGAAGAGAAACAGCACAAAAGCAGCCCAGACTGGAACACCCGATCTGGACAATCGCGGAAAGTTTTCAAATGTGTTTGAAGAACTTGCTGGTAAGATTTAGTAGCCGAGATAGTGGAAGAACTTGCCGACTCGGAGGTTGATAAGGTCTAGTGGCCTCATCAAACCATGCAATCATCCATCAGTTGAACTGGTTTTGGAACTGTAACTTTGCTCGTTTTATGAACTGATTCAACAAATAGATATGATGTTTCTGTTTAACTGTCACCTGTCTGATACGGTACTCGTGACTTGTAGGTTCCAACCAAAATGATTTAATATGAAGGAATTATATGTGCAAGCAAGGAGGTGTTGATGTAAAAAAAAAGGCACTTAACACGACTTTCCTCACTTCACTCACTCAGGTGTAGATGAGCACCTAGCTTCTGTTTGGGACGTCCATCGGACAGCACGTATACGTTAATTGTGTTTGAGGAGAGCCACACCTCGGGCCCGTTAAAGAACCCACCACACTTATCATTGAAAAAAGAGTAGGGGTCCTTCCCGGTGTGAGTGGGTCAAACCTTTACAGTCTGGTCCGGGTTGACATCTTGAAAAGTTATGTCAATCCTTTGACAAATGTTGTAAATCTGAATAAATGAATATATACCTGGAACTCTTTGTCTCGTTGCCCATATTCATATTGTAGGGTTCAAATCACAGACTGAAGTTACTACTGCTGCAAATAATTGCCTGGAACTATGTAAATTTACAAGTATGTTCAAAGTAGCCAACTATTCAAGTGACATAGATGTGCCCACCTTTGTTGTACATTATATATACATGTTTTCCGTTTCTGCATGTTTTGAAGTCAGCAAGGGTGTAGGCCTCTTTGTTATTATTGAATAGTTAGATGTTTGTACCAATGTTCAAACATGAACAGTTTATATAACAGCTAATGCTTTACGGTAATGCGAAGTATGTTATCGTGGTAAATGATTCCAACTCTTATAACCTTAGTTTTTCATTCAGAAATAAATGTTGACAAAGTCACAAAATGCGATGAACATTTTGTATCATTCCTTTCAATTATTTTTTCAATATTCATTTACTTATCTAAATAAACATAGCAGAAACACGTGGACAATATAGATGGACAACATAGGAAAACGTGGTGGACAACATAGCATGCAGTAACACGGGGACAACGTAGCAAAACACGTGAACACCGTATAGCAGGAACACGTGGACAATGTTGTATCGATAATTATTTGTTTAAGGACCACAGGAAGAATAGCTACATTCACATTGTAAGCTAATTGTGGATCCCAAATAAAGTCAAAGACGATATACACGTGTCTTTGAATTGCCTTGATCTAACAATACATAAGATTGGAGTACATTACTTGTAAATATCTTTATCAAGAAGAAGAGCGGACACATATGTAGACCACACATTATTGGTTTATTAACTACATTGCTGCTGTGTGACGGCTCATGGCGGTTATACCGGCTATATAGATACAGATACGGGTGACTGAGAAACACGAAGGTTTTGCGTGTCAAAGGTTGAGGCGATGATATGCTACCTGTCAAACTACATCAGCCAAGTCATTTTTCATCGAGAAATTACTTGCTAATTGCCATAGCCACATCGACTGCGACATCGGCTACAAGAGGAGGGGGTCAACCGAGGCGAAGAATACTTTTCAGGAAAGAGAAGATGAATATCAACTCAGCTGAAAATGAGTGTTCTTACAATTTACTGGAAACATTATTGGGCATGGGTACACGATCCAATCTTGTACACACAAATGCAAATGAGTACGCTACTATGAAAGCCACCGAGTCCCCCTTTTACGCTGAACGGCGATCGCGTTGCGACCTCACTGCGACATAAATCAGATTTGTGTAACCCTTGACTTCATAATTGAATATCATGAAAAATGTAAAGGTTTGACATTAAAGACAACAAAACAGACACAAAGCTTAAAAGATCTATTTTCTCTGAAATTAGTTGAGCGCTCTCTCAAATCAAGGACACTATATTATATAATGTCCTTGGTCAAATGATTGTGTAACGCTTTCAGTAAAATTGGATGGAGGTCCCAAGGATGAAAGCCTTTTGTGTAGTGGCTAACTATAGATACACCAGAGAAACACATTGTTGTTTGATCACACATAAGTACTGCCTGCAGAAAGACGTTTAACTCATTTGTGTGTACAAGATTGGATCGTGCCCATAGTCAACATGCGAAGAATCCCGAACATGAGGGGGACTGACAGACTGTTACTCTTTACAGGTAAGAATTCATCTGATAGGGCCCTTCACACTTGTGCGTATATTCATGTGTGAGTGAGTAGCGCATTAACATCTTTTTTTTGTTTCAGTAAGGTTTGTGGGGAAAAAGTTGTTTTCTACTTTGACCCATCGTTGCGCGGCCTAGTGATCGAGCCTAAAAAATCACCTATACGGCTGCAAACTTAACCTGAACCCAAAACATCTTAATACGCAACTCATGGGGGCTTGTCTATACGCGCAAGTGGGACAGGGGCTGAAGACTTCAGACATGTTCTTGGATGTCGTGCAGCATGTATTCGATATATCAACCTGGTATTGCATTATACGGTGGAAAAAAACAATGCTTGGACATAAAGGCGGAGATTATCTATTTTGTATGGTGCATTTAAAGTGTTCAAATTTATCTATATTCTATATGAATGAATGAATTGTTCTTTATTAACGTGTCTTGCGCTTTATGCGCCCGTTCTTTGTGGGCTATTAGACATCAAAATTATAAATGATACATAGAGAAAGGTGACAGAGGAACAGAATAACAAAAGCAGCAAGTAGTTAACAGAAGGTTAAGAAATTGCATAAGTAAATGTACAATACGATTGGGATGCATGGAGATGAGGGTCCCAAGGACAAACGTCTTTTGTGTAGTATGACGAACTATAGATACACCAGAGAAATACATTGTTGTGCGATCACATAGACATATTGCATGGAAAAAGACGTTTAACTCATCTGTGTGTACAAGATTCAATCGTGTACATATTCAACATGCGAAGAATCCCGAACACGAGGACGATGAACGTGGTTTTGTGTTTCACATTTTACATGTAAGAATACACCGGTCTTTCTTAAAAGAGGAATTGAAATGCATTTCATAAATGTTCTTGGACGTCTTGCAACATTTCTTGGAGATATTAAACTGGTACTGCGTGATACGGTGGAATAGACAAAATAAAGGCGGGGACCATCTACTCGAATGAATGAAGAAGGTTGAAAACATATATAAGTAACTATATAATACCAAGGCCAATAGAGTACACAGTACTTGGGCAGTGACATCACATCAAATGTACAGATCAACAGAAATCCATTAGTATTGAGCTGATACACCAAATAGTAGTTAATCAAGCAACTGGTTGGAAACGGTCAAACGTCTCAAGTAGCATCCACTACTTTTATATCGAGTTGATTGAGTGCTTTTTGGTGTATCCTATGACCTGGATGTCTAACCTTTATCAACTTTGAACTGATATTTCACATAATATATAATGTACATACAGTAGGGGAGATAAACAAGGGGCAGCAACAGGTACAACATACGCAGAGACAGGTAAAGTAACAAAGTAACAATGGAGGGGGGGAGCCGGCGGCCTAGGGTATGATGAGGGAGCTTTCGGGCTTCGAACATCTGCACGTAAAAGAAACCCAACACACATATATAGAAGAGTAGGGGTGACCGGGTGTGCTTGGCCAAACATACGCGAGCCGTAGCGTAGCTGCTTTGCATTAATTTTTTTTTTTTTACTTAATGACATTCAATTACAGGACTTGATGCTGACATATTAGCTCGTTGCTTATGTTAGTCTCGTCGTCGAAACAAAGAATATAACAAAATACAAACAGATACAGTCAAACAAATACTGAAAGCAAAGCCAAACAAAGAAAGTGATATACGATATACCGTAGGTAAGCAAAATTCATATGAAATATGTCAATTATAAACAGTTAACTTTATCATTCTATGCTTCGCATTAATAACTTTTAACGAAAAAGCGTCATTCTTCGTCCTCAGTTCGACCGCTTCACCTTTTATTTTAACCAATGTTATCTGGTGAAATCACAGCAGTCCTGTCGGTGGCGGTTGTGTCCCTGCCGCGGGTGGAGTCGTCCCGGTGTCGTCGTGATGTCGCCGCCCCGTCGTGCTCCTGTCGGGACGGTGTCGCAGCAGCAAACGGAACGTGCAGCCTCTGCTCCTGTCCAGGGGACGGACGTCCTTGGGACTGCTATTGTGAGCAACACTTTGTCTTTTCGCGCATTTTTGTTCCTTAGAAAGGCTTAAAAGGCAAATACAGTAAACATGCACACACACACACACACACACACACACACACACGTACACACACATACACACACATACATACACACACACACACGTACACACACATACACATACACATACACATACACACACACATACACTCACACGCACATACACACAGAAAAACTATGCGCCGAGTACACCAGCCTGGGTCGTTGGAGGGATACATTTTCATTAATTTACCGTTGTTTTTTTCAGACGGTTGTCCGGTAGTAGACTACGTCCAATTTAACGGAGTTTGCTACAAGGGCTTTACGGAACCGAAGTCGCATGCCGAGGCCAGACAGACGTGTGAGACAGACGGGGGGATTTTAGCCATGCCGAAGGACAGTGCCACCAACACTTTTCTCACTAATCTAGCAGAAATAGTGGGCGGGCGCTGGCTTGGTCTGACTGACGCAAACAGCGACGGTCAGTGGGAATTCGACGACGGGGAAACCCTGACGTCATCCGACTTTTCTGACTGGCTCCCCGGTGAACCGGCACCAGTTAACGGTCGCGGTGGCTGTGTCGGATATTGGGAGTTTGGACCCAAATGGGATGAAAAAGACTGCAGCTTTCTTAGGGGGTTCATCTGTCAGCTATATGAAGGTATGCGTTTCGATCACCCTCTTATGATATGGCATCATTTCCGTGTGAAAAAAATCGATGTCGACAATGATACCTTTGACTAGAAAGGCCATCATTTGCCCCTGAGCAAATACAGCATGCTTCGCCCATACTCCTCCCCATGAAAAAAATAGACTGTCCCAAAATAACACATGGGCAAATTGAAATATTGACAAGAAAGGCAACATTTGCGAGAGCAAATACAACATACTTTGCCAATCTCCGTCCCCATACAAAAATTGACTGTTCCAAGATCACCCCTGTCCAAAATATTCTCTCTGCAAGTTCTGCGATACGCCAAGAGCCTTCCGCGTAGTTTAGCAACTTCTTACCGCAAAGGCTTGCGAGATTTTTCGCAGAGACTGAGAATTTATGCGGAACACCTCCTGTGTGATATGTTAAATTCGACATATTGAAGTATTCATATACTTATATATATATATATATATATATATATAAGCAGGCTACCACGAACAGTATGCAGGCGCTAGGGGGCGTGGTGGGAGGGAACCTCATCCGCCGCAACGACGGGAGAACCAAGATATATATATATATATATATTGATCATTTTGTATCCCATTGTTTGTTGTTTGCATGTATAGTTGTAACGTTAGAATACCTTACGAAAGTCGCTGTACTTGTGTTGTGTCAATAAAGATTTTCTGTTGAGCGTACAATGTGAGACCCTGCACGCTACCGGCTGCAGCCTGACCTCCGCCACAGACGAACCGCCTGGTGACGTCACACAACCATGCAACGTCACAGTCGACATTCATGAGGGGATTCGCAGGTACGGAAATTAGCATAAGTCGTTTCACAGCTCCGAGTGCGCATGCGAGGTCATAATGCATTGTGGTCGAAGGTCAAGGTTATTGGGATGTGTACAACTATAAGGGGCCACCAAGACTGCATTGGCCCACTCGGAAGTGTCAAAATGGCTTTTCACATGACCACCAAAAATGAATAAAAAAGCAATCTTAAACTAAAGGCCTACACCATACCATGGCATAGTAGTCAAAAGTATAACTTTTTGCGGTAAAAATGGTACCAACTTGTTTGCAATGTTATTTCGTTTTACAGGGCAAGGTTGACACCCTTTGATGGAAATAGCTGGGGGGACAAATCACCATAGAAAACGATATATTTTCATCCCAAAATATGATAAAAAGCAGTGAAATATAAGAAAATCATTTGGAAGACAAAATATGAGACCTTAGTACAATTGATATACCTTCCCCCCACCCCAAGCCAGGGGTTGACCGTGGTCAGAAAGCAAAACCTATAGAGATATATGTTGATATCAAGAAATTCAATCAACCATGTAATGTTTCGTATAAGGAAAACCTGCAATGCTTGTATTTGAGAGCTGTAACTTTGACTTTGATTTACAGTGCCGACAATCCTCTGCGAGTGCACCAATGTGGGAACATCACCCTCCTTCCTCTGGTGTCAATCCTGTGCAACCATACCTACAAAGTAAGGATATGTACCCTTTTACCCTTTTAACAGCTTACGAGCGTTGTCTTCATTGAAAATGAAGGTATTGTTATCTCCAGGAAAAAGGGAGATACAGTAAATGCAGAAATGTTCGCGGTGGTTTTATGTTCGCGGTTTTCGCGACGATCGTTTTGTCGCAAACTTAAAACCACCGCAAACATTTTTGTCCAATGCTGTAGTGCAGTACGTGACTGTAGCGCTGCTGCGAACTCAAAACCACCGCGAACACCCCATTTTCAAGGCATTTACAGAATTACTTGGAATTGTCTGTCTGTGTTTCTGTGTGTTCGTTTGTGTTTCCTGAGTTTTGTAGTTAGCATAATGAACCTCTGGATGTATTGTGACGATACTTGGTATGAGGTAGGTCTTGGAAAGACGAAGGTCAAGGTCGACTATGAGCCTCCTGGTGGGTTTCCTTGGTAGTACAGCAAACCGACATGCTATTGTTTTGATATTTTGGTGGCAGATACATTTTGATGGCAGAAAGAAGTGGTGTAGGTTTGGGCATCCTATCAACTTTTCTTGGAACTGCAGGGGCGTTTTTGTCTTTCAAAGAGGATTAACTGAACGAAGGAATGACAAATGTTTCGTTAGGATGATGATTTATCACTGCTCATTCTCGTTACCAAAGAAGTTTCCATTAGTGGATGGATGGACGGCATAACCCGAATCTCCCGGGTATTTTTACCTGCTGTGGTGAAACTTTTTTTGAAGACCTTTAAGGTACAGTTCTAAACTACAGGAGCTTTTTTTGCCGGATATTTGTGAAAAGAAGACGAAAATGTAAATAAAGCTATTTGCCTACGCACCAATTATTTTTTCATCAATATTGATAATAATAAATGAAAGTGCCACAAAGGTCAAACCTTTCATTTTCTTAATGTATTGCCATTAATAATAAATGATGTTAACAGAAGAGGTGGCCTCCATATTCCCAATAGATTACCTTCCAGTTCCTGCGCCGCAGTCAGGCAGAGGTTAAGGCCTTAAAAGTATACAAAAATCCAGTCGAAAACTTTGCAAACAGGTCTTGACAAAGAAACGTAACGCCTGATGAAGTGAAAGACTTTGACCTCAGACCACAATGCATCAGGACTGCTTATGCGCACTCGGAACTATGAGAATGGCTTAGAGTTCTGCTCTTAGTATGTAGTGAAAATAAAAACTGTTAAATGCAACTTTAAACGCCTCTTAGACTCTGGTGAGCTTGACGACCAATGTATCTTGAAATAGGTGTTAATTTTGTTTCCTGCCTATGTTTGTGCATCAAGGTGTCGGTACGGTGGACGGTAAGGGGAAACGACACAGTGACGCTTCCATTGGACTCGTTCCACGAGTTTCTGCCTGATGGTTATGCCAACGAGTTGAAACTCGATCTACCGGCGAAGACCTTGCCTGCCGGTTTGCTTCTGGCTCAGGTAGGAAAGCCACAAACACAGCTTGATAAGCAGGAAACACATCATATACGCAAGAAATCTCATCTAAGTTTGTGAAATACATTAATAATATTGTAAAGTATATTACTTCGCACTCATCATTGTACCAAATTTGTTTTGCACCTTTTATATTTTTGTTACTTTTGTATGTTTTGATTATGTATGCCTGCAGGGCACATTGAAAACCGGCCTTGTGGCTATGTGTTTGACCCTGGGTAAATAGATAAAAATGAAAAATGAAATGAATTTACGGTCTGAAGAATTAAATTAACTAAACTGACACCTGACTTACCAGGTTGGAAACTACATTCGTGGCTACGCCAGTGGCACTTCTACAACCAAGGCTACCACATATTTTCCCATTGTTGGTATTTTATTGTCATGTTGATTATCTCCTGAGGGAGCCTATTTTTTATTTCCTTTGTTCCCCGATCATTGAAACTGCTCTACCACACTGACTGTTGATACCACACGTTTTTACTGTACTGTTATGGATGAACATTGAGCCAATAATGTAACTCCACTGCTCGAACTGTCAAGTTGCTGAAATTGTTTATGTATAAGTGAAACTTAACTTGGTGCCTTATTTTTTATCTGTTCGTGCAAGTTATCTTAAACTCGTAATGTTATAGTCAATACTTTACATAATGAATTTTACAAATCATGAGACCTTTGTAAATGATGTCACATGCAAAGTCATGAGGAATAAAACTGAATCGGAATCTAATTTCAAAATCAGGAAGAAATCAATACGGGTGCTGATGTCATTCATAAAATATGCTTGCTATGGTCTTATGATCATTCTTTCAGGTCACAGTGACCATGGAAGTTCCCGAGATCGGACATACCAGCATCGGCGTGGCTCAGACGTGGCTGGAGGTGCTGTCGTTCCCCATTGTTGCGAAAGTAACCGGCAACTCCGCAAGGACCCTGCCGTTGTTGCACCTTTATATCATCGCCCTGCTGTATCATGATCCGGACTGTCAGATCCCCAGCGACCAGTTAAGCTACGCATGGTCCTGCGAAGCAGTTTCTTACCCGAACCCACCAGGTAGGTTACATCTTTCCAGTGAAGAAACAGTAGGAACCAATCGTGCCTTGATCACAACAGCAATGGGCCCTGTAGCTATTGGCCTGGTCATCATTTTCTTCTGGTCGGCTTAGGGGTGTTTAATGCTTAGGTCCCGATTGGAAAAAGGGGCCCTGCCGGTTAGTTCACGGGCAGACAAAGGGGCCCTGCCTTGTGGTTCACGGGCAGACACAGGGAGACCCACTGGCAAAGGCCCCACCTAAAAGGGCGAAAAATTGCATTGACGTGTGTACCTGCTATGAACTAGTGAAGATGAGAATCCGCATCAACGCCAGAAGAATAGATTTTGTGTATTGAATATCCGTAGAACAGCCTATCTCTCATGTAAAAGTCATAAACTCTTAACATAGTGCTACAGATAGCTAAGAACCCCAGATTCAATCTTTAACAAACTGTTCCTCAGTTACCAGCGGCGACCTATTGGCTTGTGAAGCTCTTCTTGGAGACCTCCAGGCGGATTCGGATCCAGACGGAGGCAGCTTGCATTTCGACCTCCTCACCAAACCCGTCCCGCAGAACTCCATTGTCAAAGTCAGCCTGGTCATCTCCGCTGAGGGACATCAACCTGGTTATACCTACATCAACATACACACCGTCGATGTAAATGGCTACGGAGAGTACAGAATAGTGTACGTACATTTCTTTTTACCAACATATGCATTGTGTGGCGCGAGAGATCCCGGGTTTGAAACCACTGATATGCCCCGATGTTGCGCCCTAGGGAAAGGCACTTTACACGAGTTTCCTCACTACACCTGACTTCGGTTTTGGAAGCTTAAGGTCACCTGCTGGCGCCGAATGGCAGCCGCCCAGACCCTTGCGACAGTTCCACAAAGCACAAGTGCGGAGCAAATATGTATCTGTTGTATATTATGTGATTGTAAACCACGCAGCAATTCAGCACTGGCTGCCATTGCACGGGTAATTTCTTACCAATAAACCATTATTATTATCTTTCGTTTCTGCAGCTGTTCCGCAAACTGTAACCCTGGGGACTTACTGGCTCACGAGATGTTTCACCTCACCATGCCAGCAAGCGTAGACACTTCAGGTCCTTACACATGGACTCTAGAGGAGGCCCCAGCAGACTTTCCTGGCCTTGACTGGACTAACGATATCTTACTCCTTGATAGCAATAACCTGAAAGTTCGTCCCAACGTTTTTACAGTACGTACCAAAGAATCCCATCGTTGCTGATTATTCTAAATGTGCATCGCAATGATAATAAATATCAATGGTTGATTGATTGATTGAAATAAACTGATGATTCCTGCTACACCGCAGTCGTCTTTTAAGAGGCTAAAATCGCGATTGGTACGTTATACAAAAAGTTGCATTTCGTACTATTTACATGCCTGAAAGCGGGTATCTTCCCAAGGTTTGTTGTAAAAAATGTAAAGCATTCTTTTGGGACTTTTTTGTCTGACATTGCAGGTCCCCGGAAACTACACGATCAGAGCTACCACCTACATCGACCCAGCCTTTCCAAGGATTGCCGAGTACCGGTTCCTCGTGATCAGGAACCCGGTACCAAGGAGGCTTCTCCAGGACAGCTCCGCAGAAATACCACCAGACGTGTGCTCCATCATTCCGGCACAGGGAGTATCCTTAGTGGACAAGTTCTGCATCGTCTGCGAAGGTATCCTTTTTTGTTGACAGAAAACAGATGCATTTTCACGGATGTATTTTTGTGTGTGTGTGTGTGTGTGTGTGTGTGTGTGTGTGTGTGTGCGTGTGTGTGTGTGTGTGTGTGTGTGTGTGTGTGTGTGTGTGTGGGCACGCGCGCGCGCGCGTGTGTGTGTTTGCGTGTGTGTTGGTGCGCGCGTGTGTGGTGTGCATGTGTCTGTGTGCGTGCTCACGTGTGTGGTGTGTATGTGTTTTCGAATATTTTTAGTCATCATAAGTTAAGGTCGGGTAGATTGTGATGATCTTGGAAAGGCCGAGCTGAAGATCAATTATGGACATCCTAGCGGCTTTTGTTGATACTGCAACAGAATTTCTAGTTTTTGTATCTTTTGTTCTGGACATGCGACAAGTGCTATTAATAAATCCTGAATAACGCATCATCCATCGACCTAATTGCATTTCGTTTGATTTTGCAGAATTTTATGACGAGCTTGGCCCACTCAGAATAGATATTAAGTATAAGATCGTACCGGAGCGCGTTGAATTGTCAACAGTTAAGTTTCCCGGGAAAGGACCGGCTACGCCCTTGGCCATCGTTGTAAACGCGTATTCTGGCTGGGTAAGTTTGTTGTATTATTTTTCACCGCTCTATTTTAATTTTTATCGTTGACAAGGCAGGTAAAAGACAACGTGATAGGTCTAGGTCTAGGTCTAGGTCTAGGTCTAGGTCTAGGTCTAGGTCTAGGTCTAGGTCTAGGTCTAGGTCTAGGTCTAGGTCTAGGTCTAGGTCTAGGTCTTGGTCTTGGTCTTGGTCTTGGTCTTGGTCTAGTTCTAGGTCTAGGCCTAGGTCTAGGTCTAGGTCTAGGTCTAATTCTAGGTCTAGGTCTAATTCTAGGTCTAGGTCTAGGTCTAGGTCTAGGTCTAGGTCTAGGTCTAGGTCTAGGTCTAGGTCTAGGTCTAGGTCTAGGTCTAGGTCTAGGTCTAGGTCTAGGTCTAGGTCTAGATTTAAGTAACATTAAGCAATTCCTAAATTTACTTATTCCTTTCAATCTGCAGGCCTTCTACACCCCCATGTTGGACATCGTTTCTGGTAACATAATAATAGAGCTGGTAGCATCAAGCGCTGACGGACGCAGCACCACTGTTATAATGGACCCGATTTTGGTGAGTTGCTAATACAATAACAATACGAAAATGAATATAATACTTCCCAATGAGTTCCACGCCAAATGTGTCACAAAAAAGTCAATAAAATCATTTTACTTGACCAACCCAATACAAATTGTACACATATTCTGAAATATATGTCTTATCATTCGTCAGTTTGATAAACTAAATCAACAGCTTTATTGTACCTACATTCCAATATCATCCGTACTTCTATATCAACCCTCTATAACCAAGCTTGATATGTTAATCTTGCTAAAATCCCGATTAATGCTCAATTTACATACCTCTGACCATCCGTTTACATAACATTTTCTTCACAGAAAAAAACATATTGTTTTTAAATTTGTTCCGTTTCTTCTTCTTCCTCTTCTAAAAAAAACAAGAGTCGATGAACTGGACTTATCATTTTGTATTTATGTCAACCACTTTAAGATCACAGCCCCTGATAGAGGTCGATTAATTGCCCTCGCGGATGAGATGTCCGACAGTCAAGTCGAGCCGTTCTACAGCCTCCTGTCATTGGGGTCTTCGGCAGAAGCCTTCATGAGCTCAGTGACAGTTGGTGCCATTGCAGCGTCCTTGGCCAACAGAGGGGAGGACATCACTGAGGTACATTCCATCCTATTTTCTCCACGTTTACAGATGCAAAGAAGATTACTCTCCTTCTAGCATCACAAAACCCAAAAAGTGGGATCATTCGTCTTGCACTGTCTCGAAAGAAGAAGTCGAACCCAATAAGTTAGATCTTAGGGTCAGTGGTTAGACTAGAGTGATATACTGTTCATCAGTATCTGTCCATCAGTTTTCATTTTACATGTAACGTTACTTGCAATTAGCCTACGGGCAAGAACTTGCAAGAACTTTCAACTCAAGCCCCGGGTACACATATCCGAACATGGCGCCCGACAACTAGCCAACCAAGGTTGGCGGTAGGTCGGGAGTAATCTGACCAGTTTAGATTATAAGAGTCAAACTTGACTCCAGAACACACTCTGACCACTACGGATTCATTTCCAACAACCAGCCAAGCCATTCCAGACCTCCCCACCACAGGCACAGCTGAATGTTTTCAAAATCTAAAAATATTCAGCTGGCGCAGCCGAACACCAGCCGACCTAGCTTCCAAACCTCTCCTAACCATAGTTGGAGAAGGTCGGGAGGTCATGTTCGGCTATGTGCAACCGGGGCATAATCATGACGCATATGCCTTTGAACGGTCCTGTTGTTTCATTTGTTCAGTTCGTAACTGTCGCCATCAAGTTTTAAACAAAGGTGTATGATAATGGCGGTAGGAATGATCTTTATGATATGATATGATATGATATGATATAATGTTCTTGTTGCTGATCATTGCCAATTGTTGCTGTATCCTTTAGGTTACTGACATAGTGGCTGAGAACATGGCAAACGTAGAGCTACAGGACTATGACGGGATTGTAGGATTGGCAACCACTATCCTGCTAGTGACTGCGTTTCCCGAGTATGTGTCTGGGAATGCGCAAGTAAGTATTTGTATTCAAACACACTTAGATTTCCATATCATTGTTTAAGACCAGTCAGTAGATTAGGAATCTGGTCTGGAAGTTTAACTGTACTAAGATTTATAATTTCACATAATTTGACCAAAATCTGACATGAGAGCCCTGATGTAATGAGATGTTCATATCGATATAGAGTTTCAAGTTAAGTCTATTTTCGTTGCAGGTCGATAGTTCCACGTGTATGCAGCATCTATTTGAGACGTTAAGAGAGCTGTCAGGAAATAACACCTTGACGGTGAGAGAGGTGAACACCGCGACGGCATTCATATTTACAGGTATGTAGCGTTAGCAGCTGTTCGCATCAATCTTTTTAGATGTTGAATAACACTTTGTCGTATTTTCATGGAAACTGGTGTTTTTCCTGTTTATAAGATAATGTATAAGACAGTATTTTCCAATTTCTACTCTTTCTAGCGACCCGTAAAGCCTGGTAGAGGCTAGCTTTTCACGTATGTCCCAAATGCTCATGCTTTGCAAAGCTGAAAGGCTTGATGTCTTTTCAATGTGTCCTGCCAATACTTTCCAGGCGCAGTCCATGTGTTCAAAGCTTCTGAGGTGAAGGCCATGGCGGAGCAAGAGGGTGGAGTGGGATTCTCCGACATGTTGGCAAAGGTAGGAAAAAAAAATAAGACAACGAAAATAGATAGCACATAAATATTTGCGAAAGGGTATAACGTTGTTAGGCTAGATCATGTAAAGGTAAACATCGTGTCTTTGCTTGCAAATGTTACCTTTCTAGTGATATTCTACTTAGTAGTAGGTTACACTTGTAAGTCTTGTGTGTTTTGACTTTACAGAACAAAGAGGCCACGACAAAGACCTTCCAAGCCTTGGATGTGCTTGACGACATCTATCTGCTCAACATGATGCCAGCCTACGATGACGATGATCTGTTTGCAGATATTTATACATCCAAGGTACGATTCTGTTAAAATGGTGTCCTGTCACATTATTTGTTTTACTTATTCTTTGCAAAAGTTATCTTTTATGTCATTGAAATTTTGGGAGTAAAAATGTAGAAAATATCACTGTATTTTGTATGTCTTGTCAACCTTATCGCACAGCGACCTCGCTGTAAACTAAATTTGATTTGTGTAACTTCATAATAGGAATTTCTTGCAAAATGTAAAACAATGATTGAAAATATAACAAAAACAAACAAAGCGTAAAAAGATTCGTTTTTAAGAGAGTTTTAAGCTCTCAGTCTCAGCGCGGTCGCTGCGAGCTCGCCGCCCTAGTGGAATGGGGGTGTTAAGAATCATGGCCTGTGGATTATTGAGACAGTTGTTTATCTTTATACAGATTCACGTGAGAATCGAACGAGAAGATCCCGCTGACCCCTCCGAGAGGCTGTACACAGTGGCGGGTGTGAGCGACTCTTTTGTCCGCGTGCCGTCCATTTCGGCACTGGTTGGAGGCGACTGCCCGGGAGGGGAGACGGTTGGGGTGCAGGTACGATCTGCCACTCCCTCCTGTCACAAAAAAGGCCCCCTCACACTTGTGCGTATATTCATGTGAATATCTTTTTGTGTTAGGTAAAGTTTGCGGTGAAGAAGATGTTTTCTACTTTAACGCAAAGTTATCGAACCAAAGAAATGACCTTTTCGGCCTCAAATCTCACCTCATCCAAATATGTTCACACGCAACTCATGCGGACTTGATTATACGCACAAGTGTGAGGGGGGTTTGTTTTTACTTCCCTGCGTATTTCAGCGATTTCACGGACAACTCTTTTAGCAATAATCCTCAAAGTACACAGTTTTAAATAGAAGAAATCATATGATATGAAGTCATTTATACATGTATCTAGTAGATTTTGTTGTTGTTGTTGTTGTTGTTGTAAGATGTGGGAAAATACTAAGTCACGTTTTTTATTCAAACTATACTGTTAATCAAACAGTCATAACAATTAGCCACAATGGTAGTTTATACTTTTAGTATCATATTTGATATATACAAACATAACACCATATTCAGATGCATCATGATCTAGATAGAATGATTATGTACATTTAATCATCAACCTATCTATCATCATACAATGCTACTTTTCTTTGCAGTTCCTGGAATCTAATTTCAATCCGTTCGAATATTCAAACAATTCGCGGATTATCGAGTCAGATGTGACAGGACTGGCGGTCAAATGTGGCAACTCGACCGTCCCTGTGTCTGACCTGGGTGAGCCGATAGACATCCTGACGAGAAGGGAAAACAGAAGCCTGGATGACTGGATGGACACTTTTACTACATCTTCCCTACTCGGTGACATATCGGTATGTGTGATCTTTATATGTCACAATGGCAATTATGCAATCTTCTTCTTGGTAAAGCTATGCTATATTCTATCTACATCTATAGACTCTCTTCCGTTGTCTTAAAACATGTGCGGACAGATAAAGAAGCTGATTCTATTCCTTTCAGATTTTCCATGTTCATGCTCGCAACAATATGTCATCAATGAGCTTCAGCTTGGATTTCAACACCACCCTCTTTCCACAAGACGTCACCCTCTGGTTGAGAAAACACGAGCCTCCAACACCCGACAACTATACCTGGACAACGACCCTGCCAGTTCCGGACAATGAAGTCTTCGCCGTCCCATGGGTAAACGGAACATCATTGACGTCAAACGCTCACCAGTGGTTCCTGCCAGAGGATGAGATTGCCATCACAGATGAAGATGTGGACATGCACAACAAGACCGACTATTTTATCGGTATCACTTTTTGTTCTGTCATATGCTTAATACGAAAGGAATTATGACCATTGCGAAATTGAAACGTTGGCTTAAAAATGTCTAAATACAAAAATGTACAAAATATGTTGCACCACAGATATATGTCATTTTAGCATCAGCTAGAACAACCGATGGAGACTACCGTTGTATGTCTGAGCATTGTATGATTACAATTTGTATGATATACAAATGTTTTATACGGATTATGATAATGAAGAATCCATTATACATTTAGTAATAGTTAGATCCCGAGATCTGGGTTTCTTAGTGGATTTGGTACTGCTCCGCCCACCCGAGGAGTTGTTGGTTCCCGAGGGCGAAGCCCGAGGGATGCCAACAAACTCCAGAGGGTGGGCGGAGCAGTACCAAATCCACTAAGACACCCAGATCTCGGGATCTAACTATTTTAGAACCCGATTGTCTTTCCAAAGCAAATAATATAAATACATACATTAAAAAGGACATGCATTTTTGTTGACTTTAAGGTGTTTGAGGTGAAAAACAACAGGAAGAAATTGAAATGTAGAGCCTTCTTGGTCAGACCGTGACAAATTATCTGGCACCTCTGTGGTGGTGGGACCAGCCTTGTGCGTTACTGGTAATTATAAGAAAACAAAAACTGGCACCTTTCTGGGTCAGGCCCTGGTGGCCTCCCAAGGGGTAGGGGTGTACTAAGTAACGAATAAATTGACTAAGTTGGAGACGCCCACAATTTTATCCAATCAGATTGATGGAACTTCACCTACTGGTGGGCGTCTCCAACTTAGTCAATTTATTCGTTACTTAGTACACCCCTACCCCTTGGGAGGCCACACTATGTGGATTTAGTCACAAGAAATGCACGCTCCTGATTGGCTGAGGAAAGACGGCCGGGTTCTAAGTTTATTTATGTTCATACATTAACAGCATAATATATATATATATCACATCCGTTGCCTTTTTAGCATTAGGCAACGCTTCTCTCTCTCTCTCTCTCTCTCTCTCTCTCTCTCCTTATATATATATATATATATATATATATATATATATATTAACAGTAAGTGATTTAAAATATTGCTGGGAATTGTCATTATATCATCATAGACATTTCCGCTCGCAGACCTCATCTGACAGAAATATTACAAATGTATCTACAATTACAGGAGTTCGGTTCGGCTCTGAGTCTGATCGAGCCAGCGGAGAAACCGTCAACTTCACTCTCTACGCCTTCGAGACATCCTGTGTCTACTTTGAGGAGAACGGAACGCATCTGTGGCAACGCGACGGCTGTAGAGTAAGTTGGGCACAATTTTGGTTAAATTGGTTTGCATTACATTGAATGAATTTGTACCGTTTACCATATCACTCACAAACAGGTCGTTATGATGTCTATAAACGTTGTATATGTATATGTAGATGAATTCGCATAATATTTAATGAATTTTTGTTAATTTGTACCGTTTGTCTCAGGTCGGCCTTATGTCCAACACAACCCACATCCACTGCCAGTGTGATCACCTGACCAAATTTGCCGGGTTTGTAGCGCCAAATCCGCTAAACATCCAAGAAGCTCTCTCAGCAAACATCTTGCAGAATCCGGCAGGTCTCATCCTGGTTCTTACCGTGTTCGCTTCTTACTTAATGGGAATCGTCTGGGCCAGGAAAGCAGACAGGAAAGACATCGCTAAGGTCAGACGAATTATATTTTGATGTGTAAATCATAGTTGTATTAGGTAACATTTATTTATGCATTACCAATCCCCATTCAATGTATTTCAATACAGTAAGGACAAATGCTTAACTGTGTTTATGGCAAGCTAAATACCAACAGAAAATTCACCTTTAGCACAAAGGAACACAGGAAATGCGTAGCAAATGTTTTAGGAGCATGAAGAATAAGATAGTCAGAACAAGTTCACATATTTGAAACAAAAAGCGAACAGAGAGTCAGAAAATACACGCATTCCTCGCCATGTTGAAACATTTTGTACTAAGAACGGAATTCGGATTATGTTGCAACAGAACCCGCGAGTTTCTTACTGAATAAAATCATCATCATCATTAATACAATTTTGTCATCGGATTTATCAAACCATAATAGAAGCAGGGAAATGTGCCATGATCCATGTGGCTGTGTTGAATGTGATATAGATCATAACATTATAATACTTGATTAAGTGTTGAATGACGCATGTGTCTTGCATTCATAAACAAAATCCTATATAAAGCGTAGCAAAATATATTGATAATATTAGGATTATCAATACCTGTAATAGTTACAGCGATGTACAGCTGCGTTTTCTCAATTTCCTGTATGAATTTCAGGCTGGAATAGGAATACTGCCTGGACACAAGCTGAACCCTCGCAAGGAATGCCAGTACGTCATCACGGTGTACACCGGATTCCGGGGCAACGCGGGAACAACCGCGGAGGTAGTCTGACTAAATCACGACTAAATCACACTTGTCAAGGGTAACACAAATCCAGTTTAGGACGCAGCGACGCCGGCAGCGTGCTGTGGGTCCATACTAATCCTGTTTATGGCATATGATTATATGCTAACTTGAACCACTTTATGTCAGACTGAAAACGGTCTGTTGGTGATAAAGAATCATGAGCTCCTTTTGGTACTTTTTAAAGCAATATCCTGCCTTGGAGGTCAAATGTCACCAACTCTATAGGAAAGTTCAATGACCCTGGACAGTGAGAGTTTGTAATGATGAGGTCTTTTTAAAGAAATGTTTTCTGCAAAAGGAATTTGTATACTAATGATGGCCAGTTCCTTCATCGGTTGAACTATATAGAATGTAAGACATCAATGATTAAGGTTGATGATAGCAACTATATTGCAGTTCTGTCACGGTGATACAAACCTCAACATTAACTTTAACCTGCATTTCATCACAGGTTACGTTGGTGCTATACGGCAGCCAGTGCGAGAGCCCTCCCTTCACGCTGAGGGACGAAAATCGGTGTCTGTACGAACAGGGGAGTGTGGACTCTTTCCTGGTGTCAACAGAGGAGCCGCTAGGGGTCCTCACCCACATGAGGGTGTGGCACAACAACGCGGGGTTTAGTCCGTCATGGTGAGATAAGTAACAACAGAAATACAATAGATGAATGGCGTTAGTGGATAACAAAGTTCTCTGTACACAAGTGTTTTATTTTTAAATTATACTATTTCGCATGGTGACGTAAAGCCGACGGCCCCATGTAGGAGGGAGCTTCAAAGGGAGCGTAAGCCTCAAGCGTCAAACCTCTGCACGTAAAAGAACCCAACACACTTATTGAGAAGAGTAGGGGAGAACTTGGCTTACAATCGCGAGCCGTAGCGAAGCCTCATTGCACTACCACTAGCTAGCTACTTGAAAAACATTATGACTGCTTTACCCCTTTAAATGCTGATTTGTTGATCTCCTGTTCCAGGTACCTCAGTCAGATTGTTGTAGTCAACAGGGGAACAAACGCCCCGGACTTTTTCCTATGTAACAGGTAATAATTTTTAATGAAATTTCAACTGTGGATTAAAAACACAACGTGATCAAATGCCGTATGGTTTGCCAAGTTAGAAGATATCATTACATATCTTAACGATATCTTTAATGATGTATTTTCTTGTACATTATGGTTGTCCGGTGAGCATATTTCAAAACTGATTACTTTCTGACTATTTTTTAGGTTTAGAGTATAGCGTAGGGCCATTGATATCTCAACCGGAGTATATATGGTACATGTGTCTGTTCGAGTTTGGGCCAATCTGATTTTTCACTCTCTTTATCAGATCTTCGTACATATTTTCCGTAACTTGCAAAACGTTCAGAACAATCTCATGTTTGGGCATGGACATTTTAAACATGCTATGGACACTGCCTTCTAGAATATGGCTCAAAACGGTCGTAACACAATAATGCGTGAAAGATAACTTATATTTTATTTTTCATTATTCTATTCTTTGTGTAGGTGGTTCGCTGTTGACGAAGATGACGGAAAGATCGAGCGCGCTATTCCAACATCAGTGGAGGAGGATATTACAAGATTCCGCAACTTGTTCCTTGCGAAGAGTTCAAGGTAACTGGCTTTCTTTAAGTTTCTTTAGTAGTTGTGTGTCTAGAAATATTACTTGTAATTTCGGTGTCTACTTGTAATCTAAGAAAACAGTATAGACTGGGGCTCTGTGGACTGTACATATAACTGCCAGCCAATGTCTCAAACTAAATCGCAAGCAAGGAGTTTATGGTCCTTCAACGGATCATATTAAATTCTATTCTTCCAAATTTAGTCATATATTCATCGTTTTCACCATCCAGGGACATGAACGATGGCCACCTGTGGTTGTCCGTGAAAGGACGTCCAGCGCGGAGTCCTTTTACCTGTGTCCAGCGCCTGTCCTTTTGGAGTTTAGGGTCCTTTAACGGATCATATTGAATTTTATTATTCCAAATTTAGTAGTGAATTCATCGTTTTCACCATACAGGGACATGAACGATGGCCACCTGTGGTTCTCCGTGAAAGGACGTCCAGCGCGGAGCCCCTTCACCCGTGTCCAGCGCCTGTCCTTCTGTAGTTTAGGGTCCTTTAACGGATCATATTGAATCCCATTCTTCCAGATTTAGTAGTTTATTCATCGTTTTCACCATACAGGGACATGAACGATGGCCACCCATGTCCAGCGCCTGTCCTTCTGGAGTTAAGCGTCCTTTAACGGATCATGTTGAATTTTATCATTCCATGTCCAGCGCCTGTCCTTCTGCAGTTAAGGGTCCTTTAACGGATCATGTTGAATTTTATCATTCCAAATATAGTAGTAAATTCATCGTTTTCGCCATACAGGGACATGAATGATGGTCACCTCTGGTTCTCCGTGAAAGGACGTCCAGCGCGGAGCCCCTTCACCCGTGTCCAGCGCCTGTCCTGCTGCCTGGCGCTTCTCTACAGCACCATGATCACCAACATCATGTTCTTCGGCCGCGGGGACGACTTCGACCCTCCCGCGCCGCTCAGGATAGCTGGTTTGGAGATCTACCCTCCGATTTCACTTCCACAGGTGAAAGAATGCAGACTTCAACTTAGATGTTTATGCTTCATTTTACCCTAGATTGTTCGCAGCTTCAAACCATTAACATCCTAAAGAATATCTATTATGGCGTTTGATTAAACGTTAGAATTGGCAATCAAGAATATATATCTTAAGAATTGTATAAGTTGCGTTAGGCGCGACATTTTGAAAGCACAACCACAAATCATTATCAGGCAGATGTAGATACCAACTAAAACTTAATAAAAACTTGTGGCACTTATCATACGAATGTTGTTACCATAACTTCGGTCTTCCCCACTTTTACGGACGACTCTCTGACCTTTGACACGCGTACTTTCTCCGGTAACGTGACGTCAAGAGTAAGGGAAAAGTTGTCTGCAAGTCGGTACCGCCCAACGTCTAGGTTACAACAGTTTGTGATAAATGTCGTTTGTAAATAATTGTCATTCTACAGTAACAGCTGTTTTTCCACGGACAGCAAAACAATGGAACTCCCTCCCAGCTCACTGCTTCCCCCCGAATATAACCTACAAACCTCCAAAACAAACATACACTGCTATCTCTCACCTCAGCCACATTCAGTCAATTAGTGTCATGCTTAAAGAAGTGTCCCCCGACGGCCGTGAAATTGATCGCTAAAAAATGATTCCATGCCTCGCATTCTTCTGTCTCAGCTGATGATCGGGATACAGAGCGCACTCATCATCCTACCAGTCAACCTTATCATCGTCTTTCTCTTCCGAAATTCTGGATCACCGACACCAAAAAAGGGCAGCGGCAAGAAGTTGAACTCGGAGCCAGGAAGACGCGTTTTGAGATTATTACGCCGGGGACCTGACGAGAAGAAGACGAAGCAAGCTTTTACCTCCAACAATCCAGACGTTCCGTCAGTTTGGTATCCAACATACCGACCAGTCGTCGGTGTCCACAGGCTCAGAGTACTGCAGTCGCCATTGGATGACGGTGTTGAAGAACGTTCTAAGATGCGTGACGTAGATAAAGATAACGCTGGTCTTGAACAAAAGTCGTCTCTGCCCTGGTGGGGTGCGCTTGTAGGTGAGCCTTAGAATATGCACTATCATCTTCTGGAATATGCCTGTAACAGTATTTCCTGTGTATCACTTGGCTGAATCAATGCTTTCTAGTATGTGTAGAAAAGGCGTTTGGATGCTTCCAAAGATCCTTGACATGAATATCTCAAAAGCCTTAAAAGAACCTCCCTAATTGATTCATCCAGGACTTGCTGTACCAAAATAGTAGTATCCAGGTCCCTGACGATTTGTAGAAATATATATGATTTCTTTTATCTGTCGTTACTATTATCTTACATAGCAACAGCCAAAACGCAATAAAAAAAACACAGCAAATAAACATGTACATCAACTCACAGATTCTCGCATAAAGATAAGTACAACACTGTTCATTGAAAAGGCTGATTTCTAATTAACCAATGGTTTACACCGCAGGATGGCTGCTCGTGTGGTCCGCGAGCTTCGTGGCGGCCTTCTTCACGGTTCTGTACACGCTGAGTTTCGGGAGAGCGAAAGCGGAGGCCTGGGTGTTCACCTTTGCGACGTCATTCGTCAGTGACCTGTTTCTAGTGCAGCCGGCCAAGCTGGTTCTGGTGGCCATGCTGTTTGCGTTATTCACCAAGGTACAGTTCTCCAAAATTCAATCATTTCCACTGTAACAAAATTTCGTTGGGTGACCGTCATATCAGCTTTCAAGCTTACGGCCTACCTTGCACGGCTGTATTACTTCCATTCTTATTTTTTTCTCGCTTTATTGTATTGTCTTTTTCTGTGCAAAATAAGGGAACAGATGAAAATTGAATAAAGTAACAAACGTGTAAGACTTGGGCAGTGCCGCGTAAACAAATTTAAAGCAAAGTGTACTATATGATTATAAAGATTTCTTTTTTTACATAGAAACCTGTTGAGGACGAGGATCCACCTCCCACATCCACAGGAGACGACGAGGAGTATATGATATACAACGAGGTAACAACCTGTTTCATAAGTACATGTAGTTTCTATCAGACCCCAGTGCGACCTGAGAGTTTTTGCCAAAAAGGGCGAATACGTATACTTTGCCATAGGTACCAACTGGGAGTTTACTTTTACCCGCAAGGCAACTTCTAACTTTTATTAGATGCTCACTCTATCGGTCAATTGTTTGCCCTGCTTTACAGTTAGACACCATTGATTTAAAAACTCGATATATATCTTAGAGATTGGGGGTCTGGTATCCAGGCTACAGTTGTAATGGCAGCACCATCTGTCATACCGTTATTTTGGTTTGGTGAGGTGTTTACTAACAAAGCTATTCCACAGGGCGGCTCACCAACACGGAGAAAGTCGGGGACCAGTGCTACCAGCTGGACGCGATATTTCACCACCAACCGTGCAGCTGACTATGCCATCGACTTAAAGGTAGGTCACAGGTTCTACTATCATGTTATTGCGACACTTTTGCCTAATTCAGAACTTACATGTCACTTGGCGGCGGTGCAACGGAGGGGGGCTGAAAACACCGACCAAAAAATAATTCAAGCTGAAACCCTTGTATCTTATTTTCAGTAACAGAGATATCATTAAACTTGGCTTAGTCCACCTCCAAAATTTGTCCCAAAATGCAGGAAACAGTAGTTTCAGATGGTCTAGATTTCCCCATTGGACCCTCCCCCTCAATTAAGATTCGGCACTTGACATGGGGAAATTCGGCCACCGATATCTTGCCTCTAAGAAGATACTTGAAGGTTCAACAATGTCTTCTTCGCAGCACCACAGTCCACGTGCGGACGTATGACTGTTAAAGAATTGATAGTGCCTTCTTTATTGAACGCTGTTTTGGCTTTAAACTACCAGTA
This sequence comes from Branchiostoma lanceolatum, assembly GCF_035083965.1. Taxonomy (NCBI): domain Eukaryota; kingdom Metazoa; phylum Chordata; class Leptocardii; order Amphioxiformes; family Branchiostomatidae; genus Branchiostoma; species Branchiostoma lanceolatum. The sequence goes on from NC_089734.1 coordinate 3,940,477, forward strand.
CCATGCAGACACTTACATGTACTCGTCATGATATCAGTTTCCAGCTGAAGAAAGGTCCACGTCACCGCCAGATGAGTCAATCCTGGCCGAAGCGAGAGCCAGGAGCGCAGAGAAACGCAAACGTCGTGCCGCTGTGCTGGAGGTGATCGTGTTCGGCCTGTTCTTGACGGTGATCATGCTCACGGCGTACCAAGAGCGGAGCCCGCTGGCCTTCTACATGGCACAAAACGTGAGGGAACAGATTGTGGAGGAAAACTTCTCTGGTGTAAGTACTATAAATCTGTAGGATGCATGGTAGTAACTAATATGATGTGGTGGATGATTTTATCATTAGCTGTATAAGAAAAATGCAATAAAAATTATATAATCATAACCATACAATGATCTGTTCTGTTTTTTTCCAGATCAAAGACATCGATTCATTCTGGAGTTGGGTTGAAGATGATCTGATCCCGACAACACGTTCAGCAGAGTGGTACAACGGACAGGCCACGTCAGCAGACACGGTTCTTCAGGACATGCTAACTCATCCTTTGGACGCGGTACAGTTGAGACAAGTGCGACTGAAACAGGGTAAGATTATTTTGGGCAAACTATTTTTGGCAAACTCTGCATTGTGATGAATGCATGAATAAATTCATATTCAGGTTTTGTTACTAACTGTCGACATGTCCAATCCGTGCTCTTAAGATATATAAATCTATGACTAACACTAAGGCTTGCCTTCGTCTCTGGTATTTTGTTCAGGACAACTCTGTCACACACCAAGGAGAATGCAGAATATAACACCACTGTGCACTGTGGGGTTCTCTAAACTAACAGAAGATATTGACGACTATACCAAGGTGAATATAATCACACCTTTATCGACTAGAAAAGTTTACATTTTTTGCTTTCATCATATATGTTTGTGGCGTTATTTGATCAATCAATCTGTTCTATACTCCAGGGATGGATTCCTCTAAACGAGACCGTCAACAGTACAGGTACGGTAACATGTACGCCGACATCACCGACACCTACCAGCACTGTGAGTACACCGGTCACAGGAGCGGACTGTACAAGCAGTCTACTGACACCGGGAGAAATGGAAACGCCTTGGAAGTACAGCCTTGCTTCTCTGATTGACAGTAAGTCCAGAGTCATTATCAGTGCCGTTTCTTCAGGGTTTGTTATTAATTCTTGCTGCTTTGAAAAACCTCTGACAGTTTTATACTAAAAGGATGGATTCAATTTCGCGGTAAGGAGAACGATTGAGAGTTTGCAATGGTTTTTAGTTTGCGGTTGAAATAGGAGGTAAGGAGAACAGAGCAAGCATTTTCGCGGTGGTTTTTAATTCGCGGTGAAGGAGTTACCGCAAAAACCGCGAACATTTAACCACCGTGAAGATTTCACAATTTACATATCCATCGGCACGGGTAATAGACTTCGGTCATTAGGAACTCACAGTTGTCTGTTGATGTTTCAGTATACCGATATGCTAGCTCATTTTAGCTACCTTTTTCGTATATCCAGGCTTCCCGTATTTCGGACTACACGGCACATATCACACAGGCGGTTACCTCGCCCCGTTGGGAAAGACGCGCGCATCGGGTCTGCGGTCGGCAACGTTCCTACAGCAGCGCAGATGGTTGGATGAGCGAACCCGCGCCGTCTTCGCGGAGCTGATTCTGTACAACCCACATGCGAACCTGTTCTCATCGGTGACTCTAGTGGTGGAGTTTACCAACCTGGGAGCCGCCTACAGGGGGGCCGAGGTCGTAACCTTGAGGCTGATCCAACATGACAAGATCTTACTCTTGGTGTTGCGAGCAGTGCTGGCAGTCTTCATTCTTTTCTTTGCTATCAAAGAAGGTAAGAGATACATTGGTTTAGGTATTTGTCGTATATCTAATTTGAAAAAAAAAGATATTGGTAAGCACTGATACAGACAATTTGATACGAATGATTAACTTTGCAGCGTTACTAGCTCGTTAACGTTGGGCTGTTTTCCGACTTGACATCCCTACCATTGGCTGAAATGGTATGGATAAAAACAGTTGAACTAATGTCTGTAATACGGAATCTATTCAAACTTTCCTGATGTGTTTGACGTCCATGTCGTTTCAGTCAAAAGGCTTCTCTCCCGTCCGATTGAATACCTTGCTGATTTCTGGAGCTGGATGGAGCTTCTTGTGATCATCGTTGGCATAGCAACCCTTGGAGTCTATTTCAACGCTCAAGACATCATCGATGAGGCCGCAGAACAACGGACATCTTCAAACGCTGTTTTCAGTCTCTACAAAAGCGCGGTCAGCTGGTTTCAAGTTTACACGTACCTGCTCGCTTTACTCATCTGTTGTGGTACGCTGAAGTTCATTCGGCTCCTGCGGTTCAACTCACACGTTCACGCCCTCACCATGACCGTCAAAAAGTCCTGCAGGCCCCTTCTTCAGTTCACCTTCATGGCGGGCATCGTTCTCATGGCCTTCACCCAGATGGGGAACCTTCTGTTCGGCACCAAGCTGCAGGATTACAAGAACATACCGACCAGCCTACAGAGCCTGTGTACCATGATGTTAGGTAGTTTTGATTTTGACGCTCTCGTTGACGGACATTGGGTCCTCGGTCCCTTGATGTTCTTTTCCTACCAGGTCATGATGCAGTTCATATTACTGAGCATGTTCATGGCTATCCTCATGGATGTGTACGCAGAGGAAAGTCAGGATCCGAACACTGATGATTTACGGATGGTTGGTTTCATCAGAGAAACCACTTCAGAGGCTGTTGTGAAAGCAAAACGTACCTTGTCGAAAGCTGGGAAGAGAAACAGCACAAAAACAGCCCAGACCGGAACACCAGATCTGGACAATCGCAGAAAGTTTTCAAATGTGTTTGAAGAACTTGCTGGTAAGATTTAGTAGCCCAGATTTAACAAGGCAATCATCTATCATCTGGCCTCGGAACTGTGCCTGTTTTGTGGGTTGCTCATGCAAGTGAAACTGGTGGTTTTCTGATGTCTTGGTCATAATTGCCGATATAGTCGACTATGAATAATTCAAACTATTCATAGTGTTAATTTTCTGGGGGAGGCCCACAAAAAGTCACATGTCTGCCCCCCCTGCATGTTTTCTTTCTCCTGTATTATCATGTTGTTTGTATATATGCAAAATAAACAAAACGTGGCCATCACCTCTGGACGGTTTTGAGGCCCTCTTCGACCTCCGAATATGAGGTGACTATTATGTTGCATTGCGTATTAGCACAAGAAAGTTAACGTCTTGATACCTGAAGAAATAAAGTGAAATAACATAAAGGTTTCCCATGAGACAAACAAAATCATTTATTGAGATGCACGCAAAATTGTATGATTAGTATAAAACTACATGTTTAAATGTTAGAGGTAAACAATGGGACAACCGTTTGTAAATACTTGTAATATCACTGATCGGGCCATACATAATTACGTTATCAGATAAGCCACTCATGATTCATTACATTCTATAGGTAGCTTCATTAGGTTGCTAAATCGTTTGGCCTGCTTGAAAAATGTGCGAAACGTTCGTTGTGTTAAAACATTACCTTCAAGTGATTAACAGAAATTTTAACCAATTCCAGAACACTTACTATTAGATGCAAAATACACAAATATCGAAATAACTATAATTAAATAACTTGACAGGCTTTATTCAACCTCTACCTCCTAGAAGTAGAGGTTGAAGTAGGTTTGGATGCCCCTTGAGTACCATAGGCTGGGTAAGAAGTTTGAGCAGATTGTTGAGAAAGTGAGCGTGTGGCCGATGCTGATTGTGTTGCTCTTTGTGTACCATGTGCTGGGTAAAGATTGGCTGCTGCGAGTTGTTCAAAAAGTGAGATTTTGGCCGATAGTGTCTGGGCTGCGGTTTGTGTATTATCTGCTGAGTTAGAAGTGGCTGCAAGTTGTTGGGTGTGTGAGATTGTGGCCGATGATGCCTGGGCCGCTCCTTGAGTAGCGTGTTTGGGAGCAGATTGTTGGGAAAGTGAGATTTTCGCCGATGATGGCTTGGCGGCGGTTTGTATACCAAGTGCTGAGTACATAGCTGCGAGTTGTTGAGAAAGTGGGCTTGTGTCCGATGGTGGCTTACTAGCTGGAGTACCATAGGCTGGATCAAAAGTAGGAGCAGATTGTTGAGAAAGTGAGCTTCTTGTGTGCGATGGTGACTTGACTGCCCCTTGAGTACCGTGGGGAGCAGATTGTTGGGAAAGTGAGGTTTTGGACGATGATGTTTGGGCTGGGGTTTGTATACCAAGTGCTTTGTACATAACTGCTTGTGAGCTTGTGCGCGATGGTGGCTTAATTGTAGGAGAGTATTGTCGAGGAATCAAAACTGCTTGCTGAGAAAATATGCGTGCGGCCGGTGATGGTTAGGCTGTCGCCTTTGTACCATACGTTCGGTTAGTAGTAGAAGTAGGTTGTAGGGAAAGTGAGCTTGATGCCAATGATGCTTGGGTTGCCCCTTGCTTACTACTCGTATGGTTTGGATAAGGAGTAGAAGAATTGTTTTGAGAAATCAAGCTTGAGGCCAGGGATGGTTTCGGCTGAACTGCCGGTTTCGTGCCATAGGTTGGGTTAGTAGTAGGAGCAGATTGTTGAAGAAATGAGCTAGAGGCCAATGATGATTGCGTGCTATAGTTTGGATACGGAGCAGAATAATTTTGTTGAGAAATCTTGCTTGAGGCCAGTGATGGTTTCGGCTGGACTGCCGGTTTCATGCCATAGGTTGGGTTAGAAGTAGAGGCAGGTTGTTGGGATTTATACGGTGAGTTGGATGAAGGGGAACCTAAACCTGAATCTAACATGTCTGAGTAAACGAGATCATCCTGATATGTGATCAGGTATGCAGGGTAGCACTGGTCATCTTTAAAGACAACAAATATTTTGGGATTAGCTTCGTTATCCACACACGAGTCGTAGAGGTCACCGTTTGGATCGTTTGGGTCGATGGGAGGGGGGCGGGGGATGTCTTTCTTTCCTGTGGTGTACATGCCGACTAAAACATTAGCCAGAAACATGTATCTTGTACCATCAGGTGAGGCATCTGAATACCGGTGGCTGTAGGAAGCTCTCTTTGCAAAGTAACTCCCTTTTCCGTACTTGGTCGCATTTTTCCCACTGAGACGGTGGTCAAAGTTCTGGTGGCAGATGCCCTTGATGATGTCTGGTTCTGTACCGTGGAAAAGCTGCCTTTCATCTGCAAGAGTAAAGAATGTGGCAATCATTCACTAACGCTAGCCTCCATAGCAGACTCTCTGTGCCTTTTGTGGGCTTATGATACACTTTTTACATTGAATCCTTTTTGTACTGGGTCGTATCTACCGGGCCTAATGGTCACGGACTGGCTGCACAAAAGATCCAGTACAAAAAGAAACCATCAGCAAGAACAGTATCATAAGCCAAAGAAAGGCCCAAAGAGCCTGCTATAGAGGCTACGTCAGCGTTATACTACACTAGATGGACTGAGTATACTAAAAAGAGGGAAAAATGGAAGTTGATGAAACTAATAATGATACTGTAAGACAGCAAAATTTCGGTAGAACCAAAGATCTATCAATGCTTGCATTGGTTTATCTGTTACCAGTACAGTGCTTCGCAAACATAAGGCTCTTCCTTTTTTCTTACCATTTACAGCAACCTTCTAATTCATCATCAACATTAAAAAAAAAAGAGAAGAGGGTACATTCTAATTGCATTCATGGGCCAACTTTTCCCAGTTTTTATAGTTAACAAAGTGAAATAATGATTCTACAAGAACATGATTTACCATTATGGTTGTGAGTTCTAGTCCCTGTGCCCCGTCCACGTTGATTGTCGATAGATTTCCTCGTCATTTGCTGTTTATTTCTGTAAATATCCAATAGAAACAACAACAATCATGACTCGGAGAAAGAATTATAGTAACTGTAAAAATTCTATGGGAACAGATTAACGGGCAAATTTCTCAATTAACTTAACATGATATATTCTGCCTTTTAAGAGTCGATGATTTTCACATTTTACGTACAATTGACATTATGCAAGCCAATATAGATATGGCACAATTTTTGAAGACCTGTTATTATTGCATTCTATATCATCATTGTTATTTTGTCGTGTGTATGAAAGAAGTGGATTTCTGAAATAGTAATATAGGCGGTAAAGTAGTAAAGAAAGATATCCTCAATTAAGGTAAAGCGTGATGCTTTTTCGAGGAGCTAGTGGTAGTGTAATGCGGCTTCGCTGTGGCTTCACGTTGGCAATAACAGCACAAAAATAGGACCGAAAAGGAGCATTCATCTAAGAAAAATAAGATAGTCTTCTCACATGTCATATTTTTCCCACAGGCGTGGATTCTGCACCCTCTCAATTTGAATGATGATCATGTTCTCTTTCATTGTCTGTCTGAAAAGCGTCTCCACCTGAGAACAAAGGGGGAAAAGTACTAGTAAAATTTATGACCGAAACTGTCCCAGATGGCATTGTCTTACATGCCTAAAATAGGCGTCAGCACTTCAAAGCATTATGGCTATAATACATGACAAGCGATGAAGCCTTCTATGTATAAAGCTAAGTATGCCACTTTAAAGGCACTTCAATCTTGACTTTAAAGGCTGATGAATGATTGCGTATTTTAAAGCAATAAAATCACCTGCACGTATAAGTAAGGTTGCTGTACCCTAAGTGAATTTAACAAAACTTCCTACAAATCTTTTATCTGACCTTTTTTCAATACAGTAACATCATTCATCCAACCCTTTCCCTGCCAGGTTATCAAAAAGATTGTTCAGCAGGAGAGAGAAGGTTGCAATTGGCTACCATATAGCAATTTCCCCAAGTAAGGAAACTCTAACGGTGTGATTTGTATTCATTGAAATCTTTATCTTCCCTAGAAGTACAATGAAGAAAGGATCACATACGATGCATTCTAAAAGCTAATCTACTGTACAGCCCCATAAATTCATACTAAGGTTGCGTGCATTAACCAAGAGGGATTTTAATCTAAGACTTACCTCCTTAAACTCTGAGTGTGTAGGAGCCAGGGGAACTCTAATGAAAGCTTCCTTCTGTGGCATTGGCTTCCATGTTGTTGGAAGAGATCCCTTTGTCCCGGATGAGGACTGGCTTGTGTTTGTGGCTCTGTTGGGTTAAGTGCAATAGACACATAGTTATCATATGATAAGAGTGACAATACTAAACTAAACTAATGTATTTCAACAATACAGCTTCGGCATGAATTATGTAAATGTGTGTGTGATTTGCATAATTGATGAGGATGAATACGAAAACTGAGAAATTGTGTCTTTATAAATTCCCAAATGACTTTGGTGATAAGTTTTCTATTGACATTATATTTACATGGCTAGGCATAGAAAAATAACTGCAGTATGATTGGCTGAACTCAAGTTTTCACTTTTTTTGTGTTAGGGTTATCTTTTCAAATGAAAAAAATCTTACAATTAGTATATGCCCACAGAAACTCAATAATGCCCCCCTCCCTCCCAATTGAAACTACAAGATGTAAACATATTTGCCAGGTTCTTATGCCTGGACGGTCGTGATTGCGCCCGCTAGAGGCTAGAAGCGGGCGCAGACACGACCTTCCAGGCATAAGAAATTGGCCAATATGTTCAAAATCGCAAATCAGCGCTTCCCCAACATGTACAATAAAGGCCAGCGCTCAAGGAAGGCCGCGAAGGAGGCTGATGTACAAGACCTACCTAGGTATCTGGAACTGGACAAATACTGGACGCCTTCTCACAAGCCTCTTGGTGGAGTAACGCTGGTCCAAGTTCTGCTGGTACATTTCCGTGAAGTCCAGAATGTAGGAGTACTCGTCTGTTTGGAAGTTGAACCAGGGACGTTTCGTGAGGTATGCTCGCTCTATGTCATCAGACGTAATGTGCGCTGATGATCCATACTGTATGGAAAGAAATGAAGTTTCATTTCTCATATTATCTATGATTATTGGCAGTGCTAATGTGGTATCATGATAAGAAGTGGAAAACATGAATAGTCTTGCATTTTCTAAGTTTCAAAAGTTACAGAAATAAAAGTCTTGCCTTTTCCTAGTTACAAAAGGTACAGAAATAAAAGCAGAATGTTGTTCACTATTTTTACGGGAATTGTCTATTTAGATACTTTCATCCCATGGGGCTTCATAATCATCAAGATGGCGTCATAATGACACATTATCACGTCATAAAGACACAAAGGTTTTGGGGAAGTAAATTTTGCATGCACATTTGGTGGTCGTACGCTACCTGATATAGTAGGGGACGGGCAGGCATCAAAGCCCCCCCCCCCCCCCCACACACACACACATCGTCCCAAGATGCACCAAAGGCCAAACAGCAATAAACAGTGATGTCCAACCTTAGTACTACTATATTCACACCAAGAATTGCCGTCCTCCCAGTACCACACCCATTTTGTTGACCACGCTCCATTGGCAGACTCGACAGATGATGGGGTGGACAACCGACGGATCCGCACCGTATGTGTCCTTTGGTGAGAATCTGAGATTTCTAACTTCATCCTATCGAAGTGAACCGTCCAGCCATTTCTGTGAATGTCAGACCTTAAGATTAGTAAAATATGGTACGTAGAGTAGGTGATATCAGAAGTGTCATCCTAGTTAGTTCTAGTGCTCCTATACTCTCACTTCACCAACCAGGGAGACCATGGGAGCCCCTGAACTAACTAGTATGGCATTCGGGAAAATATGGTGGTGCTTGTACATCACTCATTGTCGTAATGAAGTCTTTTGATAGCCTCTACCAGGCTCCGTCCTATCGTTGGGAAAATAATAGAAATCAGCCGAGGTACTCCGCTTATGCTAGGGTCACATTTCCAATCCGGGGCCCGGCCGGGCAGTCTTTGGGAACGAAAATTACGATATAAAAGACAACCAAAACACTAAACGTACGCAAATTATCTAAGAGCATAGCTTGTGCAAATTTATTGACATACACTTTGATTTTTCGTTTCCGCAAACAGCCCGGGCGGGCCCCGGTTAGGAAATGTGCATGTCCATCGAAATGGAGCTTCACTGTATAGCGGACCTACCCTGTATAGCGGAGTACCTCGGCTGATTTCTACTATTTTCCCAACGATAGGTTGGAGCCTGGTAGAGGCTAGTCTTTTGATACATCTGGATTTTTGTATATTAAAGCACTTCTGAACACTGTAGCCTCGGACGTAACAAGTTGAGCTCCTGTGTCATATGATTTTAAGGGTTAAGGCATGAACTGAAATACGATATAGATATAGCTTATTCATGGCGATGTAATAATGTGTGCTATTTTTGATCTGTAGAAAGGCGACGTTGGAATAGTCCACTTTTGCACAGCAGTAATTTTAGAGGGTCAAACAATAGAATAATTCGCGGGATGGAAAAAGCTCAATGCCTACTAAACGCCCGGTAGAGTCTTCTTTTTTTTAAATCTCTATCTTTATCAAAATACGATAGTCTCATCGAACAGAAGACCAAAATATGCATTTGGGAGTGCTGGTACAATACCAAAAAAAACACGTTGTTGTCATAGGGTGGAACATGGCACGGGACAAGACATAAGCTATCTCAACGGTCAAATGTGCATGTTTTAGGTTAGATAAATACAGTACTTACAAGCTTGGTTCAATATCATTGAGTGTAATGCTGACATTGGAAGGCTGGGAGAAAACTTCCTCCAGCCTTGCTGTAACATCGGGGGTGAAACTCACCCACTGTTTACCTACAAACAACACCATCGGTTTAAAGAAGTTAGAAATATTTTCTTAGCAATAGTGGTTCTGACCGAGTGACCTCGACACTACTCTCCAAGCAGAGGAGGGGTTCCGGCCGGTTTTTGACGTGTTTTGTCAGGTGGGAGGTGGGGTTTATGGAGAGAACAAAAACATGACAAAGTAGAAAGCCCGAGAAAAACGCCTAAAAATACGTAAAAAAACAGCCGGAACGCCTCCTCTGCTTGGAGAGTAGCTTTTTGCTACATGACTTTAAAAATCATAGAATGGAGATTTTCATGTATGATTTTAACATGACACACCTTGGCTCTGCAAATCTTGATACTGCCACAAGTAAGGTGCCTTAATGTGATGTTGGAGGCACCGTCGAGACTTGAGACATCTCCCCGAAAGGAACCCTTCACAGATGGTCGTATCACTGTCCAAGATACGTTCTTCGTTCGGATCCGGGGCTTTAGCTTTGGGCCCCACTGCTTGGGCTGGCAGGGATGTATTTGCTGGAGTTGTGGGTCTTGATCTTGTTCTGGCCAGAGATGTCTTAGTAGATGTAGCTTGATTGATCTTCCTCAGATTTGGTCTAGGAGCGGCTGCCGTCTGAGGAATCAGTAACGTCTTCAAGACGGTTCGCCGATCTGTCTTGGCCATCCGGAAGTCGGATAAGATTCTCCGTGTTTGCTTAGTGTCAAAGTAGCAGTCATGGTCCAGACCACACGCTTTGTTGCCACAACGGCCTCTAACGAACCCCGAACACACGTGGATATCCGGGCATCGGTCAGCCTTCAGGCAACTGTGGGTGTTGTACGCATCGCACACTTTGGGGGTTGAAAGGCGGATAACATTGTAGATTTCATCGTCCTGCAGGGTATCAAGTTGAAGTTCACGGATAAGTGTTCTTGCTTGTTCGCTGGAGAAGTCGTGGATGAAGTTACACCTAGAGTCGCGCTGACAGGATCCTTGTAGGAAGTATCGACACAGGTGGAAGAAGCGACACTGGTCTCCCTTCCTGCAACCGACTTTGGTTATGTGGCCGAAACAGAGTCGTGCTCTGGGAACCATGACAGAAACCATTAGTTCTCCATTCGTGGACTCCTGAAGACGGAACTTGTTTGGATGTCGCCGAAACCAGGATTCAGTCTGATCAAGGTCTAACCCAAGTTGACGGAACTCCAGTTGCCAGAGTCTATCAAGGGTTTCTCTCCCGTTGTACTGGGAGCACATCGCTTGAAACATGTCCAGTTCTGAAGGCGCTGCTGTCGCCATACTTGATACGTACACCAGCCGTGTGTAACTTAATCTAACCTTAACAATGGCCGATACGATTCAGACTTTTGCTCCATTGTTTTGGTCGACCAGTAGGTACCTTGCGGATTCTAGTCGTCCAAATCTTTGTCGTCTGCTCGAAGCGTAACTGTCGAAGCTCACGAAAACTCACTGTTCCTCCTCGTCGCCAGAAGATCGAAATCTTGAAGAACGTGCTAGTGGGGAACAAATAGACACCTGCTGCCATCAACAGCCATTTTTTGCCCCGGACCTTTCATGAATCCGACAACATAGTGACTATTTGCTTGGCTTGTTACACCTAAGGTCCGTTTCCTGCGTCACTGCCAGAATGATCCGAGTTCATAGCATCCATTTTGCTGCATGATAGCGGAGTTACCGATGAAGGGTATCTGCATTTGGAAATCATGTCCGAGGACTGACACGTAACGTTACCTGGAATCAATTGTTGACAGAAACTTGGAATAGTCCATTTTGGTACGGGTATGGATGGCCAAAGGTCATGTTGCGAACAACCTAAGTATCTTTATAGTTTGACTAATCACATGTGTATTGACAAATATCATGTATATTGGTGAAACTATCAATTTGTTGAATACGCTAGAAACTGATTAACGGTAATATCATGTCTAAGGCGAATTATTCTTGTGTTGATTTACCTGTCTTGAAGTGCAATGTACCTGTTGTCAGTTTCGGTGACGCACCTGTCCGAAAGGTCCTTATGGTCCTTCCCATAACGATTTTAATATCATTGCTATCACAAAGTTTGGCTGGCAGACAAAACGAAAATCAAACAGAGAATCACAGAATAGAAAAACAGATAAAAAGACCTAAAAGACGTCCAGAACAAGCCGGAGCCCAACCTTTGCTTGGAGAGTAGTGTAGAAAGTGCACCACGGTGAAACTGCGTATTAAACGCAGGCCCGCTACTTTAGACACGATTTTAGCACCCTAAATCGGCGGATGTTGACTTGTACCACGGCTAGTTTACATAAAAGTCGTGTCTAAAGTACTGTGCACACAGCAGTGCTACACCGTTTCACATGTTCAATCACTAGAACACATTTTAGACTAAACTGACTTTCTATCGACAGACCGAACTATGTTCTTTGGATCCCCCCCCCTAATTGTCCTCTCAAAGTGCAAGAAATCACGTTTTAGGGGGTAGTTTTAGGAAAATCCAAGATTTCTCAACCGAGTATACCCCAAACATGTCGCAAGTCTGTCTCTGGAGCTCCCAAAATACAAAATTACGCCCCAACCTAAATCCTGTCTAAGGGCATGGGGGTGCAGGGCCTGTCTACCTGCCCAGGCCCTCTCACTGGACCCGCGACACGTTGGCGACCTCGCTCCGACCGAGCGATTTGACACCTCGCTAAACGAATTTCATCGATAAAAACGAATCTTTTTACGCTTTGTGTGATTTTTCCCCTTTTTAGTAATACTTGTACGTTTTGCATGAAATTACCATTGTAAAGTCAAGGCTAACTCAAATTCAATCTAGGACGCAGCGAGGTCGCCAACGTGTCGCGACTCCAGTCCAGGATTGAGCCCTGTGCCGTGCCATAGCTCCGCTACCCGTATGTGTCTCTCAATCTGGTCCTTCTGGTGGGGCACGATTGCTCCCCAAAATAAAAAATACACGTGACGCCCCGAGCAAAATCCTGTCTAAGGGCATGGTGGGGCAAGGTTGAGACCATAAAATCTTAGACAGCAAGTGCCCCGAGGACATTCACAGTGTGCGACTGCGCCCTTAGAAGACCTTACGCAGTGGAATCCAGTTTGGCAAGTCTTCGCTGGGCGACACTGACTGAGTTGTCACTTCTTTCTGGCGTCCATCCATATATGCGAATCGTAGCTTCACAAAGGTATTGTAACACTTGATTTGACTCCTAGCTTTTCTAGTTTTGTACCCGCTATAATTCACAGTAAACACCACAGTTTGTATCTACGTATACGGTACATGTACGTTAATGTTACACATGTAACAGCTACATATAAGTTATACGTTAACGCTCATAAGGTGCACAACCATGCTCCGGCGTAACACGAAGACCTAGAACAGATGTTTCGATCTGATCATTCCTACAAAACTATGGTGTAACTATTTCATTATCCTCTCAATATATTTTAAGAAGGTTTTGCATTTCTACTAACAGAGAATCTAAAAATAGTCTTCACCCATGCACAGTGATTGGTCTAACGTTACAACAGAGTGTGCAAAAAGTGTAGAAGGTCAATTATACCCATCGGTGCATTTTCGTCGGACGAGTTTTGACAGAGTCCGTTGTTTGACACGTTTGAGGTCGGTGAATGCAAGGAGGTATTTAACGTCATTGGTGAATGGTAGAGGGAAATATTCCCAAAATTCCCCAAAAGTCCAAAGTTAGAGCTAAGAGCAATAATTTTGTTTGTTTGTTTCTTCGTTTGTTTTTTTGCTGGCTTGACTGGTGGTTTGTAAACTGTTTTTGTTGGCTCTGGAGCCTGGTTACGGAAGACCTGCAACATGCATTACCTTACAGCAGAGAGCTATCTAGCGGTTTACAATGAAACTACAAATGACGACCACGTCAATGATGTGGAACTCTACTGATATGACACTGAGATTAGAAGTTGCGCACCAGGGTAATACTGTAAATTTGGAAATGTTCGCATTGGTTTCTGACGTGATGACCTCTCCACCGCGAAATAATCGCGTAGTGAATATTCGCTTCCATTGAATTACTAGTATTTGATTACTGTGCAGCCACTGTACGGACAGTAATAGTTTCGGACACGAAAGTAGGACTCCACTAGCCTCCATAGCAGGCTCTACAGGGCCTTTTTCCGGGGGCTTGTAATACACTATTCGCAGCCAGCCCGTAACCATCAGCAAGACTGTAACCATTTTGCTGATGGTTACGGGCTGGCTGCAGAAAGTGCATTATTAGCCCCCAGAAAAAGGCCCGGTAGAGCTGCTATGGAGGCTAGGTCCCCACGAAAATAAATCAATTCACGATATGAAATAGATACAAAACTAAAGACACATATTGATGATATTTGCATGAGTTTTTATAAACAACGTTTTCCCTGGATGTTTATTCTTGCTTTGCTACCACAATTGTATCACCGACCCCCTCCCTAAGGAAAACCACAAGCTCCTTTTCCCAGACGTTACCTACATGTCCTAATAAGGTCATGCATGAATAATTTAGAAAACGATGACGCAACGTCTGTCTGCAACAAAACCGCGATTCATCTTTTTTCTAGATCTGAACGGCTGTGGTTTGATGCGGCAGTAAGCATACCGTAAATTCGTTTAATTTCAAGTGATTTAATTTCGCGGTTGGGAACAGAGGAAGTGTCCAGGTTGTTCCAAATTTGCGGTGAGGAAACTGCAATAACCTCGACCCTGAAAATGAGTACCTAGCTTCGGTTAGGGACGTCACTCAGATAGGACGTTAGATGGATTTCCTGTGTTTTTATTTAATAGAGGAGAGCCACACCTCGAGCACGTAGAAGAACCCATCACTCTTTATATATATATTAATATTGAAAAGAGTAGGGGTCCTTCCCGGTGTGAGTGGATCAGATATATCTGTCCGGATATACAGCTTCGGTACTGTTCAGTACAAACCTGGTGTGTTACGCCTTGGGCCTGGCGCAGTTTACCGGGTATGCAACTTGTGACAAACAAAATACCTTACCAACAACTGTCAGTTCAAGGGGCAAGTTCAAAGAGTTCAAATTTGTGCATGCAGAAATGCAGAACAACCACTGCTGGGAAACAATGCATAACCACACCGGGGTTTCGTCATGCATGATAAATCCCTAAAAACGAACTATACATGTATATGTTTTAACAAGATTTAACGTTAACGCATATTTAGAGTTCACAGCCATAGTATTACGGCGACAGAAAAATCCACATTCCTTTATACAATCTTTCTATTGAAAATGTCATTTTCATATTCATGTCACGTGTGACGTCTGGAACAGACTTTAGTTCAAAGGAAGGGGCGCTTAATCCATGTCGGCAAAAAGATTACATTGTGAGAAAATCTCAGCTAAACTCCCTGGCAAATTATTCCTCAATTTCGGTCAATTTGTACCATTTTCCCTACAGCTCGCAAAAGGCAAATTCGATAGAGACACGCCCGCTGTTTTTCACCTGTCCTCCTTACACGTATCGGACTGCCAACCACTGAGGTATGTTCCCTTTTCCCGACGGGTTCGCTGCTTTCGATAAACAGGTTTTGATTTTGGATGGACGTCTTGTTGTTTCTGACTGGCAATTTGCAATAAGACGTTTACACAACCGACCAGCGGAATATTTGGTTATTTTATCTTTTACTGCCGAACTGTCGCGAAAAAGCCATTTTTCGCTTTAGCGTTAAACGTGTGAAACGTAATTTAACGTAACATACGCTGATCTTACAAAAATCTAATTTCTAACATTTTTGTACACAAAAGGTTACCATTACTTACAATATCTGCGATGTAATTGTAACATAGCCTCATAGCAGGCCCTTTGGTGGAACTTATTCTTGTTCAATTGTAAATTGTTATATCATTAATCCTAAAGGCCCAGCGGGACTCCAATTCTTTTGTACATGTACTAGGCTCCACCAGACTCCTTTGAAGATTAGCTATCAACCATATATATCTACCATTCTATGAACAGTACTCTCAGGAGCCTGTTTGAGTCTATCGCACCGAAACAGCTGGGGATCACCCCACCACTACATTACCATGCACAAGCCAATACAAATCAGTAGGGGGTTCAGGGGGGTCTCTGAGCAGATCTACACCGGTGCAAAAATCGACCTTCTCTGATCGTCTCTGGCTAGCTTATACGATTTTTGCACCGGTGAAGCCTGACGACCCTCTCTGACTAGTTTTTGGCAACGGTGTAGATCTGCTTGGAGATTTATAGTTCAGGGGAGAGTTTGACATAGTGGCGTTGAAACTAGCCTGTACAGACTTAAGTAGCGTCAACTGTCAATGCCGCGTCAAATACTTTTCTGTCATTTAATAGTACAGCTGTTTTCAGAGCACTAGTATATACCGATCAATAAGCAATTGTGCAAGGAGAGCGTTATAATTCTCAGCTAGAGAGATCTTTATTGGTCGCTAATAGGTGCTTGCGGTACAGTCTTCGTCCTATACAATACCCGATTATTTCATACTTACGTTGTTTGACGTTCATATCAACGGAAATGTTTGTCATTTGAATTTTGACAAGGTGCAGATCGGGCAATGGTGTTTGATATTTAAGCTGAGATGTTGGAATAGTAAAATCTTATGGCTGTTCGGCCTTTCTTGTGTGTATGTCTATCTCAATATCTGCTTGGAGATGATGGGTTTGTGAGAATCCCGGCGGGGTGCCGCCCTACCTCCCACCCCGCGGGCATGACAGTGACTGGCGCATCTCTCTTGAATAAATCAATGCAGTGACATCCTCTCAAACATGGCGGTCATCGGGAAGATCCTAGCGGCCCTTGCCGCGGCTGATGTCGGCGCCTCGGCGTGGTTCGCAGCGGGCTTCCTCGCCGTTGTCACCGCCTACTTCGTCTGGAAGTTCCGGGGCGGGAAGAGCCCGTTCGCCGAGGACTGCGCCCGGCCACCGGCCCCGCTAGTCACGGACCAAGCCGCGCGGGATAAAGTACTCAAACAAGGTTGGGAATTCTGCCTGTTTCTTACTCCCCAAGCAGAGGAGTGTTGTTGTTGTTGTTGAGTAGGTCCTGCTGGTTTTTGACGTGTTTTTAGGCGTTTTTGTTGGGCTTGCTATTTTACCCCGTTTTCTTTATGTCGCTTACCCACACTAAAATTTCTAAAAACACGTCAAAAACCAGCCGGACCCAATCCTCTGCTTGGAGAGTGGCGATTTCTCTCGTACTAGACTCCGTTAGAAAATACTGTCCATCATAACACAAGCGTTTTTATTTTTATAAATACATGAACGCTTTTTTTCTTCTTCTTGTTTTGAAAATACGAAGCCGGAATTCTGTGAACAATAAACAATAAACCCGGATGACAGATGTTCTTCTATGCTCATTTTGCATCAGGATGGGGACAGTTCATTGTAAATTACGGGTTGTCCCTGGCTCTGGGGACGGTACATTATACTATATTGATGGACGTTGTCTATTTTTTCCAATTCCACATTGTGATGAGCTCTCATGCCCCTGCTTTACAACAATTTAAAAATGACAAAATGGCTGCGTCAAATTTGTATACAAAGATGCCCTCATGCCCCTTGATACTGTAAATCATTAAATATTTGCAGTGGTTTTAATTTCGCAGGGGACCTTTGTACTGCAAAATTATGACGCCATGGCTATGCGGTTCCATTGCATAACAGTACTATAGAATTGTTTCAATCATATACTTGAAACACAGCAAAAGCCTCTTTTTCTATCTCACCGATATTATTAAACATCTGCTAAAATATAGAGATGCACAGTAGCTCAGTCTGCTGACAGGCTTGGCATCGTGTGAATTTTCCCAGCAGCTCTTTTCTGGGCCAGTGAGATTTCATCCATAACAGAAGATTTAGTGTCTTTATCTGGAGCTGGGTAGATAGCTATAGCATGCAACCCAAGAGGCTGCTGTAATAACAAGAGTTCCACGACCTCATATCTCCATGAACAATTCTATTCATGCAAATGACTTACACATTTGCATAAGATATGCTTGGTCATAAACACCTTTATCTAACTTACATGTTGCAATATTGACAGTCCTATAATTTTCCAATTAGATGAATTATTGTGTTTTGCATTAATTATGCAAATTAGGAACTTTATTTGCATAATTGGTATCTGTTGATGCTCCACTTTCCATAAACTACATATGTTACATGTATTTGAGTCTGATAATGGAAAACACTGTAAATATGGATTTTCCTCATTAGAGTCGATTCCACATTACCGAGAGGGTGTTTGTTGCCTTTTGTTCTAACATTTGCAAAACCTTTGTAACAATCTAAGGGAGGTAAGTGACTGTTTAGAACAATTTCCAACATTCATGTGATGTTCTAAATAGTTTCTGCTGTGTTCCAACATGTTAGACAAATTTCTAACATTACACATGTTATTTGTATTATTTTCGAAACTGTTGGAAAATAGGTTGATCATTTGTTCCTATATGTTCCAACATTATAACAACATGGTATAACTGGGTCAGTGGGATGGGAACAGGGCAATTCACACATCCCTTCAAAGTATAGGGGATTGGGCCTGGGTGCCATGCATAGACACCTCAAGATAAAGGTCCAGACGTGAAATCTAAAAATATACAGAGGCAGACAATAGAGTGCGATTAGCACCTACTTTTATGGGGGCAATAACCCAAATCTACCATTTGAAAAATGATGCAAATTGTTCCAACATGTTCAAACAGTGAAACAATCGCATAGATGTTTGAAAATTGTTCTAAATAAAGAGACATTTGTGCAATTACTTTCCAAATAGTTCCAACATATATAAATAAGTTCAAACATGTTGAAACTTTCATTCTTGATTGTTTGAACAATTTAGAACATTACGACTGGAATAGTCTTTTACCTAAAATTGTTTGAACTCACTAGCAATATTATCTGAAAACCCTCTCGGTGACATGGAATTGACTCTAGCTATGCAAATTAAGTCACAATTAGCATAATTTGCACTTCATTATGTATATCTCTGTCTAAGCTACCAGCTTACTAAGTATCATATTGACAGTCCTATAATTTTCCAATTAGATGAGATATGGTGTTTTGCATTGATTATGCAAATTAGGAATTTATTTGCATAATTGGTATCTGTTGATGACCCACTTTCCATAAACTACATACAATACATGTATTTGAGTCTGATAATGGAAAACACTGCAAATATAGATTTTCCTCATTAGCTATGCAAATTAAGTCCCAATTAGCATAATTTGCACTTCATTGTGTATATCTCTATCTAAGCTACCTGCATACTAAATATCATTGAAATCCGTTGTTCCTTTGTTCAGTTATTCTCCTCAGAAGATTTTCACAAAAACGCCCCTGCAGTTTCAGAGGAAGCTGCTAGGGGGCCCAAACCTACACCAAATCTTCATTACATCACAAGCAACCTGCCACCCAAAAATCAAGACCACAGCACGTCCAGGTCAAAATATACAAAAATTGCAGTTCTGCTGCAGTACCAAGGTCACATACCAGGGGGCCCAAAATCGACCTTAAATTTCGGCTTCACAACACCCGCCCACATCCCCAATATCATTGTAATCCATCAAGAGGTTCTTGAGTTATGCTGACTGGAGTGGTGCGGAATCACAAACATACACACATACACACACACATACACACACACAGACAGACACACCCAAAACAATATCTCCATTTTTCATGGAGATAACAAAACAGAAAACAACTTGTGTCTCTGGTTGTCAGTGTCATCCAACACATACAGGGTTGAAAAAAATGCAAAATTTACCAGAATCCCCCTTGCAGACCCTCCAACAGAATTGTTTCCATTGTGTTGGTAGCTAAAGCATGCAATTCAAGAGGTAATAGATTTTACCTCTTTTTAATGAATGAATGAATGAAAGACCTTCGTTGCACCTTAATGCTCTGATGAGCTAAGTACAGGCCATGGTGACAAGCAGAAGAATAGTTACAGTGGTAACAGAAATTTGATATCTAACTACAATCTAAATACTAATTAATACCGCTATGTACTACATGTTCAATTTCTTCTCGCTTCTTAAGGCAGTTGTAAGTGAATAAGCATACAGGGTTCATGACACACGGCTTGTCTTAAGTTTGATAACAGACCAGCGTCATTAAACTCATACAGGGTTGAGAAAAATACAAAATATACCAGGATCCCCCTTGCAGACCCTCCAACAGAATTGTTTCCATCGTAAACTTAGCACACAGCGAATACAAGCGCCTTTCTCTTATTGAGAAATTAAGTTCCCTCAGAAATAAATGGCTTTACAGTAGCTAACCAGGCTTGGCGTTGTATAAACAGAAGATTTAGTGTCTTTATCTGAAGCTGGGTAGATATCTTAAGCATGCAACTCAAGAGGTCATACATTACCGCTTTAATAACAGATAAGACATCTGTGTGTCTGTTTCTGGTTGTCAGTGTCAATCAACACATATACACAGTGTTGACAAAAATACAAAATTTACCAGGATCCCCCTTGCAGACCCTCCAAAAGAATTATTTCGTCCTTTCCTCTACTACTGAGAAATTAAGTTCCTGCAAAACTAAATGGCTTTACAGTAGCTAACCAGGCTTGGCGTTGTATAAACAGAAGATTTAGTGTCTTTTATCAGGAGCTGGGTAGATATCTAAAGCATATAACTCAAGACTTCATACATTACTGCTTTGATTAATAACAGAACAGAAATCGCCCTGTCTCCCAGGGGAGTCAGCTCCATTCAACACATTCTAAGGGCTGAGAAAAATACTAAATTTACCTACGAGCGTTAACTCGATTCAACACTCACTTTTACCAATTGAGATGGGATGCAAGTGAAGTTACCATAAATTAAGCATTGCCATCATCCTTTAGGGTTGCCTCCTAAATTTATCGTTAAGCATTGCCAGGTCTCCCCCATGCAGACCCTCTTGTAACAGTTGTTGTGGACCACTAGAAGTGACACTGACCACTTCATCTTTATATTCTCTAACTTGTTCACAGGATTCGCCATCAAGAAGGTCCCGGAAAACCTTGATGCAATTGTGATAGGCAGCGGGATCGGAGGACTGGGGACAGCCGCCATCTTAGCGAAAGCGGGGAAGAAAGTTCTCGTTTTAGAGCAACACGACCAGGCCGGAGGGTGCTGCCATACGTTTGTCGACAAGGGCTTCGAGTTTGACGTCGGTAAGTATTGGTTGAGGCCAGGGCTGTCTCTAGAACCTGTCCCTCCGTCCCGGGACAGATATTTGCTGTTTAGGATGGGCAAAAATGTCACCCAGTTCATCCCAAAACTCTGAACTTTGTTCTATGAAACATGAAGAAAATGTATTCTAGTAAGCTAAAATGACATTATAATTTAACAATGATAATCAACAACAGGGGCTCCCAAAGTTGATGCAATGAGCGGGGCAGAAAAATAAGTTACGGTTGCGTAGTGTGCTCGTGTGGCGTAAAGGCTGAGTGTTTGGCTCAGAACCAAGTGATCCCAGGTTCAAATCCTGTCGTGTCACCAATATTGTGCCCTTGGGAAAGGCACTCTACACAACCTTTCTCACTTCATTCAGGTGGGAATAAGTGACCTTCCTTCGGTTAGGGACGTCCCTTGGATAGGACGTTCAATAGAGGTCCCATTTTCATGACATAGCTAGGATGACGTTGGTTGTACTTCTCGTCATTTCAACCCAAAAAATGAAAAATTTTCAGGAATCCACTATGTGGGGGAGATGTGTAACCGACTCCCGAACCAGGTCATCACAGAGCAGATCACAGAGGGGCAGCTGCAGTGGGAGGACATGGATGAAGAGTATGACACCATCGCACTGGGGTCATTTGATAAGGTACAATCTGTTTTCCAACAGAGATGTTATGTAAACTTATAAACAAGAGCTATCTACCGCTCAGAAATCATGACCATATCGTGTCCACAACACAAGATATCAAATCGGAAGTTCTGCTGCAGTACCATAGCAAGCTGCTAGGGGGGCCCAAATCTAACAAAATCTCATCATTTTGAGGTCTCAAGAAGACTTACTAGTACCCACATACCAAATATGAAGACAATCCATCCAGCCATTCTCCGGTTATCTTGTTCACCAACAGACACACAGACGTACACACAAATGCTACTGAAAATATAATCTCCATGACACTTCATAGAGGTAATTAGATAGAGCTGCAATGGGAGGGGATGGAGAAAAAAGTATGACACCATTGCGCTGGGGTCATTCAACAAGGTATGACATCTAGTAGACATAATTGGTGACATAACATGGGGGCCCCATCAACCTATTCTCCAAAGCAGATCGATTGGTGGCAAGGCAGTATCAAAAGGACCAACAAGTATGCAAAGCACAGTTTGAAAAGGAGACCAAAAAATGCTCCTCCTTTTTTGAGTGATGGCAGATCTCCTCTGGCTTTGGACACTCATGGGCCCATTTGATACTGCCTTGCCTCTGATAGATCTGCTTGGAGATTACCATCAACCCTGGTATCAGCCCTTGGCATGTATAGCTTTTCCCAGCAGCTCTTTCTTGGGCCAGTGAGATTTCAAACAATACAACAGAAGATTAAGTGTATTTTATCTGGAGTTGTGTAGAGAGCTAAAACATGCAACTCACACAGTGTATCCCATATCACCCAAGGTACCAGGCTGAGATCTACTAATTCAGCATCACTAATCTCTTAAGTGATATCCAGGTGTTTAAGACATTCTTGAGAAGGCCTAGAGAAGACCTGGTGGAATCAGACCCTGTGGCAAAATTATGATAGTTGACGTTGCTACATACATATGTGGCAGTGTGTCCATAACTCACAGTGTGACTGTTTTATATCCTTGACCAGCCTCGATGGATTCCTATGAAGAAAGGTCAGGAGCAGTTTAAGAATAACCTTCTTCAGCACTTCCCAGAGGAGGGCCCAGCCATCAACGAGTTCGTCAGCAGAATACAGGTGAGTGTGAGGTGCCATGTTAGGGATGTACAATGTACCACATACAGGTCCAAAATACGGGATACTGTAGGTACTGTACCTACATTTATATGGATTTACACTAAGTATATGCACACCAGGTCACCCTTTCTCTTCTTGATAAGTGTGTTGGGTTTTTTTAAGTACAGAGTAACAGTGCCAAGCCATCAACGAGTTCGTCAGCAGAATTCAGGTGAGAAGGAGGATCCATGTGTGTTTCTAAAGGCAAGTCTCTGTCACACACAGCTGTTGTCCAAATCACGCCCAATCGCGAGAACACTACTGCTAACTATTGCAAGATTTGGTCTGGAGTAGGGGTTGATACAAGATAGGGGTAGAAGAGTATTTCTTATCCAGATTTTCATGATATTATGCATCTACACTGAACATTTACACTTTTTAACCTTCTCCCTGCTGCCTAACTCTGGCACCAATAGAGAATGGGGTGCCAAACAGCTACCTCTGCGTGCTAATGGTTAAATATCATTCTCTCTCCAATCTATCCAGCGAGGCGGTTTTGTGTATGTTGTATTGAAGATACTGCCATTGTGGAAGGCCAGCTTCTTGGTACATAATACATGTACACTGAACCCAGAAAACCACTCAAGAGCCCCATTCACAATTTTTTAAATCATTTTTTCCCCAGTCTATCCAGCGAGGTGGCGTTGTGTACGTTGTACTGAAGATTCTGCCACTGTGGCTGGCTACCTTCCTGGTCAAGTCTGGACTCATCCACTGGATCACCTGCTTCTTCAAACACCTCCAGCCGCTCCGAACGGTCACTCAAGAGCTGACCGACAACAAAGACCTGCAGTGTGTCATGTCGTACAGTTTTGGAGACTACGGTAAGTGTTTGTTTGTTTGTTTCGTTCTTTTGTTTGTTTGTTTCTTCTTTAAACACCTCCGGCCGCTACGGGCGGTCACTCAGGAACTGACCGACAACAAAGACTTGCAGTGTGTCATGTCCTACAGTTTTGGGGACTACGGTAAGTGTTTGTTAGTTTGTTTGTTTGTTTGTTCCCTCTTCAAACACCCGCGGCCACTCCGGACGGTCATTCAACTCCGGACAGTCACTCAGGAACGGACCGACAACAAAGACTTGCAGTGTGTCATGTCCTTCAGTTTCGGAGACTACGGTTAGTGTGTATTTTGTTTGTTTCATTTGTTTATATGCTTGTTTCCTCTTCAAACACAAAATACAGTCAAACCTGATCGTGCAACCACCTGGCGCAGGCAACCACCTGCAGTCACAAGCCACAACAAAACAGTCCCGTCCATTTTTACACAGTAAACCCCACCCTACCCTGAGCAACCACCTGTCCTCAACCATTTTTCCTCAGTCCCTTGAGTGGTTGCTGAAGCTAAGTTTGACTGTATTATATGCTGTGATGTTTTGTGTGAAGAACATGTCCACTTTGTTTTCCCAGGTGTACTTCCAGAGAAAGCTCCCTTTGCGATGCAGGCCATGGTGATGGCTCACTTCATGGAGGGAGGGTACTACCCGAGGGGCGGAGCAAGCGAGATCGCCTTCCACATCATCCCTGTCATTCAGAAGGCCGGAGGGGCCGTGCTCGTCAGAGCTCCTGTCAATCAAATCTTGATTGGCAGCAATGGAGAGGCTTACGGTAAGTGGTACAGACACCCCAACGGATGCTTAATTCTGTTGTGGTAGCAGAACACAGTACTTTTTATCTACAACCCCTGGGGTCTATGACAAGGGTACATAAAATTGTACGGCCAAAATTCTTGAAGACTGGGTAGAAATTCGCATGTGAGAGGCATCCAAGTATAAACTGCACTGTGTGGTGTAGGAATATATGTAGGCTTTGAGACTGTATAATTTGTCTTGTGAAACTTTTCCAGTTCGTGTATAAATGCATCTTCTTACACAACTGCTTCTTGGGATTAGCCAGCTTAACCAACTTAACCCTAAACCACCACAAATATTTCAAGACTTACAGTAATCGATTCCCTCGTCTTTTCCCTAAGGTGTCTGTGTCCACAGGGGCAGTGGAGATGGCTTTGTTGCAAAGGGATGATTTCATAGTAGATTACGAACACAAAACCACCACGAATGTTTCAAGATTTTCAGTAATAGGTTCCCTATCTTTCCTAAGGCGTCCGTGTGCACAAGAGCAGTGGAGATGTGGACATCCACGCCCCTGTCATCGTCTCAGGAGTGGGCTTCACCAACACCTACAAGTACCTGCTGTCTGCCGAGATAGTGGAGAAACATGGTAAGGTCATCTGGGGCGCCTAAGCATTCATACAAACTTTACGGAATTCTTATAATACTGAGAAACATACAAAATTGATGGAATTCATACGATCCAATACTAAGAATCATACAAATTTTACGCAATTCATACAAGCCAAAACTAAAGAACATACGAATTTTACGGAATTCATACGAGTACTAGTTTAATAGCATGCATACAATCCTTACGATTAGTAAAACTCGTATGAATTCTGTAAAATTTGTATTGATGATTTATACACCAGTAATGCTTTGAAATGTAATGAGTCCTATCCAGAAAAAACACAAAGGGCACTGAGAATAAAACCTCCATGGTAGAAGTACTTAAAGAGTATCATCCAAAAATTATTCCTTTTTTTCTACAGGATTGAATGACATCTTCCAGCATGTGAAGCCTGGAGTTGGAGCTTTGAGTGTCTTCATTGGTCTGAAGGGAACCAAAGAGGAGCTTGGTCTCAAAGCACAGAACACCTGGGCCTTCATGGGTAAGACAAGCTCTGCCATTGGTCAATTTTTACTACAGACGATACCATTTTGGAGGGGGGGAAGGGATGAACTTGCCTCCGTCAATTTTTATAAGGTGACACCAAAAATTTCTGTGGTTACTTTCTCTTGAAATCCTACAACTGTGATTGCTGAAATTTTGCAAGCTTACACAGTTACAGAATATACAAATTGATTTTTGTGAAAGAAAGCCAAACAGTTATAGACAGATTACTTTGTGTTCTTCAGTTTCAATACTTTTATTTGGGTAAATCCTGGGTTTTCAATTCCAGCAGATCTACCATGAAAACATTCACAGAAATAAGATGGTTTGGCCTTTATCAAAGAAACAAGTCAATTATGAGAATATCTTCTTTCATCTTTCAACATTATTAATATATTTTTACATTATTTAGGAGACAACCATTTACTGTATTATTTTGAATACTATCAGATAGATAGTCCAATGCTTTCTACACATGTATTCCTTATGTTTGCTATTGACTAGGCATACTTCATTAAATTTTGTTGAATTCATTAGCTGTTTTCTTCTTTACCAGCAGTTGTGTTGAAACAGCTTCTTTTTTTTTAAATTGACTCCCAACTTTTTCATTGTATGTTGTTATTTTGTCTTACTTTGTAGAAGATCAAAGAAACTTGGTATATAATGTTACATGTATGGGGGGGGGGGGTCAAATGGATGTTTTAGAGCACTACATGATTGTACAAAACTTTTTGTACTCTGCAATCTGAGAGTTTCAAGAAATGTGTATTTTCAGTCATATAACAGCAGCCAGAAGAAAAAAAGGGACAGGGTTTAATGTTAATGTATAAACCTTTTGTGGGAAAAAGAAGAAGAACATATTCTTTTTTCTTCACAAGGTTCTTATAGCAAACTAGACCAATAGCACTGCTACATTGTGTGGTTGTAAGTGAAATAAACTTCAAACTGAGAATACATGTATGAGACATTAGTATGGTAAGTTGCTGTTGCTGAGAGCCAACAATTTAATCATCCTATACAGTTTAGGTATAAGTATCTCAGTGACATCAAACATTATCATGATTTTTTGCACATTTGTGACGCCTGATTTGCAACTTTTGCACACAAAATGAACCCAGACAACAAAGTGTTTTGCATACCGTCAATGATAGCAAAATCATACGACACATCTTTGCAGCAATCTATATAACACATTTTCCATTATACGGACACTTTCGGCTCATGCTTGCATACATTTGCATACCAGATTCATAATAGTAACCCTTTGCTTACTAAATTTACCATAATAAAAAGCAAATTTTGAGGTGTACAGTGCATGATAAAGTTACGCTTATTGGTGAAAGTGCCAAAACTTTCCAACTTTGGTGTTTCTTGCATTTAACTTTTGCCCTGTTATGTTTGTTTTGATTTTTGTTTTATTCTTTCCGGCAAAAGACGTTTTTCTCTACTATACAGCGAAATCTTCTGTGCCTAATATTGGAAATGCACTTTGAATTCACTATTAGTTGACTCACCATCAAGCAAAACGGAACCCGGTGAGTGTGCAACATGTTGTTAACACATTCACGAAATTAGTACTTCTCTTTCCTCTAAATCATGCTACTAGCAGCTCTTCCACTGGCCAGGCCCCTGGAAGTTTGATGGCTAACACCTCTAAGTCAGGAGAATTGGGGATATCCTAATCCTGTTGATTTGAGTATGCATATGTCCTTGACTGGTTTCCATGGTTTCAGAGCACCCTGAGCTCCTATTGGACTGATTCTCAAAGTGATAAAGAATCCTGGGCTCCAATAGACGAATCTGAACCACAAAATCTGATTCCGTCTTAGGGGGATTTTGCTCAGAAACTGGCTATGTCATTGCACATGTCCGTCAAGAATAGAACACGCTCAAACAACATTCCCCAAACCACAGAGCCCGGTGTCTCGTGAGTATTCACTTCCTGCGGGCGGCTCTATGCACGCACACCTACCGTCAAACGTTTCCGGATATCGCTGTACAATGTCTGTAATTATTGACCTTCCTCACGTGCGTAGAAATTGTAAAACTCTGAGAAAAATGGCTTATTTTTGTTGTAAATCAGTCAGATTGTAATCAAATACCTGCTTCTTCCGGGGTCGGAGAATGTCGTTCAAACGCTTTCCATTATTTACAGACGTGTGCAATGACATACACAGTTTGTGGGCAAAATCCCTCTTGTGACGAAACCAGTTTGTGTGGTTCAGATTGTCTATTGTTGCTTCTAGTTTTTTAAAACCTGGTCTCCTGACTTTGGGGTGCATGGCCACAAACTCTGTGGGGAGGGGCTCTGTAGAGAGTTTGTGTTCCTGTTGCACAGACTTCTCTTAGCTGCTCCTACAATCTGCACTCCTCTTCTACTAACTCTTGGCTCATTTTATCCACAGAATTATTGATATATTAGGATAATACTGATATCAAGCACTCACCTCACTCATTGGAAGTTAAAAAGGACAATTTTTAGTGATTATGAACAGGCAAAAGTTGGTCTGTTAACAACTATTCCTAACAGTTCAAATGCACAATGTGTTTTTTTATCAATATTCTAGCCCTAACATATATTGACAACTTTTAACATTTATAGAACTTAAGAGACTTTTTTCCTAATAGAATATTTTAGAAAATTTACTTGGGCTTTAAGACACTCAAGCTTGAAATAGTACTTTGAAAAAAGTTTGTACAAGGGAATAGTTTATGATATCAAATTTGGGCATGTAAGAATGCCTGCTTTAGAACAAATTGTTGATAGAAAAAATACAGGTTTTGGAACATTTGTTAGCAAATATACGCCATCCTTCCATCAGAGGTTGATGAGTGGACGGAACATGCCAGCCCCCAGACATCAGCACCCCCTAGCAGAGTGGATGATAAATGCAGTTCACAGTGTTGTCATCTGCAATGTCACTCACTGGTTCCTGGTTTAATGTTCTTGTTTTAAAGAAAATTTCCTAGATGATCAAAATCTTCATACTGTAACTTTAGACATGTACAGGCACTTTTAGCACAATTATATCGTATTTCCCTCATTTTACCATTTCAAAAAATGCAAAAAAAATGCATTTGCAGCTGAACAAGCTTCAGATTTGTTAGTTAGAAGTCAAAGAAACCATAGTTCAGATTAGCTAACACAGTTAACTACAGGTAAAACCTTAAATTTGGTATTTAGCCAGTCAAGGTCTGTTTGGCAAAGGTTTAATTATGAACACCACTTTTGACTTTGTAACTAAACACAACAAGTGACAGAGAGAGAAAGAAAACTTTGTGACAGTTGTAACAGGTACAATGTATGGCAACTTGTACATACATATCTGTTGAACTATTGCAAATATCAAGGCAATTTAAAAAAGCTGACATACTTTATGAACAACAATAAAGACAATCTAACTATGCATACTAACACCCTAGGACATTATGTTAATAACAGTATGCTGCATCAGGAATGTATAACATACAAACGAGTACACTCTAACCTTCAGCACACTGAAGTAGCCATTTGGCACCCAATTCCCTATCGCTAACAGAGCTAAGCAGCAGGGAGAAGGTTAAGATTTGAATTTGTCAATTTTTTCCAGGTAACGACCTTGATGGATACCTGAACAGCTTCATGGCCAAGGACAGGGAGTCGGCTGGCGATGACGTCGTTCCGCTCATGTTCCTGTCCTTCCCCTCCGCCAAGGACTCCACCTGGAAGAGCCGATACCCCGGTAAGGCTGGCAGACTTTGTTAAGTTAAAAGTTAAAATCCTCCCACACCATAATTGATGTATAGGGCGGTGCCCATCTCCGTTTCATAGCCCTGGGCCACACTGTGGTGCAATCACTGCAGCAGGGGGCTAGTCCACTGGCAGTGATGTGTGTTTAACTTCCACACTGTTTCAGAAGTATGTACCATTTTTATAAAGTCTTTGGTATGACTCAATGCACCTCTTGCCCAGAAATGTCCTAATCCAGGGCTTGAACCCGGGCCTTCTGGTCCAAGTAATTTGAACCAGATGTGGCAAGTACCAGAAGCGCAGACCACTACATCACAGGGACACTCCCTGGCAGACTTTGTATCAGAGCTTTAAGTTTTTGTCCATCTTACTCAGTATTTGGGAGCCCATGGTGTTGATTTTTGCTGTCATTTTGAGCTTAGTTTTTCATCAATTTCATGTCTTGAAGTTCAGATTTTTTTTGACAGACGGGGGTAATTTTTTTCCATCCCAACTAGCATATTTCTTTCCCAGGAATCAGAAGGCCCAAACGTAGTATCAAAATGGTAATATTTCTGCTGACAAAATGATGTCAGTGCATGAAACAGTCCTTGCAGTTAATTTACACCATTGTTATTTTTTGGGCATTAAGGGGAAAAAATGATGAGTTACTCTGTAGATTGGTATCACTTGAGAAAGTACCATAAATATGGCAGTATTATGAGAGTAGATGTTAGTTGAATTGCTATACTGATATGTCTATTGACAAAAGAATGTCAATGCATGTATAGTTGTTTCTTGCCTTAAACAACTATACGTGCATTGACATTCTTCTGAAGTTTATATTCACACCATTTTTTGGCGACACCTCGCAGGCAAGTCCACCTGTGTCATCATCACCTTCACCCCTTACTAGTGGTGGGAGCAGTGGAAGGGCAAACATGATTTTAGGCCCCTAGCGGTTTGGTATGCTACTGCAGCAGAACTTAAGACTCTTTGATGTCTTGTTGTTTCATGAATTTTGTGGCGACACCTCGCAGGCAAGTCCACTTGTGTGATCATCACCTTCACCCCATACGAGTGGTGGGAGCAGTGGAAGGACAAACGCGTCATGAAACGCGGAGAGGAGTACGAGGGACTGAAGGACACTCTCGCACAGCAAATGTGGAAACAAACCTGTCAGCTCTACCCCCAACTCAAGGATAGAGTGAGATATTAACAATTTTTATCTACTGTATCTAGTTTGCTTTCTTTTAACCTTTTAATACAGGCCGATGCGATACTGTAAATCCATCTAATATTGCGGTTGGTAGGAAAAGGGAGTAGTTAACAGCATTTAATCTTAAGGTGGGAACAAACATCACTGTCTCAAATATTTGCGATGATGAAATTTTAGCAGTTGAGTACATGTAGCAATTGTTCAAGTAGTTAAGATTAAGTTAATCTTCACAAATCAAGAATTACAGATTTGCTAATGTAGGTCTGTTGGACTTGTAGTTTCTCGTCAAACAATTATAGTGTTGGATATGGGAGATTCTTTATACACAACCAGGTATTGATCTCACCTGCTAACGTTTCGATGCCTATCAGACACCTTCTTCAGAGCTTCTGACTACCAACCTGATGAAATTATTTTCGGCAATTGTAATGTTGTTGTATTCCTCCATAGCTGGAGTACATGGATGTAGGGACCCCCATCACCAACAACTACTACATCGGCTGCGACCGCGGGGAAATCTACGGACTGGACCACGACATCAGCCGCTTCTCCGCTGAACTGGCGCTGAAACTGAGGCCAGAGACACCAATCCCTGGGCTCTACATGACAGGTCAGTCCTCCTCCCTTTATTTCTTCATTCTTCCCTTCCTTTTTTGTCCTTTTTTTTATCTATACTGTTGCCATGCACTCAGCTTAGCACCAGAGCTGAATAATGTTCATTATACAGGGCGCTGACGAGTGGCGTTTAGGTAGGCGTTTACTTTATGTTTTAAGTTCTGTGAGTCCTTGATAAATGCAGGGATAAATGTTCCTCTGTGCCAGGAGGAGGATGACTTGACAGGTTCTAGGGCTGCACTGTGTTGAGATGTGGACAAGCGAGTTTCCTTCCCTTCATTCCCTACCTCTCTAATTCCTGTTTTCCTTCCGACCCACTTTTCTTCCCTCCTGCCCTCCCTCTCTCCTTTTCCCCTTCTTTTTTCCCCCTCATCATCTTCTAATTCCATTCCTTCTTTCTTAATCTTCTTTCCTTCCTCCCTCCCTCCTTCCCCCCCCCCAAAACCCTGGTGTCCCATTCAAACAAATATGACCTAATGTAAAATTGTAAGTGTGACATTAGACAAGCTCTTATACTTTTGTGTTGTTGTAGTTGGTTTGACATAACTTTAAACCATCACCCCAGGCCAGGACCTTGTTACCGGGGGTTATGCCGGAGCGCTCGCCGGTGGCGTCATCACCGCTGGCTCCGTCCTGAACCGAAACATCTCGCTCTGGCTGGACCTGCTTCTCCTGGACGTCAAGAGCTATCTCACCAGGAAGAAAGAAGTCTGAAAACAACGCAAGTCAACTTTTTCTAGGCAGGGGTCTCCCTAAAGAATGGTACAGTGGCGCTCCTCCATCCTGTTCTAATCCCAGCTCCATCCTGTTGATTTCCAAAGTTAGGGCATTTTTTCCAATTTTTACCCAGCAAAGCCTGTAATTTTGCTCAAAACTAGAAATTTCAGGTATAAAGCTGAAGTTGCAGAAAATAACTTCCATTATGTCTGAAAAAGGCAAAAGGCAACATCCGCTCTCCTTTTGAGAGTTGTGCGCCCCCTCCAGACCTCCCCCCCATCCTGCTATATATTTCTGGGGAGATCCCTGCTAGGCCTTAACTGTCAGCAAAATTTTGCACCAATCAGTGTCCATTTTACTGGGGCCTGTGGATAAGTATTGAATGTAAGCCATATCAGTAGATTTCATTGGTTCCCTGGTTAACTGGATCAAGTCAAAGTCGAAACACAAGAAGTGAAGCAAGCAAAAGAGAGAAACGGTTTGTTGGTAAATAAAACTCCTGCAGCACAAGGCTGGATTGTAGTAATAGGTAAAATGCATATTAATAAGTAGAAGCCTGAGGATGTGACTATCAACTACACTTCAGTCTGTTAAGACTAGAAAATACCCTGAGTCGTAGTTTGTAAGTTGAATTTCAGTCAATTTGGGACCAAAAGTTGTACTGGTTTGGCCTTCTGTGTTTCTGAAATGAAACCATGGTTGCTCTTGAACTGACTAATCCAATGAAATTTAGCTTTAATGAAGACTTAGTGCTGTTTTGCTTGAATCAGATGTTTATTTTCAAAGATGCCGTGTTTGGTGCTGATTAACTTTCAGCCTAAATCATTTTCTGACCCTTGTCTGGATTTCGAGGTGGAAACTTTTAGTGCTTCCCATTGATAAAGCCATAAGACAAGTTGAATAGTGGAAAAGGGATGTTTTGGTGGCCAAATGTGAAAAAAAATTCTAATCTTTGCAATGTATTATTTGATGCAAGAGACATAAAATGCCAGGTAACTTTTTAGTTCATTTTTCAGCATAAAATACATGTAATATGCATGTAGGGTTTAATGCTTTGATAAGCAAATATAAGTTGTGCAACTTGTTATAGAAATGTGGAAGAAGACGTTTTATCTTATTTATTTTTCATATTTCATTGCCATGTATTTTGAAACAACTAATTATTGCAATGATAATCAGACAATGAAAATGACAACTGCATTTTAGGACCCCATAAAATTCTTATTTCAAAGTTTTATTATCAGCATTTAACAGTTACCTTGTGAGATTGAAATGGTATTGTATCTGTAACTATATAGCCAGTGTAACCGCCCTACAGTGTAACACACCAGCTAAGGGTGTCTATATTGTGAGTGTTTACATGAACTGCACAGCAAAGAACTAGGTAGACTATTGTAGCCTTTTGAAAATAATGCTGTTGTAATGTAGAAAGTAACTCTGGATGTACACATGGGAATGTTAAGTGACTCGTGTCAAAAGGTTTTAGGTGAGGTAAATTACGTGAAAGTGACAGTATGTTAGAGAATGAGTAGCTAGTACTTCTTAGCTAAGTGTCACGCTATTGTATGAGCCTTCTCACAGTTCTATGTGTGCATGTGCAGTTGTGATGCATTGTGGGCTAAGGTCAAAGTTTAATTTCCCTCACAATTCTTTGTTTGGACGAGTTTGCAATGTTTCCAAATGGATTGTGAACTTTGAACTTGGATGTAAAATTCTTTACATCTGTTGGGCCTTAACCTCTGACCTTACCCACAATCCCATGTGGCACTGTAACTGTGAAATAGCTTGTTGAGGTAACAACTTGGTCCATGTCTTCCTTGTTGTATTACAAGAGTGGAAAACTGTGTTGTTTTAGCCTAATGTGTGAAATGAAAATCAAAGAAATAGTTATACTGAAGATGGCAGCTAGGGTGATACCATGACTTGTGGTAGTAACTATATACAATGTGTGAACATGTTGTGACTTTAGAAAATGAGAACTAGAATGAAGGAGGTTTGTTGATGAAGGTTAGACATCCAGGTAATGAAATACGCCAAAAATAGTTACTTAAGCAACTGGATAAAATTTTGAAACAGTCAGACTTTTCAGACTGCATCCGCTATCTGTCGTCAGTGACTGTTTCAAAATTTTTATTCAGTTGCTTGTCAATGAGTAACTATTTTTGGCGTATAGAATGAAGGAGGTTTCAACCAGATAAATCCTCTTTGTTAGAATAGAGAGCCAGAGCATTCATAGCTTTGTGATACATGATGTAATGTAAATGCATTTAAGTTTGCATGGTTTTTATTTCGCGCTAAGGTGAAAATGGAGTGTTTGCGGTGGTTTTAAGTTTGCGGCAGCGATATAGTCACATACTGCTACAGTATTGGACAAAAATGTTCGCAGTGATTTTTAAGTTCGTGGTGAAACAGTTGCGAAAACCGACCATAAAACCACCACGAACATTTCTGCATTTACAGTATCTTGGTATGTGCATGTACAGCAGACGTTCAGACAATGGGAGCCTTACTGGGAAGCTTGCCTGTCTAGAATGATGAGATTGTCCCCGCAAAAATACGTCAACTTACGGTAGTTTATAGTTATGTAGGAGTTATGCCACTTCCTTCCCGGTATTTAAAGGCCTCTGATTTTCTACTGCCCCGTTATCGTTTGACTGCAAGGATGATAATTGTGACTGCTTATGGATGTATATCTATGGATATTTTGTTAATGTCTTCCATGTATTTATTACAAATGTTCACCATAACTTAGAAGTTGAATGTATGTAAATTTCCTTGTTATTTAGTCTTTTATTGTTTAGTTATTTATTGCCATAATTAACAGTGGAAATAAATTTAAGTCATGCCTAACAGTATTTATCCAAGGGTGCAATATGCTCGGAAAGAGATGGAATGTTTTATGAATTTATGATATGCAGTTTTATGAATTTTGCTCCCTTGTAACTTCCAGCTTGGTGTGCAATTTTGTTTATTTATTTATTTATATTTACTTATTTATTATCATATATATCTATCGCTTCACGGCTATGCATATACAGGCTAATACGAGTATTAAGCCATATTTATTCAGATTTAATGTTGCTATACACTTAAAGGCTGTGCATATAGAGTTTGATACTGCTATTAAGCCATATTGATTAGATATAGAAGCTTTTAAGTGTAACATTGTAATGAACAGGATGATACTTCCATTGCCATTAAGCCATATTAATTCATATTTAATGTCATTGATGTAGAAGCTTTTGAAATGTTGTAATGAAGTGGAAGTACATGTACTGTAAATCTTAAAATGTTTGCAGTGGTTTTATTCTTGCAGTTTCGATAATGATTGTATTTAATTGGCTTCCATTGTAATGCATAAGTATAGCTGCTGTATGACACGATTGTTTTTCCACGAATGTAAAATATACCATGTAAACCTTAAGTTTCCTCTCCTACTGGGAAATTGAGTCCCTGGGAAAATTAGTGAATTTACAGTAAGCTTATGATACTGTATAACAGCGACAATGTATTATGGTAGTTATTTAGGCTGATTTTATTGTTGTAAGAAAAAATGGCTAAATGATATCTTAAAGTGGAACGCTACAATAAGTTCAGAATGTGATCTAGGGCTGACATACTAGTAGTTAATAATTATGTGACGTTTCATGTCAATTTAGGGCTGCTTCAAAAATAATGTGTAAGGCACCTAAGTAGACTTCAAGGCTGAAAAAATCTTTAAGAACCAAATTGTGAATGTGCTTCCCAAGAATTTGAGGAGAAGGGGTCAAAACGCCTTTTTGCAAGAGTTTGGGAAATGATATCGATATGCAAATCAACATTTTTGTAGGAAAAACCTTGGTTTTTATCCCCACCCTCCCAATAAAACATTTTTGGAATAGCCCTGAATCGTTAGCTAGGCTGTGAGTAGTAGTGTAAGATAAAATGAGCTAATAGTATGTTGAATCGTAGGACTCTCCAAGTGGTTTACATGACACTTGTGCAATATCTTATGACAAGTAGAAGAACCATAGTAACTGTGCGTGCAGGTCCCTCCTGTATTGTGGAAAAGAAACAGTTTTCCTCAGTGATTGTTGCTGTGTTGTTTCTCTTACTGTGTTTTTTCTCTTACTGTGTTTTTTTTTTTGAGGGGGGGGGGGCTTAAACTGGTCAAACTTCTCCGAATATACTCTCCAAGCAGAGGTTTGGCTCCGGCCTGGTTTTGACGTATCTAGGTGGTTTTATCAGGTTTTCAAATTTGTCAGCTTTTCTTCGTTTCGCCAAGCTTGTTTTGCTTAGCGACATTAAAGAAAACAGGACAAAATACTACTAGAAAGCCCAACAAAAACGTCTAGAAATGCGTCAAAAACAAGCTGCAGCCAAACCTCTGCTTGGAGAGTACTCCGACCCCATGGCTAACTTCGACCTTTGTCAGGTACTTGTCGGGGACGTCGTCGTGTGGAGGGTCTTTAGGGGTTAGATTACTGTTTTTGTTTATTTGACCTCTTGAATTGACGTATAATGAATGGATGGATGGATGGCCTGCCTCCCATACCATATTGTCACAGCCAAGACCCCTTAAGCAATTCCCGCCAAATCCGGATATATAGGGCATCTCTTATTTCTATCACATTTGGCTTTCTCCTGTAGCTCAACTGGTAGCAGCCTCAGTTGAGCTCCTGGTGCCAAGTAGTTGGTAACTGGGAGACTCCGGTTCAATCCTGGGACAGAACATCTCGGTTGGTGCTGCACCCGTCTTTCGGGGGTCCCGTGTTCGAGGTAGGCCGGATGCCCCTCTCTGTAAAATATACCCCGGCTACAGAAACAGGGAAACTTGCTGCCCCTATGTGCCACTAGACACTACAAGGTGAACAACATCAAGACCTGAGGCTGTACAGAACTATGGAATAGCGAAAATAACTGCTACTTCATTGCGTTAAAATGTCCATACTATATAGCGGGCGTCGTCGTTTATGAAACACCGCATACAGCAAGAACATACAATATATACCATAGTATTGAAATCGCCCCTTGCTTTGAATGGACCCTCCGCCACTTGCCAGCTCAACAACCGACCAGTCTCGAGTCGTTTTTCCCTTACCGAGAGGCTGGACAATGACTTTAAAAGGTTGAAACGCCGACCGTCTGACGTTTTTTCGTTTTCACGCAGACAAAAGCGGCTGAGTGTACTCAGCTCAAACAACTAGGTCGATGACAATATACGAACTAAGTTGGCCCTAAGTTGTGAAGTGTTGCACTGCAAAGAGCAAGACGAATGCAGTGTCTGAAAAATATCCTGCTAAGTGTATCAAAAACGTGTCTGGTACTTAAAGAACTTACGAACTTTATCTAGAATTGAGCCAGCGTACAGATGTGACCTATGTGGTAGAGACTATCATTCCCGAAAAGGACTTTTTAGCCAAAGCCGATGTTGTATACTCTCCAAACAGAGGACGGGTTCCGGCAGGTTTTTTACGTGTTTTTATGCGTTTTTGTCGGGCTTTCTACTTTTTCATTTTTTTTCATCACTTCTCACACGTAAAAACCCTGCCGGAACCCGTCCTCGGCTTGGAGAGTAGATGTTGTAGGGTGAATTAAGGTTTTACCATGGTTAATATTGACCGACGGAAGCCATATAATATATACTTCTTTTTGTCCGTCTACCCTTAAGGAAACGTTTTAAAAGTAGTTCTTAAACATGAGAATTTTGATGTAAATTTTATCTAATCGACTGTAATGTGTACGTGCTCTTAAAATCTTACCTTTTTAGCCATGTAAAAAGATCTAACGCAATTCAGTTGTGTCTCTCAAGACGTGTCTGTCAAGTTGATTGTACAAAAAAGATTGACATGGTGATAGAATATTCTTGTGGGAAACGCGTTGGTGTATTTCAAACAGAGTTATCTGAAAAGGGCGATGACCGTATTTTGAACTTTGGAAAGGTAAAACAATTTGGTCAATAAAAACATAGGGATAGATTGGCCTTGGCCAAAATAAACAAACACATGCGCAAAGTAGCATTTTTGTTCCCGTCCTACATAATATGGTCAGAGTCCAGATCCAATTCAACGTTTGAATGCATTGTTCACTATAAGGGAAGTCGATCGTGGCGCAGTTTGGATGTACTATTTTTTACCTGGGTGTGTATAGCGAGTCAGCAAAAATTGAACAAGCGATCGGAAACTCAATAACAGAAGTTATCAAAAGAAATTACATATTTGTCACGGTAAAAATTGCAACCTGGCAGGATCGTCGATTCTGCCAGTAGGGATCCCGATTGGATCTGGAGTCTATTTAAATTTTAAGGTAATCCCTTGAAAGATAGAACTAAACAACTTCGAGTGGTTTGACTTGAAACTTGGGATTCATAAATGGGAGACCACCATGAAATATTCCTAGCATATGCAACCTGAATGCGATGTCTATCGGCAGAGACTCCAGTCACGATCTCTATTACTGTAAGTAAATCTACCTGTAGAATGTACAACGGTCACGTGTCTGTCAGCTCGCAATCTCCTACCCCAACATTTATACAACGTCGAATAGGGTTAGACATCCAGATAATATAGAGATACACAAGGTATTCTAGCATCGCAATTGTATGAAACGACCAGACGTTTCAGGTAGCGCCCACTACCTTTCGTCAGCCTCCATAGCAGGCTCTGAACCGGCCTTTTTGGGGGCTAAATAATACACTTTTTGCAGCCACCCCGTAACCATCAGCCACCCCCGTAACCATTTTACCGGCAAAATGGGTACGGGGGTGGCTGATGGTTACGGGCTGGCTGCAAAAGGTGTATTATTTAGCCCCCAAAAAGGCCGGTTCAGAGCCTGCTATGGAGGCTAACCTTTCGTGACCTATGTGAATAGTCATCACACACGTTCCCTGTTCGATCATTTCTGGACAGTCCCCCGGTGTAACAATCACGAGCAAATAATAATGACGCAGCAGAAAGATAATGAACGCTGCCGAACGAGCCCCGCTTCGCTCAATAATCTATCTAAATGTGCTCTAGAATATCTTCAACGTTGCAGTATGACTTGTGCGTAGTCAACAATGGCTTGTAGCTTGTTACGGTAGTGAACCAAACAATGGTTGGGTGACCACAATGCAAATATTCTCCACGATCATAATCACGTGTTGCGACACAGATATTGCGTCATTGTGAGAGGTGACAGGTAAACCAGGTCGCTTCAAGACCCGTAGGTCGTTTCTTCTTTGTCAGATTGCGGCGGCGCTAACAGATATCTCATGGCGTTTCTATCTCAGTTGTTGTCGGTGGTTGCGGCTAACACTAGCGCTTCCGTCGTGTTCGGATTGGTATGCGTGACCGTTACAGCCGTGGTTGCCCTTCTCGTGAGGTGGCACCGATCGCCGGTCAACCCCTTCTCGGTGGACCAGGCGAGGTCGCCCGAGCCCCTAGTGACGGACCACGCTAAGAGAGACAAGGTGCTGAAACAACGTGAGTAGGCCTGCTCAAATCTATTGTATGGTTATTGTTAGCGTATATGTAGTACTACTAGTAGTAGTAGTCTGGCTGCCAACCCTGTTTGGAATATCACCATATATAATTCGTCATTTTTCTGATCGGTGCTATAACAGGTGGCTTCAATGCTTTCTGAAACTGACCTAATTTGTTTGGGGGGGGGGGCATCAGTGTACACCTCAGTGACTAAATCCCTTTATTTTCCTGGGGACTTGATATCACGGTAGGAGGGGTAAGGAGGTTTTCGCGGTGTTTTAAGTTCGCGGTTGAAACAGTGCTGTAATACAGTAGTACGGTAAATGCAGAAATATTCGCGGTGGTTTTATGTTCGCGGTTTTCGCGGCGACCGTTTCACCGCGAACTTGAAACCAACGCGCACATTTGTGTCCAATACTGTAGCGGTATGTGTCTATAGCACTGCCGCAAACTTAAACCGCCGCGAACACCTTATTTCCTCCTTAGCGCGAAATGAAACCACGCCGCGAACTTAAATGCATTTACAGTAACACAATGGAAACAAACGCATATTTGCGGCGTCATGTTTTCGCGGTGGAGAGGTCACCTCGAAAATAAAATCACCGCGAACATGTCAAGATTTACAGTATCAATCGAGCTAGACTTGCTTTTCGGTGAACAAAAAATGAAGTTGGCAAAAGTAAGCAGAACTTTCCCACCGACCGAGGTGGATTCAAATGCAGCTCATTGGTTTAAAACGTATCTATAATATGTTAAGGATTACAGGACCCAAAGCAATTAAAGAAGCATGTGGATCGTATCAATCTTGCCTCCACAGCAGGCTCTGAACCGGCCTTTTGGGGGGCTAAATAATACACTTTTTGCAGCCAGCCCGTAACCATCAGCCAAAATGGCCGGTTCAGGGCCTGGGGTAGCTGATGGTTACGGGCTGGCTGCAAAAAGTATGATTTAGCCCCCCCAAAAAGGCCGGTCCAGAGCCTGCTATGGAGGCTAGTGTCAACTAGCCTCTACCAGAGTACACAGGTCGCTGCAAAATAGTAGAAATTCGTCAAAGAGACAGATAACATGCCAGAGGATTTACGAGTACAGCTAGGCCCTAAACTGTAATCCCAGGCCAGCTAACTCTTCTGGAATGTTATCTACCAATTTGGCCAATTTCTAGTATTTTTTCACTGCAACCTATGGACTCTGGCAGAGGCTATTGTGTCAAGGACATGGTAAGTACTCTCCAAGCAGACGAGGGGTTTCGGTTGGGGTTTTTTACGTGTTTTTAGGCGTTTTTGTCGGGCTTTCTACTTTGTCATCTTTTCTTTTCTGTGTATAGCCAAACAATGTTGGAGTAAGAGTCTGGATTCCAGGTTAAAATCGCAAATTTCAAAAGCACTCAGCACTTAGTATCACAAAATTTCTAACCCAAACCCAACGCTTGGAAGGACCGTTTTCTCTACAGAATGCACCACCTCTAAAAAACAGCGAGAATGCGCCGGATCCTTACATCTGCTTGGAGATTTAAAAGTGATTTCGATGTTACTAAGGGATTGAGGCGAGGGACTTTGTTACTCTCGGTACTTGGCAATTATCAATTCAACAAAAGCACATTTATAAATACCATGGGAGTATGCATACGATACAACAGACGACCTAACCTGTACGATCATGATTTCAGGTTTATTTCGCTCACAACCTGTTCTCCTTCTAGTTGCTTCATTGTGACAATGCCATCAATGGCGACATACATAAACATACAATGTCGCAACAATACAGTTATAAAGTCCAGTGCCTGCGATAATTATTATGTAAGAAGGGATATATACAGTTGACTAAAATAATTGATTTCATGTCAATTT
The DNA here is from genome assembly GCF_035083965.1 of Branchiostoma lanceolatum. Classification (NCBI taxonomy): domain Eukaryota; kingdom Metazoa; phylum Chordata; class Leptocardii; order Amphioxiformes; family Branchiostomatidae; genus Branchiostoma; species Branchiostoma lanceolatum. The sequence goes on from NC_089734.1 coordinate 3,981,421, forward strand.
TGCTGGACTTTTATATGACTCTATTGTTGCAACATTGTATGTCAATGTATGTCACCATTGTCATAACAGAACAATACCACAGGGAAAAAAGCTTGTAGCTTGGAATCCAAACCTGCTATAGCTCCCGAAAGCGAGGAGACCTGGGAGCTATACTAGTAATAGGTTTGGATTCCGGGCTAAAAAGCTTGTGGGCAAAATTAACCTGAAAAAATTCGTACAACCCGACTGTGCACTATATCGTATGCATACTTCCACGGTATTTATAAATGTGCGTTTGCTAAATTGATAAAATCCAGTTGCAAGTACAGGTGAGTAACAAAGTCCCCGCCTCAATCCCTTGGGAACATCGAAATCCTCTTTAAATCTCCAAGCAGATGTAGGGATCCAGCTCATTCCGTTTTCTACTTCGCAATTTCGGCTGGGAACGTAAAGCCGGCGGCCCCCATGTATGAGGGAGCTTCAGGCATTAGCCTCAAGCGTCAAACCTCTGCTTATAAAAGAACGCAACACACTTATCGAGAAGAGTGGGGTGACCCGGTGTGCTTGGCAAAACACGCGAGCCGCATTGTACTAATTATAAGTACTACTTGAAAAAAAAAAAAAACACAGCTTGCTTCACCTCAATTGAGGATGACTGCTTTACCTTTACCTTTACCTTACTGCCTGTCTTGCAACAGTGGCTAGTATTGTATTTCCTAACGGTTCATCTCCGACCGCTGGCATATGTGCACAGGCGTAGGTGAACCATTAAAAATAATAGAAAAGAGAACCAATGTTGCAAAACAGGCGTGAAACATTTTAAAGAATGGGCCTATTCCTTACATCTGCTTGGATAGTAGAAATCCCACAGTGTTTTGAATGACGCTGTTTAACGTTACTAATAGTGATGGAAATATTTGCTAACTTTTGTGTAATCGGGAGACCTAATAGAGTGTCTAGTGTCTACTGTGGTGCGGTGTTTGTCCGTGGCCTCTTAAACACGGGAGGGTACGTTACTGATAGCGGGGTGGTTGTGCGCACAGATTGAAGGGTGTACAGAGCCGGCACTGTACATGTAGCCGTCATTCTGGACCGCGCAAAATTGCGCCATACATTCGCAAATAGGCATTCGCAAATCGGCATTTGTCGACAGAAATTGTGAATGTTGAAAAAATTCACGAAATGGACGAAAAATGGCACTAAGCTGCGCGATCCATGTATTTTTCATGTACTTGCACATAAGATAACAGTTTCTATTTAGAGTATGACTATGACCGTTGACCTATTATCATCAGTGCTGTGATGCGAGGGTCTGCATGTTTTGTTTGTTTGTTTTTTTCTCCGCTAGGCGTAGCGAGATACTATTTTAATTCATAACTGGTTCGGTGTGTGACGTGTAATTGCCGGTCATCCTGAATTCTTGACAAAATCTTCATATCGCGAAGTCGAACGCCAGATTGCTGGACACCCTATGAATTCAATTTGCCGTCGACGTCAAGCAACTCCGGGCCTCTTGAATTTACCATTAAGGATTGCGTTAGAAGCTAAATTTACCTTTAAGCGTTACACCCCCATACAGACCCTCTGTAGTGTCATATTGGGGCAATGCTCTTTGTACCTTATGCCCTTCGAGCACGTACACATACAACCAAGCTGGAGTTATTTCACAGAACGCCACTTGGATTTGAATCTTAGTAAGTAAGTCTAATGTTAGGAATAGTTGAAAAATCGGGCGAATTACTTATTTCAAATTTCGGGTTTTGTTAGACTCCTGCTGTCTTTTGTCTGCTCTTGAAAATTAGAATACCACAGAAGGTGTAGTTGGTCCTTGGTCCTAGTCTCCAACTAGACCCAATGGATTGAAGACCGTATCCAACTGGAAGAAGGAGCTTGTAATGCATGCAATCCAAGTCCAATCCAATCCAATCTTGGGTGCAAAACGTACTTCCTCTGCCAGTTTGATACGGTCTTTATGCAACCTATACTATAGATCTGCTTGGAGATTACCTTGGTCCCACTATTACGGAATTCGGCTCGGTCCACATTCGGACATTTTCGGGCTGTGTCGGATTTCGGTTCGGTCAGTATTCGGATATTTCCGCCTTGGGACGGATTTCTATTCGGTAGACCTGGCTGGACAACATTAAGACATGGACTGGCCTGAGCACTGCACAGCTGATCAGAGAGGCCGAGGACAGAACAGGATTAGCCTGGAATCCAAACCTATTATAGCTCCCGAGTCTCTCTCCGCAAATACTATTTGCGGAGAGAGACTCGGGAGCTATAATAGGTTTGGATTCCAGGCTAGAACAGGATGGGCACGGATCACTGCGGCTGGCTGTCATGACGCCCCTACGACCACTGAGGTCATGGGTCATGAGTGAGTGAGTGAGACATTCGGATATTTCCGTGCCAGGTCGGATTTCAGAAAGGTCCTTATTCGGTAATTTCCGGAGGGTTTACCGACCCATATAAGGCGTTAGTCGGCATTATCTTCCCATATAAGGCGTTAGTCGGGTTTATCGGCACGAAGACTCATCTGGAACCATCCACGAGAAACGGCGGAGGATTTTCGGCGTCTGGAAAGTGGACCAGCGAGGTATTAGAAACTTTTCTTTCGTAAAAAAAATCGTCAAATATGTAAAGTTTACGGTTCATCCTTCTGACACCTTCAAATAGAAATCCTAAGGAACCATTTGATGTATAGTGTGTGTAGTTTTGTGGAACATTTCTGCTCAGTATTGCAAAAAATTATGTAGAGATTGCAGTAACGTTATCAAGAACTTGGGTTGACAGAAGAGCACGCGCTGAGATGGAAAATAATTTCAGTATTTTGTGACCTTGGTGTAGACATTTTTTTCGGTTGCATTTTACACTTCGAGGGCCGTTAAGATGGTTCAGCCGGTGTTGAATATGAGAATGAAGGAAAAGAAAGTCAATCTTGGGGTGTTATCGCAACTCAAGACCGACAAGAAATTTTAAACGTCTTCACATGTCGTGCTATATCCAAGATGGCGTCGTGCACTTCTGCTTAAAAAAAAAAAGACGCTCTAGCTAACTCTATAACTTAGTATAAGCCATCTCACATTTCTCAGCCTACATCATTGAATCCTAGGGTTTATATGGAGTATATTTATCATAGTTTTAAGACGTTCTGGTAACGTTCTCCTGTGGGAATAAGCGCTTTCCCACATTCGAGTACGCATGTGAAGGCCCCTAAGATATACAAAAGATAACCAAAGGGGTCTGAACATTGTTATGCAAATCGAGACAAATTAACTGAACTGTTTACAAGCCAGGGGCCTTCACCTTTGACACCCTACATGAGTACATGAATGTGCGTAAGCGCTTATAGTTTTTGTAAATACAAATGAAGAGATCTGTTCAAATCACACATATCAATAATACCATCAACAAGGCAAACCGTGTTCTTGGCTTTCTAATGTGCAACAAAAAGTATAAAGGAGAATACTGTGTTCTATCTTCTTGGGCATTAGTGGGATCTTGAACTTTGACCTAGACCATGATGCATCACAATTGCACATACACACTCAGAATATGTGAGATGGCATAGAAAAAATATATTCTTAAGATTAAGAAATATACTAAAGTAGATTATTTGTTTGTTTGAACCTTTGTTTATTCATGAATAGCTCAAATCGGCACGCAGGCCGCTTTTCATTGAGGTCATGAGGGAAGAGGTAAGGGTCAGATACAATATAACAGAGATACACATATTTATGGTACAACAATATACAATTTCTACTGGAGTGAAGTACTATTTTTAGCTTTTCTGTAGCTGCATGTGTGTTTGTTTCAGCACAACAGTTTCTGTATGTTCTGCCAGAGGGCATTAAGTCTGCTATCTCTGACTGCTTTGTTCACGTTGTCATTGCAGGAGAGTCTGAGAGTCTTTAGCTGTTGGTATGGCGTCGAATGGCAAAAGTTCAGGTGACCACAAAAGAGTAGTGGAAAGGGTTGCTAGCAGAGCTGCAAGCATGAAGTCCTACAGGTGTGAGGAGTGCGGCAAGCCTATTGGATCATCTGGTTTGCTGAAGAGGCACTTGAAAACTCACACAGGGGAGAAACCCTACAGATGTGAGGAGTGCAGCAAGCAGTTCAGTGAGCTGGGTGATCTGAAGAAACACATCCGGACTCACGCTGGGGAGAAACCGTACAGGTGTGAGAAATGCAGCAAGCAGTTCAGTCGGCTGGATATTCTGAAGAAACACAAGCAGACTCATTCAGGGCCAGGGGAGAAACCCTTCAGGTGTGAGCAGTGCAGCAAAAAGTTCAGTCGGCTGGCTCATCTGAAGACTCACATGCGGACTCACACAGGGGAGAAACCTTTTAGGTGTGAGGAGTGCAGCAAACAATTCAGTGAGCTGGGTAATATGAAGAGGCACATGCGGACTCACACTGGCAAGAAACCCTACAGATGTGAGGAGTGCAGCAAACAGTTCAGTCAGCTGGGTGATCTGAAGAAACACATCCGGACTCACACAGGGGAGAAACCCTACAGATGTGAGGAGTGCAGCAAGCAGTTCAGTGAGCTGGGTGATCTGAAGAAACACAGCCGGACTCACACTGGGGAGAAACCCTACAAGTGTGAGGAGTGCGGCAAACAGTTCCGTCAGCTGGGTCATCTGAAGACTCACATTCGGTCTCACACTGGGGAGAAACCCTACAGGTGTGAGGAGTGCAGCAAGCAGTTCAGTCAGCTGGATCATCTAAAGAGACACAAGCGGACTCATACAGCGGAGAGTGCAGTACTTTCATGAATTTTCATGAACGTTCATGAATTTTCATGAATTTTCATGATGTAGCTGGTTTAGTGAACAATGCAAGTTAAAAATGCGGACTCAATTAAAATCTCAGAAGATTCCTGGAGCGTCATTACTTAGCACCTCTTCCAGACTGGTCATTTGGACAAAAGAGTGAAGTTAAAAAGATTTATAAGGAAACCTTAAACTTAGAAAAAAGCAGAGGACTGGTGATCTTTCAGGTTAATTACTAGTGCACATGTACTGAGTAATTGCCCACCATGTGAGGTACAATGTAAAAGTTATCTCTCTGAATTGTAGAGGTAACTTACATGTTAGTCTACTGGATGGAGAAAATGACTTATTGGATATGTACAAAAAGGAAACCCTTTGTTTTTGTTGATGCAACATTCCCTTAACTTTGGTTTGAGATCTCCAAGTCGGAGTCCATTCTGCACTATAATATGCATCAAACATTCTAGTTTGTTCCTTGTTACTACAGTGATAGTTATTAACACCTACTGTTACTAATGGTGTTGGGTTTGTTCAGAAACATTGTTGGCAAGTTTGTTTCTGACTTTGAGAGTTAAGTTGGCCGTTATGGCTTTTCTCTTGTTCTCAAGGATTGATAATGATGTACAAAATGTTAACATGTGAAGAAGTGGTCATGTGTCAATAATTTTGTTTTGCTAACTGATTTGCTATTACTTTGATTATTAATCTAGTTGCAATGGGATTTTTTTTTCTCATTTGTCTTATGTGTTGATACTATATCTTCTTCAATCCAGTACAATTATAATCTTCCTCTTGTCATCTGTAATTCAATTAAGTTAGGCTTAAAAATTGAGTTGACTTACACGCACAGTGCGTCTTTTGAAACAAGTTAATATAGAATTGGATTAAATCTGAAGCTACTACAGTCATTGGATATCTTCTAGTTGAAGTTATATTTACATAATGTTTGTTAAATCATTTAATTATTTGTTCAAGTCATTTACATGTCAAATAAAGTTACATGAATGATGTTCATTTCGAGTCTAGATGCAGTTTCTTGAAGAAATACATACAAACAACAATTGTTATCTTGATACCTGATAATAGCTTAGTATATAGGTTTTGCCAGACACTGCATGATTACAAAAAAACTTGTTCCCAAAACCTCTCAAGGGCAAGTCTGCTGAATTTGCCATTTAGTGTTGCCAGTACTGAATTTACAACTTAATGTTAACTGCATTGTCAGGAACCCCCCATGCAGACCCTCACTCAGGATTAGTTTATACATCGTTAAGCATCAGGGCCATAATAAAGTAGTGGGATCATCACATGAGATACCAAGTAATTCTATAGGAACAAAATCAAGCTTGCCTTTAGCGCACAGTTTGATTCTAATCTAACATCACCCGCCCAACCACACCCTGTTCCTGAAATTAGCTTTAAGATACAGAAGTACATGCACATTCTTTATGTGGGTTTACTTTCCCATTTAGATGTTTCTCAAAGTTGAAATAACGAGGAAAAAAATCTGATCTGCCATCATGCAGGGAGGGCCTCAGACTTCTTGATAGTATATGTCCAGAGAGTGAGTCGACAATAAATGTGTAAGCCACCTTTTTGATTTGTTTCTTCTGTTCTTGTGCCTACAGGCTTCACGACCAAGAAAGTGCCTGACGACTTGGACGCTATCGTGGTGGGCAGCGGGATCGGAGGGCTGTGTACAGCGGCGCTGCTTGCCAAGGCGGGCAGGAAAGTCCTGGTGCTGGAACAACACGACCAGGCCGGGGGATGCTGCCACACCTACGTGGACAAGGGCTTCGAGTTTGACGTCGGTTAGTGTTGATAATGCTATCAGAATACTAGTACTATTACTAGTAATACACATCATGTAAGTTGTAACGTTAGTTGTGCCAGAGAGGAATTTTTAAAAAGTGAAATACTGTATATCTTTAAATGTTTGCGGTGGTTTTATTCTTTTCTGTTGTATCATTACTGTACTACAGAATTGTCCCTACTGTGCTATAGATACAGAATTGTTTCAACTGCAAACTTCTATCTATGGCTGTAATTTTACATAAAATTTCCACCTCAGTCTTCAAATTAGAACAAGATAACCATATTCTGTTGAAAAACAGAAACTTAGGTCATACAATCATGATGACATGCACTGGAAAAAAACTAGACAGATTCTTACCTTTACTGTCATTTCTTGTGTAGAAAATGATTCATTATAACTCGTCGAGACTCACTGTATCTAGGTATCCACTACATCGGTAAACAGAACTGTGTGCGGATATGGCCAAAGGTGCTGCAGGGTGGGACTGTGAACCAGGCTCTGGTACAGCAGATCACAGAGGGACAGCTGCAGTAGTAGAGACTGACTGTGCTTCATGTTTGTGTGCAGGTATCCACTACACCGGTAAACAGAACTGTGTGCGGACATGGCCGAAGGTGCTGAAGGCTCAGGGACTGTGAACAGCAGATCACAGAGGGACAGCTGCAGTAGTAGAGACTGACTGTACTTCATGTTTGTGTGCAGGTATCCACTACACCGGTAAACAGAACTGTGTGCGGACATGGCCGAAGGTCCTGAAGGCTCAGGGACTGTGAACAGCAGATCACAGAGGGACAGCTGCAGTAGTAGAGACTGACTGTACTTCATGTTTGTGTGCAGGTATCCACTACACCGGTAAACAGAACTGTGTGCGGACATGGCCGAAGGTGCTGCAGGGTGGGACTGTGAACAGCAGATCACAGGGGGACAGCTTCAGTAGTAGAGACTGACTGTACTTCATGTTTGTGTGCAGGTATCCACTACACCGGTAAACAGAACTGTGTGCGGACATGGCCGAAGGTCCTGAAGGCTCAGGGACTGTGAACAGCAGATCACAGAGGGACAGCTGCAGTAGTAGAGACTGACTGTACTTCATGTTTGTGTGCAGGTATCCACTACACCGGTAAACAGAACTGTGTGCAGACATGGCCGAAGGTGCTGCAGGGTGGGACTGTGAACAGCAGATCACAGAGGGACAGCTGCAGTAGTAGAGACTGACTGTACTTCATGTTTGTGTGCAGGTATCCACTACACCGGTAAACAGAACTGTGTGCGGACATGGCCGAAGGTCCTGAAGGCTCAGGGACTGTGAACAGCAGATCACAGAGGGACAGCTGCAGTAGTAGAGACTGACTGTACTTCATGTTTGTGTGCAGGTATCCACTACACCGGTAAACAGAACTGTGTGCGGACATGGCCGAAGGTGCTGCAGGGTGGGACTGTGAACAGCAGATCACAGGGGGACAGCTTCAGTAGTAGAGACTGACTGTACTTCATGTTTGTGTGCAGGTATCCACTACACCGGTAAACAGAACTGTGTGCGGACATGGCCGAAGGTCCTGAAGGCTCAGGGACTGTGAACAGCAGATCACAGAGGGACAGCTGCAGTAGTAGAGACTGACTGTACTTCATGTTTGTGTGCAGGTATCCACTACACCGGTAAACAGAACTGTGTGCAGACATGGCCGAAGGTGCTGCAGGGTGGGACTGTGAACAGCAGATCACAGAGGGACAGCTGCAGTAGTAGAGACTGACTGTACTTCATGTTTGTGTGCAGGTATCCACTACACCGGTAAACAGAACTGTGTGCAGACATGGCCGAAGGTGCTGCAGGGTGGGACTGTGAACAGCAGATCACAGAGGGACAGCTGCAGTAGTAGAGACTGACTGTACTTCATGTTTGTGTGCAGGTATCCACTACACCGGTAAACAGAACTGTGTGCGGACATGGCCGAAGGTGCTGCAGGGTGAGACTATGAACCAGGCTCTGGTACCGCAGGGACAGCTTCAGTAGTAGAGACTGACTGTACTTCATGTTTTTGTGCAGGTATCCACTACACCGGTAAACAGAACTGTGTGCGGACATGGCCGAAGGTCCTGAAGGGTCAGGAACTGTGAACAGGAGATCACAACGGGACAGCTGCAGTAGTAGAGACTGACTGTACTTCATGTTTGTGTGCAGGTATCCACTACACCGGTAAACAGAACTGTGTGCGGACATGGCCGAAGGTGCTGCAGGGTGAGACTGTGAACCAGGCTCTAGTACAGCAGATCACAGAGGGGCAGCTTCAGTGGGAGGAGCTGGACAGCAGCTTTGATATCGTCACCATCCAACATGACGACAAGGTAAGGTTCTTTTACGAGGAGGAAGAATCTTCTCAGTTTTGAGGTTGTGTATCAATTTTCAAAAACGCATGATACATGTACATTTGGGTCCAAAAATCAGCATTTTGTAGCTTCGACATTGTCATGATCCAACATGGCGAGAAGGTAATGTTCTTTTACAGGAAGAATCTTCTCAGTTTTGAGGCTGTATATCAATATTCATAGAGCGCATGGTAACAGTTACTCAGCAAGTACCTGGATAGAATTTATGCAGTTGCTTCAGTAACTGTTGTTAAGTTGTGTATCTTACTGCTGTACGTCTAACCTTCATCAACGGATGATAGAGCATTTGGGTCCAAAAATCAGCAATATATAAAGGCATGCGTATGGTATTGTTAGTTACTGTGGCATACGCGGTAACTCAACCTTGGCAATATGGATCAAATTCTGTGGATCGGTTGGATCTCGGAATTGGTGACATGCGAGGGATTGCAATTGTCATTTCGGATGATGACATAAAGAGTTGTTGTGGGGTCCTACTGAATTTACCATTAAGCATTGTCAGGATCCCCCCTGCAGACCCTCATACATGACTAACAGTGTCTCTTTTTTACCTTCACTCACAGCAAATACAGGTTCCAATTAAATCCACCGAAGCAGAGCACCAGAAGACCCTACTGGAACACTTCCCTAACGAAGGAAAGGCCATCAAAGAGTTCTTCAGACTGTGTAGTGTAAGTCTTTAATGATATCCAACTATTTTTACTAAGTAATGATTAGAATGCTGTAAATCTTGACATGTTCTGGGTGGGAATTCTGTGTTTTGTGATTATTCTACCAGGGCTGACTCGAGGACCCGTCCCTCAGTCCCAGGACAGAATTGTTTTTGTTGGAACAGACAAAAAGTTCACCCCATCCGAACTTCATGACATGAAATTGACAAAAAAGTATTTTTCTATGCTGAAAATGACAAATTTAACAGCACAAACTAACAACATGGGCTACAAAACAATAAATAGGATGGAGAAGAATTCAAAACTGGGGACAGCCCTGAATTCTACTGTACAAAATAATTGTTTCTACCGTGAAACTCAAACGTCGCAAAAACCTCATTTTCCCTCCTACTCAAAATAAAACCACTGCAGAAGTCAAAATTAATGCAATTGCCTGTAGTTTATTCATCAATGACTAATTGCAGCTCAAAGCTGAATCAGTGTGCCCATCATAACAGTAATATATTAAACCATAGACCATAATCTGTATCCCACATATCGTCAGACTGTTAAATTCCTTGCTCTACTATGCGCCCCTGCATATGAATGTAGTCTGTACTCTGTGACCTTCGCCCGCCCGGTGAGTTCTTTTCAGTACCTTTAGCACGATCACTCCTAGTGCAATAGTTAAGCTTTCAACTGATTTTAAATTCTAAACGTAAACATATTTTTAACTACACTTTAAAGTATTGCGTAATGTTAACATGCTTACTGCATTATTTGTTGTGATGTCCGTTCGTCAATTCATCCAGATCCAGATATGGCTGCAAGCTGTTGGACAAGTGACAATGTTGACAATAAACCGTTATAATGACATTAATTCAAATACATGTACCCATTAAACTGTTTCAATTAGATATCAACGTCCTTATTTTCTGTTGAATAGAACACTCCAAGAGTTGGAGTCTCTTGGAGTCAACTCAAAAACTTGTGACTGTGTAAATTGTACTGAAGAAAAATAATTACTAATACAAATTTACAAGGGGTATGAATAATTTGGTGTTTAGATAATGTCCTGATTTTATTTAACTTAATTCCTTTTCAGGTTTATACTGGAACCATGAATGGCTTTATCCTGATGAAGACCCTTCCAATGTGGCTCGTTAAGCTGCTAATCAGGGCGGGGCTCGTTAACAGGCTCACCAGCTTCTTCCACTACATGTCGCTGAGCACCAGGGAGGTCCTGGACAGCATCACGGACAACAAAGACCTGAAGGCCGTTCTGTCCTACAACTACGGGGACTTTGGTAGGGGCTTCCTTCCTTTAAGAGTTCCGTATTTTCTCGAATAAGATAACGCACCCCAATTAAAGTACAGACCCCCGATTCGTGAAAGGAGAAACCTCAAATAGAATATGCATTTCTCCACAGATCTTTAACAAATTTTAAACTTATTCCTTATCACAATACTATATTATCTTCTTGCCTAGACATTTATTTCTATGGATCTTCTTGTTCTGTCCCAAACTACATGTGCCAGTGTTCCACTGGGATCCTGGCTGATTTGAATATCACCTGGTCTGGAACACCTGTATAGAAGGTTATCATGGCCCATATATAGTTCTGTGACAATGTCAATGTTAGGGATCTTGTTAGGTGGCGCTACTGCAAAATTTAGTCCTTTGGAAAGGAGGGATTTCTCTGGTTCTGTAAGAGTATGACTACTCAGCTAACCCACCTCTCGTTTTTTATCCTATATAACAGGCTCCCCGCCGAAGGACTCAGGTTTCCTGATGCAGGGCATGACGGCCCAGCACTTCCACGAGGGCGCGTTCTACCCGAGGGGCGGAGCCAGCGAGATCGCGTTTCACATCATCCCCGTCATCGAGAGGGCCGGAGGGGCCGTGCTCGTCAACGCACCTGTCAATCAAATTTTGATTGACAGTGATGGAAAGGCATTTGGTGAGTACAGCAAACAGTAAATTTTGAAATGTTTGCTGTAGGATTTTTTTCTGCAGTTTTTACAGTGATCTCTTTGGAGGCAGTGGCTAGTAGATAGTCTTACTCTGTTAATAATAGTTTTGTGACTTTAGCCACTTTTTTAATGATACAGTCAAAACTGTCTATAGCGGTCACTCAAGGGACTGGCCAAAACTGGCCGCTAAGAACAGGTGGCCGCTATGGAGAAAATGTCGATTAATTGACCACGAGTGACACATGTTTTCAGTACCCACTGAGATACATTTATTCACCGTACAGTACACATGTAAACAGGTAAGGCACATTTTAGAAGTTCGATTGTTGTTCTTTTACTCCTAGTTAGTTAAGAACAAAATACATGTTGCTCAGTTGTCACTTACTGTTCGTTTTCGACCGTTTTCAAACATAAAATCGTGGCGACAATTTTCCTTAGTCTCTTGTTGTGGCTTGTGTTGATCAGCATCTACCATTATGCTAATAGGGTACTCAGAAGAAGGTCGCTCTTTTGAGGGCTTTTTGTCTTTTCAGAAAATTGCAACAGCCCAAATTTTACATCATAGTAATATCATCCACATTCATTTTGAAGCTTTTGGTTTAGTAATTATCCTCAGTGATACTTTGCGGCAAAATAAATTTAGTATATTATACCTCCGTAACAGTGGTGTCTTCCGTTGACCTTTATGCTTCTACCTATCCAGTTTGTATCAGCGCCATTTTGAAAATTGCGCCAAACACGTTTTGAGCACAATTTGAATGAATTCCCGGTGAAAACGGAAATTGGGCCGGCATTCAAACATTTCACTTGCCGCATCAGGTACATGTGTGGGTTGTAATTTCCAAAAGGCTGCCGTAATATTTGTCAAGTCGAAATGCACAGAAATTATTAATTTTACCACGATGTACAAACGCAAGCCATGTGAAGAAAACTATACTTGACTTCGCGTCAAACCATGGATTTTCTAACAAAGATGAAACATTCTGGTTTTCTTTATTATGATCCTATCCAGTTGAGTCCACACAAATTTGATAACTGCGTGAAAAAATGAAGATTTTGAACCCGGCGTGCGGTGGCGATGCGGCTTCTACCGGCGCGCCGTGACCGTTATCGGCAGTGTTACTGTACTCGCGGGACCGAAAATCGTCTGGCCGCGACCGCGTTGGACAGGTGGCCGCTATAGCCTAATTCTTAATGCTTATGTCAATGGGAAAAATCCAAGGGACCGACAAAAAGTGACCACTATGGGCAGGTGGCCGCTATGCAAACGTGACCGCTAATACAGGTTTGACTGTAGTTTTGTGACTTTAATAGAATTGTAGTTTAATTATTTTCTAGATTGTGACAGCTCACTGATAAAATACAGCTAAGAGTATTCCTATCAGTTCTGTCAGTCTTCAATATATTACATGTATTACTGTATGTGCTATTTCCTCATTCACAACTCAAGACTGCATATTCTTCAGATTTCTTTCAGATCTATAATGACAAAAATGTTCTTATGTCTTTTTTTTAAAATTGACAATAGGATTAATAAAGATCAGAACTTATAGATCCTGTTTTCTAATTCATATGATATCTTCAAGGTGTTCGGGTGCACAAAAGCAGCGGAGATGTCGACATCCATGCGACAGTTGTCGTCTCAGCGGCGGGAGTCTGTAACACATACCAGAAGCTGGTCCCACAACCCGTGGTCCGCGCACACGGTAAGGCATGTCCTCGCAGATCATATAGACGCGGTCAAACTCGCACGTTGTAAAGTGACCCTTCATAAGGGCCACCTAGTCATTCGTTGTGACCATTTTTTGGGAGTCCTTTGATTATTTTTCTGATTGACACAATCATGAAGAACCCTGTTTATTATGACCACCTGTCTACTGTGATGATTAACTTCTATAGTACCCATACTTATGATGACAAAGGCAGATGATGCTGAAAAACATGTAACAATATTTAGCATTCTTACTCACATTTCATTTCAATGTAAAAGTCCGGTTCTGACATCCCAGATTTGTATTTCAATGGCTCATAGCTCAAGCGTACACACTGCCTTCATGTTGGTATCCCTATAACATCACATAGAAACACTCTATGCTAATGACAATGATGATAATTCTTGCCCTGCAGGTTTAGATGAGATGTTCCACCACGTGAAGCCAGGCAAGCTAGCAGCCATGAGTGTGTTTGTGGGGCTGACTGGAACCACACAGGAGCTGGGACTGAAGGCTCACAACGCGTGGATGTTCCCAGGTACATACACTATACATTTGTATATCATTAACCCTTGTCCTGCTGACATTTTTTACGCAATTTATTTCATTAATTTGATTTCTTACTCAGGTCATTTTCCCCTGACTTTTTCTGCACCGCGGTGGCAACATAAGTGACAATCGAATCTTACTGTCAAATGAACCTATGGTGGTCCGCATTTGGTTCGTTTTGATGCGGTGTGATGCGTTCAGCTGAAAAATACCCCCAACCCACTTACAGGCTCTGTATATTATATAGCCATAGGCTTCCTGCAGGACAAGGGTTTTAACATGTGTAACATGTTTTTTGTTCACAACTTTATTTTACAAACCCAACACTATAGGTGTGACTCAGGGTGCTTGGCTAAACACATGAGCCATAGCAAAGCCGCATTGCACAAGCTCACAAAAAAGCATCATGCTTTGATCATTTCCAAGTCTCAGACTCTACCGCTTTACCGTTTTGTCTGTACGTCCACAGGTAACGATCATGACCAGATGATAGAAGACTTCTCCAGACTGACGCTACAGGAGGCTTGTGAGGAGGGGAGCAAGACTCCTGTTCTCTTCGTCTCCTTCCCATCCGCTAAGGACTCCACCTGGAACGCACGCTATCCTGGTAAGCCAGCAGACAAAAAAATCATTCTCATGTCCTTCTTTTGTAACTTTCCCTATGCAAAGGATTAGCCCAATCAGCACTCACACTGGGATGGACACCTCTTTTGGGTCTCAAGGTGTGATTCTCCTCAAACACAGAACCCCCAGCTCTATGTCTCCTCCAAGAGGATGTCCTTGCCCTAACCAAAGCTAGGTACTCATTTTGACCTGAGTCAAGTTAAAGGAAATGTTAAGGCACAACATTGGGGCCTACAAGAGATTTGAACCCAAGATGTTTAGATTTGTAAGTCAACAACCCTAATCATAAGACCATCATGTCATGTTAAAGCATTGTCATGTCATTCTTTTTAACCCTTGCTCTACTAAGGTAGCCTTGAGGCAGCAACTTTGCACAGATTAAAGGGTAAGGCAGCAAGAAGAAGGTTAAATGCCCTGTCAGGGGTATCAGTGTAATGGTGGGGCCGACCTTTTTTTTTCCCTCCCTAACTCAGCGGCAACACTGCGATTTCCAATAATGTTATCTTGTGTCTGTTTGGGGCCAAAACAGAGAATGTGTACGTAGAAAAAGGGCCAATTCCTTCCTATGTTGAACCTCACAAATTGCTTGATATGTGCATCATTTGCATGAACCTTTTAGCTATGAGCCATCTCTCTTTCTTGTTTTATTGTTTCATTTGAATTTGTTTCATTTGAATTTATCATATTATTTGAAGGGGAGGGCAAAACAGGTGCATAAGCACCTTACATGTTACTCTTGTGTTGACAAATTTTTGAATATTTTTTTTACCTAGGAAAGTCGACTTGCATCATCATCTCCTTCACACCTTATGAGTGGTTTGCCGAGTGGGAGGATGGGAGAGTCAAGCACCGCGGGGAAGACTACGAGAGCTTGAAGAACAGCCTCGCGCAGAAGATGTGGAGACAGGTCTGCCAACAGTACCCTCAGCTAGAGGGCAAGGTAAGGTTGTGGGGACATCTAGTGATGTTTGGTGGCACTGCAGTTGTCAGTGCAGGCTGCCACAGGAGGGTCTTGGTGATAGCTTTTCTATAACAGCCTCACCTAGAGAGAAGATGTGGAGACAGGTCTGCCAACAGTACCTCAGCTGCAGGGCAAGGTGAGTGGGCAGTGGGGACATCTAGTGATGTTTGGTGGTACTGCAGTTGTCATTGCAGGCTGTCACATGACACTCTTGTCATCAGACCTTTCCTATAGGTAGGATGAAAACCCTAACTTTTATTTGTCTGCAAGCAGTACCCTCAGTTGCAGAACAAGGTGAGCGGGTAGTGGGGACATTTAATGAAGTTTCGTGGTACTGCAGTTGTCACTGCTGAGGGTCAAGTCAAAGCTCATCATCATCTTGTTCTGAGAGTGTCACGGATGGACAACACCCTCCTCCTCCAGTCCTCTCTGTCCTCCACTGCTCTTGGCAGTTCTTTTGGTGTGCATCCTGCATCCTCACAGAGCTGTTGTATGTAGGTCGTGTGAGGTCTGCCTAATGGCTTTTTTCTAGAATTTCATCAGTGCACACTTGATTTTCCGCCCAGGATGAGTACATGGATGTCGGCACTCCTCTATCCAACAACTACTACCTGGGTGCCACCCGTGGGGAGATCTACGGATTGGACCATCACCGGGACCGCTTCTCCCAGGAGCTGGTCACAAACCTCCGGCCCGATACTGCCATTCCTGGGCTCTATCTCACAGGTAAAGCCCTTCATATGAACTCAAGACATGCATGGTATAGGGCACCTGAAGACTTTTTGGGAGCCCAAATCTTTATTATCTATATATGTTCTGTTTAATTTCATGTCACAAAGTTCAGATTTTTTGACAGACGGGGTGAATTTTTTGTCTGTGCCAACAAGAAAATTTTCATCCCGGGACGGAGGGACGGGTCCTGGAGAGAGCACTGGGGTCACAGAGCCTTTGGGTTAAGTTGTAAGTGCCTAAGTGGTAAGTGTGACAAACAGGTCCACAGATACCTGACAAACAACAAAAAAATAAGAGTTTTAACATCATACCGGCATGTACCTTTCCAGGGCAGGACATAGTGACGGCTGGCTTCGCGGGTGCGCTGGTGGCGGGCCTGCTGACGGCAGGTGCTGTGCTGAACAGGCACCTGCTACTGGACCTCATCATTCTGGAGGCTAAAGCCATGTTCAACACCGGCAACAAGAAGAAGCTGTAGTACCACCTCTCCGTGATAGGTGACGCTAGAGACACATGGTGCCTTTGAGAACATCAAAGCAGCCTGGAATCCATCCTATTCTAGCTTTGGTTTGCTCCAACAATCATTTCCAAGCAAAATTGTCGGCCCCTATTCCCATTTTAGTACAGTAGTACAAGCTGTAGTACCACCTGTCCATGATAGGTGGAGTTAGAGACACATGGTGCCTTTGAGAACACCACAGTTATCTCCAAGCAGATCTATGGTGGCCAATAATACTGCTTTTCCCCTTTGGACACTGCCATTGTCACGGATAGATCTGCTTGGAGATTACCCCACAATAGCCTGGAATCCATTCTACTCTAGCTCCAGTTCACTTCAATGATCATTTCCTTGCAGAATTGCCTGCCCCTGTTCATATTTAACCTTTAGCACACTGAAGTAGCCGTTTGGCACCCAATTCCCTATTGGTCACAGAGTTAGGCAGCAGGGAGAAGGTTAAACATTTGGTCCTTACGTCTTGTATCATTTCCAGATCGATTAGCAAAGGGAGTTAGAATAGGATGGATAGCAGGCTACTCAGATCACAGGGTATTTGCTCTCCAAGTAGAGGTTCCCCCCAGGCTTGTTTTTGATATCTTTTTAGGCCTTTTTATCGGGCTTCCTCTGCTCGAAGAGTACTAGCTTTGTATCCAAACCTATTATAACTCTCCAGTCTGTTCTGTCCTCTCCGCATATAGCTATTTACAGAGAGGACAGAAGAGACTGGGGAGGTTTGGATATCAGGCTAGGAGAGTACAGGGTATACGTCCATACACATAGATTAACAGCAATGCAATACAATGCATAAAGAAGTGTGTAATCAGGGCTCGAAATAGTGGGTGCATGTGCACCCAGTGCACCCAAAATTTGAGCTGTGCACCTAATTTTTGACTGTGGGTGCACTGGTGCACCTATATCTTTTGTAGCCTATAGGGTTAAGGTACTATTGTACACTAGTATACAGAATATTCTTGAAATGTAAGTATAAAAAACAGCATGATAACTTTTTGCTGTACTTTATTTGATGTATTATTTGTTTGAAATTTTGAAGTTAGCTATAGAATTACAGATTGAAGTTCTTATGAAAGGCAGCAGCGTTAAACTTTGTAATTATGTTCTGAAGAACATTCAACTTTATTTTATCTGGTGCACCCAAAATTCTTTCTGTGCACCCAATTTTTTGAGTTGGGTGCACCAGTGCACCTATTCCCAAATATGAATTTCGAGCCCTGGTAATAGTATATGTATGTACCGGTAATAGTACACGTGTGTAATGGTAAATGTGTGTACCAGCAATAGTAAATGTGTGTACCAGCAAAAGTACGTGTGTGTAATGGTAAAACTGTGTAGCAGCAATAGTACATGTGTGTAATGGTAAATGTGTGTAATGGTAATTGTGTGTAATGGTAAATGTGTGTACCAGCAATAATAAATGTGTGTGCATGTAATAGTAAATGTGTGTACAAGCAAAGTACATGTGTGTACCAGCAATAGTACATGTGTGTAACGGTAAATGTGTGTACCTGCAATAGTACATGTGTGTTATAGTAAATGTGTGTGAATTCTGAAAATTCCTTTATTTTGCGGAGATTTTATTCCGCAATATAGCGGTGAAAATGTGTCATTTCGCGGGTGTTTTGAGGTCGAGGTGAAACAATACTGTAGCACAAAAAATGATTAGCAGTAGTAAGGCAATGCAAAAGCTGCAAAAATAAGAACACTGCAAAAATTCCAAGGGTTACAGTAATAAGTGCGGAAATGTTACATCCATTTTTTTTCAGGCTGACAGTTCTACCTGCATTTTTTTTGCATTTGTGCCAAATTTCTAGTGCAATTGATTTTCTGTTAGGCCAAAAGAAATTTAATTTCTTGTTTGACATTTTACGCACCATTTAGTGTGAATAACTTAATGGACAAACGATTTTCTGTGGTGTCACTGAATGTGATAGTCTCACATGTACATGAGTGCTACTCTACACCGGTTTTATTTCATGTTCTTTTGGTGTTCGTTAGTTCTAATACTAGTAGCCATTTCAACTTCCAAAAGTGTAACATCACTATAAAATCCGTCCTTTTATTCAAGTTAACCTTTTATTATTTCTTTGAAAGTTTATGACAAAAATACCGGTGCAGTTACCTTCACGGCAACAATACACCATAGATTTGGTGTAAGTACACCATATTTTGAGTGTAAGCTAGCTATTTACCTCAGTTTCTTGAATCAGTAGGATAATTGCTTGGAAACATTGTATTGACAGTAATTGTACACAAAGAACAATGTGAAAGTAGCAATTTCAACTTAAACTGCCAATAGCGCGGAGTTTTGATTATTAAATGCTTTTTTGATGTCGTATTTTTGTCCTATTTCTTCATTGTAAGCATTTATAGTGTTGAATGCGTTTTCTGCAATACCGTTATTGTCCGTCACGGGGCGCTGCCAAACATGCCAACCTGTCTAGAGCCAGTGGGATTTCCTGGTTCAGTGCCTGTGACTGCCACGGTTTGCTGGGCCCAGACAAAATCGGAACAGCTTGTCCTTGCACACCTACAGTCGTACGCAACGATTCTTCTATAAAGATTTACGAATCAAAAGAATAATTTACTGTTTTGATGATAAAATTAATTTGTAAAAAAACAGCGAACCTGTGTGTTGTTACAGCCGATCGAGTCACGTGGCTGGTAAGAATAATGACATCACAAAGCATGACATAACATGGCTCCGGTCCAGGCGCGAGCCTGAGGTCAAGGTTAGCCGCAAGGGATGACAGAGTGGGGATCGTTCGGAACGTTCTATGTTTCTCCTTACAGTGAATATTGGCCCATTTTCTATTCTCCGAGCAGAGGAGTCGGGCATTCTACTTATGATGTTGTTTTTTTGTCGGACCCACTCCTTTGCTTGGAGAGTAACCATTTTCACGCCTCACGGATTTAAAATAGCCTATATAGGGATGTATATGCCATACAATAAAATAATCGTAAAACGGATCTAATCCCGTAGAATGCTAAAGCCGATTCCAAAGTCAAAAAAGAAGATGAAAGGACAAAAATTAAAAAAATATCTTGTTCGGTATACCATACTCTGAGTCAATGCATTTTTTTAAACCTTTCTGACCACATAGATATCATAATGAAGGAAACTTTTTTGATACCAAAGATAGTGTCTAAAATTGTTTGCATTACATTCTAGCTTTTGAGTAGAGAGAATGTGTGTGTTTCTCGAAATCTTAGGGATGTCCATTTTCTTCATTTCAAAGGGTAGAAAAAGACCTCAAGATCGAGGAATAAATTCGTGTTTTGTCAGTGTCTTATCAACTCAGACTATCTAAAGAAGATGCAAAATGCAGTGTCGAGAGTTGTTCATCATGTGAGTTGTTGAGGAAAGTCAAGAAAAGATACGAGCTTCTTGGTCAAGTAACAAAAGAAATCTGTCTTGTTAAACGTATCCTGACCTGGGTGCCATCCTTGTTTAGATACTTTCCCGCGGCTCCCATACTCTCCGCTACTCTTACTAAGCGGTCCCCCGAAAGTGCGAAATGGAACGAAATGGAACGAAATGGAACGAAATGGAACGAAATGGAACGAAATGGAACGAACTAAAACATATGTAACATTATGAAATGAAATACCAGTAGATAGCGAAATATAAGGAACGTTGTAACATTCACAGTAGACCGGAACAGGAAGTAAAATACATAATATAACGTGTTTTGTTTCCATCTATCTATTTCATAATACTAAATACAACGTTTTTGCCGCGTTTTTGTGGCTAGATTCTTCCCTGAAAACGGGGGCGCCGCGTGCAAAGAGCTCGGCCGTTCTTCCTTGATTTTACCAACTATCTGCAAATGAACTGCTGGAAATAGCAGGGAAAACAAGCTAACGGAACTGAGTATCGAAGTTAGGACTAGATTATACAGAAGTTGGTGGTAACATTGCATCTCATAATTCACCAAGAGGGCATGAGGCAAGCGTAATTTCATTATTCATACAGCGTGTTTGCGTGTTGTGTGAACCGTGAAATACTTTTTCTGCTCGTTCACACCCTCCCTTTGTTTTGCCGTGAACAAGGAAGCAGAAATGTCTCCAGAGGTAGTTCCCAGTCCACGTCCGTGATTGAATGGAGTGTGAAGTGTCACATTGGTGACGCAGCGCAGAGCTGCATTTGCATATCATTAACGGAGGGGTCCATTCTCCGACAGCCGACCAGCCGAACAATTGGGTGTATATAAAATCGTTGTTGCGCATATATGCATATGCTACGTACTAGTTATGGACTAAAACCGTATGTAAATAAAACTGAGAAGTCGGAGTTTGATTCAACCTGTCGGTAGCATGCCCACGTGCACAGTTACGGTGCGCTGGCAACAGTGGCGGTTCATTTGCATGCGGGGCTCCATTTGCAACACGCAAACACGCTGTATGAATAATGAAATTACGCTTGCCTCATGCCCTCTTGGTGAATTATGAGATGCAATGTTACCACCAACTTCTGTATAATCTAGTCCTTACTTCGATATTTGTTTGCTTGTTTTCCTTGCTGTTTTTTGCAGTTCATTTGCAGATCTTTGGTAAAATCAAGGAAGAGCGGCCGAGCTCTTTGCACGCGGCGCCCCCATTTTCAGGGAAGAATCTAGCCACACAAACGCGGTAAAACGTTGTATTTACTATTATCAAACAGATTAAAGAAATAAAACACGTTATTTATGTATTTGTTTCCTGTTCCGGTCTACTGTGAATGTTACAACGTTCCTTATATTTCGCTATCTACTGGTATTTCATTTCATAATGTTACATATGTTTAAGTTCGTTCCATTTCGTTTCATTTCGTTCCATTTCGTTTCATTTCGTTCCATTTCGTTTCATTTCGTTCCATTTCGTTCCATTTCGTTCCATTTCGTTCCATTTCGTTCCATTTCGCACTTTCGGGGGACCCTTACTAAGAGCACAATATATTGTTTCGGCCAGGTAGGAGTTATCTTGCTCCAGTTTAGGTCGCTCCTCAGTTCATAACAACTAGACTACTATTAGCGGAGCCGAAGAAGAGACAGATAAGGAGCGGACTAAACTAAAAGAACATCCTACCTTACCGTATAAAACTCTACTCCAGAGCATGGGGGCTGCGGAAAGCGTTACCATGGCACCCAGGCTCCAGATTTGGAGTTTTTTCAAACAGAAATGAATATCAATCCACCAGCTTTTAATTCTCCGAAGGAGCGGCACAGCATTTAACAAGGGCCCTCCACTTTTTAGGAAAGAAAAAACTCAGCTACCATTGGTCAATGAGAAATCCTTCTGCTATACATAAAGTATGGTGGAAGAAGTGAAACTTTGAGCGGCCCAAACTGGAATCCAAATTCCAGCCCGGCCGAAGGAACTCTTCTCAGCGCTACCGTGACTACTACCGATACGACGGAAGATTTTTCTTCAGGATAGCTGCTATTGTCGTCCCTGTCCGCTGTCCGTCATTTCTGTAAGACAGCATTACACGGTGCCTCGTCTTCGGAAGGAAACATTGAGACAGCTGGGAGAAAAACCTCAAAAATGTGCGTAAAAAGCAAACAAAAAAATCTCAATATCTTATGATGTTTATGTTCCGAAGAAGGGCAGATTTTCTACTACTACTAGCCCCCACCAGGCCCGGCTACGGGCGTATGGATCGTAGAATTCGGCAGAAAAAGGAATGAATAGCCTGTAGAGTCAGTCTACGGTGAAGATCACATTGTGCCCGCGTAGAAGCCTGCAAATGAAACACTGGCAAATATTCTCCCTATACATGGCATGCTAGCGTAGTTTGGTAGAGACTTGATTCTGACGACTGGTACACAACCCCAGCCTCTACCAGAGTAGCCTCTACAGGTCGCTGGAAAAATCGTAGAAATTGGCCAAATAGAGGGATGATATTGGACCCTCTCTCCGTCATGTCCGTAGCCGACTCCCTTAGCATACTATTCACTCTATTTGGCCAATTTTTTCTACTATTTTTCCAGCTATCTGCAGGGCCTGGTGGATGCTATAACACAACCCGCCCCCTCGCTATGTCCAGTTTGCACACTTTTCACCCAAGTGTCAACTACTGTAAACTCCCGATTCAACAAGTACCCGATAATGTGCGGGTCTGAAGGCGAAGGCGCGAAATCCCGGGGAGAGAAACCGTCACGATATTAGACTTGGTGTGAAGACTTCACGGGAGCGAACCGTGGGAAAAAGCGGAGTTTAGGTTAGGCTTGGACTTTTGGGCTGGCACTTTTGAAACCGGCATGTCGAACGCTGGATTCCTGAATGGTTGTTATACCACGGCGACTTGTGAAAGTACCACCGGTAACACTGAGGATACTATAGGTACTTCTACACACACAAGCAATAACATTTTAGAAGCCAAAGGAACAATGTTATGGGAATGTTTTTTATTCAAAACCACATTCTAGATCATTCTACATTCTGCCATCTCGAAACGTTTGTGTGCAAGAAGAGTTGCATAAGAGCTCATCTTGGTGTTTCATTGTCGAATAGGACTGATTGTTATCGCATAATTCCTTTGTCCCTTTCTTGTAACTTTGCCCTGGAAAGTTAGCATTCCAATTGAGGATTAAATGCAAGTTATGAAATAAATCTTCAACAGTTTCACTACATATTGTGCTGGGTTATTTATGGTCAACAATATTTTGATTTTGAGTGCATTTTGTTTTATTTTTATGTAAACAATAGTATCCCTGAATTCTATCAACGGAATGTATGTTTTGATGAGAGTATCCAGTATTTGAAACTGGTGTTTTGACTTCTTTCTTTCTTTTCTCTCTCAGTCTCTAGATCTGTTTGTGTGTACACAGTGTAGCACATATCTTAACTCTTCTTACCATATTCATATACGTGTTAATATATTATACTGTCAGGATTCAAATTAAGAAGAAGAATAGATATGAATATGCAGTTAATACCAGTGAATCGTGAAAATCAAAGTAGCCTAACCTTTATTCATTTACTGTATAACTATTTATTTATCTTTAGGGTGGTCCCTTCAGTGTGACTGATTTCCAAGGGAGCCCTTATATTACATAACAAATCATTGATATTTTTGTTACTGTTAAATACAAGTGTCAGACGCTCCCGTATCTGAAATAATCGGCAGTATGTTTCTCTAAATAAGTCGGAAGTACGTCGGATAAAAGGCTTGGGTTGGGGTTTGTCATTTCTATCTGGGTCAGTTGAATTATTCAACAAGACTGGGCAACAACGCACACACAAAAAACACGGAAAGATGTGGTATTTAGATTGAAGAAGATTTGGTCACAACAACAGTGCATGAATGTTACTACAACTTTCCATATATCTGAGGGACATTTACTTCGTGGCGTACTTATACTCAGCTATGGGACTGACAGAGTGTACACGTTATGGTATGCTGCAAAATCATCGACAATAGTCAATACTTGAATCTTGGTTGGTCCGAAGGTTTATTCTCTATCCATGGATTCTTCGTTCGCGGTAGATTACCCGACAAGTTTCTATGATTATCTTGCAGTTTGTTGGATATTCCCTTAATATTCTCTGATTTTCTACTGTATTTTTATGTCTTGTGCCAAGGGAATATTTGGTCCATTCAGTTTTGTTGATAACCGGTAAGTTGTAGCTAGGAGGTTCTTTCAGGTTATAGGATCTTGTACTAGTTGTAGTAATGGCGGTCTTTCAACATACTTCCAATTTTTTTTTCTTGTACATCCTTGGTTTCATAATGAAACGTCGAATCGTTGAATAACAACTGCAATTCAGATTACTGATTAGTGTAAGGCAACTTTCCCTGAAACAAAAATAGAAACGTACGGATATCGGTGGTATACACGTAGAATTTCACTTGAAAAACAATTCTTTCTTGCAGATGTAATTAATTTGAAGTTTCACAAGCGACTCAAAAAGAATTTCATTTATATTTAAAACTTAATTAAAACAAGAACTACTTTGAATAGACCCTTTAGGGGAAATACAATCGCCGTTCTTAGAGTTAGACCTCCCTCTATTGTATTTATCAAAACAATAGTACAATAGATTCTCTAGAATTGGGATTTCTTTATTTGTACTTGTAGGACAACTGATACTACATTTCTTTGAATGTTTTTTCCTGGGGGGTGCAGGAATTGTACAAATTGACAATTGATAGGCCACATTTCTATTCCCAGTGATGAGCGTTATGTAACAGGTCTAAATCTAAAAGGATAGAACATGTAAACGATGAGATTAAAAGTCCATGATGAGGGGCAAATAAAACCTGTGTTGTTTATATTCCCACTCATGATGTCTTTAGATACAAGTAATGACAGAATATAACCTGACTGTCTGTAATCTGCATTACTCAAGTCTTGGTTTTCTGAAAATGTTACAAATGTACACAAAAATGGAACAACAACACCGAGAAGACAGTGAGTGTGAGAATTCTGTAAAGTTGTCATGTCATACATTTTTTTCATAGATTTGTCTTTCTGTGGATATTGTAGAGGAAGGCTATTCCTGCAAAAGATAGGATCCGCAGTTTTCTTGTCAGTCCTGCTACAGAAGTTAGGTAGCATTCACAAAGTGGTACTTATTAGTATTGTACAACTCGCTTCTGATATTTCTAGCAAGTAAATTTTTTAAGTCGCCGATGTACGGTTTGCAACTACATGTATATCACAAGCAGGGAGGCACAGAATACCATCCATTGTTGTTGTTTTTGTTGTTTGTCCTCAGAGAAAACATTTCCCATGAGTAAACACATCCCATGGGCCACATGTACACATACCACAGCTGCGGGCGGACACAGGGCTGACCTCAGGCGACCCCGCAAGGAAAACACTGTGACAACAGTAGGATCCAGTAGAGCTAGCAGAGTTGAGTCTTCGGTTAGGTGGAAGTTTTTTCCAGTTTAAACCGCTTTTTATCCGGCTACTCTTCAGCTTACTGTCACACAGGGTTTGTGGGGCTGATCCAGTGTTCTCTAATTGTAACTGGGTGTTTTTTCATGAACCTGTCTAGCATTGCTTTGCAAGCGTTGACTGAATGTGTAGTGACAACTTTGTCTGACCAGCCCATGTCACTGTACAAGCATAAGTCTTTTTCACGACCACGAACGTTTACCGAAAATCCTGATCTGTTGAGCTTTTTAGTTCAAACCACGGGACAAAAACCGCAGACATAGGTTGACTTAAACAAAAGACTGAATCTATGACAACCAAACAATGGTAGTGTACATATATAAATCAACAATAATATCTAATAGAAATAACACAGTATTTTGTGTTATAATTATAAACGCACTGCTTCCCAGGTAGATTCAATGTTTCGTCTACATGGTTGTGCAATCGAAAAAGGATGTTTTTGTAAGATATACATCATCGTGTTGGTAAGAAACAAAAATTCCATACATTAAATGGTGGTAAAACAGACTCATAATATCTTAGTACCTACTTATACAAAATATTTGTAAAAGGACAGTAACATTTACCCTTATTGCATTTGTTTCAACCTGAATAAATGCGATATTGCAAATGTGATACCCCAAAAAACGTTTCAAGTACGAATGACAAAATAGGGGAGTTTTCCATACAAACGTGCAAACATTTTAAACAGCATATCTTATAACTTAGCAGTTTGACAATGACAGAATCCTGTTTCTTTCATAAGTTGTTGACGTTTATACAGCATTTCATTCGTATTTTTCAAACTCTAAAAGATCGTAACAACAACTAGCTGTGAAACAATACCGATTCCTGCTAGGCTTCAAGACGGCGGGGTGACCACTTACCCGTGAGTCAAGCCTGCATTATACACTAGTGCTAGTAACGTTACATGTACTAGTGTGCTAATGCGCTTTTTCCACTGTTGTAGCGACTTTACGTGGTACCTCACGGGGTGTCCAAATACCCAATATTCGGTAGTAATCCTTGACATTTACATACTAAGGTAGCATCGTAGATTTGTACACGGAATACAAGAAGATATGCAGCACTTTTCTTGGAAGAAGTCATTCATTTCTCGGTATCAGTATTTCGTGTCCGGCATGGGAGCAGCGTTGGGAGAAATACGTAGGGAAACGCCTAGCCGTGGCGACTCTTTAATCGGGTATATTTTGCTGTATGTCTAAAGACTCTTTTACATTACCCTCACAAGAGTCGTGGAAAGATCCATTGAAAAATCTACACCCCATCCATCGGCTGCGCGATAGTTGCTTCCCCGCCAGGTTTCTGGGTGTCCCTAGCTTCCTTGCACCCTTACCTATCATTCGGCACCCGTAGAAATCCCAGATCACCCGTAATATATCCACAGCGCGACCATTTGCGAACAATCCCCCACGTATCGCTCCCTCAGTTCAACCGCGCAGCCATCTTGTTTTGACGTCGGCGATGTTCGGAAGGTTCGGAAGATTTCCGACCGTTACGGAAAACTAGCGAAGATCCCCCGACGACGTTCCGAGCGCTTTCCGGAAACGGTCGGAAATCTTCCGAACCTTCCGAACATCGCCGACGTCAAAACAAGATGGCTGCGCGGTTGAACTGAGGGAGCGATACGTGGGGGATTGTTCGCAAATGGTCGCGCTGTGGATATATTACGGGTGATCTGGGATTCCTACGGGTGCCGAATGATAGGTAAGGGTGCAAGGAAGCTAGGGACACCCAGAAACCTGGCGGGGAAGCAACTATCGCGCAGCCGATGGATGGGGTGTAGATTTTTCAATGGATCTTTCCACGACTCTTGTGAGGGTAATGTAAAAGAGTCTTTAGACATACAGCAAAATATACCCGATTAAAGAGTCGCCACGGCTAGGAAACGCCGAGCAGTGACAGCCAGACTAGATCGCGAAGGTCGGAAGAGAGTCCTCTGTGATAACAGAAAATACATTCTCTCTCTAGTGTATACTCCTAGTTTATCATAATTCCATTTCTCAATGTCATTCGTGTAAATAAGAACACCAGAAGGTAATTTTAGGGGATATAATCGGCCAGAGCTGCAAGCCGGAGAAGCGTTCGGCGAGAGTCGGCTGCGTGAAAATCGTACCACTCACTTCGCTCCGAATGTTGCGCCCGTTTCGTACTGCTGGCGTCTTTGGTACAGTACACGTTCGGTTAACTGAAGACTATGTAGTGTATAGACTTTGTATTTTCTGTTAACATGTATATTGTACCGATGCAGAGGAAGCAATCCGTTCCGAGCTGAGGTCTAAAAATCATGAGAATGCGACGCTCCGCGGCAGTGGCGTTTACACATGCCTAAGAGTTGAGACAAGTCTGTATCTGTATGGCACTCTGGCTTCTATATAAAAACATAGGTTTATTCTATGGTCTTCTAACGTCCCTTTAAACCTTATAAGACACAATACAGAGACCATAAGAAGCGCTAATCTACAAAAAATCCATTCTCTAAGCGTGTGTCAGAAGCGATTCCCGGAGCACTGCTTTCGTCAGGAGGCGTAGCGGAAATAATAGATATGGCCGGGCGTTTTCTCATGGGAGTAAAAAAACTGGGTCACGCAAAAATCACATCGCATTTTACACCATATCAATGCACATATTTTAGTGAGGAAAAAAGAAAACAATTTTCTGCCAAAATATCTTAAAGTTATTTCAAACATGACGCATGATTGTGAATATATGGAAATGCAGTCAAACCAACGCGACTTTTATCACAAGTATTGTTTTGATACGACAAAATCGCAGTCTAGAACCGGTATAGATTTTTCTATCAAATTCATACAACAGACAAATAGCACTGTACAGTGCCTATAGGCAATGGTTTGGATAGTCTAGAATAATAACAGTGGATCTAGATGGCGTAAAAGAGCTATAGAATCATGATAGGGGTCGCAATAGCTGAAACGTTGCTGCTAAATTTTTATATGCTATGTTTTTCTTTCTGTCATTGTGACAGCTAACATGCTAGTGTTTCAGTGTACATTATAACGCAGCTCTGGCAATGCACGCGTTTCATGTGTTTGTATGTAGGCTGGTTCAATATTTAGCTGAGAGATTTTTCGATTGTGAGAGAAATAATGAAAAATTCACAGCTATGCCAGGGTTTACAAATACCGTAGTAGATAGTTAGTACCAAGGAGGCGATAGCACCACAACATTTCATTCTGTACATTTTTTCATGTAGAGTTTTTACAAAATACTATCCAATTCCAAAACACAACAGAAGTTCAGAACCACTGATATTATATCCTATAGATAGAAGGTTTAGTTCTTGGATAAGCCTAGATTAAAACATCAGTGACTCAGTCTACAGTGAGCATTGTGAGCCAAGCCTGAATAGCAGTATGCAAAACAGGCTATTCAGGGAAGGGAGTGTGTTATGTCTAATTCATCAGCCTCTGACACGGGAACAAACGCCACTGTCATTCCGGCTCTACGCTTGTGTACTCCCTTTCTACACAGTTTCACAGCCACAACGTCTTGCCACAGTTCTGGGATCGCTTTCTTGAGAAAATGGCGGGCCGAAAATAAAACCTCTGCAGGCAAATATCACAGGCACATTTTAAAGAGGGCTTTCGCTTTGCGCTATTTGATAAATTCTAGTCTTCTAAATAAGACATGAAAAACGCAAAGCAATTAACTACTAATAAGCTAGAAACTGGGATAATATGAAGAAAACAGCTTCCTTAGTCAAGAACAAAACAGTTCCTGGAACATTCAATTTTCTTGCACACTGTTACATGTAAAAATTGGCAACTTTGCGGCGTGCAACGTTTTTCAGAATAAACCAACACATCTACGCTGCAGTTAGTAGCCGAATACTGCACATAACAACAAGACACAGAGGAATATTGTAAAGCAGGTTTTTATTTGCAAACGTCACCAGAAAAATACGCTTCTGTACAAATCACTTCTCTGTTTCAAAGCACTAACCAAGACAACGTGCTCGTCTTTTTAAAAAAATTCATGGAAATATCTACATAAAAGACTACAACACTACGCGACCAGGAACGTCTAAAATAACGGAGGTATAAATTTCTATATAAAGTTGTGGTACATTTTAGAAAAGGGCTCAACCCTTTTATTTTTTCATGCTAGCTGTGACCCTAGATGACCCCTGCTAGGGCTTGGGTAAATACTTCATGCAAATCTGGTTCTACCCTTAGCACCAAGAGACGTGTATTTGCACAATGGACTCTCCTCAACACTGTCTGTGTATCAAAACATTCGGGTACAAAACCTACCGCAAAGTTCTAAGTTAGGAAACTTGGATATAAAATGTGTGAAAGTGTGTGGGTAAATTCAGGTGTGCAGAAAATATTGGCACATACTGTAAACATGAGAATATTTGCCTCTGAATTCAACGTTTGGAGGGCTTGTAAGTTTTCTGGCTGTAAAAATGTAATACTGTGCAGTAAAAAAATCAAGCTAGTCACATTTCATTAACATGGTTCTGCGTTCAAAAATAAAACAAGAATGAAACTTCAGTTTTAACCTGAAATCTAGGAAAAAAAACATGTACAAGATAAACGTACATGTATTTTGCACAGTAAATGTTTACAACTAAGATTTACAGTAAGAATACGGCTTCATATTTTTGTGAAGAAAACAATAAGTTTCAAGCATGAACACTGTTCACAACTGAGAATACTGCCTTGTATTTTTGGTAAGAAAACAAACTATGCAACATGCAAAACACTGATATTTTGGGGAAGAAAACAATAAGTTTTAAGCATGAACACACATTTATTTTGCACAGTAACTGTTCACAACTGAGAATACTGCTTCATATTTTTGGGAAGAAAACAACAAGTTTTAAGCACAAACTACGCAACATGCAAAACGCTGACTGTCTGTTTACCTCATGAGCTTCACCGAGAAACACGACCTGATTTCATTCTGGGTCCAAAATTTCTGCACAACTGCTTGAATTCTGGCGGCACCGAACTGTCTGTTTGTTGTGAACTGTTGTTAGAGTCCTTGGTTTGAATCCTCCGTGGTTGAAGAAGCTGTTTGAGCGAGAACGGACGGTGGAAATCCAGGAAGAAACCAGGAGAAAAGGTTCAGGCGAGCTCGGTGCTGGTGGTGGTTGACAGGGATTGACCTCCTGACCTGACCTTTGTGACCTAGAGGACACAGACAAACCAGCATTAGTAAAAATGCTCGCTTGTATCATGTTACACATAAACCTGGCTTCAAATTACGCAATCATCATGTGAAATATCATGTTGACAGTGCAAAAATGTATATGCATGTACACTTTGAATATAGGAAGTATTTCTACTGTTTTTCTGACGCACATTAGTAAAAACGCTTGCATACATTGTTACATACACCTGGCTTAAAATTTAGGTTCACAGAAAAAAATTGGGGTGCACAGAAAGTTTTGGGTGCAAAACGTAAAATAGAGTAAAAAAACGTAATTACATAAAGCTAAATCCAACTGCCTCTCCTATGAACTTCCATAGATCTGTAATTCTATTAGCTAGCTTCAAAATTTCAAACAAGAAATACAGTACATCAAATTAAGTACTAGAACAAAGGTTATATTGCTTTTTCTGGTACTTAGATTTCAAGAATATTCTGTATGCTAGTGTGGAATAGTACCTTAGCCCTATAGCCTTCAAAAATATCTAGGTGCACTGGTGCACCCTCAGTTAAAATTAAGTGCACAGCTCCAATTTTGGGTGCACAGAGGTGCACATGCATCCAGTATTTCGAGCCCCAAAATTGCATACCCATCATGTGAAGTATAAATGTAGACAGTGCGAAGATGTATATGCATGTACACTTTGAAATATAGGAAGTGCATCTAATGCTTTTCTGACCCAAGATAATGTATGATGGTAACGATTGAGCTAAAACCAACACCATTGTACACCAGAGTTTATACCTAACACCATTGTTTACATCGTTTTCATACTCATGGGGCTTTATAAACAGCAAAAACACATACTAAAAACAGTACAATTTATTGTTTCCAGCCTAAAGTGGGGAAAAGAATCTATTCAATCAGATAAATATCAATCTAGACTGAAGAGGAACAAGTTGAAAGTTGTAGCCTTTGTTTAATACTTTGACGTGTCTGTGGTGTAAGTTTCAAGGTCATGTAGTTTTGCCTTCAATGACAAAACAAGGATTGTTTATTCTAAACCACTGAAATATGTACATTCAGTGTTCTTAGGAAATGTCTAGTACCCAAAACATGAGTCTAAAGTTTTGTACATGGTCAATATTCAAATGTAAAACAGCCAAAACAAAAATTCGCCAAAAGACAGTTACTTAAGCAACTGGATAGAATAAAACATTTGAAGAAAAAAAGAAGTTCTGAAAATATGCTTCAGCGTAAGTGCCTTACCTACATTTGTATGTTATGTCAATTCTGAAACAGGCAAATCTAGTGGTCCATTGAATACATACTTGTGTACACTTTCCAGTTGAATGAAGTTGATTTTGTAGCACTTTTAAAATGTGTCAATCAAGCCCCTGCCAGCCTTGTTTCTGAAGAGAGCTTGTAAGATGTTTGTTTCTATAACTGGAAGTAAAAGTTGTATGTTTTTACAAATTACATGTTCATGTGTTTTTTTATCATTCTTACACAGCTAGAACCTATGTACTGGTACCACCAAAATTCTGCAGTCTCAGAAATACTTGTAGAGGTCTAAGACAACTATTTGGCAACAACATTGCTAGAGTTTCCCTATATTTTTGTCAGCTCCTAAAGAAACAGTCTTTCTTTGGTTTCTTCATACGGCCACACCAATTTTGTTTTTTGGATTCTGCTTCAATGCTTTTTGTTTTGTTTTTTTGTCTGAAAAAAAACTGCATGTGCTGAAATCAGAACCATAGTTGATTTGGCAAGATCCTCTGGGAAGAGTAGGTTATTTACCTGATGAGATATACCAAAAACACTCTGCTTACCATTAGTTCTATCATAATTGAAGATCACAGGTTATTTTGTCAAATTATTCAGGTACAGGTCTCTGGACCTGTACCTGTGTACTTGTACCTGTACCTGATGTAATGTTTATGTATGCAGCCCACAGCTTTTAAGTAAATAATTAACATACTCCACATGACTTGATTCTGGGACCATAGGAAAGGATATTGTACCAGACTTTTAGACAATCCCTGCTAGCAAACAAGTCTTCATCCAGCATCCATACTAAGTTAGGTATAAGTTAGAAGATTGAGACATGTGATTGTTATGTAACTTGTTTGCATTGCATACCTGGTAAACCACCTTCTGGCGTAACACACCAGATTTGTATTGTACAGAACAAGCTGCATATTCTGACAGATTTATTTGATCCTCTCATACTGGGAAGGACCCCTGCTCTTTATGATAAGTATATTGGGTTCTTTAATGTGCTTGAGGTGTGGCTCTCCTCAAACTCGGGCCTTCCATTTAACACCCTATCTCAGGGACGTCCCTAACCGAAGCTTTGTACTCATTTTCACCTGAGTGAAATGAGGAAACTCCTTGCCTTTCCCATGGGCACAACGTCAACGGGGCATGTCAGGATACAAACCCAGGACCTATGGTGTGGGCCAAACACCCTGCCAGTATGCCACTGCAAAATGGACTAGTCTTACCGAAAAGGGCACCAAAGAAACCTTATTGCATAAGTTATACAAAAGGAGTTTAAGGCAGTTAGATTGAAGCAATAATGCAGCTTGATCTGGAAGGAATGCTACACTTTGGCACTTAAATATCTATATGGAATATTGCATAATGCTTTCAGGACTATTAGATAAACGTTTGAGATCATGAGATGTAACCAAACTCTTGTTATGCAAGAACAAATTTTGATTCAGCATTGGTCGGATTCCGAAAAAAGGTTAGTGGTGATAAATGGCAAGTAAAAATAGGAATTTTATCTGAAATGTTACGCGTACAGTTGTATGCCTGTTATACGAAGCGCGGGGTCAATTCACACCCAGTAAAAGGGCGCCGTACGTCCAAGGCGTACGTTGTCGTCGTACCTTGTACCTTGTACGTCAAGAAAATTTCTCACAGTGTGAATCGGGTCAAAGTCAGAACAAAGGACAACAGCAAATGCCACGACCGTATACCTGTCCAACGATCCATTGGTGCAATCTTTAAACCACTATTTCTTCCAGGGATGTTTTCCATTTCAAAGGAAACACCCTTTGCAAACATGTTAAACTACTTAGCAGACTATTATCTTAATCTGGGGTAACTATGATGAAGAGGAGTTCAACTTGCCTATCCCATTCATTTACTTATCACACCCTCTTCAAGCAGTGATAACAAATCTGGACTGGATTACAAAGTCAGTATGGACCTACACCTAGGTACAAGTCAGGCTACATGTGCAGTACTGTAAGTGCATTTAAGTTTGCGTGGTTTTTATTTCGCGGTAAGGCGAAAATGGAGTGTTTGCAGTGGTTTTAAGTTAGCGGGAGCGCTATAGTACATACTGCTACAGTATTGGAAAACAAGTTTGCGGTGGCTTTAAGTTTGCAGTGAAACGGTCGACACGAAAACCACGAACATAAAACCACCGCGAATATTTCTGCATTTACAGTATTTCTTGAGGGTCTGAAAGGAGGATCCTGGCAATGCCTCACCGTAAATTTAGGAGGGCCGACAACTCTTAATGGTAAATTCAGGAGGCCCAGAAATGTTTAACTGTACTTATTGCGAAAGTTTTGGAGAATCATTTCATTGGATTGTACCATTGTATTCATGGGTATCGGGCAAACTAGTCTTTGAATACTGACACAAGCGGACATTGACTTTGAGATACCAACTATTTGTCAAGATGAATTCGGGTTAACAAGCAACGTGCTATGTAGAAGTAAGCAACTACTCTTTGTGAATAATTTACTGACGATGCTTATGTTGAATTAAAGAGGGCCGGCTACGATTAACGGTGAATTGAAATAGGCATAGCCTACTACACCTCGTGGAAAGGTATGCAGACCCCCAGTCTTTCCTGAAACAATACAAAAGCAGCACAGGAACAGCCAGGAGAGTACAAAGTTCTGTTCTAGCAAGGATTTGAACCATTCTGAATTTCTGACACCTTTCCTGGCAAATACATGGCGTGTTCTGACACAGACAAAATATCTAAAGTTTGACAGCATCATACCAGAACTTCTGCATGGGTTTACAAATAAACCAGATAGGTTTATGGAGGTGGATTTCGATCAGAAAACAGTTCTAAGGCCAGGAGGAAAACTTGAGTCTATTCACCACCTGAAAACTGTTTACCAATGTTTCCTAGCCTCTACCAGGCCTTCCTATGGGAGTACGGGCAAAAAAGTTCAATAATTGGCCATGAGAGTCAGTCCACGGAAGGTTAACATTTCCCCTGACTGTCCGTGCAAAGCCTTTGGTGGCCACTCTCCGAGCAATTATTCTCCCTATAGCCGGCATAGTTAGTCTGATACAGTCAGACTAAAGGTTTCCCTCTGACTCCAATTTAGCATCATTTTTTCTTTAAGTCCGAGAACCAATGAATTGGTTAGCTTTTGCCTAAAAAGTGGAACCCCAAACTGTAGTGGGCTTACACCCTCTCTCTCTCTGACTTGCAGCCTTGTATTATTACAGCCAGTAGGCATCCATCTGAGTAATGAGGCTGTTATAACGTGCTCGAGGTACCTCCTCGAACACGGGACCACCTATTTACGTCTCTTCCTAAAGACAATGCAGCTCCTAAGCCAAATATTTTTGCACAACTGTTGAACAGCTAAAATTCTGGGCTTGTTTGGTCACAGATTACTTTATGGATCACACTGAAAACTGGTATAAAACCACTTCGTTCAAATGATTTTTTCCCATTCCATGGTAGGTGGTGACAGTCAATACAGCAAACAAAAAGTCCACATACACCTATAAACCCATACTACTTTTAAGTACATAAGCAGTGCAGGTTAGGTGCAAGTAGACATCAGAAATACCTGTATAACTCAATTTCCCCTGTACTAATCTGCATCTACTCAGGTGGGATTTCAAGTTTTGGTAATAGCTGCTAGAAGGTGGAAGAGTTCTTGTCTAAGGAACAAAAAAAAGTGAAAAAAAAAGTGGTCACAATGGCCAGGTGGGCACTTGTAGTTTGTACAGGTTTGGCTGTATATCAATGGCCTCAGTTATACTATACCGGGTAGTAGAGTCTACCTGTACATAGAAAATGAACACAGGGATAAGCCTAGTACTAGATATATGACAAGACGTTAAAAGAATTAGATTTTTCTATGAGTATGATTTTCTAGAAAATGTAAGGGTCTACATAGAAAGTAGAAATGTAGAAATACCTTTGTACACAACACTGTAGTAAGAAAAAGAACAGAAATGTACAAGACTAACAAAGAGTCTTCTTTTCTCCTACATATTTTTTGTGGAATGAAGACATCAGTTTTGTGCTGTCTGACACCTTTAGACTTCTCCCTATAGCCAGCATAGTAACTTAAAAGTCTTGTCTAGTAGAGACTAGCTTCACACACTGAAGGGTTCACAGTTCGCAATTTGGGAAGCTGCCAGGATTTTCAGATCTGCCACTTTCTTTCTAAAGCCTACTAGTAAAGGGTTCCTAACTCTCAGTGACTGCCACAAGTGGAATTTTTCTGTAACTCCAGTTAGCACGGCAGTGTACAGTAATAATATATGACCACTATACTTTCCTTATCTTCACGATCAAATTCCGACTTCTGACCCCTCTGAGCGGTAAAACATTCGCAGCTTAAAACCTGGCCACGCTAGAATTTTCAAGTGTCTATTCAGGACTTAAAGTACTCTGTCACATTTTTCTAGTGTTAGAAGATTTTTGTACTCAACAATCATATAGAATGAAGCAAGCTACCATGTGAAAGCCTCTTTCCTATTCCTATATCTCTAGTAGACATTTATAAATGCTCAGATTTTGTCTTGTAAAGTTTCATGCATTAAGTATTGGTCAAAGGGCTGCAGCAATGTTTGGATTGGTTGTATATAATCTACACTGTAGATGTCTTTATTTGATATATACAGTTTAATATATACTTCAATGCTTTCTCACTGAAGCCTGTAAAGTAGAATTACAACCATTGGGTGATATAAATGTGAGAATCCAGGCCTGTGCATTGTCAGACTATTAAAAGAAGAATGCATTTCAATCGGTATTTGGGAGGGGCATTTTGTAACTTGCAAATATCAAAGTAACATGTTAGACGGAAAAGACAATGTTTCAAGACAAAACAGTAGACTCTATGTATGATATCGGCAACTAGAAGATTTGAGCAGCTATACCGGCTTTGGTATACTTGTACTTACTTTCAGTGGTATACAGAAGCGAATTATACCTCCGATGCTGATACTGCTACAACTCACAAGCAAGTTTTCCCAGCATTTCTTTCAAAAAAGACAACAGGCCTCTAAATTCTATTGGCACGATATTGAAAGTTGTCCAAAAATGCTAACTACAAATCCTTGCATGCAAGCAACTAGCAAGTTAGCAACCCACATGTCCACTGAGTTTATCAGGGCTGATGTGAACTTCTTTGTAGACTGTAAAATCTTAAGTTGCTCATATTTGAAAGACTCAAAAGACTATGATGCTAATCTCGTGATAGGATATGCTGTGGGTTCCCTGCTTATTCAGTTGAGGCCTAAATACTGTATATTTGAAGAGCCAGAATATGCCAAGGGCACAAAATCAGTATTTTTGGTCAGCTTGTGCCATTTCCTTGCATCTTTTAAAAGCTTAGCTAGCTATGGTTAGCTACCACCTAACATACTCTATGAAAAGTTAGCACAAAAGAATAATGCTGTTAAAAACTCATTTCTTACAATATTTTCTCCTTATCACATAAGCTTTATTATAGTTATCTTATGTTGTGAGCCCAAAGTCTTTTCTGTGTACCTAAATTTTCTAATAGGTACACTGGTGCACCTACCGTATTTCCCAAAATGAATATCAAGCCCTGGGTTATATGTACAAGTGCTAAAGGGGGGGGCATGTCCAAAATGTTGTTGTTCCAGTACTAGGGGTGGTCTAGAAGACCTATTTCACATTGAGATTGACAGGATTTTGTAAAAAGTAAAAATGAGTGACATTGTCAGCAACACACCATAACACGATGCTTTTCAAAATTGAAAAACATTTTTGCTATTATCCTCAGGAATGACATGGTGGTTCTACTAGAAAATAGTTCTTGGTAACATAACACCATTGTTGTTGTGTTATATCTAACTTAAGATATGTTACATTACTGTTCTTGTTTATAAGAAAGAACTGAAAATGTTTTACAAATCGACTGACAATCTGCTTGTAACAACTGTTACTAGTGCAGTGGACTCCTTTCATCATATTATCATTCATGAATATTTCACAAAACTTTCAAAATTGGGCAATGTATAGGTTAAAATGCAGCAATCTTTAAAATCAAGTTTTATTTGGCTTTGAAGTCAGGTCAAATTTCTTACAAGTGTAAAATGTTCTAATATCAATAAAAAAAAAAGTCTGTGCTGTAAATTAACACAGTACATGTATTGCTGTGTTGTTGTTCACCTTGTAGTGTCTGGTGGCAGGTAGGGCAGCAAGTTTCCTTGCTGTTTCAGTAGCAGGATATATTTCTACAGGGAGGGGTTGCTAGCCCTTCCTTTTTAACGTGTTTGAGGCATCTCCTCGAACACGGGACCCCCATTTTACGTCCCTTCCGAAAGACGTGTGCAGCCCCAACCAAGATGCCCTTCCTAGGAGTAGCAGGGAATTTGGGCAGTTTCAAAAAATTGAACCACCAAGCTTAAGTCATGCGGGTCACCCTGTTATTAGTGTACTTTTTCCTGTTGTGATTTGAGTAAGACAATATTTCACCCCTGACACCCAGGGTTATGTCAATAAAAGTTTCATTTGGCATAGAATCTCTGGTATTTGACTTCATTTTACCAGCAAAGATTTATACATACATATGTATTGTTTCTCTGGAATTTGGCAAGGAATTTTAGACAAGAGAACCAAAGTGTGAGGACAATATAGTAGACTATGCCGGAACAACTTGCATTGGAAATTATCTTATACTTATAGTCTTTTTCAGATTTTCAATTCTATCTATGCCTGTCAGCAAATCTGGTGTGTTATGCCGAAGGGCGGTTATACATACGGGCTATACAATACAGAATGCTGAAGTCTTTTTTCTGATTTTCGATACCAGTAGTACTATGCCTGCCAGCAAAGCTGGTATTCTTATACTGAAGGGCGGTTTAATATACATACAAGCTATTCAATACAGATAGACATGTGGGTTGAAAATACACTTTCAAAAAAGAAATTTGCTATGTAGGTCTATACTGATATTGTTCAACAAAACACAAGAGTCTAGTCACGGCTTGAAAAACTGGGTGGATAAGCACTTTTGTGCACCCAAAATTGGAGCTGTGCATCTAGTTTTGACTATGGGTGCACCGATATTCATGCAGGTTACGTACACAAATCACTAAATGTAGTACTATTGACAGTATTGTACTCTAGAACATGCATATAGCATATTGTTGACATTCAAGGGTCAGAAAGAAATACATTTCTGATGTACTACTCGTTTAAGATCTTTTAGTTAGCTACATAACTTAGATGCAAACTATGAAGAGAGGCAGTGATGTTTTTTATGATATTAGTTTTTGCTGACACTCTAGTTTGTTATATGTTGTGCAACCAAAATCAATTTTGAGCCCTGCTAGTACTTCACGTAGCCTATGTCGCAGGTTCTCTCCAGCTGTTTTCTTTTTGTGCACAGTTTTCTTATAACATTTTCTTCTTCTTACTGGCTGGAGAAAAAAAGTGTAATACTAGTAGTAAGAAAACGGCACACGGAAACTAAAAGAAAACAGTCGGAGGAGCCTGCAAGGTAGGCTAACTTCATGGCAACTTGGTTCACAACCAACACTCAATGACTTATCAAGACCTTTGAAGCAAACCAAAATAAAACCAAGCCATGAAATGAGGGCCAGTATGAAGTCAAATCTTACAAACACACCACCTTTAAAAATACATGGAAAGCACAGGTCCTATATTATTTTATACCTGTACTGTAGATATAGGACTCTACCTACTACAATGACAGTATTCTAAACCAGTACATAAAAGATCAAAAGAAGAGATTTGTCTCCCAACACCTTTTCTTCCTCTAATGAACTAGTCATAAATTACGTCGCACCATATCATGTGTACACACCAAATCAATCACTCACCAACTCAGCTTTCCTTGGGCTAAACCGCAAAAGAGAAATTCGAAGAGAAACAAAAGTAAACCATGGCTAACATGTAGAAAGGTTAGGCTTGAGGGTCAAATAGATTTTTTGTTGATCTCTTACTTTAAGTACATTTATGTTGTATATGGTTCGTTTTAAATGCAGATTCATTGCTGATCCATTCACAGTTCACTGTCCACTGAGAATTATTCTGTTATTCTTCTGTTGTTTTCTTGTAATACAGCACACATATTGTTATAGGCTATTATCTTTACCCTTTCATAGATACTAACACTTATAATGTCTACAACTGTCTCCACAGTGTAGGCTCCTTGTAAGTGAATGTACATTCAGTTAGTATGGTACATCATACTACATGTAACGTTACTACATATCTACATGTGCTTATAACAATCCACAATTCCTTTCTAGAAAACAGAAAGAAGACAGACCAAGATTAAAGGTATAACCTCCTTGGACAGACTTACAGAGATTTAGCCCACATGTTAACCCTTTTGTTAAATCAAAATCTACACTGTTTTCAACCACCGACTGAATACTAGATGTGCACAGTGTGCTGGGATACCAAAAGCTATCCTGGGCATGTATTTAAGTTATTTTGTGTCCATGCCACCTACAATAACATCCAACAACTTTATTTTCCTATACAGGGGTGGATAGCACAGATAGAAACAACCATTGTCGATAAGAGATTTGAAAGGCAAAAATTGAAAATGCATTCAGACAACAAAATCCAGAGCTGCAAACCATTGCATTTTAGTAATATTCAAACATGCTTATGTCATTATGTTGCAATGTCATTTCATTTTCAACAGATAGATGTACGAATGGTATACCTTTCTGTATTTCCATTTTTAGTGGTATGGGCTTCTAGTATGTAATCATACAAAACAGTTGATACAAAGGCTTGCAGCTTGCATAGACACACACTACAGCTCCATTTAGTTGGACTCTTGGAGCAAAAACATTGTTACCACACATTGCATTTGTTTGCCACTCCAAAAATGCTAAAATTTGGCTCTAACAGTTCAGTGTATTCTTCTTAGATGTTACCAAATTGTAGACAGACATTCCGACAGCTTGCAAGTTTGGAGGCCAAAACAGACCAAATATACTTCTTGCCTTCCATAACAACATAACACAATACACTGCTGTGCTAGATGCATGTGATTGTGCCACTTGTTGAATGGTTCATGTGGACCATGCAGGCATGGTTGATTTCTTTAGGATCAATAATGCCAAATCTATATAATATCTGTCTACTTTTCCTATAAATATAATCAAGTTAAAAATTGCTAGTCTACTGCCTAATAAGTAATAATAATATAACATTCAACTACATACTAAAGTCTAAGAGTATGAACACTCATACTATTGAAACTGTATTTCCGCAGAACTGTTAATTTTTTCCTGAACCTGTGAAAAATTCCGGTAATTCCAAGACTTTTCTTATCAATAACCACCTGGATCTGTCTACTTTTCCTACAATCAAGTTAAAAATGGCCAGTCAACCAGTACCACCTAATAATATAACTTTTCAGTACATACTACATATCTTTGAAACTGTATTTTCACAAAACTATGTTACTGCTAATATCTTCCTGAACCAGTGAAAAATTCCTGTAATTCCAAGACTTTTCTTGTCAATAACCACCTGGTTAACCTTGAACACGAGGAAAGAAACACCTGGTCTTGACCTTTCCTAAGGCAGGGCACAGGCACCATCTAAATACTCTCCAAGTAGAGGAGGGGTTCCGGCAGGTTTTTGACGTGTTTTTAGGCGTTTTTGTTGGGCTTTCTACTTTGTCATTTTTTCGTATAGCCAACCCACACTACATCAAAAAAATGACAAAGTAGAAAACCCGACAAAAATGCCTAAAAACACGTCAAAAACCTGCCAGAACCCCTCCTCTGCTTGGAGAGTACATCTAGACTCCACCCCCTACAAACCAGCCCCCACCACCCAGCACAAACACACTAGATTTATTGGCAAGCTGCCCATGGCCTAGTGACCTCACCAAGGGACCCAGCTAAACCATGCTCCTGCTAAACCATGCTGTTTAGGGTGCCATGAATGTGAACATTATCAGGATGCATATAAAAGACATACTAGATAGAAAAGACTTTTAAGTTTTCTAAGACTCTGAGGTCAGCTTTGAAATAAATGTGCTTGCATTTTGTTGTGATTTTTGTCACACACGTGCTGAATTAATGATATCTATGTTCATGCAAAATTCTACAACATTTTCTCACCAAAACTCTTTCCAAAACAGTGCTACTAATTCAATTCTTTTAGTGCTATAAATGTACTTGTTTGAAAAATCACTGAAAATAGAAGAGAGCTTAGGAAAAGACAAATCTATTACTCCTGGTTGAGACTCTTATCTTTCCAAAAATAAGCTGTTTGTTTCATCATATCATAGGGAAACATTGTGTGATGTGCTGTACAGTTTTAAGACCTTGTATGAGGAAGATTGAGTGAAGAATTACACTTCTTAAAAATTGGAAACCAGGATTATCTTTTTGTTGCATTCAGTACAAAACTTCATTCAAAACCACAAAACCTTCTATATTGATCATTCTATCTGTATTTCCATATGTGGAATCTGCACAATAAACAATGTTGTAGCTATAAAATCTATCTCGTAATACCAATGGGAACTGTATTCACAACTGTACTAGATACTCTGGGAGATGCCAAAATGAACCATTCTTGTCAAAATCTGAGAAATTCCTGTATGTTCTGGTGTTGTATTGTTCTTTTTTGTGTGAAAACTTATCCATGTGACTCGTAAAATGGTTCACAAATTTACTAGAGGTACCGTTGGTAGCATTAGTAGCTGTTTGCGTGGTAGTGAAAGGTACTGGCCTCTGCAGAAAGGCCAGGTATTGTAGATAAGGGATGTAGTATACTGTGTACACAGAGTGACTGTGGTGTAGTGTTTCGCATGTGTTAGAAGTGGGGACAGGGTCGGTCACAGACAGTACATACACTCTACACACCTGAGATCACAATACATCTGCTTTCTTCTTTCTCCCTCTCCGTTTGCGTAGATCGCTTGCATGCACGATGCCCGGTTTGCTGTAAGGCATTCCCCCCATCTTCCACTTCACTGCGGGATGCTTCCTGGATGGCTTGGTCCCTGGTTCGAGTCTCATGGAATACGCCGGCATCAACTCGCCGTCCACCCCTAAAGTCAGTGTAGGCATCCATGGGAACTGTGCAAGCAGGCTGAATGTTTTTCTTCCCGGAGCCATGGAGTGGTAGCTGCCTTTTTTCGTCCTACTTTCTGAACCATCTTCAGTGGGCTGCGACT
This sequence comes from Branchiostoma lanceolatum, assembly GCF_035083965.1. Taxonomy (NCBI): domain Eukaryota; kingdom Metazoa; phylum Chordata; class Leptocardii; order Amphioxiformes; family Branchiostomatidae; genus Branchiostoma; species Branchiostoma lanceolatum. The sequence continues at coordinate 4,024,545 of NC_089734.1, forward strand.
TAGCTGTGGCTTTTGACAAAGTCTTTTGAGTCTTATCTGAACTTTTGGAAGCTAAGTTCGAATTTGTTTTCTGGGCTGGAGAGACTTTTCGTTTTTTCTTAGTACCTTTTAGATCTGGTTTAGATGTCTTCAATGTCTTCAAGTTTGATTTTCTCTTCGGTATTTGTGCTTTAGGTCTGGGCAACACCTTGTTTTTCAACTTTTTCTTGTTAGTCTTGCTTCTCCGTAGATTGTCGATTTCGGACGAGATCGCTTCTAACTTTATTGCGAGCTCGTTTTCAGTCAGTTTGGCGGTGTCATCAAGCGGCGGTGCAATCTTGGCGAGTTTTGGGGAGAAGGTTGCATTCTGTATGTAACCATTGACTCCTTTCTGAGGAGACTTGGCTTTTTGAAGTTTTTCACCTGGCTGTTCCATTCTCATCTTTTTCACACCTGAAAACACAGCGTCATCATTGTTCAACTTTCTCTTCTTTTTCTGAGAGGCGTCTTGGCCCTTGGACGGAACTTTCATGAAGTTGTCAGCGACTTTTCCTTGTTTAGGCAACAAGGAAAACTTGGAGCCATTGAGAATGGCTTTCTTGGCTCCAGGCTTGATAGCTTCATTGTTTTGTTTCCGCACTGCCCCCCTACCTCGGCCGCTATGTTTGGGGCCACTTCTCAAGGGGGATTTCATTGTGCAAGACTTCTTATCTTCCTCCTTGGACTCTCTGACGTCTTCCCTTCCCACTAAGACGTTTTCCTGAGGAGGAGATACTTTAATAGAGTCTACAGACCAAGTTTTCTTCCCGTGCTTCTTGAGAACAAGCGAGGCACTTTGCGGCGAAGTTGGTGGGGAGGGGAGGGACTCTGCCTTAGGGGGAGGGGCGCGGGTGTGGGAACTTGTTAAAAACTGGGTCGAAGAAGGCACTTGAAGCCCGTTCTTAGCCCCTTCTACTACAAACCCAGCGCCTTTAAGACATCCGTTAACCAAAGAACGTTGCTGAAGTCTCAGATCTTGAGAAAGGTTTGGTCTGCGGAACCTGATGCTACAGTTTGAATCGGAACTGGACGTGGAGTCGTCAGAATCGCTAGAATCATCGCTTTCCGACTCAAAATCGTCGCTAGAAGTTGTGTCCGAACTCAGAGAGTCACTAGAAGCTGAGAGACTGGACATGGCACTGAGGTTTGAGTCGATGTCGAGAAGAGAGTGACATGAACTTTCGGAGTCCGAGCTGTTGTCCAGCGCGCCGCCATGTTGGATTCGAACGCCATGTTCTTTGAACTGAAACCCGTTCACGAAACGAACTTCTGAGTTTTTCTCCGTCACACTTTCCTTCAGTTCCTGCGCGAAAGTCTTGCCAGAACAATAGGAAGATCCAAAGGTTGTCTTAGTTTCCGTCCTTGTCATAAAATCCAGCGAACTTCCCTCAAATCGAAGTTTCTTGCCAAGTTTCTCCGCACTTCCGAAAAGACCATGGCCCTTGTTTAGTCCGTGATTCAACTGAAACCCATTTAAATCGCGGACCTCCCCATCTGTCGTCTGCGGGACTTTTCTGTCGCTCGACGAACTCACGACAAGGTTTCCTGGTTTCTTGAAAGTTGAAGCATTCGTTCCGTTGACGGTTTGACGATAACTGAAGGAATTCTTGACAGAATCTCTGAGTTTATTCAGTCCAAAGCTGCTGGCTTGTGAAGTGACGCTATCCGATCCAAACAAACCAGGCGGTGGCCTGGGCTGCTTTACCGGTAAATCTGAAAAACACGACCGCGCGTTAGAGTTCCCCTTCTGAGAACCATTCCCAAATCCTGGCAAAGTTTTCTCTCTAAACTCTCCAGTCTGTTTCTCGAAAGCTTCGTTGTGTACTTTCTGTTTGTGCGACCTTCCAAACAGAGAGACGCTGTTTACAACTTGCTGGTTGAGAACTCGCGTGGCGCCAAAGCCATTCGGCAGTTGAGTCCGATTCTGCACGTTCGCGGAAAGTGCGTGGTACTCCGTGAAACTCCAGAAATTCTCATTCTTGGTGAAGCTGCCATACTCCCCGAACCTTGGCGAGTCTGTCCTGATCCATTTGGTACCGTGGAGGTGGGATTTCTGAGGTAAATCGGTGGATAAAGTGGCGCGGCGCTGCGAGTGAGCGCTCCGATCGTGGCTGGAGCCGCAGTACTGCCCCGCAGACGACGCGTTCTTGTTTTTCTGGTGATTAGTAGCGACACCTTCCCATGCGCGGCCTTTTGATTTTGGAATTTCTCTCACTCTCTCGCTTTTCTTCTTTTTCATCAAGTCTTTCTTTATCTTATCGCTACCCCCCTCGACGTTTTTCTTTCTTCTTCGTTTAGTCTTCAAGGTCGGCTCGGTTTCGCAGGAAGTGCACAGCGCCTCGACGTCCTGACGTGAAATGAGGGTGCATTTTGCGGAGTGGAATGCGATGGCGTTTAGCGACTTGAGCTTCCTCAGTTCTTCCAGCGTGCACGGGTGTTTGTCGACGCTGAGGTAGTCCATCCGTTTGTGGACGGTTGTTCTCGGGATGCTTCCCAGTAACGTCGTGAAAACCTCGGACAGCGCGAACATCTGCTGACCGCCGACATAGAGGTATCCTAGCCGGGCCCCGTTCACCACGGCATGGCCGCCCTCGCCCGGGTACACTGAACTTCTCGGCAAACCATCCATATCATTCCCGGGGACTCAACACCTCAACACTACACTGAAAAAAAAGAAGAAGAAAAAATATGAACAAAATGCTTCAAGATACTGAAAATAAAACTACAAATTACGTCTCAATACACATTACACATCCAAGTAATATTCTGGTTCTGGAGACACTAATGACCCCGGTTGTTGGAATTTCTTGATTCACACGAAATAATTACAGCTACGGCCACTGACATGTGGAAGTCACCGGCGCGAAGCCACGAAAGCCGAATACCTGGAAATATGACAGAACAAGAAAGCTCAGAGCTTGAAATGCGACCTCGCTACTCCTAGAACGCACGACCGAATGAATGAACGAACGACTAGTGAAAGCAGATCGTACAAAAGATTGGAGGCACACGATCTCGCCGCTATATGAGAGACTGCGAAACTAACCCACTGCTCGGCGCACATGCATGTGAACACCGGCGTGAATGGCTCCCAACTGTCACAGGGAAATCTTGACAAATGACGAGACCACCTTACTAAATACGAGCCGTTCGGTTCAGGAGGGAACGATCGTTTAATGGCCGTTTCGCGCTCTGCGATTGGTCGCGACAAATGTCTGGAACCCGGAGACAAAAGAGATTTGTGTAATAGGGGAGGGGTTAGGGGAGGGAACAAACCCCCGCCTTTTGGAATGTACGATTTTCACACCAACATTTCTATAATGGGAATAGCCCGTTTCCTGTATACATCTCCAGTCAACAAGTAGAGCTTTGATTACGAGATGGGGAAAATGAATAAATTATCCGCATCTGTGAAAACGGGGCGGGTTTTTTCTTGGTCTGAATCCCGGGGGATAGAACCCGGTTTTCCTTATTCATCGGTGCCCTTCATGGATATCTCATTTCGGCCACTCACAAATCGTAGTTTATTTACATAACGGTCAAAAATAGACAATTTATTCCAAACACAACCAAACTGTCAAAATCAGAGTCTCAAATTCTGTAAACGTGCCTTCCGACACAAAAAGTGAAATTTCGTGCCGTGATAATAAATTGTTGTAACAGAAATAGCAGGGCCGATCCCGAACCAAGTTCTGCAAAATCCTGAGTCAGCGGCCGAAACTTGGTAGTCGAGTTTGTACCAAAAATATTAACTCGCAATATTTTCTAATGTTGTCCATTCCTGAAATTCTAGATTCACCGACAGTTCCCTGAAATAACAGTTAACGTTACCTATCTCGCGACCTGGTTTCATCTATGATACCCATACCAGAACTATCTTTCCGTGATCCGACACACATGATCGTTCAACTACTAATTACGGTGCCTCGGATTCCATCATGATTTGATTTTTTTCTACAACAATTTCACAAATTTTACATTTGTAAAATCGTCACTCTCCCTGCGCAAACCTAAAGAAAACCTTGTGCACTTATTCCCCCTGACCCCAACGAATTTCCAACTAAATCGATGTCGGCCATTTTTGTCTAGAACGGTGTTCTCAAAATTCCACAGCGATATATGTTCAATGTGCTATCCACCCGCATTCTCAGTCCCCTCTTTAATATCCCGTGTACTTCAAAACACGCGCTGTTAATTCTCCGAACCGAAATTGGCATTTGCAAGTCTCAGTGTATTGTGCAGCCATCACAAGAAACGTCACACAAAGTGTATATGTGAACCTCGGTTTATTTCATCTGGCCCCGACGCCATCTTGTTTCACTTCATTTTCCCGCAACCCAAATCCTGAGTGCGAACGCGGCACGCCGGAGTTGTATTGAATAGCGTGCCAGTGTGTGTGCGTAATGATTCCGGACGGTTTTCCTCTTTCCACAATCCCTCACAACCCCAGCACACAAACAATGGCCATTTGTTCATCTCCAGGTCATTAAATACGCTCCCCCCAACACTAATTCTGCGAGGGAGGACCAAATTTAGAAGCATAAATCAACTTCAAACGATCGTATTTCCGAACACGTTTAAAAAATCTAAATCATCAATCACGAATACCGCCACCAAGGTCCCGATTTTCTCCCAGCTATTCGTGTGCCATGGCCCAAACCAGCGCGTACAGCTTCGAACCAAGGAGCTATCCCAGACCCTGACCATCACTCCCATTTCTTGTCCAAAAATTGGCGTTTGAACGCTCGAACGACAGAAATCAAGAGGTTACGGCTTTAGAGTTTGCGTCCCCGCCATCGCGAGTACTATCGTGCTTTTCCCACCGCCGGCTACAGTACGTAGCGAGGAGGTTCAGTTTCTCGCTTGTAGGTCGGTTTTTCTTTCTCCCTGAACCATGAAAGAACCAGCTTCTAACATGACCACGCTAATCATTTTACAACACTGCCATAAAACTGTCATGGGCAGAACAATAGAAGAGACACACAATCAGTGCCACACATATATGTATCTAGACAATGAAGAATATATACGTTTGAATATAATAAACGCGATAGCACTACCTGACTGAAAAGCTGCTCTGAAAGGCGTGTAGTAAAACATGCTATTCCAGCCGTTTGCATGAAACGTGTGCACAACACACACACATTCACATACACTGACACATAAATACACACAAATACATGAAAAGAAACAACGCAATGTTTTGCAAGAGCCATTTGAGAAGATCTTGGGACACCGTAGTATTTAAAGTACGGGAAAGTTTTAGAAGCCTTCTTGCTCGCTGAGTATGCGATTATACAACTATATTGCACAACAATTGTACAAGGTACAAAGTATGGCATACATTCTATTCTATTTCAGGTTATGTCTTTACGTCGCCAGATATAATCCGATATCTTTGTATGTCCTTTGAAATATTTGTCAGGGAAACAATGTGTGAAGTCTGCTAATTTTCTCTAAAAACCAAAAGGTAATTTTTTCGACCCAGCCGATTTCTCGCGGTGAAAAAGCTGTGTAGTGTGCCCACTGCCTAGTGTGTAAAGTCTACTGGGAAACAATGCCACAGAGCCGAATAACAATCAGTCCGAGACTCCGAGTTCTAGATTTTAGATACGGTCACTCAAACTTTTCTGATGCGGTACAGAACCCCTTTGCAAGAAAAACTATCGGAAAATGGCGGGGCCGCCCTCCATATAGCAAAGAGGTTTAAAACCTCCTTGTATATAGTATTAGGATATACAATATAGTATTACGTAAACGTGGCATCTATACAGGGGTTAACACTGCTTTAATTGACTTATAGTTCACATGTTAAAAACTATAAGTGCGTCCAAAGTGTGCCCCAAAGTGTTCAAGAAATCTTACAGTGTTCAGTGTATACAGTAGTTTAGACGCCATGCGTTTCTCAGTGCCTCAGCGGCGCGTACATTTTGTGGTGACCGTTCGATCGTTCTCAGCCTCTCTTCAAGCTGTACCCGGCGTCGCCGCGTTGGAAAATCGAAAGAGGGACAGCCCATTTTACATATTGATATTCTTGGTCGGATGACAACGTTACGAGAGCGAAGGGGTTTAAAGACCTTCTATGATCACCATACCAAACAAAACCAGTAGTTGGAAAACCCAACGGGCCAGTGCTATAGTTAGGATCACGACTTCATATACAGTACCCTACTCCGTACTGACGCGAAGTTTCACTGTGATCATGTCGGCTCAAAAGCCGGGACAGCCCTAAAACAGTGAGCGGGGCGGACTTGAGGCGGCCTTTCTCATAGTTTGAAAGCAATGTACCGTCTATACTAGTATTTGGTCCCTACACAGCTTTTCTGTGTGTAGCTTGGCACCTGTTCTTAAGGTTAGATGTTACAATCACGGCCGCCGTGACAAGGAGAGAAAACAGTGGACCCGACACAAGCACTCCGTGACCGGTGCGGCTACAATATTTCTAGCTGAAAACCAACAAGTCGGGGGTTTCTTAGCCTTTCCTCAGAGGAAAGTTAGACTCTTACCGGGTGTAGCTCGTAGGTAATATCATTTGCCACAGGACAAAGAGTCAAACCTGACTGTTGTGCATGGATTTTGAACCCAAGGACGCGAGAAATTGACATCTGAAGTTGAGGGACCATTTTGAAGACGGACAAGCGAAGACCGGGCGCGCGCGCAGCGTAAAAATCGTTCTGGAAATCGCAGTGATCGCCAAGGTTTGCACTGGCCAAGCCTTAAACAGGAGTTTGTTTGTTTTGTTACAACGCCTGGTATAAATGTAGTATTTGTAGGGGCAAAGCAGGAAAGTTAGAGATTTTCACAAGTTTTTAAATGGAGAAAACAGCGCTGTGCTGAAGCAGAGCGCTCTCACAAAATAATCACTACTCAAAGAAAAAGACCGATATCCCGGATAACAATTACTGCTCTTTATACAGAGATATGTACAAATACCTACGAAGTAACTTTAATTTCTGGTACAGAATAAAATTCTTGACCATACTTCAACTACAGTCCAACTTGAGATAGAAAACTGAATGTAACTTTTACCTTCATATATGGCATTCATATTACAAAAGAAGTTCATAATGCATTTGTATATTAATAATAAGTTTGATTAACAAACCAGTCAAAATATGATAGTTGCGTATTCATATGATAAACTGATCTACAACATATTTCATGATAAGATTGCATGACATTTCTTGGGTCAAGTATTCAAATTAAAACGAAAGAAACTGGCCAGTAACTTCTTGTTTTCACTTCTAAGTTGTTATCTTTTTCTCTAAGACGGCGCCGAGACAAATGTGCGTCTCATTTGCATAGAAACACGATAGGGCTCTCAATCACTTAGAACCTCTTAAATAGGCTGGTTTGATTGAAGAGGGCTGACAGGTGTCAATCATTCATCCATCAACTTAAAACTAGTTAACTGCTGGTCCAATCAGAGGAGAGAAGCTCGGTTCTCAGGGGATAGATAATAACCTGGCTTCATGCATGCGTGCACAGCCTAACATCCTCTCCATTTCTGGGACTCGCAAATACATAAATTACAAATGCCACACCTCATAGATTGCGAATTTTTACTACGCTTTAATAGCTTAGGGGACGATTTTGCCATGTGAAATCTACTCACGGAATATAATCTAAGTTCTTAATTTATCCGTGATCATTTTCAGAACTTGCAGAAAGTATCGTGTTTAAAAAAAAGATATTTGAATGTGATGATCATAACTACTGCCGCAAACATCACGGTACTTGCTCTACGCTACAAAAGCCTTGAGTCCATTTTGCCTTCCGGATGGCATGATGAAAAACGGTATTTTACCAAGGTCACTTTGATATAGCTCAGAGATTTCTTTGATAAAGATAGTACAGACCTTGTAAAAGAAAATATGAGAGTATGTCGCTTGCAAAGGCTGAAATCATAAACGCGCCGGTCCGGCCACTGACGCGAAAAAAATGCCTGGCCAATTTGCTATACTCGGATTATGGCCAGGCGACCAATATGGCGGCTGCGCCATTGACTGAAAACCATCTACTCCTGCTAGAGTTTCCGAGCCGCTACTGGCGGTTTCCCTCTCAACTATCATTTGGGTAGAATCTAGGCCACATGTTCCAGCGGCGGTCACCCGACAGCCGGGAGATTTAATCTCATTATCCGTGTTATCGAGGTTAGAACGCGAGAAACACGCAACGTTTTCCCCAATATCGTCTGATTCAAAATGGCGACCGCCGCGGCCCAGCGGTTTCGATCTTTCTTTCTTTGCCTCGCGATTTTTTAGTAGATGATCACTGAAAGCACAAAGCAGAGCTGCTGGTGGGTTTTGGTGCCGTGGTATCACCATGCGGCGAATGGTTGGGTGCCATCGTGCCCCTAGACAAAGCTCTCAAATCAAGGAACCTCCTTCCTCAAAATAAGTGCCGGGTTTTACTTGTAGCCCTCATGTGGCACAAAACACAAATACCATGTCTACGTAGCACTTAGTATATAGTAACCGCGCCACAAAACGGGTTCACTATTATGAAAGACTGCTTCTTACAATGTCAATGCAAAACCTTTCAATTGAACAAAGTATTGGAACTGTATAGTTCTGACACTGACAATTTAAGTGAGCCATAATCTTGTCACTGATATCCCAACAGAAGATGAGCATGAGAACTCAGATATTGATAATATGGCGTTTTCGAGTTTAAATGATCTTACAGCAATGCGCATAACAAAATGGAACTTCTTGACATTTCTATTGCTTTAGATCAAGCCAATGGATGGAACAGCAGTACCTTCCAAGATTTCAAATAAAGATGTTTGGTCATCAGGCTATTTTTTTTACACAGGCATACAATAAAACCACCTGTACAGTGAATACAGTGTCTACCTTACCAAAGTCTCCGACTTTACCTGTGTCAATGTGTGTAGCCCGGTTACTTCTCTCCCGGATTTGTAAGTGACTGTTGCCTGTCCGCTCTTTTCTAACCCTCTGTAAGTGCAACTAAGGACAGTTTGACTCTCAAACATGTCATCGGGCAGGTCTGTTCCGCTTTCTCGTACGTCACACTTCGACCCATAGAACTTGAACTTGGACGGGAGTGTTTTGAAGCAATAGAGCCCCAAATTTAGGCCAAGGAAAATAAAGACTGTTCGACCAAAATACGTTCTCATGTCCTACATGATCGTGATGTTTCTAGGCCCCTTCCCCTTCCATGTTAATGGTACACAGAGCTTGGGCGACACCGTAAAAACTGTTAAAACTTGTATATGTATATATACATATATATAAGATCAAGTTATACGTAGATTATACAAGAATACATAAGTACAGCCGACGAGTAACTATTACTGACTTATCTTAAGTTCTCCAAAGTTAATTACTGTAAGTTAATTTTCGGGGGGCTAGCAGCAGACTTTTTGACATACACGTAGGTACAAGTTTAGCATTGAACTTGGTTTGAACACCATATAAGACTATCTGAATAATTCCCAAGAACTTGTCAAAACGTGTGTATTATATTTGCAGCAGTGTGTATTTGGTCTGAAATGTCTTTAAGGGTACAAAAGAGAATAAAAATACTTTATATGGGATAAGTTATACATACACGAGGAATGACAATCACCAGTGAAAAGAACAGCAGGTACATGTACATGTACTAAGGCTGGCGCCCGTATAAGGGATCCCAGAAATGACCAGGGATAATTCCATCTATGACTCTATAGTATTTTGTGTAATCTTCTCTGTCAAAGAGGTTCTGTCTCCCTGTATAGTAGTGTAACGTCGGTGGTTTTCTTGAAGTTGATTCCTAGTTTTGGTGTACATAGTTTGCGGATAGAGTCTAGTGGAATTCTTTTAAAAGAATCCAGTTTCCCGACTCACTTCCCCAAATGTTTAGTGTTTATCATAAAGTTGAAGAAAATATGACCTCGGTACAATGTAAAGAAACAACTATTTACCTAAATATGAGGTAGTTTTTATTCCCTTGTCTGTGTTAAGACGCGGCGTATACATCCAAGATGTAAGTTGTTTAGCCGACTTCATGCAAGCACATGTAGCCAGATCTACAGGCGCAAACTACTTGCTGTACCAAAGTTTGAAATGAAGAACAGAGGTTTGGAAAGTTTCGACATTACAGAAACAAATCACTGCATGTCGCACCGATCTTTCACAGAAGTTTGAACAATAAATTAAGTTAATTAAGTTGTATATCTTGCCATCTCCAGGTGTCTCACTGTACAAAATTGGTGCCAAAAGAGTTGTAAGGTTAAGATGTTCGCCGCTACTATGCATTTAACTTCGCGTGGTTTTTATTTCGCGGTAGGGAGAAATGGAGTGTTCGCGGTGGTTTTGAGTTCGCGTTTAAATCAAAAGTAGCGCTACAGCCATAGGTGGGCAAAAAGTTCCGCGGTGGTTTTAAGTTCGAGACGAAGAGTTCACCGCGAAAATTTAACCGCGAACATAAAACCCCCGCGAACATTTCTGCATTTACAGTGTACTACACACTGTTCGAACTTATCTAGCGCAGTGGTGCGTTTTCAATGATGACCACCAAATTACACAGTAGTCTTTTTGTAGTGATGATCACTTTTCACACCTGGCCATTGTTGTCTACCTGCCTGGTCCAGTTCTGGGCCGCCGTGAATGGACACTTAATGACAGATCATTGTGCCCACTATATAATTGGCTGCCCACTTGTTATAGGACAAAACGCTTCATATAGCTCGACTTGTAAACTATGAAAATCTTAGCCTCCATAGAAGGCTCTCTGGGCATTTTGAGGGGCTTATAGTTATACTACACTTTTGCTGCTGACTTATTTTTGTACTGGGTCGTTTGTGCTAATCTCCAAGCAGATCTCCACGGTGCTAAAATCGTACAAGCTTGCCAGAGAAGCTCCAGTCAGCCAGGGAAGTCGTCAGGCACCGTCGGGCTACAAAAACTCCTTCTGGCAGTTGGATACGGTCTTTGCAACCGTTGGGTCTGCTTGGAGACTAGTTTGTGCAGCCAGCGCGTACTACCATTTAGCCCGGTAGTCATCAGCAAAAGTGTATGATAAAGCCCCCAAAAAGGCCCAGAGAGCCTGCTATGGAGGCTATAAATCTGACTTGGAAAACTTATCAAGCCCATATCCCACCGCCACCAGTGAGGTGTTGTAAATGTTTGATCTGACCCGTATTTCCAGTGTCTTCCTTCGCCTTATAGGTCAACACTTTAATTTCATCTCTGCAACTGATAAACGAAAGTTGCGAACGTTATAATTCTAGTCACACCTTAAGACAAACCTAAAGAACTTCAGTACAGAAAGTCGATGTTAAATCCAATAGACCTGAGAAAATGTTATATAGATTATGGTACATAAATACTAACCATTTCTACATAATAACTTCATTAGTGCCCTGGGTAACTGGCTTAACTACAGCTTGACGATCATAGTATAGTGTGTCAAACGGGCCGAACTGTATAATGCTCTTGATCAACGGGACCGCGTTTAGAGCCTTAGGAATACCTTGGTATACCGAGTCGCAGCGCAAATGTCTAGGGACAAACTGTCTGACTCAAACCCCGCGGTCGAAGCGATTTTCTACAGCCCAGCGCGCGACACTGATGATATGCCTATGATTCGGCCACTACAGTGCATACAATAGTCCTAAAATTTCAGCAATTTCTGCATGATTCACGCACACACACACCAAGGATGAAGTGCTGTAGGGTTCTAGTTTTAGGCTCTTTCTTCGGCGATGCTATTTCTACAAACGGGACTGAAAAACGAGAGAAGGAGCGTGGTTTGTATTCCGGTAGGCGCTGGGGGAAAGCGGTCGCCATGTTTCATTTTCCCTTCCCCCAGCTTCGCCAGAGAACTGAAAAGCGCCCGGCGGTTAAAACTGTTCGCCTTTGCGTCATTTGCACCGTTTTAAAACGCAGCTAGGTTGACAGTGAACTTGTCTTATACACAAAGGAGACAGAGGGATATGATAGTATGGTTTGATAAGTTAGGAGGGCTGAGCCGCTCAAAGATTAGCGACAATATGGCCTGAGTTGATTTGAATCTCCGATGCCCCGGCGCGTTGCAACCGAAAACCGTACCACTCCACAAGGCCGTGTGTCAGTGATCTGCCTGTTTAGCTTTTCACAAATCCACTCAAGCAAAACAGCCGGGTTGTCTGTGATGACAGAACGTCTTTTATAACAAAAATCATCTGGCTTTGGAGGATAGATTCGGCGGGAACCCCCGGTCATGAGGCCGCTGCGTGATGACTGAGCAGTTCGAATCCCGGACTCAGGGGCTGTAAGACCTAGAATAAGGGTCACCCAGCTGCGGCGTTATACAAGCGAACCCTCTGTGTTTACAGCAGAATAATTCACAACAAATTTTGAGCAAATTTGCATTCTTAGGTGACCGACAGGGTGTCGTTTCAAAATTACCGCGCTGCTTGGGAACAAAATCATTACTCGTGTGGATGAAAAATAATCTGACCCTTCCGTTGTAATGATTGAAGCGTACGTTTGTGTTTGTGATTAATGTCCGGACGGACGGTGCCAAGTTGCGTGAGACAGTCGCCAATAAAACAAACAAATCATCCCAGTTGTCGTATGTGACTCAGAACTTGACTCCTGAAAAACAGATTAACGACGTGCTATCACTGTGATTTGTCGGCGTTTTAAATGAGTCAAAACATGATTTGGATCCAACACCAACCTTTACGGTACTTAACAATTACGGTAAATTGTTCAGGACAGTCACTATTTTGCCTGTCCAAAACGAGGAATATGTCAGCCATCTTGTTCTGTGACGCAAATATTTCAGTCAAATGCTGGTAGCCTTGGCACAATCTGCACTATAGTTGTCCCAACCTCCTTGGCCAGTGTGCAAATCCTTGGTTGTTCCAAGGAGGTTCTATTCATCTAACTTCCTTTATTATCAATAATGTACTTTTTTTAGATAGTTCAATTAGTTGCCCAGCACAGTATACTCTATACAAATTCTAAATTGTACCAGAATTATTTCTTGAAACTGTGATATTTTATGTCCATCTGTCTTTCGCTGCACACAACACATTTATCACACGTTCGAATTGTGTTCATAGTACGCTAATCAATCAATCAATCAATCAATAACTCAATCAATTGATTTATCCATCTATCTATCTATCCACAAATCGATCACCAATACGTTATCAATGCCCACTCATTATGGTATTAAAAGACGACCGCCATGATGAATATGTAGAATACTTTTGCCATTGTCGGAGTCTGATACCATCCCTTCACGGTGTACTAATAAGGAAAGAAGTAATTCGTGACGACGCCTGATTTTATTGACAATTTTTGTTGCGGCTTATTTTATTTTTATAATCCAAATATTCTTGTATTCTGCACATTATAGCAAGTAGATCCGAATTAGGTAGACTCCCTCTGGACATTGAAATTTCTGTCCGTCTTATTAAGTACTGGTTACGCTTGACGCAATTGGACATCGCTACGCACCCATTGCAGAGAGACGCACTCCTATTTCAGCATAGCTCTGTTGCACATACTAATAGCCGTAGAAAAACATTGTTACAGCGAGTTAAAGAAATCCTTGATTGTAGCGGTTACTCATATCTCTCATACTCTGATAGCTCACTCTGTGATCCCAAATATGTATGTACTCTGATAAGGAACAGAATTTCTGATATGTATATCCAGACATTCCTTCATAATCTAAGTGCCGATACAGGTAAACTGAGATTTTATAAAACTTGTAAATCTGTATACACTAGAGAGAGGTACCTAGAACTTGCTGATTTTGAGTCGCGCTCGGCCATCAGCAAATTAAGAATTAGTGCTCACTCCCTAGAAGTAGAGAGAGGACGATATAAGAGTTTACCAGTGTGCCAAAGAATTTGTAAATACTGTACGTCCAAGGCGGTGGAAGACGAAACACATTTTATTTCCAAGTGTATATTTAACAGTGACGAAAGAACCGAATTATTTAAACAAGTTATCACGAAATATCCCTACTTTTGCACATTCACGGATGAACAAAAAGCTACCTTTCTCTTGAAATCACAGAACCCACAAATACTAGAAAAAGTGGGACTTTTCGTCTCCCACTGCTTCCAAAAAAGAAGTCAAACCCAGCTAATTTAGATATAGCCAACAATTGTATTTAGTACCAGTAACCTATTGTTACAGCAAAGTCAGACACAGTTTACTGACGCATGTATGTTTTTCCTATGTTTTTATCATGTATTTGCAATTAGCCCACGGGCATGAACTTGCAATAAACTTCTTCAATTATCTTTTTTTCTGAAAATTACCTTTTTGCCTTGAGTTGGATCTGAAGTTAGTCTCTACAATGCTTCTTAGGCTAGTGCTAGAAATCGGCCCATGTAAGGTGAATAATTTGCCGACCTCAGATTGCCTTGGGTGAAACTCTCATAGTTGGCGGCTATTGTATAAACTCAAAATTATTCACCAATATTTGGTCAATTTCAGTGGATTTTTTTTACGAGGCCAACCCTCATGCTGGGAGTACAGTTTGTATGACGATGTCGTCGCATTTATGAATCTCCAAGCAGATGTAAGGGTCCGGCTCAGCCTCAGTATTCATCTACGCATGTTTTGGCAATATACGTCTTTCTTGTAGTGTACATTTTAGCCCGATTGCCACCAAGAGAGCGCGCACCACTAGAGAGGTACTAGAAACACAGCTGAAAAGGTCGCAGACTGACCTGCAAAATACTAATATTAAACCCCGACCTCATCATCTACATGGAGATTTGTATTACTAGCAGGTTCATGGTGGCGATAGAAATTAGCAGAATTAACGATTTTAAAACGGGACTGGAATAAATCGCCTCCCTGCCCCGATTTTGTGCATGAATGCCACACTGTCACTACGAAAGAGCACTTTGCCTACTCTTCAAGTGAGGTTGAGTTTCGGCTTCTTTTTTATGTCTTGTTTATAATGGGCGTTTTTGTCGGGCTTTCCATTTTGCCACGGTTTCTTTATGTCGCCAACCTCATAGAAAATAGAAAACCCGACAAAAACGCCTAAAAACCGTCAAAAACAACCCGAAACCCAACCTCTGCTTGGAGAGTACACTTGCATGGGTTCCAGCCCTCAATCCTCAATGATGGTCCACCAGACTAACTACGCCGGCTATAGCCTATAGGGACTCGGGAGTATTTGCCAGGGACATTTGGCAACCATGGGGTTTCATTTGCGGGCGAAAAATTGACCCTCAACGTGGGCTGACTCTACTGGCAAATTCTTGCCTTTTTTGCTGAATTCTACGATCCGTAAGCTGGAAGCCGGCTAGTGGAGGCTACCTCACTAGTGCAGACCGGCTCCCTCCCCAAAATCACCGGCACATTTACGATCTAGTCCCGCCGACAACGTCCAGGTTCTCCCCTACGGTACGATTACGCGGCCCCCGCGGCCAGCAAGGGGGCTGAATGTTGTAGCCTGGGTGCCAGACTTTTTAGCTTTACTCCGCTCTCGGTCTAGCCTGGATGCCAGACCCCCAAACTCTGAAATATCTCAGAGTTTGGGGGTCTGGCATCCAGGCTACTCTCGGTCGCTTGTTCGGAGGTTGTATCATGTCGATAAGGCACATGTGTTAATGTAATATGTAAACAATGTAGTTTGTTAAATGTACGTTTGTATTGATACTCCAGGAAGATTAACTACGTACGTGTTTGTTACGTGTATGAAAGCTCAGTGAATAAAGTACCCAAGTATCATACGGTAACCTCCACCAGGCTCCACAGGGCGGTACGTGGAAAAATAGTCGGGAAACTGGCTAAACACAGATAACATGCCAAAGGAGTAAGCTGGCTATTGAGTACAGTTTGTGGCCTGCTAGATACTCCAGGGCAGTATCACTTTAAAGTTACTAGTAGTGTTCACGGTTTTTTGCTTTTCCTCATGTTACTGTCCAAAGCCATAAACACTATACTTGATAGTCTTTGGAATACTAAGGGCCTTGGGTTGATATCTATATATTGCATTAATAGAGTAGAGCGTAGTTTATGCAAAACACTACTATTTCACATTGAGCCAAAATTGAACATTTTCAGGTAAAAAACAATTCAACAGAGAATATATTTTTTTCCGACTTGAGATTACATTAGTGTATTTCATCAACTGCTATTCCTTTCTTCGGATTCGTGAGTTTTACCCAGTTTTGTAATGAAGCAAAAGTATACATGTACTGAAAGGTAAAGTTTAAGTATACAGTTTCCTTTGCAATGTATGTATATGAACTCATTAGTATATGAACTCATCAGTGATCAAAAGAGAATTTGAGTAAAGACAATTTAAAAAATGATAAAAATCCACATCGTGATGTAACCTTTTGTACAACTGTCAGGACTGCAGGAATGTTAAATGAGGAAGCCGATTTTTTTTCCTTTGCACGTTACAAAGAGAAATAACGGGTGTAATAAAAGGTATTTTTCGATCTCAGAAGCTGATTTGAGTAGCATATTTTCCTACTGTACTCTCTATATTGTTTTCTTGGATAGTTTTCTGCCGAGCTTTAAAAGAAACGCATCGGTATGGCACAAGACAATTCTAAGGTTGGCCGGCGTCGGCCGTCCGGTGTGTCCCCGTTATTGTATCCCGTCTTTTATGGTGTCGGGTCACTTCAAACAACTAACGAATTTGAACGAAATTTAGACATTTTTACCTATTTAATCAACTAGTATGTACCTATGGGTTTGAAACGTTGTATAGGCGGCAAATTCGGTGAACTAAAATGGTTTTGTCATATTCATATTCATGTAGTTTTGTAGTATTTTGCTGCAAGGAGGTTCAGTTCCGAATGCAGTTATATCGAGTCCTCTCATTGGTCTGCAGGCTAAACATGTTTGTGTTTATCTCGATTGATTCACAAAACGGGAAGAAATAGTTGAATAACGATGAAATGAAGTTGCAATTTATATCATGATGCTTTTGTCATATTTTCATTTCACTGTTTAAATCATGAGTGATTTTCAAACACAACACCAAGATCAGTAAACGAAAGATATAGTTCAGAAGGGAGATCATATTTGCTTCACGTACAGTCAGTTATTCGAGGAATTATGAATAAAATCAAACGAAACATACTTGTGACAAATATTACGATTATGAAAAACACTTTTCGCAAAACATTGGACTTTTATCTGACGGAAGTTCGATTTTTGTTTCGTAGATGACGTGAATTGGTGAAAACTCGGATGTCGGTGAGAGATGCTGTTTTTTTTCTCTTTCGAAATGACACAAAAACGATGATCAGATATTTGTTTGCTTAGATTCTGATATCACTCTTATGAACTTTAGACATAGCTAGCTGTATACTAAGTAAATTACTCGCAAGGGACAAAATATCTCGGTACGTGAGGTACGTGACATAGAAGTCACGCGTGCTACATGAATCTCCCAAAACGAATGTTTCAAAAACAAAACAGTTTGTTGTTTCCCTCAAGTCAGAACTACACCGTCAAACAAGCCGGAGAAACGTTTTATGAGCAGAAGTTTGAAAAAAATCTGTGAATGCTTTTCTGGAACTTCTGATTTGTGTAACGCTGCGCCCTGCGCGTGCTTCAGTTTAAGAAAGTTGCTGATAAACTGTAATGATATAAATATAATATCAGGCAGTGGAAAAAACCGGACGCCGTCATTAATTGACAATCACTATGAAGGCGCAAAACTTTATTGCAAATATTTATTGTTCATAGTAAAACGCATGGCTGTTAAGCAAAAGTAACTTCAAGATGCGATCCGGTAATAGCGATCCGGGCCTGTGGGCCATCGTAATGATAGATTTAAGAACTCGAACCAACCGCCAAGTATCTACACGTTTAATATAGCATCCTTTGCCTTTTCTCTTTCACAAGACAACACACGACTTACCCATGAATGCCTTCAGTTTGCGATATAGTACTGATCGTGCAACGATTGAATGTGACTGGGCACTTACGGAAAATAAACGCCAAGCGGGAAGGTACCCCAAGTCGGTATGAGCGAAAATGTATCTGGCCTACCAATGTACCATGTTTTGAAGTAGCGCTTGACGGTTAACACTGTTTCAACCAGGAGTTTCACTACATCATGAATTATAATGTTTCCTCTGTTGGCCTAGTACAACAATGTACAGGACTGCCTATAGAACTTAATTGACTGGTCTATCATCATGTCAGAGAAATCATGAATAATTGCATTTTTTATATATATATCTCACCGAAACACAGATTGTAGTCAGGAAATGAGGAATGCCAACCCCGTAATTACTAGTAGCTGGAGACTGGCTGACATTTTCACATGCAGTCGAGGACAAGTTTTAGTCGGTGAGTTAGTGTTTTACTTATAACGTGTTGTGTTGACAAGTGTACATCAATCCAGCCAAGCACAACTTACCAGAAGACAACCGTTGCACTAGTGACGGGTACGGATAACTTCAAAGACTGGACTGTGAACATGGAAAACCGTCCATGTACTACGGGAAAACCGTACACTACAGGGCATTGGATCATGACTTGCAATCTACAGAGACTACAGATATCTCTATCATGAACTGAGCGGCCCAACTTTTACAGTTCCGACCTTGCCGAAGATCGATCCTACTGTATTCTATCATTAGGTCTGATTCGTCGTACGAAAGTCGTACGATCGCAAACTGGTGGCATTCCTGGGTTTATATATAGTCGTGCTTGTGTCGCGCAAAACTCAGCCGTGTTGTTACCGATAAATTGCTGTCTTTAATAGATCCTTGTCGGTGGGTAGCCGTTTTCGTCACTGAGCCTGCTTGAAAATCCTACGACATGAAAATCAATCGTGCGACAACCTACGACAATTGTCACCGGACTCTTAATTAGTGCTAGCCTCTGCCAGGCTCCACGGGTCGCTGGGAAATTGTAGAAATTGGCCAAATAGACGGATAACATGCCAGAGGAGTTGGTCCCGCTAAAGAAGTTACAGTTTGCGATCTATACGGTCGCAAACAACTGTAACGTAACTTCTTGAGCGGACCAACTTCTCTGGCGTGTTATCCGTCTCATGATTTGGCCAATTTCTACTATTTTCCAGCGACCTGTGGAGCCTGGTAGAGGCTAACTTTAGTACAACGTAAAATGTTTGGACACGGGAATGTACCGGGGGTGGCCAAACTCTGTCTGTCCCCCGAATGTCCGGTGCCAGGAGAGCCCCATATATATCACTTCGTTAATTTACTCTCTCTGACATCCGCAGCCTTTGGTTTTAGTTACACAAGACGCTTAACGACCCGAACAATTTGTCTTGTCACTCACTTAAAATATTTCGGGGTAAATGAAGGGTAGATGGTTGGTTTTTGGCCTCTCCTGGCGTCGGTTGAGCGGTTTGTGCTTGGTTAGTTTTGTGTGCGGTTCTCTCTGTGCTTGTTTTCCTTGGAGGGTTACTGAAGGGAGGGGGTCCTCCACCACTCCTTACGGTTGACCCCTAGATGACCTCCCCTCTCGGGCCGTATCCCGGTCAGTCTGGAGATAAATAAGAACCCTCTGACAAATTAACCCCGAGCTGAACCCTGGAGCTCAAAGGGTGCGTACCACAGCTTCGCCATCAAAACTACATGAAACTAAGATTTGTGGCGACAAGCCAGTACAACTTTATGCGCTGGAAATAATGCTTTGTTTTGGTTTTACGACCTAATAGCGCTCACCCCGGTTTGAACCCGGCCGGGTACAGAGACCTTTGGATGAACTCAGGCGGGCTCAGAGAGAACCGAGAGTTCTGCAAAAACTGTAGGAAGACTTCACTTGGGTTCAGGAGTTTTCGGTTCCGACAACTTCACGTGCGGCAGCCCTGTACGCTTTTCTCTCGTTCTCTCGCGATTCTGTCACGGTACAAACTTTTAATCTCGCTCGCGAAAACGTAATTTCACTGCACAGTTGACGGTAAGATTGATAAATTATGTTGTTTTCCGAACAGGAAGCAAGAATGTAAACTTCAACAAAAAATGGACGCTACTTCCTAGCGATAAAACATACCGTGAAAACGGTCCAGCCAGTCCAAAGAAGCTATAGTATTAGGACTCGTCCATACAAAGAAACAACTTAAAGTGGCAAAGTTGGTTCACCGTCGGCAAAAGGAACTGACAGAAAATTGAGAAATGATAGTGTTCATGATAACTAGTGAACAACAATGGAATTCAGAAAACATCGCCCCCAAACACAGAAATCCTTGTAGCGATCAAACGACGAGAAAGTAATGTTTCAATCCTAAAACGTCCATATTTCTACGGTGTTTGTGTGTCACTCACGGTTCGGTGTGCGACTGGTTCGGGACTAGTTTTAGAACCGTTAAAATATTGGCTGATTCATCCAACATGTCCAAGGAGGTTTATCAAGCCTGAGTCCTTGGTACATCTAGTAGAACAGCTGTGTGAAGATCCGTCCAAACACTGGGTGTAAACTGTGTACTACCACTAGGTGAGCAATTGTTTCAGTGAGTTCTCCCCCACTGGCACCCAAAAATAAAACCGTTCGGCAGTGTGCATGTCCGTTTCAAGTTACCTCGTTTTCCGACCCCGCTGTATGTCATCTGCAAATGTTTCTTGAGTTTTAATTTTGGCTATTTGTCCAGGTCTCACAGACACACAGGAATAGAATGCAGAACGGCTGTCCTAGCTCCATAGTCGTGTGTGCGATTAGCTTAGCTGTTACTCTACTGTATTTATATTATTTCACCATCACACACCATGTACTAGTAACATATTTTCCAAGTGAAAACCTGAAAAAAAAAGAAACTCTGTTGCAGTGAGAATTTCAAGTTGCCCTGCGATCATGACTTCAACTTGTACGGGTAGTCACTGACACTCAACAAGTATATGAGAGGGGCGTAACAAGACACACTCACCGGTTAGTTCTTGTCAGTCCACAGCACAGCTCAGTAGGTTCTTGGTCGCCCGACTTTCGTATCCGTGGTAATTTAGCAATGTAAAGAACAGGGGCAGAAATGATGCGAAAAACGACTGAACTCACGCAACGTAGTAAAACTCAACCCCGTTCTGCAACCCATAAAAATAACGTCCTTTTCTCTTCTGACGACACAAAAAGCAGCAAAAATGGAATGTCCCCTTCCTGAATTATAGTAGAAATCCTTTGATAGTCCTACAAGATCTCAGACTTTAGGAGGCCAGAGCTTCAGTTTTAAAGAAACTGTGTAGCCAGTCTTTTAAAAACAATGTGAATGTAGAAAAAACTCTCCACGCAACAGTTTGAGATTTTATAGTCTATCGACGACTTGAGATCCAAGTAACCCAGCAGTGAACCGTAAAATTACGAGCTAATAACTTTGGATAATTAGCACGTTTCTTTCACCGCTTCTGACAAAAGGAGAATGATTTAGCGGTCACAGGTGGCAGTATGACGAAATGCGTACTTTATGTGGTATCTTGTCCGTGATTTTACACCAGTTTTACACGGCGGTAACCTCCACTTGCACTGGGCGGGACCGGTGATTGAAGAAGACAGAAAGTCGTAAAAAACCGTGGCCTGAAAGCCGGTCAGGTAGGGAAGCTCGTATAAAAACTTAACTAGCAGATGCGGACTGGGAAACTGCCACATACCGCGTACACATAAAACCTCCGGCATCAGCTGTGGGCCACATGCCCAAC
Organism: Branchiostoma lanceolatum; assembly: GCF_035083965.1. Lineage (NCBI taxonomy): Eukaryota > Metazoa > Chordata > Leptocardii > Amphioxiformes > Branchiostomatidae > Branchiostoma > Branchiostoma lanceolatum. The sequence goes on from NC_089734.1 coordinate 4,046,158, forward strand.
TCTCTCCTGGGTCGGTTTTATGGGTCTTTTTAATACCGACTAGCTCCACCCACAACTACGTAAAAGAAATCACTGTAGCTAATACAAATGCTATGGGAAAACGAAGCAAGAGTCAACCGACTTTGTTGCAAGTTAACAAATGTAACGATTGAAGAAGCTCGATCGCTTGCTTGTTTCTTCGTTTCCTTTGAGGCCATGTTTGTTGGATTTGTTTCTTGGTTTGTTGTTTGCTTCTTTTGATCGTTTGTTTTTGCTTGTTTGTTTGTTTGTTCAGTCGGCTGGTTGGTTGGTTGGTTGGTTGGTTGGTTGGTTGGTTGGTTGGTTGGTTGGTTGGTTGGTTGGTTGGCTGGCTGGTTGATTGATTGATTGGCTGGTTGGTTGGATGTGTGGCCCAAGGGCTATAGAAACAGAGATGGGCACAACCGTACAACGAAAGGTGCAGGAAGGGTTCTAACTTACTAATGAGTCAGGGTACTTGTTAGACTAGCGAATCTTTGGTGCTGTGTTGGAGTTTATATAGTAGTAACGAGACAATGTGAACATTTAAAACAGAGGCTGTCCGAGCCAGTAACTTTTTCGCTAGACCTACTCTAGCTCTCCAAGCAGGGGTTGGTGGGGAAGATTGTGACCTTTTTATCCTATGCCCACTGTTTTCTGTCGGCTCTACCCACCAACCTCTGCATGGAGAGTACATAGCCTCTACCAGGCCTCCCTAAGGCTCTGTTCATGATGCCAAAAATCAAAACGGTTTTATTAGTTTGGGATATAATCCGAACTAAAACGGTTTGCATTTTCAGCGGCGTCCGTGATAATTAATGGATAGTAGGAAAGTGAGACCGCGGTATGAGTATCATTCTACCTAACTACGCGGGCACATGGTAATCTCCAAGCAGATCTACTCTTGGACCTTCTCTGGCTAGCATATACGATTTTCGCGCCCGGTGTAGATCTGCTTGGAGATTAGGCAAATGGTACAATAGGGCAAATTATTCTCCTTGTTTAGTTAGATGTTGCAATTTTTCAGCCAGCGTAGTTAGGCTGGTAAAGGAGGTTTGATTTCAAACCTCCTTGGTCTAGTACAGGCTAACACATGTAAACGTTACGCATCTTTTCAAAATAATTCCCCTTCGCAAGCAGGTTATCCGAGGGAAATGCTACTAGCATTGCAGTAGTAATTCATGCTATATGATACACCCCACTTTTCCTTATCGATATAGCTTGATATCGATATCATTCATGAGGAGTCAGACGGACAGCCCTTCTAGGAAAAAGTATTTTAACTTGTGTAAGAGCAAGATACTTGGTAATTGCACAGGTTATAACTTTACCTGTAGTCCAAGCAGCACAACATAAGACGATGGTGGTAAAATAAATCATCCGTTTCAAAGTTTCGGCGGAGGGAACGGTATTCAGGTGAGTAGTCTCTTGCAGCTGGAGTCCAGCATGCGATAGAAATTCCTCGTATAGCATCATTTATATTGAGAGACGGAGTGTGTCGTGTAACATACTCTCCAAGCAGAGGTTGAATGGGCAGATCGTCACCGTTTTATCATATGTCGTCATTTTTTGTCGCTAGCCCATGCTAGCGACAAAAAATGACGACATATGATAAAACGGTGACGATCTGCCCATTCAACCTCTGCTTGGAGAGTAGTGTAACAGGCAACATTCTAGTTGAACAAGAGAGTACGATGTTCCTTTTTGGCCCGACTATGTGCTGCTTTTTTAAAATTGTTTATCAGTACCCTGATCAGTACCGTCAAGACAAGAAAAGCCAAGTCTCAAAGCCCTGCCAGAGTAAATAATTAAGCAAGAAATTCACGAAATATCTCTATATCTCTATGTTGGCCGAATTCTACTATCCATATAGCCTGAGTACCATTCTCCGTAGTGACCGCTTTGTCAATGCTTTTCGCTTGCTACTGGCAACGCATTAGCAAGCGAAAAGCGTTGAACCAGCGGTCACTACGGAGGATGGTGCTCAGGCTACTATCCATAACACCTAATGAAGACCTGGCGGAGTACGAGCCGTGGGCCGTGAATGACAGCCGAACAACCGAACCCCCAGGCGATACCTACTCATGCATACATCATCAATTTAATGACCTTACCAGCATTACCGACGAGTGAAATAAAAGCCCCCTCTGGCGCCGTTCTCTGTATAACTGCAGAGAAGTCAACATGACCGAATTTCATATTTAGAAGCGATGATGACATTATCAATTCATTTGTCTTGCAACAAAACTGCAAACATGGATGACTTCATAATATTTTCATATCGTTTTTCTTTTTCAGTGAAAAAAAAACCCATCATACATTCTGTTAACCCCAAATCTATGATTTTATGAAATACTAACTTATTGATTTTTACAAAATGTAAGTGAGCAAAAATTAGAAATATAGCATTCAAAGTAGAAACTTTGATCAGTGTCTTCGCGATTTTCTCAACCGCCTCCCTTTTTTTTGGCCATTCCAAAATTATCTACTGTACTACTAGAGTCAATTCCATGTCACCGAGAGGGTTTTCAGATAATATTGCTAGTGAGTTCAAACAATTTTAGGTAAAAGACTATTCCAGTCGTAATGTTCTAAATTGTTCAAACAATCAAGAATGAAAGTTTGAACATGTTTGAACTTATCTATATATGTTGGAACTATTTGGAAAGTAATTGCACAAATGTCTCTTTATTTAGAACAATTTTCAAACATCTATGCGATTGTTTCACTGTTTGAACATGTTGGAACAATTTGCATCATTTTTCAAATGGTAGATTTGGGATATTGCCCCCATAAAAGTAGGTGCTAATCGCACTCTATTGTCTGCCTCTGTATATTTTTAGATTTCACGTCTGGACCTTTATCTTGAGGTGTCTATGCATGGCACCCAGGCCTAATCCCCTATACTTTGAAGGGATGTGTGAATTGCCCTGTTCCCATCCCACTGACCCAGTTATACCATGTTGTTATAATGTTGGAACATATAGGAACAAATGATCAACCTATTTTCCAACAGTTTCGAAAATAATACAAATAACATGTGTAATGTTAGAAATTTGTCTAACATGTTGGAACACAGCAGAAACTATTTAGAACATCAAATGAATGTTGGAAATTGTTCTAAACAGTCACTTACCTCCCTTAGATTGTTACAAAGGTTTTGCAAATGTTAGAACAAAAGGCAACAAACACCCTCTCGGTAATGTGGAATCGACTCTATACAAAACCATTAAACCCTTTAATAAAATGTTGTGAAGTGTTTTTGCTTCCAGCTGCCACTTCTGGCTTCCTGTCAAAAACATAGTTTAGAATGCGAAAAAAATATCAATAAGAACGTCATGGCATGGATGTGTCTTTTTAATTTTGTTTGCTATGCAATTTTAAAAAGATGTTGATTAAAACGAAAAAAGGAGAGAGGAAAACAGTTGAGTTTCAGTCATTCGCTAGGGTTCATAGTTCAAGTTTGATCGCATGAACAGCGTTTCTTTGTCCATTTGTGTGCCAGATGTCAGAACGCTTTAGTGAAGTGAGTGGAATAGCAGGTGCATTTTCATCCATCAAAGATCAAAACAAAGCGCTTTAATAGGACCACAAGGGAGTTTCGGAGATCAATTAAAAGCTCCAAAAACAGATGAATACCGTGATTTGTGTACTGAATAAAAAGAAAATACTATATATTAAGCTATACAGTATTCTAAGTTGCTGTATTATGAATTCTAACGGTTTAAGTGCAAAGAATATGTATCCCGTAAACTCTTTTATACCCTCAGATCAGAGGTCAAGTCTCGTCAGGTCACCGTCTGCACAGGCCCACAATGGTAATCTCCAAGCAGATGTTAGGTAAAGATTCTAACCTTTTTAATCTGCCCGAATTCTATGCATGCCCGCCAACCCAGGTGGATATTGGGGTGGAAGATTTCAACGTGTCCCTAATGTCTGATTTAGAGGGCTGTTAGGAAAGTCTGGCAGACAGAAAACGTTATGATCTTGAATAGATAAAAAATACAAATCTCCTAACCCAACATCTGCTTGAATGTTACCCACAAGGCTCTGCTCTGCGCATGCGTACTTCCCGGCAGCAAATGTTGGCAATTCAAAAACTCGACCATTTTCCGCGACTTGTTTGACTTCTGGAGGCGTTTTTCATGTCCCTTTCGTGGGTTTTGGCGTCGGATTTAGGTTCCGATGTAGACAGAAGAACCCCGGCAGCATGAAGGAGATGGTTGGCGGGTGCTGTGTGTGCTCAGACGAGCACGGTTGGGCTGAAAACCCACTGGTGTATTGTGACGGGCACGGATGTAATGTGGCGGTCCATCAAGGTAAAAAAAAAGATCGTCCCTTTTTGTTCTCCCCCCTCCCCACTTTGTTATTGTTCTTAGGTACGACCTTGGCGCCATGGTGTTTAAAGAAACAATGGGGTATTGTCTTGTGGAACTTGTGTAAAGGAATTTGCGGAGAATAGTCAGGAATAAAGAGTGGTTTGGCGACAGATAAGATTCTATTATTCACCTTTTCACGCTTGGATGCAAATCATGGGTCGGTTCCACTCAGCAAGGGACATTTTTGACCAAATTTCGTCTTTTTTGTGAACAAAAACATGTTTTTTAAATCAATATCCAAGCTTTAAGAGGCTATATTTTCCCCCATTGTGTAGAAATTATGATGATGTGATGTGTATCTAGTAGCTTTTGAGAATCAAAACAAAACAGACACAAAACACAACCAACTTGTTTACATTTTTGATCAGCTGATGTCTGAGGATTAGCACATGGTGCATAATGACCTGTTTGTTTTGTTCATTGTTCGTTCTTATGGCTGCATTTCATTGTAGAACGTGAACAATTATGTCTGTAAGCAATATTGTTATTGGAATGAAACAATAATTGTTGTGTCTTGTTGTATTTTCCAGCATGTTATGGAATTGTTCAAGTACCGACGGGATCATGGTTTTGTCGGAAATGTGAATCGCAGGAGAGAGCAGCACGCGTGGTGAGTTACGTTTGTTTTTCTGTTGTGCGACTGTTATGGCTAGGGCTTCTTCTTGGGTTTCTTTGGGCTACCAACACTAACTCGCTGAAGAGTCTGTAGCCTATACTGATTGTAAGGTTTGGACCATCGCACACTGGGGCATGCACCTACTCTTTTTTTAAAGGTGCGGTGGGTTCTTTAACATGCTGTCTTAAGATTAAATTTTTGTTTGGGGTCCGATATCATTAATTTTCATCGTTTAATACGTCATTTTAAGCTTATGAAAATACATTTTCATCATGGCATGAAGTTCAAATTTCCTGGACAGATGGGATGAAACCTTTGTCAGTACCAACATGCGAATTTCTGTCCTGGGACGAAGGTACGGGTCCTGGAGACAGCCCAGGACTTACTTGCCTTTGAACGGTTTTCGCACAACAATTATTTCATAATTTGTGATGACTCAACAAGATCAATCAGTTAGTTAATCAATTAATCAATCAACAGTTACATACTAGTAGATGCTTCTGTTGTGGTATATCAAAGAGGTTGAGCACCTATTTGTACGAGTATTTCTGATAAATTCTTTTGTATCTGAAGTTCTGAACAATACTGACAACAATACCATAAAGATATGCAATACACAAAACAGCAAACTGGTTGATTATGCTATACAATTAAGTTTGCAGGGACTGAATCTCTGTGTTTCAAGTTCGCAGTGTGCACTCAGATGCATAACTGAACAAATGTTAGCGATGTGCTGAATTTGCAGTGGAGAAGTCACCAGGAAAATCCATAAAAGATTTATTTTACATAGAATAGTTATATAAATTATATTTGTAGAGGGGAGGGGAGGGGGGGCTTGACAATTGAAATTGCATACATGTATTTGTAGTTTTTTTCTCTGTACCTGAATGGCTTTATAATCAACTATCATGTGTCAGGTTGGGTTTTTCTATAAATGAAAAGCTTGTATACAATATTTATCATTAAAACAGATCGTAATTTTGAAAGACTGTGAGATTAAAGACAAAATCCCATCCTCGCGATTGGTTTGAACCTGGTGACATAGTTACTGTATACTAGCATATTTGTTGTTACTTTTGTGGCACAGTGAAAAGGAAGAGTTTGTGACTAAAACCAGGGTTGTTAGAAAAACCCACAATTGAAGTTAGAATATACAAAAAATATATTTGTGCCATGGTGAGTTGATGGTCACAGGTCACTGCAAAAAATTATGAACACTTGCAAAAATACCAACATTTACAGTACTTATATGAGGTACGCCCCTAACTAATGTTAAGTACTCATTTTCACCTGAGTCAAGAGAGGAAATTGGTGATTAGTGCCTTTGGTACCTGATAGGGTTTCCAACCCAGAAGTTCTTCTTTGAATTCTGAGTCAACAACCCTAACCACATCGCGGTGGTTTTATGTTCGCGGTTTTTGCGGTGACCGTTTCACCGGGAACTTAAAACCACCGCGACCATTTTTGTCCAGTACTTAGCAGTTTGTAACTATAGCACTGCCGCGATCTTAAAAAAACACTGCAAACACTCCATTTTCGCCTCAGCGGGAAATAAAAACCATGCGAACTTAAATGCATTTACAGTACATTGTAGCTAGCACAGGTACCACACTAATCTATTGTCCCTTTCAGATCTATTTATTTTTTCACTATAAGTATAAACTCCCACATTTGCCAATCTTTGTGAAGTGAGGCTTTGTATAAATTCCAAACAAAGAGAACTCCACCTAACATGGCGTCAATATTGTAGATGACCTTTAGGGAGGTATGATTAATAAGCACACAATGCACGTACTGTACATTGTGATCCAGCACACATGGTTTTGTTAGGGTAGCCCTTTGTTCTGTGGTAACAGATATGTCCCACAAGCAAAACTTCACCTTGCAGCTTGAAATTAATTTTTTAGAGCACAACGTAAAATAGGGTAGAATGTCAGCAAAACCTAATAACAAAAATTGACTTGACTTTACAGTTTTGGGTCCACAGTTAGTCAAGACATTATTTCTGCCTCTCTTCATAGCTTTAATCTGAAATTCTATAGCTAACTTCAAGAGTATAGCAACAAAGGTTTTATTACTATTTTTTCTGACACTTAATTCTCAATAATATGCTATGTACATGTGTGTACAATTGTGCCATAAACAAATATCTCTCTGTGCACTCACAGAGTCACCGTCAAAAATTAGGTATTTTCAGCCCTGTCTTGTCATGTCTGATGTTAAGCCCTTTCCAAAAACAGATGTTGTATCATATCTGCTTTTTTTCTTCATTTAAGATGCATTTATCTGATCAGCAATTTTTCATCTGATGAATCTGATAAACCCCAAAATACCCTCAAAATATTGATCCCCTATTGTCACAAGAGCTTAGTGATCTTAGTAAATTTTTGAACATAATATTAACTTATTTTGAGAAATACAGTCACTAAAATGGATCTTTTTAAATTCTAGAATGATTTTTGAAATCATTTTGCAATTTTTGTTTGTTTACATTTGTAGCCTTAACTAGTTATGACCTTGCTCTGGGTAAAGACTGACCTTGGCAGTAATCAGTACATTAGCACTTAGTCTTACTTTGGTAGGGCTTACATGGGGGTGCACTAGTCTAGTGATCATTGCAAATTATTCCTTTCTTGTATTCATTTCTGTATGAATAAATTTTCCAACATTCTATGGATATGCATTCAGATCCAACATCAAAATTTTTGTTTCTCATACTGTAAGTGTGTTAATTTTTGGGGGACCTGATTTTGCTGTATGAGGGGGAAGGAGATTTTTCCAGTGTTTTAACATATGGCTAAAATAGTTCCGTAGTACAGTAGCAATACAATGGGAAATGCATATCCGAATCGTGATGTCATAATTTAGTAATGGAGGGGTCACAGCAAAAATGTGAATATGCAACGATAAGAATTTTGCAAAAGAAACCTACATGTACCACAGTACAGATTAGGATATCTGATAGTAAAACATTGTACCTGATATTTGAATTATCACATTTTTATGTTCATGTGACAATAATGTAATCTGCATAATTTAGGCATTCAATTACAATGTAGACATGAATTAGACAGTGGAATTTGCAAATTCAGTGAGTGAATTTATTACATGTGTGAATTTACTTATTAACAAAGAATGTCAAAGTTTGTAAGTACAGTAAGAGTCAGTTTACTAGAAACCAAGAGTGGAACCAAATTCTGGTTCAACTTCAAGTGCAATAAAGTTGAAGAAATATAATGTATTTTTGTCAAATGTAGCCCTCGTATGTTCAAACTGTTTATGTTTACTGAATTGTTTGTTTGTTTGTTTGTTGCAGAAATGTGAACTGTGTCCTCACAGAGAGGGAGCGCTGAAGAGAACAGACACATCAGGTAAAACTGCATTTCCAACAATTCCACCTACGATATTTCACCTTATGACAAATTTTTAAATGTTAACACACAACAGAAGAGTTTGCTACTTTGGGAACTCTGTCTCTTCATCAACCTGGTAAAGTCAGATCTCATCTTGGAGTTCTCTTGTGACATGATTTGATGTTGATTATCATGTGACAAGAGACAGTCATATACCGGCTTGAGATAGTTTCGCCCTCTTCTTCTTCTGATGAACTCCAAGTTTAAGGCGATGTGTAATGCTTTTTGATGATATTACTGCAATTTGCTTTGGAATGGCTCAGTATTAAGCCAAGCACACAGGGTCACCCCTGCTATTCTCAATAAGTGTGTTGGGTTCTTTTATGTGCAAAAGTTTGACGCCTCAAGCTCTCTCATACATGGGGCCACCGCCTTTATGTCACCATCTGAAATGATGATAGCAATCCTGAACACACAACATGACGTACATATTTTATCCTCTCATAATTCTAGTGGGTACCTTATGACTAACAAATGAAAAAGGATGAATAAAATGAAATGAAAAGTGAATTTAAGAGATTACTACTAATGCAGCATCAGCAATCCCTGAAGGCTGCACACTTCAGATATCCAGGTGTTCAAGACATTCTTGAGAACACCTGGTAGTCTTAGGGTACCTGGCTAAATTATGAGAGTTGGCATTATATATGAGAGTCAAACTTGTATAAGAAGACCACCCTGGGGGACCTATGGAAAGTGGTCTTTTTAGACAAGTGGTCTTCTTACAAAACATTCACAACGACAAGACAATGCAGAGACACTGGTTTTGAAGTTGATGCCCTTTTATTATCAAGTATACTAAACAAGTTACAACTTACATGTACATTGTATATTAATACATGTGTAGCATACAAAACTCCTAGCATGGCTTACAAATACAGTCGAACTTGTATGTACAAAAAATGTATTTGTTTTGCATCTAAATTCTAAAGTCGTATTTTGATGATATACGACTTAACAAAAGATGCCAGATCACCAGATGGAAGGTTACATTAATATCCCACACATCTCACGCTCCCATTCCCAATGTTTTATTTCTTTACCTTTGCAACCCTACCATTTGCTGTTCTCTGATGCAGTTGTTGTCACCAAAACGATGCCAGTGCCCGGTAAAGCCACAAAAGACAAAAAGGACGCGCCCACTACAGACATAACCCTCATCAAGGATACGAGTATGAACTTGTTTGGTTATAGTCAAGCTCTCTGGTGCAACCGCTGGACGTTGGGCTAGGACGTTTCCATTATTTTCATTTGTCAGTTTGAAAGTGTTCAGTTTAAAGTTTGAGTAATGTTGGTGGCTTGACAAAAACTCAAGGTCTTGTGATTATGGAAAGGATTTGACATCATTCCAACGTTGAAGAGTATGGTTGCTAAATTTTTTACTAATTCTCTAACCGTCAACCTAGCTACAGGTCCAAGGTCGTCGGAAGTTTGTAGCGTCCTCCGTCCCGGCTCAATGAACTGAAGCTCGATAGGTCCTGATGTAGATATGGTGTAGCTTATTTTGCACTCCTTACTCATTGACCTTCATTGAACCTGGACAGAGGGCGCTACAAACTTCCAATAACCTTTGACCTGTAGCTTTCAACACACTTCCAGAAGCTCCCATTTTCAGAACGTTTGGTAATTTCACTGTTATGTTGGAACTAAGTTGAATCCTTTGTCATAATGTTGCTTTTTCATACTAACATTTTTATGGACTTCAAAGAACGATACATTGAGTACTAAGGCCATGTCGATTTGATTATATGTGGATGACATTTGCTCGCACATCAATTTTCGTCCCATTTCCACAAAAAAAGAAAAATTTCGGCCATACTGAAAATCGTATAATGTAGCTGCAGAATGAGAAAATACATGCTGTAAACTGAAAAAAAAACATTTTGGAAAATGGAAACTAATATCGTAGAATGCCAATTCCAAAGTCAAAGAAGAAGTTTTGAAAGAACAGAAATGTAGAACTTATATTTCGGTATACCACGTAGATTTCATAATGAAGGCAATTTCTTTTGGCCAAACTTTTTATTTTTTCGCACACTCTCATGAATTTCGGGATCCCCAGAGGATGTCATCCATATAATCAAATCAACATGGCCCAAAAGATAGTGAAATCCTATGAAACAGAGTCGTAATGCTAATGTGCTGTTGTTCCTGACTGTGTGTTGTGTACCCACAGGCTGGGCCCATGTGATTTGTGCTCTGTACATCCCTGAAGTCCAGTTTGGAAATGTGGCCACCATGGAGCCCATTATCCTGTCTATGGTCCCTCACGACAGGTTCAACAAGGTAGGTGGAAAAGAGAGAGAAAGAAAGAAAGAAGGAAAGAAAAAGAAAGAAATAAAGAAGGAAAGAAGGAAAGAAAGAAGAGAAAAAGAAAGAAAGGGAAGAAAGATAAATGAAATGAATAAAGGAAGGGAAAGACAGGAATGAAAGTGGATGGATGAATGAATGACTGAATGAATGAGTGAGTGACTGACTTAATGAATGAATGTCTGAATGAATCAATGTATGAATGAATGAATGAGTAACTGAACAAATGAACGAATGAATGAATAGGATTTTAAATTTCGTCAAACTTACCAAATCATATTTGAGAAAAAATGCAAATACCTTGCCATGAATGGATAAATATTGAACTTGAAGGAAGAAAGGACTGTCAGGCTTAAAAAAAATAATGTCATGTTTGATATTTGATATCCTTAGTTTCATATCATGTCAGTAGAATAGTAAATAGGCAGGGATTGAAGTCGATGAAAATTTATTTTCATAAGCTTGAATTCACAGATTTAACAAGGAAAATCAACAACATGGGCTCCCAATCAATGAGTGGGATGGAAAAAATTTAATGCTGAAGACAGCCAAGCACAGGACTGGTGGTGTAACATTCACTTTGACCAAGGAAGCATTTACTTGTAATACTAGATGTGGTTATATAAGTAGGAATTCAGTAGGTTATATAAGTTAGTCAGGGCTCAAAATACCACTTGCATAAGCAGGTAAGATTGTAGTCGTGTACCGTAGCTATCACTGGTATATCCGAAGCTCAAATGTCTGATCATGACCCTTACCTCTTCCATCGTGACCTCAATGAAAAGCGGCGTGTAGGCTGATTTGAGCTTCTCATGAATAAACTAAGACCACGACCCCATACCGTCGCCGACTGATGTTAACCATTTCGAGCGGCATATCATAAATGTTTTCCCATTCATTATGCAAATAAGGACCTCATTTGCATGAATTATGTCAGTTTATCATCTTCTCTGCCCAAATAAAACAAGTTGTTCAAAGTATGAGAGTCTTATCTTAGCACAGAAGGACAAAACAAGTTTCAGGCTTAGGGGTAATAATATGATAAATAAACGAAAGGTACAATTACTAATGAATGTTTTTTTTGTACCAAACATCTTCAATTTACCCCCATCCAACACCCAGTGATAAGTACTACATGGATAACCCATGTAAGTCTAAAGCTGGGAATATTCTAAACAAGCCTAACAATACTAACAAATGATATTTTTTGTACCAAAAATCTTCAATTTGTAACTTCCATCCAACACCTTGTGGTTAACAGTGATAAGTGCTACATGGATAACCCCTGTAAGTCAAAAGCTGGGAGTTTGCTGAAAAACCCAGCTGATGCTTATGTCACATTTCCAAACCAAGCCCAGGCCGGGCTATTTGCGGAAACAAAGTGTATATCAATAAATATTCACAAGCTACGCTTTTGAATACTTTTTGGCGCTGTTTGCATTTTTTCTTGTCTTTTATACCATATTTTTTGTACCCCAAGACTGCCTGGCCGGGCCCCGGATTAGACATGTGACCTTAGCATACTAAGCAAGGCTACAGAAACAAACATATTTACCTACATGTGTACTGTGCAAGGTCCAAAGTCTCTCTGTTTGGACTCAGAAACATTCTAAACCATTTCTAGACTTGTTGTTGTCAAGCTGGAACTCTGCACTGCGTGTTTGTACTCTTATTTCATCTATGAAAAATGTAGGTATTGTCTTTTGGTGTGTCAGTCTGTGTGTGTGTGTGTGTGTGTGTGTCTGTCTGTTTGCGTTTCTGGATAATTGTGGTCATTATTGTAATTCCATGTTTTTGTATTCAGTGAATATCTCTAGATGTGTTGTCACTCTATCTTACACAATTAAGCTTTTGCTTGAATAGCAAGGTTCTTTTATTCACAACCAAGTATTTTACAAGAGCCGACGTTTCGACGACTGTCATCTTCATCAGGGCAAGATGAAGATGACAGACAGTCGTCGTCGAAACGTCGGCTCTTGTAAAATACTTGGTTGTGAATAAAAGAACCTTGCTATTCAGTCATTCGCCAACCTGATGAAATTATTCACGGATAGGCTTTTGCTTGTTGCTAAAAATAAACCTATGATGTTCAATATTCATTGTGCTGTTGGCACAATAATGGAAGGACCTAAGTGATTATGGACAGGAAAAAAACTGTCACTCATATACCTTATAAGGCTATCTTACCATAAGGATAGCAGGGTAATAAATTAGATTGTGTAGTTTCCTTCCTGTTACACTGGATATCTCCAGATATGGTTCTAAAGATTGGATCAACCCTACAATCTCAGAGGCAGACTGTCTTGTTTGATTTGAATAATGTAGATAAGTTGGTGTGTAATCAGTCACTGACGAAAGACAGTGGATGCTGTCTGAAACGTCTGACTGTTTCAAAATTTTATCCAGTTGCTTGAGTAACTATTTTTGGCGTATCTTACTACCTGGATGTCTAACTTTCATCAATGTATTGTGTGTGTAATCGCTTGATATTTTTAACAACCCATTGTAGCAAAATGTACATAATTCAACAAGCCATTCCCTGCACATGTAATTGTGTAATTCAAATGAATGAATAATTTTAATTTGATATTGTTGTTGTTTTCAGATCTGTTACATTTGCGAGGAGTCTGGTCGGGAGAGCAAAGCGAGTTCGGGCGCGTGTATGACGTGTAACAAGAACGGCTGCCGACAATCCTTCCATGTCACATGGTAAGATGTTTTGACTTTTTCTTAAAGAAAAAGAAAGTGATCTTGATCCAGTTTTAGCTCATTGAATAGCTATTCTTCCACTGGTTGTGACAGAGAAGACAGACGCTATGTACAGTATTTACAGGTTCATTGTACCGGGGAAATTCCCCTAGCTCTTTTCGATAAGCACAATGAACAGTGGACCACGGTTGACGTCCCGTCCTAAGGACTGCGACCCTTTCCGGTAGGGTGCATCTTGGGTGAGTGACACAGCCAGAATCGAACTCACGGCTTCTAGTTCCAGAGGCGAAGCTGCTAACCAATCGACTACACACACTACCGAAAAAAAACACCCAGGGAGATTTGCTTCATACGTCTCTTCGTTTCTTTTTGCTTCACCCTAACCAGTGTCCTAGCCAGCCGGAAATTATTTTCCATCATCATAATTTTTTTTAGCAACTTAGCCTACGGTGTGAGGCGTCACACCAGAGATGGGCCAATCCTAGGTTTGTTGCCGATCGCCGGTGGGCGTTAGAAATATCTATTGGCTTTGCAAACGTCCGCTAATCTTTTCAAAATTCCAAGCTCTGTCTATATCTTTACAATACAAGCCAATTTTGTCTAAGATGACAGAATAGGCATACTTTTTGTCTGACAAAATTTCGTCAAATGACGGACACTGCTAGAAGTAGTAGAACACTGACCCCAACTTAGGCAGTGGAGTATTGTTTGTGGTTTGTCTGCCTATCTGTGTGTTTGTGTTTCTATGATTCCCAGTTGTAATGCATATTCACGTTGTCATGCATTTGAGGTTAGAGGTCACTGCGTAAACCATGCAAATAGAGCAAAACAGAATAAAAGTAAAAGTGATAAATGTATGATATAATGAAAGCAGCAAAAAATTCAAACAGTAATTGCAAGAAGCTGGACAGATCAAGGAAAGTGGCTGCCTTGCTTTACGCAGATTTGTCACTCAAACAACTTGCTATATCTTATAAATCTACTCAACATTTCTTGCAGCCTTTATTTATCATTTTGACAAAGAAAAATGAAGAACGGATATAATCCTTATCGCTGTAGAAACATGATCTTTCTTCTGGCCATCTTGATTACAGGTTTGGAACACCGACAAGGGATATCTTATTCTTATCAACCCAAATGTTGGGCCTGAAACTTGACAACTCTATTCAGAATGATAGATTTGTCCATTGTATTGCCTAGAGCTGAGCATGGGGCTTCTTTAGATTCCATTGTCCTCTTTTTAAACCTAGACAGCAAAAGAGATGAGAGTTCTCCTTAGTTTGATCCTTGTAGAGTTTTCTTCTTGTTTTGGGCATATCCACGTTAAAAAGCACCAAGACTCTGACAAGATTTACTTATTTTTATATACCTAATGTTGTGAAGTGTAGGGATACGGTTTTGTCGATCTTTTGTGCTTGTCAGTCATTGTAACAGATTGTGATGTATTACTACAATGTGATGTATTCCAGTGACACAAAAACTAGATTCACATACATTGATGCAATGATATACATGTACATGTAAAAGTGTAGGTGTCTAAACATATTGTTGCATATTTCCTTCCTTGTGTTTATCCAATTAACCCTTTCCTACTTTTTTGGAAGTGTCTTTTCGGAAGTTCTGTATCATATTTCAAGCCCGCAGGCTACCCAGAGCTTCCCAAAGCACAGCTTGACACTTTTATCTGACTGTACAAATGATAGTCCAAACTACAAACTTTTACAAAACTTCTTTGGTATATATTTGACAGGCCACAAGTACCAAGTTGAAGTATCTTGTGTTTTTTTTACAAGAAATCTCTCCAAAAAACTTTCCTTTTTGCTTGATTACAGATTTGATCCGTCCAAGAGTTAGAACAACTAGTGTTGTATTGAATGTCACAAGTGATAGATCCAGTAATTTATCATGCATATAAAGAAGAACAGAAAAGGGGGAGGGGGGCATCAGTTACCATCTATCATTAGAAGATAGCATCTTTAGAAATCAACCCTTTTCTGCTGTCAGTGTAATTATAGATGTGGGAATGATGGAGTAGGTGTCTTCTTGCATTGTTAGTCCTGGGTTTTGAGTTAAAGACTTAAATCACATATCTTCTTAGAATTGTATTTTATGGCAAAGTTTTCATCTTTACCTTAGTAGTCATGTTTGAATTGTGATTATTAGTGATTTTGTTGCCACCGTTTTTTTCATTATTTCTTTTCTTAAATGTCTTTTCTTAGTGTTGCCAATAGATTAAGATGGCTGTAAATCACTTGTAAAAGAGCTGTCAAGGGTATGGCTTTCTTAAGAAGGCTTGTTACTGTACATTCTGGAATTTAAGCAGTGTTTTTTTAAGCTTGCAGTTTACGCGGTGACATCTCGTGGCAAACTCATCACCCCGCAAACATATGCTCTATCCTCTATTTTGTTGCTGCAATTGTTTTAATTGTGTACTTAATAACCCCTTAAGCTGCCAGTCCCGGTTTTATCAGGGATACAGAAACATGCCTTGTGTGCTGGGCTCGGTTATAACCGGGATAGGGTATTCCCCAGAAGAAAACAGTTTTGCGTGCGCGTAGCGCTCGAGGCCCGGGAGTTAGGGCTACCGGCTGTTTCGCGGGTTTCGTGAGGGAGGTCAAGGGTCAAACAATTTTTATTTTTGCTTGGCGAAAAAAAGGAGCTTGAATTCCTGATTTTTTACAATTTAAGAGCCGCAGATGTAAATAAATTTTACAGTACATGATGATGAGACTGAAACTTTCTGAAAGCTGTCCTGTCAGACGTTGATTGAGTGCCTGTGTTTTTTGTGATAGAGTACTGAAGGCTGTCCTGTCTCAGGTTGATGGAGTGCCTGGTTATTTTGGGCTTACCATGCTATTGTGTTGGCTGTAGGAGTGACCAGTCTACTGTAGAAAGTGTCAGACTTGCTGAGAAAAGGAAAGAATGGGTTTTACACTCCTGTGGTTCCGTCAAGTCAAACTGGGATTAGGATATAGTAATGGAACAATGATGATTTGGAAGATCCATTTTCTAATTTGTTTCTGTCACGTGTTAAAAAGTGAATTTTGTTCAACCAAAGTTTTGAAAGATTGCAAGACTGTAAAAAGAAAGGCACAAGAAAGCAATTAGGAGTCAAATTTGATTTGTTCCTGTGAAATTTTAAATATTAACTTTTCCTTTCATCTCAAAAACGCATACTTACTTACTTACTTTACTTTGGTCGAGCTCCCGCTCGAACCAGACTTGAAAGCTTTCTCCACTCCACTCTATCTTCCATCAGGGACTGGATTTCCTTCACTTCAGTAAGGTTGGTATCGGCTCTTAGTGTATCGATGAAGGTGCCTTTTGGTCTTCCCCTGCTTCTTTTCATACATTGGTATGTTATTTGTGAAAAAGAAAAGAATTTGTTATTACAATATTTACATTGCTTAATTTGGCACTAAGTTTGTCCCTCCGAGAGTCCCTGTTCGTTGAATTCTTTTGTTTTGTCATAAGAAGATTATGCCAGAGTTTGACAGTGATAAAGATATCAGAAAACTGCAGTATGCAAGATATTTCCATTCCAGAAAAGACCAACAGTGGTGCAGTACTGGTAGCTCTTGATAGATGGTGCTCATGTACTATAGATTTGTATGTTGATGACACAATATGTGTGTATTGATTATGAAGTACAATTTTAAGTGACTTCTTCCCCATTTTGAAGATGATCATTGTATTTTTTTCATCAAAATTGAAAGTATTCTGGATAAGAAAAACCTTCACGACATTCAAGAATACAGCTATCCTACATATCTATGTGATTCTGTAGTCTTTACAGATTGGTATTGGATAAGAAAGTTCTTTTATACACAACCAAGTGTTTTAGTCAAGTCGACGTGTCGAATAAAACCCTTGATTCTATACAAAGACCGCCCTACCAACCTAATGAAACTATTCACGGACTTTAACTACTGTTCCAATTTTACGTTGTGTACCTATATATACTTCTTTAGCCTGAATTCAATCAAGCCTCCTGTGACCGCTCGCCGCCCTGTAAAGAAACCCCCCGGACAGCTGGAGTTTGCGTTATACAGACTAATACTGCTTGATTTACCATTGTTAAATTTGATGATGTTGTGTTTTCTGCAGTGCCCAGATGGGAGGACTTCTCTGTGAGGAACAGGGAAACTACCAGAACGTGAAGTATTGTGGCTACTGCTCCCACCACTACTCCAAACTGGTCAAAAATGTAAGTACAGGGAGGAACATTGACATGTAGGCTGTGACTCTGGAATATGTGTAGTTTATATGTAGATTGTAGGAGTCCTCCTAATCCTATGATCTTCTCTTTACTTAATCCATCTTTTCTTTACTTTATACAGTTGTGTGTGTTTAGGTGAGTTTGCTGTGTGTATGAATGTGTGTGTTTGTTTGTGTGTTGTGTGTCTGTTCGTGTTTGTATGTTGTGTTTGTGTGTGTTGTATTGTATTGTATGTGTATATGAATATGTGTTACATGCGTGTTGTGTTGTGCGTGTTGTGTTGAGTGTGTTTTGTAAGAAATACTTTTTTTTCTTGCCACCCAGAAAATCGTGTAGTATCAAGGTTATCTGTTACAGGTTTTGATCATTATCCTTGTAGGCATTTTTTGTTGCTTAAATTTGTTGGCAATACTGTAAAAAGCAAAAGCATACACAGTAGTCCTAGGAATAAACAAAATATAGTTTAAGTTTTTGTGTTCTATGTTTCAATACTACACACAATGTTCAATAAACATGTGGACAACCAAAGTAATGCTGGGACAACCACAGTTTCTCATTTGGCAACTTCTCAAGAGGACCCTCCTCTAAAAAAAACACACGACTGAACAGACTGTTAAGATTGGTACTTGGCTCTCTATCTTCTTTTTCCTTATACCTGCTTGGCACAGTCTTTTTGGCAACACCCCAGGGGCGGGCCTGTTTTCTCTTGTTGCAAATTGGGGCTCCAAAGTGTGGTGTGTAGAGATTTGGGCCGTGGTTTAAATGTGGCCCTCTGTTGTCCCATGCAGGAACTTGGTTTTCTACAAGGTCCAGTTGATCCACAACAACCAGTAAGTATTCCTGACTCCAATAATCTCATTTCATGGGGGTCAAAACTAGACCAAAGTCACTCAGAACTTATGTTGGATGATGGTGTTGAAGTATCTATGATTGAAGCTAATCATTTTTTGGCAAACGTTCACGGAAATTGAAAGATTAAAATTCAATGTTCAAATTCAAGATACACTATCATTGCATTGAGATCATTAGTGTCCTGCAAAGTTCATTTATTTTTGCAGGGACCTAGTTTTCTTGTGAACTAGTAACTCAGGAATATTGTGTAATTTACATCTGAACATTTTTGTTTGCAATTTGTGCTGGAAAATAAAGAAAAGTTATCAAGGCCAAATTTTGATGCTATTTTTACCAGTATTGTAGATGTCAATTGCTATGATGACAGGACAATTTGTTATTATTACATTAGGTATTTGTTAAGTTATTTTTGTAATAATTTATTTATCATCTGTGTTCCCGTGACACCCCCCTTCCAAACTGGACCCCTGGGAAGAACGGTCAAGGCCAACAGGGCATTCTAGTCTAAATAAAGGACATTGATTGATTGATTGATTGATTGATTGATTGATATACAGTATTAACCACGTTCATCTTGTCTGATTAACAGAAGAAGGATTCCAACATCAAACCCATCCCGGCGTTTCGATACCAGCTGACAGACTCTTACACGTCCCCGGATCGCCCCACCCCGGCACCGTCAAAACCCCAGCAGAGACATAAAAAGGCGGACCGTGAGAAAACGGTTAAACCCAAGAAGTTGAAGGTCGCAGAAACGGTTACGACATCGGCCCCGGACACCCCTCCTAGTTCGAGTCCTGCCGCGATGAACAGTATGTTTAGCAGCTCTCTAAGGAGCTTGGAAGAAACCACACAGAAGTTCACGAGTGCGAACTTTATTGAGAGCCCCGGGCCGCCCCAGCTCACTCCCATCCAGCCGAACTACGAGGGCCCCCCGGTGGTACTAAAGAAAAAACCTGGTAGGAAACCGAACAGTGCGAAAAACGCAGCTTCAAACCAGAACCACAATCAGGACAAAAATTCGGAGAGTTCGATCACATCGGCTTCAGAGTTTCACGGTTTCACCCCCATGGACACGAGTCAGGATTCCGACAAACAGTCACGAACGTCAGACGATAATAACTCCAAGCCTCCGACACCACAGCCCCGGCCGCCATCTTTAACATCGAACCACTCAAGCGCGTCGTGTCCATCCGAATCTGCCAATCAGAGAGTTGCCACGCCCGTATCCGTGGCATCAACCACGGTCTCCGTGACGACCACGTCAGCCATGTCAACGACGACGGCGTCCAAATCGACCTCGGCGGTTTCCCCGCACCAAGCGTACGAGAGCAGCTTCCAGGACTTTATCAAATCCAAGTACGGCACGACCGCCGGAAACCTGACCTTGAACTTGAACTCTACTTCCAGTTCCACCACTGCAGTAGCCACGGCAACCACCACGACAACAACGGTCACGGCGCTAGCGCAAGAAAACTCCGCTTCAACCATCTCGCAGCCGTCGCAAGCCGTCAAACGACCGCGGGCGGCCAAGTCGGGCGACAAGCCCGAGAAGAAGAAGCACAGAATCAGCAAGAAGAAGCACGACGGTCCGGGGAGGCCCCCGAAGACGAAAACGGTGAAGGAGCTGGTGACCATGCAACAGCAGGCAGTGGAGAACGCACAGAGGGCGCTGCAGAGCCCCACGGGCATCCAGAGCGGGTATGTGGCAGTGTTCTTTCTCACCAGGATTTTTTCACAGCATAGGGGTCAGGTACAGAAGGCCAACTTTGCACGGTGCAAGTCACTCGCAGAGTGCCAATGACATGATAACGGTTGGTAGTCTGGCATCTTACCGCACAAAATTTTGAAATTTTGAAATAAGACACTATTTCCTACATTTTGAGGGATAAATTTTTTCCTCAGTCACATCCTCATTCTAAAGCCAAATATGAACTTTTTATAAGACGGTTCTTCCCAGAAAGAAACACCCCTATGCTCATTGAAACACAGCATCGGGGTCCAGATCACAGCATCGGGGGCCCCTATGCTGAAAAGGCCTGGCGAGAACACTGATATGATGACGTATCTACAGCAATAGAAAAATGTTGGACTAATTATAATGTATTTAAAGATCAAATACATGCCAAAAACGCGAGCTGTGGCAAAGCCGCATTGCACTACCACTAGCTACTTGAAAAAACATCATGCTTAACCTCAATTTAGGATGACTGCTTTACCTTTTACTTAAACTATATGTATCTCTATCATCACTCCGTGGCAGGTACTCGAACCGGGACAACGTGACCACGATGTACGCCAGCGCGCTGGGTCAGCAGAACGGGCCGATGTCGCAGGTGTCGCCCACGCAGTCTACCTCATCCAACACCTCCCCTCGCATCCCGTCAGGTAAGACGCTGCCGGGCACACTCCTTATGCTTACATTTGCCCGTAAGTCTGAGTTAGAATGATTTGGGGTCTCAGCCGGGCCCAAAAATAGCCCTGCTTGTGTCGCCGATGCAGTCTACCTCATCCAACACCTCCCCTCGCATCCCGTCAGGTAAGACACTGCCGGGTACACTCCTTATGCTTACATTTGCCTGTAAGTTGTGGGGTCCTGTGGCGCAACGGCAGAGTTTCGTCTCAGAACCAAGAGGTCCTGAGTTCGAATCCTGTCATGTCACCGATCTTGTGCCCTTGGGAAAGGCACTTTACACGACTTTCCTCACTCCACCCAGCTGTAAATGGGTACCTGACTTCAGTTGGGGAAGGTCGTATTGAGGTCACCTGGTGGCGCCAAATGGCAGCCGCCCAGACCCTTGCGACAGTTCCACAAAATACAAGTGTGGATAAGATATTACATATATGTTGTGTAGTGTGTGAAACCTGTAATACCCTGCATCAATTCAGCGCTAGAAAGGCTGCCATTGCGGGTAATTTCTGACCAATAAAAGCTTTAAAAAAACACAACAAAAAAACAAGTCTGAGTTAAAATGATTCGGGGTCCCAGTCGGGCCCAAAAATAGCCCGGCAGGTGTCGCCGATGCAGTCTACCTCATCCAACACCTCCCCTCGCATCCCGTCAGGTAGGACCTTTTATTTTCATTGGTCAATTACCAGTGCAATGGCAGCCTTTCTAGTGCTGAATTGCTGCAGGGTTTACAATCACATAATACACATAGGCAACAGATACATATTTGCTCCACACATGCATTTTGTGGAACTGTCGCAAGGGTCTGGGCGGCTACTTTCGGCGCCACCAAGTGACCTCAATAAGACTTCCTCGAACGGAGTCAGGTACCCATTCACACCTGGGTGGAGTGGGTAAGTTGTGTAAAGTGCCTTTCCCAAGGCCACCAGATTGGTGACATGACAGGATTCGAACCCGGGACCACTACTTGGTTCTGAGCCGAACGCTCTGCCGTTATGCCACATGACCCATGCTAGGGTACCCTCCTTATGCTAAGGTCCCAATTTGTAAAACTACTAAAAAGGACTCAAGGTAGTTGAAGAGCTGTTCTTTTATTCATTTTCGGACATGACCCCTACGTGGCCCCGTTGGGCACCCTGCGGCTGCCGGTCTATTTGGAAAATTTGTGTTGGAAATTGCTGTTCAACTTTGCTTTAGAATGAATGATTACTGCCAACACAGATTTCAAACTAACCAGCAAAGAGACTGAGGGGAAACTCATTATGGTTGGTGAGGGGTTGCTCCACATGAATGGGTTAAAGGAAGACCAAGCGATATTAGGGCCCGAAAGTTCTGATCACAGAATGATAGAATAACACAGAATAAGATCAAAAGAGCACATTTTATTCAATTCAGCTTCACCACACACAAAAAACATCACATTTGCATTATTATACATATTATACACCTTGACTCCCAGGATACAATTTACAAGAGATGTCTACAGTTTATAAACTCCATATTGTTATATAGATAAATTTCAACAACCATCAGAGCTGTGATTGTCTAACTGTTACAGTAGAATTAGGTCTTAGGATAGGTTGCCTATTTCTGAAAGAACCAAAAAAGTACTTCCACTTTTGCTATAATGTTAACATTCCTACTGAACCAATACGGCATTTGAGGTGTGCTGTCCTAACTCTCAGGCTGTCCATGAGCTGTGTTTTACAGCAAGATGTGCTGTCCTAACTCTCAGGCTGTCCATGAGCTGTGTTTTACAGCAAGATGTACTGTCCTAACTCTCAGGCTGTCCATGAGCTGTGTTTTACAGCAAGATGTACTGTCCTAACTCTCAGGCTGTCCATGAGCTGTGTTGTACAGCAAGATGTACTGTCCTAACTCTCAGGCTGTCCATGAGCTGTGTTGGACAGCATGTGAGATGTGCTGTCCTAACTCTCAGGCTGTCCATGAGCTGTGTTGTACAGCTAGATGTGCTGTCGAACTCTCAGGCTGTCCATGAGCTGTGTTATACAGCTTGATTTGCTGTCCTAACTCTCAGGCTGTCCTTGAGCTGTGTTATACAGCTTGATTTGCTGTCCTAACTCTCAGGCTGTCCATGAGCTGTGTTGGACAGCATGTGAGATGTGCTGTCCTAACTCTCAGGCTGTCCATGAGCTGTGTTGTACAGCTTGTCTGCACCAGTGTGCTGTGAACCACTCCTGTACAGCATCCCACTTACACTTGAAATCTCCTTTCTCTCGTCCACTCCATAAGGACCCCAGCTGTCTCTCTTTGAAGGATGGTCTCTCTCATAGTCATAGTTTGGTTTGATGTTGGCCTGTGTTGACAGTGATTGGCCGTCTGATTGGGTGACCCGTCGTTTGACGCTTGTTGCCCGTTGGTTAGTGGTATTTGTCAGTGATGTATAACCATGGCCTCTCTCATGGTTTGGTTGGATGGTGGCCGGTGTTGACAGAGACTGGCCCTCTGATTGGGTGACCCGTTGTTTGACGCTTGTTGCCCGTTGGTTAGTGGTATTTGTCAGTGATGTATAACCATGGCCTCTCTCATGGTTTGGTTGGATGGTGGCCCGTGTTGACAGAGACTGACCCTCTGATTGGGTAATGTTTGTTGCCCGTTGGTTAGTGGTATTTGTCAGCGATGTATAACCATGGCCTCTCTCATGGTTTGGTTTGATGGTGGCCTGTGTTGACAGTGACTGACCCTCGTCTGCATTGTGGGTCACTGCATATGGCTGAAGCTGTGGCCCTTGGTCTTCATCATGGGTCATTGCATATGGCTGAAGCTGTGGCCCTGGGTCTTCATAGGTCACAGAGTATGGCTGAAGCTGTGGCCCTGGGTCTTCATCGTGGGTCACTGCATATGGCTGAAGCTGCGGTCCTGGATGTTCATAGGTCACAGAGTATGGCTGAAGCTGTGGCCCTGGGTCTTCATCGTGGGTCACTGCATATGGCTGAAGCTGTGGCCCTGGGTCTTCATCGTGGGTCACTGCATATGGCTGAAGCTGCGGTCCTGGATGTTCATAGGTCACAGAGTATGGCTGAAGCTGTGGCCCTTGGTCTTCATCGTGGGTCACTGCATATGGCTGAAGCTGCGGTCCTGGGTGTTCATAGGTCACAGAGTATGGCTGAAGCTGTGGCCCTTGGTCTTCATTGATGGTAGTCATTGCATACGGCGCAAGCTTGCCATTTTTCCCTTTCCCTGACACATCCATGTATGACACAGCGTACGGCTCAATGTCATCATTGTCCTCTAGATCTGAAGCCCGGATGTGAGCAAAGGAAGTCGTAGCGTACGGCGCAAGCTTTCCGTTTTTCCCTTTCCCTGACACATCCATGTATGACACAGCGTACGGCTCGATGTCATCATTGTCCTCTAGATCTGAAGCCCGGATGTGAGCAAAGGAAGTCGTAGCGTACGGCGCAAGCTTTCCGTTTTTCCCTTTCCCTGACACATCCATGTATGATACAGCGTACGGCTCAATGTCATCATTGTCCTCTAGATCTGAAGCCCGGATGTGAGCAAAGGAAGTCGTAGCGTACGGCGCAAGCTTTCCGTTTTTCCCTTTCCCTGACACATCCATGTATGACACAGCGTACGGCTCAATGTCATCATTGTCCTCTGCTGTCTGGTCCCGAGCAGAAGTTTGTTGTCTGCCTGTGGCTGTGACTCTGTCCATTGTTCGCGGTCCGGCCGAGTTTGAGTAGGCAACAGCGTACGGATCAATCTTATCGCTTCCATCTGTTTCAGCAGTGCCACGACGGCGGTTGTACAAGTAGGCAACAACCACCGATGCCAACACAAGGAGGAGGGGCACAACAGCAGCAGTGATGATGGCGTTGACATGGGGATCGTCCTCAGTGATGATTGGGCCGTGGAGAAGAGTGACAACGTGGATCCCTGTCGTGTACCCAGAGCCTGGCATGTTGTTAGTGTATAGCGTCTCTGTGGGAGTGGCGTTGTTGTACAGACTCGTGTTGATGGTAGGGGGAGCTGTTGTCTGGCAGACATCCTTCCTCATGGTGGTGAGGAGAATTCCGCGCAGGTCAGCCGGTGATGCACACTTCAGAATGGTCGAAGCAGTAATCTGGTCAAGGTACGGCAGGTTGCAGATGAACCACGTTAGATTCCCGTCACAGATCAGCTCGTTGCCCGTTATAGTGAGATGTAAGTTCTGGTTCTGACTCAGACGCAGGACCTGGCTGTTGATTGTGGTGATGTGGTTTGTTGCCAGGCTTGCAAGCTCCAGTGCTGCAGGCGGCAGGAGTGCATCAACGGGCACGGAACGCAGGCGGTTCTGGGTCAACAGCAGCTTGGCAAGGCAAGGGTGGCCACGGAACGCATGCGGGGATATGACGGAAATGGCGTTCTTTCGAAGGTCCAAGAATCTTAACTTCTCAAGTCCAAGGAAGGTGTCAGGTTCTGAGGATAAACAAAGCAAATAGATTTGTTAAATTTCAAAGTTTTAGAGGGATTTGATTACACTGTAAGAGGCTCAAGGTGGTCAGGCGTTTGCGATGTTTTAAATTAGCATTGACAATGATTATATTACTTTTTAGGATTATTATTACAAACATTTTTGTTTCAAAAGAAGATGGCAAATAGAAAGCCACAAACTAAACGTTTTGATACCCCATTTACATGTAACATGGCTATTTTTGAAGGACCCTTTTCAACACACATTTATTTTATCTACGTAGAATTTTTGCTTTTTCTCCTGTAACAACAGTTACGACTACACCAGTACAATGTACATGTACATGCACCGTATACTTCTCTCATATTACGCACAAAAGTAACTCGGAATAAGTACCTATCGGGCATATGTTTAAAATACAATAAAAGTACCCCCAAGAGTAAAAGTAACTACAGGAAAATTGCAAAATCGACACCTAAATTATTAGGAATATATAATAATTGTACAAAAATAAGGTCATTTGAGACTGTAGAAAGAAACACCCATGTGTACGTGCCCAGCCTCACCCATACCAAATTGCAGGCCATTGGGCTATAATATCAGGAGCCCTAAAAGCACATTTTGTCAAGACAAACATACCAAGACTGGAGATACGGTTGTCATCAAGGTAAAGGACTTCCACCAATGGGAGCCCTCGAAATGCCCCTGCCTGCACCGTGGATACATTCGACTTTTGGATGTACAGGATGAGAAGACCCGGGCTATTGGGGAAAGCCCGCTCCGGAATCGTAGAAGAACGGAGATACTTGATGAAGATCGAACGCGTGGCTTTGTCGAAGTCGGTCGGTATGGCGTGGAGACATGCTGGGAAGTTGTACGTTCCTCCGTGTCCAACCCAGCTGCAGGGTGAGCCCTCCCACTCGTCATGTGGACAGCGGCAGGTGATTGCCCTTGTTGGGCGCCATTGAACTCGAGAGGAACGACAGCTGTCAGGGCACCGCAATTCTGCTGCGGACACGGACACGGAAAGCAGATGATTTGAAACCACGAGTAAGAAGTACAGGAGTGCCTTGTTTCGCGCCATCGTGTGGACTGTTCTGTCACTGCAAAATGCACCAGGCCTTATGAAGCCAGACGGATCATGACTGTCTTCATACATCATACATTTTATTTCTGAATATACATTTTGGACCTTTGATGTTTCTGATTGTCGAAGCCTAAGCCGCACTCCCAATAATTTTTTAATGGGATTGGCCCATGTAGTCTCATGTTTTCATGTAACACATGTTTTGTATCATTACTATGTATACCTTCTGTTACTTATATATATAACTTTATTGCCTAACACTTGTACAAGGTACAAAATACATTAGTATATTAGGCCACACTGTCTTAATTTTATGGATGTCATCCTCTGGAGACCCCAAAATTAATTCGAGAGGGCGATAAAAAGAATCCAGCCAAAGAAAATGCTTCTAAACCACAGGACTACAAAGCTGGTGTTGCGAATTGAATCACAGCAGCATGTTATTTCTTAGCCTTAGCAGAGCATTTGGAATCATGAGTCATTAGTATGTTTACCTTCACGAAAGGGGAACATTTTGTTTTTGCTATGTTGTTTCTCTTCTCATGTTCCAAATAAGTAAGGTCAATGACCTGGACCAGATGGTTGTCACCATGGTTACTGGTAAAGTAGCAGACACCCTGTGGTGTTTGATTACATAATGTAGCAAGTGGCAGGACAGAGCTGGAAGGGCTGGTCACCATCTATATGAATGTGTTTGAGTAAGAAATAAAACACAGCTTTTAGAAAATTTTATTTGCTTACAATAGTTGCCTTTCCAGTTTACCTTTGATTTCAACTAAGCTTTAATATTCAACACTTCAGGGAAACGTCTGGATGTTAATCAATAACCACTTCCCAAAGGCATCTCTGTTATCCAAGCTCTCAGTCTGTGAGAGTGAATACATGGCATACATGTAGGACAGGGAAGGGGTATCAAAGGAATTCTTTCTCCATGCTGCGTGTGTGTGTGAGACTCATTTCTGGATGCAATCAACTCAGCTTGCTTTTCGTGTTGGTGATCACATTGTTTTGTATATATAGAATACAACAGGATGTATTCCGTATTGCTCGAGGTGCCGGCCCAACCGGGAGTTGTATCGCCCGACTTGCGGGAGGGCTGGGACTGAGGGTGATGCGGAATACAACATGTTGTATTTTATTTATGTCATACCCACCCGAAAAAACACATTTCAATGGGAAATGCGCCAGAAGTTGAGAGAGTTTTGTGTCCTTGAACAAAATATTGGAGAGTCAACAGATAGGGACAGAAATATAGTATATTAGGTAATGCCAATTGACACATCACTAGTTTAAATACAATGTTATTAACAATCTTTAAAAATCAATCCTGACATGATCTTTTATGACCCATACCTTTCGGCCATTCCATTGGCATGCTGCCTGCCAACTTTGCTTATTGTTCCAGGACCCAGTTGTTAATTTTTCTTGATAATGAAGAGTTGAATTGCATATAATTTCTGTAATATAGAAATATCATGTTTCAATTATGAGCAGTCTGCACCAAAAAAAGTCAAAACAATGTGATAGGTGTAAACTACACATTTAAGCAGTCTGCCAGGGACTTGAAAGATGACTTTGACATGATCTTAGATGTTTTAACTTTTATGACCCATACCTTACGGCCATTCCATTGGCACACTGCCTGCCCACTTTGCTTACAGTTGCAGGACCCAATTGTTAACTTTTTTTAGATAATTTTAATGACTTTGACATGATCTTAGGTGTTGTAACTTTTATGACCCATACCTTTCGGCCATTCCATTGGCATGCTGCCTACCAACATTGCTTATTGTTCCAGGACCCAGTTGTTAATTTTTCTTGATAATGAAGAGTTGAATTGCATATAATTTCTGTAATATAGAAATATCATGTTTCAATTATGAGCAGTCTGCACCAAAAAAAGTCAAAACAATGTGATAGGTGTAAACTACACGTTTATGTAGTTTCGCAGGAACTTTACAAATGACTTTGACATGATCTTAGGTGTTTTAACTTTTATGACCCATACCTTACGGCCATTCCATTGGCACGCTGCCTACCAACTTTGCTTACAGCTGCAGGACCCAGTTGTTAATTTTTTTGATAATGAAGAGTTGAATTACATATGATTTCTGTATTCTAGGACTAGGAGTTAGAAATATCATATTTCAATTATGAGTAGTCTGCACCAAAAAAAGTCAAAACAATGTGATAGGTGTAAACTACACGTTTATGTAGTCATGACAAATGAATTTGACATGATCTTAGGTGTTTTAACTTTTATGACCCATACCTTACGGCCATTCCATTGGCACACTGCCTACCAACTTTGCTTACAGCTGCAGGACCCCGGGAGTTACAGAGTCAGACCGACGACCAAATCATAGGCATCCCTCATCAGCGCCAAACAGATGATGGTTCGTTAGATATCATAACTTAAAAACTGATTCTAATCATAAGTTTCTACTGGTGATACTAGCTCCTGTTCTCTTCTGCAGTGAAATCTATCCTGTGTATAATTTACTTGCATTTTCTTGGAGTAAAGCTGATCCAGATTCAGAGGAGCATTCTAATCTAGAAAGTTTGAAATGCGGTGCTGGTTGTATGATCATGAGATTCTTTGTAAAATTGCATGATTTTGTGTAACTTAAAAGACAGCTATTATTGATTAGCCTGGAATCCATCCTATTCTAATTCTGGTTCGCTACTCTGATCGCTTCTCAGCCAACTAGTCTGACACGACATGTAACTAGGATCTAACTTATGGGATGTATACCAGGCTAATTTTTCCTGTATGAAAATATTATAATGACATTTGTTCCTTACTACACAATAACTCAGGAACGAAGGAAATTAGAGCTCTTCCACCATTGCAAGCAGTGGGTTATGAAGGATCAAGGGAACAGAACTAACCAAATATTATACTTTAGACCTTTACATCATTAGCTGGACTGATCCATCGGTACAGGGTGAAATTCTTTTATCCCAATTATTTACTCTTAAAAGAAATGTTGTTTGATGTGTCTTTTGTTTTTTCTCCGACCAGGCGGTTTGCTGAGTCAGATGCAAGCGAGGGACACGCGCCCTGCCCACCCCTACCAGCTCAACATGAACCATGCCACCTTCTCCAGCGACCTGCTCAGAAGAAGAGGTACTGTAATTCTTGTTTCTTTCACTGTAACTTTATGTTCATTGTTTTCAGTCACCCCTGTACTGTGAACTTATCATCGCCATTAAAAATCTGTTGTTATTATTTATGATTCCTTCACAGTCATCCATTCTGTAAATCACTTGCTGCCACCATGAAGTTAAAGTTTAGTGAAAATGTCAATTTTCCTTACATTGGGAAATTTTGCTAGTGTGAAGATAAAGTAAACAAGAGTTCCGCGACCTCATATCTCCATGAACAATTCTATTTATGCAAATGACATACACATCTACATAATATATGCTTAATCATAAACACCTTTATCTTACTTACACATGTTGCAATATTGACAGTCCTACAATTTTCCAATTTGATGAATTCCTGTGTTTTTGCATTAATTATGCAAATGAGGAATTTATTTGCATAATTGGTACCTGTTGATGCTCAACTTTCCATAAACTACATATGTTACATGTATTTGAGTCTTATAATGGAAAACACTGCAAATATAGATTTTCCTCATTAGCTATGCAAATTAAGTCCCAATTAGGATAATTTGCACTTCATTATGTAAATCTCTGTCTAAGCTACCTGCATACTAAATATCACGGATATCCGTCGTTCCTTTGTTCAGTTATTCTCCTTAGAAGGTTTTCACGATGACGCCCCTGCAGTTCCAGAGCAAGCTGCTAGGGGGCCAAAACCTACACTACTTTTTCATTACGTCTCAAGCTATCTGCCACCCAAAAATCAAGACCACAGCACGTCCAGGTCAAAAGATACAAAAATTGAAGTTCTGCTGCAGTACCAAGGTCACATACCAGGGGGCCCAAAATTGACCCTGACCTTCGGCTTCACAACACCCGCCCACATACCAAATATCATTGTAATCCATCGAGAGGTTCTTGAGTTATGCTGACTACAAGAGTCCGGAAACACAACACAAACACACACACACACAGACACGCCAAAAACAATATCTCCATTTTTCATGGAGATAATTACGATAAGGCCACAGCAAGGAAATTCTAACATTTTATAGATGACATCCTCTGCAGACTAGATACAAATTCAAAAGCGGGAAAAATTTAAGTCTTCAACATACGTCACATTTTTTCCTGGTTGTGAATCGGCCCAGTGCGACGTATGTCTGGGATTTTTATGGCCCGTCCGTACGACCATAAAAATGCCTGTCTTACGACGCCGGGGGCCGATTTACACCCAGGAAAAAAGGCGACGTACAAAGTTGTCGTATTTCATTGTCGTACGTCCAGAAAATTTTCCCACTGTGTATCTGGTCTACATGAACCTATATATGCAATGTTAACCTTAAAATAATGCAAATATGACCTTAAACTCTTACATTCTGTATACATGCCCTATAGCCTAGTCCTGATCTAAGAGTGTTCTTATTGCAGATTTGGATGGGGCATCTGCAGTCGACCCCCCGACCCTGTCCACTCCCGGTGTTACAGCGCTCAACGGACCCAGACACCCCTCTGGCGGCTCGTCGCGAGGCCCGTTGTCTCCTAGGTTTTCGGATGGACCCAACCATTCCATGTAAGTTTGGACAGACATGGCATGTAGGGAGAAAACCCTTCATCAACATTAGCTTGTAGTGCTGTTGTTCAACTTGTAGTGCTTAGTGGCAGGTAGGCCAGCAAGTTTCCTTGCTGTTTCTGTAGCATGGTATATTTTTACAGGGAGGGGTTACTAGCTGTTCCCCTGTAACATGTTCTAGGCACCTCTTCGAACACAGGACCGCTATTTTATGCCCCTTTCGAAAGACGGTGCATTTATCTGGTGGCAAGGTGGTCTTGGGTTTGGGTTGTTGGCTTGGTTGAATCTAGTAAGCGGTTCTAAAACCCACCACACTTATCAAAAAGAGGGACCCATCCTAGTGTGAGTGGATCAAACTTTACAATCCGGTCTCACATAGGCAGTACCTACTGTACAAAACTGGTGTGTTACTCCCAAACGCATTTTATTGGCTGTGGAAAACAAAGTAACAAAGTATGGAGTGTATGTGTATACTAGTATGAATGATATACTAAAAGCCCCTTTCACCACCTTAATTTCTGCAACATGTCTTACATACCTTCTAGGCAACCTTTTCCCACCAGTATTGAGCAACTGCTGGAGCGCCAGTGGAACGAAGGGTCCCAGTTTCTTATGGAACAGGCGGCGCACTTTGACAGTAAGTACCATTTTCACTGGTCTGGATTTCTTTTTGAAAATGCTCCTTGTAATTTTACCTCCAGAGCACATGTCATGATTTGAAGGTAATGTGAAATATACTGTAAATCTTGAAATGTTGCAGTGATTTTATTAGCAGTGACCTCTCTACTGCAAAATCATGACATAATGATTGCAAATATGTTTTACTGGAGAATCGTAAATTTGGCGAAAACATCCTTTACCCCCCTGCCGTAAGATTGAGTCTCAACAAAAATAAATGAATTTACAGTAGTCCAGAGTAGTAGACATGTACAGTCAAACTTGTACAGTCAAAAAGACCACTCAGGGGACTGATAAAATCTGGACTATGTGGACAGGTGGTCACTATAGCCAATATTCTTAAATGCTTGTGTCAATGGGGAAAACTGTTCTAAGGGACTACAAAAACTGGTCACTTGTACAGGTTTGACTATGTATCAATTGCCAGGTGGTCCTTATGTACAGTTTGTCACTTATATAGGTTTTACTGTAGTATTGTAATTTTCTGGTAGCCAATAACAGACATGTAGTTATTTAATTTTGCTGTCCTGTTCTCCCCCCACCTGTTCGGCAAGTTGCCACCCTGCTGTCCTGCCTGCACCAGCTGCGCCAGGAGAACCAGCGGCTTGAGGACCACGTCCACACCCTGCTGGCGCGCCGAGACCACCTCCTGGCCGTCACCGCACGCCTCTCCGTCCCGCTCAACGCGCAGGCCACCCCACAGGGCTCCCCCGGAAACAACCCGCTGCAGGTACGGTTATTAACATTACTGTAATTCACTTTATCTTCACGGTAGCAAAGTTTCACGGTGTCAAGAAAATTTACATTTTCACTGAACTTTAACTTCACGGTGGCGGCAAGTGATTTACAGAACGGATGTGTGAAGGAATCATAAATAATAACAACAGGTTTTTAACGGCGATGATAACTTCACGGTACAGAGGTGACCATGAAAACAGTGAACATAAAGTTACAGTGACAGAAACAGGAATTACAGTAATAACAGGACAGAAGAAACAGGACGGATCCTTTCTCTAGCTTCTGTCCAACATGAAATAAAATAATACTATATATACAAAGCACCGTTAACAATGTACATATGCAAAATGAGAAATAATGTCAAGAAACAGGAGTATAAAGAAATACATGCAAAAAACGGATACAGGTGAAGTAGATTGGTATCAATTGTGGGAACGTTTATTAAGGTTAGACATCCCGGTCAGTGTTCTAGCCATCCTGAAATTTTTGTCACTCAAATGTCATGCAAATGTCCCCCGCTGCAGGGCATCGCGTTACAGCAGAACGGGAACCCGCACCGCAACAACAGTCCCGGATCGTTACCCAGCACGCCGCTGACGAACCAGCTCCCAGGGGGTGGGGTAGGGGAGCCCCACCCCTCCCCGGTGCAGGGGCGCTCCCCGGCGTCGAATCCCGGCCCCAGCCCCCAGCGGAGCAGCGGCGCCCACGCCGAACTCAGCCTCTCTATGCAGGACTTAAACCAGCAGCTCTCCACGGGGAGGAAGTCCAAAAGCCCCGGCTCCTCCCAGAGATCTAACACGCCCCAGCAGTCCAGAGCCAACAGGTCCACCCCCAACCACATGCCCAACTTGACCTCCAAGAACATCTCCCCGAACTTGGCGGCACACGAACCTTCAATGTCAAACCACGTCTCAGACAACAGCGCTGAAACCAACCCAAACCACAAAAAAACCGGCCTCAGCTCGAGTCTGGGTCAGCTGCCGGCCCAGGAGCACAACCCACACCCCTCTGTCATCAGTGAGATAGCCAAAGGTCACGGTCATGTCAACCAGGCCAAAGGTCAGAGTTCACAGGACAACCCAGGTCACCACCCGGTCATGAAGGGTCATGGACACCAAGGAGACATGATGCCAGTCATGATGGCAGGAAGGTGAGAAAACTCTTCTAAGAAGTTCAGAAAATGATTGTGAAGAAAAGGATTTTTATCATGGTGGTGCCAAATTTGTGTATTGTTTAGGTTTGGTAAGCTGTATCATTCTTCCTTTCTTAAGATAAGATTAAGAAGCTTTTAAGGTAGTTTGGAATTGTTAGAGTATTATTTGTCTTTGATTAAACATATTTGGCTATCAACTCTATGTATTGGTCACCAAAGAGGTGTTGCATATACACAATGTACCATTCGTAATGCACTACTGTTTGAAATCATTTATTTCATTGTAATAAGAAGCATGTGCCACTGTCACTACTGTTTCCCTACAATGTAGCTTCTTTAAATTGCATTCTGATGATTTTGTACTTGTGCATGTATTGGAAGTAAATTCATACAATAACATAGTTCTAGTCATAGTTTGCTTGCCCATGACACATCCTGACATTGTGTGTTGGCTGTATGTAGGGAGATGGGGACACTGCAGATGTTAACTGAGCAGCAGAGACAAGCCCTGTTCTACCAACAACAACAGATGAGCCAGCTACTACAGCAGCAGCAGCAGCTTAGTCCGGTAAGGCAGGGGATGAGTGGAGAAGGGGGGTGGTTGGTGTTGGGGGGTTATTTGGGGGGGGGGGGTCTGCTGGGCAGAAGACTAGGGGTGAGATGGGGATGAGAGGGAGGGCTATGGCTATGGAAAAAATGCTGCTTTTCTAGAGTAAAGAACACGAATTAACAACATGGGCTCCCAAACAATAAGTGGGGATGGGGAAAAAAGCTATAGCTGGAGACAGCCCTGGTTAAAAGACTAGGAGTGGGGGTGGGATGGGGGTGGGGGGGGGGGATAGAGAGTGCTTTTTCCATGGAAAAATGTTGCTTTTCTAGAGTAAAACTTAATTTTTTTAATACTCATTTTCGTATCATTTGGATTTTTTATTATCATTAAGCCCAGAGAGGATGAATTATATTTGAGAAGTTCGCATGGAAAGTGCAAAATTTGAGCAAATCACTTTTTTGTGATTATGCAGTTTACAATGTGCACTGTAGGAAACAGAAGTCTTATCATTTCCCACTGTCTCTGATGTACCATTGCTGTTATGTAAGAACATGATGATTGATCCTGAGTTTTATTCCTTGTTCTGCTTCCTGGATAGAAGGCAAGACAGGTGAGAAACTAGATTCAAGTTTTAAAAAGTATCAGTCTTCTTTTTTTTTTGGAGAAAAAAACTATATATAATTCGTCTCGTATATCAAAGATCTCTTTTGAGACAAAATTGTTAACTTCAAGATGGTAATCCAAGATTGTATTATGAAGATTGTTACATTACAGTTAAGATGAGAAAGCTTTGCCGTAAAAACCCACAATGCATTTTTATGTCCCACAATTCATTTCTCTTTCCCATAATGCACGGCAGGAGCTGGTGTACCAGCTGATGCACAGACAGATGGTTGCCGGGATGTTGCAGCAGGGGATGGGGCCGAGCGACGGACACGGACCCGCGGGGATAGGGCAGATGGACGGCCATGGACCGCAGGACAGTACAGCAAAGGTGCGGTCTATGGAAAAAAATGTTGTATTACTATCCTGAAAACATCATTATAGTATACAGATATACATTTAAAAGTACAAGTATGTTAATAAACTGAACAAAGGGGTACAATTGATGTCCATGGACCGCAGGACAGTACAGCAAAGGTGAGCATTAGACTAAAGTTTAGTTTACTGTAATTCTTGTTTCTTTCACAGTAACAATACGTTCATGGTTTTCACAGTCACCTCTGTACCTTGAACTTATCATCGCCGTGAAAAACCCTGTTATTATTTATGATTCCTTCACACATCCGTTCTGTAAATCACTTGCCGCCATCGTGAAGTTAAAGTTCAGTAAAAATGTCCATGTTCCTTAAACCATGAAATTTTGCTTCCGTGAAGATTAAGTGAATTACAGTATTTTATTGTGATACCCTTTAGCTTTCTACCCTGGCTAAATTGGCATTTTGATTTTCCGTTATTTTCTCATGAATGAATTAAGAAAGAACTGTAGTTGTATTGAATATTTGCTCTGCCAGATGTTGTGCTTTAGGCGAACCAGGAAGTAATTTTAATGGGTTGTTCAGACAGGGGGATTCATGTCTGCTTAATTTTGTAATCATTGAGATTTCTTACCGATTCCTGTATTTGTTTTGCTGGAGCTGACAATTTTCTCTCTGTATCTTCACAGAAGTCGGAGAAAACTAGCAAATCTAGTCAGAAGAACAAGAAATGACCCGAAGCCATCTGGTAGACACGACATTCAGGACACCCTTCCCGTCTCGTAGGCAGCTGATTGGCCAATTGTGCTGGCGGCCGATTGGTCAGTTGTGGAAGCAGCTGATTGGCCAGTTGTGCTGACGGCTGATTGGCCAGCTGTGCAAGCGGCTGATTGGCCAGTTGTGCAAGCAGCTGATTGGTTAGTTGTGGAAGCAGCTGATTGGGCAGTTTGCAAGCAGCTGATTGGCCAATTTTGCAACCAGCTGATTGGACAGTTTTGCAAGCAGCTGATTGGCCAGCTGTGCAAGCAGCTGATTGGTTAGTTATGGAAGAATCTGATTGTCCAGTTTTGCAAAAGATTTTCTTCATCCTACCTCAGTACAAGGGAGTCCTGTTAAAATCAAGCCACAATCCTGGTCTGTTTGCGTCACTGGTTAAGATTTGTTGTACAGGGGCCTCCTAAAGGCACAGTCAAGAAGAAATTGTTCAATGCGGGATGCCCTCTGTAAAAGTTGTAGAGCCGTAGAATAAATTTCATGTTGTATCGACACATCCCTAAAATGAGAATGTAAATGAACTCAGCACTAAAATTTTTTAAGAAGATTTGCATTTGATAGTGTTGTTAATTGTTGTGAGTAACAAAGTTTGCAAGACCACTGTACACTTGTAGTTTTACTGTATATTTTTTATTTGATCTCACAGAGCAGCTCTGGTGTCATAGAACACAGTAAATACTTGACAAAATTGGGCACTGTGAAATTTGGACAGCTTGTTTCAGGCCAAAAAGCCTTTGAATTCATCCAGTTCTTAAAGTATCCCTGCTAACACTTGTTGTAAGCCTTGTATTGGTTATACAAGACAAGAGTTCCCAAACGGTCGTGTGACACTTTCCAAATGTGTGATTTCTGGCATCCTATAGTGCATCATGTGAAGACCTGTCGACATCCATGTATCAGTTGTATGCTTGGGGTAAATTAGTCTTTTCTTTTAAGTCGCGATTTATATGAAGTTGGCTTTGACAACGTTGGCGGCAGCTACCTTTTGCTTCAATTTTATGATTTAAAATTGTTTTTTTGTTGTTTTGTTCTGTGGTCAATTGTTGAATGCAACAATGAAAAATTTACTTGAGACAAGCAATCATGAACTTCTGGAGTATTAGATTCCTCCGTGACCTTTTGTAAGTGACACTGACTATGATTTGGAAATATTGTCTAAAATTGAAAAAGTTTTGCGGGCAGTAAAGAGTATCAGGCTGTCTCCTGCTTTAAATTTGTTTCTGTCACACTCATTCTTTGGGAGTCCAAGCTGTTAATTTCCTTTCTTAAGTCTGTCATTTTAAGCATATGAAAATACATTTTTTTCATTGGTGGATGTCATGAAGTTCAGGAAAAAGGTTTCACAGTTGTTTGAAAAATTCTGTCGTTCAGTATAAGTATATAGTAATACATTGGAAATATCGCAATGTCATGAGAGTTAAAACCACATAGAAGTGTCAAGATTTAAAGTAGTATCTTGATCTTGTCTTGCCATCAAACAAGGCTTACCACTTCAAGACAAAAAATCTTCTTCACATGAAAAGATGGGAAGTGATTTGTATTAATAGCAAACACTTGGGAGGGAAACGGTGCTTGATTCATGTTATTTGTTGCTCAGTGTCGTGTTTTGCATGTAATATAGCAAGTGCCAGGCTAAAGCCTTATATCCCAGGTGCTATCGTAGTTAGTTCCTTTTTAGCTCTCATGCTGTAACTAGGGAACTGACTAGGATGGCACCGGGGCTATATAGAGTAGGGATTATGTTACAATGTTTGGGGCATGCAAGTTACAAGGAAATGTTGCGCCATAGCTCCATGAATTTACAGATAGTTATTATGAAGACAAAACATATGGCAACGAAAACCACCTTTATTGACATTCAAGTTGTTACTTATCAATAGAGAAAATCATGGGGATATTAACATGAAGTTTAAGCATTCATTCTTAACATTGAAATTGAACTGGCAACCAGAAAATTAATTCAAGGGACTGAACGAACATTTTGACATCATGGAAGGAGGCTGGATGTATTTGTAATTTGCTGCAGGTAATTGAGCACAAATGTATTAAAACTGTGAAAGAGGACAGTGAAAGACAAGCAGATAAAATACTGTAAAAATTATCATGTTTTTACAGAAATCATACTTAAAATGTGTTGATTTCTGGTAGGACTCAGTGTAATACCCCGGAAAAATCACATCATAGATTGATTATAGATTTTTATGGGAAAAGTCGTTTGGTGACGCCTGTATTACATGGCACTACTCTTATGCTGGCCAACCCCGCATCCATTAGAAATATGGTGTTGAAAGGCAACCTTAGCAGGAATATGGTTAAACAGTTGCAGCTATTTCTGTGGCTACATCTTCAGCTGTGTTTAGAACCCAGAACAAATTTGTTTTACCAGTGACTAAAACTATTTATTTCAGAATCTGATACCGTAAATGCAAAAATGTTTGCGGGGATTTTTGTGATAGGGAGAAAATGGAGTGTTCGCGGTGGTTTTGAATTCGTGTTTGAAACTATAGCAGCGCTACAGTCACACAATGCTTTTAACGGTGGTTTAAAGTTCACGTTAAAAAGTTTACAGCAAACATAAACGACCGCGAACATTTCCGCATTTACAGTAATTCCTGGCCCAAAATACTTCAAACAGCTAAAAGGTTACTGACATTTACTCTTTGTATGCAAAATGCCCTGTACACTTAGCCAAAATGTGGTGCAACTATGTACAGTCTAGTTTTGTCTATTTCTTGTTATTTTTTTTAGCCATTTTATTTTTCAAGTTATGAACTAATGACGACCATTGTGAGCCATTTTGTACATTGCTGTACCAGCAACTGAAAACAGTAGTAACCGACCCTGATGGATGTATCTGTATATATCTGTGTGTATGATCTGTGTTGTAGGCTTTGGTACTTTACTAGACTAGTTATAATGTCTGTCTGTCATTGCTTCAATGTGACTTAACTTATCACAATTAGGAGGAAAAAAAATATGTGTTTGTGCGGTATTTTGTAAGACAACTGTCTGTCATTTAATAGTGGATAGTTCTTGTACATAAAATTTAGACAATTAGATAGCTTTTTATAAGAGGCATGCATGTACGTTGTCTGAATTTTCGGGGACACACTTTTTTGTTTTATTAAATTTTGTAAATGAACTGAAATATGCTGATTTTGGTTCCTTGATGGACAATTACAGACTACTTTAGAGTTGGTTTTGCTACATACAATTTTACATAATTGTGTATCCTTGGGAATAAAGTTTCTGCGCATAATTATCTGGTAAACTGTTGAAGAAGTATGTGTCTATAGAAAACTTTTTAAGCCCTTTATGATGTATATTGAAAAGCAAAAATCATATGATGATGATGATCCACGATATTTCTAGTATCTTGTACAATGTGGGAAAAAGAATCCCTAGACTTCTACTGCCAAACCTTTCCTAGGAGCGGTGACGTTATAGCTGAAATGTACAGTGAACTTTGGTATTGTGATGCTAGCAAACCACTGACGGTAAAGAGGTTGGAGAATATAGAGAACTGTCAGGTTGGGATTATATAAAACACCTTTTCTTCTTACAAACAGCCTTGTGTCAGACTTTTCTTGGGTCCGAGTACTAGTATTTTTATTAAAGGTTTTGTATTTTTGTGTACTTCTAAAGCTCCTATCTTCACTGGACCCGCGGCACGTTGGTGACCTCGCTGCAACCGGGCTCAACAAATTTCAATAATAGAGAAACAAATCTTTTCAAGCTTTATGTTCATGCTTGTACGTTTTGCGTGATATTCCCATTATAAAGTCAAGGGGAACACAAATCTAGTTTAGGATGCAGTGAGGTCGCCAATGTGCCGCTTGTCCAGTAAGATTAGGACTTAAAGGATATACTTTGTCCATGCTAAGCACACTGTATCACCCCAACTCTTCTCCATAAGTGTGTTCTTTTATGTGCAGAGGTTTGATGCATGAAGCTAAAACATACACAGGACTAAAGGACAGATGCAACCCATAACCAGAAGGTGCATATTGGGCTTGAAACCCTACCCTCCCAGGCTCCCGGAATAACACCCACAGAGCAAGTCCAAAACTATTAGACTTTAAACTTGAAATTAAAGAAAAACAGTACAAGGAGAACATCCTTTATTAGGTAATATCTCTATGGCAAATGTAGATCATGTAGTGTCTGTTTGAAACACTTGTCTTCCATGTTTGGCTATCGGCTGTGGGCTCACTCAACTCTACCCAGCTATTTAACCAAAGAAGATTGTATGGAAAAGTGTGTATACACTACCTCTGGGTTTCCTGATGATGCATTTAGGTACTAGAATAATTGATTTCTTAAAATGTACTTAATGTCACAGTCTTCTGGTACCAAAAGGAATTATGGGAGTTCATGTTACACAAAAATTACCATAATATGACATAAAACAATGAAAGCATGGTGAAAAAAACACAACTTACATGCATAAATAAAAGGTTCTTAAAAACATAGGCAACATATTAAACATGTACCAATACAGCAACATGGAACTTTTGTCAGAACACGAACACTGGTCAAGTAGTAAAACTCCTGTTGGTAACAATAAATACTACAGTACTGCAATAAGCGGTATTTTCAGCTTTAAATTTATCAAAAATGGCCAAGTTTTCCAAATATCTATGTCCCTGTTTCATATACCATGGACAAAGTTTTCACAGTTAAAGTACATGTACTTTCCAAAAGGACATGTATTTTAAGAGTTAGACAATCATTTACAATACTTATCTGTACATGTACATAATGTATCTTAGAAAGTCTCTAGTTTGGTTTCTTACACGTTTTGAGAAAAGAAAAAGTTTCCCTAAGTACATAAAATGTCTAATGTTGTGAATAAATGGTGATGTTTTGCAGCACACTCATTAAGCATTTCTTTCCCACTTAGAGATGTCATGCCAAGTTGTAAAGAGACTTGCTTGTAGACATGACTGACAACTACAACATGTATACAGAACCAATTGTTTTCCTGTGGCACATTTCAGACAATACTGCAGCATATATCTTTCTTGGAGTACAATTTCCAGACATTAATGTATCCGCAATAATAAGTACAGTACTACATAGTGAGTAACCTAATAACTGACTACATTCCACCTAACTTTCATAAAAAGGAAAAAAAAATCATAAAATTTGATACTCAAGTAACATTTAACAT
Organism: Branchiostoma lanceolatum; assembly: GCF_035083965.1. Taxonomy (NCBI): domain Eukaryota; kingdom Metazoa; phylum Chordata; class Leptocardii; order Amphioxiformes; family Branchiostomatidae; genus Branchiostoma; species Branchiostoma lanceolatum. Next base: position 4,087,297 of record NC_089734.1, read on the forward strand.
ATCTCAACTGGTTATTTCACTTTTTTGCAAGGAAGAGTTCAATATGAACGGAAACAATTGTTATGCAACATTTTCTCCAGGGGTTAGCTTTCTGCTGCGTCTTTCCCAGCTGTCTGCTTCTTCTTCCTGACTCTCTCCACGAGCTCCTTGTATCTTAACATACAGTCTTCCTGCAGGGGAAGAAGAGCCATAAGGAAGGGTTATATCGAGTCATGACTTAACCATGCTCAGATCTAGACTGTCAACTTAGAAAACAAACAGTGAACAAAAACAACAGCTCTTGAAGAGTCTACAAGATAGACTACAAGACTCCTTGCGTACAGTATCAGTGAGGAGGGAGGCACAAAGACTGACAATATCAACAGTATCAGTACAAAAGAATAGTACAAGGTAAATGTAAAGGTAGTCCCATAGCCTTTTTGAGGCCATAGAAACAGTGGGTTGTTATCCACTGTGTCTAGGACACGGTATAGGAAGGCGGAGCCCAACCCTTTCCTTCCACTGCCTTTTACCTCCTCAACCAAAGTCAGGTGCCCATTTTTACACGTTGGTGGGGTAAGGAAAGTGGTTTAAGTGTTTTTCCCAAGGGCACAGCATCGGTGGCATGTCAGAGGATTCAAACCCAGGACCTCTGGGTTCTGCATGGGCCAAACACCCTACAAGTTATGACGCCACAGAACAGAACAGTAGCAGCACAAGAACAGTACACAGAAGCACTTAACTTTGAACTTTGCTTTTTCTATGTTGTTGTAAGTGAAAAGGGAAAGTGCGCACGACCCACCTTCCCCTTGCCAGGCACCACGTCAGCGATTTTCTCCCATCGCTCTGAGGTCCCCTTGGGGAACTGTGCTATGGCTGTCTCCAGAAGCTTCTGTTGTTTCTGTGACCAGGCGCCGCTGTCCATGTGCACACTGGCTTCTGTATGTGGGGAGGGGGGCACAAAGATGGTTTAGTCATTAGATATATACAAACATGTATTTTAGCGAGTAGGGATGTCCCTATATATGCTGATGAAGGTTAGACATCCAGGTAATAAGAAGTGCCAAAAAAAACAGTTACTCGAGCAACTGGATAAAATTTTGAAACAGACTAAATTGTCTTCACCTCATCAACATATCAATTCAGAGTTTTGGTATAAAACCTGGTTCTCCAGTTCTTTCCTTTAGTCACTGACGGAAGACAGCGGATGCTGTCTGAAACGTCTGACTGTTTCAAAATCTTATCCAGTTGCTTGAGTAACTGTTTTTGGCAGATGGCCCTATAGCTCAACTGAAAGCTCAACTATAAAGTTTTATGAAACATAAACATAAAACCACTGTGAATATTTCCCCTTTTACAGTATATAAAACCTGACACTCACCCAGTATAGACTTGGCATCGCTGACACTTTTGTTTTCCACTGCGACTCTTTCTTCACTGCCATTCTGTCCTTTCACTTTCGGTGCCCCGGGAATCAGCGCAGTTCTATCCACGTTTTTGTAGCTCTTGGATTTCTTCTTACTGTCTGTTTTCGTGACTTCACTGTCAATCTTCTTGGATTTGCGCCCCCGACCCTGGCTCAAGCCGTCACCCGACAGGAAAGCGTTGATGTCATCGGTTTCGTCCGTGTCTCTTGTTGAGATGATGTCATCAGAAATGCCCTTTCCCTTCTTGCCTATGTTTGTTTTCGTCACATTTGGAACAGAAGCTGGAAAAAAGGGAACATCATATCGTAAATTTTGAAATATTCGCAGTGGTTTTAGTTTCGAAAATGTGTTCTGTGCTAAAGTATTGTTTTGACTCATTTTCCTTCCTACTGTGACATCAAATTCCTGTGTGTCGATAAATGAACTTACAGTAATATTACTGTAAAACCTAACAATTTACATTTGTTTTCTGCTTATATGAAATAGCAATAGATATATACACCCTTATCCAAACTAAATATCAAGAATTAAAAAATATATATATATATATAAAATAAGTTCAACTTGGTAATTTGGTATTTGCACAATAGATGATATATTAGACAATGGCGTTCTGAAATCTCAACAGGTAAAGGATAGCACTGTTTCTGTACCTGTCTGATCTGATGAAAGGTACAAATGTATGCTACGCTGGAACTCTCCTTTTAGGCCAAGCTGGAACCCCCTTTAAAGCCTCTTTTGTGAACTTCTTTATGAGTGGAAGGCAGGAAACTTCCCAGGCCCCTTTCGACAAGCACAATGAACAGTAGACCATGGCTTAACTTAGTCCTAAGGACTGCGACCCTTTCTGCATGGTAGTGTGCATGTCGGGTGAGCGACACAAGCGGGACTCAAACTCATGGCTTCTTGGTCCAGAGACATTAACCAGTGGACTCTACAGTACACTATTCTCTCCACTTACCAGCAGCAGGCTTCCCCTGCATCATGGTGAACTTGTTGGACTTGACCTTAGCGGCCTGGGTCGTGACCTCTGACACGGGCCTGCCGACCTCCGAAGCGATCTTCTCCCAGCGACCCGAGGTTCCACCAGGAAACTTTGCCATGCTCTTGGCCAGCTGTGACAGTTCATCTTCCGTCCACTCTACATTCTGAAAACAAAAGATATTGTCTCATTCATGTATTCTTCCGAGTGTGCACTCTAAAAGGGTACCGAGCCATAAAGAAAACGGCTGCATGAATGTGTGTATATAGCAGTAAGAAATTCCCTTTTAGGCAGCCAAGCTGATTTAAAACATCACAGTGGTGAAAGCTTGTCTGTAACTGAAGAAATCAGCAGGTAATTTTCAGCAACATGTGCAGTAGGTTGGAGGTACACAGTCCTGGGTTTTGAGTTGTGCAGTCGTACACTAGGAGTGCTCTTGCGGGGCGAGACTTACTGCGGCTTGTAATTGCCATAAAAGGGGACTAGGTGTCGAGGGGTACTTGGCAACTTTTTTACACAATGAAGGGTAAATGTGCTCAACATAGAATGAATGATATCAATATATTTCCCGAAGGTTCATTAGGAATGCGCCCTCACCTTTTTCTTGAGTACAGGCTCGTCATCGAGGTAAGAGTCTAGATCTGCCTCGATGGAGTCGATGCTGACAGTGGGCGCGCTGTCCCACAAGATCTCTGTGTTCCCGCCCGACATGTCGTACTGGGGGAGTTCTGGCTTTGGCCGGCGCCGCACTTTAGGCTCCTCTGTGAACATACATATGGTGTATACATGTAGATTTTATTTAGCTCAATAAAAACATAGAAATCAGGATATGTCGTACTGTGGTAGTTCCGGCTTCGGCCGTCGGCACACTTTGGGCTCCTCTGTCAACATATAGAGTTCACATTGCTAAATGAAAACATCATCTAAATCACTGATAGTATCATTTTAATGCACTGATATCATACAACATTTATGAATATGATACACTAGGTAAACACCTTCTTTCCCCTCCTACAGCGAACTGAAGTCCCTACTAAATCAATTAAATAAAATAAAATCAAATACAATTATCTTATCCAAGGCAAGGGCAATCAAAAACAATTTAGAAGAAACAAAATGTAAAGATGATTTTATTTCTGTCAACCTACTTGGCTTCTTTCTTTCTTCCTCTTCCTCTTTCAGTATTCTCTCCTCCTCCTCCCTTCTCTTTTGTTCCTCCGCTCGTGCCTCCTGTATGGACCTGTGTAGGGAATAGTGGTTTGATGTTATTCTCCCCATAGTTGAAGATACTGCTGTGTGTGAGGACAATGTTTACGAGGTGACGGACAGCAGCCAAGACGACTTTCACAACACTTCACGGAGACAGTGGAAAACATAACTTTTCTGCTCTTGATCCTAAAAGTAAAACTCAACTTTACTTTATTTCAAATGTCTGATCGTGTTCTGTGAAGGGACGGTAATGCCGAACAGCCGATCGGGCTTTTGAGTACGGTCGTCAAACGGCCATTATCTAGAAAGCGAGATTCCATCAATACATTCTAAGACTTATACCTCCCCGCTATCGTTTACAAAATGCGATAATACTAGTGGTAGTGTTACCCATCTGTCTCACCTGTACGCCTCCGGGATGGCGAAGACGAGCCAGTACACCCCCCTCCCCACGGCGAAGGGCAGCAGGTCGCGGAACTCTGGCTTCTTTAACTTGTTCTGTAACTCTTCAGGCATGGACTCAAGGAGGGAGTCTTCCGTCTCCGCCTCCTTCTTTCCCTTCTTGTTCTTCTTTCTCCGTTTGGGGGCAATCTCCATCTGATGGAACAAGAGAGATATTGTTGTTCACCTTGTACTTTGTATTGCCCAGTGGAAAATAGGTCATCAGGTTTCCTTGCTGTTTCTATAGCAGGGTATATTCTTACAGGGAATTCCAGAAGGGTTTATAGCCCTTCCTCTTTCAGTTTAACGTTCTTCAGGCACCTCCTCAAATACAGGACCCCCATTTTACGTCCCTTCTGAAAGACGGGTACAGCCCCAACAGTGATGCCCTGCCCAGGATTGAACCAGGGTCTCCCAGTAACCAACTACTAGTAATTTGTGAGGCTTCTCCAGTTGAGCTACAGGGATATCACTATTTTGGTGTCATACGGTCTTTGAATGTTCTACAGAAATGAAAACACCGCAAAAACCCTCTTTCCCCTTCTACCTCAAAATCAAATCCCAGGGAAAATAGATGAATCTGCATAATGTAGGCTTAATTATCAGACTGACCAAAGAAAGAAAGAAATCTCCTCTCAAAGTAGATGGACCATGAAAACCTCCTCAGTGACAAGTCAAGGGATCATAACCCAGGACCTCTGGGTTCTGGGCCAAAAAGATCCTAACCATTATGCCAACGCAACGAAATAAATTTACAGTATGTAGGCTTGACTGTCAGACTGACCAGTTCAAATCTCCTCTCGAAGTAGATGGACCAGGCGACCAGGTAGTGCCCGATGGTGAGGATGAAGAACAGGAAGACTGACATCTCGACCAGCGACAGCTTCCGTACCCGCCGGTAGTAATACACCGGCGTGCGCCAATCAGGTAGGCCCGTCACCAGAATCTCATCGTATCTACGGGAGAAACACAAAGTTTGAAACGTTGGTGAAGGTCAGAGGAACGTCCAACGTTTCCATAGTCTATCCAGTCGCTTGAGTAACTGCTTCTTAAACTGGAAAGGCCGAAAGTTTAATCAGATCACATGTTTGAGATACTTACTTTTTTCTCATCTCTTCATCTCGTAGAACCTCTGAAACTGCAACAAGCTGGAAAAAACAAGAGTTTGTTTCAAAATTCAGTATGATTGTATGAAGTTCAACAGCTACAACAAAAGATCATATCTGAGACACTTTGTGGTCTCTACAAATTGAATACGGCACTGCATTACAAAGCACTTCTAGAACTAAATTATTTTCTATACAATAGATATGAAGATACAGAGATTTACTAAGTGTTACAAATGTTTTCCACAATATTCTACACAATTTACTGATTTTCACCTATCTGTATGGAAAATCTATTACTAATCTGACGACTCCACACTGAAAAATGATATAAACATGTACATGTAGTGTACTGTAAATTGCTACTTTTTTATCTTTGTGGTTTTAGCGTCCAGCATTTCATGACGAATTCATGACATGCGACTACAGGATTACAATGTATTACTACTGTTCTACATAATTGTTTTAACTGCGAACTTACTAGTACATTTGTACTAGTACAATAATGCGGAAACCTCTTTCTCCCTCCTGCTGTGAAATTAAGTCCCTGATAAAATAAATGAACTAACAAAAGTACAAAGTCCTCCTGACCTTTCTGAACTGCTCCTCTGCATCCTCTGCTGACCCCTCACCTTTGACCTTGTCGGGGTGCATCTGTAGCGCCAGCTTACGATACGACCTCCGTATGTCCGACATGGACGCCGACTGGGAAAACAACATGGAGAAAATGGAAATTAATGGGGTGAAGTCTGCCATCTCAGACTCTGATTGCCAAGTGTGGCTTATCATAACTCATTTCAGTTCGCAGAGGCATAGAGATAACTTTGTAATAGGAGAAATGACGATGGTCACTACGACAAATATTGTAAAGATAAAACCACCAAAAATATTTAACAATACATCTACTATAAGTGTAATGTATACATATAGATTGAATCAAGGAGGTTTTATAGTATATAAAACCTCCTTGATTGAATTAATCAAATTCCGAATACATGTATGCTTCCACAAACAATTTTGCAATTTCTACGCATGCAGGAAAACTAGTCAGAATGTTCTACTTCATTTTTTCGCAAAGACCTTAAATCTTAAGACGTTGAAAACTTAAGACGACAACTCTCATTATCTTCAGTGTAAGAAACGCATGTGACGTGGCGTAAGGAAATAAGACAAGGAACTTACGAAACTGTTTGGGGTCAATCAAATTACTTGTTGCTACACAGCAAGGCTTATCAGTGGCAACACATGCATTCTCTAATCGTTAATATTACAATTTGATAAACGTACTACAAAAGAAACACTGTGACTGAAAATAAATTGTCTACATAATTTCTTCCACTAAAGCAACACGCACACCGGTACTAAGAAGTGTTCCTTTATATGTTCGGCAATTCGTTTGTCAAAAACAGAGCTTCTACTCACCTGGTCTAACCCTAAAACTTCATAGAAGTTCTTATTGACTTCCTCCACCAAGTCGAAGAGTTCTAGTTCCTTAGTGTCCCAGGAAGACGCCACGGGAAGGAGGAAAACTGCGAGAAGAACTGAGAGAATCACTGTCTGACTACAGTCGGCAGCCATGTTGGATTCTCTGTGATTTCTCTTTCGGGACGTACCAATACAAAATAGGGGATGTAGTGGTAAACAGGTGATTAGGAAAGAATCATTACTTGAAAAAGCAATACAATCTTTATACTAGATAAGCCAAATTTAATTGAAAAGAATGAACAATATAAAAAAAACTACCAATGTTAAATGAAATTAAAATTAAAGCAAAACTGTTATAATCCGACCCCTATGATATTTATTGGGTCTATCCTTGAGGTTTTAAATGAAACTGGATCGAATTTGGAATATTACGAGATATAACGTTACATGGTAATAGATGACCATATTTCGTCACCCTCCAAAACCTATCGGAAATTTCAATCGTATACTATTGAAAAGGAATAACGGTATGAACTTTATTGGGGGTGTTCTTTGCATATAAGATCATATAAAGTCTCACAAAAGAAAGCCCGTCAAGAGCGCCCTCTTGCGATAAATGTGCGCATCACAGAGACCTATGATTTGCTGCATTCAAGTATACAACGTACTAAATATTGTACCTCTTGCAATTGTCGCGCAATAAAGCTCTTCTCCTCCTGTCAAGTCAAGTCAAAGTTTGCGGCTTTCAAGAGAGGGTCTGCGTGGGTGTCCCTTGAAATTCGGGTTGTGTTGCTTGCGAGATCCTTAACCGAATAAAATCATCATCAAAGGCTAGCTAAACTCAGCAGGGTCGGCAACATTTAAGGTAAATTCAGGAGGATTGGCAGCATCACGAATGGTCAAGGGTGTATGGCTCCCAGTGTAGGCATGGTAGGGGAGTCCTGGGGCATGCTATTTCCTGCATTTTGAGAGCCAAGTTTTGCAGTTTTGGTGTGCAGACAGGCGTTGGGCGTTTTTGTCGCGTCGGGCTTTATATTTTGTCCTCGTTATAGTAAAGACCCCCCCCCCCAAAAAAAAACCCACAACAACCGCCGGAGCCATTCCTCTGCTTGGAGAGTACTAGTACTTTATTCCTCCTCAGTAAAAGCCACTTCCCAATTAGTAGATTTTTTCGCGATGTTGATTATCACTATTCGGAAGAGACGAAAAATGGGGGTCCCGTGTTCGAGGAGGTGCCTCGAGTAAGTTGCAACAGCCTCATTACTCACATGGGTACCTACTGGCTGAAATAATACAACCTGGTGAATTACTCCAAGCAGATCTACACCGACGGACCTTTTTCTGGCTAGCTTATACGATTTTTACACCAGTGTAGATCTGCTTGGAGATTAGATTCTCACTCCTATCAGAGGATTTTGTTTCCTGGGTGGCTTTATCACAAACTCTGGCTTGTCATGATCTATCATGTACAAAGCCGAGTAAGCACTAAGTGACGATATATCAGAGATAATCGTGTTTTTTTTCTTCTTTACTTTTTTGACTGAAAAAGACGACATGGCACTGCACTCAAGTTTTACATAACTTATTTCAAAAGTGCCACGTACAGAAAAGAATATACCCATTTTTACACCTGGATGGAGTGAGGACAGTCGTGTATTAAAAGTGTCCTAAGGGCACAACATCGGTGGCGTCAGGGGGATTCGAACCCGAGACTGCTTGGTTCTGGGCCGAACACACGTATTGATAATCTGTTTAAAAAAATGCTGTACCGTACGAAGCAGAGCTAGAGCGATAGCACTTGGCCCTGACCCTGCGGCAATCAATCTAACCGTGCCTTGTCGCAACACCGCCAACGCATAGCGCATGGCACCAAAACCTAAGCCGGGGGCGTGGCATAAAAGTCATCTTCAGGCAGATCTACATGGGGCAAAATCGTACTCTCCAAGCAGAGCTAGGGTTTCGGCTGGTTTTTGACGTGTTTTAGGCGTTTTTGTCATGCCTTCTACTTTGTCATCGTTTTTGTTGTGTAGCAAACCCAAACCCAAGGGTTTGCTACACAACAAAAACGATGACAAAGTAGAAGGCATGACAAAAACGCCTAAAACACGTCAAAAACCAGCCGAAACCCTAGCTCTGCTTGGAGAGTAGCAAAATCGTAATGTCAGCCATGGCGCCAGTGAAGCTCCAGTCAGGCCCCGTAGAACGCGGTTTGATTGCAGGGTGATTAGGTAACGATTGCGTGTTAATAACCTTGTTCGGTGCCGTTTTGAGGCAGATCCTACGGGGCCTGACTGGAGCTTCCCTGGGTGACATTACGATTTTGCCGCGTGTAGATCTTCTTGGAGATTAGTCTACTAGAAGTACTAAAACTGTGTATTGCACATGTATAAAAACATATGAAATATTGCATTGTTGTTGTTGATACATGTTATTGCTATTGCTCTAAAATGTAAGTAGATTTCAACGGCTGGAAAACAGTCGAGACGGGGAGAGCAACGTGAAAACGATGGAAACATTTGATGGAGAATATGGCGACTATTGAAGATCAATTAAAAGATCTTTCAACGCTCGCCGTGACTATTAGATAATCTCCAAGCACATCTCCACGGGAGTAAAATCGTATCGGTCACTCGGGTCAGACAGAGAAGCTCCAGCCTAGCCAGCCAGCCCACGGGGAGCAGGTGGGGAGCTTCTCTGTCTGTCGGACAGTCCGATACCAATTTGCACCCGTGCAGATCTGTTAGGAGATTAGCCGTGACCGCGCCACCTCCGCGATCTCTTCAATCAACTGGTGGGACGCACGGAACTTGAGACGAAAGAGTGGGCGCGCGCGTAACCACGTGTTGGAAGGTCTTGGAAGGCCTGTTCCCACGAACTAAACTGAAGAATAGAACAGCTCAGCAAAACTGTATCCTCCAAGCAGAGGTTTCGGTCGAGTAGGGTAGGAGTGTCCGAAATTTGTAACGTCTCTCCCTTCACAAAAATCCCGGACACTTCTGCCGACTGTACTCGACCGAAACCTCTGCTTGGAGAATAGCAAAACTGAAGCTGCGAAGTGCCTTGTGTCTGCACCAGCCTATAGCGAAGGACTTTGATGTCCGTATTTCTCTCTCTCTCTCTCTCTCTCTCTCTCTCTCTCTCATTCTCTCTCTCACTTGTGTGTCTCTCTCTCTGCCTCTCATTCTCTCTCCCTCTCTCTCAGTCCCGTAGCTGAGTAGCCGTAACACACAAGTGTCTGATCTCTCTCTCTCTCTCTCTCTCTCTCTCTCTCTCTCTCATTCTCTCTCTCTCTCAATCCCGTAGCTGAGTAGCCGTAACACACAAGTTCAACACCATGACACCCCGCTCTTGTCGGAACGGAACTAACAAGAAAGGCTAGAAAAGTAATGAGGATTTAATATAACGTTACCTAAACCTATTAAATTTGATGGTGACTGCAAAAATAAACTATTATGCAAAGGAATATTGTACTAGTATAAAGGGAAAGGATATTTTGTTCGCTTAATTGTTGTAAATAATATAGATATTGTGCTATAGATATTATGATATATCGTCAGATCACAGAAAGGGGAAAGTTTTGCTATTAAGAGATGTAATTAAGCGGTTTCTAAAAACGTCCAATCACCATGTCAATCAAATCTCAAACGACCAGACCGCGGCCAAAACTGTTCATAGAATTGTTCTGGATATACCTTTCTTAATGCTGCAATCGTTTTTAAACCCAGAAAAGAGAAAGTTTTACTGTCAAGCCATGTAGCTAATTGGTTTCTTCCAACCGACGCGACTCCCAATCGCCCTGTCAATTCAATTCTAAGACGATGAAACTATTTGCAAATCTGTTCTACATTATATAAATAGTCAGAATTAAATTTGCTTCATGCTGCAATACATATTACACACACAAAAAATAGAATTTTCATTGTCATTGTAAAGCAATGTAGCGAACAGTAAGTGGTTTCTCCCAGCCAACGTCCAACCGTCCTGTCAATCAAATCCTCAGACGCCAGATCGCGGCCGAGCCGAAGGGTTTCCAGACAGCTGCTCTTTCCAAATGCGCCGAGAGACTCTCAGAAAACAAAATGGTAAGAACATTTTCCTCAGTTTCAGTTGAATAAGATGTTGGGGGTAGATTTAGTTGGTCGATGTTCGTTCCTGGGACATCGGTGCAACAAGTGTAAGTGACAATTTTTGGTGGAATCCCCTCACGCAGTTGCAAAATGCGGTCCAATGTTGTGATGATTCAGACGGAATTTGTGATCATATTTCCGTCAGAAACTTCACACTGGTGATCGAAAATCGTTCCTAACATCTTCATTAAGAAAATCTGAGGGAAATCGTAGATATATTTTGTACGATTTGTAGATTTCTGAGTGAAATTCTGAGAGAAACTGGGAGTGAAGTGCTTGTGCAGGGCACACGGGGCGGGCGCAGGGCCATATTTGAATCCTCCCCGAATCGCGATAAAAATAGATCAACTATGGTTCAGCAGGTGCTTGTGGTCGCTCATGTCCCCTAAATATTGTGGACGATTTTTGTTTTGTTTTGTTCCCAACGGAGACAGAAAAAGGTTCAAACAAATTGTAGATACGCGAAAAAACATCGCCGCGGCTCTTGATTAATGGGAAAAATTGTGCGACACAGCAATTTCTAAAACTGACGAAAAATATACCATGTTTGGCTGTAACAATCATATGTTACCCTTAATTTGATTTTTGATTTTAAAAAGTCACCTATGTTCATAAAAGTGTTATTTTACAACTGTTCGGTGCGGTGCTGTTTTGATTAAATCACCTGTCGTCTGCACAGGTTTTAAAACAACGCGTAACGGTTTCAACGATTTCTGTGACCAATTATCTTTCTAAACCTCACAAGAAAACTTGAAGAATTGGTCTGTAGGATTTTCATTCTCAACACTTACTTTGATTTGAAACTTTTTTGGATATTTGTGATGGTGTAACGTTATGTTCCGCATTCCAAAGAACGATATTCCAGGTGGGTTTGTTGACATTTCTGTATGCTTTTACAGCTAAATTTTCCTCAGTTTTACATCCACAATAATTATAGATCAACAGAAAGTCGGTGTGTTCTTTACAACTCAGTCTAGAAATGTACGAAGGTGAACCAAGGAGTGAATTGAGCAGAAAAATTGTCAAAAATCACAACTCTTTCTGTCACACAATTTAGAATGTGAGACGATCCCTACAAAGTCAAAGAAATTCACAAAAATCCCCATGGCATTGCATTGATTCACATTGAAATATTGCTACCGTGAAGATAAAGTGAATTACAGTACTTGAAGTTGAAGACCTAGCCTAATGTTTTTGTCAACAGCTGCAGGCAAGGGACATTAATTTCTGATGTGACATCTGAGCGGGGCTGTCTCCAGGCAGGGCCCCCTCCCTCCATCTAGGATAGAAATTTGCTTGCTAAAAAAATTCACCCTATCCGTCCAAAAATCTAAACTTCATGAGTCATGAAACTGATGAAAATGTATCTTTATAAGCTTAAAATGACAGCATCAAAAATATCAACGACATGGGCCCCCAAACAATGAGAGGGATGGAAACAAATTATAGCTGAAGACAGCCCTTCATGCATGCATCTGTGTGATGAAAACTTTACTCTTCAAAGCATGCTCTCCTCATTATATTCCTCTCCATAGGAGGGAATTTACTGTTTTTGATTGCCTGTTTTTCTTCTTTCTTCTTTCTTTTTCTTCTTCCGCCAAAAACCAAGTAGATGTGGGGTGGTAGCTCTACTAATGGTATTGTAGAAAGTTATATGTACCTTATGTTACATGGTACGAATGTTATATTTGAGATGTAGGTACCTTTAGAAAAGGTGAATACACCTTGTTTCTGCTGTGCTTGTTTAATGTCTATCTGCATGATTTAAATACCAGTTTCCTGGTACGTTTCAGTTTTACATTGTTAAACAGTATTTGTTGGACACTTTGGGCCGAAATCTAAACAAAAAGAAAGAAAAACCCTGTGCCCCTTAATTTTTTCAGAGGCGTAATTGGAAGCACAACCTTAATTTTTCACTTGTTTTATTTCTTACTTCTTTTGTTTCTGTATTTGTATAGCCTGTATAACCGCCATTTGGCGTAACACACCAGCTTCACAGGCACGCGGCGCAGCAGCAGCTGGTTATATTACACCGAGCGACCTGTCACACCTAACTTTTGTAGCCTCTGTTGCAGACTCTTTCTGGCTGTTTTTTTTTTAAGTTACCGTTTTCTTATTACATTTTTTTTCTTATTGCCGGCCAGCAATAAGAAGAAAAAATGTAATAGTAACTAGACTGGCCGTCATTTGCTTTAAGAGCAAATTCAGGATGTTTCGCCCATACTCCTCATGCAAGAAGTGGGCTGTCCCAAAATAACTCCTAGGCAATTCCAAGTTTCTGCATAATTAATGCAAATGAGGTCCTCATGAGCATAAGTTATGTCCAGGTGCTTTCACCTTTCGTACATGTACCTACATGTACCTACATGTTCAAGATGACATCCGCAGGTTTTACAGTAAGGGGAATACAACATCATGCATAAATTATGCAAATGAGGTCCTCATTAGCATATGTCATGGCCAGGCGTGTGCACCTTTCCTAAAGCTACCTACATGTCAAATATGACATCTGCAGCTTGTACGGTAAGGGAAATACAAGTTTCTGCATAAATTATGCAAATGAGGTCCTCATTAGCATAATTTTTGGCCAGGTGCATTCACCTTTCCTAATGGTACCTACATGTTAAAGATGACATCCGCAGCTTTCACGGTAAGGGAAATACAAGTTTATGCATGAATTATGCAAATGAGGTCCTCATTAGCATAATTCATGGCCAGGTGTGATCACCTTTGCTAACGGTACGTACATCTCAAATCTGACATCTGCAGCTTTTCCGGTAAGGGAATTACAAGTTGACGCATAAATCATGCAAATGAGGTCCTCATTAGCATAATTTATGGACAGGTGTGTTCGCATTTCCTAAAGGTACCCACATGTCAAAGATGACATCCGCAGCTTTTACGGTAAGAGACATACAACTTTATGCATTGATTATGCAAAGTAGGTCCTCATTAGCATAATTTATGGCCAGGTGTGTTCGCCTTTCCTAAAGGTACCTACATGTCAAAGATGACATCCGCAGCTTTTATGGTAAGGGACATACAACTTTATGCATACATTATGCAAATTAGGTCCTGATTAGCATAAGTAATTGTCAGGTGTTTTCACCTTTCCTATAGGTACCTACATCTCAAATATAACATCCGTACCATGTAACATAAGGTACATATAACTTTCTGTAATACCATTAGTAGAGGTACCCTCTCACATCTGCTTGGTTTTAACTCCCAGACAGGGGAAGTGTAGGAGGGCTTATGTTACAAGATGACCTAGTTGTGAGAAAATAACCAAAAATTCCATCAAAAAATTGCAAAATAAATCATTTTGAGTCGATTCCACATTACAGAGAGGGTGTTTGTTGCCTTTTGTTCTAACATTTACAAAACCTTTGTAACAATCTATGTGAGATAAGTAACTGTAAAGAACAATTTCCAACATTCATTTGATGTTCTAAATATTTTCTGCTGTGTTCCAACAGGTTAGACAAATTTCCAACATTGAACACATTATTTGTATTAGTTTCTAAACTGTTGCAACATAGATCGATCATTTGTTTGAACATGTTCCAACATTCAACAAAAATGGTATAACTGGGTCAGTGGGCTGGGAACAGGCCAATTAACACATCCCTTCAAAGTATAGCGGATTAGGCCTAGGTGCCATACATAGACACCTCAAAACAAAAGAGTTGCCAGTGTCCAGACGTGAAATCTAAAAATATACAGAGGCAGACAATAGAGCGTGATTAGCACCTACTTTTATGGGGGCAATAACCCAAATCTACCATTTTGAGAATGATACAAAATGTTGGAACATGTTCCAACAGTGAAACATTCACACAGATGTTTGAAAATTGTTCTAAATAAAGAGATATTTGTGCAAATACTTTCATACTATTTCCAAAATATATAGATGAGTTCAGACATGTTCAAACTTTCATTTCTAATTGTTTGAACAGTCTGGAATTATTTTGACTGAAATACAGTCAAACCTGCCCATGGCGACCACCCGGCGGACCGAGCAAAAACATCGCGAGTGAAAAGGTGGTCGCCATGAAGAGGATTCCACTCACATGTTTCCAGGTCGAGGTGTTCAAATACAGTACGTAAATGGATGGAAATTATGTGAATTTAGACAGCATAACCCCCACCAGGTTCAATTCTCATTGACAGAAAGATCCTACAAAAATTTCATTTTCCGTTATCGTTGTAATAATTGTATACCGCTACATAGTGTACAAATTTTCGTCATAATTTTGACTACAAAACAATGGTTGCCTCCATAAACGCAGTGCAGCGCCCTCCCGCATTCACACGTTACATTAATTAGTACACACACACACGCACATCATCGAAGTTTCAAGGCCTAAGACAAATCCCTAGATAACACCTGCTGGCCCCAGCCTTTTTTGGGGCGCCGACCGCTGGATAAAAGGGTCGAAAAGTTTTCGATCTGACAACTAAAGATGAAAACGGAACGGTGTGATTTTGTCGCGCCGCCAAGCTCTGTGCGACCAAGGCCCTTGGTGCGACCGAAACGAAAGGTAACTAAAGTCAGTGCAGCAGAACGCACAGCGTACAATAAAGGTTTGTGAGATTCATGGAAATAAAAAGAAAATAAGAATATCAATTTTCATCAATAACTAGAGTATTCGTAAACGTTCATACACAAAAACATCGTGTTTTAGAAAGGTCAGCGGTACGCCAAATCCGGGCCGCCCCAAATCCAAGATGGCGTCAGGACCAAGGAACAACATTTTTCGCCCGATGTTTTGCCCGCCGCGAAGTCATTTTTCGGTGGAATTTACTAAGACATAGACACAGTTTGGTTGAAAATACAAAACTAGATAGTAATTTCTGTAAAATCTGACTTTTTGACGCCATGCACTACGTATTCGTTTTGAAAATTGAGTTTAAACCGAACTGAGTTTGCGGTAAACTATAAGATTACGATAGGCACAACAACATCACAAACATTTGTCTTTACAATGTTTATAGGGGGAACGTTTTATCAAAACACTTCATGGAGGAATCGATGCTATAACATTGCTATTCAATATATTTTTGTCCTTATTTTTGTCCTTCAACGTCTTGAAACCATTTCTGTGAAAGCAAAATGATCCGATGTCACCACACGCTTGAAAATTAGGCGGCCGCCATGGGCAGGGATTGTGTTCTGTGCGGTCCCAATTCGTGGCCGTCGCGGTCGCGTTGGACAGGTGGTCGCCTTGGGCAGGCAGCTTAATGCTTGTGCCTATGTGAAAAATTTTCGGGACCCAGAAAAAGCGGTCGCCATGGCCAGGTGGTCGCGTTGAAAAGGTGGTCGCCTAGGCAGGTTTGACTGTAGTCTTTTCTCTAAAATTGTTCAAACTTATTAGCAATATCATCTGAAAACCCTCTCGGTGACATGGAATTGACTCTAGTGTATACCAAAAAAAATAATGGGGTCCTTTGAGTAAATATCCAATGCACAACCAAACCAAATTTCAGGTCCTTAGGTTTCAACACCACGGCACTGGAGGCCGTAATGTGCGACTTTTGTCGGAAAATGACCAAAAAAACTCGATTAAATCATTTTAAAAACTTACATTAAAAAAATTTAAAAAGGGTCCAGGGGTATACACGTACTCTACCTCCATACCAAATTTCAGCTAATTTGGTCGACGGACGACCGAGAAGAAGCGATTTGAAGATTTGACAGGAGAAGAAGGAGAAGGAGAAGAAGAAACCTGACAAAAACAATATGAAACATAATAATAATAATAATAATAATAATAAAAATAAGAAAACGGTAACTTGAAAAAGAAAGCAGCCGGAAGGAGTCTGCAACGAAGGCTATAATTTTTGCACTTACAGCACTTCTTAACCTATTCTTCTTTTCCCTCCTTTTTCGAACTGTAAATCTACTGCCTTTTCACTGCTTTTCTCTTTCTTTCTCTCTCTCTTTCTGGCAGAGTGAACATTCCACATCCAACTCACCTGCCCCCCTTCCTCAGCCTCAGAGGTCGACGTCAATATCCCCCGCAAACTCGACCTGTTCCAACGGCAATGTGACTAAAGCGCCGCTCTACGGAACAGTTATCCCAAACAGAGTATTTGTGGGCGGAATAGCGTATAACGTATGTATGATAAGGCAGTTCTGGTTTTCCGTTGCAATGGTGTTTTCTAAAAGATTGTATTAAGTTTTGTTCATCCTTCCTGACCACATTTTCATAATGAAGGCAACTTTTTTTTTGGCAAACTTTTTTCTTTGCATACTCACATCAGTTTTGGGATTCCGAGAGGATGTCATCCTTGTATCAAATCAACATGACTTTATTACAGAGGATTGCAGAACTCTATATGTCCAAAAAGCTTGATGCACATGCACCCAGTATTTCGAGACCTGCTTACTAGTGTATGTAATCTTTGCATGTTTGAAGATACTTTAAATGCAGAAATGTTCGCGGTGGTTTTATGTTAGTGGTTCTTGCGGTGATCTCTTTACGGCGAACTTAAAACCACCATGAAAAGCCATTCCTGTAGCGCTACTTTTATTTCAAACACGAACTCAAAACCACCGCAAACACTCCATTTTCTCCCTACCACGAAATCAAATGTCCACAAACATTTCTTCATTTACTGTAGTAGGTCACTACGAGCTCATCTGAAAATGCTTCATACTTACTGTATGTCATCTTTGCATGTTTAACTTGACTTGTACATCTTGGCATGTGTAACTGCATGATTGCATGCAGCAGAACGACCAGCCTGCCGATGCTAGTGCCTCCGCTGCTGCCCTGCCCACCTCTAACGCATGCACGCCCGCCGGCCCCATGCACCTGACATCTCCTGTGTACCCATGGTGGCACTATCAGCACGTGCAAATCGGAACGCTGTTCAGGGATCGAGTGTTTGTCAGGGGCTTCGACCCAGATGTAAGTGGTAAACCCCCTATCTCACTGGACCCGCGGAACATTGGCGACCTTGCTGCGACTTAACAAGTTTCATCGATAAAAAAACTAATTATTTTACGCTTTATGTATTTTCTTTTGTCGTTTTTGTCATACGTTTTGCATATTCCCACGATAAAGTGAAGGGTAACTCAAATCCACTCTAGGATGCAGTGAGGCCTCAAATGTGCCGTGGGTCCGGAACCCTTTTCAGAGATCAAGTTTTTGTCGGGCTTCGACCCAGATGTAAGTCGTTCCAAGTTTGGGCCATATACCAAGTTTGTAATGTTGGATGAAAGTATGTGTATATTACCCCATGCCTTTCTAAATTATGACCAGGGCAGTCTCCTGCTTTAAATTTTTTGCGTCTTACTCATTTTTTTGAGTCCATTTTGATATTTAGACCGTCACTCTTGAGGAAATTCTTTTTTGGAAATCGGTGCACTGGTGCACCCAACCCAAAAAAATAGGTGCACAGAACAAAATTTGGGTGCACCAAATAAGACAAAGTTGAATGTCAGCAAAGCATAAGTCTCTCCTAGAACGTCAATCTGTAATTCTATCCAGATTTCAAATTTCAACCAAGCAATACATCAAATAAAGTACAACAAAAGGTTTTATTGCTTTTCGAGAATATTCTGTATGCTTAGTGTACAAGAGAACCGTTACCCTATAGAGAATGAAAATATCTAGGTGCACTGGTGCACCCACAGTCAAAAATTAGATGCACAGCTCTAATTTTGGGTGCACACAGGTGCACATGCACCCACTATTTCGAGCCCTGCTATCATAACTGGTTGAATATATTAGAGGGGCTTAACCAGTTGAAGTAAGCGTGGTGTGAATGCAAATCAACTGTTTTTTAAAAAGAGTTTAACCGGTTGCATAAAATAAAGTACATTCAGGGCAACGGGATTCAGCGTAGCCGGACATGTCAAGGGTGTCTGAATGCTAGAGGCTTTAGCCAGCTGACCCTCGCTAATTATGCAGAGACTTTTCGACTGGTTACGATAGGCTTAATATGAACAGGGTCTTACTATTTTGTGCCTTGATAATGTATTTCTTCTGTGCGCAGTGCTCAGAGCAAGAGCTGCGAGATTTTTTCAGCCAGTTCGGCGCCGTGAGAGACACAAAAATCATCGCTGACCGGGCGGGAGTCAGCAAGGGGTGAGTTCCTTGTTATTTCTCCACATACAGTTGTTTGTTTGTTTATTTCACATAACCAGTAGAACAACTTAAGGCGTAAAACACGAACAGCGCAGGCGTCAACAGTTGTTTGCTTGTTTTGCATAACTGGTAAACTGTACAGTAACAACCTGGGATGGACACTACTCTTTTCGATAAGTGCGGTGGTTTTTTTTACGTGCTCGAGGTGACTTTAAGTACATGTCCAGTTGTTAGTTTGTTTGTTTTGCATAAGCGGTAAACTGACTTAGGCGCAACACACCAGTTTCGTACACTAGACACTACTCTTTTCGATAAGTGTGGTGGGTTCTTTAAGGTACTCGAGGTGTGGCTCTCCTCACTGACACAGGGCCTATCATCTGATAGGATGTCCCTAGCCCCTACTTGCTACTCATTTTCTCAGGGAGTTCAGTGGGGAAATAGGTGTAAAATGCCTTTCCCAAGGGCAGGACATTAGGACCAAGGCACCAAAGGGAAGACACAGCAACAGCAGGTGTCCACAGCTAGGGCCAGGGCCAGTTGAAGACTTTATCAGCACTGTCTGTAATATCACTTTACATGTAGTACATGTGTTGGGACAAAGAAAGTCTATTAGCAGCTATTTATCCCTAGATAAAGAGATTAAGTGGTGAATCCTGAAGAGAAGCAGATCTGTAGGACACTTTGGGGTAATGAACCATGAAATGACTTCTTCTGTTACTAATGCCGACATGTCATTGACTAATGGCATGATTACTGGTGTGTGTAGCTCCAAAGTAAGCAAGTTTAAATGTTCTGGATCAAAATTAAACTGTAATTTGCCAACACAGAAATTGGACTTACCTAAATTTTTGACTGATCAACTTCAGTCTTTGCAACCTCCTTGGTCTTTGTCAAGGAATGAACAATCCACTGCTTCTGTGACGTCATGTTATGCAGATAGAACGTGAGCAGTGGATCATAATGTTGCCGAAAGTCTAAGGTCTCTCCAATGTTGGATTCCTTGCATGGGCCTTTGGTGTTCTGAAATGTTCTTCTGGTCTTATTATTTATTACAGGGCTTGAAATACAGACCTTCGAACTTCACATTTCAGATGTGTTTGTTTGTTTCTCATTTTTTAACAATAAGTGCATGCTGCAGAAGACCACTACTCTTTTCGGTAAGTTTATTGGGCTCTTAATCATGCTCTTTAAGATGTGGCTCGCCTCAAAAAAGGGACCAGAAATTCAGCTTTATGTCCCATCTGAGACTGTGCCACTAGCAGAAGCTAGGTTCTCCTTTTCACCTGATTCCAGTGAGGAAATATGGTGTTAAATGCCTTTCACAAAGGCACAACATTGGGGCCTGCTAGGGATTCAAACCCAGAACCTTAAGGTGCTATCGCAGTCAAGAACCCTCACTACAAGGCCACCTTGCAGATAAAAATGTATACAACTTGCAATTTTGGTAACATTTGTGTTTCATGTTTCCTACAGCTATGGTTTTGTGACCTTTGACAGTCAAGAGGCAGCCGACAAGGCTCAACAGGTGAATTCAAATTGAGCATTTTTCATAGGGGTGGCACCTATCTCAATTTCTATAGCCCTTGGGCCACACATTTGTGCCAGTCACTACAGCAGGGGGCTGGTCCGTATGTAAGGACAACATGTAAGGAAAAGCAATCCATATATTTTTTGCTAAAACTCATTTGAAGCATTGTCTAACTGTACTTTTTTAATGACATTCTGTACTTTTTGTCCTTTCTAACAGAATGACAACCTCATGTTTAAAGACAAGCGATTGAACGTCGGCCCAGCGATTAGAAAGCAGGTATGGTATAACATTTCATGACTACATGTTAAGCCAAAAAAGGGAAACTTTAAGGTACGTTGGAATGTTTTTAACATACTTTTGTGAGAAATCTAATGTAATTCAGGTGTGTCGTTCAGACATACCTGCAATGTTGATTTCAGAATAAAGATTGATTGATTTACGTTTTCTTCAGCATACAGAAGTGGGAGGTGTTGTAATGTTTCAGATGTAAAGACTTCAGAAATGAGACCATTGTGCGTCAAGGTTCTTTTTATCTGTCCACTGAATGTTTCAATGGTACAACTTACTACAAGTCCACATTCAGGATATGAAAGCCAGTGTAAGTGTTGTGATTAATATGCTTGATGATATGTACTTTTGAAAATCTCACATATTCTTTTGCTTTTATCCTTTTTTAGTCGCCTTCCTTGCCATCACCCTTTCGTCCAGGTAAGCATTACTTTATTGAAAGTTGAAGCAAGCTAGAGATCTCTTAAAAAAAAATGAATGAGTATGATTTCCAGTGTATTTAACTACCCTAGGGGATGCACAAGTTGTATGCTCACCTGTGAAAGTTGGCAGCTTGCTGCTATTCAATGTGTCTTCATTCAGTAAACGTATAGTTGATGTCTTTCTGAAACTGCTTTAAGTTCATACAGACAACTTTGAGGTGAAGACATTAAGCATTAATTCTGGCAAAAATCATGAATCACTGTAGAAGGATTTTCATGCACTGTTTTTATTTGAAGGTTTAGAGTCATAATGCTGGCAAAAGTTATGAAACACTAGAAGGAGTTTCATGCACAGTTTTCATTTGTTTGACAATGTTTAGAGTCTTCCTGTTCGCCTTACTTGACGGACATCGGCCCAAGTTCCTCCTTTGTGAACAACTGGAGCCTGCCGTATGGGTACATGTGCCCTGATAGTTACCTGCCTCAACAGGTAAGAATCTTGTAAATGGTCCCTTAGATTGTTTTCCTCATTGACACAAGTATTGAGAATCCTGTCTATAGTGACCACCTGTCCACATAGACCAGAAAGATGTTGGAATGACATCTGAAACGTCTGATATTTTCATATTGTAATCCAGTGGTACAGATTCAATAAAAATTTGATCCTTCAATTTCCTGGATGACGGATAGTCACAAACCAAAAACGTTACATATACATATGTCTGGAACAGCCTACCACCAGACACACGTACGGCTTCGAATCAGACTTCCTTTAAGAGACTCTTGAAGTAACGGAAATGACCATAACGAACAGATACAACATGAACCAGCTTTCGCTCTACTATATGTTGTATGTTGTACCATATATATGTAATGATATATATTATTGAGTTATTAGGACTTAGATTCCTGTGTATCTCTGTTATATTTTATCTGAACCTTACCTCTTCCCTCGTTAACTCAGTGAAAAGTGGCCTGCATGCTGATTTGAGCTTCTCCTAAATAAACAAAGGTTCAAACAAACTTCTGTGTACTGAAATGTTGCATTTCTCTTGGCGCAGACGATAGTGGGTCCGTCGATGTCGGTGCCCCCATCGCTGAGCCCCGCGCCGATCATGCTGCCTGCTGGTCCACCGACCCACCAACCCTGCAACATGTACATGCCTCAGGCCCAGCCACACCAGACCTACTACCCCAACACTGTGAGTACTTGTGTAATGTGTGTATGCTGTGATGTATGTATGTACAGTGGGTTGTTAGTACATTATGTTTCACCGACCCACCAACCCTGCAACATGTACATGCCTCAGGCCCAGCCACACCAGCCCTACTACCCCAACACTGTAAGTAAAAACAGAGTAAAGAGAGCCCTATAGCCTTTTAGAGGTGGTAGGAACAGTGGATTGTTAGAGCATTATGTTTCACCAACCCACCAACATGTACATGCCCCAGCCTCACCAGTCCGGGTTTGCGGAAAAAGCTGGCCCTGTCTACCTGGCCTGTCTACCCTGGCTATCTACCCTTTTTGGACCCCAAGGGTATGCATGGGGTTTTGCATCTGATTGAATTTTCTCGAGGAAAACCTGGGTCAGTGGCAATCCCAGGTGTGGGTGGGCTGGATTATACTGTTGGAGGATAGGGACAGTTGTGAGCAACTCCACCAACACTGGAAGAAAATCTATTATTGATAAACAAACATCTAAGTATACAATAAAATGTACTAGGATTGTTACACTAGATAGAAGAGGTGTGATGGGGTACAGGATAAGCAAAGAAAACTGATAGGATGGTTTGCCAGAGCAGCAGCTGCTAAAGATTTCGTCAGTATCTGAGCTACAGTAACCCCCAGGAGTGTCAGACATCTGTTGTGAATTTAGCTGTTGTGTCAAACAAAGGTCCTATTGTTGTCTGGCGCATCCTACTAGTTTTCTTTGCTTCCTTGAATTACTTTCTACTTCAATTTTGTTTAACATTTCAGGAACATTTTATTGTATACATGTACAGTACTTGGAACTTTTTTCCAGTCTTGGTGGAATTGCTTTACTAGCTTCACCCACACACCCGCCCCAACCCAATAGGCATTGTCTTCCATCCAGCTCACACACATCTGGAAATGCATTGACCCAGTTTTTCCTCAAGGAAATTCCATTAAAGCCCAAACCCCCATGCATACCCTTGGGGCCCAAAAAAGGTAGACAGCCAGGGTAGACAGGCCAGGTAGACAGGGCCAGCCTTTTCCGCAATCCCTCACCAGTCCTACTACCCCAACACTGTAAGTCAAAACAGAGTCAATTTTCAAAAGTGTTCTGAGTAACAATTAAAGTCCTACAAGGGGGAGTGTTTCAGTGGTAGAGCAGGTTTACTCCCCCAGTTTTCTGAAACAAAGAACCTCAATTTGCCCACAAAGGTTTTATTCAGCAGCTGGCCTCAAGTACAGCTGCCGCATCTTTCACAGCTGACAAAGATACATTAGCAGTGACCTTCCTTTTCTTCAAGGTCATGGGAGTAACCTTATCTCCAAGCAGATCTATCAGCCACAAGGCAGCATCAAAAGGGCCAAGGAGTACTGTAGATGCCTAAATGTTGGCGGTGGTCTTATGTTCACAGTGAACTCTTTACTGCTAACAGTGGAGTACAGTCAAAACCTGTACTAGTGACCACCTCTACATAAGGACTACCTGGCCATTGTAACCAATTGTTTGGTGGTCCTTTAGATAATATTTCCCATAGACAAAAAGCCGTAAAAACTCTTGCTACAAAAAAGACTTGCACTTGATGAGGAGTTCTGGGGCTTCCCCATCCATGTGCAAGCACGTCCAACCTCCATATGATGGGGAACAAAAGACGTTAAATTGGATAGAGAGAGAGAGAGAGGGAGAGACAGGAGCATTATATATTTATAAGAATCATGTCTATAGTGACCCCCTGTCAACATAGACCAGATGCTATTGATCCCAAGTGATCTCTTGTGAGCAGTTTTGACTGTAATCTTTATACCTCTTTGTGCTTGAATTTGAAGATGGACTTTGACTCTATCGCCTCTCTCCAGGCTGCAGGCCAGCAGTACAGTACTTCTGGCAGGGAGTGGGCTCCACAGGTAACTACTGTAATTCTTGATTTGTTAACTGTAATTTAGCTGATTTAACGGTAATTAGTCAAGAGCTAAATTCTATCATCGCAAATATTTGATCACTAATATTTGAGACAGTAATATTTGTTCCCACCGTTAAATTCAAGTGCCGTGACCTACTACAACCGCTATATTTTCCTGCTGCTGTCTTAAGGTGATTTACAGTATGCTCTTTCATATCTTCTTTGACTTTGGAATTGACCATGGCATTCAACAATACTAGCATCCATTCTCCAAAATATTTTTTTTGCAATTTGCAGCGTACATTTGCTCATTTTGCAGCTGCTTTTTAAGATTTACAGTTCAGTCCGAAAACTTTTTTGTTGTTGAAATGGATGAAAATCAATGCGTGCACGGATGTCATCAACTTGGCGTAAATAGTAACAGCTTGTCTTGTTTTATTTTGTAGTCTCCACCAGCAGCCATGCAGGCCCCCCAGCCCATGACCTATGATGGTTACGGTCCTATGTACCAGGAGATGGTGCCTGTCGAGATGGTGAGTTATTGCACCGTGAATGATCTACTCTATGTACCTTCCTATTTGACTTTCTAAAATCGTTTTCACTTTATTTGCATATTAATTCATACTTCGTGGTTAAAAACCTTCTGATCGACAAATCTTGTTCGGTGTCACTGACAAAAAGTACTTGAAACATCTGACCATTTCCAAAATCATATCTAGTTGCTTGTCTGGCATACCAGTCTATAGTTCAGCTGACTAGCAGGCTAGGCTATACAGTAAGAATACTGTAAATGCAGAAAAGTTCGCTGTGGTTTTATGTTCACGGTCTTCGCGATGAGCTTTCAGCGCAAACTTAAAACCACCACAAACATTTTGGGCCATCTATGACTGTAGCGCTACTTTTCCTTCAACACAAGCATCCCATTTTCTCCCTACCGCGAAATAAAAACCACACGAACAGTTCAACTTAAATGCATTTACAGTATATGATAATGTACTCTCTAGCAAGTACATCCTCTAATTCACTTGAAGTAAATCAGTCTTTGATGGTGAAAACATAGGTGTGTGATGTGAGTTCAGCACAAGGACAGGCATATAGAGTCAGGCAGAAGGGAAAAGGTTAAGATATCTAGTGAGGATGCCCCTACGGTACTCAGTGGCAACGAGTTCCACCATACAATAGTTCTGAAGAAAAATAAGTATTCGAACACCTCCAAAAACAAAAGAACTCTAATAACAATAGCCATTTGCTAGTTGGGCAACCCTGGCTGTTCATGTAACAATCTTGAACCTTGAACAGGGACACCTAGTAATGTCAACACAGGGAACAACATGTTCTTCTTCTCCACTCAGCCCTGTCCTCCATCAGTGAGCAAAGTTCTGCTGTAGTGATGTCACTGGGCCAAGCATCCCTTTTCATGTAACAACATGTTCATGCCGAACTAATAAATATATAAGTTTTTGTTTTTACTGTCCTGTGTACAGCCCTCGTACCCCCAGGGTTGCATTATGATGGCGGCGCCAAACCTTCCTCCGGAGGCCTCCGGCTACATCTCCATGTCAGGTGTTCCCATCATGCAGCAGGTGCAGGAAGTGAACCCCCCACCTGAACAAGCGCCACCTCCTCCAGTCTACACTCAGGTAACAACTACAGTCCTTCATATCATCACTCAGAGCCAGGGCTGTCTCCAGCTTTAAATTTTGTTCTGTCCCACTCACTGTTTGGGGGCCCATGTTGTTAAATTTAGTATTATTTTTGTCAGTCTTAATAACTCTTATGTGAACGTCCGTCCTAAGACGGAGAGACGTAGTCTCCAAGTAGGCCCAATGGATTGCAAAGACCGTATCCAACTGGAAGAAGGAGCTTGTATAGCAATCCTGGGTTGCAAAATGTACTTCCTCTGCCAGTTTGATACGGTCTTCCCAACCTATAGATCTGCTTGGAGATTAGGAGAGACGGGTCCTGGAGACAGGACTGCTCAGAACAGAGATCAGTCACTCAATATAAAAGGGAGTCACTTTGGCTTATAGTTATACAACACAAGTTGTTTATCTTGAAATATTTGATTTACTGTTCTTGCTCACCACTGGAACAACCTCAACCACCTCCAGTCTACACTCAGGTAACAAATACAGCCCTTCATGCCATCACTCAGAACAGAGATTGGTCACTGAGTATTGAAGGAGAGGTGGCTTTTAGGTTTTCAATGTATTGCAAATCTTGAAAAAGTTGATGAACTGTTTTGACGGATCACAGATCAAGTTAAGTTGCTTTGTTTTTCTCTGAACAGCACACAAGGAGACCCACCACCTTCCACGGACCTCCCCCGGCGCGTAGGTTTGCACGAGTCGGCACGGGACGCCCGCGGACCCTGCCAGCTCGCCCGGTCATGGATCCAAGCAAGTCAGCCGCCCAGGAAGCGCAACCAGTGCCTACCCTCACCCCCCCACCAACCCCAACCCCCTCCATCAACAACTAGTACTTTGGGATAGCAACCAAAAAAGTTTTTCCTGGCTTTCGTACTGTATGTCAAGAGAAATGTCGGTCTTGTTGTAGCAACAAAAACAGTTACCTTTTTTCTTACTTTCCCACTGTATGTCTTGAGAAATGTTGGTCTTGTTGTAACAGTATGGCATTGCGAAAATAACGTGTCAAGAAACATCTTATTGTTTACTACTGCCATATGGTGCCTTCGCAGACATCAACAACTAGTACTTTGGAACAGCACCAAAAACAGTTACATTTTTTATGGCTTTCGCACCTCATAACGAAAGAAATCTTGGTCTTGTTGTAACAGTATGGCATTGAGAGAATAACATGTGTCAAGAAACTTCTAATTGTGTCCATACAAAATGTGCCAAAAACCTTACGAATGTGCTATTAAGAGTTTCCCGTTATGACCCTAAAACAAATTCAATACGTGCCGTACAATGCCTGTGCATGCTGGCAACCTTGCACATGTGTTAAAGGGAGTTTCCTATAGTTTTATCACTTTTGTACTTTGTGAGAAGATTTAAGTGCCTTCAAAATAGGTGCCTTCACTCTGAATCAAAGTTAAACTGCTTTTGCGAACACAAAAAATTGGACTTGTCCAAATTTTCCAAAAAGGTGCCTTCACGTTTACATGGGAGTAACATCAACATCATTGAGTAAGCATAGTTTACCTCCATTGTTTAACGGTTAAAAAGTTAAGGAAGAGTTAGGGTAAGTAGAATACTAGTAAGTATGGACAATTGTCTGCATATCGACTCAGTGCTATCATAGCACAAGCCTGCCTGTTGTAGAAGTAGTCTTCTTCGTTGTTGTTGCTTACATCTATAGTCTATACATTAGGCCCTGTTGATTTGATTATATGGATGACATCCACACGCGCATCAATTTTCATCCGTTTCCTAACAAAAAAAGTTTTACACCATACTGCAAATTGTACAAATCTCCCTGGCCACGTAGACTTTATAATGAAGGTAACTTTTCTTTTTTGACAAACTTTTTTCTTGTTAAATCCATGTTCGCATCGGTTGTCGAGTTCCCATATAATCAAATCAACATGGCCTTACTGGACAAGACCCTGCATGGGGCATAACGTCCAGGATAAAAGTAGGGGTCTTACCGTCTGTGGCCGGTGTATACTAGTACATACACGGTTGCTATATATACATTTAACAGCAAAAGTTCATGTTCTTGTCATATTATCCAAAATAGTGCTATATTCTTCCTGCTACAGTACGAATGGTGATGCAAATATTTTCAAATACGATGTATCTTTACAGGAAATATAGGTATAAATGCATGGAAATTATTTCAAGCAAAGCCATAGGAAATTTATGTTTTTGTTGTTTTTGTATGATAGACAAATTTCAATTATTTCAATCAAGGCCATAGGAAATTTATGTTGCACCAACATCTGCTTGCAAATGGTTGATTTGATTTATTTGCTGCAAATTATTATGTGTTGTATCCAAAGGTACAAGTAAGCAAAGCTTCTTTTTTTTACTCTCTTCGTCACAATGTCCTGGAACTTGCCAGTTAGTCTTGTGCACATGACATGACTGACAGATTAAGTTTGTCTTTTCGTCGAACTTTCAAGTGAAGATTAAGTTTGTGTACATGTGTGAAGTGAGTTAACTACACTGTACTTGCTTAATAAAACCGTTTCTATATCTTTATGTGATATGCAGAAAGCTGAGCAATTGGGAAGGGAGCAAAAATTTCATTAACATCACCTCCCTTTGTTCACTTCAAAACATTAATAATAGTCCATCCCCTGACATTTTCTCTCATGTTTGTCTGTGAAGGGAACTAGGGCTGTGTATCTTAACAAAAATTCAGGTACAGGCACAGCAGTTTAGGTACAGGTCTGGTCCTATAGATGTACCTTAACAAGTTTTGTCAATCATCTATAAGTTATACATGTAGCCAACTGTCTTTTTTTCTTGGTATATGTAATTTTTGTATGAGGATTTACAAATTCTAATCTCTAAACAAGTCTTATTTGCAAGTTTTCTTCATTTTCAACTACATGCTACTATCTAAATTGTTGATTTCAATGTGATTTACCTACCTTTAGTCTAAAAACAAATGGTGTCCACTAGTGTTATATTTTGTTCAGGTACAGGTACACCTGGTGTCTAGGTCCGGACCTGTACGGAAACCTATTATACAGGTACAGGGTTTGGGTACACAGCCCAACTAGTCTCCAAGCAGATGTGGGTTCCCCCATTTGTTGATCCTGACGCCTCTCCCTTTGTGAAAAATTTGACAACCTGTCTACATTCAGTAACATAATTGCATATAGCTAGCAAAGTGCCATCCTACAATTGATTTATCTATATATATCATGATCCATTGTTATTTTAGTGATAATTGAAGCAATATTTTATGATTACATCAAGAAAATACAAAATTTAATTATGATTTCTTTTCAATGACAATATGTCTAGGATGTCTTATCAATCTTCCAAGAATTTTCAAATAGTCTATTATTATCTGAATTGTCTTAATTAAGAAAGGTTCTGTTGAAACTTGAATAAAGATTAGATTAGGAAGATTACTACATCTGTGTCATTATCTGTTCAACTGTTCACTTGAATCTTACTTAGACAGGGTTCTCATCATAATTTTTCACAGCATAGCGGTCAGGTACAGAGGGTGAATTTTTAACCCACTTTTCACTCCATTTAACCGAAACAAAGTTGGTAGTGTGTACCATCCTAGAGAATGTCCCTATCCAGAGCTTACATTAATTTTCACCGACAGTGAGTGGGGAAATACAATGTAGATGTCAAGTGCCTTTCCCAAGGGCACAACATTCAGGCCTTCTAAGGATTGGAACCAAGAACCTTTAAACTAAGTTAAAAAGCTCCATTTTCAGTTAGCCTTATTTCAATGTAGACATCAAGAAACAAGACAAAAAACTAAGTTCCTCACAAAATTTACTTTTATTGTTGAAAATCACTTGACAATCACCTGTACAAACAAGGAAGCCCTCGGCTTCTTTTACATAAGAGGTAGAAAAAAATGTGATTCTAAGTTCCATTCGGCAGTGAACGATTTATACAAAAGGTATGCTACAAATTACAATGTTATTTGTCTACAAGTCTTAGAAAAGCAAGCAGCATTCATTCAATTGTTGGATAAAGGAGTATTAAAAAAGGAGTCCAACAATATATATGGCCAGTACTCTTTCCCACACAACATTCTCACTTTTCCAGTAGTACAAATGGCTTGAAATATCATCTACATACACAAGTTACTGCAGGTAAAATTGGAGCTGTGCATGTCTGCAAAAGAAATGTATTTCAAGCCAAATACAATGTACATAACTGGATTCCCTGTATCAAAATAGTAACAATTGTATATCTTAGTGGCTCTTAGATTCAATACAAAAGGCACTGTTAAAAGTGTGACTTTGTAAAAATGAAGCTGCTTTCGCTTCCTAAAATGGTATTACTTCCTCATTTGTGGATTCAAGGTTTCGCTAAAATGTCCTATGAAAAGGCTCGGACTAAGTTACTAGTATCCTCTAATAATATTCTCCTCAGATCACTATGAATCACTAATTATAGGAATCTAATGATTGCTTTATATACAGATTGTTCAAGACTATGTACTATTTAGAGCAGCAAAAGATATCGATTACCTATAAACGTTGGTGTAGTTATTGATAATTTCTCATTCCTATAGTGAATTATCCTTTTCTTGTGACTATTTTGATAAGATGAAAGACGCCTACAATACAGTACTTTCTAAAAAGGTAGAAAAATTGGCTAGTTTCTAAGTAGTTATCTATTGTCTAAATGATGTCACCCTTGTGTAAGACAGTATAGCTGGCATCCATTCAAGTTCAGAATCATTTAAGGGCAAGCTACTATGTACCAAAAACTCTTCTGAATGACCCAGTATTTTTCTATTTGAAGTTAGCTGTAGAATTTTAGACTGAAGTTCGTAAGGGAAGCAGTAGGGTTTGTAAATATGTTTTGCTGACATTCTACTTTAGTCCATGTTGTGCACCCAAAATTCTTTCTGTGCACCAAAATTTTCGATTTGGTGCACCTGTGCTCCTTTTCCCAAAAAATGAATTTCGAGCCCTGCCCACCCATGTTGAAGAACATCCAACCTGTGTTTACTCTTTTCCATGATTTTCCTCCAACAATGCCAACCAAGATGTTACTCTCTTCAAGTAACAAGCTGAACTACTGAAAAGGTTACATACTGTTTTGCCACATCCATACAATTTCGTAGTTCTTGGCTTTTTGCATGGAAGTTTCTGAAGTATGCAAAAAAAAGGCATTTTGTGATAGGCACAAATGTTAATACAGAAGACACAACTTCAGACACAACTTCAAATTTGGCAGGGTATAAAAAGTTAGCCTGTTGCTCTACTGACTGTACTTCAATGCATCCAATACAAAATTTGTGTCAGTAGAAACCCATAGCTGTAATGTAAGGATAATTCAAAAAGAATGTTTAACCCTTTGCATACTTAGGTAGCCATTTGGCACCCCATTCTCTGTCGGTTACAGAGTTAGGCAGCAGGGAAGAGGTTAACAAATTTTAAGTAGTTAGAAGCCAACATGCCAATTCAGAAGTCAAAATGTCAAGCCCTAAAGAATGATTCTGAACATCAATGGTGCCATCGCTACACCAGGAAACACAAAGTGGTGCGACAAGTTTTCCCTACTCATCTGCTGGGAGCATGTTGCCCTCTCCTTCGTCTTTGCCGTCTACCATCATCGCCATGCCATTGCCATGGGGACCGGCTGGGTGGCGACCAATCAGAGGTTTCCCGTACCGACGTGGCGTCCCTGGCTTCCTACGTGAAACAACCACGTGCAATAACTGTACCCAGAACAAGGCTAGCAACACAAGAGATCGCAATTATGTCCCGGTAACGCATTTTAAAGGCAAAGGCAGGTAGACGGAAAATTAGTTTTCATATTAATCAATAATTTGATCAGCTAGCTGGAATATTAATCAGCAATCTGCTGACGTCTTGGAAGGCAATACCCTGAATGTTAACATAAACAGTGATTGCTTATCACAAGACAGCTAAGTTTTGCATGACACATTTACATCTGTCCCAAGAATGTGCTGTAAGAAATCTACTGCAAGATGGCTAAGTCCCCAAATGGTAAGGAAATGTGACCAGCTCCTTAGCAATTAGTCACACAAATTTCATTGACCGTACAATGATGAAGACAGCAAAGCCGGGGAATTTTTTGGACTGATGTAGATATGTCCTGGGCAAGATTCAGATGTCTTGTGGTTTAGATTTACAGCTGCTAATAGGGAAACTCCACTTGAGCAGCCCAAAGCTCCTCATAAACAGCCCTGAGTAGACTCTGTTAACTTGTGTGAAAATCGTAATCTCCAAGCAGATCTAACTGTTGCAAACCGTATCCAACTGGCAAAAAGAGTTAGATCTGCTTGGAGATCGGGCTCAAGTTTCTGAAAACAAGTCCAGGGCATTCTATGTCCTGTACAAAGTTCAGCTGTCTTCTGGTTTAAATTTACAGCTACTGAATGTTGGTGTTATCAAGGTTTGCAACTCACCTCCAGCTGACCATGCCTGCAGTCCGGGTGTAGTCCACAGCCGGCACTGGAGTCTGGACAGAGTAGGTCACGTTTGCCTGCATGGCCGGGTCAAAGGCTGGCATCATGGGGGCAACCTGGGGAAGACAGCAATATCTTTTAACTTTAAACACTCTTGGACAGTTGTGGATATGTCCTGTACAAAATTCAGCTGTCCTGTGGTCTGTAACACAGATGCTGAATGGCTGGGTCAAAGGCTGACATTATGGGGATTGTATTGTTGGATTGTAATTCTTGAGATAGTGTTGGTGAATTGTACTTTTCACCAGCATATTTTTGAACTGCTACTATCTGTATCTGTATCTATATAGCCGGTATAACCGCCATTAGGCGTAACACACCAGCTTCACAGGCACGCGGCGCGGCAGCAGCCGGTCATATTACACCGAATGGTCTGTTACACCTAGTCTTTGCATATCTGACTGCAACCGTTCTTTAAAGCTACTTAGTGAGGAAGCTCCTACAGTACTTGATGATAACGAGTTCCATTGGTGGTGTGTACTAAGGTGTGTAACATCTAACAATTTCAAAGTATTACCAAGTAAACCACTAATTAAGTAACTACTACTAAGGTGTGTTGAGTGCAGACTTCTTTGGTTTATTAGGAGCCCCGCACAAGGCAGGGCAGAGAAAAATTAGTTATAGACTCATTGATTGTTCCCCTCCACGGAAATCTTTAGTAAAAGGCGAAAGATTTATGCGTGGTGGTTTGAAGGGAAACCAGAGTAATTGACAAATGGCCAATAAATCAGTCCCTACATAAAACCAACTCATTCCTATTATGGCATACCTACTGACACAAAATCTACTTTTTAAGAAAACTTCACGCCTAAACTTAAATGAAATACTTCCTTGATTTGAATCATACTTCATTCTTGATTTTCATATACAAATTTGTTAGTTTCCTTCTCAATTTGTGAAGATATTTGATGTAAAGTTTAAACAGCAATGTCTGTTTGTAAAAATCACCATTGAAAGCAAAGGCTGCTGGGAAATATGATAATGAGCTGTGGGTGTGTCCTAATACACTGTGTCCTAAATACACATGTGTTCAATAGAGGCTTCTGTAAACTTGTTTTCCAAAGACAAAGGGGAACGAAACTTGGGGCAGTTGTTGGGTATGAAAAGACAAGTAAGTGTGCCAAGTTGTAGTCCTGTTATCTGGTTTGAAGGGATCTCATTATCAAGCTATGGTGCCCCCCTCCCCACAGATCCAGTGGCCGGGAGAGTTGCTAAGAGCCAGTGCTTTATTCAGGCTAGGGTTGAAGTAACCAGTGCAAATGAGTAGGGGTTGCTACCATAATAATAATAAGCTTATTGCAAGTCCATGCCCGTGGGCTAATGGCAAGTACATGTAACTTGAAAAGGATGGACAGACAATGATGTGACTAGTCTAACTACTGACACTAAATTCTAACTTCAATCTCAAACTACAATGCAACTAGCACAGAGGAAAAGAAAATGTTATCCTTTGCTTATCTTATTGTTACTACATAATTTTTATCTTTTCTGTGTAAATAAACAATTGACTACAGCATTTTATTGTTACTAAATAGTCTGCCTCTTTTATGTGCAAATAAACAATTGGCAACTGAGCGAAAGACAATGAAGTCCTTGAATACATACCTCAGCCGGAGTCGCCTCGATCATGCCTCCCATGTGGTCGGCAGGATATGGCGGGGATGGGTAGGCGTACTCAACTCCATACGCAGGGGGGCTGCCGTAGCTTGGGGCAGCCTGGGTCGCCGCCGGGTTCTGCAAACACAGTTATGGATAGTTGTTAAACATATGGAAAAACTAAAAATTCGTCTACACATGTTTCCAGAAGAGAGAAGACGCATGTTAACTATTGACAGAGATAAAACTCTCTGGTATCTAACTTACTGCATTTAGCACCAATGGGGCATGAATATGCAATCAACTTCATTGTCATTATAAAAGAACCCAACACACTATTGAGAAGGGTATGTTGTGATGACCCATTGTGCTTAGTGCTGTAGCTTTAGTTCGCAACTGAAACCTAAAAATGTTTCCTGTCTACATTCTACAGACTTTAATGTGTCAACTGGCAACATGATTTAAATGAATGTAAACTACAGTTTTACTCATGTACCAAGTGTCATAACAACCAAACCATAACTTCTCAAGCTGTGTCAAACACACAGAAACACACTAGTGCACCCGCACCACACACACATACACACATGCACACATACAGACCTGAAAACAATTTTTGGAAATGGTAATTATTTTCTCCACACTTACTTGTCCAGCCCAACGCCATTGCTGTCCTCCCCACTGCTGGCCAGTCTGAAATTAAAGAAATACCCTCGTAAACATAACTGGTATATGTAAAGTCGACATATGTACAAGTACAAGTACTAGTATATCAATTTAACTGGAATAGGCCTAAGCAACATATGGCCAAACCTCCTTTGAAGGTGCGCAAGAAGTTTTAAGGGCTTATATTATATATTAAAATGTGTTTTTTTCCTCAGGCATGTCAGTTAATGGAAGCAGACAACAAGAAACCTGTAAAATAGAAATGACATCATGAGAAAAGCACATTATAAGCCTAGTCTCTACCAGACTAACTACGCCGGCTATAGGGAGAATATTTGCCATCAGTTTCACTTGCAGGCTCTGATATTGGACCCTCTCTCCGTAGCCGACTTCCTTCACTCTATTTGGCCAATTTCTACAGAGCCTGGTTGAGGCTATTATAAGCCCCAAAAAGCCCAACTTGTAAATTCTTGCTAAGGAGGCTACAGAAGGCCCTTATTTACGACTGGCTGCTGTGACCATATAATCAAAGCTGTCATTCTATACCTCACCATGACACCTGCAAGTCTACACTTAAACCCTGCCTTTTCTTGAGGGACATCCTGCCAACATGTGTCAGACCTTAACCCTAGTAAGACATTAATCTTGTGAAGTAGCCTAAATGTTGACATACCCTAAGTAAATGATTTTCAGTGGGCTAAAGCTAAGTCTATAGGGAGGGTACAATATACCAAGGGTGTTGTATCTATTTTGGGTATTTTCAGCCATACCCACTCGAGAAAACAAAAAGCGGAAAGTCAGAAGTTGAGGAAAAAATTTCAAGAACATCAACTCCAATGGCCAATTTCAATTTTTTCAACCTGAGTGTCATCCTGGTTAGTTCCAGGTGAAGGTAGAGCCTCAAGCTACAAACGTTTGACAGCGGAAAGTAAATTCTTGATAGAGTAAAGGCTGCAAAGGAGATTCATTTCATTTATTCTCTGGAAGCCAGTGGCACAGCGAATAATGTATTACTACTGTACTACAGAATTGTCTCAACCGCTAACTTAAAAACACAGCGAAAACCTCCTTTACCCTCCTTCCACGAAATAAAACCATGGCGAAAGTATCCTTCCTGATGCCTCAAGGACCAATAGGTTCAGAAGAGGATTGAGTGAGTGAGTGAGTGAGTGAATGAGTTAACAGTACTCACAGAAGGAGTGTTGTAGGCGGCTGCATAGTGCTGTTGCGGCTGGACATGATAAGGCATGGCCAGCAGGGCCTGATGTCCTGGGAAGGGAGGGGCCTGGAAACACAATTCAGGGGGAGACAATGACAAACAAGTTCATATCGTCATAACTTCATGGAGAACCATCCCATCAAATATAACCACAGAATACTGGACTATCCACATAAACCCATTGTGACAGTCAGTTGAAGATAAGGGTCAGTCACATCATACCTGACCATAAACACTACTTTACCCTATACATACAAGCTGATTGTGCATTTGTGAGACTCTTGAGAAAAAACTGAGAGTGACAGACATAACACAGCCAAGGCTTGATGAGAGAGAGAGGGAGAGAGACTGAGAGAGAAACAGAGCGGGCTGAGGCTTGGACATGCCGAAAACGGAGCAACAATACTTGTGATTGTAAATGTTTAAGATATAAAAAATGATCAGTTGATCACACATACCTGTGGCACACCCTCTGGAGTGAAGTATGCCACCCCGTTCTGGTAGGTGTACGGATAGTTCACGTTGTACATCATCCCTCCTGCTCCTGGCACCACAAAGTCAGCTGGGAGAAACACACAGAACAGCAAAAAATCCACATAAGACATCACAGATCTTTTATGAAGCAAGAGAGGGACAAAACTGACAAACTACAGTGTGTTTTATTTGTCCCTCTCAATTTGAACAAAAGATATCTACTGGAACATAAACTAACAATTGAGAGCCAAGACAGAATATAATGCCATACCGAAGCAATTCGTGAACAAACAATTTATGAACAAACAGTGCAATGAATGGCGTAAAAATATGTGGTCTAACAGCACTTCTTATGGCTCTCCGTTTCAAAATCATGAACTTTCTCATCAAATTAACTAGACAGCGGACATGAACTTGAAAGTGGTGGGCATGAACTTGAAAGCAAGAACCGAACAGGAACAGGAACCGAACTGGAACGAACAACTGCCCAGAACATAAAACACATGTACCATTGGCATGCACGGGTTCAAACTTTCGCAGAGCCTCCCCCCTGGGGGTGCCTGTGCCCCTGTGCCCGGGGAGGGGGTAGGGGGTGAGGCGAGGGTGTCGGCGCGCTGGAGGGTAGTAAAGCATAACCTTGGGAAACATGTTCAACTCACCGGGGCTGGGGGGGTAGTTCGGCTGCACGTGGGGAGGGAAAACAGAGAAGGTAGGGGTCAGGTTCGAAGATGAAGGTTAGACATCCAGGTAATAAGATACTGTAAATGCAGAAGAGGTTGTGGTTTTTGCAGTACTACTAAAGTTTCAAAGGTGAACTCAAAACCGCTGCGGAACACTCCATTTTCTCCTTGCCGCGAAATTAAATCCCAGCGAACATTTCTGCATTTACGGTACACCAAAAAAGTAGTTACTCATAACTCAGTGCAAGAAACTGGATACGATTTTGGAATCGCAGAGTTTCAAATAGCATCCACTACTTTTCGTCTGTGACACTGACTCTCTTGCTCGGGTTCACTGACGAAAAGTAGTGGATGCTACTTGAAACTGACGTTTCCAAAATCACATTCAGTTGCTTCAGTAACTGCTCTCTTTGGCGTAGGTGTCAGGTTTATCATACAACACAAGCATGAAAGTTGACCAGATCATGAGTTAGAAGCAGGGCTGGATCCAGGACCCGACCCGACCCTCCGTCCTGGTGTGGACATTTGCATGTTGGGATGGACAAAAATTTCACCCCATCTGTCCAAAAAATCTCAACTTCATGACATGAAACTGATGAAAAAGTTTCATTTGCTTAAAATGACAGATTTAACAACGACTAACAATCAGTGAAACAGAAAAAAATCTTAAGCTGGAGACAACCCTGGTAGGTAGAAATTATGTACATAAGTTTCACCATTGAAATTGGTTTCACTGTAGTGTAAATCTTGACATGTTTGTAGTTATTTCAGGTTTAGGATTTGTTCGTAGTATTAATCATCACACATCTAATTTGTCACAGAGGAACAGTATTCTAGAAAACACAGTCACCTGTAACTTTGATTACGAAATAGAACTGAACTTGAAATAAGTTTGTTACCAACACAGAAGAATTCCAGAAACAAAAGCAAGCATCTCATCAACTAGCATCTCACAAACATTACCAATAAAAATTTATATTGACTTTAATACTATTTTTTTTAGTTTAATACAAGTTTTTTTAGTACTATTCCTGAAAGCAAGCAGGCAAAATGTGATGTGGGGGAAAATGTATTATTTTTATATCATGAGAACAAACTCACTCTCTTCTTGATGGCGGGACCGATGTTCAACTTCTTCTCTTTAAAGAGAAAAAGCTGGCCAGCATCAGCCTGCAAATGGAATGAAATAAAATTTACATGTTTAGAATAATTTCTACAATATCAAAGATAAGCAATACATATTCAGCTTAAACTAACGTTTAAGTTAAAAGCAGATGTTGGTGTGCAAGATTTTGTAATTCACTTTTATCTTCACAATAGCAAAATTTTATGATGTTCCGAAAATGGACATTTTCACTGAACTTGAACTTCAGGGTGGCGGCAAGTGTTTTCAGAACGGATATGTGAAGGAATCATATATAAGTTAACAACAACAGGTTTTTTCACGGTGATGATAAGTTCAAGGTACAGAGGTGACCATGAAAACAGCGAACATAAAGTTACCGTGAAAGAAACAAGAATTACAGTATGATGAGTATCTGTTACAACAAAGAGCAATGTTGACAGGAAGTGGTAGTCCTAATAAGTGGTCCATTAGGTTGTAGATCAACCCCAGATGTTAACGTTCATCTATCACCACAACCACACTGACATGGCCAGCGCCCCCTGCCCCTGCTCATCTCATGGGGAACATTTATTTTCCACCCATGGCTGGCAGGAGAAGGCAAAATTACCCAATGTCTCCATTTCTGACACATTAGAGTTGTCTTGTGTGTGGGACAAGGAGCAAGTAGAGTATCAGATGGCATGTAGGAATGTGGAGGGGAATTTTTTCAGTGAAAGCCTTGAACAATGGAGACCTCTGTGGACATGTGTCAGGGAAGGCATGAGCATGTAGCAATGTCCCAAAGAATTTGGCCTAGTAGACCAAAGAGTCACCCCTACTTTTCTGTAGAAGTTGGTGTGCTGAGTTCACCAGGGCTTGATGCTTGGTGCTCAGGGTACAATGGACAAATGCTTTTACTGAAACTGGACTGACCATCCAACTCCCACCTATACAATATTAATGTTGCTTATTTGTGGGCAACTTGCTTCTCAGCCCAAGCTGTGGCTTATTTTTACACCTGAATCATTGAGAACCCCATTTTCAATTACTCGGAAGCAAAAAAGCAGAGAAAATAAGACCCGTACCTGTTTTATTAATTTTGTCGCCTCCTCGTTAGACGTGAAGGTGACAAATGCATACCTGTAGAAAAATGGAAAATAAAATCACATGTAAAAACAAACAAACAAACAAACAAACAAACATGTCTTTGACAAGCAAGCATACTCATGGCAGGTTGGCAGGCTTAAATACAGTGTCTAGTTGGATGTAAAGCTTGCTCAGAAGTTCCAATGTTGTAAGTTACAACTTGTGTACATTGAAACCACATATTTTGGGGCATCACTACAGATCCCCTGCTATTTAGTTTATTTGTCTTCAGGAAGAAATCCACTTCCCAGAGTTGCTAAGTAGGCATTTAATAGCTTACAGTAAAACTTCCGCTGATAAGCTCAATAGAGTCAAATCTACTCTCATGGGACTGATAAAATTGAAGATATCTACTCCCCAGGTTTAATAGCTTACAGTAAAATATATAGCTGATATGCTCACTTGTGTCCAAAGACCAAACTAGTCAGGGGACAGGTAAAATCTGGTCTGTGTGGACAAGTGGTCACTATACATAGACAGGATTCTCAATGCTTATGTCAATCAATGGGAAAAACTATATAAGGGCCAGCAAAAAGTTGTTCACATTGGCCAAGTGGTCTTAATGAAGTTATGTAGGATGACCACCAGTGCAGGTTTGAGTGTATGTTTTAATAAGTGTATGTTCTTACCCCTTGGTCAAGCCTTGCTTATCGAAGATTATCTTCACATCTTTGACGGATCCGTAAGCACCGAAGTACCCCTTTAATTCTTGCTCAGAGGTCTGAAAACAAAACAAACAGAAATTGCCATGTGATATCATTAACTTTGTGAGGTGTGGGCTAGAATAAAGTTCTAAAGACTAAACAGGAACTTTTCGCTACAGGCTACAGCGGCCTTCCTAGTAGGAGTAGGATCTCTCATATCAATCAAAGATAAACCATCAACATTAAAGTAGGCATTTAATAGCTGGACATAAAACTAATTTCTGCCACATGACAACATGGTTTGCTCAACCTCTGGCAAGCTGTTGGCTTCTTACATATTAGCCTGGGACTGTTTCAAGGTACTTTACAAGCAAAAGCTCCTTGTGCCCAGGAAATTTTGCCACAGCCCCTTGAATTTAGCCTGAATGCCAGACCCCCAATCTCTAAATTATCTACACAATAGCATTCTCTAAAATACCTTCAGTACACTGGATAGTTTTCCCTAAAATATCTACACGATAGTTTTCTGTCACTGTGGTTTTCTCTACAATATCTACACAACAGACACATTAGAAATTGGTGGTCTGGTATCCTCCTGGAGTGGAGGTGCTAGGCAAACATAGGCCCTTGGAACAGTCTGTTCTCCAGGCTACCTACAAATGGGTGAAGAAGCAAGGGGAACGAATTGGTGGAATTTCCTCCCATTTGGGTGACATATCTGTTCTGAATCAGGCCTACATGACCAACTTTCGATGACCCTTGTCTCCCCAGCATAGGGTAGATAAAACAGCCATAAATCTGTCACATGTAACACAAAAATAACACATTGGGGGAACTCAGAACAGATGAGAAGATAAGTAGCGTCCTTCTTGCAGTCACAGCTGTGCAACAATACAAACTTTCTTTCTCAGTTTCTGGGTGCATATGCACAGAAACTTTGATGAAGAACCAAGGCAAAGAACTAAGAAGTTTAACCTGTACATACTAATATGAGTAGAGTAGAGTAGAATTTTCGGTCAGTACTGTTCTCGTTCTTTTAAAGTTGTAAGTTTTCTGAACAACTCTCCTTGATTGGGGAAAAACATTCAGGGCAGTAGGATGATTGGACTTCATTCTAAGTTTATAATTTGCAAATTCATACCTGTAGGCTAATTGCAACAATCTAAGACAATGCACAAACATTAAGTGAAACAAAAAATACATGTGATACAAACGACGAAGATTTAACAACATTGCTTGTCTGAGATAAAGAAAATTTACATCCTGGACCTGGAAACAACCCTAGCGCAACATAAACTTGACAGTTTGCAAAGCTCAAAATTTCCATGCGCAAAAGTGCATTTGACCATTGGCAGTTGTGAGAAAAAGTTGACAGGCTTTATGAAGAATGTGTCTCAAATTTACACCAATCTTACAATGCTGCATTTTTAAACACAAATGGCAGCATATATAAAATTGAGGTAAATCAGAGACATGGTCGGTAGAGTAACATTGTACGATATTCAGCAAGGCTATGACAGAACTGACCATCAATAAGGGTTTGCCAAAAAATAATGAATGACTGGGATACTCTACCAGTCTACCAGAAGTGTTGTAAGGAGTGCAAATCCAGGCTAGATAAACAATGGAACAATATGAAGTGCAACACTGAAGCGAGAGAGCTGAGACCGGAATACTCCCTTTCCGAAGATGGTACGTAAGATTCTGATTTCATATTTCACAGACCAGAGGGACAACAACAACAATAACAGTAGACCAGGGCTGTCTCCAGGACTGGCCCGTTCTTCCATCCCACGAAAGAAATTTGCTGGTAGCTGGGACGGAAAAAAATTCAGCCCTTCTGTCCAACATATCTGAACTTCATGACAATTGAATTGATGAAAATGTATTTTTGACAGCTTAAAATGAAAGATTTAACATCGAAAATTAACAACATGGGCTTCCAAACAGTGGGTGGGACAAAGAAATTAAAAGCTAGCTGGAGACAGCCCTGCAGATAACAAATTTTGTTTTTTTTACACTGTTGAGATGGTAAGATCCGTACTTACCCCAGCTGTGACTCCCCCCACAAAGATGCGTCCATCTATCTTGGTGCCAGAGGGGATCTTGTACTTGTAAGTGTTGGGTCCGGTGGTGGGGGAAGTCACTTCAGTGGAAGGTGTAGATGTGATGGGTGAACCCACGGTACCCTGAACAGAGTCAGTCTGCAAAATATGTCAAAAAATACATAAATTTGTACACAAGCAGTGATGTAAGTTGGATAATGAGCTAGTAATAGATCTAATGAGCATGAGTAGGAAAGTAAATTTACGAGCACATTGAACAGAGTCAGTCTGTAAAATGTGTAAAAAATACATCAATTTTTACAAAACCAGTGATGTAAGTTGGATTATGAGTTTGAGTAGGAAAGTAAATTTAAAAGGACATTGAACAGAGTCTGTCTGCAAAATGTGTAAAAAATACATAAATTTTAACAACAGCAGTGATGTAAACGTTGAATAATAAGTATGAGATCTGGAAAGTAAATATACAAGCACCTTGAACAAACAAATATACTCAAGAGTGGAAGAAGTAAAATAAGCTGAGTAAGTAGCTCCCTTGCTTATAGTGGAAGAAAATTTCACGTTCTAGCTTTCTTCCCAATCTTAGGGCCTCTTTACACCTACGACATTTAAGAGTCGTGCGATCATCGTCGTGGGCGACGGTATTTTTTGGCCGTCTAAAGACGATCAAAACAATCGTACGACGGCAATAAACGGGAAATCCTCGAAATGTCGTGCGACCACCTCGGACCCAGTCGCACGACGTTCAGCGGGGGCCTGTGGCTGTGTTTTTCTCGTCTAAAGAAGAATCGTCGCCGGCGACGGAAGTGGGTGATATGCTAATAAGCCTACAGCGTGCTGTTTCCTGTCCGGGAAGGAAAGTTTCTATCGTTTTCTTTGTAAATATGCATGCAGTCAGCAATGGAAACATATTTTTCTCATCCGAAACCGGTTATTCCGGCGCGACGAGCTGCTACCAGTGGCTACTTCTCTAGTATGCCCCTATTCCTCGATCCCCGGGACATCCCCGGCGGCGGCCACGAACTCGGGTTAAATCCCGTCCGTCTCTGTACCAGCCTCAATCTCTTTCTTTGTTGAGCACCGTTCTCAACGTCTCATCTGCAGGGCAACAGTTGTTGGAAAGTCAGTAAAAGCTTAATCTTTTGACGAAAATAAAAGCGGTTCCCCGCCATTTTGAATTTGAGCGCAAGAGTTCACTTTGAGGGCCTCTTTACACCTACGACATTTTAGAGTCGTGCGATCATCGTCGTGGGCGACGTCGCCGGCGACGGTATTTTTTGGCCGTCTAAAGACGATCAAAACAATCGTACAACGGCAATAAACTGGAAATCCTCGAAATGTCGTGCGACCACCTCGGACCCAGTCGCACGACGTTCAGCGGGGGGGCCTGTGGCTGTGTTTTTCTCGTCTAAAGAAGAATCGTCGCCGGCGACGGAAGTGGGTGATATGCTAATAAGCCTACAGCGTGCTGTTTCCTGTCCGGGAAGGAAAGTTTCTATCGTTTTCTTTGTAAATATGCATGCAGTTAGCAATGGAAACATATTTTTCTCATCCGAAACCAGTTACTAGTATTCCGGCGCGACGCCCTGCTACCAGTGGCTACTTCTCTAGTATGCCCCTATTCCTCGATCCCCGGGACATCCCCGGCGGCTGCCACGAACTCGGGTTAAATCCCGTCCGTCTCTGTACCAGCCTCAATCTCTTTCTTTGTTGAGCACCGTTCTCAACGTCTCATCTGCAGGGCAACAGTTGTTGCAAAGTCAGTAAAAGCTTCATCTTTTGACGAAAACAAGCGGTTCCCCCGCCATTTTGAATTTGAGCGCAAGAGTTCACTTTGAGTCAC
This sequence comes from Branchiostoma lanceolatum, assembly GCF_035083965.1. NCBI lineage: Eukaryota > Metazoa > Chordata > Leptocardii > Amphioxiformes > Branchiostomatidae > Branchiostoma > Branchiostoma lanceolatum. Next base: position 4,130,974 of record NC_089734.1, read on the forward strand.
ACGCGCACATCAATGGACTTCTGCGCCGCGGGGGTCCCATGATATTTCCTGACCGTGTGTCTAAAGAAAACCGTCGCCTACGACGATGATCGTACGACCTTATAACATTCAGGTCTAAAGTGCGCCTGAGTCACACGCGCACATCAATGGAATTCTGCGCCGCGGGGGTCCCATGATATTTCCTGACCGTGTGTCTAAAGAAAACCGTCGCCTACGACGATGATCGTACGACCTTATAACATTGTAGGTCTAAAGTGCGCCTTACTCTTTTTACAAGTACAGCCTCTGATCTTACATGTCTTAGACAAACAAAAAAAGCATAGGAAAAAGTTTTACAAGGTCTACATGCATCCAAAATAGAGAAAAACAGAAAATGAAGACTAAGAATTAACCTCATTTCTTCTGTTACACAAATTATTTTCTAAATCATGGACATCAAACTTTTCCTAGTTTTAGTATTTTTAAAAAGTTACCTTTTCTGGCTTCCCAGACACTCCTACAACTTCCTAGAGATGTTGCTCAAAAAACTACTAGAAGATGCAAGTCATTTTTCTCAGAATACCTACGGTACCTCACACACAGATCTTTTGAACAATACCTGTGTCTACATTTTCAGATCACTGGGACTTTTGCATCCTAACAGTAAAGCATTTCCTGCCATAAATTAGCATGAGAAGAGAAGAAGTCCTGAAGAGAGCCTGTCATATTCATAAGACAGACCACGGAACAAAAGGCTTGAAATCCAAACACCTCTCAGCAACAATAGCAATGTAAACAAGTAGATAAGGAAACCCACTGAGATGGAAAATTGGGGAGTCTCTACTTCTACTTTCTGGAAGAAAGTTATAGAAATAACTTGGAAGTCTCTTGAAGAAAGTTATAGAGAAGTAACTTTCAGCCTAAAACCACCCTACCAAGGCCCAACCCAACCCTTTGGCTATAAAGAAAGCGAACAGGAAATTTTTTGTCACTAACTTCCTAGCAAGTTTATATAACACTAGAAAACAAAACGCCAGCTAACTTGACATCCAGCAACAACCTTAGTTTCTTTCAAACCTCAGAGAAAACAAAACTAAAAAGAATTGGAAATTTTTCCCGCATTTTACTAACTTTCAAGCAAATTCGTGTACACTAGTAAACAAAAAGCTACCTTTACATCCAGCAACCAAAAAAATTATGTCTTTCAAACCTCAGGGAAAAAAAACATATATAAAACCAACTGGAAATTTTCTTCCTGCATTTAACCAACTACCAAAAAGCGAGATGCCAGCTAATTATACATCCAGCAACAACTGAAATTTCTTTCAATCCTCAGGAAAAAACGTAACACCAAGGAGGTTAAAATAGGACACCAACTGGAAATTTCTTTCTGCATGTCACCAACTTCCCAGCAAGTTTATGTACACTAGGAAACAAAGCAAGCTACCTTTCCATCCAGCAACAAGAATTTCCTTCAAAAACCTCAAGAAAAAAAAGACACTCACCGGGTAGCAAAGGTAATACACGCAACGCGGAGGCACATACTCGGGGTACTGTTGTGGCAAGGGCTCCGAAATGTTCAGATTTGTCAAATTGTTGACAAGGTCATCGAGACAACAATTGTTGTTCTCGTCATTATTTTTCGATGGAACTTCCTGGCTATTGGAAGGAACTTCCTCGGTGCACACAGGAGTATCACAGGCGGCGGCAGGCATGTTTGACGTTTTTCCCTCCAAAACTAGATCACAGCTCGACACAACCTTCCTTCTCGACTTCTGGCTCAGGAATGAACCTTGAAAATTGCTGGTGAGCCAAGAAGCGGAAGGGAGGGACCGTGTGACAGCCAATCATCGCCCACACAAGGAGCCTGTTTTCCAGATGGTGGCTCCGCCCCTAATGACACCCTTCTCATTTTATGTGCAGCTTGGGAACAGGCCTCTTATCTGGGTCATAATCAGGCTATTCATCAACTTGGGGATGGAGAAAATGGAAACAGATTGGAGAAAATGAAACATACTGTGGCAAACCTGCTTCTGAAGAACAAAGTTCAGAAGAACTTCAAACTTCAGAAGTAGCTGAGCTTTGTATCTCAAAATCTAGAGTTCAGACTTTTCACTCAAGGCTCAAGTGTCAAGAATACGTGGTAAAGCGCTATTACTTAGAGTAGAGTAGAGTAAAGCAAGGAGGTTAACTTCGGTAAAGGAACAAGTAGGTGTATCCTGGTTAAACCAAGGAGGTCTCCTTGGTTAAACCAGTGGTTTCTCTGAAAGTAGGATTCTCAGGCAAAGTCATACAGAAAACTTTCAAAACAGTTAAAACCTTAAAAACTGAAATCTTATCAAGCTTATACAATTTATTTTGAATAGAAATTTAACTCACTATCTTACAACTTTCCTTTTTTTACATGGAAAGTTCTTTTCCCTTGTGAAATATGAAAGACAATGGGGTAGACTGCTCTGCAATTCATATATATTTCATGCCTAGGAAAAACAATGGCCAAGAAGAGACAGAAGTTTGCAAAGCCCTTTACAGAAAGGATCACCACCTAGGTGAGAAATGGATGGGCAGGGATGAGCACAGATCAATCAGGTGGTTAGCACCTCAGGTTCCCACAGGAGGCCAGGTTCTCCATATGGACCCTATCCATATGGACCAGAATATTCAGGAAAATGTGCAACAAAAACTTGTGGAATGACTGAAGTGAAAATGATAATAGCTAGATCTACCTTGTCTAGTCAAAAATCTATCTTTTTCTAAGGTAAGGACTTTAGTATTGTTGTTTTCCAAATTGATATGAAAATGCTTGGCTCAAAAGTCAACTGTAAATTGTGTAATACTAATAAACCAAGGAGGTTTTATCTGTATAAAACCCCCTTAAAAAAACTCCACATAAAATAAGACAAATGGAGCTTTCAGCTGGGAATACAGTACAAAACTTGGCATTTTGAAAAAAACTATTTCCATATCCTACAATGGAACCAGCGAAAGCTGGTTCATGGTCTGTGTCCGTTCGGAAATGAACTAAATGAACGGACCACGGACCATGAACCAGCTTTCGCCCTACTTTATGTTGTATGTTGTAGAAATTGTATATTGTTGTACCATAAATATGTAATGATATATGTTGATAGAGTTATTAGGACGCAAATGACTGTGTATCTCTGTTATATTGTATCTGACCCTTACCTCTTCCCTCATGACCTCAATGAAAAGCGGCCTGCGTGCCGATTTGAGCTCATCATGAATAAACAAAGGTTCAAACAAAAACCACTTCAGCCCAAGATGGTCATTGCATTTGGGTATTTCAACTTCCTTGTTCTGCCCTAGCTCTTGCCTGCTCTTCAACAGAGTTCCCAAGGACTTCAGTCAACAGTGGCGTGTGATGTAACACTTGTGACCAGATAAGAACTGACTTCATTATAGATCAAAAAGGAGGTGACAAGAGGCCACCGTTTGCTCACAAGCTCATTAGTGGTTTGGTACCATAGTGCCAACTGATGAAATGCCCTTTGGGCACTTGGGGAAAAGTAAACGTTAGTGAAGTCTTCAATGGGATTAGAAAGCGAAACCACAGAGCTTGTGCAAACATACTGTAGTCTCTACCAGACTAACTATTCATGCAGGCTGTAGGGAGAATAATTTGCCAGGGGACTTTGGCCACCACAGGATAACATTCGTGTGCAGTTAAGATACCATTCCCCATGGACAATTATCATTTTTACTCTCTCCCATTCACCCAATTGTTGCCAAATTCTACCATCCTAAGGAAGGCCTGGTGGAGACTAGTGCAGACATACTTAAATAGAAACTTCAACACAATATTACCTTCGTACATGTATACAGCTTTAAAAGTCAGTGTGCTTTAGAAGATTTTTGTATTGTGTTGTTTTTATTTTATTACATCTGACACAGGGCTGTCAGGTAATAACGTTTGCACTTTTGAATGCAAGCTATATATAAAGTAGCCGTTTTCCTGTTTGAAACCATTTTCTTCCCTTCCCCTTTGTGGGAAAGACATCTAAATTTTGACATGGGAACAGGAAATGTAACTTGATGTAGCTGTGACAATTGGAGTGCTCATTTGTCACTCTGAAACCACCAGACCACCACATTTGCTGTCTGGGGTTCTCAGCAGGGAACAGACCTCTTCCTTCACAAGGCAAAAACAGTTCAGTTCAGTGTTTCACATCATTCAAATCTTTCCATTTGACAGTAGAGTAACCTTCTTTCTAGCAAGAAAACCAAAATGAAGATGCATACCCCCGGTACATGTCAAAATACGATGTACAATTTAAATTTGCTGGGACTGAATTTCACTTTGGGAATGACATCTCCCCCTCCACTTTGGCCTTGAAAGTGGCCATGTGTAGTCTCTACCAGACTAACTACGCCAGGGTTTCACTTTCAGGCTCCTAAACGGGCGAAATGTGATCTTCATTGTGGACTGACTCTACTGGCTGATTATTCCTTTTTCTGCCAAATTCTACGATTCATACACCCGTAAGAGGGCCTGGTGGAGGCTAGGCCATGTGGGCCAAAGAAGCATTTGGAAGTAAAATAAAGGCCTTGACTTGACTTGACATAAAGCCAGCGGCCCTGAGTATGAGGAAGCTTTAGGTGTTAACCTAAAGCATCTAACCTCGATCGTGCACTGTAAAAGAACCCAACATAGGCCCAATTTATACAGAGTTTTTTCAGATATCTAAAAATCCGCCGACATCTGAGCCTTAGATATCTGGACGCATTTATACACACCGACAGGAAGTACCGCAGGACTCACGCAGCGCGCTGATTGCACTCGTGACCCTATTCAACCTTTTGCGCGCGTTTCAAAATGGCGGGAGAACCGCCTGTGTTTTTCGTCATGATGAATATGGTATTCTTTCTTTATCTGGCTCGCGTGTGGCTAAACATGAGGCAGCAAGCAAGGGTTGAGCGTAAGAGGCGTTTGAGGTCCCGGGGAAGACGACAGCGACCGGTCAGAATCAACGCTGCGTTCCTACTCGCTGCCCTTGTCGTGGCGGAGGGGGGAGGGCCGATCCACCGAACGATCTGGCATCACGAAAGAAGTCCGTCGTCCGTTTGGGAACAAATGGTCCTTGATGCTAAGAACAGGGCTCTAGCCAGCGCCAGTTTTGCCGTAAATTTACGGAACTTTGCTGCGTGTTACGGAAAAAATTCAAGACCAATCCGTAAACCTTGACGGAAAAAAATCGGGAGAAAAGATATAGACAGGGCTTGAACTTTTTCAAAGATCTCCAGAAAAGAAGCGGAAGTTTAAAGCGAGGTCGATTCAGGCCATTTCTATCTTCCGCCGGCGGCAGGTGACAACCTCAAGGTGGCTTTATAGCAGACAAACGGAGGCGCGGAGGTTGCCAGTGGTTCGTGGGCCGAGAGAAAATCAGCATCGTGTGCCCCCCTCCCCACTACTAGTGCCCCACTACAATTCTGGCCGGTCGCATCGGGCTGACGTTTTTTCGGCTGTTTTTCCCGGTTCATCGCTAGTTATAGCCACACAAAAAATACTCCGGTAGTTACCAGGCTTTCCGTATTTTTTTTGGTAAACATTGTTAAAGTTTTACGCCGAGTTACACGCACTCTTCCCGCGAAAACTGGTGTTGATAGTTTTAGACCTCAGAATCAGATATCATCTACCAATAACAGCGTTCGTTCACGCCGCGTCACGGAAAATCGACCAATGACATACAAGTCTCGCGGTTCACGAGAGGCGCGAATCCGCGAGGTTTTATCAGAAATTGATATTTGGTGCGAAGATGGGGCTTGAATCGACGAATTTTGATCAAATCAAGTGGAAGTTACCGGAGAAATCGACCATGGAAAACACGGAAGGAAAATATTGAACGTCTTTAGGGCGTTCTATCCAATGTAGGGTGTCTCATTTCCTACCATATTTAGTACAGGGCGCAAACGGGACCGGTACGACGCGTCGACCGGTGTTGAAAATGTTTTATTTCTGCCGACTTGAATTCACGTGTATATTTGTCAAATAAATAAGAAAGTTTTGTGGTGCTAAATTTCATTTATTTGCCGATTGTATACAACGAAGGCCCAATTAATTTTTCACCCAAACGTGCCCCTCAAAATGCTGGAGATAGCGTTTCAGAGGGTCTAGATTTAAAAATTTCCCGGGGGGGAATACCCCCGGACCCCCCTAGAATTGTCGCGCCTAGGGCGCGACGCCTCGCGCCTTCGGCGCTCGATATGTTAGGTTTGTACAAAATTTTAGGGCTTACGGGATAAAATTTCAGGCTGGCTAGAGCCCTGGCTAAGAAGTTTTCCCGCTTTATCGCCCGCCAAATATGCAAACTAGCGTGAACCCCGACCTCCAGATGTCTACTACGCGACACATTCTGTTTAGACGTCCGGCTGGAGCGGTCGGGGACTCCCGCTGAGTTGTCGGGCGAATGCTTCAGAGTGGTCGGCTGAAATTTTCCCGACATCTAAAAAAACCCTAATTAAGACCATAAAATTCCTGTTTAGACACAGAAAAAAGCTGTCGCCTGGCAGATATCTGCAGTTCAGATATCTAGACAAGCTGTGTGTAAATTGGCCCATACTTATCAAAAAGAATAGGGTGTGATGACCTTGTGTGATTGGTTGAAAACGTGTGGCAAGGCCTCCGTGCTGTTGTATAGCTCTGAGATATACCCGAGGTCCCTATTAAGCAATGTGGTTGCACTTCGTTTTTCATTTCACCTTGGATGAAACAATACAGAAGTACAATGTAGTAAAATGAACAGATCACATGTTTGGTATGATGAGATCGCACTCACAGTGAATATAAAACCACTGCAAATGTTTTACTGCTTACAGTTGTAATCCAATTTAATGATAGACAAATCAAGAGAATAATTCTGACTGGGAATGTCAACATTTTTCTTTAGTTTCAAAATCAAAACTTCGATGACAAACAGCTTAATAAATCTATTTAGCCCATAAAGGAAGGCCTTTTCAGAACCTGGAACTGATTTTATGGTCATCAATTTGCTCTGATTTAGCTTCATCAATTAGCCTTAGTTCCTGCCCACACAAATGTGGGTGTGCGCAGGGAGTTTGAAAGAACTTATTGCACAAGCACAAGAAAAGTTTCCTCCTTGCTTTGACAAAAACGTTTTTGGTAACTTGTAATTAAGCTGAACAAATTGTTGTTCCCTTTCTTTGATGTTACACTACCAATACCATGTTGTTTTTCTCACATGTATTGTCTAATCATTATCACATTGTCCGCCAATATGTCACAAAACAAAGAAAATACCATGCTGTTTTTTAAAATCATAATCTTGTGTTATCTGAGCCAAAGAATTGAACTCTATTTTCACCACAACTCATGAAAATGTTTCCTGTAAATTTTTCTCCTATCTTTTTGGAGGCTTTTCTGACTTTATTTTGGATGAGATAGAATGTTGAATGTTCTACGTTTTCATCAGAAACACCTGTACTCAGAAGACAGCTAGGAATCTTCAGCATATGGTTCATGTTTGGTGCTTCCGGTAAGCACGTGCTTGACCGAGATCTGACTCGGAAAACGAGCGGGAAACACCTGTCACTTCATCGGTAGCACAGGTCACCCCAGCCCGCGGAAGAAATCCGCTACCTACGGTGGTATTGTAACGGGATTTTCCTAAGAAATGTTCACGCGTCAGTGGTCAAATTTCGCCAAGGGATCTACGTGATAAGTTTTAAATAAACTGGGTGTTTGTAAGGAATTTCAAGACCACGTTTGGGGATTTTCGGTGAAGAAACACGATGCCCGGACCGGCAAAACGTCCCCTCGGGGACCCACGCACCTTCCCCCGCATGTCGCCCCCGCGACGCGACCGGAACGAAAATTTCACCTGCTAATTATTTGGGGAGTAGGAAAAGGGCACGAATGTCATGAATCATGTTTTCGTGTGTGTCTTTGAAATTTTCCGCGTGACAGACCAAAATGTGTAACGAAAAAAATGTCTAACGCAGAATAAGTTTGCGGTTTAGAACAGAAGCCATGAGCTGAGAAAATTCAAGTTGCCATTTTTTTTCGTGGGAATCGAATGCAAAATTACATCTTCCTTTATTCCCCGGTCAAATACAGAATATATTTGAGCTGTTCTTAATTCTGTTAGAAACGGCAATTTCGTTTGACCTTCACCATAATTCCTTTTCTTTGTAATCCAAAAATTCGTTGGCCGATTCAAGTTCAGAAATGTTACATTATGCTCTGCAAGAGGAAAATGATTGTCTAATTCCCTGTGATACCAATTCTAAGTCAACGCTTAAATTAACAGCTTTTTAGGTCTGTAATTATGACCTTCGCCGCTGTTCTTCGTGGCTTCATAAAATAGATGAGCAGGCAGTCGTCTGTGAATATCAAATGTCTAAATCTGTGAGGAAAAATTCTAAAGTTTCTCGCCTCTTTTGCCACCACCGAGGCGAACCACCCTCCCTTACACCTGTTCTAGTGCATAGAAATTCAATTCTCTGTGCCTTTTAAAAGTTTTAGCCGTCCACGAAGTAGGTTGGAACGTTTAAATCTGATTTTCTCACCCCCTTGTGGCAAATTTACGAGTTTTACAACCCCCATGCTGACCATGACATACTCTGCAGACGACACGCACTTGTTACCCAATTTTCCCGCTAATTCTTGGCGCAAACGGAAGAACTGACATTGCTAATGTATCCCTAGAGGTGCATACTCACCATTTTGAACGAAATGTTGAGGAATTTCTGACAGGAAAACCGAGTAAAAACAGACGAAGACGGCACAGAACAGGACAAGGTACTAGTACATCAAAACGGTCGTCTGAAACGGTTGTCCTTAGATACATTATGACTGACATGTCAAAAGAGCGGGAAAATATGGACGGAACCATATCAGAGCAGGTAAATTTGATACAACCGGCAAACAAAATTCATATCTTATACTGCATAAAAACATCATAACAAAATTGTTATTCACTGTGTACAAATTCTAACACGTTATGATGAGTAAATTGCTGTTGCAGTTAAAAATTTTAGCAGGCTTTTCCTTACCCGAATATATCCAGACCCCTATGGCACTCGTGGTACTGCCTAGATGTCACAGTTATCAAAAGTCTAGAATGACGACAGTCATGACAGTGTCTGGAGCGAATAACGCAGAATTCGTCAGAAAATGACGTTTATTTTAGTCGATTTCTCCACGAATGATTTTAAATGACCCCTTTGTATTCAACAATTCGCAACATTTAGGTTCTGTGCCATGTAATGAAGCTTTTTCTTCAGATAATGTTCGAAATGGACACCCCACATGACCTCATACACTTGTCTCTAACGTTACCAGGGCAACGATTTTAATACACTTGGTCGGATCAGGTTTACTTTACAGTAGCGTGTCGCTGAGTGAGAACGAATGGGAGATGAAGATGTAAAAACAATGTGTCTTTCTTTTCTGTTTATCTATATCTCCAACTAACGTTATCACTTTCTTCATTTATTCCTAGCTCTAAACAGATGTTTTGATGTGAAAAGATAATGGTAACGTTAACGTTAACTTTTCTGAAGACCCCTTTTCAGAAACACAGCCGTCATCTGTCAGGAAAAACATCGGCTTGATTGAGATTTGTTCTCCAAGCAGATACTGGGTGAAAGAATGAATCGTTATGTTTTCTGATGACTGGGCTGCTCTGAGACGGTCCTTCACTACCCCTCAGTAGCCATCCCCCAACCGTCAGAGAATCACCGGCATCAGTAAACATCACGATCTTTTCCCCAACATCTGCTTAGAACTAGTCTCCAACCAGACCCAATAGATTGCAAAGACCGTATCCAACTGGAAGAAGGTGCTTATAGTGCTTGGGTTGGCTATGAAAACTCCTTTTGCCTGTTGGATACGGTCTTTGCCAACCCGTAGGTCTGCTTGGAGACTAGCTTAGAACTACAACCCTTGAGGATCATTTCCCACGGAAGAAAAGGGGAGGGGCTAGGACACAACAGCAAGCAAGCACATTAATCGCACAACAGCGAGATAATCTTTTTTCGACAATTTGCTAATCGCTAAATTATGCTCGGGACAAAACAGCGACAAAATCGCGTTACACTTTTCTATTTTCACCGGAGGTGCCATCCTGCCAGCATTGTGTTTCGTGTTTTTCGCTAAGCTGACCACACAACGACAAAATATATTCAGTTTATTTCTTAGAAGTGACTTTCGTATCTTTATATCTGTCTGGTGTGAAATGTTGTGGTGATACATATTGATCAAGGGCAGTCTATAAAAAGATAATATCAAGCTCCTTGGCCTAGTACAGACTAGGATAGAATGTATGATATAACACCAATGCCCTTTATTAGTTTATGTAAGAATATAGAAGTTTATTGCAAGTTCATGCCCGTGGGCTAATTGCAAATACATGGTAGAAACATAGGGAAAAACATACATGCGTCAGTAAACTGTGTCTGACTTTGTTGTAACAATAGGCTACTGGTACTAAATACAATTGTTGGCTATATCTAAACTAGCTGGGTTTGACTTCTTTTTTGGAGGCAGTGGAAGATGAAAAGTCCCACTTTTTTTAGTATATGTGGGTCCTGTGATTTCAAGAGAAAGGTAGCTTTTTGTTCGTCCGAGAATGTGTAAAAGTAGGGGTATGTCTAGCCTCCGTTGCAGTCCTTTTCCCCGCAGCATTTTTTTGGGGGGGGGGGGGGGGCGCCGCGTATCTGCTTGGGATCCCGTATCCGCCGTGCCCCTGTGTCCGCTATAGACCCTGTGTCCGCTGCTGCGCGGCGCCCCCCCCCCCCCCCAAAAAAAAATGAAAAAAAAACGCTGCGGGGAAAAGGACTGCAACGGAGGCTACTTCTCAGCATGCCCCCATCCCATCCGTACAGTGTATTGTTCACTCCCGAGTCCCGATAGCCAGGTAACCATACCATCGTCAGCTTTACGGTATCTCTACGGCACTTGGAGCGTTATCCGCTCGGCCTGTTCTTTCGCAGACCGGGGGATTTTCACGTGGTTCGTTTTCCTCACGAACGTAATGATCAATATTGCAATAATCAGAAAGTGCGCTGTCATAAAAAAAGCCATTACGTGTACTTCCATATTAGGACTTGGTCGGTATTAAAAACACCCCTATATTCGTAATGACTTTGAACTATGACAGTAATTAATGAGAATGGCTACCATGCTAGAACCCCGAGCCCTTCGAAAACATGGAAAACGGAACTTCACAATCAGCCCACGCCTTACCGCGTTGAGTACCCCCTTGACATCGCCTATTTCTCACAGGTTACAAGAAACTGATAAGAAGTGGGGGAAACCGAGCGTGTTGGCGCGGTAGCCACCCCCGGGCCACTGGAGGTCAGGTAAGGTCCTTTGATGTGACACCTTACAAGTTGCAGGAAATAGTAGTGCAACACCGATAACCTACCAAACGTGAGCAGGTTGTTTTAACCGTACCGTTGAGTGAAGCTTTGATTGTTTGTTCACCGCCGGATCATGTCGTCAGGTCCTTTGATGTGACACCTTACAAGTTGTTAGGAGGATCAAGATAAGATACAGTATCTATGTCTAATTACCCAGCAGGTGCAGGCAGGCAAAATTTGTAACAAGTCTTGTCCGTGTTGGTTGAACACAGCCTAGAGACAGCCTAGTGTTCAACCAACACGGACAAAAAGACTTATTGAGTTGGTGAAGTGTTTCTTGGTGCTGTGTAAACAACACAATAAACACCACTAAATTGTTGCTTATTCACTCACTCACTCACTCACTCACTCACTCACTCACTCACTCACTCACTCACTCACTCACTCTCTTTCACTCACTCTCATTCACTCACTCACTCTCATCCACTCACTCTCATTCACTCACTCACTCACTCATTGACTTACGCACAAATACACACACTGACTCGCTGACTCACTGACTGACTGACTCACTGACGGACTGACTGACTGACTCACTGACTGACTGACTCACTCACTCACTCACTCACTCACTCACTCACTCACTCACTCATTTAGATGCTAATTATTCTCCAAGCAGAGGTTTCGGTCGAGTGGGGTAGGAGTGCCCGGGATTTTTTACGAAGGGATGGAGACGTAAAAAAATCCCGGACACTCCTACCCCACTCGACCGAAACCTCTGCTTGGAGAATAGATGCTAGTACTGTAGTAACACCCAGGCCACAAAGGTTTGAAGAAGGGACTAGGTTTCTCTTATCAATCAAAGATAACCATCAACATGAAAGTAGGCATTTAATGGCTGGACATAAAACTAATTTGCGCCACATGAGGACATGGTTTGTTCAACCTCTGGCAAGCTGTCAGCTACTCTCAAAGCAGAGGAGTGGGTCCGCCTGTTTTTTGACGTGTTTTAGGCGTTTTTGTCGGGCTTCGCCAACCACGCCTGGAGACATGACTGTTTCTATTGTAGGTAGAGGCCACACGTTCGTTGCTTTCTTTATCTCTTCATATGCATGTTTTCTCCGATAATTCTTGACTACGGGTAGTACCTTTTGCAATATTATCATCCCTCTTGTTTCTTTGGTGTACGCAGACCTAATATTGATTTTGCCTTTCCGCATCTGCTTTGAGATTACGCAGGAGTATCGAGACTAGTGGACGCTGTCTTTGATTGGTGCTCTCCACACGTGTGGGCTGGCGACATGAAGAAAACGTAACAAATTAGAAAGCCCGACAAAAACGCCTAAAACGCGTCAAAAAGTTAAACCAGCAAAAGCCCAACCTCTACTTGGAGAGTACTAGATTGGGACGTACGACACAAAAGCGCCGCCGGCGGACCTTTATAGTACAGCAGCCCAGCCCCTCTCCGGATCCTATCGACCGAACTCACTGAGATCTCCATGCGGTAAAATGAAATATTACAGGAACACTACCCATTCCGACCAATGGCTTTGCGTCAGTATTCCTTGTGTTCTTCAAGTATCACGCATGTTACTTCTCAAAATTCTAACTTCACTAGGGAGGCATCTGATTCACAACATTACCTATATTGCTTTTGAAAATAAAGACACTGTTCAAAATTTCGACTTCTTTAATCAAATGATCAACTTTGGCATACGTCAGTGCTAAACATGCTACAGTTTACAATACCTGCCCTGTACAATATTGTACGTCAGAATATTCCTATAGTAACTACTGGGGTCTCTTTTGTCCACTGCACAAATTTGTGAAAGCAGAAACGATACATACTACACTATCTCCGAAAAACTATATCAAAAGAAGCCAATTGTAGAAATGGTTAGTAGAACATCTCGTCTCTGTTAGCCATTTTCTGTAGTAGCAGCCCAAAACCAAGGGGCACTACTCGTCTGAAGATTCCGATGAGTCTGATAGATCTGGAGAAAAAGAAGAAAGAACAACTAGTTTTCAAACATCTCCTGAAGAAGTGCATTTAAGTATAAATCTATAATTCTACAGTGTTTTAAAACAATTACATGTATTCAATTGTTGTAATAGAAATTTATCATTATAATTTCAAAGCATGGTTTCACAAAAAACATGCATTGGAATCAAACAAACAGTAAATTGAGATATACCATCCAAACTGTCGGCAGTGAGTGTGTGCCCGATTTTGATGAGAGCCTTCTTCAGAGCTTGAAGGGTCGCAGCTTGTCCAGCTTTGCCTTTCCTGTTCCTCCACCGTTTCAGCATCTCTCTACACCTACTGTCGTGGTCACGTTTCCTGTCCTCTATTCCATCGATCTCGTTTTCCTCGAATTTCAACTTCCGTGCCAAGTCGTCCCAATTGGCGCTGACACCACGAACGACCTTGTCGAAATACCTCGACACGTCAACTGGAATAACAGGTAGTTCATATGTGAAAGTACGTAAACATTATTTCAATGGGGATAGTCTGACAAATACAGATGAATTGGCTTGATGCCGTTGAATAAATAGTGTTTCCGTTAATGGTGTATAAGCGCCAAGTTAAAGAAAATCTGTACATAGACTGTACAGCCAAGTAGAGAGGTCTAGAAAATCTGTACATAGACTGCACAGCCAAGTAGAGGGGTCTAACATGTAATATGTAATATGATGCTTTATCACTGCACTGCAATGAAGGTGTACGTAGTTGGAGAGAGATTGTCCAATTAATCTATCATTATGGTACGTCGGCATACACAGTAAGATGTATAAGATTGAATATTTTCCAATGGCATCGATATCTTTGACACAAATCAATTCGAACTCACCATTCTCCTCCTGTCTAGAGCGTCGACGTCCTGCTTCTTGCTTTACGCCAGGTTGTTTTCGTCGCTTCGCAGGTGTCTCCTGGTCGGATGTACTGGCGCTGGTAGCCGACCTTTTCCTCGTGTTCTGTCCTGAGAAAGTACATTTGACACAAGGACACAGTTGGTATTACATGTACATCAATTTACAGTTTTCTTCTGAATTAACCCTTAAAGTTTGCAGAAGAATCTGTGCTTGATTTACAGCTGTAATAAGTTATTTCTCTTCTTCTTATGTAGAGTACTCTACAGCGTTTGTGTCTAACTTTTTAAAATACTCTGTAAATAATGACTGATCTACCTCAAATATCAGATGACTCAGATGACATAATATATGATCTAAGAAACCTACGAAATGTGAACCTAAGTTTTTGGTTATCTTTGTTAACGATTTTAAATATAGCTTAGTCTCGTGCATTTTTTTCCGAATACGCTTCAGTTTTTTGCTGTTTTTTGTTAATTTTGTTTCTTCTAAGTATTTTAGTCTTGCGTTGTGTGTACGCCTCCATGTGTGTCCTGACTCCTGACATGCTTTGTGAACGTTTGTATTGAATTTTGAATATTGTTCCCAGGGCTAACCCTTTGTAATAGCCTTCGGCTAGTTGGGTAGCCCTGGCTGTACTTTTATACAGCCAAATAAATAAAATCGAATCAAATCAAGTGTTTCCTACTTCTTACATCCTTGAATTGAATGATTACATACCCTTCCTTTCATTCTCCGCAATCTTCTCCGCCTGCTCAGCGTAGTCATGTCTGCCGATTTTTCTCAAGATGTTTGCCGCAAGCGAGAGATCGCCAGGTTTCAACTTCCGTTCTTTTTCCATTTGGTTGAAGATCTGGTGAGCGTTAGCTTTTTGAACGAATGTCGCTGCTAAAATCTTCGCACCACTGACATAGTTACGGAGATCCGTAAGTTCTTCATCTACCAGGTTTCGAGAAATCTCCAGGAATAGATCCTGTCGAGGATCGTCCGCCATTTTGCTAATTTTATGGCGCTACATACTGAAACTAACGGAAACCCCTCAGATGAGTCATACCTGCCAACAGCACCAGTCCATTTGACGTCGGTTGGGAGGGGGGGGGGTATTTCAGGATCTCATCAAATATATACTTTTTCCTCACATTTCTTCCACCTATTAAAGAAGAATCCTCTTCACTATGAACGCTACAGCAAGGCATGCCGCGTTACATCCAAATGTGTCTTTGTAGAAATATAAGTGTAGGATAAGACGTCACCCCTACGTGAAAAATATGTTGGTGCGGTCCTATTGTAACTCATATCAATTAAGGTCATAAGGCCAGACAGGTAACGGACTGTAGTTCAAAGGTGGAAGATGGCAGTTGTTAAAGTTACACCTGCCTCGAAGAGTTCACCAAGAAAACCCTACGTATGCGCAATTCTGTACATACGAGATTTCATGTGAGCGTCTTTTGTTCTCCTATCGCCAATATAGAGTTCAGAAGGTCAGAACTGCTAAGATACATTGTTAGGAGCCAGCTATCAAGTTTGCGTTGCGCACCGTTGCTTCCATTGTAAACGACACCATTTGGCCTTTTGTGAAGGTTCGTATCACATGTCAGCCAACAACAAACAGGCGTGGAGCAAGTCCAAATAGACTCCATACACGACATCAGCATTGGTGCTCTACGTTGTTTTCTAGTGTTGTTGCAATCCAAATTAAGACAAAGGCCGAAATTTGGACCCCAAATGTCGACAAGATTCGGACCCCAAATGCCATTTACGAAATTCAGTGCACAGTGGTGGTGGAACAAGCGGTGGTAAGAGAACATGTAAAAAAATACTAAAAAACACGATGTATCTAAAATGTGAAAAAAATTTCAACTATATATGTGACACTTTGTCACTTCCGAGACAAAAGACGTTATGTTAAAAGATAAAGACACTGGTTCAGATTTCCACTTCTTTAATCAAATGCAAGGATCAAATGATCATCATTGGCGTACGTCAGGATCAATATGACATGCTCCACACCATACATAGCAAACAGATGGCTTAATCATGTACATTGCAAAAAATCAAATCGATCTATTGTCTCTTCGTTCGTTATCAGAATTTGCTAGAAATAGTATTGCTATTTTCCACGCTTCCTTTCGAAAAAAGAAAGGCCCAACAAAGTCTTTTACTGCAGATGTACATGACTACATGTATTATTTAAAAAACACAGATCATACAGTCATATCATACTCAGGCATTATTGATATACAGTAGAACAAAGCGGATGAGTGAAAGCTAAAACAATACGTATCACACATCTTCAAACAAACATGTCAAAATTGATTGTATAAAACCGGGGTTTGTAGAATGTCGTTTCACTCCAGCCGTTCTTCGCTTTAGTTGCAGCCCAGGACCAAGGGGCACTACCCTGAAGACTCCGATGAGTCTGATAGATCTGAAAAAAAAAGAATATGACAAATCTTTTCAAGGTTCCTTTGAAGAAGTACATTAAGTATAAATCTACCTGTTCATTATAAAACCTTTTAAAACAATTATACGATTATTGTTCTGCAATTATGTTAAGCTTATCATGATTCTAAAGCATGCTTTCACAAAAAGAGTCGCAACACATTTATTGCAATCAAACAAATGGTGAATTTAATGATGACTTTACCTTCCAAACTGTCGGCAGTAAGCTGGTGTCCGATTTTTATGAGAGCCTTCTTCAGCGCTTGAAGAGTCGCAGCTTTTCCCTTGCCCTTCCTGTTCCTCCACCGTTTCAGCATCTCCCTACACCTGCTGTCCACGTCAGGTTTCTTGTCCTCTATTCCATCGATTTCGTTTTCCTCGAAGTTCAGCTTCCGTGCCAAGTCGTCCCAGTTGGCGCTGACACCACGAACGACTTTGTCGAAATACCTCGACACGTCAACTGGGGCAAATGTAGATAATACAAATGTACCAGATGCTGAAGTATAGTCGACAATGTGAAAATATCTAAGCATGATTTCATTTGTGAAAACCATTGGACTATGTCGTGATGGTCAGATAAATACATGTATAATGATGAAATGGTATAGATAGCCGTGGCAGGAGAACAGACAACTCTACTGTCTCTTTTCAGACTTCATCACCTTCAAGAAGAATAAAGCAATACTCACCTTTCCCTTTGCCTTTCCCTTTGCCTTTCCCTTTGCCTTTCCCTTTGCCTTTCCCCTTTCCTTTTCCACGTGGGCTCGTATTACTGGGTCCTGCTGAATCTGCACATAATACAGTTTTTATTTTTTAGTTTGTTCTTGCACATTCTGCCTTCGAAGGCATTGTCAAAATAATCTATCATTACAGTAGTTCGGTCTGTACAGAAAGACATATAAAGATATTGAATATTTTCCAATAACAAGGGAATCTTTGACATAAATCAACGGCCAAACTTACCTATCTTATCTGGTCTGGAGCGTCCTGCTTCTTGCTTTCCACCAGGCGGTTGTTTTCGTCGCTTCACAGGTGTCTCCTGGCCGGATATGCTGACGCTGGCAGCCGACCTTTTCCTTGTCTCTGGGCCCAAGAAAGGTCATTTGACACAGTAGAAATAAAAACGTAATACGTAGAACGTCTGGATCTAGTCTGTTGTCATTCATACAGGTAAACAACGTTTCCAACACGACGTTAAGAGTGATGTGAATGATGTGAATGTTAATGAAGACAAGTTTGAAGATCCGCTATCTATCCTGTCTTTTATTCCCCTTGACTAAAACGTTTTACACCAGATTGACAAAGAGAAGACGACTAGTTCTAGGTTAGTAACACTGCCTACCTGAAGGCATTCTTGGTTATAACTACAGTTGGCTACAACTGTCTCTTCTAAGGACGTCAACATAAAATGCTCACCTTTTCCTTTCCCGTCTCCTCTTCCACGTGAGCTGGTACCACTGGGCCCAGCCACAGGAGACATTTGCTCTGCTTCTGCGCACAAGATTATGAACTTTTTGTTACTTGCCCATCTCCTGACGACCATTTCTTAAAAAACGATTGCATGTATATCGTAAGGAGAGCCACTAAAACACCAATCATAGTTACTCTTGAAATAGACATTATAAACTAATGAAAATAGATAAGCTGTCTGTGTTGTCTTTGTACAACGAGGCATTAAGTTCGTTATTCCCAATATCACATGTAGACTTGACATGGAAATGATAAAACCTTAAAGGACATTGTAAACAATATACCATGCGTTTTGCAACTCATGAAAAATTACAAAAATTATTGGTATGAAAACTCTCTTGGCAATTTCTTCCTTTTAGCTTTATAAGGAAATTATATGGCTTGTTCACATGTCATATCTTAAAGATGCCTCCCCGTCCTGATAACTCTCAATGGTACACATCTATCACTCATGAAATGAACTTATTTTGTGATTCTGGTTCCTCGCTTTCTGAAAAATGTTACGATCAGGCGGGGACATTCACATCCTGCGGCCTATTCCAGTTTCAAAATGTTTCTTTGTATTCTACCCATAATCATATAGATACTTTGTGTATGGAACTGAAACAGGACTGCGTTGGCGATGCGGACACCAGACAGTTTCTTTAACATTCAAGCAATGAATTTCACTTCTTGTACACTTATCTTAAGACAACTTGTTGGTTAACTGAGATAAATACACAAGTTTCGAACCAAAACCTGTAACTAAGGCACCAGTACCAAAGAGATGATGAAAACGTTTGCATTACTCACGTGACGGTGACGAATCCGGCTGTTAAGGAAGAGACGTGATAAACTTATAAAATCAGTGACACAAAAAATGTTTTGTAGAAAACTATGACTATGATGAAGGTTAGCCATCCAGGGAATACGATACGCCAACTGGCAAATAGCAGTTACTCAAGTAACTGGATATGATTTTTGGAAAATCATATCCAGTTGCTTGAGTAACTGCTATTTGGCGATTAAGTAAAGTCATGAAATACGTTTGTATCAGCATGATATTTCAACAATGCATTCACTTTTACCCACTCAGTTTAGTATCGGTAATAGATTCCATGCTAAATTCTACAGACCAATTTGTATCCACGGTAACCGTCCAAAATAGATCACATGTGTATTTGAGTTTCCAATATACTTAATGCCAGTTTTGTGTGATACAGTGGATGAAATTGATTTTGTTTCTTTAGAAAACAGTTCTCATGCATGGCATAACATTCCTGAAACTTAGTTTAACGTTTCAGTATAAGATAATGTCTTGTCTTACCTGCTGAAACGTCAGGCTACAGACGTCTTGGGTTCCCTTGTTTCTCTTGATTGTTACTGTACCAACGGCATACAGCTCCCTCGACAAGAACAGTTGTATTTGCTGACCCCACGGCGAACGACATTCATCTGCATCCACTACTTTTTCTGACTCGATTTGCTCATGTTCGCGTGAAGCATCTTTAACGTGAACATCAATGGATTCACCGTTGGAGAGGCATACTTGCGATCTATTGTCACCGCAGTGGACAAAACCTCTTCTGTACGAAAATGCCTGTTGTAACACACCGTCCTTGCACAGGACGTGGAACTCTGCATAGGTTGGACTGTTAGCTGGTGTCATGTACGCTGCGAACCAGCACTTCAATTTGCCTTCCTTACTGCGATCAAGGATCTGTGCGACCAAATGCCCCCCTGCAGTCACCACTGCTGCTGTACCTACAACTGGTGCCAACGCTGACGACGATGTGGCTGCGACAGCTGCCGAACTGAACAGCACAAAAGGAATCCAGATCAGTACTATGGTGCTACATTGAGTCAGACTGATCACAAGTTGGTCTTCTGTAACACGGGTTTCAGTTTCGGCAGTTATATCCTTCCAACTGGTGATGTCATCATGATGAAGGATGATACACTTGTGATCCGCCGTGCCAGAGGGTCGCCACGTCTGTACCTCCAACGGCACTTTTCCCGTCAGCTTAGCGCCATGTAGGTTGACGTGGAAAGCAGGAGAAAAAAACACTCTATCCAACATCTCGCGTGAGCAGGCAGCTTCAGCATGTAACCATGGGTAGCCGGAGCTCCAGTGGACACCTCCACTTCTGATCAAGATACCTGGGAAGTCCACAGTTGAGATAGTCACCTCCGTCTTTTGTTGCAGAGCGCCCGCTGGTACAGCAAGTTTGATAAAATGTGGAATCTCAACTGCTCCACCTCCTAGTCCAATGTCAGCCTCTTCAACCATCGGTTGACGAAGGTCGGTTGGTACTCCTGAAAAAGGTAATACAATTTACATTAGACCATTGATTGTTTTGGGATCACATAAATTCGCATGCGTTGGTTTTGGGACTATTTACTTTCATTATATACGATCATGTTATTTTGTATCTTACCTGGCAGTCACTTAAAAACGATATTTATTGCAGGGGGACAATTGCTGTCAACAGTTATCGACAACTTTTTATTAGCAAATTCTATTACTAGCCTACTTTGGTGTGAGTAAGGCGCCGATTTATGTTACTAATGTACGTGTATGGCAGTACGTACTTTCCGTCGTTTTTTAAGTAAGGTATTAGAAAAGTGAAGAAAATAAATCAACTCACCGGGAATGTTTCCAACAACAGCATTCCAGCTGATACCAGCAGTTATCATGTCCTTTTTGAGCATTGTAAGATTATCTAAAACAGTAAAATAAACGTGGAATATTTGTTTTATATTCTGTGCATATCCGTATACATAGTATATCCGAATGTACGCTAGTATATACTGATGTGTCATGCTACACCTATCACAATGCCTGATATCATAGATGGATAGTCGCAAGAGACTTACAAAGTTAGCATGAGACAAACTCACTTACTTATCGACTTATAAACTCTGATAAACGTATCAAATGGAGTCTATAACATTTGACGTTTTGAAGACCTACTCGAAGCCACATATGCATGCTACATTGTCACTCTTTGCTATCTAAGTCCAACATGATCGGACAAAATAAATCATATGATAGCTGGTCTTCTTACCAAGCGGTATATTTTGTGAGGACATGCTGTTTGGGCCGATTCAAAGGCGCATGTTGGTTGTACTTCACTTCAAGTGTACAAGCTACAGACTGTAGAAATCTTTCCAAGTTCGTGATCTTGCACAGAAATGTTTTGTAACTGTAAGCTGACATACGCATCATAGAAATGTTTTAGAAATAGGAGCACTTACCCACTTTGATGTACTGAAGTTCCATCATTGCCTTGAACAAGTCACGTGGCTTTTGTGATTCTTGCATTTCCCGCTTTAGCTGCCGGGATAGGGGGCATACTTGCAGCAGTCGCCGGACGTTTTCCTCATCTAGCTGGTCAGCAAGCTTCTCCATCATTCGAGACTCAGAGTCTAATCAAAGAAAGTCGAGTTTGCTGGTAATTACAGTACCGCCTCCATCTTTTCATCATACGTTATCGAAGACCTACGTACATCATACCTTGAATCTAAACTCGAGACAAAACAAAACACGACCTGCATCTGTCTTGCTTAGTTTCATTGTTAATCAAAATGAATAGTCGTGAGATATTGTGCTGCTAAATGGACAGTTGCTTCATGGTTACGGTGTTTAATGATCCCGTTACGTTCTTGTCTCATGATCATCTGCCGAGGAGGCTTTACTGCAGATTAAATGTACAAAATACATGTGCATGCTTAGGTTTAGGCAAACGATTTCTCGTCTTACCAGGACCTGTCATTTAGAGATAGAGGACTTCTTTCAATAGTATAAAAACATTCCTGTAAAACTGTTTTGAACTGTAAAACTTTTTCATGGTGGTTCTTTCAGATCCACTGATGAATAAACATATGTAAGTCGATTGATTTACTTGATGGTGATGAGTATATAGTGATTTATGGATAGTTCAGATTTATGCTTTTAAGCTAAGATATTTTGTGTAAGCTCATAAATTCCTAAAAGGTTAATGATGACCAACTGAAAAGCTGGTCACTATTAGTCTATTAGGAATTTTATTGGAATTATTTGTCAATTGTACATTGTTATCATTGTGTCCTATCAGTATGTTAGTTAACGTAGAAATATATTGCTGACACATAATACTCTTACTTTTTAAAAAATGGTAATGTTGTCATGATGATATAGTCATAGTTAATGTATACAGTCACAAACATGAAAAGTTAATGTATACAGTCACAAACATAACTTACAATCAAGACTTGTGTAGTGATACCCAATTCTACTTATGATATGCGCTGTTAGATTGGCCTATATTCTAAATTCGTGTAAAATAATAAAGAATTCAAGGGCTCCTTACTAAACCATAGTTATTTTCTTCATTATCATCTTATGTAATTCAATTTAACTTTGACGATTTAGTATACATAATTAATGCTAATTTGATGTATATGACGTCATTTTATGACGTCATTTTGACGCCGTTGCGGTTGCCATTGACAGCAGAAGTCTTTTATATCAACCAGACACCTTTATTTAGAATTTTTTTAATACCTGTGAGTTTTAGGGGACTACCCTATTTTAGACGGGTTAGGCCATGGCCAGTAGTATACAACCACATAAGTCATAATGATGTCATATTACGCCATAATGACACATAAGTCAAGAAAGAAAACTTTTGTAAAGAAACATAGTTTCTTAAAGAATTATGCTTAGGAATTTCGTATTATTTTGATAATCTCCTACTATTTATTAATTAAACAACAGATATATCGTACTTCTTCCGCCAAACGTATGAGAAATAAAGTGACGTATTTATTGGCCTTTTCCTACCCGGATGGTGTTCTTGCATAGACTCGCCCATACTTCTTTCTCTCGCCTGCCCTGAGGTTTTCTGGTCATTTTCATCGGAAGATTCCCATGAGTCTGATGGATCTGAAAAAAAGAAAAGACCAACTATTTTCAAAGCATTTTCTGAGGTAGCTCATTTAAGTATAGATCGATCATTTTATAACATATAAATTATTTCCGCACTGTAAAAATACTCGTCCTATATACTACATAATGTTTTGTAAAGCAGATCAGTCCCCTAGAAATATGGCAATGTATATTGCAAAGAAATATTGCAAAAAAAAGGTTTTATAAGCTGTAATTTACATAATTGTTACGTAAAGTTATCATAATCATTTTAGCACATGCTTTCACGAAATAGCGGCAATACGTCCATTGCAATCAAACAAAGGGCATAAGTACCTTCGAGACTGTCGGCAGTGAGCCTGTGGCCTATTAAAGTGAGAGCCATCTTCAGAAGTGCAAGAGTTGCAGCGGATCCCTCCCGGTTTCTCCACCGTTTCAGCATCTCCCTACATCTTCTGTCGTTGTCATGTTCCGTGGTCTGTATTTCTCTTATCTCGTGTCTGTTGAATCCCAGCTCCCGTGCCAAGTCGTCCCAATTGGCGCTGTTCTTATCAACGACTTTTTCGAAATACCTCGACACGTCAACTAGGACAACAACAAATCATACAGAAGGCCGTTACTTAATATAGGAGCCACTGATGCTAATACATTCAACGTGTGTTGAGAAGATCAATGATGTATAAAAAGACAATATTCATAAAGCAACCAATGGCGAGAGATTGATGCACTGAACATATTCAAACAATATTTCTTCATGCCTACTGTGCCTACAGGGAGATCTATCATGTGTAGAGATCGTGTACAATTTGAATCAGCCCATATAGAGAGAGGCATTTTGATATATGTACAGTTTTAGTATCCTACAATGATTGGGTCAGGGAAATGTTTAATTAGACCGTAATTGAACCTCCCTTGCACTGCCCTTTACCTCTGACGGAGTTCCAATGGTGTGGTCAGCTTGAAATCAAGCAAGTCAGTCGCTCATGGAAATTTGAAGAACACACTGAGATATGTCAGTCTCAAGAGGATATGTGCCTTTACATTTGTGCCAAATTTCAACTCATTTGATGAAAAGCCTGTTATGAAGCCACTTGCAAAACTTAATGACTCACCCTCGTAAGTCTACATGAAAAAAGGACACACATTTTCTGTGTCGCCGTGCTTACAACGAGTCAAATGTCCATGATTAAGATCAAGTATGGTCGGAGGAAGCTGCAAGCGTCCCTTACATTTCTATTTGAAGATCATTGCCAACCTATAATCAAAAGTCTTGAAAATGGAGTGCGACGGGTGACCTACGGACAAGGAAGTCCGCAGAAATTTGATCGGAAACCCAACAAGAATCAGAAATAAATAATTCATCTTTAGATTAAACTTTTTTTAAATTAGAGGAATATTCTATAAATCCTAGCTTCCCGTCTTGGTCTTTTTGCCGAGACGCATCAGCTATATACATATAGTATCAAAACGAATGTGGAAGGGGTAGGAAATGTTATACATTGTTTTATCATCAGTTATGAAAGATGGATTTGATAACAAAATGCATCTGCTGTATAACCTAGACAACTTGTTGATTTCGCAAGCCGATAAATATTACCTCGCATTTGTGGTCTTTCCCTTGGAGCGCTGGACCGTTTGTGTTCTGCAAAAACAAATATGTATTAATTCTGTGAAATTTGAGGATATAATTGAGTAAACACGAAGGAGTTTAGGAACAGCAAAGGTGGGAATAGAACTGTTGGCTTGCATTACCCTCGCCGTTGACGTCTGTTATTCCTTATAGCTATCGTAGATATATTTGTTGACCTGGTGTAGAGAAGTCGTATTTCTATTGTATAGATCAGACATCAAATATATTTTTAGCCAGTTTTCACGGAATGAAAATGACAAAAACTAATTTGAAAGGCGTAATATCGATTTAACACCTGGTAGAACTCATAATCATCATCATCGAACTCCTCAGCTGCCTTTTTGCTTCCAGTGTTCCAATGTGCCGGAATGGACGAACTTAAACGATGGAGTTCCAATTGCAGTAATTGTGAGCTACATATACCTGAGCAAGTAACTATATAGCACTTATCTCAAGCACTTTTATTACATTGACAACGTTTTTCTGTTAGGACAACGAAATATATTTAGTAGAATTTTTTACCCAGCTCGTCTGCAACGTGTTGATGGTCCGTTAACCCCAGACTTTCTACGAACACCTCGGGGGTACATGTCCCCTTCGCAAGCAAGAGATCCAGTAGAGCCTCGGTCCTGCCTTCGGTGGTTGTTTTGCTCATGATGACCTGCTTGTCCGAAATGTCCAGCAAGCGCCTCTGGATGAAGTGGGGAATCAGTTTCTCAACTTGCAATCTCTTCCTTAGCCGGACGTAGTTGTAAAAGATGAACTCCTGTATGGTTTCTGTCGAGTTACAGACAAATGAGAATAGCTTAAAGCTTAAGTCTACATGAAAAAAGGACACAAATTTTCTTTGTCGCCGTGCTTACAACGAGTGACATGACCAGGATTAAGATTAAGAATGGTCGGAGGAAGCTGCTAGCGTCCCTTACATTTCCTATTTGAAGATCATTGCCAACCTACAATCAAAAGCCTTGAAAATGGAGCACTGATGAAGCTGTCCTACAGACAAGAATGTCCGCAGAAAATTGATCGGAAACCCAACAAAAGTCAGAAATAAACAATTCATTTTTAAATTCAACTTTTTTGTTTAATTAGACGAATATTTCATAAATCCTACCTTCCCATCTTAGTCCTTTTGCCAAGAAGCTGGATTCGCTCAGTTCTGCAAAATTGGAAACGAAACAAAAAAAACACACTGAGTAAACAAGCGGGATTTAAAGATCGCCAAACAATAGACAGACATTGACAAATTGTTAATTGTTGATTAATTATCAAATGGACATGGATATCTATGACTTAAGGATGTGACTTCTCTTCAATCCATCCACGTTTAAAATATGAGCAGTAACCCAACACCAACGTTATCACTTACCAAGCGTTTGGGTAGCCATTTTGTTTGTACGTCACTATTGTGTGTCCTCGTCTGACACAAATAAGCGGTTTCAAACCATGTTAGCAGGAGCTTAAACCGCAACATAAGCCTAGAGCCATTTATAACAATGTACATGTCTTCGTACTCTGGATAAAGACGACCGAGCACATGTGGCAGTGTCCAATGACGTGTAGTTGTGTACCTGGGCTAGAATTTGACCTCTGAAACCCAATCCAACGCTTTGTGCAATGTACGGCACATGTTCAGCCCACAGTACGAGGACATTGTGCTTGATAGTTCATAAATGCTTCATCAAGTCATAACATTTTTCATACTATTATGGTCGATATGTATCTCGAGAAATCGAAACTTATCCCATGGGGTGACAACAGGTACTATCATAGCTTCCAAACTAGTGAATTTGACATAGATTCGTGCATGATTAACTAGCCCTATAGGAACGTCTTGACAACAGACAATATCGTTACCCCGTTTTTTTTCACAATTATGTTACCCAAAATCATTTTTCTCCCTCCCATGGCCCATACCCTTAGAAATGTCACAAGTACAGAACATTCTATATTTGATTGCACTGACCATTTAAAGTCATTTCCTTACATAGCACGGTGGTTGTATGGATCATTAATGTCCATTATCTGTTTGTCTTAAGCTATCGATCATTGAATGGTAATCACAACATACCTCTCCTTTCATCTTTAGCAATCTTCTCCACCTGCTCAGCGTTGTCATGTCTGCCGATTTTTCTCAACAAGTCTGCTAGAAGCGAGAGCTCGCCAGGCTTCAACTTCTGTTCTTTCTCAAGTTGGTTGAAGATCTGGTAAGCGTCGGCTTTTTGAACGAAACTCGCGGGTAAAAGCCTTGCTCCGCTGACATAGTTTCGAAGATCTCTAATTTCTTCATCTTCCAGGTTTCGAGAAATCTCCAGGTACAGATCCTGGCGAGGAACTTGATATGTTAACACACCTTTTCGTTCATTCTCAGCAATCTTCTCCGCCTGCTCAGCGTAGTCATGTCTGCCGATTTTTCTCAACAAGTCTACCAGAAGCGAGAGATCGCCAGGCTTCAACTTCCGTTCTTTCTCAAGTTGGTTGAAGATCTGGTGTGCGTCGGCTTTTTGAGCAAACCCTGCTGGTAGAATATTCGCACCGCTGACATAGATACGGAGATCCGTAAGTTCTTCATCTACCAGGTTTCGAGAAATCTCCAGGTACAAATCCTGACGAGGATTGTCCGCCATTTGGAAAAGTTTATGGCGCTACACCTGCCGAAACTAACGGAAATCCCCTGTCATATTTGCAAAGAGCGCCAGTGTAACTGACGCTGGTTGGGAGGGGGTCATTTCGGTATCTAATTCATCATATCCGTCTTCCTCTGTAACCAGTGTTGCATTTCGTCCACTTGAGTGCTTGCTACCAGTCTTATTGTGAATACTACCGCACGAAATGCCATAATGTATCAAAATGCAAAACATATTTGTAGAAATGTAAGTGTTGGATGAGACGTCACCCCTAGAATGTCTTGGTGCGGTCCTATGACCCAAGGTCATATCAGACAGGTAGATCAAGGCAGAAGTTCAAAGGTGAAAGGTGGCTTTACAGCTGGCTCTGGTAGATCGTACCTCTACCAAATCACCAATGTGATGATCGAAAGAAATAAATGAAAGAAATCCTATAACTAAGTTCTACACATATACGAGTGCGTTCAGTTAGGTCTAATCGCACTATAGAGTAGCGCATGGTGCTGCGAAACTGTTGGGAGGGGGTGGCGGCGATCAAGGTCAAGTCTTAAAGTAATTACACACCGTTGTTTTCATTGTAAACAGGACCGTTCAAATGATATCCTCCGTTGCAGACTTCTTCCGCCCTTTCAAGTTACAGTTTTATTATTACATTTTTTTCGTCATACTGGCCGAGAAGCGAGACGAAAAAAATGTAATGATAAAACTGTAGCTTGAAAAAGAAAACAGCCGCCTGTAACGGAGGCTATCATTTGTTATCTGCGCTGGTCTTTTGTAAAGGTTCGTTTCATATATCTGCCCACAACAAACAGGTACGTAGTACGTCCAAATAGACTTGGTGTTGTTGCAATCCAAATAAAGGCAAAGTCCAAATAGCCGACATTCTATGCGAGAGGGAAAGGAAGGAGTAAAGAGAAGGTGTAGGAGATGGTAACCGGTTGTCAGTAGACCACATAGTGAGTAGGACATGTGTTATGAATTATCCCCGAATAAAGGATGGGGGGACCCACGTGTCCCCTATCATTATTGACCAGACATCCAGAGTGTGAGCATCTATACTTTCCTACACTGGTGGCAGCGGTGGGATACGAACCCACGCCATCGAAATGACTGGTGGCCGTAGGTTTATTAACCAGGGACAGTGCCCTAACTCATCCCACCTGTGCCATCCCCCCATATTTGGTGGGGCCTGGATACTACAAAGGTATAGAAACCGTGCTTTATCTTACAACGTAGAAAGGGAAAACAGTGACAACTGTTTAGACTTTGTCGCTCCCAGGACAAAAACGACTGAGTTTCAAGTAAGAGAGCACTCTGTATGGTATAACAACAAAGAAATTGATTTAGACTTAGAACTCAAGTTTAAGCCGCAACAAATGCAGGTGTAGCTATGAACGTCTTCTTCGAGCGTTCAATTAATGAAAAGGCGCAAGGAGTTGGCGCAAGGGCGTGTCTAGAATATCAACCAGCCGCAACGAAGTGGGCTCTTCCATTTTGGTGCCCAATGAATTTGAACCATAGAAAAAAACAGCACAGGACAAACATGGTTGCCACATTTACGTCGCAAAAATTCAGCAATTCTAGATATAAAAGTTTAGCTTTACTTCAAGCTTGTAGGTTGTCAGGATTCTTTCTTCTTTTATCTTTATACAACTAAGAAATAGTACTGCAGCCCCCATTGTTGTTGAAATGGTTGGCTCCAATCCCCAACGGCCGTTTCGATAGCCACACTTCACAGAATCTAACAGTGAATGTTCAGTTCTCGAAGTAACCTCCAGAGCTAAAGGAGAAAATGTTTCGTTTCTGGCTTCCCGTTTTTCTCGTCTACTTTGCGGCGTGTTTCTTGCAGCGGGGCGCGTCTTTCCCCGGCGGGGCCCCGACCGACGCGTGCCAGAACCTGACGCCGGGGCACGTCAACATCACGGCTAACTCCTCCGCAAGCCCGTTCACCATCATGCCGGCTAGTACCACCTACCAACCCGGAGGCACACTGCGCGGTAAGTGGCGACAGACCTCCCCCCCCCCCCGAAAAATAAGAAAGTCAAGCTAAAACCCTTGTGTATCTTTTCACTAATAGAGATGTTCTTGAACTTTGCTTACTATACCAGCAAAACTTGCCACCCAAAATGCAAGAAATAGCGCCTCAGGGGTCAAGATTTCCAAAGTTTCTCCAGAGCAGCATGCCCTTGGACCGCCCTAGGATTGTGAAAGATATGTTGGGAGGGCGTCGTCCCTCAAAATTCGAGCTGAAACCCTTTTTTTAAATATTTTTCACTCTACCAGCAAAATTTGACCATAAAAATTCAGGACATATCGTTTCAGTGGGTCAAAGTAAGAAGGCAGCTGAATTTTGTACGGCACATGTACGACAAATATGACCAGGCCCTAAGGCTCGGTCGGCCAGACGTCGTACGATAGGTTTGCCGTGACAGCCAATTCGGAGGGCATTCTTGGGATAATCTTGGATACATCATACAGAATTCAGCTGTCTTGAAAACGAAAAGATTGTCGCGAATCCTTAATCGACAGTCAGTTTTGCCATAGCCTCGTTGCAAATCGTGTGACGTCTGTGACAACGACTTTATCTAGCTGTCTCTGTCATTTGTACTCACATAGCTGAGCAGAGTTTGACAGACTTCTCAAATGAATCAGTAACATTTTTCTAAAGACCTGACAAACGCGCTTATGGGTACGGAAACGAGTATTTATTATTAGACTCAGCTTAGTTCACCGCTTTATGTTTTGCTTGAAGAACTAATTTCATATTTTACATTTGTTTGTTACATGGAATGAAAATGCTTTATTTGTTTTCATGTATACAATGCTGTCATTTTAATACGTCTTTATAAGAGCACATAAAAGTTTAATTGAAACATAAATACATGTCAAAAAGGGGAAAAGACCAAAAGCATAGTAGCTTTGACAATCACTGCGACCTGATTTCGTATAGAATCGTCTCGAACCGACCGTTACACAAATGAATATCACGCCCCGACAGACACTTTCACTTAAGAGGTCTTAAAAACCCACTTCGTCAATCTTGAAGTGTAAAGGAGAAGGCGAGTGTTGTGGAGACAAGATTTTTGTTTCTTGACAACACGTCGTGGATGACTTAAGACATGATGTTTAAGACATGATGTTTAAGACATGATGGTCGCGAAATAAAACAATTTCGGAACGTAGGTGCGCACACACCTTTCTTCCTTGCTGCTAGTATTTGTCGCGCGAATTTTTGTCGTAGGATTTTGCACAGTTATAGCGCTCACTGACGCATGGTCTAGTGGTCTGCGCACTCTGCCTCTCGCCACATCTGGTTCAAATTCTGTGGAGCTGGCAGCCCGGGTTTGCGCCCAGTTCTAGACACGACTGGAAAAGAGTCGCATCGTCCCATCGGATAGGGGCGTAAAGCCAACGGCCCCGTGTTTGAGGGAGCTAGTGGCGTCAAACCTCTGCACGTAAAAGAACCGAACACACCTATCGAGAAGAGTAGAGGTGACCCGGTGTGCTTGGCTAAATACGCGAGACGTAGCAAAGCCACATTGCACTACGTACCAACGAAAACGTCATACTTCGTCCTCAGTCCTCGTTGTTTTATGAATGAGGAGCATGAGGTGGCCCGGTTAACTGATTGGGGTGGGCCAGGCTACTCAACCACCCTGAACCCCACCCCACACCCTCTCAATCCCCACTTGTAGATATAATTCTTATTTATTCAAATATTCTTAAGGTCCTACAAAGACAGGACAATAGATACCTAGGCCGCCTTGATGCAGGTTTTCCAACACTTCTTTAAAGAACGTTTGGGCCTAGCCTACATCTTTTCGAAATTGTTTCCCTTTTTTCTTTTCAATTTAGAAGTCCTAATGCCTTCTAGATAGAGCGTGGGGTCCCCAAACCTCTGTCAACAAAGAATCAAGAGGCTCTTGACACTCCACGCTTAAGTGATAACCCTTTAACCAAGAAAGCTTTCTCGTCAATTAAAGCGGGGTAGGCTCCGCTGAAAGTACACGCGTATGTCAAACACACGCAGACAAGGGTACTTGACAGAAATGTGGAGCTTTTGCATTAAGTCTGCCGAGATGCTTTAACTACACACCACACAATGTTCCAAGACAAACTGGACGAACTAGGTCTTCGCACTAAGTATTGGACAGGCCTTTACTTTTGCTGTTAACTTTGTAGATAGATTGCGATCGCTACCATATTGAATATATTGATATAATTGGTATCCATCTTTCTTTAGATTGTAGTATATAAGTTAAATAATAGGGATTAGGGAAGGAAAAGTATTTTTCTTTGGAGGACTAGAAAAAGGGCAACCTTTTCTTCGTCCTCCAGGTCAATTGCATTTTGCAGTCTAAACATCACATAATGTGTTCGTTAACATGGAATGCTGAGTGCCTTAAAAGCATGGCAAAGCCGACATTAACAAAAACAGCATGACTTTGCACAATCTATAGCTAATCGGCTGAACGTCTTCCACTGTACTACGTTCTAATTTGGCGATTGATATGCTTTGGTTCCTTCTGATTTCTACTGTTTCTACTGAAAGCTAGCTTTAGCTTATTTCAAGTTCAAAAAATATTTCTACTGCTTCTTTCGATTGAAATCTGACACCGGTCTATCATCTCTTATGCGCAATGAAATCCTGAAAAAATGCTGACCTCCTCTCACACATTTATGGCCTTCCCACGACCACTAGTACTAGTACTCCTCAACGAAGGTCGGCACTGGTTTGAGACTTGGGAGTAGCGTTGAATTCATCCTATTCTAGCTCCAGTTTGCTCCTCTGATCGCATTTAAAGAAAATGTGACTTTCCTGGCTTTGATTTTTCAAAATTTGTAGTCAGCCGGCGCAGACGACTTTCTAAAATCAGAAACCAACTTCGCCCACCATCTCCCTACCACATATGATTGCTCACACTCACCGCTAACTCCTAACCATGGCCTGGAGAAGGTCAGGCGGCCATGGCCGGCTATGTGTGACAGGGCCCGGGGCTATACATATCGTAAATTCAAAGTGAAGTTTCCAATGTTTCCTTCAAGAGTAGAAGTATATCATTTTTTTTGTCTTTGTTCAACAGTTATAGTAATGGTTGTCTCAATATTCACGGAGAGGCATTTTTGGTCTATTTCTATTTTCGCAGTTACATATTTTCCATACGCTAGTCACGTAGAGTGACAGGATATGATCATGATCAATGGACACATGTAATGTTAATAAAAAAATATTTTGTTTACTTTTCAACAGTTCAGGTAATGGGAGCCTCCTTCCGAGGCATCCTTCTCCAGGCCCGAGACAGCACCAACCAGGCGGTCGGCTTCTGGTCGGACTTTCCCGACTTCACCCGATCGCTGACGTGCAACAACTCGGCAGACTCCGTCACTCATCAGAACACTTCGATGAAAGTCACCGGAACCAACTTCACCTGGAACGCACCGAGGACTTCTCCGGGGGATGTAGAGTTCGTGTAAGTCTCAGCTTTATTTTTGAATCCGGGAAAACTCGGTTCATCTAAAATATTTATATTTCTAACACCAAAAACTCTTTTATTCCTAAACATTCCTACCATTCACACATTAACAACAATAATGCAAAAATGTGGCTCCTGTTATATACTGTATGTCTCTTGAAGGAAATTGACAATTGTTAACATACACCATTCGTTGAAGTATGTAATGTTTAACTGGCTATTGTTCACATCTTCTCCTTCCCTTTCTAGCGCGACGATTGCCCAGTCACGTGAGCAGTACTGGCTGAGCATCACCTCAGACCCCGTCTCTGGAGGTAAGACTTACTACAGAGAAACGGCAACCGAAAAGACAAGCCTCAGTGGTGATAGCCTCCATAGCAGGGCCTTCTTTGGGGGGCTTGTCGTACACTGTTTGCTGATGACTTCTTTTTGCATTGGGTCGTTTGTGCAGCCAACCTGTAACTATCAATTTAGGCCTAATGGTTACGGGCTGGCTGCTCAAACAACCAGTACAAAAATAAGTCAATGCAAAAAGTGTATCATAAGCAAAAAAATGCATAGAGAGTCAGCTATAGAGGCTACAGTAGCGATGCATGTAATCTCAAAGCTTCTTACTTGTTAGCTGTGCCGATAGTATAGTTTTCGGCTTACCATAACTAGAGTTCTCTCTCTCTCTCTATATATATATCTATACATGTATATGCATCATTCTTATTTACACTTCTTATCTTGTCCTTTAAGGAAACCGAGCCAACATCCACTTTGGATCTGCAGTCTTCAGCCTGCTGACCATCATACTGCTGACCAACTGGGTGGTGGAGGGGTAGCGACCACATCTTCATTTCAGCAAGGAGTTTTGTATAACTGTACCTTGAACTGGTGTGAATCAGTTTAAAACAAATTACACTTGTGATTCCATACTGTTAACAGTCTACGGTTAACAGATACTGTTGGTATCTTATTTTTCTTGAGAAGGTAGTTCTTAAATGGTTTCTGGATGTGTCAGAAAGAACAAAGAAAATACTATTTTTAAAGCATTTATACTAGAGCATACTAGATTGGCCGCTTTCATTTGGAAACTTATTCTGTTTGTGTTGCTGAATATATCATACTGTTAAGAAGTATACACACAAGACCTATTCAAGTCTGTAGCAACCATTTATTTACATGGTTTTAATATTGGGGGACTACTGTACACCAGAAACAGACATAACTCTTCAGCCTTTAGCAACAATGACTGTGCTTTAGGTTGTGTGATATCATTTTTGTAATGTAAATTGTTTTAAAAGACAGTAGTTTCAACTTTCTTGGATTTAACATTCTACCTTCATGTCTGACAAAGGTCTTGGTGACCATGGCATTGGCTTTAAAACACAAGGTAGATACATGTATCCAAATATGTTATCTATACGTAAAACATTTAAGTATTGTATAGTGAAAGGGCCTAGCATTGTTCTACTTGAATACATTTTGCAGTTCAAGATTTGTTACTTGCAAGTCTGTGTTCACATTGTAATTATAGGCATTGTATAATGCTGGATTGTTTTGCTTTGTCTTGTTATAGCTACAACAATGGATTGGACACTTGCAATGCCAGGTGTTAAATATTTTATCAGCTTCAGGAGAATCAAATGTTGTACTTTCAGTATTCAGTTTTACTAAACATAGGAAGTCTATGTTGCTTTTGACACACAACTTTGAAATCCTTTGACAGAAAAGTTTTAAACTTTAGATGCATATATCACAGACGTACAAGACAAGAATCCAATTGGTTTTGACTGAACTTATCTTTCACTTCATTTCAAACAAACCTTGCCAGTAGAAATCTGATACACTCTTAGACTTCACACCTTAGATTAGCCTTTGAGTGTCTTCAGTAGTCCTTACTACTTAAAGAACATGGAACAAGAACAAGCCAAGAAGTTGCAAACAGTGTCTTGCAGCAGTGTTGCTGTCTCTCTCTACTTCTTGTTGGATGGCTGGGGCAGGCGGTGCTGGTCGCAGTCCATGTCCACGTCGTAGAAAGACAGGGGGTTGTAGGAGTAGTACTCTGCTGCTTTGTACTCAGGGCCTGCCGCCTGGGGCGCCTCTGGAGAATGGAGGACAAAGAACACAGTCAGACATCAGCTTACTGAGAAAATCAATCAGCAATTTAACCTGGGTTTGCAACTACATGGGCTTCATTCCATGTGTGTACAGAATCTAATCTGGAATCCAAAACTATTATAGCTCCTGAGTCTCCTCTCCACAAATATATGTAGCAAATCTCCTCACTATTTGCGGAGAGCAGACTTAGGAGCTATAATAGGTTTGGATTCCAGGCTATACAGGAACAGCATGAGAACTTTCTTTCCTTTGTGCCCATGAGGGACCATCATCATCATTAATGTCCCCGTGTATGTAGGTAACCAATATCATTACAGTCAAACCTGTACAAGTGACCACCTCAACATAAGGACCACATGGCCAATGTGACCACTTTTGGTGGTCCCTTAGATAATTTTTTTCCAATTGACACAATCATGTCTATTGTGACAACCTGTCTACATAGACCAGATTTTAATGGTGCCCAGTGGTCTTCTTGGCCAGTTTGACTGTATGCAAGGGCAAGGTTAAGACAATGAACCCTTTGGAACTGTATAGCTGCAGCAAATATTGTAACACAGTATATGTTGTGTGCTGATGGTTTACATCAATTCAAAAAGTGCACTGGATCAGTACAATACAAGGGGACAAGGGGAAGAGTTTCAAAGAAAGTTTAGCACCAGGTTTGGACATAACTACATGCACATGTTATGGATTAAATAAAGTAAATCTAACTGAATAGAGTATGACATCCAAACCTATCTTAGATGCCAAGTCTCTTTCGTGCGGAGAGGAAAAAGGATGGAATGGAATGCCTTCATCTATCCAATATGCTATAAACATACAATGCCCTGTGGGGTGTAATATATGTGTTGACAAACTTCATAAGTACTATCTGTAAGACTTATGTAGGATAGGAACACTTTTCTTCCTAAAAATTCTCTGACTTTACACACATCAACCTTAACATGTCATGACTGCAAACTACATACATTCCGTTACATGGGTTGCTAGTAAGGTATCACAAGGGTCATGGTAAAACCAGTACTATAGTGTTAAACCACTAAGGGTAGGAGTGTGGAAAGGACGTTCATCCTTTTTTCTGACTGGTACATCTTCTCTTGGAGAATCTACCGCACGTCAAAGTCAAATGCATGTATTCAGAATGGGGTGTCGACCAGATATCATAGGAAAATGTATATGTTGAAGAGTTAGTCAGGAAGAGAATGAGAAGAGTCAGTGTGGCACACGTAACATGAGAAGTGGGGGGGGGGAGGCGAGACAGGGAGGCAAACGGGGCTCGTCTGTTCTACATAACACCTGCCTCCCTCACCTGGCTCCCCGTCCAGACCAGGTGTGCTCTCTTCACCTGCCGACAGGTGTTCCTCAGGTACCACCTGGTCTTCATTGGTCTGGGCAGTTGCTGTTTGTTCTAACTCCGGTGGTTCATTCATGTCTACTTGCTCCTCCTCCTGTGTTGCTTGGACATCAGTTGGTTCTTCTGGTAAAGCTGATGCCTGTGGTGTAACTTCCTCCGGTGCTTCAGTCATCACCTCTTCAGCCTCTGGTTCTTGAGTTATCATCTCTTCAGCCTCTGGTGTTTCAGTTATCACTTCTGCAACCTCCGGTTCTTCAGTTATCACTTCTGCAACCTTCGGTTCTTCAGTTATCACTTCTGCAACCTCCAGTTCTTCAGTTATCACTTCTGCAACCTCTGATTCTTCAGTTATCACTTCTGCAACCTCTGGTTCTTCAGTTATCACCTCTGCAGCCTCCAGTTCTGTACCCTCCACTTCTGCAACCTCAGGTTCTTCAGCTACTACCTCTGCAGCCTCATCTATCACTTCTGTAACCTCCAGTGCTTCAGCTACCACCTCTACAGCCTCTGGTGCTTCAGTTATCCCCTCTGCTGGGGCACTGACTACCTCGCCTTCAGAATCTGAACTTGAGCTTGAAGTCGATTCAGAGCTTGAGGATGCCACCTCTGCAGCCTCAGCTATCACCTCTGCAACCTCTGGTTCTGAGGCTGCTATCTCTGCAGCCTCAGTTATCACTTCTGCAGCCTCTGGTTCTGTAGCTACCACCTCTGCAGCCTCTGGTTCTGTAGCTACCACCTCTGCAGCCTCCTGTTCTGTAGCTACCACCTCTGCAGCCTCTGGTTCTGCAACTACCACCTCTGCAGCCTCCGGTTCTTTAGCTACCACTTCTATGGCCTCTGGTTCTGTAGCTACCACTTCTGCAGACGTTGGGACTTGAGCTATCACTTCTGCAGACTTGGGCACTTTAGCTACCACCTCTGTAGTCTCCGGTTCTTTAGCTATCACCTCTGTTTGTCCACTGACTGTCTCGGCTTCGGAATCTGAACTAGAGCTTGAACTGGATTCAGAGCTTGAACTAGAGCTTGAACTTGTCCCAGAGCTTGAGGACGTTGACGCAGCGGATGCCGGCCCTTCCTGAGCGGTAGACTGTGACTGTGCTTCCTCCGCTGCGACCATCTCTGCTACAGCTGCTGAGATGGTGGTGGGTTCCTGAGCTAGATCCTTGTGCGCTTTAGCTGCCAGGGACTCCCCAACTTCTTGCAAACCCTCTCCCTCCACTTCTATTGCACCAACAAGACAACATCTTAATCCATTCCTTCTTAAAACAATGTTCTTTCTACTACAGCTTTTAAACTTTGCCTTCATTTTTTTTTCTTTTCCTGCATTTTGTACATCTTGAGCTGGAAATTTAAAGGTTTTAGTTAAGCCAAATCAGAACCCTGGAAGAAAAGGAACAATAAAAATGTTAAATTCTGTTGCACATTGCAAAAAAAACAAACACTTTCTTAAGACAATCACCTGTAGCATCACCATCTTCCACTGCTTTGTCTGGGAATGTAGCTTGTCTTGGCTCTCCTTCCTTTTTCGTTTCCTGAACTACAGTGTCTTGGATCTGTGTGTCTACACTCTGTGCCTTCACTAACAGTTCTACCAGCTTTCCTTTCCTGTCAGATGTCTTGAATTTGATTCCCCTCTCTTTGAGAAGCTGTCTTAGCTCTGGGACAGTTTGGTGATTATGGTGCGTGTTTTCACTGAGCTTTGAATTTGATGAGTTATGAGGTGACAATGTTTGAGAAGTCGTGTTTCTGCTACTTGTTGAATCTATCCCTGATGATCTGCTACCATCCTTGGCTTCTAACTCACTGAGAAGTGTTAAAAGGTCTGCTTTCCTTGAGGATGCTTTAAACTTAATGCCTTTTTGTTTGAGAAGTTGTTTCAGGACTGATACAGTCCATTGGCTAGCTACTTGGTTAGGTGTAGCTGTCCCTTTTGCTGTTGCCTCACTTTTAGACTTCAGTCTCCTTTCTCTCTTGACTTCATTTGAGGTATTAGGCACTGGATCTAAAAAAGAAAAAGACAAGGGCAAAAATTACAAAAATGTTTTGTTGATTAATTTTTTGGGGTCAATTTTTCCAATCTGTCAGCCTGCAAGAGGACAGTAAGATATGAATTTAGGCAAGAAAAGGGCCAAGGGATCTTAATAAAACAAAGAAACAAAGAAACAAACAAACAAAAGGGATCGCAACAAAATTCTCAAGAAGACTGAAGTATTCCATGAGGCAACAAAATTGCGGAAAATCGGCATATGATTTAATCTCTGAAAGAAATCTGTGTATGGGACAGCGTGAATATTACATGTGTGTCTACTAAATACTTTTGCATATTATAGATTGAGGGAATGGGGATAGATATGGGAACAGTTTTGTAAGGCATTAGGGTGGTGGGGATATTTAAAATGGTTGGGGTTAGCTGAAGTGAGGGGTACATTGGTGTCATGTCTGATTAACATTGGTGTGTTATACAGGGCAAGGTGTTCAGCAGAGCCATTGATCTACGTAATGACGAGGTAGTATGCTCCATGACGAGGATATCATGTTTCAATTTCTTACTCTATTAGCTGTTTATAAAGTTGCTATGACCATTAGTGAATAGAATATTGCACAAGCAGTGCTTAAGTAAAAGAGTCACTAGATAAGTAAGTATACATTTGCACCTATAGTTAATATGATGTATCTCTTCTGTATTGAATGAGTTCATGACTTGCAAGGAAAGAGTTGATAGAACCTTGTATGTGTTAAGTACAGCAACAATAAACCTGGTCCTTTCTTCAAAAACATATCTAGCATAGACCTCACACTATTCATTGAAGCTATACTAATCATGAATGTCTTGTTCCTTACACTAACTTTTCACTCATAAATATAAATCTATAAAAATATGTTAAAACATGTTAGACGTAGAGTTAGAGCCAAGAAGAGGTAAGATGGTCACAGCGTTGACCAAGTCTTAGCCATCACAAAAAGGTTACCTGCTGCCTTGGGGGGAGGGGGTGGGGGTGCCTTGGCCCCCTGGGGTGGGGAAGTGGTGGCCTTACTCCCCCCTGCATCAGTAGTGAGTGGTGCATGTTGGAGGAGGGCTGCACATGGTCTGGTCACCACCTCTGGTCTCAGGACATACTGTACAGAGATGGGAGGAACAAAACTCACTGAATACAGGTGTAACCAGGTTTATGGGGTCAGGGGTCGACCTTGATCGAGGCCCCGGATGTTAGAGTTCCCGGTTCCAGTTGAGTTATGGGGCAAGTTCAAACAAGTTGTTGTTGTACTTATCTTCGTAAGTTTAGAGCGTGCACGCTAGTTAGTTAGGTTCAGTTCCGATAACACCGTGTCTAAGAGGAACATTCTGCAGACTCACGGACACAAGGTAAGACCAACTTTCCTTGTTACATTGGTGCCAGAAGTGGCCCTGTGAGATGTAACATTCCTCACAGGGGACGAACTCGGAGGTTCGAGTGCAGATTCGATGGCGAATCTGAGGGAAAAGGGGGGAGTAATGTAACAGGGACTATCATGCAGCAGTGATAGCACCCACCAACTGCTCAGCCTATGGGGTCACGACCTTTTAGTCTAGTGGTTAGAGTGCGTGAGGTTATGATCCGGAGCTCGGGGGATCAAACCCCGGGGCCGGCAGTTTATGTTACTCCCTTTTGGTGTTTCACATCGCCCAGACCTGTTTTGTTTACGTGTCAGGGGCCTTCAGCATATTTTTTCCTCGATTTGGTTTTGGCACCAGCAAATATATCACCGTTCTAAAATGCGCTTAGAACATATCTTAATCTGGACCTAACCTTTTAAAATTTATTTCGTTAGGCTTCTTAGTCTTAATAACAAAGTCGCTATCACTCTCTGATCGAGAAAATCTAGGTCAGGGTTATCGCCCCCCCCCCTCCCCACAAAAACGCGTAGTTCACCATAATTCGCTCTTCAAAATGCATAAAAACTCTCAGATATTCGCACAAGCCCTTTATCTTTGTTAAGACGTCGATAAATGTTTCTAAATACGACTGTTTTCTTTGTAAATGGCAAAAAATATGGGCACCTTTCCTGCAGAAGTTAGAAGGGCGCCAATCCTTATGGGCGCCGCCATCTTGGATTACGTCATACAAACAAGGCATGTCGGGAGTGTAAGCGACAGGTGGATAGAAAGTGAAAGGTCAAAAAGTTTTTGTGAAGAAAACTCTCCCGTTTCTGTGCTTACAGAGAAAATAAAGAGACGTGGAAAGGCGTACGAACTCTGAAGGATCGTAGATGTAGCTGAACTGACCATTTCTGGCGAAAACCAAGAATACTTTTGACAGATGATGCACAAAAACACCCCTATGTCCCAAGTAGAATGCTCCAGCGGGGGAAATCCGGAATGATGGAAATTTCCACCTTTCTCTTTTCTTTGTTGGTGCTCTTTGTAAATAGGACTGGGGCTTTCCGCTAGTCACGGGAGGTGTAGTGCCATAAAATTTTCCAGATGGCGGGCAATCCTCGCCAGGATCTATTCCTGAAGATTTCTCAAAACCTTGTAGACAGAGAGCTTCAAGATCTTCGCAACTATGTCAGCGGAGCAAGTTATCTATCAGAGGGATTCGTCGAAAAAGCTAACGGTCCCCAGATCTTTATACAACTTGAGAAAGAAGGGAAGTTGAAGCCTGGCGATCTCTCGCTTCTGGCAAGTATCTTGAGAAAAGTCGGCAGACATGATTTCGCTGAGCAGGCTGAGAAGATCGCTGAGAATGAAAGGAAAGGTGTGTAATCATTGAGGGCTCTTCTATTTATTGGCAAATGTCACAGTACATTACACTGACCCTCGAGGCAGCGTAGCTGATATTAGACAGTCAACGGATAGGAACCGACAAATGGCAATTTACACATCACTATTTTGAATACAATGTCACATTGGCTCTTGGAGGTAAGGAGTGCCAAATACTAAGGGAAGATACACACGCCGTAGGTTTGAGTTTTCCCTGTACAAGTCTCGCTGCTTTGACCTGTTGGAAGAATGGCTTCAGCGTAACGGAGAGAGAGCCACCATAGAGGTCCTGATGAAGGCTCTGACTGAGGCAAACTTACAGACTGTTGTGGACGGGCTAAGGGAAAAATATCTTGGTAATATGTTCATTATTTACGTCAGCGAAGGAGGTTCACCTCCGACAGGGCACTGTTGTGGTTGTGTATGTATGTTCGCACCTATAACTCAAGATCCCTTGGATGGATTGGTATGGATTTTTGTATGTGGATAGCGAAAAAAACGCCACGATTTTGGGTTCACCAGCTTATTGTCGACTACTGCAGCATTACAGACTAACACCCCTTTCCTGAAAGTATTGTGGTGTAGTCCATAGATAGCTGGTTTGTCCAGCGAGGTCAATGACCTCAATTTTAGAACAGCCGGGTGACTTTGGACTAACATGTTATAGCACCAGGGCAGTTGCATGAAGAAATAAGAAAGAATTCTGCCTATTTCACGAAGGTGTGAGATCTTTGATGTCTCCTTATATGATTTAAATGTTCCACAGGCAGTGGCATGGACCGTCCGGTAAAACTGACCTCCACGCAGCTGGTAAACAACAGACGGCAGGTCGACATCACCCCGGAAGCTGCCGAGATCCTCTCCAGACTCCCGCCGCGACCCGTGGACGTGGTGTTAGTGGTGGGACCCATGAGGAAGGGAAAGTCTCATCTAGCAAATCTTCTCTGCAAAAGGAAGTCTGGATTTCCACTCGGATACGAACTAGAATCGGCAACGAAAGATTTCTGGTTCTGGATCGGTCCCCATCCCGTTCAGTTTGACCGGTACATCATGGTTATCGACACTGAAGGTGAGACAAGGATCTTGGAAAAAATGACGTATGATCGTGATACTGTATATGGAAAAAACACACGATATTAGTGACATTTGCTGCTTATCATCAAATACTAGTAGTGTTATAGAATTTCTGTCATGGACTAGTAGAATTTTGCCTCAAACCTGCTATGATGTTAAGTACCTAGCATCAGTTTCAAATGTACCTATACAGGTTTGGGTGACTACGCTGACGAGGAACAGAACGAGAAAGACCTGAAGTACCTCGTTTTGGCCACGCTGTTTTCCAACCACCTGGTCTTCAACCTCCAGGGCAACCTAGACCACACCTTCGTGTCCCAACTGAGGTATGTCTAGATGTCGTTTTACCATCAGATGTTGTGACAGTAACAATTCAGTTATTTTGAGAATCTTATGACACATAATCTTGTCGGTCTAGATCAAGCTAGATAGACGCTATCATGCAGTTGTTTTGTTGGTGTTCAACTCTAGACTTATGGGAGACCTGTCAGAACATGTCCGTGTTGGAAAGGGCGGTGAAGACGAAGGGAGCGACCTTGGTGATCACTTCCCAGAACTGTGGGTTGCCGTGCAAAACACACATCTAGTTCCATCTCAGGTAAGTATCATTGCTCACAAAAAGTATCAGTATCTCCATGACTAAATCTTCAATCACATGCATAGCTGTCAATAGTTTGTCACGTTTATAGGCCTGCTTTGGTGACTCATAGGTACTGAATTTTGTGACACAAAATTTCTGTCGGGAAGGAAGCTAAATTCAATATGTAATTTATTCAAATTATCTACTAGCTAACACTGTTGCTTTCAGATAAGAATTTGATAGATGAAATCCTTCAAGCCACCACATATTGTTTTGTATGTCATATAGGGGCTGTCGCCAGATGAATTCCTGGAGGACGTTTTGAAACAAAAGAAGGGACACACGAGGGCTATCCGTGACCACAACGGAATGACGGACGCAGTGAAAGCTTTCTTTCCAAAGCGACATCTTCGACTGATTTCCCCTCCTACCGCAGACAGCCATACACTTAGGTACGCAGTACTACAAGGAAAATATATATATTTCTGTCCACAACATTGAATGAACATAGGAACTGTCACGACTCTGTGTCTCAAACGGTGTGTGGGGAACAGGCCTTTGATACGTTGATGAAGGTTAGACATCCAGGTAATAAGATACGCCAAAAATAATTACTCAAGCAACTGGATAAGATTTTGATTAAGATTTTCAAAATCTTATCCAGTTGCTTGAGTAATTATTTTTGGCGTAACAGGCCTTTGCACGTGAACAAACCCAACAGACTTTTGGAGAAATGCTGTCACTGTGTCTTTCAGAAACCTTGACAAAGTGAAGGATGACGTTCTTCAGAAGGAATACAACGACGCTGTCGACAACTTCACCCGGGAAGTCTGGAACTCTGGTCTGGTCAAGACCGTCAATGGAGTTGGCTTAAAAACAACAGGTCTGTGTTTTTGTCTGTTGGGGTGTATGCTATGTGATGCTTCTGTAGCAGGAGTATATCTGAAAATGAAAATGAATTCCACGTTGTCATCGAATGCTCAAGATATAAACATTGTCTTACGTCAATGTCACTGTACTTTTTGTTGCGTCAATAATGCTTCTTCATATATCTTTTAAAAGATGTATCGCTAAATTCATTTCAAATGGAAAGCTAACACACTGACACAAATAAGTAAAACTAGTCCAAGATTCATGGCAGCTAACTTCACCCTTTTCAGGTCTTCTGCACATCATGCGTTACTACGTCAACGCCATCAACGACCCCAAAGCCATGCCGTCTGTTCTCGGCGCGTACGAGGCCATGGTGGAGGGGGAGTGTCGCCGGGCTGTAGACGAACACAGGCAGATGTTCATGGAGACGGTTGAGAACACCGTGAGGACGTCAATGCCAACTGACGAGGAGGATTGCAACAGGAGAATCACGACAGCCGCAGAGGATGCAGTTTCGAAGCTGTGTTCAGACGTGGGGAAGTGGGACAAGTCTGGATCCTGGAAGGAATATTTTCAGGTAATTATAAATTTATTTTGATCTAAAATGAATTCGTGGAAGCACATACAAAAGAGTAAACTTCAACAAGCAAATTTTCAACCAAAACCATATGTAGTCTTCTTCAGAATGACTTACTGATTGCTCAAAACACGAGACGTGTGATGTGAGCAATAGGTCAAAGGTTATTGAAAGTCGGTGTCGTACCCCGTCACTGTTCAATGAAAGTTAGAAGGCCCTGATGTAGACTGCTTCTTTTTCTTCCCTCTCATAATATTGATTTATTGTATTCACAGTTTATTCGTTGTGACTAACCAGACCTGATGCTATTATATGTTCGTTGAATTTCAGGGTGAATTGGAGAAAGAACGCGTTTCCTTACTCCACCTAAACAGCTCCAAATCCAAGGCTCTTTGTGATGACCTCATGAAAGAAGTCGACCAATCCGTCCGACAGAACTTGGAAAAAGGAGTCTACAACAGAATCGGTGGATTCGACGCATATGTGAAAGATATGGATGCCGTCTACAACGCCTACAGGCACAGAGGTATGTATGTATAACAAGTCAACAATTCTATTGATGAATACAATTCTATAGAAGAACATGTTGTAACACGTAATGGAAGGAAAGTATTTCAAAAGGTCACGTGTGCAACATCGTTTGTCCATCTAACAACACGAAGACTATCTCTTCCTGTACAAATTTTACTTTTTGGTCTTGGTTATCTAACTTTTGGAAAAGGCCCTGCACTTACATACTATACCTCTTTGCCTCCGGAAAGGAGATTCACCTCCAACTGGGGTATTGTTTTTGGTTGTTCTCACCTATAACTCGTGATGCATTTTAATGATCTATAGGTAGGTATTGAGGTCCCGAAAAAACATAGCGATA
This sequence comes from Branchiostoma lanceolatum, assembly GCF_035083965.1. NCBI lineage: Eukaryota > Metazoa > Chordata > Leptocardii > Amphioxiformes > Branchiostomatidae > Branchiostoma > Branchiostoma lanceolatum. The sequence goes on from NC_089734.1 coordinate 4,175,874, forward strand.
CCTAGCTGTATATTCAGGTACTGCAACATTACAGGCCGACACCCCCTTCCTGCAAGGAGAGTGGTACAGTCAATAGACACTGGTCTGAACGGCAAGGTCAATGACCTTAATTTAGGACATCCGGAGACTTGTTAGGCATCAGCTGTCATAGCGCTTGATTAGGCTAGGGCTATGGCATTACGAAATTCAGAAAAAATCTTGATATTTCATGGAGATCTTCGATTTCTTGATTATCTAGCTTCTGGAACAGGCCCTGCAGTTGAGACGGTTCTGGAGAACTTTCGCACGTCGGAGACAACACGGAGGAACATGATCAGGGACACGGAACAGAAGCTGATAGAAGAGGACAGGCGGCTGAAGGAAGAAGAGAGAAAGGTTTTTGAAAAATCAAGAAAATTATGAATTGTTGAAATATCTGAATGTACCATCTTGCTCACTTGCTTATGTCGATACTTCCATCCAGTAACGAGTCGAGATGGCAGCCCAAGTGTTTCGGTACACCATCTTTGTTAAAGAAAATGAGCAAGAAATGCAATAGAATGAAACTTAAAGAAGAAGTAGGCTGCTTTGTTTTGTTGTTGTTAGAGAGAGAGAGAGAGAGAGAGAGAGAGAGAGAGAGAGAGAGAGAGAGAGAGAGAGAGAGAGAGAGAGAGAGAGAGAGAGAGAGCAATTCGATGATGACAATTAAATACAATGGCGAATCTTGCTGCCCAAGCTGTTAACTATCAACTATCAGGGTTTGTTTGTTTGTTTGTTTGTTTATTTTTATTTTACCAGGGGAGTCATATCGCCAGCTGGCGTTTTTCAATGAGCCCTGGGGGGGGGAAATCCCCAAACAAAGTTGTTTACATAAAATAACAAGTAACAATACATAATGTGAAGTAAAATTGATATGAAACCAAAGTAACTTAGATAACATATCAAACAAAACATAATATTACCAAATATATAAATCAACATCATATACTAAGTGACAAAATATAATGGAATAAAATGAAATGAAATGAAATCAGGTTGAATTTGCATATCAATGTTGACATAATGTGAAATCATATTAATAAATGAGTGAACCAAAAATATATTTACATAAGAGATAACCGAAATTTAAACACTAGTTGAGTTCTCTTGTATATATAGTTTTGAAAGCACCGATAGATGTTGCATCTCTTACTTGTAGTGGCAGTGAGTTCCATAGGACCGCGCCAGAGAAAGAGAACGATCTCTTCTTGTACTGTAGGCGTGCTTTTGGTAGTTGAAGCCCCCCCTGTGTGCTGAAACGGGTGTTGTGTGTATGGGTATGGGCAGAAGTTGTGAAAAGTTGGGACATGTGTGGTGGTGATAGGTCATTTAGTGCTTTGTACATTAAGACGGCCTTAGCTCTTTTGTGGAGCCTCTCTACAGTGGTCCAGCCTAGTAAATTCAGAACGGTTGCGCTGGGAGTGTGGCGGTCGCACCCTAACACTACCCTGCCTGCTCTGTTCTGCAACTTCTGGAGTTTATCTAAGCACCCCTTACCTCCCTGGTCCCGGATCCAGACACTGCTGCAGTATTGGATGTGGGGGAGAAACAATGTATTATAGATTACCAGCATAGCTTGCCTGTTCAAGTATGGACTGAGGCATTTCATAATTCCAATTGTCCGAGCTAATTTCTTGGAGACAAGTAGAAAGTGGTCATTCCATAGTAGGGCATTGTCAATGACAACTCCTAGATACTTAAACGTGTCGACTTGTTTCAAGTCTGTATTAGCTAGGGTAAGTTGTAAATGCTGGTCAGAGGCTCTGGATCTTTGAGAGGCAACCAGCATAGATTTACACTTGGTAGGGTTTAAAGAGAGCTTATTGGCGATAAACCACTGAACTAGCCGGGTAGAGTCTTTCTGGATTGTTTCCTGTATTGTTTGTATTCTATTGTGTGCGAAGTATAAAATGGTATCGTCTGCATACATGGCTACTTTACATGACCGTATGCAGTTAGGCAAATCATTGATATACACAATGAAAAGGAGGGGTCCAAGAATGGACCCCTGCGGAACGCCACAGGTCACATGAGATGTTTCGGACAAAGCTGAGTTGAGACAAGTACGCTGCAACCTCCCAGTTAAGTAAGATGAGAACCATCTACATGACACATCGTCGACACCGTAGGCTTTCAGTTTACTCAACATGATGTCATGGTTTAGGGTATCAAAGGCCCTGGACAGGTCACAGAAGATCACACCGGTTTTTTGTTTTTTGTCTATTGATTCAATCCAGTCCTCAGTTACAAAATGCAGGGCAGTCTCACAAGAATGGCGCTTTCTGAAGCCTGACTGGCATTGTGAGAGGAGTCGGAACTGGTTAAGGTAGCCATATAACTGGTTGTGAACAGTCCGTTCTAGTATTTTGGAAATACCAGGCAGGATAGACACTGGGCGATAGTTACTTGGCATGGTCTTGTCACCTTTCTTGTGGATGGGCATGACTTTGGCAATCTTCCACTTTGTTGGGAACTCTCCTGTGGTCAGAGACTTGTTGAAAAGCTTTGTAAGCGATGGGGCAAGGATTTGTGCTCCTGCTTTCAGGAGTCTGTTATCAATACTGTCCATGCCAGTGGCCTTTTTTACATTCAGAGTTGATAACTGTTCAGTGACAGCCTCTACTGTAACTGGTGTGAGACTGAAGGTGCTGTTTGTCTCTTTCACAAACTGTGTTGGTGAAAAGGGTGAGACGGCCCCAGTGAATGTGCTACATAGGTCCTGTATGACTTTATGAAAGAAATCATTGAAAGTTTCAGCCATCCCTTTGTTGTCAGAGATACCCTGCCCTTCGTGTTCCAGGTATGTAACAGTGTTTGATGTCTTGTTTGGTAGTAATGTACGTATGGCCTTCCAAACCCCAGCCTGGCCCCCTTCTGAACCTTGAATTACTGATTGAGCTGCATGCTCTTTTTTAGCCTGACGGCATAAGTAATTCACATTGTTTTTCATTGCCTTGTAGTCAGTCATGTCGCTTGGACTACCAGAGCGTTTTGCTCTCTTGTACATATTGTCTCTGAGTGCAATGAGATCACGCAGGTCGTTTGTGAGCCATGGTGCAGGTGTACCTTTGATTTTACATTTTTTCAGTGGGGCGTGTGTGTTAGCTACGCTAGTAACTAACTCTTCCCAGACCTCGACCTGCTCGTCTATAGTCGGAAAGTTTTCAATGATATGCCATGGTATTTGGGCAAGATCTTCACAGTATCGCTCTTCATTAAACGATTTGTAGACTCTTCTACTTGTGACTCTAGGTAGAGGTCTAGGACTTTTGTTTCTATGAAAAGCAAAAGTCATAGCATGGTCACTAAAGCCCCCCTCGTAAGTCCCCTGGTTGTGTAGTCGTGTTTTCTCGTTAGTTAGGATCACATCTAACGAAGTGGAGGAGGTGTCAGTGGTTCTAGTTGGTGTCGTTATGATGTTATCCAGCTGGTACAACATACACGAGAATCTCAACTTTCCTATTGGCCCTGTGTTTTCAGAAGCCAGCCAGTTACAGTTGAGATCGCCCATAATTATAACTTCCTCATCTTCATCGGCAATTTTGTCTAAGCATTCATCAAATTTCTCAAAGAAAGCGTGGTCGTCGGATGGCGGTCGGTACATGGAACAAAACAAAATTCTTTTACGAGAGGGTGGGATAATCTCAGCCCATACGGCCTCAAGGCCTGGCACGTCCAAGTCAGGACGAGCTTTGTAAGGAATTTTGTCTGAAACATACAAAGCGACGCCGCCACCATGTCGAGAACCACGGTCCTTTCTGAGGACATTGTACGAATCAATGGAAACAAGAGCATCAGTAATAGAATCGTCCAACATAGTCTCGGAGACAGCAAGTATATCGGTCTTACTACAGTCTAGAAACGCTTCAAGTTGCGGCTTCTTTTTAACCAAACTACGAATGTTTTGATGTGCAAACAGAAGACCCTTGTGGTTCGATTTTACTGGTGCATCTGTCATAACAGATGATAAGTCATCATGATCGACAGATACTGAGTCGACATGGGACGTGATACCAGTCACAATACATTTCTGACACAGCCAATTATCAGTAGCATCCTTACTATCAGATTTATCTGCGCAGGTTGCGTGGAACCAAGTATCACATGAACTACATGAAATTCCTTTTCCTACCCTTTGATAACAAAGTCCACATGGGAATCTGGATGCCCTCGGTCCTGGGTTGGGAGACACATCACCAGACAGGAGTATGGCCAGACAGGAAAGCAGGTTTAACGTCCGTCTAGTTCTGTCAGTTACAGTCGACGATGGTGCCAGGCGTGTAAGTCCATACAGTCCAGGGTTGACCTTCACGATGCTGGTACTCTGGGTTATCCAGCTTCCAGTTTCAGCACTTACTTTGCTAAAAGTCCTTTCCCATGTAGGAATAGTAACAGGGCGCGGGAGAACCGCTAGGGCTAACACTAACATAAACAAAGCCCTGGGGATGCCGAGTACGACAGTGCCCCGAGTGACGGTGGAAAACCCTTGAACTACTAACATAATTCACGTAAGGTCAAACACTACTCTATAGTAACATTACTGTCTTAAGAAATACTCACAGTGTCAACAATACCTCTCAAGCTAGCTACAGTAGCTGGTCGTTCCAAGATGGAGTGTTTGCCTTCTCATATTTAAAAGACTACAAATATCGGAAAGAGAGGTCAAAAATGCAGGAAAGAGTTAATGTTAAGCAAATAATAAGTACTTATCTTTGAAACTGATTCACCACAGAATCGGATGGTGACGTTTGAAAGAGATTTTCAGTGGATTTAGGAATGGATTTTGAGGCAGAAATCAAACAGCAACCATCTTGGACCACATTGATATGCAAATTCAATAACTGGGTACATCAACTGAGCGTAAATGTGTTTTTCTATTCATATTCCAAATGTGAAGGAAATCTATTTATTTACTGGTAGAAAAAAGAGGCCAGAGCGGCAGCAGAGAGGGCAACTGAGGCACAGAAGCGTGCAGAGGCAGAGAGAGCGGCAGAGGAGGAGAAGAGGAGGGTAGCAGAGGCAGAAGTAAAGAGGCTGGCAGCAGAAGCTGAGATTAGTACGACCATCAAAAACACCAGTTACGGCAGCAGTGGACAGGTACATGTAATGTTGCAGTGATTGTGTAGTAACTACTATATATCCGATGGGTTCTAGAGGCTAACCCTAACCTTAGCCAGAAATATTAGATTATCAAATTATTCAAATAGGCGAGACTTGGGCTCAGTCCAAAGTTGGCCAGGAGTTCAAATGTCGTGCTTCGTTTCGGAGTTATGTGTGTTTAAAGGTTTTAAAGGCTAACCTGAAAGTAGTGCGGTATAGTCCAAAGGCAGCTTTTCTACTCGGAGAGGTCAATGACCTCAATTTGGACTACCCGGTTGGCTTTGGACGTGTTGAGCATTGACTGTTATAGCGCGTGATAAGGCTAGGGCTATGGCATTAAGAAATTCGCCAAAACTCATATTTCACTGAGGTATGAGGTCTTTGCTTTGATGATATTACTTTTGATGATTATGTCCAACTTATGTAATAATTTTGCAACGTTTGTCTTCTGATATCTTCCTGCTTGTCTGTTCGAACCCATAGGTTACCATAGGAGGAAGAAACATCTCTTACTCCGCAAACAACGGTGGGTTCTACCGGTGGCAATGGGTCTACAACGCCACTGCCCATGACGTCACCAGTAACGTTAGGGGAAAGTCAGGGAACCACCACAGTCAGCGGGGTGCCGTGGAGCACGCCATAGAAGATTTGTTCCACCAGCTGAAGGCCAAGAACATAATTTGAAGCTTGAAATGAAAGGTGCACACTGTACAAGAAGGTCAACTATGTCCAAAGTTTACACAAACACACAAAACAATAAAGGTAATCTATGTATTGATAAGAAAATTACGCAATGATGCAAGTTAGTGATCGAGTTGCAATCAGAAATGTTATACAATGACTTATAATAAAAACTGGTATACAATCAGAAAATTGGTATACAATCAGAAAACTTATTTAGTCTGAAAACTGGTAAACATTAGAAAAATGGTATACAATCAGAAAACTAGTATTCAAAAACAAAACTGGTACACAGTTAGAGAACTAGTAAACAATCGGAAATCTAGAATACAATAGAAAAAACTAGTATACAATCAGAAATCTAGTATTTCTGCTATACAATCAGAAAACAAATACAATCAGAAAACTGATATACATACGAAATCTGGTACACAATCAGAATACTGGTATTCCATCAGAAAACTAGTATGCAACCAGAAAACTTGTGTTGAATCAGAAAACCGGTATACAATTAAGAAACTGGTATTCAAACAGAAACCTTTTATACAATCAGAAACCTGGTATTCAATCACAAAACTGATATTAAGCCAGAAAACTGGTATATAATCAGAAAACTGATATACACTCAGAAAACTGATATCATATCATAGTGTTCTTACGTGCTACCGTATTGTGCATTTATAGTTTTACACATCAATTTTTGTAAACATCAGCTCTTATCAGCGATTTCAGAACCAGCCATTATTACCACATACTGGTACGTCGCAATACTCCCATCTCTTGTCGGGATCCGTGGTGTAGCACCAAACTCGTGCGTCATCTCCGTCAGTGCCGTCAGTAGGATTCCGGCAGTAGTTCTCCTCCAATCCGCTAGAGGGAAACATGGCCGGTGTCCTCCCGGGCTCATGTGGTGTCTGACTATCCCAGCGCTGACATGTCTTCCCTGTTTCAGTCACAGAGACGGTTCCTCGGTAGGATGCCCCATCTCCCACCTGGCATGAGTCTGGTGCATGGAATTTGAAAAGAGGTGTATAATGTCTTCGGCCGCATCGTAGGAGCATTTATTTTATCCCATGGCCAGGTACATGTACCTTTTTAAAGACAAAATTTTCACACGGAAATGATGCCATAGATGACGTGACTGTCATAGTTTTTTAACAGCAGTGTATGATGGTTTAGCACGATGGTCTAACGTGCCCAGTCAGCTGAATACTTAAACATATTGTTTATTGTTTATTGTTTATTGTTTCTTCGCATATGTACAATATAAAAAAACAAAGAGAAATAGAGTAAATAATACATGCAGGAGAGGCCAGAAGCCTATACGGCTTTTCGGGGGCCTCCCCTAAACTACTCAAATGGGATTTTTACAAAATTATATATCATCGAAACTAAGAAAAACTAACGAAAGAAGAAATTGGAATTTTAACATAAATCCTAATGAAACAAATGAAAAGAAGAGGAACTACAAAGTAAATTATGAGTTGTAAACATAATAAGTATTATAATGAATAACAATTTATAAAGAAATAGGTCAAAATTATACAAAAATAACAATCATATGAATTATTTTGTCATCAGATACCAAAGGAAAAGTGGAAAACAAGGAAAACAAACAAATCAGGAGAAAGTAATACTTGGATGTTCTATGACATCTATCTTTAAAAGTTTTTTGAAACTAGGTAAAGACGAGCAGGACTGTAGAATTTGGCTGAGATTGTTCCATACGGTGGGGCCTCTAAACATTATTGTATGTTGTTTTTGAGTAGTTTTTGTCTTAATCGATCTTAAAAGATTATGTTGTCTCGTATAGTGGTGATGGATATCTGAGTTGAAATTTAAAAGACCTTTGTATTGTTCAGGTAGGGAAGAGCTATTATGGACAATTTTATGGACAAATAAGGCAATTTGAAATTTATTGATGTCAAATACAGTCATAACATTTAAATCAGGAAACAGAGCTGCTGTGTGTGCTGTGAATGACGCATTGGCTGCTATTCGTACAAAGCGCTTTTGAAGGAGGTAAACAGGATTGATGGATGTTGTGTACGTACTACCCCAAATTATGTTGCAATAAGTTAGATAAGGGTAAATCAAACTGTAATAAAGAACCATAAATATGTTTCGTGACAGCAAAGATTTGACTTTTCTAATGATGCCTATGTTTTTGGAAATTTTTTTGCAAACAAAATCAATTTGGTTCTTCCATGAAAGTTTCTCGTCTATAATTACGCCTAAAAAACGGGTGTGACTTACTTGATTGATAGCATTGTCAGTAATATAGATCCTAGCCTTTTCTTTATCGTATTTCTTGTTCCTTCCTACAAAGATAATAAAATTAGTTTTTTTTACGTTAAGGGACAATTTATTTGCCTTGAACCATTGATTTATCTTATACAATTCATTATTCATAGATGTTACTAACGTGTCAAAGTTTTTGTGGGACATAAATAAGTTTGTATCATCTGCAAATAACAGAGCAAATAATTTATTTGATACTGATGCCAAGTCGTTAACATAAATTAAAAACAAGAGGGGACCAAGAATGGATCCTTGTGGTACGCCACATGTTAAGACATTTTGGGAGGAAATATTATTTCTATTAGAGACGAACTAGGGAAATTATAGGGAAATTATATCATTAATTATCAATTCCAAATATTACCTGTTTTATACTCATGATATTGCCCAATATATCATCACAACTAGTACATATATGTCATATCAACTGAAACCCAACTTACGCATCTCGCGAATACGCTTCTCCAAAGCAGCGGTTCGGATTCGCTCCTTGTCCAGGTCGCATTTTAAGGCGTCAAACGTGGTGGATATGCCGTCTTGGTCGCGCTTCAAGGCATCAACAGTGGTGGACATGTCGTCTTGGTTGCGCTTCAAGGCATCAACAGTGGTGAACAGTTGGCGTATGTCGTCTTGGTCGCGCTCCAAGGTGTCCAAAGTGGTGGACAATTGGGATATTTCCTGTAAAAGTAAATCAGAATACTAAACTTGAGAAAAGTATCAATGCAAACATGTTCTGCCTTCATAACCTCACGCGTAAAACAACAACATTGAAACGGTGTAAAAAAAACTAGCTGGACAACATTACATGTGGCACAAGAATGTTTACCTTTGTACTGAGGTAAAACGTCAGAGGGGCGAGTCCCACAGCGACCAGACTTAGCAGCACGGCAAAGCCGACGGCCATGTAGCTGCGGTGGAAGATGAAGCTACAGAGAGCACGGCGGCCGCTTGCTCCACCCGGATACGTGAGGTCTGTATAGGTTATCATTAAAGTGCTTATGTCACCAATGATATACAACAGGCCTTAAATACAAGCAACCATCATAAGTATGATTTGTTCTTTAAACAAAGACGCTTGTCCGAAATGTACACCCTTCTGATGTTATTGAACATTGAATCTTAAAAATCAATCTTCCATTTCTTTCTTCCTGCGCCAGTAATTCAGTTAATTCCCGCTCATGACGTCATAGCAAACATGGCAACCGGTTCGGAACCTGGTACCGCGACTCACGAAAAACGTTCTTTTGAGAATTATGAAGAAATTTCGCAATAGGTAAAATTGCGCAAATGGCCGCAAAATGGTGCAATCCTTGCAGATGTCTTTTTGACGAATCTTTATAATTATACATTGGTTTTTAATTCAGTTGCAACACTGCGAGTTGCAATAAAGCTATCTTGTATTTGATTTGGAGTCGAAACCAAAAATGTACGTCGATGTGGACGCAAGGAAAAATTGGCGACAAATTCGCAAACTTGGCGCAATTCGCAAAGATATCACCACACACCCTTTCTTGTTGAAAAATTTCTGCTGATGTTACAAATAAATACAATAAATTCACACCGAAAACTACTGTATATGCGTCGGCTACCTGCAGACGTGTACGTTGCGTCACGTTTCACCGCCTCGGCTTCTTCGCACGGGTCTGAAGACGTTTCTTGCTCTTCTTGCGAATTGTCAGAAGCGCCGTTGACATGGCGGACACGCCCGTGTGAGCCACTCTGTTGAACAGGAGGGGGTTGGGGCGGCGTCCCGCTGGTTTGGCCGCTATCGTGGCCGGAGAAAGGGGACCGGACAGGCTCTGCTTGCTCGTACATTTGGACTGTACTGTGCAGACAAACGTCGCGCAGTGTCTATCTGAGAAAAATACATGAATACAGAAAAAACACCTTAATTAGTCTGCCGCAGTAAGCCCACATTTGTTCTTGGAGGGATGACGTGGCATTGAAGTACGTAGGGCGAATGGCATTTTGTTTTTCTGCAAGGGGCAGACTAATTTACTGGGAGGTAGAAACATCAAAGGTTTATACGTGACAACTCTAATATGATCTGTTTGTTTGTTTGTCTTATATACACTCGTCAGGTAAACCGCCCCATGGCAAAACACACTTTTTTTACTGGAGAGTACAAGCTGCATATCCGGGAAGATTTATTTGATCCGCTCACACAGGGAATGAATTGACCCCTACTCTTTTCGATTAAAGTGGTGAGTTTTTTTACGTGCTCAAACACGGGACCTCATTTACTAGTCCTATCCTATCCAGCACGTCGCCAGAACGTAAGTGTTTAAGGTCGTGTTAAAGTTACGTGTTGGTTATTTAGGCCAGCCATTACCTGTTTTGTTTATATGGAACTCAATGGTCCGTAAGTCTTAAGTCCACATTACTAGTATTTCCTTCACTGTCGAAAAGTGTCCGATGGACACTTGAAACGTCTGCAAATAAAATGTGGTTATCCAGTGGTATAGATTAAATTACAATTTCAATATTCAAAATGTTTAATTGCACAGCAATTCAACGGATTCGTCCAAAAAAAATTCCATGACCCTCCCCCCAACCCCGATTTTTTTCCATGGCCCTTCCCCTAAGTAGTTTTTTGTTCTCCGTGACACCCCCCCCCCACGCACCAGCCCTCCCCCCACTAGATATCGTATTGTCATCTAATTGACATCTTAATGTGCACAATCCTCATCAGGGCCTGCAACTACAGTAATTCATTAGCCACACAAAGCTCTAAGTTAATGCCCTGATTTTCTGTCATTATATCGTTTTGTTATTCTGTACTTATGTTAGGATTTATAACGTTATGCTTACATTTTCACTGTCAATAGTACTGTTAAAAGTGTTAATTTGTATAGTTTTCTTATTTCTTGTATGTTGTATCTTGCTTGTTAAGGGGGAGACAACCGGCAGAGGTGAGTGATCACCTATTTTGGCCCCCCCTCCATTTTTGTAATGAATGAGTCTTATAGATAAATAAATAAATAAATAAATAAATAAATAAATCAGCACGTTCACAGTGAATGAAATCCAAGGCAAGTGACTAGACCATCCATGCAGGACTACAAATAAAGAACTAGTCCCCATAACTGGTTCTGTTTCACAACTTTCAGGTTTTGTTTTTAGCTCATTATCTGCTGTTTTCTAGTTGTTATATGTTCTGACAATTGATATGCATATAATCAGGACGAGGTAGCAATACAAAAACAAACTGGTATTAAATCAGAAAACTGGTATTCAATCAGAAAACTTGTAGTCAATCAGAGAGTTGGTATACAACCAAAAAAAAGGCATCAATCAGAAAATTTGTATACAATAAGAAAATGGTATTCAACCAGAAAACTGCTGAACAATAAGAAAAATGGTAGCAAAGCAGAAAGCTGGTATGCAATCAGAAAACCAGTAATCAATCAGAAAATTGGTATAAAATAACAAACTGGTATTCAGTCAGAAAACTGGTAAAAAATCATAAACATGATATTTAAACAGGAGGTTGGTATACAACCAGAAAACCAGTCATCAATCAGAAAATTGGTATACAATAAGAAAACTGATATTCAAGCAGAAAACTGGTAAACAATCATAAAAGTGGTATTCAATCAGAAAACTGGTATACAACCAGAAAATCATTCATCAATCAGAAAATTGGTATAAAATAACAAACTGGTATTCAGTCAGAAAACTGGTAAAAAATCATTAACATTGTATTTAAGTAGGAGGTTATTATACAACCAGAAAACCTGTCATCAATCAGAAAATTGGTATACAATAAGAAAACTGATATTCAATCAGAAAACTGGTAAACAATCATAAAAGCGGTATTCAATCAGAAAACTGGAATACAATAAAGCAAACCGCAGGTATCAAATCAGAATACCGGTGCAATCATATGTGTATACATATATTAGAAAACTGATATACATTAAGCAAAATACAACCAGAAAATGACATTCAGTCATAACACTGGTGTTCCATCAGAAAACTAGTATGCAATCAGAAAACTTGTATATACTAAGCAAACTGCTATACAATCCGAAAACTGGCATATAATCAGAAAACTGCTATACAGTCAGAAAACTGGTATTCAATCAGAAAACTGGTATTCAATTGAAACCTGGTATACAATCAGAAAATTGCTATACAATTGGAAAGCAGCTTCCAATCAGAAAACTGGTATACAATACGAAAAGTGGTTTACAATCAGAAAACGGGTATACAATAAAGAAACTAGTATGCAATCACAAAACTGGTATTCAATCAGAAAACTGGTATACAATAAGAAAATATAACGCAATCAGAAATCTAGTAAACAATCAGAAAACTGGTATACAATCAGAAAACTGGCATAAGATCAGAAAACGGGTATACGATAAAGAAACTAGTATACAATCATAAAACTGCTATCCAATCAGAAAACTAACACAATCAGACAACAGAAAAAAAATTGTATACAAGCAGACAACTGGTATTCAATTATTCAATTGGAAAACTGCTTCCAATCAGAAAACTGGTATACAATACGAAAAGTGGTTTACAATCAGAAAACTAGTATTCAATCAAACTGGCATTCTATAATTGTGTTCTTACGTGCCACCCTATTGTGCATTTACACATTGATTTTCACAAACATCAGCTCTTATCCGAAGAGGTTCCCGAACCAGCCATTATTACCACATACCGGTACGTCACAATACTCCCATCTCTTGTCGGGATCCGTGGTATAGCACCAAACTCCGTCGGCGCTATCTTCGTCAGGAGAATTCCGGCAGTAGTTCTCATCCAATCCGCTAGAGGGAAACTTGGCCGATGTCCTATCGTGCTCATGTGGTGTCTGGCTGTCCCAGCGCTGACATGTCTTCCCTGTGTTGGTCACAAAGACGGTTCCTCGGTAGGATGCCCCATCTCCCACCTGGCATGAGTCTGGTACATGGAATTGAAAAAGAGGTATATTGTAGACACATTTGTGTGTATTCAAAGTACATGTACCTTTTTAAAGAATGTTAACACGGAATTTATGCCATAGATGGCGTGCCTAAGACATAGTTTTAACAGCAATGACGATGGTCTAATGTGCTTAGTCAGATGAATGCCTAAAGATTATCGATGCCGCATACTATCTATTTTATACTCATGATATTGTCCAATATACCATCACAGATAGTAGACATAACAACCGAAACCCAACTTACTCATCTCCTTAAGACGCTTCTCTAAAGCAGCGGTTCTACCTCGCTCATTGTCCAGGTTGCGTTTCAAGGCGTCAACAGTGCTGGATAGTTGGCGCATGTCGTCTTGGTCGCGATTCATGGCGTCAAAGGTTGTGGATAGTTGGCGTATGTCGTCTTGGTCGCGCTTCAAGGCGTCAACAGTGGCGGACAGGTGGCGTATGTCGTCTTGGTCGCGCTTCAAGGCGTCAACAGTGGCGGACAGTTGGCGTATGTCATCTTGGTCGCGCTTCAAGGTGACAACAGTGGTGGACAGTTGGCGTATGTCGTCTAGGTCGCGCTTCAAGGTGACAACAGTGGCGGACAGTTGGCGTATGTCGTCTAGGTCGCGCTTCAAGGCGTCAACAGTGGCGGACAGGTGGCGTATGTCGTCTTGGTCGCGCTTCAAGGCGTCAACAGTGGCGGACAGTTGGCGTATGTCATCTTGGTCGCGCTTCAAGGTGACAACAGTGGTGGACAGTTGGCGTATGTCGTCTAGGTCGCGCTTCAAGGCGTCAACAGTGGCGGACAGTTGGCGTATGTCGTCTTGGTCGCGCTTAATGGTGTCAACAGTGCTGGACAGTTGGGATATTTCCTAAAAATGTACGTCATGTCAGAATACAAAAAGTAAAAATGTTTAGGAAAAGCAGAAACATCTTTTGTCTTCATAGCATCTCTCGTAAAACAACAACAGAAACGGTATTAAAGAAAAAGCTGGACAACATCATATGTTGTACATGAGTGTTTACCTCTTTATTGATGAACGTCAGAGGGGCGAGTCCCACAGCGACCAGACTTAGCAGCAGGACAAATCCGGCGGCCATGCAGCTGCGTTGGAAGATGAAGCTACAGAGAGCACGGCGGCTGCTTGCTCCACCCGGATACGTGCGGTCTGTATAGGTATCATTAAAGTACTTATGTTCACTAATGATACTAAAATACAACAGGCCCTAGATAGAAGCAACCATCAAAAGTATTGCCAAAAATAATTACTCAAGCAACTGGATAAGATTTTGAAACAGTCATCACTGATGAAAGACAGTGGATACTGTCTGAAACGTCTGACTGTTTCAAAATCTTATCCAGTTGCTTGAGTAATTATTTTTGGCGTATCTTATTACCTGGATGTCTAACCTTCATCAACGCATCAAAAGTATTATTTGTTCTTTAAACTAAGACGCTTCTACAAAATATACACCCTTCTGATGTTATTGAACATCGATTTTTTTAATACAAATCTCTCTTCCTGCCACCAGTAATCAAGTTCTGCTCATGACGTCATACCAAACATGGCAGCTGGTACCGCGATTCGCGAAAAACGTTCTTTTGAGAATTGAAAAAGTTCGCAATAGGTAAAATTGCGCAAATGGGCGCAAAATGGCGCAATCATTGCAATTGCAATCCACTTTTTTATGAAGCTTACTGTACAGTTATCACTGTACATTAGTTTTTAATTCAGTGGCAACACTGCGATTTCCAATAAGTGTAACATCTTGTATCTGATTCGGAGACGAAACTGAGAATGTCACATTCTGTTTGTAGATGTCACGTACTTAATACCCTATGTGGCCGCGAAAATTCGCAAAGTTGGCGCAATGTCCTAACGCAATTTGGTGCAAAACAGTGAGATACCGGTTTTAACCCTCCCCCGATATAGAAGCGGCGGATCCGGCCAATTTCCAAAGCGGGGCCCGGCTCTGGGCTCTTTGCGAAAACGAAAAATAAAAAATGCGTATCAAGAAAATGCAGAATATATGGTTAGGAGTAATATATATTTTTTTGCCATAGCCTTGGCACAATCTGTTACCATATGATACAGAACTAATACAACAACAGATGATCTTCAGTTTTACCATATTTGTGAGTGACAGCTCATGACACTTTGTGTCTTTTGTTGTCTTTTATATCATATTTTTCGTTCCCACATGCTGCTCGTCCGGGCCCCGCTTTGGAAATGGAACCGTAGCATAACACCCCCACCCCCACCGGAGCCAGATTCAGGCCGTTCATAACCGGGTTCGCGAATCTGGATTCACCCAGGCATGGCCGCGGGTTGATCCAGATTAAAGCCCCTGTCACACTTGTGCGTATATACAAGCCCACATGAGTTGCGTATTTTAAAACATGTTTTTGGTTTGCAGCTGAAGAAGTAATTTCTTTGGTTTGATAACTAGACTGCTCAACGGTAGGTCAAAGTAGAAAACAACTTCCTCCCCGCAAAATTACTGCGGAACTCATGCGCACTTGAATATACGCGTGACAGGACCCTTACCAACCCTGGTGTGAACGGTTCAAATTGATATCATCACACACCCTTTCTTATTGAAAAATTTCTGCTGATTTTACAACTAAATACAGTATATTCACACAGAAAACTACTGAAAAATGCGTCGGCTACCTGCAGACGTGCACGTTGCGTCACGTTTCACCGCCTCGGCTTCTTCGCACGGGTCTGAAGACGTTTCTTGCGCGTCTTGCGAACTGTCAGAAGCGCCGCGTGAGCCACTCTGATGGACAAGAGGGGGTTGGGGCGGCGGCCCGCTGGTTTGGCCGCTGTCGGGGCCGGAGAAAGGGGACCGGACCGGCTCTGCTTGCTCGTACATTTGGACTGTACTTTGCAGACAAACGTCGCGCAGTGTATAACTGAGAAAAATACATGAACATATCAAACAACACCTTAATTAGTCTGTCCTTATTTGGAGGGATGACGTGGCATTAGGTGGTACGAATGGCATTTTGTTTTTCTGCAAGTGTCAGACTAATTTTCTGGGAGGCAGAAACATGAAAAGTTCTGTTTGATATTGATATTCTGTTATATTTATTTACCCTTTGTTATCCTGCCATTGTTTTCTTATAATAGATATTACTTACATTTACGTTGTAGTTTTGATTCTACCTTTACGTATTATTTGGGATCCGTGGTTTATGTTTAGTATTAGTTCCTGAACTTTGTTATTCTTTTTTTGTTTGAATTATGTATTTTTGTGTGAAATCAAGGACATTATATAGGATATATAATGTCCTTGGTGAAATGTAATAAAAAAGAAACATCAAAGGTGTGTACGTGAAACTCTTAATGTAGTTTGTTTGCTTGTTTGTTTGTTTGTATAAGATACCGGCCTCATGGCATAACACAGCAGATCGGTCCCGAACAGTGCATTAGCTGCATATCCGGACAGATTCATGTGACCTGCTCACACAGGGATGTTTTTAACGTACTCGTCCCCTCAAACTCACTCCATTTATACGTCCTTTCCGAGGGATATCCCAAGCCGAAGTTGGTACTCATTTTCCTGAGTCGAGTGAGAAGATAGCCTTGGCACAGCATCGGGACAGGGTCCTAACTCAGTACTTTGAACTCTGAATCAACAACCCTATTAACCACAAGGCCATCGTAGTCTCTACCAGACTAACTACGCCGGCTATTGGAGGATATTTGCCAGGCCGGTTTCATTTGCAGGCTCCTACGCGGGCGAAATGTGATCTTCACCATGGACTGACTCTA
The DNA here is from genome assembly GCF_035083965.1 of Branchiostoma lanceolatum. Lineage (NCBI taxonomy): Eukaryota > Metazoa > Chordata > Leptocardii > Amphioxiformes > Branchiostomatidae > Branchiostoma > Branchiostoma lanceolatum. The sequence continues at coordinate 4,192,680 of NC_089734.1, forward strand.
CTGGCAAATTATTCCTTTTTCTGCCGAATTCTACGATTCATACGCCCGTAGGAGGGTCTGGTGGAGGCTAAGGCCATCGTGCCACCTGTTCGATCGAAATCCTTGTCAAGGTTTTTCTGGAGACATTGCAGACCCTTCCTCACGGTGCCCATCGCATCTGCAGTTCCAGACCAAGCAGCTAGGGGGACCAAACCTACAACACCTTTTCCAGTTACATCCAAAGCTGTCTCAGACAGCAGCCGCCGAAAAATCAAGACCATAGCATGTTCAGTGCAAAAATACAAAATCCGGAAGTTTTGCTGCAGTACCAAGGTTGGCCACATCAACATTGACCTCCGTTTCTCAAGACCTACCCCCATACCAAATATCAATACAATCCATCGAGGGATTCTTAAGTTATTGTTGCGGTAACGCACTGACGAACAAACATACAAACCCAAAACTTAAAATAATTGCTTCGTTTTTCAATAAAAATTTCATGGAGGTGAATTCCATATATATCTACAAAGTTTCTTTTCCCTTCTTTTGTAGAAAAATTTACAGAGTTTTTCGATTGCATCGTAATTTTTAGATGACCTAATATATCCGAACATTGTAATCATCGCTGTAATGATATGTCATTTCAGCGCATCCACTGGTAAAATTGATATGTCACAGCTTTCGTGCTTAAGTACAGAATAAAGAATTGCAAAATCATCATTTGAGACCTAGTAAAATTACATTTCATTTCTATATCTGTAATATAGATTTGTGTGTTGGTATATATTGACAAAATATCAAGTATATTCTTTTATTTGGTGGCAGTCTTCTGACGTCAGAGCTTTGACCTTTAACCCCGAAACGCCGACTCAGGCGTACTTCGAAGTCAGGTAAGCCAAAAAAAGTCACTTCTCGCTTTTTCCTGGTCAATTTGTGCCTTTATTCGTGATCTGTGAGTAGGACAACAGTTTTAACATCATCTTTAAATGTCTGGCATCTAGAAAATCTAGTTCTAATGTCAATAGAATCAATTTTATAACTGCGTAGCTGGCTCGGCTTTGGAAAAGGGAGGGGGGCATTCAGTTTTTTTGTTTCTCTAAAAATCTGTCGCGGCATAGAATTCTGCTCAATGATTTTAGCCAGGACTCAATCGTCATGCGATTCTTTTCCAATTATGTAGCTGTCAGTTTGGCATAATTTTTATTCAGTTCAGCAATGTCATGATCATAATTCTGCAGTTATTTTTGAAGGCGATCAATTGTTTTTTTCCCCCGATTATTATGTGTGTAAAAATTCGACATGCGTTCTTAGATTTGCGTTGTTTTCGATTCGTCAAGTTGTCTTTGAAAACCGGCCTCCAAAGCTACGTGTGAAATGACGTAGGATCTATTTTTGTCAAGGATACCGGAATAAACATGGAACTCGACTTGAACTTATGTATGATCAGTTTGATGCCCTGCCAAGGCCAAGGCCAGGTTGTTATGTTGATCTAAATAATTTGCACCAGAAACGTTTTGCAAAACTGACCGTTTTTTCCAGGTTTACAAGGTACATATAAGGTATAAACCATTGTTTTTACTTTTCATAGTTTACTATCACTGTAATTCTTGTTGTTGTTGTTGTTGTCCTTGTTGAATGTCTGTTTTTCTGCTAGACGTGGTCACACGGTGCTGTCTCTTTCTTGGTGCTTCATTGTTGTAATTTGACACAAGTAAGGTTGCTGTTGAATCCGAATGTTAGTAACACTATGAGATTTTTTCTAAAATTTGATGGCCAAAATGTCAATGTACATGGAATATGTATATTCAGCAAGACTTTGTGCATGTTACTTTACATGTATGGCTGACAAAATCAAAGAAATGCAAAATTCTGTCCCATGTTCAAGTTCAAATAAACCTTGAGTATCTGTGACGTTTTTCACAACCTTGATCATGTTGACACCTCTTCATTCAAGGAAATAAGTTTTCAATGTGATTTATTTCCAGGCCCTAGTGCATGGATGGTAGTCTAGCAGACTGTGTACTGAAAATGTTTATGTGAAGCTAGAATATTTATATATTACAGAAGTTGAGTTTTAAACATGTGTATCTCAGATATCCTTTTCAACAAATCATTTGAGCTTTTAAGTCTAAACTATTGCTTGGCCATGTCAGTTTTTGCGAACATTTACAATGTAAACTTGAGTCATTCTTTAACCTTCTCCCTGCTGCCTAACTCTGTAACCAATACGCAATTGGGTGCTAAATGGCTACTTCAGTGTGTTAAAGGTTAAAGCTGCATGTGTTGTCACTCAAATTTACATGATGTGGCAGTGATTTTGCACCAACATCTTACCTCCCCTTCCCAAACATTAAGTGCTTTAACACTTGGTTTAAGGTGGCCTTTTTATTGAACAGTTTTAACACTTCCACAGGCAACCATGTCGTTGAAGCCACGTCGCGTCGACTTTGGCGAAACTTGGGGGAAGATTCTCGCCACCGTGCGGGGAGTCATCACGCTGTCCAAGGTTCCACGACCGACATGGAACGACAGATTCTCGTATCCTTCCTCATTGTCAATATGGAAACAAACAAGAAGTTTTATGTGTTACAAACCAGTGCAATCGCTTAGTTGGTACAGTGTTTGCCTTGTACACGGTAGGTTGTGAGTTTGATCCCCGGCCAGGTCGTACCAAAGACTAACCTTCATTGATGTAATTGTCCGAATAGATTCACTGTTTGTAGATTCACATGGCTAATATTAACGTGGCACATGATAAATACATGGATAATTCCACAACACTATTGAACAGCGACACTTCTACATGTGTAACAGTTGATATATATAATGTTAGCCCTCATGACTGTTATTTTGATTCCCTTGACGCATGTTTTCTGAAGCGATGTGTACGCTCTGTGCGTGGCGTACCCAGAACCCCTTGCTGAACAGCTGTACAACGAGACAAAGAACTTCCTCGAGCAGCATGTTCAGTCGCTGTACAAGGTACCGTTTTTGGCGTCTTGACTTATGAACCCATGACAGCGAAGTGATGTGTTTTTTTGCGACTGCTATGCTTTGCAATCAAAAGAAATGTACTGTAGTCATGTACTGTAACTCAATTTTACAAATGTTACCTTCTATAATTTTGATATAAAAGAATGATATTAGATATATGTTTGTCTGTCTGTTTAGGAATGTTAAAGTGATACAAAAATGTAAGACAAGTATTTGCTCCAGCTAACGAAAAGGATCAACCAGAAAGATTATTGGAGGGGGGATGACAAAATGGAAAAGAACTGTGTACTAGAAGGATCATATTCCAATAAACACAAAAATTATATCAAGGAAATGTATACCTTTCTATAAAAGGACTTTAAAGATAAAGAATTTTGAACCAATATCTTAGCCCCCTTCCCAAACATTTCTAGTCCATTCTTAAATGTTCTAATCTTAACACTTTGTATCTTACAGATAGTGAATAGTTCCTTAGACAACCTACTTGCGACTTACCATGCCTACTGGCAAGAGTACAGCAAGGGAGCAGAGTACATGAACCAACTCTATGGGTAGGTTAATCGGCTACTTAACAATCTAGTTAATAGGTTATGTGGTTAGTTAATAGGATGTTATTACTTAACTTGCTATCTGAGATAATAGTTTCATTGTTAGTTGTTGGTTGATCAAATCTTTTTTATCACTCTAGTTAATAGGTTATGTGGTTAGAACATGAACCATCTCTATGGGTAGGGTAACCTGCTAGTTAACAATCTAGTTAATAGGTTATGTGGTTAGTACATGAACCAACTCTATGGGTTGGTTAACCGGCTAGTTAACAATCTAGTTAATGGGTTATGTGGTTAGTACATGAACCTACTCTGTGGGTAGGTTAACTGGCTAGTTAACAATCTAGTTAATAGATTATATGGTCTGTATAAATAGTATGTTAAACTGCTAGTTAACAATCTAATAGGTTATGGGGTTAACTAATAGTACAATGTAATTTCTCAACTTTTTTATCTGATCTAATAGTTTCATTGTTGGTTGATCAAATCATTTTCTGTTTTTCGAAAACTTATTACATCAAACAAAATTTATAATGGTTTTCAGATACGTTTTTCTTACTACATTTACCTTAAATCTGTTTTTCTAAGGACAACACTAGTTTGCTGTGTAACATGTTGCTTGTACAATTTCTGGAGTTTTCCCATGCTTAATATGCATCAGAGTTATTTTGTTTGTTTATTTGTTTGTTTGTACAGCTACCTGAACAGCCAATACATCCGTAAGCAAAAGCTGTCGGACGCCGACCTTGCGTACGGACACGGCATCGACCTTGACGAACAGTTGATGGAGATTGGAGAGGTCTGATGTCAAGATGTCAAGAAATTTTACTGTCAATGTCATACTGTAAATGCAGACATGTTCAAAGTGGTTTTATGTTCGCAGTTTTCATGGTGAACTCTTTACCGCAAACTTAGAACCACTGTGAAAAGCTGTTTCACTGTGTGACTGTAGCGCTACTATTGTTTCAAATGTGAGCTCAAAACCACAGCGTATACTCCATTTCTCTCTACCGCGAAATTAAAACTCCACGAACATTTCTGCATTTACAGTAATATCATGAACTTCAGGTCTCACACATAGCTTGTACATTTGTACTCACTGTTCAAAACTGGTGTCTGGTTTGTCAGTTAAGTCATACAAAAACAAAGAAACAGACATCAGCATCTTGTGAAATGTATCAACTTGTTTGTATGTGTAGCTGTAGAAGACCTTACGAAAGTCGCCATGCTTTTGTTGTGTCAATAAAGATTGTTGTATTGTAATATCTGCCCCCCTCCCCCTTTCCCAGCTTGCTCTGGACATTTGGCGCCGACTGATGATCGAGCCCCTGAAGGGAAACCTGGTACAACAGCTGCTGCAGGAGATAGAGAAGTAAGTTAGGCCGTTAGATAGTTAATCACTGATTCAGGCAAACCTCAGTTTTACAATATACACATGACCAGTATAATGTACATGCATATACAAATGGTTATTGAAAAGCTTAGTTAAGTTAAGTTTTATCTTCTTATGTACCCTTTTAAGTAATCATGGTTTTTGTATATCATTTTCCATATTGTATTGTTTTGGGCTCCTTTATTTCACTAACCAATCATTACAAAGAGCTACATGTGAAAATGAAGTTTACCATGATAAAGATAGTTTTATTTATTAATCAAAAGTGTATTATGGGAAATGAAACGGTCTTTTAACCGAGGTTTTGATAGTTTTTGATAACATGAAATTTATCAAATAGTATGCTACCTCTAAGGTATTTGAGATCAATTCTATACAGGGCATCCCAAATCTACATGCTGATGAAATTACAGTATGGTTATCAAGAGTTGCATTTGGGCTGCAAGTTTAATGTGAATTACTAGGGTGCAGCGTTTCACTGCAACTTGGTCTATTCCACTAGGGATCGTGAGGGAGAACAGACAAACCAAGCTATCCTACACGGTGTCATCAACTCCTTTGTACATGTGGAGGAGTATAACAAGAAGGGATTGCTAAAGGTACATGCCAAATTTTTTAATACTCTAAGTGAAAGCACGCAGAAAATGAAGTTGCCAAGGCTATAAGTTGACAAATAAGTATCCAAAAACACATTGCGAAAGTAATTTTTAAGATCAACCCAAGTTTGTCCAATAGTTGTTTTTGACGATTTGTTGCACCTGGCTGAAACTCATCTAGAGGGTACTTGGAAGTTATCAGAACATTGGTACTGTATAATGCAACTTAAATGCTTTTTCGTAAAATCATAAACTAGTAAATCTAGATTTGTTAAAAGTGTTTATCAATGATATTTTACTTTTGTATCCAGATTTTAAAGACTCAAGACATTATCAAAATTCATCTCTGCAACAATTTAGATTTGTATGCTACCCGTTATGAATACCAATCAGTTTTTAACCACCAGTAATGTTTTTTGCACAGTTGTATCAGGATTTGTTTGAAAAGCGCTTCCTAGAGGAGACTGGAAGGTATTACAGGAAGGAGGCTGGGCAATATCTGACTGGTACAACATGCTCCGAGTATATGGAAAAGGTTGGTCTTAACATAATCTGGTTTTCTATCATACTGTCCATGTCATACATGTACATATGAATGCATTGTGTACAATGGTTTTAAGAGTATAACATTGTAGTTGCGACATAAAAATTTGGCATGCTGAGCATTCGTTTGAAAGAAAAATCTGTTGTACTGATGACTAATAGCTTTTCCTACTAATTAGATAGTTTACTAGAAATGTATTATGCCACACTGAAAAAGATACATGTACTTCATGTATGTGTTGAACTCAAGATTGCATCCTTGCAAAACAAGGACAAGTTGCTAGGGGAGCTTCTTACCTGTTATTTTCTTTCTACTGTTTATGAAGTATTGTTTTTGGAATGTCTGTGTGTGTGTGCACAATGCAGCCAATAATTTTTAGTCTGTGGGGCTGTGGGGAGAGTTGCAAAGCAGTATGGGTTACAGGGCAGTCCCTGCCCCCGGGGGCCGACTTGCCCAGAAGGAACTGGGTTACCCTGAGCCGGACAAGGGCAAAGGTGGCCAGGACAGGTGACAACCTGCTACGGTGGGGGAAGGCCAACAGTGCAGCCTGCGGCTGCGGTGAGGACCCCCAAACCTTGCAACACCTGATGAACAACTGCAGACTCTCATCTACCTGCACAGACTCGGACCTGCGGGAAGCGAATGAAGTCGCACTGAACTGGATAGAGATAAACGACAAGCTATGATGATGATGAGAGGGTGAAGTCTGCCATCTCTGATTGTCTTTTTGTTTGTTTTCTCGTGTTCCAGGTGATTCAGCGTTTATCTGACGAGGAGATGAGAAGTCGTAAGTTCCTACACCCGAGCTCGTACGACAAGGTGACGCACGAGTGCCAGCAGAGGTTCGTGGCCGACCACCTGCGCTTCCTGCACGGGGAGTGCCACGACATGGTCCGCAAGGACAGGAGGGAAGGTACGCAGAATTTGCCTAAGGCCATGTTGATTTGATTATATGGATCCTTGCACCCATCATTTTTCATTCATTTAAAAAAAGGTCTTTGACCATATGTACATCATAGAAAGCAGCTGATAAATGAGCAAATATATGCCGAAAATTGCGAGTGAATATTGGATAATGGATAATAATGTTATACATCGATTTATACTTAGTGATGCAATTGTTTATTTGCAAATACATGCCCGAAGGCTAATTGCAAGTACATGTAGTATGGATTTATTATAACAAGCACAGTGATATCAACAGATGGTAATAAAGATAATAATCAAGTAAACTGCTATGATCTACAGCTACATTTGTTGGGTTTGACTTCTTTGATTTACCCACTTCTTCAATGATATTTGGATGTAGCTTATTCAAACACTCTCAATTTGCTTTCTGGCAGACATGCGTCGCATGTACACGTTGCTGCGTACGGTGCACAACGGTCTGATGCTGATGGTTCAGGAGGTGGAGGATCACATCAAGGAGACTGGACTGGACGCCATCAGCAACATCACAGGAGACAATGTGAGCAAAAATCATGTCTTACAAGCTAAGGTCTAATACATTGTAGTGTTTGTTCATTCGTTCAGACCCTTGTAGTGCCTAGTGGTACAAAGGGCAGCAACTTTCCTTACACAGGAGACAATGTGAGCAGAAATCTCTTCTTACATGTTCATTCTACTGTCTATGTTATGACTATTGTGTAATTTGAAAGTAAGGGTAAATAGGGCTCAAAATCCTTTTTTTCTAATTGCACCTAACCTTAGAAATTTGGGTGCACGGAAAAGATTTTGAGTGCACAACATAAAGTCTGTAACAAGCAATACATCAAACAAAGTACCACAAAGGTTATATTACGTTTTCTGATACTTAAATTTCAAGAATATTCTGTATACTACTCAGTAGTGTACAATGATGCTTCTACCCTATACTATAGCCTATAAAAATATCTAGGAGCACAGTCAAAGATTAGGTGCACAGCTCCAATTTTGGATGCACAAAAGTCCACATGCACCTGGTATTTCAAGACCTGGTAAATTTTAATTACCTTTTGTTTTCAGCTGCCTACCCAGTTTGTAGAGTCAGTGCTCGAGGTCCACAGCAGGTTCAGTCACATGATTCAGAAGACCCTGAGTGGCGACCAGCAGTTCATCTGTGCACTAGACAAGGTGAGACCTTCTGTATAAATACAATGTTGCAATACATTGTCTTCATATCTTCTGCATGGCATGTACATGTATTCATACCATCTGTATCTGTATAGCTGGCATAACCTCCCCTCAGTGTAACATACTGTAAATCACTTTGAAATAGCGGCAGGAAAATATAGCGGTTGGGGGGAAATGGAGTAGGTCATGGCACTTAATTTTAACGATGAGAAGAAACATCATTATCTCAAATGTTAGTGATCAAATAGTTGCGATAAAGAAATTTTAGCTGTTGACTAGTGGCCGTTAGATTAGCTAAAATGAAGTTAGCTTCACAGGCAACTTTGTGTTCTCACTGTTCAAAAGGCCTTTCCAATTCTATTTGTAGGTTCGTGGAATTGGAAAGTAACATGCTGAATTGGAAAATCAACATGAAAACAGAATCTGAGGGTTAAATATGTACAGGGAGTGGCTATAGTCAAATTCAAGTTTTCCTGTAGACCTCTTGCTAAGATGTATTTTCTCATCATTGCAGGCGTGCTCTAGCATTGTGAATTCCAGGCAAGAACAGAGATCACCGTGCAAGTCACCAGAATGGGTAAGTACTCAACATGTATTCTTTGGTTTCTCCAGCTATTTCAAATTCAACAGTCATGTAGTTATTTCTATCTGCAGTACATTTTTATGTACATTTTGGACAACATTCCAGACAGTAGACTCTTTGGCTTGAACCAAACTAACAAAAAACAAGCAGGACTGGTAGTGATATACCTGTCAGAATATTATTGAAATTTAAGTATCAGAATAAGCAGTATAACCAGTCCTTTATTGTAATTTGTTTGATGTACAAGTATTAAATGTTTAAAATGTTGAAGTTAGCTATAGAATTTCAGACTGAAGTTTTAAGAGAGGCAATAGGTTTTGCTAATACATTTCGCTGACATTCTACTTGGTTTCAAGTTGTGCACCCAAATTTCCTTCTGTGCACATAAATGTTTAGGTCAGGTGGACCAGTGCACATATATTTGCATTACCAAGAATGAATTTCGAGCCCAGCATATCAATAGAAAATGACATACTGCATGTCTACATTGTATGTACAAATCCAGTTGTATCAGAATAAGCAGTATAACCAGCCCTTTATTGTAATTTGTTTGATGTACATTTATTATTACATGCTTAAAATTTTAAAGTTAGCTGTAGAATAATTTCAGACTAGTTCTTATGAGAGGCAGTTGGGTTTGCTAATACATTCTACTTTATTTTCTGTTGTACACCCAAATTATGTTCTGTGCACCTAAATTTTTAGCTTAGAAGCACCAGTAAGCCTTTTCTCAGAAATGAATGTTGAGCCCTGGATATTAAAATGACATGTTTATGTACAATTGTAGTTGGCCAAGTACTGCGACATGTTGCTGAAGAGAAGTACTAAGGGAATGTCAGAGAGTGAAGTGGATGACAAACTGTCGGCCTCCATTACCGTCTTCAAATACCTCGACGACAAGGACGTCTATCAGAAGGTGAACCTTTTCATATATTTTTCATCATCTTCTTTACTGCTTAGCCCACTATGGGGAGGATTAATCTGTTTGCAAATGTTAGTAACGGGTGAAAACAAAGGATAGGAATGAGGATTGACAAGGACATGTGCAACGGACAGGACAAATAAATTTAGTGGTGTTAGTAATTCTGTCTTTACATATAGCAAGGACGGGGGCTATTATGAGTCTTGCGATGATGACTTGGAATTTGTCACAAAATAAACTATGCATATTACCCTGTGAATGATATACATGGTACAGGGATCTCCCCAGAAATATAAAGCAGGATGGGGGGAGGGTGCCAGGCACAGGTTACGTGTTGCGAGGGGGTAGATCTGGAGGGGGGGGGGGCACACCTCTCAAAAGGAGAGTGGCCATTGCATTTTGCCTTTTTCAAACATAATGGAAGTAATTTCCTGCAACTTCAGCTTGCCTTTACGTCTGAAATTTCCAGTTTTGAGCAAAATTACAGGCTTGGCTGGTGAAATATTGGAAGAAATATATCCCAACGTTGAAAATCAACAGGATGGAGCTGGGATTAGAACAGGATGGAGGAGCGCCACTGTTCCATTCTTTAGGGAGATCCCTGTGGTACATGATTGAACATCTAACTTTTTTTGGTTCAGTTCTACTCCAAGATGCTGGCCAAACGTCTGATCCAGGGCAACAGTGTGTCCATGGATGCTGAGGAGGCCATGATCAACAGATTGAAGGTAAAACAAGATCCTCAATGTTTTATATCATCATTATCTCCATCAAAAATGGAGATATAGTTTTTGGCATGTCTGTGTGTGTGTTTGTGTTTCCAGACTTTTGTAGTTATCATAACTCCAGAACCTCTGAATGGATTACGATGATATTTGGTATGTGGGTAGGTGTTGGAAAGACAAAGGTCAAGCCAAACAGTAATAAAAAAGGATTGAATAAATACAATAAACCACTAGACATGCTGCTTTTAAGTCTATTTACAATATTATAGTAGTAGTAGTGGTAGTAGTAGTAGCCAGTATTTGATTATACTGCTGCTGGGTTCCCTGACACGGGTGGGCAGCAGTTGGCTAGTCTTCACACAGCTCTTCCAAGCAGCTCTGTCTAGCAGGTCCACACATATGTCTGATGATTTGTTTGTTTTCTTGTTTACCAAACAGCAAGCGTGTGGTTACGAGTTCACCAACAAGCTCCACCGGATGTACACGGACATCAACGTCAGCGCGGAGCACAACAAGAAGTTTAACGAGTGGATGAGAGAAAAGACTCAGGAGCTAGGCATCCACTTCAACATCTATGTTCTACAGGTAAGGGGCATAGCATGTTACCTCCAAGAAAAATGGAGGTACTGTTTTCGTTTGTTTTATGATCATCATCATAAGTGATATCGTCAATATAACTCAAGAACCTCTGGATGGACTGTAATGCTATTTGGTATGTGGGTAGATCTTGGCAAGACGAAGGTCAAGGTTGAAAAGGGGAAAGGTCATGAGTACTATTGGAATCAATGCCAAAATGCTCAAATTTTGATCGAGGAAAGTTGAAGAAAATCTTTGTCTTCCTTGGCTTTACCTCCTATCCAGAAGGATGTACCTAACCAAAGCTAGGTACTCTTTTCCATCTGAGTAGATTGAGGAAATAGGTGTAAATGTAACATATGCTTGGGATTTGAACCTGGGACTTTTAGATTAGTTTGTGGACTACCCTAACCACAAGACTATTATCCTGCAGTGTGTATAACTTTCCTGTTGTATATTTATCTCCAGGCGGGGGCGTGGCCACTGGGCCTCACAAACCCCTCTCCTCTCAACATACCACAGGAGCTGGAGAAGAGTGTGAAAATGGTACGTACACATAATATCTGCTCACAGAGCTACTAAGTGCTCCAAGACTGCCACATTTTAGCCTGGATGCCAGACCCCCAATGTCTAAAATATCTGTTAGTTAAAGTTAGTTAAAATCCTCCCACACCATTATTGATGTATAGGGCGGTGCCCATCTCCATTTCATAGCCCTGGGCCACACTGTTGTGCAATCACTGCAGCAGGGGGCTAGTCCACTGGCAGTGAAGTGTGTTTAACTTCCATACTGTTTCAGAAGTGTGTACCATTTTTATAAAGTCTTTGGTATGACTCAATGCGCCTCTTGTCCAGAGATGCCCTACCCGGGGCTTGAACCCGGGCCTTCTGGTCCAAGTAATTGGAACCAGATGTGGTGAGAGACAAAGGCGCAGGCCACTACACCACAGGGACACCCTCTAAAATATCTGTAAAGTATAGAAATATACAGATATTTTAGATATCGGGGGTCTGGCATCCAGGCTGGCCACATTTAAAACAACGGTGTTATCAAGGCGTCTCATGAATGTCTTAAACACCTGGATATCTGTGGTGTACGTATACCTTGGAGATTACTGGAAAACAGATGCTGCATTAATAGATCTCTTTAAGTTCACTTTTTTTTAATGTGGTGGTCTCAAGAGTACCCGATGGAATTATGAGGGTCGATGTTACATGTATCATAATTGTGACTTAACACTTATGCATGCATCATGTATAGCCTCCATTGGTCAATATTAACCATGATGAAATCCTAATTTGTATCAAAACTACGGCATCCACTATGGCTGAACAGTCCTATACAAGAACAACAAAGATGAAATGCATGTAATAAATGTGTGAACAAAGGTGCTATTCATGTTTTACGCTAATTACCTTTATCAAACGTCTCATAACAACGTGATAATGATGGAATGAATTTGAAAGATAGCTAATATCTGACTGCAAGGTATTAATTAAATTGATTATGATCGTTTGTTTTCTTCCCAGTTTGATATGTTTTACAAGGAAAGATTCAACGGCAGAAAACTGACCTGGCTGCACCAGCTTTGCAACGGTGAGGTCCACAATCATTTTTTGTAGCAAGTGGCAGGACAGAGCTGGATGGGCTGGTCACCATATATATATAAATGTGTTTGAGTAAGAATAAACAGGGCAGTATTTTTTTAAGCTAGACCAGAGCATTGGTATGTTAAGTACCAATACAGATTAAAGTTTTAAACGGTTACTATGCGGCTACAATGTCTTTTCTGAAGATATGGCGCAAGTGTGTACGGTTGGCTTAAAGTTTTTGCCTACCAACACAGATTTACTTTCATGCTAACTTCTCGTCTTTTTTTCCTCCTCAGGAGAAATAAGAACGTGTTTCTTGAAGAAGTCTTACATCATCACCTTGAGCATGTACCAGATGGCAGTGCTCCTTCTCTTCAACGGCTCCGACAAACTGACCATGGCCGAAATCCAGTCGTCAACTCAGATGGCCGAAGGGGAGCTCGGCAAGAATGTCCAGTCCCTGGTGGACGCTAAACTCCTCATACCCTTGGATGCAAAGGTATTAATATTAATAATCATAATAAAAATCCTCTAATGTTAGAAATTCTACTTTGTAATACTTGATATCGACAGCTTGTGTATAAAATGTATAATGTACGATTCAATGTAAATACAAATGTAAAGTTTTTAAACCCAATATTCTATTGATTGTGTGTATAACGTATTTATTGTATTTTTTCCAGGGTTAGCCCTTAACAATAGCCATTGGCTAGTTGGGCATCCCTGGCTGGTCATGTATCAACATGTGCATGCTGAACCAATAAATAAATAATCATAATGTATAATTGTGGACAGCAATAAGGCTCTTAAAATCTCATATGCTGTGAGCTCTCAAGTCTGGTTGGTCCAAAAACAGGTAAAATAACCAATGGCAGCTGGCTTTTTTTTTTTTTATTGTTTGAGAGCAAATGTTGAAGTAAGAATTTCTGATATTTTTTCAGGAACAACTGACCCCAGATGTTGTCCTGACAGTGAACGTGGAGTACACCAACAAGAGAACGAAGTTCAAAATCCCTGCCTTGTACCAGAAGGAAACAGTGCAGGTATGAAAAGATGGAAGGAAGAAAGGATGGAAGGAAAAAAGGATGGAAGGATGCATGAATGAGTTGCTTTTGTTTTACTGATAATTGTGAAAGCAAACTGTACCATAGTCCATACAGGATGTATGAATATCTCTTGTAATTTTCAGATAGCCTACATTTCTCCATCTAGTATTTTAGCAAAATTTTATCATGTTTCACTTGAAAGCCATCTGAAGTTTTAAAGGTCACAAGTTCAGGGTCATCCCTTCTTAGTCAAATTTAAAACTCAGTTTCTGTGCAATAAGTAAGCAATTCAACTGTTCTACTGCAATCTTCCTCTGCATGTAAATGACCATTTTCACATGACCTTACCGACACACGATGTCAGCAAAGGTAAAAAATGCCGTGATATTTTGAAGGTCACAGTTTGAAAGTCGTGTGTTCTTGTTGTTCCAGGAGGTTGAGCAGGCTCACAAGGCGGTGGACGAGGACAGAAAACTGTACCTGCAGGCAGCCATCGTTCGCATCATGAAGGCCAGGAAAGTACTCAAACATAACACTCTTATACAGGAGGTAAAACAACTTTTCTCTGTAGTTTTTACAAATTCTTAGTCCAACCACAAGACTAGTTTTGTTGTTGGTTTGTTTGTATGTCTCAGTGTGTGTCTGTATACGTTTGTCTATCAGTTTGCTTTTGCAGTGCAGTTTCTGTATGTTCTGCTGGGGGGGGGGGTAACTCAGCAAAAGAAGAAAAACGAAAAAGATTTGTGTAAATACACAACTGTAGCTTTCTTCCAACATTCATACATGCATCAGTACTGTAATTCTACACTATCTCACAATCTTTTCCGTTCTGTTTCAAGTAAAAGGTATTTCCACATCTCTAGTATATCATTAGAAAACCTAGATGCTAGATAGAGTGTGAAAGTTGAGAAGGCCATGATAGCACTTATCCAATTGATCGTTTACCTCACTCTGATTGGTTCATTCTTCCAGGTCATCAGCCAATGAAAATCAAAAATTGAGAAGCACATCATAGCACTCACCCCATTGGTCATTTTACTTAATTGTGATTGGTCCACCTTCCCAGGTCATCAGCCAATGAAATCAAAAATTGAGAAGCATATTAATAGCACTCATCCCATTGGCCATTTTACTTTACTGTGATTGGTCCATCCTCCCAGGTCATCAGCCAATCACGCGCCCGGTTCAACCCCAGCATCAGCATGATCAAGAGGTGTATTGAGCAGCTCATCAACAAGGAGTACATCGCCCGTAGCAACGAAGCAGCCGATGAGTACACGTACATAGCATAGGCAGTACCAGAAGTAGCTGCTAGGGGGGGTCACTTGTCTATGGTGACTACTCAAGGGAATTGAAGAAAATGGCCATGGTAAACTGGACGTACAGTCTAGCCTGCCTATAATAACTACCCAAAGGACTTACAATAGACAGGATTCTTAATGCTTGGGTCAGTGGGAAAGATAGTCTTATAAATGGCTACTAAAAAGCAGCCACAATGGTCCTTATGCAGCCAGAGATGGTAACTAGTACAGGTTTCACTGTACCAGAAAATAGCATCTATTTCTGGAGACCATGGATTGAAGAATTCCATGGTCATGAAGAATTCATCACTTTTGATAATGAATTCTACAGCTGTGAATAAACTTTGGTCCAAGTCAGTGGTTGTTGACTTTGTAATAACTTTTAGTATCAACATCATGGTGGTTAGCCAACAACCATGGACTCTGTTGCTGAAAGTAAATGAAGTTCTTTCACAGCCATGGAATTCATCTCTGAAAGTGATGAATTTATTTTCATGTCCGTGAAATTCGTGAATCTACTGTATCCTGATATATCTAAAAATAGATGTAATTGATTGCATTAGTTAGAAAGCATTGTTCCGATTGGTGGATGGAAGTCTGAATGTTTTACAGGATGATATTGATACATGAATATGTTTGGCCTTAGAATGATATTGTTGTATATTACAAAGCTGTGATGGTTTGAAAATATGACTTTTTTTGTGGCTAAGAAACTTTTACAGCAATAACTAATGGAGAGCTCAAGTCACATTGAGTAAGCGTCATGATATTGATATGTATTGGTTATATTGATGTACTATAAGTTGGCTGTATGTAGTAAAATGTTCTTTCTCATATAGTCTGCCATCTCTGTGTCCTTTTTCCTTGTGTTGTTTGTTTTCAAGGAGCCATGTTATTGTTTTCCTCATGATATTTGGAACCAAATTCTTAGAAGTGATAAAAATATTCCTGTACATATTATAAAGCTCTTTTGGATAGTTTCTTATGATAATGTATTCTCCAAAATTTTCCCCATTTTTGTCATCATAAAAACTTTTCATCTGTGATTTCAAGCGTGGAGCAAACTACTTTTTGCAATAAGGGGTTTGGAAATTCTGATTATTGAATTGTTATTTGACATAGAATTATGCATAACAATTTGTGTAAAAGGGTTTTGGCACTGTGCATAATATGGTAAGATTAGAATACTTGTACAAGATTTTACTTTTTTGCAAAGTCATTGATACTGCTTTACCCAATAAAAAGCAACAGATTCACAGGAGACTAGAATCAAGAAAAGTTTTGGGTCTACATGTCAATTGTTGAATTGAAAATAGAATGTTATACATGTTCAAGAGGGAACTCTTTATTTTCTAATTTAAAACATACTGCGCAAATTCAGGCAACATATTGCACTGATTGGTGCTGGTTTGTGCCACTTTGTGAATGCCTGGCATATTTGGCACAGTCCAGAACGATTTTCGCTTTTCTATCCATGTACATGTATGTATGATTCTTAAATCCCACTGTTGTGAAGGTATGCTCCATTTCAATGGCTACACATTTTTTTTGCATTTCTCACATTATCTTCAAGGCATTATATAGGATGTCCTTAGTATCTTATACTACATTATATACATGTATATATGTTCAACTCTTATTAAGTTCTGTTCTTTTTGAAATTGTTTCATGCTGGATCGAATGTCTTGATTGCAAATATTCTGATAGTGGAAAACAAGATCCATAGTTAGTTTATATTATCTCTGAATTGTATTTGCCATTTCTTGAGCCACCAAGATCAGAGTATCATTAATAATGATGTCATCTACATTTCTATATTTACTACGTTTGCTTGGTCACAAACCCTCTTCATTTGATGATACATGTAGTTTCCATTGCTTATCATGCAAACAAATCCATAATTTCCAGGCAACATTTATTATTTGTTGGGTTCTTCCCTTAGCAACCTGCAAGGCTTTGGAAAATTTATGTTGTGTTTCTAATAAGGATCGGTGGAAAAATCTCTCCTTTATTTCAGTTTTCACCTGATCCAACAAATACTGTTTTGACTGTAAAACTGAGAGGCATCAGGACATGGGCTTTTTCTCAACATCATATTTAAGCCATACAGATATACATTGTACAATTTTCTATCGGCACCATTAATGAGAACATGTTGAAAACAATTGTATAAAGTTTTCATCACTCAGATGCCAGGTCGAACATTTTATGTCCCTTGTCCGCCCCCCACCCTAAAAGAATGGCTAGGGTTGCTGATTTTTTCTAGGGTCAGTTGGGTAACCGAAAACACAACATTTTTTCCTAGGCCTGCGCAATGGGCCATTGCTGGTGAGGCTTTTAAACCATGATTCATTATGACTGCAAGGTAGTTGGTTAATGTAGAGAAACTTAAAGAAAAGTAGAAAGTTTTAAGTCACATTTCTGATCCATACATGTGACAATGGCCTTTACAGCCAATGGCCAAACATTGCTGCTTATTTTGAAAACAGAGACCCAGTAAAATGTACTGAATAACTGTGGACTGGAAGGATGTTATATTGCAAGTGTTATAATTATAAGAGCAGGCAGTCTGTGTAATAAATATGGTTACATTCTGTCTTTTATACGATGTTGTGATGATATACATATATTAATCATACATTTAGGAAAATATCCCTTCGGCAACACCAATATAACAGTTATCTACGTCATCCACAACGTACTTCCTCTAGAGGTAATTTGACACCGCGCATTTCCTCCTGTTTAACTTGACTTCATTTGGTAGCTTTGAAAAGACATGCATCAAATATAATGACGTATTTCCTTTCTAATCTGACACCACGTATTTCGTTCCCCTTTTTCCTAAATAAAAAATCCAAGAGTTTAATGAAAGACATGAAACTAATTTGATACCGCGTATTTCCTCCCTTTTTTTCTAACTTGACTACATTTGGTAGCTTTTAAAAGATCTATGCATCAAATATAATGACGTATTTCCTTTATAATCTGACACCACGTATTTCTTTTTCCTAAATTGCACGCACTTAAGTAACATCTGGAGATTTTAGCAGTTACCTCTCATTGATTAAACACTTGGATCAGCCTACGCACTTTTGCCACAAGGGGGCTTTCAATGATTTGTTCTTAACTGGTACTTCCTTTGGCGGTGGTTTGACTACAGGCACAATTAGGATATATTAGAGAAAAAATCAGAAACAACTAAAAACTTTGTCATTTTAGGAGTTCTATTCGTCAATGCCAATTTTTTATTCCCTTAACAGCAATTTATAGGTACCTTACATTGACTGTCAATGACGGATTGAATGGAAGGTACAGTTCTTGTCGTTTTTAGTCTACCTTGCTGATGGAATACGGTGTATGTATTCCCCAATAGACATTTGCATGGTGCCAAACTACTGTAGCTGATTAAAACGTATTGAGGAAATTGTGATATCCAAAGGCTGTTAAGCTATGCGTGAAAACTTTTCTGCCCTTGGCAAATGCGAAACTGACTATTTGAAATACAAAATGATCTAAGAGACCACACAATTGTGGCTGCAATGGCCAGGAGGTTTTTATGTAGATGTGGACACTAGGCTGCACAGGTTTGACTGTGTATCAACGGTCAGGTAGAGGAGAAATTCTATCAAAGCAGTTTTTCAATGTATGTTTTTTCTTGGACTGTCTATGGTCTGAATGTTTGGGTGGCAGATAGGTTTTGGCATCATGACAAAGTGGTATTGGTTTGGGCCACCTAGCATTTAATTTTGGAACTGTAGGGGTGTTTCAGTTAAAATCTTTCGATGAGGATGCTTGTTGATAGCATACTGTAATTCTTGTTTCGTTCACTGTAATTCTATGTTCATTGTTTTCACGGCCACCTCTTTACCGTGAACTTATCATCACCATGAAAAAAAAAACTGTTGTTATTTTTTATGTTTCTTTCACACGATAGTTCTGTAAATCACTTGCCACCACCGTGAAGTTTAAGTTCAGTGAGAATGTCCATTTTCCTAGCTTGCACTGTGAACTTTTGCTACCGTGAAGATAAAGTGAATTACAGTATTTCATATGAATTTCCACCTTAGTTATGCATATTGTTCTTATTTGGATGTATATAGCATAAGCAGTACAGATGTATAACATTATTTGTTATAGTAAAAAATGTTCAAATCATGTTATATTTCTTCGCAATTTTTATTCTTCCAAAACATAAAAAGATACATCTTACTTCATGGTGATTTTAAACATCACCCTATATGCACAAATTTCCCATACCTTGAAAATTACATTACTAATAAGAGAAAAAAAGTTCACTTTAAAAACATCAGAGAAGCAAAGACTTAAACTCGTGTTGTCTACTAATATATAGATATTCACTTTATTCACAGTATTGCTAATGTATAAGTCAACCATCTTCGGAAGGGCTAAGGTGGTTCTGTAGAAAGGATACATTTCTGGATAAAAATTTTTTGAGTCCCTATTTTTTGAGTCGAAGAATAATTACAATAATGTTATCTTTATTGTTTAACAATTGTTTATAATACAACCCATGGCAGCTTGTACAGTTCTAAGAAACTAATCTAGTTCACAAAAGACTGTCGTACAGAATGAGAGTACTACAGTCTTTGGTTCTTATGACTAAATTCCATATTTTTGATGTGTAAAAGGATCTGCCCTTGGTGCTGAATTAAAGGTTACATGTAATATGGCCATTAGTCTAGTAGACACAAACTCTTCCTGATAGATGATATAGTTTTGAGACCCACTATCACTGGTAAGAAAATTTAGATTCATTTCGAATCATAAAGATGATTTTTCTTGTTATTTACAGACTTGAATCTCAATGTAGCACTTGTCTTTACGACAGTTTGCAATCCGCAAGTGTAGTTTCAGTACACTGTGTAATACAGCGTATACATTCTTTGTTCCTTGTTTTTTTATGTTTTTTGATTATGTAATCGAGGATATTTCAAAGGGACCCTTGGTCATATCGATTTGCAGCATATGAAAATGCTAAACTTTGAAATGGGCAAGAATACCTAGCCTCCACCAGGCCTTCCTACGGGCGTATAGATAGTAGAATTCGACAAAAAAGGGAATAATTGGCCAGTAGAGTCAGTCCACGATAAGGTTAATAATGTGCTTGCAAATGAAATTCTCTAGTGGCAAAACTCCCCTGGCAAATATTCTTCCTATAGCCGTCGTAGTTAGTCTAAGAGAGACTAAAGACGTACATGTTAGTGTCTACTAGACACTGTGTATGTCTTGCACTTTTGCAATATGGAGAAACTAGCTAACAACGCGTTATCTTTTTTACTCCATGATTGCTCGATGTTTTTTTTTTTACCAAGATCAGCACAGACTCAGAATCTGCTCGGAGGCGGTTGGGCGCGACTGAGACCTTGTTGCCCGTATTCTCCCGGCTTGCGCGAGTCGAACGAGTCCGTGATGAAGGACGGGCGGTCGAAGGGAGGGTAGTCGGCGGGCGGGATGTAGGGCACGCCCGCCGGCGCTCGGGACTGCTGCGGTGGTCGGTACGGGCGGGCGACGGGGTCGTACGAGACGGTAGAGTAGCCGTCGCTAGGGTAGCGGGCTCGCCTTGCACCTCTCACCGAACTTGCCACGGACTGTGGATAGTCGTCCTGAAACAAAACATCCGTTAAATCACCAATCAACTATCAAAAAGTTAATTAATCAAATACGTTTATAGCAGAATGCAGGAAAGATATAAAAGTAGCCATTTCTAGGCTGTGGAGGCAGTAGGTTATTACCCACTGTGTCTAGGGCACGGTATTGGAAGTTGGAGCCCATCCCTCTCCTTCCACCGTCTTTCACCTCCCCAACCGAAGTCAGGTACCCATTTTTACACCTGGGTGGAGTGAGGAAAGTCAGGAATGTCAGGAATCAAACCCGAATTGGCGAGTGGCTAGGGTAGCGGACATGAGGTCGAGAGGTCACAGGTTCGATTCCCGGCAGCCCCGGACAGACGTTGTGTCATTGGGAAAGGCACGATTTTCCTCGCTCCACTGAGGTGTAAAAATGGGTACCCGACTTCGGTTGGGGAGGTACAAGGCGGTGGAAGAAGAGAGAAAGGCTCCGCCTTCCAATGCTATTCCCTAGACATAGTGGATAACAAACCATTCGGCCTCAAAAAGGCTATGATATGGGACTGTCTTTAGCTTTACATCAAGAGATTTTCTCACCTCTTGAGGATACCGAGGGGCCGTTTCATTGTCGTCTGCGGGTGCCGAAAAGTCGTGGAACGGGGAGTAGACTTCGCTGGGCGATCTGGGTGCCGTAGCAAACGCGCTGGGTTCCTCCCTCACTATTTCTGGATCGTCCCTCAAAGCCTGGGAGCTCTTCCGCCTCAGAGATCGGTTGTAGTCTTCTCTTGTTGGAGCTTCACCTCCGAGAGGCGGTCGCATGTCGTCGGCTTCTTCCTGAGACTCGCTTCGGGTGTTCGGGCGGCGGTCGTAGTCTTCGTACGACGTCTGCTGTTGGTACGCCGTCCGTCGCTCCTTCGACGTCTTTCCTCCGACGTAGGGATTGGTCTAGAAGGAAACAAGGCAATCAGAGATGGCGGACTTCACCCCTTTGACGTATATCAGAAACAGTATAGTAAGAGAGAGACATGCAGACACACAGACGAGCCAAAAAAATCAAGGGGGTATACATGCATATTCTAGCATACATGTTTTGTTGAAAATTCTACCTTTCTTTTGATCGATACACTTCTGTACGAAGACTTTGTAGAATGGAAAATGTTTTAGCTACAAAAGATATACCACCTTTTTAGCTAAAGAAACAAAAATGAAAGAAAATAGATCGAAAATAAAGGTCGAAACGTGTGTAACAAGAGGAACTAAAATTACTATGAATAGATAAAACAATAAGTTTACGCGAATCGTCTGTTTTATCCGAGAAAATTGAAGTGCATAAAGAAAGCCAGTAAGCAGCATGTAAAGAAATGCAGCAGATAAAAAAGTCCCCAAAAGTTGCAAAAATGTACCTCGCTCTCCCGCAGCTCATCTTCCCACAGTGTAGACGGGTAGAGATTGTCTACAACGTCACCCCAATTGTACCCAGACTATGCAGAACAGAGCACAAGCAACAAGCGGAACATGTTTAAGCAGCAAGCTAGCAAGAAGCTACTACATTTTAAGTCAACACTTATAATTCCGCAAGGAACTCCAATATTGCCACATAAAATCGTGTTATCGAGACCTTCTCAAGAATGCCTTGAACACCTGAATATCTGAATACCTCAGGGATTACTGATGCTGCATTAGTAGATCTCTTTAAATTTGTTTAAAAGGGGTCAGGGTTTAGTCATTCGTTCGTTCAGAACCTTGTAGTGTCCAGTTGCACACAGGGCAGCAAGTTTTCTTGCTGTTTCAGTAGCGGGGTATATCTTTTTACAGGGAGGGGTTGCTAGCCCTTCTCCGGCCCTTTTAACGTTCTCGAGTCACCTCCTCGAACACGGGACCTCCGTTTTACGTCCATTCCGAAAGCTGGGTGCAGCGCCAACCGAGATGACCTTCCCAGGGTTGAACCGGGGTCTCTCAGATAGTATCTAATTGGAACCAGGAGCTCAACTGTGAGGCTGTTACCAGTTGAGCTATAGGGACATCCCTCTACTTTGATATAAGGTACCCGGCGGAATAATATGAGTTGGCGCTAAAAAGCAAGAAGCTAAAGTAAAGTTTAAAAGCCACGCAAAGATTTCTTAGCCTGAGTACCATCCTCCGCAGTGACCGCTGGCTCAATGCTTGCTAACCACGGATAGCAATTGCAAGGGACAAGCTTTGAGCCAGCGGTCACTACGGAGGATGGTACTCAGGCTAAAGATCTGTACGTCCTTCTTTCTACACACCATGCCGAGGTGTTCTAAGCTTGAGAATTGCGTGTCCAAGAAAAGCAGAAATTGCAAATGCAAAGGCATGGCGATTTCTAGTTCTTTGGTGGATTTGCGGGCCTATTTTACCTGCACGTAATCCTGGTAGCTGGCCCAACCGGGGCCTCCACCTTTGGACGAAGACATCTCCTTGATGAAGTAGATAACGCAAAGGATGGCCCAGATCTACGTGAAGAAAGAACGGGAAGAATGTGATAAACGCAATACAACTGTGATGACTGTAAAGGTAGAGACATGTCAACATTATGATAACTTCAATCATTCAAACATAGAATTAAGCCTTCATAATTTTACAGTTTGATGGGTTTATCATCAACAACTTTCTGTGAAACGAATGGATTATGGGATCTCAAATAATGGATTTATCTAAAAGGATATGTTAAGTTAACACCAAGTACCTCGTTGGTAAACAATAAGTCTTAATCATGACGATGCATACATCTTTCGGTTGCTGTTCTAACATTTCAAAACGTTTATACGGTTTGATTCTTTCCAAAGATGGCAATTTAGTTTGACTTTGCTGTTCTATCAAAGATCATAAATCTTACACTGCCATCCACTTATTTATTGCCTGGGTGCCTTTAGTTCTTAGTTGGTTAAAGAATTAGTAGGATGACGCCCAGGCGGCTAATTCATTTATGATGGCTAGCACAAAACTTTAAAAAATAATTGATACAATGATACATTGACTACTTTGATGAAGGTTAGACGTCCAGGTAATAAGATGCGCCAAAAATAGTTACTCAAGCAATAGTTACTTCATTAACATATCTATTCAGAGGTTTGGTATATAGTAGAGTGGATTCATTCCTCAAGCTAACCGACATCTTTCACACCGCAGTCGTCCCTCAGTAAGACATCTGAAGCCGCATAGTTCCTGTGTAGAACTTTTATTCAGTCTAGTATTCAGAGTTTTGGTATAAAACCTAGTTCTACCAGATCTTTCTTTAGTCACTGACGAAAGACAGCGGATGCTGTCTGGAACGTCTGACTGTTTCAAAGTTTTATCCAGTTGCTTGAGTAACTATTTTTGACGATACATTGACTACTTTATTCAGACATCTTGTAAAAGGACATTATTTAAAATCCTCCCACACCATAATTGATGTATAGGGCGGTGCCCATCCCCGTTTCATAGCCCTGGGCAATCACTGCAGCAGGGGGCTAGTCCACTGGCAGTAGAGTGTGTTTAACTTCCATACTGTTTCATAAGTATGTACCATTTTTATAAAGTCTTTGGTATGACTCAATGCGCCTCTTGTCCAGACGTGTCCTAACCCGGGGCTTGAACCTGGGCCTTCTGGTCCAAGTAATTTGAACCAGATGTGGCAAGTACCAGAAGCGAAGACCACTACACCACAGGGACACTGCCTGTAAGATGACATACCTTGAAGAATATGAGTAGTCCCCTGACGGCGTAGCTGATGAGGTACCCCGCCCACAGGTCCTTGGTGAGGGACAGGGGGCTGAACTGGTACGCTGTGATGCCCTGGTGGAGGCAAAATACGATATAGTTACTTCTTCATATTCCCAAATTAAATTTGCACTGAAAAGGGGAACATATGGGAAATATCGATTTATTCTATTGTATATTTATTAAGTTAGGTTGACTGTTTTGTTTCAATGCTAATGAAAGATGCATTTTACATGGCAGCAGTAAATTACTGTACTGGGTAGCAGTCAAAGTGTGTGTGTGTGTATGTGTGTGTGTGTGTGTGTGTGTGTGTTTGTGTTTGTGCGTTTCAACAGTGTGTGTTTGTTCGTGTGTATTTATGTGTGTCTGTGTGTATGTAATTGCTTGTCTGCCTGTGTGTTTGAGTGTTTGTGTGTGTTCTCAGAAAATACTTACGTTAGTATCAAATGGAATGTACACTTATATAATATGCTATCATTCCTAACTAACTCATTCTAGAGCACTCACCTGGTTCCAGTGTAGAATGTACATAGCTATCTGTGCGGAAATCTCTGCAAGAATTTCTACGATGACCGCAAAAATCCATGGATACATCGGCCACTTCTTTAGCTGTGGGCATATGAAAAAGAACACAATAATTACATAATTTATGTTTTTTAAATTTCTGTCAATCTATATCTATCGCTGATCATGGATCATGAGTATCAATTAGATCAAATGGCTAAACGTATATCTGAAGGATACTGCTTATTCGACAGATCAGCTGCAAACAGTGTGCATTTTCTAGAATCGGAGATTCGTTGTAGATAAGCGACAATTTTTACAATAGAACTTGTCTGTGTAGCACGGGTAAACTCTCACCGCCCAAAACTCTACGGATTCCCTCTCCACACCGTGGAATTGTGATTTAGCCAGGATAACAGCAGAATGTGCAAAGGTATCTTACAGCAACAATTCTCTGTAACACTCACCGTGCAGACTCCGACGAAGAGAAGACACGAACAGAGCACAACAAGGCCGTGAGCGGCGAGTTCCACGTACACGGTGATCAAGGAGTCGTCCAAAACTGCACAAGAAAAAAGAATCAAGTATCCATGAAACACACGAGGCGAGTAACACAGTCTCCTGGCTCCCGGGAATCGAACCCGCAAAACTAAAAGGTCCGACCCAGTTAGATTCGTCAGGAAGAGGCGCTTGAATCACACGGTGACATCCATACACATTTGTCAAATGCGACTGGAACTGAATAGCCCCCCTCTCACTGCACCTGCGGCACGCTGGCGGCGTCCCTGCGTCCGAAACTGGATTTGTGTTACCCTTGACTTTATAATGGAAATATCATTCAAACCGTACAAGTATGACCAAAAAGACAACAAAACACACAAAGCTTAAAAAAGACACGTTTTTTTGTCGATAAAATTCGTCCACAGCGACGCCGCCAGCGTGCCGTGGGTCCAGTGAGAGGGGGGGGGGGGCTTAATCTTTACCATTGGATAAGGTGAATGGGTGACAGTGTAGTACCTTTTTGTGTTTTTGTATCCGTCGACGACACCACCTGTTTCTGCTCCACCAGACCCATATACTGTAGGAAGTCCACGGCGAAGTACGCTCCAGCCACTAACTGTGGGTTGGAAAAAAGTCAAACGTAATCAATTTTCTTCAACTGTAGAATATAAATGAGAACCTCATGCACTTGCGTCATTTAATCTGTACACTTGAAAAACTGTCACGGCGAAACCGGCCGTGGTACTAGGCTGAATAAAATTTCTAAACGAAAACTATGCGGCTCCAGATCATGATGTCTTACTGAGGGATGACTGCGGTGTGAAAGATGTCGGTTAGCTTGAGGAATGAATCCACTCTACTTCAAACTACAAATTTCAACAACTAATTAACCATGTACTCTTACTTCCATTAACATTAATCCACCGGGTTACATGAATCCGCCACTTTGAAAACTGTGGGTCTGAGAGGTCTCTAGTGTAGCACCCCAGGTATGCACATGCAGTTTAGACATGCAGAAGTGCATTATATTGGGGAACGTTGGGTTGGAGATCTGTTTGGATGTATATTTTCAGGGTGGCGGAATTATGTACCCAGGTTATGTTAGTAGATGTTATATATCTGCTATCATTTCAAGCTATGGTGCTTTATAGTAGCAAATTGATTGTTCAAGCATGTTTGTAAACAATCATTAGTCGCCAACAACAACTTTTGAAGTTCTGTAATGTTTTTGTAGCTTTCCGAAAACGTTAGAAAGAGGACTGAAATTAAACTGACATTAGCACGCTATCGTTGCGTATAACCCTGTACAATAAATAAATGAATGAATGTACAACTGCTCCTCGTCTTTACACAGTAAAGAAAGAAAATCATGTCACTATGGGCCATATAATACATGTAAGACACCTCATTACGTAAGTTGATAATTCACATCTCATTATCATGCCCAACAAAACATTGCCACCAAAACGAGTGATGTCATAACTTTTCTCTATGACGTCACCACAGTTCCGTTGCCATGGTTCTACCTGTCAATCAGTGACACCTCATGTGACCCTTATGACATTTAGTTTTCACACCTACTGCACACGTACAAATGGCACTTTTACTGTGGTCGGTTACCATGGCAATGTTGAAGACAATGTGCGTAAACAAGCCGATACTTGTTCCCCTTTATTAAAGGCGTTTTCCACTTGTCTTGTTTAGTTAATGTTAGATTTGGGGTGAACGCAACCACAATGGGTTGTGAAGTCATCTTTGAAGAACTGGTAAATGCAGAATATTGTTTTGTTGAAAGAAACAAAAATACATGAACGTAGAAAAGAGCTGCTGTTTTCAAGATTGATTTGAAGTGTTGATTATAATCTTTTTTGTCCATAATTGGTGTCAAATAATTGTGGAATCAGATCTAGTTTTGTGTTCGTAGTTAATAATTGAATGAGAAACACTTCTTGTAACTATCATGCTTCGTTGTGACATGCTCTTAGCCCAGTTGGACAAAAATGTGCAATAAAGGTCTTCATTCAATATTATACATTGGCAAAGATGTTCAAGCTTCTACTAGTTTTTTTACATTGTTACAAGGGCGAGGCAACGTTTAACGTTTAAAATGATGTGTAATCTAAGTGACATTTTCCCTTAGGGGTCATTGGAGCCAGTAGGGTGTGTACTACCGTTTTTGTATGTCAAGCCAGGATATATGTGTGTAGTTGATTTTATCTATGTTATGATTTCTAAATATTTTTCCGTAGCAAAAAATCAAACAAGGTTATAGTCACTATAGTTGTATTATGACATGCATATTCTCTAATTGGTATATGGATTGGTATATGGATATGGATTTATATCGTTAAGCTTCAAAAAGGACACGCCCTAAAGGTGTTAAAGATTAAGGTTTTGTACTGTTTTATGAGTTTGCATAAAGATCTAAAAGTTGTTTAAACATCTTGCCCTTTTCCCATTTGGTGACATACTTATACCCCCGAGTAGGCAAAGTCATAGAAATCAGACAAATGTTCTTGGATATCATAGTTTATTTATTGTTTCTATGGTTTGAATAACTTAGTTCAGATTTTGCTTTGTCTAGATTCACGGTCTGCATGATATTCTGTATTATTTCTGTCATGTTCTTTACCACTAGCCCAACTTTGAGGTGTGACCACTGCTTTGCATTGCTGGTATCATGGGTTCGTCATTTAAAATGGCAGGTAAAGGTAAAGGTACTCCCATAACCTTTTTGATGCCGTAGGGGCAGTGAGTTGTTATACATTGTGTCTTGGAAGAGCCCATCCCTCTCCCTTCACCGCCCATGATCTATACCTTAATCGAAGTCATGTACCCATTTCTACACCTGGGTGGAGTGATGAAAGTTCTGTAAAGTATCTTAATTTCCCAAGGACACAACTTCTAGCCAGGAACGCAAGGAATTGAACCGGTGACTTCTCGGTTTCGTGTCCGCTAGCATAGCCACCCTGCCATTCAAAATTCACCTTATTCCAAAAGCCATGAGGCTCAATCTGCTATGATTTTCAGTTATCGATCCACAAAAGAACCGAGGTTTGCTTTTCATCAACCACATTAATTGTCTTACGTTGATGAAGCTTACTCTTCAAGCAGAGCAGGGGTTCCGGCTGGATTTTGACGTGATTTTAGGCGTTTTTGTCGGGCTTTCTGCTTTGTCATCTTTTTTTGTGTCTAGCCAACCCAAAAAGATGACTTGAGGATGTCTAAGCTTCAGTTGGGTTGGCTAGACAAAAAAAAAAAGATGATATAGTAGAAAGCCCGACAAAAACGCCTAAAAATATGTCAAAAACCAGCCGAAATCCATGCTCTGCTTGGAGAGTAGATGAAGCTTAGACATCCTCAAGCAACTGGATAAAACATATCAATTCAGAGTTTTGGTATAAAACGCGGTTCTCCAGTTCTTCCTATTAGTCACTGACGAAAGACAGCGGATGCTGTCTGAAACGTCTGACTGTTTCTTGACAATTTCATCCAGTTGCTTGAGTAACTGTCATTTGTTTCATTGTCTCAGAGTGTGTGTGACTTATTGCGGAGTAATTGTTAAACTCACCAGGGTGAAGGTGCCACTGATGAGTGTTCCCCTCTTCAGGTCGCAGCACCCTCCGCACGAATTCATCTTCATGGTGCTCTCTCACAAAATAGTCCCTCGTCTTGAGAAGAACTTGAACTTTTGACTCTTGTCCAACTGTCGAGAATAACTCTAAGGAATCCACTGTTATTATAGAACGGCCCCCTTTCCTAACACTGAATAGCTAGCAGGCTCTCGTGCAAGTGTCTTTGTCTGCATCAAACAGACAATCTAGCTTCAGGCGACAGAAGACTGCGATGAAGGTCTCCGAACTGTTGAAGACGGAGATTATACTTAGTACATGTTGTATCATGAAAACAGCCTAAGTACAGAAAATCTCGTAACGTCTTTTTAGAACTATAGATATACAGACTTAAGTATATACCTGTACAATGATGTCAACACAGTAAGAGCAAGGTGTGTGTGTATATCACTATAACTACGGTTAAAATAGTTTCTAACACCTTAATATTCTCTTATGCATTCACCTATTTGCACACTTATAGGATTGTTTACTCGTAGAAGATAAACATAAACACAAACAAAATTTACATTTCGTTCAGAATATAATTTACTGTGTTACGGGGCAGATTTCTTCCCAATTTTTAATTGCGCTGTGTCTTATTCTTAAGACAAGCACAATACAGACCACATGCTTTCACTGAAAGTTGTCTTCCCCCTTTCTTATACAACACTGTTCACGACTTTTACACAGCGCTGGGCTCCACTACAAGACGTGAGAATATATATATTAACGATGTAAACAAACGCATTCATGCTTACCTTAGTTTGGGTGTAGCCCCGACTTCTCTATATACACTAAAGGTACAGACTACACCTGTGCAACAGATATTTTTCAGCCATCCGCCAGGAATCGTCAGTCGAACATCTCCTAAAACCACTGCGTCCGTCCGCAAGATCCGAACCGTTCCCTACTCCGTTGCCACAAAGTTATTGCGCGGTTGGGGAATACAAATCGGTAGCTTATTGTGATTTTATACAACTTGTGTCAGAGAGAGTGTTGTCCCGGTGTTGCTGTAGGTTTTGTGACCACACCCAGAGGAACCAGTCAGACGACTTGTTCTCTCTCAACCCGTGCTGACGTCTGACCTTTGTCCTCAGGCATCGCCAAACTACATGTAACTCTCCCGCCAAAATGTGACGACACAAATTTTGGACGAATGTGGCTCAGAAAAACTCAGAGTTTAGCCATATTTTTGTGTGGACTGGAAAAAAAGAGAGGAAATTTGCCAAAATAGAGGACTGCGCACTCATCTGCTAGAATAGTCCCTAATTTGGCCAATTTGTACTATTTTTTTAATTCACAAAAAGATCTGACAGAGGCTACAAAAACCAAACATGTAAACATGGTGTTGGAATTGAAGATAATCCATGAAACAAATTGTGTGAAACTACCCTTCTAATCATTTCATTTGGCGTTGTTTTTGGTGGTGGTAACATATTATTCAGGCCATTGTTGAATTTATTTATCTATCTATGGACAGAATGTAAGATAGAAAAAATAGGTCAATTATTTCACGGTAATTTTGAGACGCAATTTATTTTCAGGTGCACGTTTCGAAAATTGTCTAACTATTATCCGTTGTTAAGTTAAGAAGATATCAATCGAAGATTTGTTAGCTGTTACACAAATATTTGGGCAATGAAACAAGAATGGTAATGAAATTAAAAAAGCCGGGAAAGAAAGAGTTAATGATGAAAACAACATGCCCTTATTTAGCTATGGCTTCAATGTATGCCAACCAAAACATGTCAAGAACAGAACATGCAATAACAGCCTGCAGTTTCCATGGAAATCGCGTGGGGTCGAGAATTGAAGACATCCTTCGTTTTGCCAATGTACAACAGAAGCAGGAAGCATTAAAGAATGGCATATTTCTGGCAAACAGCTAACGTTGGTTCATAAAAAACTAAAGGGGCCTAAGAGTTAAAACGTATTTTACAGAATTCATACGAATTTTGAGGAATTCGTACAAATTGTGAAAGAATTGATACGATCCACTACTAAAAAGCACACGAATTTCATCGAATTCATACGATCCATTAACGTTACTAAGAAACATACGGATATCATTCGTTGTACGGAATGCATACGATCCTTACTATTAGTAGAACTCGTATGGATTCAGACAAATATGTATGCTTCTTAGTGGTAGATCGTATGAATTTGGTCAAATTCGTATACTAGTCATTGATACTGAGGCATCTCTGAGTTCTTTTCAGATGATTTCTATACAGGTGTTAGAATTCGGATTGTTTGAAAATCAGCTTCCGTTTTTCGTGGCGTTTCTACGCGTTTTTCTCTGGTACGTTTTCCAAATGGTCACCTTGGCTCACGCCATCACGCAAAAAAAAGAACAGCCAAAACTTACTAATGTTTGAATTTTACTGTTGCCGTACCTAGCAGTATTCTAACATCACCACATAATCTTTTAAGCTTCCCTGAAATTAGAAAAATGAAATTTGAAAGATTAAATGTCTACACGCTGATCCCTCTTATCTTTGTCTCCTTCTTAGTGGGAGGGGGGCGGCAATTCGTATGTCATTAGCGGCATCAGCTACTGATCTTGTTGAACGATATCTGTGCCTGTGCATGCGGAGATAGCAAGTGACCGAAATAGATTTGGAATATCTCTTGAAATTATCTTCAAGGTCCGGCCATATCTAAGTTTGTAGCTCTTTTCTTCGTCTGAAATCCTCCCTAACAGATCAGTGCCCTAAGCCCCCCTCCCCCTCCTAGGATTGTGTTCACAGTTCTTATCCTTATGGATACCGTATCAGTAGCGAGTATGACGATTTTGTGACGCACTTTTCTTAGTAAATGTACGTTAGAGTTGCTAGCGCGTCAGATATTCAAAATAGAAGAAATGTAGCAGTACTAGTATTTAACTGGGATTTCTGAAAGAAAAGTCTAACTTCTTTCAACTAATTGAAAGACTGCAGTTATATTTGAACGGCTATTTTACGTTTCAATGAAAAGTTTCTGGTCATTTTGCAAGAAATATGTTATCGACCTTTTTTTTCGCACATCATTTTCACATAAGAAACAAACTTTGTTTGTTAACGCTCTGCCTCTGTAAAGATGCTGCTGCTGCTGCTGCTGATGATGATATTTATAAATATGATGATGATGATGATATTGTCGATGATAATGATAAATGCTGCTGCTGCTGCTGCTGCTGATATTGATAAATATGATGCTGATATGATATTGTCGATGATAATGATAATGCTGCTGCTGCTACTGCTGCTGCTGATGATATTGAAGATGCTGATGATAAATACGATGATGTTGTTGATGATGATGGTGATGATGATGATTCTGCTGCTGCTGCTGCTGCTGCTGCTGATGTTGATGCTGATGCTGTTGATGCTGATGATATTAAAGATGTTGACGATGATGATGCTGACGATGAAGAAGATCATGATAATAATGATGATGAAATAAAACGTTTTGCACGGGGCATTATGCAAAGCAACTTCGGGATGTTATCCTCTCTAAAATTTATTCCAGCAACATTTATCATTGCACAAGATAACTTATTGATGTTTTCTCGTGCAGTTCGTTGACTTTTTCAGCGTGCTGTCCCAGATATTTGACATTACGACCAACTTACCAGTTGGATCTATGTCTGAGATATCGTCATATTTGAAAGTCGATATTGTTTACTGATACTGTTATGAGACACAAACAACGCATTTGGAAAGAGTATAGCGTTCTACAAAGAATGACGACTATTTAACTAGATACTTTTGAAAGCGAGCCTAGAAATGGTCACTCGATACGATATCCTCAATATCTTATACTGTAATTATTGTTTCTTTCACTGTAAGTTTATGTTCACTGTTTTCACGGTCACCTCTGTACACTGAACGTATCATCACAGTAAAAAATAACTGTTGTTATTATTCATGATTCCTTCACACATCCGTTCTGTAAATCACTTGCCACCACCGTGAAGTTAAAGTTCAGTGAAAATGTCAATTTTCTTTACACCGTGGAATTTTGCTACCGTGAAGATAAAGTGAATTACTGTACCTTTTCCGTGTGAATCTTGTTTAACGTACTCACTTCGCACATGTCACTATTCAAACACTCAGCCTTCAAACCTATCGACTATGCTCAGAGTTAAACCTTTCGCTGCCCCCACTTTAGCGTTGTCTCTGATCTGCTAAGTTTGGGAATTGCAGCATTCTTACGCTCGCTTTACGCCTGGCTTACGAATATCTCAGAAAGTGGTGAAATGACATTTGTATTCGCGAAAAATACGATTAGCGCGTGGTGTGTACAGCTGTGCCTCCTATTTCGTTACAGCACGATATGCATCTTCTCCTGAATCACCTATAAATAAAAACAGAGCGGTTGTCTTGATGTAGTAGTTATACTGTAGGCATAAATGCGTAGCCGT
This sequence comes from Branchiostoma lanceolatum, assembly GCF_035083965.1. Taxonomy (NCBI): domain Eukaryota; kingdom Metazoa; phylum Chordata; class Leptocardii; order Amphioxiformes; family Branchiostomatidae; genus Branchiostoma; species Branchiostoma lanceolatum. The sequence goes on from NC_089734.1 coordinate 4,225,927, forward strand.
AGAGACGACTATTAAATTGAATATATACGAACGTCATAGCATATCGCATTTGGTAAGAATGCGTCAACGTATAAATCTCTGTCCTTTGTCTTAATTCCAAACAACTGATAACATTAATGTGCAGGTTGTATCAGGTAAACATGATATCACTCACGACAACGTTCGTCTTGTTTATGTAGAAAGTTTCCCGGAATCCCCAGCGTTACAAAACAACCTTCAGAGAGATTTAAGATTTCCCAGCGTCAACTCGATCCCCCTGTTTTTTTTCTTGCATCCACCTGTCGCACGCGAACCCACCCCCTCCTTACTTCCGCTCGGGTAATGTAACCAAGCTATATAAACCGTCGCCGTTCAGACTGGTGCAAGATTCATCGGGAAGAGAGCTGAAGAACGCCGCCGCTGCGCCACGACACTCACACAGCCGAGCAAGAAGACGACAACGACGACGGAAATGAAGACCTTCATTCTACAACTGTCCATGATCTGTGCTGCTGCGGTGTTCAAAGTAGCGTCTCCGCTAGTCATCACAGGGGTGAGTGTGCCTCATTTTATTCTTTATTATTTCTTTACTTCGGTTTTTGACAGACAAGGACGACGTGGCACTGCACTCAAGTTTTTATAACTTATATTAACAGTGGCATGTACAGAACAACATACCCATTTTTTATACACCTGGGTGAAGTGAGGAAAGTCGTGTAAAGTGCACAACATCGGGCACAACATCGTGTAAAGGGCACAACATCGGTGGCGTCAGGGGGATTCGAACTCGGGACCGCTGGGCCGAACACCCTGCCGTTACGCCACACGACCCCACCAACATTCATTTTATTTGTGCACGTCTTTAACCTGGTTTCTGTTCTAAGGTTTTTGTTTCGGTGGATAGTGCAGAATTTGAAATCTCCGTATGAATTTGCCTTTTTTACTAGCACAACCAATCTTTCTATGCGACTCTTTCCTATGTTCTTGTGGTTGTGAATCTTGTTTCCCCTTCTGTCTGCTGGCCATCATGTGTAAGATCTCCAGTTCCTAGTCTATACTGGTTAGCTCTCTGAAGGTAGAATGGGCCCATTTCTAATTTGTAGCAGCATGTTAGGAAGAAAAAAGACAAACGAAGAAAGCTGTCCTTTAGAAAGCCTTAGAATCTTTAGTTTCTGCTTGGTGATGCCCAAATGCTACAAAGGATATAGCTAGCTGACTCTCCGAGCGATCTTTCTCTCCCTATGTCTCTCTCTTTCTGTCTGTCTGTGTCTGTGTGTTTGCCTCTCTCTTTCTTTCTTTCCCTGTGTCTCTTTCTGCGCCTGTTTCTCTGTCTCTCTCTGTCTCTCTGTCTGTCTGCCACCTCTCTCTTTGTGTCTGTGTCTAGTTCCGAGTGTATCTCTCTCCCAGTGCGAGTATGTGCGCGCTCACAAGTCTCCCCATCTCTTCCACGTAAGAATCGATGCTTCATAATAACGACATAACCTTCCTTACCTCACGTTAGGGCTGCCGCAGTGACTACGGATGCATCGCGAACAAATGGGAGAACTGGTTGCTGCGCCCGGCCGTGTGTGTGTGTGTGTGTCTGTCTGTCAGTCTGTCTTTTTGTCTCTGCATGCTTCTGTCTGTCTCTCTCTGTCTCTGTCTCTGTCTCTGTCTGTCTGTCTGTCTGTCTGTCTGTCTCTCTCTCTATATATATATCTCTCTCTCTCTCTCTCTCTTTCTCTCTCTGTCTATTTCTATTTCTGAGTGTTTGTCTCTCCCCGTACGACTATGTGCGTCCGGTTCTTAATGATGATAACCTCACCTCACGCTAGGGCTGCCGCAGTGACTACGAGTGCATCGCGAACAAAGGGGAGAACTGGTGCTGCGCGCGGTGGAACCTCGGGTCTGGCATCGCCGTGTGCAAGCCCAGAGGCCGCGTGGGGGACGAGTGCCACATCTCCAGCAACCTCATGCCGTACCCGCTGGAGGCACCTCGGGCCTTCTGGCGCTGTCCCTGCGGCCCGGACCTCGGGTGCACTGCCACCGAAACGGCCAAGATCGGCCACTGTACCACGTTTGATAACATCTTCATGGCACAAGCAGGTACTGACATAGAATGACAAACGACAAAATCCATCGCTGTCATGAGAGATTCCATCATAGTATCTTTCGCATTGTTTAATAATGCTGTTATTTCCCAATCGCAGATTTGTTACAAATACAACAAAATGTGACGACGGTTTCCTCTCCTGAAATCTCTTGCAATATCGCTATTTGAAGCGGATTATATATATATTTTGAACTGTAGTCTAGTTAAGGAATATTTTTTCTGACCCGAATGAATTTGCACACTGGTTGTGCCCGACTACTGTACTTCAATCGTACACATTATAAGAGACAAACTGCGGGCAATGTGCCTTTTAGAATAAGGACTATCCTAATTCGTAAACCTAGTTCCTTTAGTTCTTATTGGAACCGAATCCACGAAGAATGACAATAAAGAATTCAATGGACATTGAGAAATGTGTTATGTACTTATTGACCAAAAAGATAGATACTCGTCTGATGAGAAGTAAATGGTGAACACGACCGCACTTCTTAATCATTTCAAATGGAGTCAACATGCTACTTGGCCTTGGAATAATTCATCGTTCTAGAGTTATACATCAATGGAATTTGTCAACATATGGTTATGTCTTATTACTGTTTTGATCAGCGCCCACACAAAGACGGGAGAAGTTACGATATGTATCGAGGGCATGAATACTAAACTGTTACCTACAGCGAATTCTGCTGCCGCTGCATAAGAGGTCCTTTTATCTTTTGCTTTGAAAAACAAATTGCGCAAATAAGGACAGATAAGGGCACTTAAGGTCACAGGCAGTGATAGGATACGCTTTGAAAATTCTTCTTTGAATGTTGTTTTGTTTACCATGCATTCAAACGTAGGTTTCGCAGACTCTATTATTCCACTTGTTGACACAAAAACAGTGAGACAAAACATTAAGACGCAAGCAAATAAAAAGCTTGTGATTATTTATTTGTTTTATCTATTTATTTGCACATAAAAAGAAATAACAACACAATAAAACACGCACAGAAGAAAGGGAAACGCCTAAATGGGCTCCTACTTTGTTCTAACAGTACAAATAATAATTTCGTAACGGCTATAGCTACAGTCCTTTAATGGCTATGGGTCAATCACTTTTCGGGGTGTGAATGAAATGATAAATGGTTGAATGAAATGATGAATGGTAGAATGAAATGATGAATGAATGAATGAATGGTTTATCATGATCGCTATGATTAGATCTGAAAAGTATTACGTACTTTTTAATACTCTCACAATACCGCCACTAATCTTTATAGCGACGAATTAATAAGAAAGATGAATTCAAAGAGATCTACTAGTGCAGCATCAGTAATCCCAGAGGTATATACGCTTCAGATATCCAGGTGTTCAACACATTCTGAAGCCTCGATAACTATGCATGCAGTCTACGACGACGAGGGAGGACACAAATCTACAGACCCTTGCAATTGTCAGGACAGGCAATTGGACAGGACTTGTGGGAAGAACAGACCACCACAGGCTACATATGAAACGGAAGCTTTCTTAACAATGCACAACATTTTTCCCGTGGTTTTACATCCTCAAACATTCTTTGTATTTCGGGCACGCTCTACAGGACAAGAAAAGAATGCAGCTGATGATTGAACTAAGGTATATAACTGTAAGATGAGTCTCTTCCAAGGTTCTTCTGAGCACACCCTACTTTGAACTGAAGTCCACGGCGTTTTCTTCTGAACTGTGGCCATTCTGAAATCATCCTCACAGGAGATGTGATTTGGCACACTGTTTTGCAATATGAGTCACGCAATGTATGTATTGAAAGTTTATTTGCAAGTTCTTGCCTGAAGGCTGATTGTAAGTACATGAAAGAAACATAGGGGACATACATCATGATTTTGTTTGATCTTTTGTTTATTCATGAGAAGCTCAAATTGGCCTGCAGACCGCTTTTCATTGAGGTCATGCGGGAAGAGGTAAGGGTCAGATGAAATATAACAGAGATACACAGTCATTTGAGTCCTAATAACTTTATCAACATATATCGTTACATATATATATGGTATAACATATACAATTGGTACAATATACAACATATAGTAGGACAAAAGCTGTTTTTATGGTCCGTGTCCGTTCGTTTTGGTCATTTCCGTTACTTCAAGAGTCTCTTAAAGGAAGTAAGATACATATGACAATGGACAATGTGGTTGACGTTGTCGTAAGAGACTACTCAAATACTAGTAATGTCTAAACAAGTTGGGCTTGACTTCTTTTTTTGAAGCAGAGGAAGACGAAAAGTACATTTGTTTCTATAATTTGTGTTTTCTATTCGTCCGTGAATGTGAGAAAGTTGGGTAGGTCATGGTGACTTCTTTAAAGTATTGGTCTCTTTCATCGTGGTTCATGAACAATTGGAAATAAAATGTGTTTCGTATTGAGTCGTGGAGAAATTGCCACAACTCATGCAGAAATATTTAAGATGATATTCCGTTCAGTGTATCAGGAGAGGGATCGAAGTCAATTATATTAAATCATTTTCGTTAAGTCCTCTTCTAGATATGTAATTAAAATCATCAATCAAGATATGATCGTTGATATTTCCGGATATTGCAGCAAACGACAGATTTAACCTTACATTCATTTGTCCGATACGAGCAACGTACGAAATTAGTCTATATCATCAGTCGACGTGATTTTGCTTTTGTTATATATGCTACTGTTGATTGAACTTTGGTCTTTTGTATATATTTTCGGATTGTTTGAGTGTGCTCTTATGTACTTTTAATTCTAAGACTACGTAATTCAGCCGGTTTACTTTTAAAAAAGGTTACATCGGCTGCAATGCTGTTTTAATTTCTGTATGTGTCAATTCCTGAATAAACCATTTATATAATCTAATGATGCGAAAGAACTCGTTTATCACTATGACCCGAAAAAGTGAAGAAACGTGAAAAAAAACTAAAACATGAAGAGAACTAAAATAACACACATGCACTGACACGCAAACACACACGCATACGCAGTCCTACACGCAGACAAACATTAACGCACATACAATCATACACTCACACACACATAGCCAGAGAGAGAGAGATGAATAGTTAAACTGATAATATAGAGCAAAAGAACATAGTATTTCAAACACAGACCCACCACCAAAACGTGCACTTGTGCAGTGCAGACGTCACACCACCAGCGTAACACTAGTACTAGGCCATTAAACAAACACATAAAACAAAGACATCAGCAAACATCACATATATCCCTCCGCCATTCATGCTTTTCCCTAACACTCTACAGTAGCAAATACCTTTCAAGAATCTATCACTTAAAGCTGTTAACACGAATAAAAGAACGTTGAATCCCAAGGCTAAGTGCAATTTGTTTGACGACTTGACGTACATCTAACATTTCAGAACAAAAAATGGATCTCTAATCTTTTCAGAACGTCGTGTCCTTTAAAGGGAACTTCAGACACCTTGAACGTGGCAATGCGCTGACGTAGGGAGGTTGGAAAAGATTAGAGGCTTGGAAGAATCTTTGGTGATATTTGTCCATCCAACCCCATCCTTAACAGTTAAGATGTATTGAACAAAACATATTGTGGGTGTAGTGGTTACGAACAAGTTTTCTTAATGTGTAAACAGTCTGAATATTTTGGTGACATTTGCCACGTACTAGACAAAACATTACGCAGTTTTATAAATGTGCAAACAAAATGTAATTTTTTTTCTGATTAGTGTTTGTGAAATTGTTTCGCAGCTGAATTGTTAATTGCGTAAACAGTATTCTTATTCACTCCGAACGTTTTGGAATCGTCTGTCTTTACTCTTTGTTTACTGAAGTTTTCAAACAGCTGGGTATTGCCCCATTCCACTCTGACGAAATGTTTTCAGACAAATGTCTTTGAAATGTAACCGATGTTGCGTGTTCGGATCGAAAAACAAACCGTCGCGTGACACTTTGATAAACCTCGAGGGTCTGCATGGGGGGTCCTGATTACGCTTTACACTAAATCCTTGGTACGAGGATGACCTAACGAGGATGACTACAGAAAAATTGCAGGCTAGACTGTAATTTACGGGAAAATGTTTGACTCGATTACACTTTACGTTAAATGCACTGGCTATTTTCACCTCCTCACAACGGATTACGTAAAATGAAATAGCTTCCCTAAGAATTACAGGAAATTAAAAAGACACGCCTACGAATTACGACAAAGAGCTTGCAGACGTAGAGAATGTTATCAAAGCTGATCTTAGGTATATGTATGGAACTTTAAAGCAGTTGAAGTAGGTGCAATTTTGGTGTCAAAATATTGTAAGGTCTGTGGATCACTTCACGGTGCAATATAACCTTGGGCGCTGGGGGAAGCCGCTTGATGGGCTGAATGTTTGGCATGGTTTTTTTAACCCTTGGTACTTCCATTAAATATTTGAATATTTGAATACATCAAATGTTAAAGTTATGAATTCTAATTCAGACTTCGTTCATCATAGATGTTTTGGGTGAATACGTTTTACACGATACTCCATAGTAATCATTCCTGACACTACATAGCAGTCCTATGCAAGCGACACTTCGAATTCATCGACGTAGAGCTAGCGCGACCCACAGGCAGTCTGTACGGATCAAAGAGAGACACCCTACGGCTGACTGAAGTATTGCAACACTTAGAAAACAGTCTCGTTCTAAATTCGAAAAGTCCAACTTTTTCTAGAATTTGTGGGTTCTGTGATTGAGGAAAGTAGCTTTTTGTTCATCCGTGAATGTGTTAAAGAAGTGGTATTTTATATACATATACAATTAAAAATATGTAACATAGCCTCTAACGTTACATGGCAGGACTGTGGCATTGTCTGACAACTTCTTTTTGTTTGCACAGAATTTCATCTTCGTGATCTTTTCGAGTCCCGCAACCACTCGATGATAAAGGATGCCATCTAGCGAGGATCCAGAGAACTTCATGAGATTCCTAGAAAGATACCATTTGCCTTTAGCCACGGTTGCTTAAGATTCTAGTATACGTAATTGAGCACAAAATACACACTAATCGCTCAAGACTTAAAAGTAGAAAGGTTAACAGATTTTATGGGCTAATTACTTCTATATAATCGAGATATACAAATGATATAAAAGAAAAACTAAAGCACGGAATAAAGAACAAGATTGTCCTTTCAATTGATATTCACTGTACTTTTAAAAACAAGAATGAAATGCACTGTACCTTAAGAAGCCAGAAAAGGAAGTTCCATGTTCAAAGAAATCGGCATTATCAACGAATTTAGTCAACTAAAAACACATAGCAATTCACACGCGGTTTACACACACGGGAAACTGCTAATAACCAACCAAATTAAAACTGAAAATTAAGAAACAATCATAGTAAAAATTCGTAATAACTTGTAGCATATGCATGCCACGATGTTGATAGATTACGATTGGTTTCAGGCAGCAGACGTTTAGACAATGTCATATACCTAATAGTTAGGCTGGATCTGTTTCAGTGTTGAGTGTCTGATGATGATTGTCAATAAGACAATGCAAGATCCATATGCCCCTTCAAGATGAAATACAAAGTTGCAAAAGGTTGTTTGGATTAGTAATCTTCACTGTCGCCAGTTAGAAAGCTGAATAAAGTACCACCCATTGTGAAAATGATGAACTTTGTTTCTGCGTGTTCTTTTCATGGAGTGACCGAGTGAAGTCCGTGTCATGCTATTTGATACTAAACTATATACACCTGAGTTGAGTGAGGAAAGTGCCTTTCCCAAGGGCACAACATACATTGGGACCTATCAGGGATTCGAACTCCGTACCTCCGGGTTCTGAGTCAACAATCCTAACCATAAGGCCACCGTGCCACCGTATCTCCCATATACAAAAAGTCCAGCATGAAATGTCTGCTCTTTCACAATCAATCAGTTTAATCGCAACTTTACCCCATTTGCCCACAACATTTATTTTTTCATTGTTTTTTACCTTCTCTTTTGTTAAGATACAGAGTGGTTAAAAGTCATTGAAAGTTCGTGTGGAGGTGTGTGTGTGCTAGAAATCTTGTATTTAGTTTTTATTTCTTTTAATTCAATAAACAATAAATAATACAGAAACTAAACTGAAAAAGCCAAGATAATGAAAAAAAAAACTAAAGAGAAGAAGCCTTCCATAATTAAAGCCTGACATTTGGTTATGGCAACAATATCAATATCACAATGACAAGATTAAAGTAAAACAAATGAAATTATAATCTGGCTTCCCCCTCCGAGATGCGATAAAACCTTCTGTCTTTTGAAGGACAGATGTACAATAATATGTTAGAGGACTAGAAATTTAAAACCTTAAAACGCCGTGAAAGAAAGATAGAAATCTTAATTGTTTATAACTAACCTCCAAATCCTGTTACAGCATTGGCAAAATAGATATTTGTAAATAGATAAACAAGCATTGAAAAATGTATTAAAACATCTAGAATCTAAGTCCACCGTACCAAGAATCATCTATTCAAGTCTTTAGTTTATTGTGTAAAACCTTATCAGGGTTTATATCTTTTATTAGGGTAGACTTTTATTGATCACACACACACACACAACTCTCTCTCTCTCTCTCTCTCTCTCTCTCTCTCTCTCTCTTTCTCTCTCTCTCTCTCTCTCTCTCTCTCTCTCTCTCTCTCTCTCTCTCTCTCTCTCTCTCACACACACCCTCTCCCTCCTTTTGTCTGTTTATCTGTCCTATGTCTCACTCTTCTTTTCTTAATTTCTGTCTCCCTCCCACTATATATCTTTCTGTCTTTGTCTCCCTGCTTGGAGAGCACTTGGTAGTGACATGTACAGTAACGCGACATGTCGAGACGGCGTTTTAGTCACGCTTTAGAGATAAGTTATCTCTTTCCATTAACCCTACAACGCCGTGAAAGAAAGATAGAAATCTTAATTGTTTATAACTAACCTCCAAATCCTGTTACAGCATTGGCAAAATAGATATTTGTAAATAGATAAACAAGCACATTGGTTTTATAATGGTATTGATAAGTATACAAAATACAGAGCTGTCAATTTCGTTCTGCAAGACCACGTCTAAATCCTGTTGCACTGTTGAGAAAATAAACATTAACATTATAAACAAATAGATAAATTGATTTTCATAATGACTCATTGCAATGAAGTTTAGAATAAAAACAACATATGATATGAATTCAAGAATACAGGAAAGTCTAGGTTGTATTAAAACATCTAGAATCTAAGTCCACCGTACCAAGCATCATCTATTCAAGTCTTGAGTTTATTGGGTAAAACCTTATCAGGGTTTATATCTTTTATAAGGGTAGACTTTTATTGATCATACCGAATTCTACCAGTTATAACAAGTTGATGCTGTGTATTAACTTAGCGGTACCAATTATCGGTCGGTACTTATCACCGTGCACTTTGAGACGTGACAACATGACGCCACAGACCTTGAAGTTAGGGGTGACCGGGCCGTCCCCTCTATGGAATTTGTGTATGATGTGGGATGTAGTTGGTATGTCTTAACGTAGCGGTATGAATTATTGGTGGGTACCTATCACCGTCCACTTTCTGACATGACCACATGAAGCCCCAGACCTTGAAGTTAGGGGTGGAGGCGACAGTCCCCTTTGTGAAATTTGTTACATCTGGGATAGAGTTGGTGTGTATCAACGTAGCGGTACCAATTATCGGTCGGTACCTATCACCGCTCACTTTCTGACATGACCACATGAAGCCCCAGACCTTGAAGTTAGGGGTGGAGGCGACAGTCCCCTTTGTGAAATTTGTTACATCTGGGATAGAGTTGGTGTGTATCAACGTAGCGGTACCAATTATCGGTGGGTACCTATTACCGTCCACTATAGGACATGACTAAATCCTGAAACACCACTTGTAAAATAAACGTTTTAATGTACTTAACATGTAAACAAACAAGCATATTGAACGTTTTAATGTGGTTAACATGTAAACAAACAAGCATATTGATTTTAAGATGACACGGAATCAAAGTATGTTTGCAAAATAGAGATCGCGTGTTCTTCGTACGGACACTAACGTTCCAACCACTAGTTTTTTCTATGACTATTTTCAACTTGCGAAATTTATGTGTTTAGTCCAGCCAAACCATTTCTTTTCATATCCTGAGACTTTCAAGGAGGTGCTTCGATTGTATAACAAGGTTCTTTATTCACAACCACATGTTGATACAAGAGCTGGTGTTTCGTTGGCCGTCTGTTACCTTCCTTGGGTTAATAATAAGATTGGTTCTACTTTGCACTGCAGCTAGCTGTCGCTGATGCAATGTTCAAATGCGGTCCCAAACGTAAAGTACTGTCACAACTACCGAAGAACTTTGAATCAAATTGATTTTAATTTCCTGGCATTAACATAGATACTGTCAAGCAACAGTACTAAGAGACTATACAACTGAATAACTTTGTCTGAACCGTCCCTTTGATCAACTGCCCTCCCTCTATATAACAAACGAATGACCCCTTACGATCAGTTGAACCCGTGACCAATCAATGGACTGTAGAGAACCGCAAAGGACTCTGATTGGTGGATCCGTGACCAATCACTGCAGTGTAGTGAACCGCAAAGGACTCTGATTAGTGGACTCCCCGGATATAACATTCATGATAAAGAAGACAATCCGCATTCGGACATTTCTAAGACTAGAGACCACTCAAAGTTGTGAAACTTCACAATTGGTGACTCTACTTGTTGAAACTCATTGGACTCTTCAAGAAGATTGTCATCTGGTGAGTTTTTCTTTATTTTTTTTACCTGCTTCCACTGTTTTATGAAATAAAGCTGGTTGAAACTGGGCATCTCTTGATAAATACGTCTGAAGTTAATGTAAATTTTATGTCGATGCACAGAACGTCTCCAACGGGCAGCTAGAATTCGACAAGCGGTTTAGCAAAAACGCCGAATTTTTTTCGCTAAAAGTCTTTTAGAATTGTTACAAACTATATGTTGCCAAACTTTACACTATACTTTGTACTGCTGTTGTGCAATTAGGGTACTTCATTCATTCTACCAATTTTCCTATTACAAAAGAGGTGAATCAAACAACTGAAAAAGTCCAAGGGGAAACCCCAGACGTTTCGGGTAGCATCTACAGTGACTGGTGAAAGTCTTGATATCTGGAACGCCTGCCTCTTTAGAGAATCATCCAGTCGTTTTGATTGCTTTTAATCGTATACAATGCAGTTTTAATTCTGGACGACGTATTCTCTGGTTTGAACGGTGAATTTTAGACGAAATATCCAGAGTGATAGTTTATACCTCACATAGAATGCAGAACGCAGCATATCACATATACGCGAACACATTTTACAAATTGTATCAAAACATATCATTCTACCAATCTCTCTTCTTGCAGGTGAAACTAAAAGATGAAGGGATGCATGAAACTCCTGCTGGTGGTCACCGCCTTGGTGGCTGTAATGTGGGATGGCGCTCAAGCACGACGTGGTGGGCACGGACGCGGACGTCACGATGACCCCAACCCCGACGGTGTAGATACAGAGTCCCTTCCCGTGGGCGGACGTCGCGATGATCCCATCGCAGAGAGGCCCGGTGGACCACCCTTCCACCGCCGCAGAGGAGGTCGTGCTGCTCCCCACCCCTACGGTATAGATACAGAGTCCCTTCCCGTGGGCGGACGTCGCGATGATCCCATCGCACAGAGGCCCGGTGGACCACCCTTCCCCCGACGCAGAGGAGGTCGCGCTGCTCCACCACCAATATCACCACCACAACCACCACCTCGCGGACTTCACGCTGCTCCCGACATCGACATGGCAGGGCGTAACCCCCGGGAAATGCCCTCACCCCCACCACCCCCACCACCACCTCGCGGAGGCCGTACTGCTCCTATACCACCCCCACCACCCCCACCACCACCAACTGGTCGCGCGGCACCTGAAGATCTGGACAAGTTCGATCCTCGCTGGTACGTCTTTTTGTTTTCACCAAACCGAGCTATATACCTGAACTAGTATATGATGAAGCATATATCACACAACCACAATACCACTGTTGGCTATATCTAAACAGGCTGGGTTTGACCTCTTTTTCTTAGACAATGGAAGACGAAAAGTCCCACTTTTTCTAGAATTTGTGGGTTCTGTGATTTTAAGAGGAAAGTAACTTTTTGTCCATCCGTGAATGTGTTAAAGAAGTGGTATTTTATATACATATACAATTAAAAATATGTAACATCGCCTCTAACGTTACATGGCAGGACTGTGGCATTGTCTGACAACTTCTTTTTGTTTGCACAGAATTTCATCTTCGTGATCTTTTCCACCACTCGATGATAAAGGATGCCATCTAGCGAGGATCCAGAGAACTTCATGAGATTCCTAGAAAGATACCATTTGCCTTTAGCCACGGTTGCTTAAGATTCTAGTATACGTAATTGAGCACAAAATACACACTAATCGCTCAAGACTTACAAAGTAGAAAGGCTAACAGATTTTATGGGCTACTTACTTCTATATAATCTAGATATGCAAATGATATAAAAGAAAAACTAAAGCACGGAATAAAGAACAAGATTGTCCTTTCAATTGATATTAACTGTACTTTTAAAAACAAGAATGAAATGCACTGTACCTTAAGAAGCCAGAAAAGGAAGTTCCATGTTCAAAGAAATCGGCATTATCAACGAATTTAGTCAACTAAAAACACATAGCAATTCATACGCGGTTTATACACACGGGAAACTGCTAATAACCAACCAAATTGAAACTGAAAATTAAAGAAACAATCATAGTAAAAATTCGTAATAACTTGTAGCATATGCATGCCACGATGTTGATAGATTGTGATCGGTTTCAGGCAGCAGACTTTTAGACAATGTCACATACCTAATAGTTAGGCTGGATCTGATTTAAGTTGAGTTTCTGATGATGATTGTCAATAAGACAATGCAAGATCCATATGCCCCTTCAAGATGAAGTACAAAGTTGCAAAAGGTTGTTTAGATTAGTAATCTTCACTGTCGCCAGATAAGCTGAATAAAGTACCACCCGTTGTGAAAATGATGAACTTTGTTTCTGCGTGTTCTTTTCATGAAAGTGACCAAGTGAAGTCTGTGTCGTGCTATTTGATACAAAACTATATACACCTGAGTTGAGTGAGGAAGGTGTCTTTCCCAAGGGCACAACATACATTGGGACCTATCAGGGATTCGAACTCCGTACCTCCGGGTTCTGAGTCAACAATCCTAACCATAAGGCCACCGTGCCACCGTATCTCCCATATACAAAAAGTCCCGCATGAAATGTCTGCTCTTTCACAATCAATCAGTTTAATCGCAACTTTACCCCATTTGCCCACAACATTTATTTTTTCATTATTTTTTACCTTCTCTTTTTGTTAAGATACAGAGTGGTTAAAAGTCATTGAAAGTTCGTGTGGAGGTGTGTATGTGCTAGAAATCTTTCTTTTTATTTTTTTTAATTCAATAAACAATAAATAATACACAAACTAAACTGAAAAAGCCAAGATAATAGAAAAAAGCTAAAGAGAAGAAGCCTCCCATAATTAAAGCCTTACATTTGGTTATGGCAACAATATCAATATCACAATTACAAGATTAATTCTGTATGTTCCAATAAAGTAAAACAAATGAAATTATAATCCGGCTTCCCCCTCCGAGATGCGATAAAACCTTCTGTCTTTTGAAGGACAGATGTACAATAATATGTTAGAGGACTAGAAATTTAAAACCTTAAAACGCCGTGAACGAAAGATAGAAATCTTAATTGTTTATAACTAACCTCCAAATCCTGTTACAGCATTGGCAAAATAGATATTTGTAAATAGATAAACAATCACATTGATTTTATAATGGTATTGATAAGTATACAAAATACAGAGCTGTCAATTTCGTTCTGCAAGACCACGTCTAAATCCTGTTGCACTGTTGAGAAAATAAACATTAAAATCATAAACAAATAGATAGATTGATTTTCATAATTGCAATGAATTTAGAATAAAAACAACTCTATAATCATCATAATCATGAATCGTATGATATGAATTCAAGAATACAGGTGTTGAAAGTCTATTTTGTATTGCAACACTTAGAATCTAAGTAAACACTCCACCGAACATGAAGCGTCATCCATTAGGATCTAGATGTTATTGGGTAGAACTTTATTAGCGATTATATCTTTTACTAGGGTAGACTTAATTGGTCATACCGAATTCGTACGCGCGTATACCGAGTTATAACAAGTAGATGCTGTGTATTAACGTAGCCGTACCAATTATCGGTGGGTACCATTTACCGCCCACTTTGTGACATGACCACTTAACTCTGCAGACTTTGAAGTTAGGGGTGACCGGGCCGTCCCCTCTGTGAAATTTGTGTATGATGTGGGATGTAGTTGGTATGTCTTAACGTAGCGGTACCAATTATCGGTCGGTACCTATTACCGTCCTCTTTCTGACATGACCACATGAAGCCTCAGACCTTGAAGTTAGGGGTGGAGGCGACAGTCCCCTTTGTGAAATTTGTTACATCTGAAATTTGTAAAAATTGTGAAATTTGTTTCGTCTGCTACGAATCATGGCCACATGTTACAAACTGTAGAGAGGGCGTCCCTTACCGAAGATCCATACTCATTTTCTGATCTCTGACCTTCTTAGCAACAGGGGAAAATGGAGGAAACGTGTTGTCACCTGGGTAGCAGCATCCGACCGGTGATATGATGACTCAATTTCATCTGAGTCGAGGGAGGACATTGTTGTTAATTGCCTCTCCCAAGGGCACAGCATTGGAAACCACTCGGGAATTGAACCATGAACCTTTAGATTGCAGCAGTTACAACCTTAACCAACACGGCAATCCTTGGTTACTTGTGACCTTGTCAACATATTCACAAGTACAACTCTGTTGGGCACCTATCCGTTGGTTGTGTGTTGTTTTGTATACATTGTGTCGCAATGCCATATATCATATGTACCTTGCCGTGTGAACAAAGCACACAACAACTAACCAAGACACTACCGACCACAAACGTCCCACCACACACACTGTTGTTTTGTCAGTCCGACGGAAAATTTCCATCGACGGATTGGTAAGTCAAAGTTTTATCGAATATCAAGTTTCATTTAATCATGGAGAAATATTTGATGGTAATTTCATACTTTTATTTGTTAATGTTGATATTTGAGGTTAGTATATGATGAATAAAGCAAATACTTTATTCACATATCTAGTTTTAAGTTTCAGTATTTTTTTTCAGTGTCTTTGTTACTGGTGCCCCAGTGTGCATATGCCAGCGCCGTTGGCTCTGTATTTCGCACCCTTTCTCCTTGTTCAAGCCATGCGTAGTATGCAGATTTTTGAACAATGATAGTTGACAGAATAATCGTCATGAAATTACAACGAGTTCCTTAAAAATGCAAATTGCTTTCAGCATTAGTCAAGACAAGACCTAAAAAAATTATTTTGGCTTTTCGTCTCCAACCAAACGATGGAGGCAACCCTTGAGCGGGGCTAGTACAGTAGCCTGTTAACCATACCACCGGGAGCTCCCCGGTATCTCTATGGCACTGGGAGTGGTACCCGCCCGCCCAGACAATTTAGCCCGCTGTTAACTGCTATTTGGCGTATCTTATTACCTGGATGTCTAAACTTCATCGACGTACCTTGACTTCAATATCTACAATATGATGTAAAAGGAGATTCAAAATACAACAAAACACACAGAACGTAAGAGTATTATCAATGGCATTTGTTGGGCAAATCCTTGGTCACTCAGTGGTTGCAGCACCGTCCCAGCCTTTGGAATTGGGTGTAACCAGGGGGTTACCCTGTTAAAAAAGTCTCAGGGAGCACATCCTAGCCAGAGAGGCCGGTGGAAATGGCCCCTGTAACAATATGTAACTGTAGAATTATAAATATGTTGTTGCGCTATGTACTAAATTAAATGTATCTATGTTTGAATAAAGATGTATTACAGAATAATAACGAGAAGAGAAAATTGGGTGTAACGCTGCTTTTTAACTACACGTTGCGCCATGGGGATGTTCGTGAGAATCCTGCTCGTTCTGGTGATCGCGGTGGCCGTCATGCGCTCTTCTGCTCAAAGCGGCCGTGGGAGATGCGGTTTGCGCAGGGATCTCGCCGTCATGGCGGACGGCGCCGACCCCAGTTCCAACCGACGCCTCCGCCGGGGCGCGCCTGCTCCTCACCCTGATGACGTCGACCTCGGGGATGCCACAGAAGAAGAAGACAGCGCCGGAGACGCCACCGAAGTTTCTGAAGAGATTGACCCCGGTGACGCCGCCGAGCTTGAAGGAAAAGGCGACAACCCGGGACCTCTCTATGGAATCCACGACTCTGGTGACGCCGCAGAACCTTCGCAAGCTTGACGCTGTTGTGACTGTCCTTCTATCTTCACACGAATCTCTCTCTTTCTCTCTCTCTCTCTTTCTCTCCTTCTTTCTCTCTCTCTCTCTCTCTCTCTCTCTCTCTCTCACACACACACACACAAACACACACACACGCATACACGCACACACACACACACACACACACGCACACACGCACACACACACACACACACACACGCACACACACACACACACACGCACGCATGCACACACACACACGCACACACACACACACACACACACACACACTCACTCACTCACTCTCTCACACACCCTCTCCCTCCTTTTGTCTGTTTATCTGTTTCTATGTCTCCCTCCCGCTATGTATCTGTCTGTCTGTCTGTCTGTCTGTCCCTCTACATATCTTTCTGTCTTTGTCTCCCTGCATGGAGAGTACTTAGTAGTGACATGTACAGTAACGCAACATGTCGAGACGGCGTTTTCGTCACGCTTTAGAGATCATTTATCTCTTTCCATTATTCTAACTAGTCTATAGATTCTGATTTTTTTAACAACATGTTTGTTTGAACCTTTGTGATTTTCATATATACATTTTTCCACAAACATAGTTAGGAGTACAAATGTGTATATGAGAGCAACAACCCGGATCCTGAAATAATTACACTGAAATGTTTTTCTGTATCTTTACAGCCGCGTCGTCAGAGTCAAACTCAGAGTCCAAATGAGACAAGCGAGCTGGACGTCGATACGTTTCCTCATGATTGATGAGAAGATCAATTTTTAAAGGCAGATATTGCGAAGTGTCACCTGGCACATTTCGCTGCAATGTAATCAACTGGGAAGTTTCTATTCATACTGGAAATTATTGATTTTCATTGCTGGATGTCAGAAAGAGAAAAATAAACTTACATGGTGTTAGATCTTGTGGTTTTGTGTTTGTCTTTATGCCAACTACGGACTGGCAATATGATATCAAAAGTACTTGGTTCCTTACCCAGGGACACACCTTCTTGCCGGAAATGGCAGGAATCGAACCCTTGACCTCTCGATCTCCTGTCAGCTAGCCTAGCCGCTCGACCATCGAGCCGACACCACGACATTTAACCAGTAACATTTCAACGCTAGTGTAGTGCGGCTGACCGCATTGTGGTCACATTTACACTCACGTTTTGTCCGTTCAAATCCCCCCCTCCGAGCTTAAAACCTCCTGAAGAAAGGAAGAATAGAAATGTCGCTTTAAATGATAGAGAAAATAGTACCGACTTTAGCTAAGTAATTCTATTTAATCCGCGTTGAGTAGTTATACCATTTAGTACGTGTTTGTCTACATTGGAGTCTTTACTTCAAAATCTCGGGCTCTTTTTTGTGGCATTTGAAGAAGACTGCGGTAGCTGATTGAAAGGTTTGAGATGCAAAAACGTATGAAGATTTAGAAGAGATTCGCTAAGATTTGTGTTTACTTTGTTTACCACACTGCCCTTTTCTGTGTTTACCACACGCGGTGTCTACACTTGTAGACACCAACACACTGGTGATCCTGACTGTCAATCACAAATAGCAGTTCGACCAATGAAAGCGTTGCATGTAGCAGTTCGACCAATGAGAGGGTGGCTGCATGTCCGTCAAATATTTGCATACCTTCATTTTGATGAAGATTGGCGAGGCTACGAAATCGTGCCATTATACTTCACACGGTTGCATGATCCCTTTGAAGAATATCAAAGCCACTTTCCCGCTAATGTTCTCGGAAAAAGCCTTTTGAAATACGTTTACCCGACCTTCAGGCAGAAGTAGAAGAAAGCGTCAAGACGAAAATAGGTGTAGAAGGACATTGTTCTGTACTCTTTTTGATACATGTTTCCATTAGTGGGTTTAAGGCAACCGAACTGAAGCCATGTACATTATTCTATAATAGTACACAGAAGCTGCAAAATGAGCACATGTATGCCTTAAATCGAATTCATATATAGATATATAGATTTATAGATGTTAATAGATATAGATACATAGATATATTGATATGTAGATATATAGATATGTAGATATATCGGAAAATGGATACCAATGAAAAAAAGTCTTCCAAAGTCAAAGTCAAAGATGTGAAAGGACAAAAAGTCACGTCCGTATTGTTTGGTATACCGTGTTCTGTTTGTTCAATCATTTGTGAAATATTCCTGACCACTTAGATTTATTAATGAAGGCAACCTTTTCTTTTGGCTCGACTTTTTTCTTTGCACGCTCGCATCAGTTTTGGGTTGCCCAGAGGATGTCATCCATATCATCAAGATAGCCGTGGCGACTACAGAAGGGCCTTTTTGCTTGTTATTGTATATACTAGCCCTTCATAGTATATCATCATCATTCCAGGGTATCATCACTCCTTTGGAGGAACCCCTCCCTTGTCAGACTCCAAGTTTTCCTCTGTCGAGCGGTTCTTGGCCATAAGGGCCCAGGTGTTTAGTTAGATTATCTCTCGATCTTATAGTATATATAATACTGTAGATGCAGAAATGTTCACAGTGGTGTATGTTCGCCGTTTTCGCGGTGAATTCTTTACCGCGAACTTAAAACCACCACAAAAGCCGTTCCATTGTGTGATTGTAGCGCTACTATTGTTTCAAACGTGAACTTAAAACAACCGCAAACACTTCATTTTCTCCCAACCGTGAAATCAAATCCCCGCGATCATTTCTGCATTTACAGTAACAAACAAAACGCCTTTCTGTAGTCGCACGGCTATATTCAAGACAGTGTGGCCACAGTGATGAGAAAGGATGCACTAGTTGTCCATGTAGTCCTCTATCACCTCAGTCACGACATCGGAGAGTCGGTCGAACATCCCGGCCTGTTGGGCAGGTCGTTTCCACAGTCCGCTGCGTTTGGCGTTGCCAGCTCCGCAAATACCCTCTCTGTAACGTCGAAAAAAATCATATGAATTTACGAATATTGACAAACAAATAGACATAGTCTGGAAGAACAAGCATACATGGCGTTAGATAGACAGACAGATATATTCAATAACTAAAGACAGCCTTTTCATTTTTTCATGACAAGACGTCAAGGTTTTTGCTTAGAATGAATGAATGAATGAATGAATGAAAGACCTTTATTGCACGTTTATGCTCTGATGAACTAAGTACAGGTCATGGTGACAAGCAGACGAATAGTTAGAGGGGTAACAGAAATTTGATATCTAACTCCATCTAAATACTAATTAATACCGCTATGTACATGTATAAGCATACAGGGTTCATGAGATATGGCTTGTCTAGTTTCATAAGGAATACAAATTTTTCTAAGCTATCTAAATAACGAAAACTAGGAAACTTATCTTTTATAAAATCAAAGAGGATATTCCTGACATAGTTATATAGCGTACAATCAACAACAGGTTCAAATCCCTAGTAGGTCCCTGGCGGAGTGGAAATTTGGATCCACACCGGACCTACCTTGCCTCGCCGTCGGCCTTACACGTCAGTCCCTCCCGACAAGGGCAACGCCAGTAGACCCGGTTCCCCGGGAACGGGTACGGCAGGACGTTACCTGACACGTGACAGGCGTTGCCTTTGCTACCCATGTCCTTACACACCTGGGGAAGAGAGAATTTGCAGAAAAAGAATAAGAAAAGTTACATATTACTTTCTTTCCTTATAACTCAACATTAATGAGCAAGAGAATGGACATTGAACACATACCACTACCATTTTGTAGTGGTCACACAGATGTGTGGCCCAATGGCTATAAAATGGAGATGGGCACTGCCCCTACATACGGTATAGCGTACATGTATTTTATTTATTTATTCAATTTATTTATTCAAATTCACAGATTGCGTACAATCTGAAGGGAGCCGGCAACAGGAATCTAGTTCCTCTACAAGGCCGACTCCCCCAGAAAATTTACAAAGTTGAGATAAAAACAATAAATGAAAGACATCAAATACTGAAAGAAGTACATTAAAAAATGAGAGTAATAAGGTCAAATGATAAGGAAAACAGGGTAAACGGTTAACTATGTCACTATGCAAGATGAGCAACGACAAGTGGTCGTCCAAGTACATAAGTTATCAACAGAAAATGTGTCACTTAATCGGGATCTATAATATGATATCAAGAGTTTTTTAACGGACTGTAGGGTGAGGTTTGAGTACATATGTTGGCGAATGTCTAGTGGTAAATTGTTCCAGATGACGGCAATACGACTAAAGTAAGAGAATGAGAATGATTCAGTTTTACATGGCCGTGGTACAAGTTGGAATTGGTCTGTAGAGCGAAGTGATCTAGTAGGTCTGGATACATTGAGGACATGAGAAATGTTGGTACAGTACACGTTGCGGAAACATTTGAAAAGAAATAAGATATCAAAAAGTTCTCGTCTGTAACACAATGGTAGAAGGTTGGTATGGGTTAATCTGTCCTTATAGTTAAGTTCGTAATCATTACAGATGTACTTGGTAGCACGTCTTTGAACACCTTCTACTTTGCGCTGATACAATCTTGTATGCGGTGCCCATACCTGAGAACAGTAGTCTAAATGTGGTATCACCAGTGATCGATACAAATTGAGTTTAACAGTAAATGGGGCATTAAAGCCTACTGATCTCTTGATCATTGCAAGTCTTGAGTTACATGTTGATATCTTCTTAAGTACATGAGAATTCCAGGATAAGTTATGTTGTACATGAACTCCTAAGTCATTATAATTATCTTGTCGACTGAGTATAGAATCTGACATGCTATAAGGGTATTCAACAGGTGAAGTTTTACGTGTCATACTAACAACTGAACACTTAGATGGATGAAATACCATCTCCCAGGTTTTCCCCCAAGCCACAAGACGATCTAAGTCGGACTGAAATTTAAAACAATCAAAAATCGAGGTAATTCTTCTAAAACATTTAGCGTCATCTGCAAACATGGCCATTTTACCAAATTCAACACAGTCAGGTAAATCATTAACGAATAATAGAAACAAGAATGGCCCTAAAATGGATCCCTGGGGGACACCTGACAACACAGGTAAGTAATCAGACATTTCGCCTTCTATGACAGTTCTTTGAAAACGTTTTGAAAGATAGTCGTTAAATAAAGCAAGTAGTTGGCTGGAGAACCCAAAAGATTTCAATTTGTGTACTAGGAGTTTATGAGAGACACTATCAAATGCTTTGCAAAAATCCAAGAATATTACGTCAACTTGCCCAGATTTATCCAGTACTTCACCTATTTCCTCGTAAACTTCTAAAAGTTGGGTGGTAGTGGATTTTCCCTTGACGAAACCATGTTGAAGGGGATAAAGAGTGTTTGACAATAATGGATAAAGAGAGTTGAAAATACATCTTTCGAAAACTTTGCTTGTGATACATAATAACGACACAGGTCTGTAATTAGATACGGCACTCTTATCACCCTTCTTAAAAACAGGAGTAATATTAGCTTTTTTCCACATACTCGGAATTTTTGCATTGCTCACACATAATTGAAACAGTTTTTCCATTTTGACTTGTAATGTGGCGTATATATCATATGTTTACAAATAGATAGATCATCTGAATTTCTAAGAAACGCTGACAAGAGAGAGACAAGATAAAGCAGAAATATGGTGTGAACGGCTGATCCATATGGAAAACTGCAACATAATTGATTAACCTGTTAAAGACATCTGATGAAGACTCTGTATTTGATGATAAGTCAGCAGTCCAGGACAGATAGAAAGGGACACACAATAGGCAAGACAGGACAGTTGGACGACAGGAAAAGAGAGGAGAGGATGTGAGTGTGGAATAAAGATCGTTCCTCGGCTATGGCAGTTATTGTGCATCTCACTGTCCTCACATTGTCCCGAAGTCCTGGATATCTCATTTCTCTACATATACACCTAAAGGTGAGAGAAGGATTTTCATTGACTGAGTAGACTTATGCGTATGGCTGAACCTGGGTTCCACTTCACACAACATATCAGCGGTGTAGTGGTCTTGTGGATAGGGTTGCTGACTTCGAATCTAGAGGTTCTAGGTTCGAGTCCCTAACTTTTCTCTGCATATACACCTATATAAAGGCACGGAAAGGATTGTAATTGTGTAGACTTACGCGTATGGCTGAACCTGGGTTCCACTTCACACAACATCCCCCTCCACGGGCAGCGATACAATCTTCATCACTGGTGCACACCTGAACAGAACAGACGGAAACATATCAGCGGCGTGGTGGTCTCCTGGTAAGCTGACTTAGAAGCTAAAGGTTCTGGGCTCGAATCCCTAACAGGCCTCAGCCCTTGGGAAATGCACTTTACATCCATTTTCTTACTCAATTAATGATATAGGTGAGAATGAGTACATAGCTACTCTTAGAGACGTCCTATGGGATACGACACAAAGCCGGAAGCTACGTTTTTTAAGAGAGCCACACTTCGAACACGATAAAGATCCCGCAACACTTATCGAAAACAGCAGGGGTTCTTCCCAGTGTGAGTGGATAAGACCTTACAGTCCTGTCTTACGCAACTTATACTGTGCAAAACGAGAGGACGTCCCTAACCGAAGCTAGGTACTCATTTTCACCTTAGTGGAGTGAGGCTTCGCCTAAAGATGGTTACCGGTTACGCGAAACAAAACAAAACAACAAAACAAAACAGTGCCATACGAACATCGGGACGGCCTCTACTGCAGGTGTTAGGGACCTTCATTTCAGCACCAAGGCCATCGCCCGCGAACGCACTGCCATTTTGTTCCTGTCACAGCTAGCTGAGTAGCTATGGATCTAGATTTACCACATTTGCGGAAGGATTGATATGATAGTTACTATCGCTTCCATAAGATATTACCTCAGAGACCAGACTGTAAGGTTTTGATCAATGAACACAGGGAAGGGTTTCTACTCTTTTTGATAAGTGTTGTGGGTTCATTTCATTGACGATGATATCTTTAGAACTCGATCTTATTAAGGATTGAGTTCCATCCGCACAAATTTTTTCGTTGTTGAAACTAAACGAATGACCAAAATTCGCACAACTTACCCCTACGATGGCCATGCCAGCCTCACACCGTAGAAAATTCAAAGGCAACCCAACGAGGAAAATCACCACCAGACCACAGCGAAGCATTCTCGGCAGGACGATCCGCAAAGACCGACCACAGAAACCTCTGCAAAGTGGGTATTAAACGGCTGTCACGACTTGGTGCTTTACAACAACTTTGAAGACACCTCGGCAGCTGCCGTATTTAAGGCGACATTTCCGTGGGAGGGGGTCCCTCCTCTGTTTGAACTTTTACCCATCAATGAATTACGACTGTGCATCGATCCTGAGATTTCCTGCGATGGACCAAGGAGGTTTGAATCTGATTGAAACCTCCTTGGGTGGGCGTATGTCTTTTCTATTTGCAATGTCTTTGGTCTGATATAGGACCTAGGAAAAATAAGTTGTGTTTTTGGTTATGGTCCTGGAAAAAATTAAGTCGGTAGGTAGGGATATTATGTCTCTCACTCTCTTTTCTTCTGATTTATGGCTGAACTGATCCAAGAAGTAAATGTAAAAATCAAATGCTTCAGAACACTTTTTAGGGTATTTTCAACATCATATTTTGATTATGAAGATATACATTGTACAAGTACAAGTATATTGAACAAAGAAGAACTTACAATATTTACTGCACATCCTTACATCAACCGCTCAAAGCCATATTCTTTTGACAGAAAACAAACAGTCTGTAAGAAAGTTGTGAAGATTACTTAGAATTCTTTTTTGTTCATCAGTTACCAGAAACACCACGTTTTCACCTCGGCCCTAATGTGAAGGATAAACGTTCTATAAAGGTCAACACCTTCGAAACATACTTTGTGGACGTCTTTTCTTATAGTAGGCTTCTTATAGAGTGCGTCTGTACCACGTAGGCTAACTTTAAGATCTTAACATTTCTTTAATGTGCGAGTGTATGTATTTATGTAAGTAAGCAATTAGAGCATTACACCCACGACAATGCTACACGTATGGTACACGTATATCACGCTTAAAGTTGGTGCGTCTTAACTTAAGCTTTGTCTTTGACAAGATTATCTTTGAGGATTCTTTCAATGGAAAGTCGGACGGATGATGTCAGGAGAGACAATCCGATATTTAACGATTTCGACTTTATATATTAGAAGTTTTTTTAAGCCTTTGACGATTGCATGACGATGATGTGGTCTCTGGACCCGTCTGCGTCAAAGTAAAGACCGAAAATGTGGGCAGGATTGTAGTTTCATATTGATTTGACTGTATATATCACATCTTCTTGGCACCCCGATACTGATGCGACTATCATGCGAGCGTGCGAAAATAGAAGTTGGGCAAGAAAAGAGTGTCTCTCATCATAAAATCTAAACGGTCGGAAAGGTTGAACAGGTGACTGAACACACAGAAAATGGTATACCAAACAATGAATATAACTGCTTACATACTTTACTGTTTTTGTTTGGTTGATAGTGAGTTTAAGAAGAAGACAGGACATCTCATTGCGTCTCGGAGGGGGAGCTGAGGGGGCATCGGGATAAGTGGGGAACTTTATCTAAGGCTTTAAGTTGTGACTTTTTCTTCGACTTTTGTTATGTAAAGAAGATCTTTATATCTAATAATTTCCTGTAGCCACAGTTCTTGCTGGATAACACCATGCACTGACTTGTTTTGTTTCTGTTCTGCGTAGCGTGCGTAATCCAGTGGTTAGCGATCTTCAGTGCCTATGGAACTAGAAGCCCCGGGTTCGATCCCGGCTGTGTCGCTCACCCGACATGCACGCTACCGTTAAAGATCGCAGTCCTTAGGACGGGACGTTAAGCCGTGGTCCACTGATCATTGTGCTTGTCGAAAAGAGCTAGGGCAATTTCCCCGGTACAATGAACCTGTAAATACTGTACATAGCGTCTGTCTTCTCTGTCACGACCGGTGGTAGATTAGCTCATCTGTTCATTGAGTTCATTTGAGCTAAACTGGTTCGAGATCCCTTTCCTTTCCTTCTGTGTCAGGGGCCTTCAACTTTGACCTACCCACAATGCATCACACTGCGGATGCACAGATCAAACCTTAAAGCAGCTCATTAATTTTGAATTGAGCTCCATTCATCAGCCCCCAGGCAGCGTTAAAACGGAATTTATGAGCTTCAACGGGAAACCCGGATCTGCAGTTGTTTCTCGTCAGTTTTTTCTTATCGGTGCAGCTGAGACTAATTCTGAATGCGACCAGGACTCTACATCAGCTACGAACCACCTCAAGTCGTGTCGTAAATACAAATCTTCTGCTTCTTTACTTCGTTTGATATCTTATCGGGCGTAAAGCCACATTTTATGAAGATGAAATGAACTGCTGTATCTGATACTGGACACAGTAATCTAAAGAGATACAACATGATCATATGATTGTGTCTAGTGATATCTACTGGTGTGAAGAAATATCCAGAAGAATAATGATATCATAAGTGTAGTTATTTAGAATAAAATTCCCCCTGAAGATTATCATTTATGCAAATAATCGATGCAAAGCACACGTAAGCACGAAGCCCTGCTCAGACAATAAGTACTGCAAACATTACGTTGATTAGAATTGCGAAGTCGCAGACACTTACACGCGTGTTCTTTGACGTAGCCAAAATTGGATTTTGTTTTTCTGCCTATGATGTTGCATATGTTAGCCTGGGTGCCATCCTATTTCTACCGGGGCTCCTACACTCGCTTCCCTCAAAAAATATTTTTTGAGGGAAGCGAGTGTAGGAGCCCCGGTAGAAATAGGATGGCACCCAGGCTAGCATATGTAAGATCTCATTTGATGCGGCTCATTATATTGTTTCTCACATGAACCACCCGATTTTTCTCAACATATATAGATAAAAGGATAGATAGAGAAGCACATAGGTACATAACTGAACATTAAATTTTCCAAACAGGTGAATCAAAAAGCTGGGTAAAACATCAATCTGGCGTGGCAACAGATACAATCTCTCTTTTGTTTTATGCTGGCTACAGGCGCCGTGGAATAGTAGCACCCAAGAACCAGATTTAATCATACATCGCCAGCAAAGGATTCTCGGTGCCGAGTTCACAGAGCAGTCAGACTTAAGAGCCCTTTCTGTAAACAGACTGGCCAACCAACCAACCAACCAACCAACCAACCAACCAACCAACCAACCAATCAACCAACCAACCAACCAACCAACCAACCAACCAACCAACCAACCAACCAAAGAAACGAAGAACAAAAAAAAACAAAAAAAACTTCAATAAGCAGCTCCTGTCATGGATGACAATGACATGCATGACATCCCTAACAGGCTTCAGCCAAATTCAAAGCGCGATATAAAGAGAACAGACCCTGGCACTGTCTACCCACAAAACACTGTGAACTATGATATCATGTCAATGGAGGTCCAAAACACGGTGAACCCTAATCAGATGTACCAGCAAAACACCCTGGCCCGAAATCCGATTCGTCCACAAGACAAACAGGACGAAAATCCGCTGTACCCGCCAAACAAAGTAAACCCCAAACCGAGAGCCAACCAAGATGTAGTTGACCCAAACCCGATGAACCCGCAGAATACAAGTCTGATTCCCAACTTGCAATGTCCTCAAGACGAACCGGGCACTGGTCCGAGCCGGGAGCTAAACACGTGGGTCAGACCCTCCCCTGAACCAGCTGATGATCATCACTACATCCGTCCAGATGCTGATAGGTGTCAGGAAGATGTTGATGATGAGGAGGATAAGGAGGATCATGATCTACCCACAAAAGTCGGTTCTGTATCAGAAAACGGACAGGTAACCGATAGCATCCCAGATGATGATAATCACAACATCCATCCGGATGCTGATGGGTACCAGAAAGATGCTGCTGATGATCTTGAAGATGATGATGAGGATAAGGAGGACCATGATCTACCCACAACAGTCGATGCTGTAGAAAAAAGCGGAAAGGTAACCGATAGCATCCCAGATGATGATGATATTCAACAAAATGCTGTTGTAATTGAGGAAAATGATCGTGGTGAATATAACCCATGCCATGCGACTGATGAGAACCTACAAACAGCATCTAACTGTTCTGGTGATGTTGACATCCAACCATATACTGTTAGGTCCCAGACAAATGCTAACAATAGCAGCGACCTACCCACAACACATGCAGCTACATCAAAAGACGTACATACAAGCGATGTCGCTATCCAAGACGACGATATGAAACCATACGCTGTTGCGCACGTCTTCCCGAATCCAACCTACTCAACTCACTGCAGCTCGTCCGCTTGCCAGGATAACACGGGGCTAAAGTTTCCCGAAGCCCATAGAGCAGACACAGCTTCAAGTACTGGACATGACAACGTGGCAAGACGTGACACGTCCGAGAACGAAGCTAACAGTCCAACCTCTGTTGCTGAAGACAGTAGCGTGCACGATGTACGACATTCTCCGAGGAAGCTTCATCGAAATCCAATGTACGACAGAAATGTCCCCCCACATCCGAATCCGGTGCCAAACGCTCGCCAACAAGGATCCTGCGGTAAGGCTGCCAGGCACTA
Source organism: Branchiostoma lanceolatum (assembly GCF_035083965.1). Classification (NCBI taxonomy): domain Eukaryota; kingdom Metazoa; phylum Chordata; class Leptocardii; order Amphioxiformes; family Branchiostomatidae; genus Branchiostoma; species Branchiostoma lanceolatum. The sequence goes on from NC_089734.1 coordinate 4,253,882, forward strand.
GGCACAGTGATTAATCTACGTTTATTTACTCATTGTGAAGACTAGGCTTACATGTAAATTCGACATTGTTTGATTTATTCTTAGTCATATTATGAATGTTTGATGTATGGCGTTATTTTATATGTGAATATCCCACTATATGTTAGATGGCACCCGACATCAGCAACGCTGCCTGGGTGACCTATGTATTGCTGTGTTGCAATTTCAATTGAATGAAACCAAACAAAATGTGACTGCTGTGATTTTTGTTCAGTCTTTACGTTGTGCCTGAAGGGTCTTGATGTGTTATCGATCCCACGCCCACCCCCCAAAAAGACAAGAATCTGTTTGTCTTCAAAATTCGACTTTGTTTGCGCAAGGAGCAGCCCCGCCCCTATGTAGCCAAGTTTGAAGAGGGTGGAACGATCACAGTAGTGTTCTTTTCGTCAAACTGCTGTCCCTTGTAAATGTTAGATACTGCTTGTATGCATTTTTGTTCACCTTTATTGTGACGGGGATTTAAACATGCTATGATGTTTCATTTTCAGGGTGTGGGCATCGCCAGATGTGCGTTACCGCGATAGCAGCTGCCATCCTGGTGGCCTTCATCATCGGGATGCTTGGCGGCATGAACCTCAGCGCTGGCATGGGGGATGTTCTAAACGTAGGAGTTCGTTTTTCCTTTCGGGCCTACCGCTAGCCTGAAGATATAGAAATCGTGAATACACGTACACCGCTTTGTGATATTTTTAACCAGTTTTTTCCAGTTAGATGTTCTAGTATTTATTCCGGTTCTGTCAATTCATTCTAGTGACACTGAAGAAGAGTGATGGATGTCACTAGAAATATCCGGAAGTAATCTTCGAATCTTGTCCAGTTTTAGAGACTGAAGCATATTTATGTTTAGCCATAAGTATGGCTAAACATATTGTTTTCTCTTATGTTTCTTCTTCTTCTTCTTCTTCTTCTTCTTCTCCTGTCAAATCTTCAAATCGATTCATCTCTGTCATTTTTTGACCAAATGACCTGAAATTTGGTACAGAGGTAATGTAGGCAAAAACCAATGTGCGTTCTTTTCCTTGTTTTGATATTGACCTTGAAAGTGATTTTATCGAGGTTTTTAAGCTATTTTTAGCATATCTTGGCCTCCTGCGCCCTGGTATTTCAACCGAATGACCTGAAATTTGCTGTATATGTGGCTTGAACAAATATTTAAAGGACTACATTCCCATTTTTGGCATACATATATTCAAAACGATTTATTTTGGGCTTTCTTGACAATATTTGCCACTTCTGTCACTTTCAATACTACATATGACCTACAGGTCGTTGACCCCGAGTGCCTTGCACCTGGCCAAGCTGGAAGTTTGCTTACGAGGAGGAAAGACCGGACATAAACATTTAACGTGATTATCGGGAAAACACCATGTTCCCTTAAACTCAGTGGTTAAATTGCAGTTTAGGAAATTTTATAACAGAAAACAAGTTAAATCAATGATTTTGTGAATGTTTATTCTAGCATTAGTTATTCCAGATATTTTAAAACTCCAAATTCTTCAACACAACACGGGAGATCGTTTCTCCTCAGACTGGCGCGACACTCCTGTCAAAATTGATTGATGATCTCTCTCTGCCGCCGACTTCATACATGATCAAAGGCGGGTGGTAGGCGGTGCGCGGGGAAACGTAAACATATAATGTAGCGAAGTGTTGCACAAGGAATTCTCACGCTGAGGGGTACATGAAATAATGCTTACAAAATAGACCTCTATGAATCGGGCTACATTCAGCAATGGTAGACGGATTCGGGGCATGCCGCGCAAAACACATGGTCTCACTGGGGACAGGCGTTTTGGTCCGGCACGTTGTCGCAGCGGTGCGTCGCCGCTACGCGATCGAAAGCACGCCGCTGTCTGTCTCGGACCAACACGCGTCTCCCGTGATGTGTAGCGTCCACCACCAGGCCTTCCTACATGTCCTACGTACGGGCGTATGGATCGTAGAATTCGGCAAAAAAGGAATGATTAGGCCAGTAGAGTCAGTCCCCGGTAAGGTCAATGATTCGCCCCTTTGCGCTAGCTTGTAACGTTAAATGAATGTACCCTCTGGTGGCCAAACTTCACTGACAAACTTTCTCCCTATTATCATCATGAGCTTGCGTTAGTCTGGTACTAGTGACTATTATGTGCCGGGAATGTTTATCTATCGCACGCCTTGGAAGGAAGTTCAGCCATGATAAATGGTCGGCCGTTGCGAAAATTTGGAATCCCATGCTGTTGATTTTCGTGATTGAATCTGTAAGAAAATATATTTTCATGTCGTTCATGTTTTTGGGACGGACGCCGGGACGGGGTGAATTTTTTCTATCATTTTCGTCCCGTTAGTAATGCAAATCGAATCGTGTTGCACAAGAGGCAAAACACTAAAAACGTGGGTCTTGTGGAGTGTTTTGGAGCGGGAAAATGCCGGATATTAGCGGTGCCGAACAGTGTACATCGTCGCGCGCGGGTGACGCTCCGTCAAAACAAATCCGCTGGTGGTCTAGCGCGGCCACCGAAAATAGGCAGAAACACACAGGAGGACTTAGCACCTTCGTTTATGAGGGCAATTGTGAAAATCTTTTGTTACAAATTGTTCGAACATTGAAACATTTGGATAGATGGTTTGAAACTGTTCTAAATAAAGAGATTTTTGTGTAGTTACGTTCGAAATGTTTCCAACGTATGTGAAATAAGTTCAAACATGTTATAAGTTTCAATTCTAATTGTTTGAACACTTTAGAACTATTGTGACTTAGACATTCTTTTAATCAAAATAGTTCAAACATATTACAAATATTATACTAAAACCCTCTCGGTGACTTGGAATTGACTCAAATATGTTGGTCATTTCCTTCGTCTCCTGTCAAATCTTCATATGTATACTATGGAAAACTTCATTCTTCCCTGGGGTTGATCTTTTTTAATTCAATTTTGAACTGGGTTGATTATGCGCAAGAGTGTAATTTTCAGCGGATATTTTTCGACTGGTTTACATGGAAATGGCACGGAATATCCCATTCTTGCAAGGGGAGGATTCTTTAATTATTTTTCAATTTTGAGCTGGAATGATTATGAAAAAGTCCATTTTTTAGCAGAAGTGTATTTGTTAATCAATTAGTGGATATGGTTGTGGACTGGTCCATATTGTGTTGAGGTGCTACTGGAAGACTCAATTTTGGACTGGGGTGATTCATTTTTTTAGTGCAAGTATTTTAGAATGGTCCATTGTTATTTTGGGAGAGTCCATTTTTTGCATGGCGAGGAGTATGGCTAAACATGCTGTATTTGCTCGCAAATGTTGCCTTTCTAGTTAAGTATTGTAATACCTGGATATCTAACTTTCATAAACACAGCACTTTGTTTAAATATTTTGCTACAAGGAGAAAAGTTGAATAGAGTTAGAAAAAGGGACAATAACTCTATTTATACATTTTCACAGGCTGGATCTACCAATGGGTTTTCGGAGAAAGGGGAACCGACAGAGTCTCCAATCTACAAAACCTCGCCTGGTGCCACACTGCTATCAGCCCCCAACGACACAAAAGGTGCCATATTGACATCAACCACCACCATCTCAAAGGGTGTTACACTGCCATTAACCTCCGACAAACCACGAGATGTAACACTTCCAGCAACCCCCAAAAGCCCACACGGTACTACCGGGTAGTTCTTTGTTCAGTTGCTATGTTTGCGAAAGTGTTACACATCAATTTACACTTTACATGTATACACTAGAATTGCTTTCACCAGCTTAATGTTGCGTTGGGTATGTGATGTCACCATAATCATGTACAAAGCAACTTATCCAATAAAGCATCCCGGCACACCTTTTCATAAAAGAGTTATTTTCATAAGAGTGTTTTTTCTCTAATGTCTGCTAAGGAATAATTTAGAGTGATGCATATTGTCGTATGTTTTAACATCTTGTCATTAGTTTTTATTTTGTTTGCAGGATGCAGTGGTCATAACATGACATCGGAGATTACCATTGGTAAGTTTGGATCAGACCCCGGAGCATTTAAAGGTAACCGCGGAGTGGCCGTATCTGATGGCAATGAAATATTTGTAGCTGATTTGTTCAACGTTCGAATCCAAGTCTTCGACATGACGGGATGCTATCTCAGACTGTTCCCGACAGTAGTGCCGGGAAAAGAGAGAAAGGTGATGAGCGCTACAGACGTTGCCCTCGACGGCGATGGTCATCTGTGGGTGGTTGGCCAGCCAGACATTTCCAGTTCTGACGTGCATGTAGTTCAATACAGTCGTCACGGCCAGCCAGCGACCACATTCGGTATCAATGTCTGCAAGAGAAGAAAATTGCATCCCAGCATTGCCTTTAACGTGCGCGACAACAAAATCATCGTGACTGCTACGCCGAACATTTTAGTTTTCCACCCGAACGGCTCGTTGCATCAAGCTTTCAATGGCGGCCATAATGTGCTCCTCTGGTTCGTCGCGTCAGACGACGAATCAGGACGCATCCTCGTCACGGACCATCATAGCAACGTCCGGGCGTACGATCTGTCCGGACGGTTGTTGTCAACGTTTAACCGCTTCGAAAGTGGTAAATGTCAACTCTGTCAACCCCACGGCATTCTAGTGGACCCCGCGGGTCACATCATTGTGGCGAACCAAGACAAACACCGGGTAGACATGTTCACAAGCCGAGGGGAGTTTGTCCGAACTGTGGCTAACGTCACATCCCCCAGCGGTATTGCCCTGGGTCCGGATGGACAGTTGGTGGTGTGTAACCAAGACGACAATACTCTAACCATCTTTCCGCGCAGGATTGTATTTCCGTAATGTAGCACTAGTCGCTACAAGACACTGGTAGTTGCAGGATATTGCCAAAAGTTACTCTCCAAGGAGAGTGTTTGATCGGGGGGTTAGGATAGTCTCTACCAGACTAACTACGCCGGCTACAGGGAGAATATTTGCCAGGGTTTCATTTGAAGGCGAGATGTGATCTTCACCATGGACTGGCTAATTATTCCTTTTTCCGACGAATTCTACGATCCACACGCACGTAGGAGGGCCTGGTGGAGGCTAGGGCTAGGAGTGCCCGGGATTTTTAACGCTGTCCTCCCTTCGGAAACGTTAAAACTCCCGGGCACTCCTAGCCCTCTGTTGGTCTATGGTCACGAGTGGCAGATAGCTTTTCGGGTTGGGGAATGAGTGGTGTTGATTTGGGCCCCCTAGCGACCTTTCCTGGAACTGTAGGACTTCGAATTCATTTAAATGACGTCGGATGGTACACCTGCAGTAACAGCAGTAGTCCAATTACTGTCTATATAATGATATATGCTATTGGTAGAGGTAGTACATTTCCATTGTGTGTTTGGTCTTTAGAAGATCTTTTATCATCTCCGTGAAAAATGGAAGACTTGTTTTGAGTTAGTCTGCGTGTCTGTCTGTTTGTGTTTCCGGATATCTATTAGCCAGCATAAGTTCAGAACCACTTGATGGATTGTGATGACATTTGGCACGTGGGTACGTCTTGGGAAGACAAAGGTCAAGGTCGACTTTGCACCCTCTGATGGCTGTAATTGACACTGCAGCAGAACTTCAAGTTTTTGTGTCTTTTGACCTGGACCTGCTATGATCTTTATTTTTTGTGGCAGGCTGTAGCCTGCCGCGTATGTTTTTACTGCCCAAAGTATACAAACAATGCATTAGAAATACAACAATCAAAAACGTATCATCATTTCTGATTCGGTATCTTTATTTTCTGTCACATTTTTTAAAACATTTCTTTTCTGTCATGCAGCGGTATTTGTAGGTAACATAACACATTCCGTTACCTTTTTTTATTCCATATCATACAGATGTTTATGAAGCGTTCCATACATACTTCATAACTTCATATTTCCTCTGATGCTGCAATATATTTCGGCATAATTTCATTATTATTCTCGTACACGTTTTATTGTCCCATTGTCATTTTCGTATTCTATTAATTTTTCGGTCACACTTTTTTGTAACATTTTGTAGCCATTGGTGCATGCTGTATTGACGGTACGATCATTTGCATTCTGAAGAACGCGGCTGCTGCGGATGTCCTAACGCCGTCCGCTGTTCCAGTAGACGCTTCTCCACCAACGGCCACCGCTTTCTCTCCGTATAAACCGCACTTCGCTTGGATACAGACTGGCAGGTTCCGCCACTATTATAATGATAGAAATAATGATAAAAACATTGTTACATCCGTTAAGAGAAGTATTGTTACCTCCTTGAATACGGAGGTTTGCAGTCAGTTGGTGTGTTTACTTTTGACAAACATTTAATCCTTACACACAACGTAACAAAAATTGCTACGGGGAGCTTTCGAGACGAACTATGTCTCTTCGTCAACCCGGTGTTGCTATGAGGTCTCAGTTGATGTGTTTGTTTGTTTGTGCGTAGTGGTGTGTGTCTTTCGGAAGTGGTGCTACATTTCAGCAATTGGCATTTGAATGCATGGTAGGTCGATGCCACGGGAAGTTAGGTCAAAGGTGCAAGAAAGGTCCCAGAAAGGTGACAGTAAATGGAATTTGGCGCAAGGTCAGATCAGTTTCCCCCATGCACCCTTTGCAGTCTTTTGTCCATAAAGTACAATAGTGAGTCAAAAAGAAATGCGCGTGGTTGTATAACGAGTTAATTTTTTTTATCGAATGGGATGAAATTTGGCACAAAGGCACATTGTTATGTAATTATATACTTGCACATTGACACAAGTAAAATACATATTTCAGCAGTCGAAATCATCACATCAAACAATGTTTTTACTGAGCAGGAGGAAGAGCTGTTTTTATAACAGGTTCATTTTTTCATCGAATGGGATGAAATTTGGCACAAAGGTACATTGTTATGTAATTATATACTTGTACATTAACACAAGAAAAAAGATCTGCAGTTTTGATTTTAGCAGTCAAAATTATCACATTAAACAATGTTGCTGAGCAGGAGTATGAGCTGCCATTTTGCGCAGAGTTGTTACCGTACCCTGATTCTGTGTCCGCTCGGGCGCACGTGAGCCCCTCCCCGCAGGGACAGCGCCAGTACACCCGCTTCCCCGGGAACGGGTACGGCAGGATGTTACCGGAAATATGGCACTGATCGTTCTCCTGGCCCATGTCCTTACAAACCTGCAGTAGCAAAGATTTGTAAATAAATGAATGAATGATTGAATGATTGAATGATTGAATGAATGAATAAATGTCGTAAACAAAGACTGATGAACTTTTGTAATTGTGTTAATTTGTTTTATTAGTCAAGCAAAAACAAAGGAAAACAGTGACAACGCACAAGCTTAAGAACTTGAGTTTGTAAGCGTCATCATTACAATTTTAAGGATAAATACTGACAATCACAAAAAATGTAGTAAACGTTATTGATAGGTGCAAGTCAAAGCGACTAGAAATCATCGGCCATTAAGATCATTGAAACACCTCCGAAAGATCATAATATTTAAGAACTTGGGGATCACTTAAAAAATCATTGAGACATTCTAGAAGACATCGGGTGGAAATCGTCTAGTGCTCAATTACAGACTGTTGCCAAATTTGTGGACGCCCAAATCTTTCAACGGTTGCGTCTCCAACCAAGGTTGGTTGTTTGGGGAGTGGGAGCTGGATTGGGAGTAGCCTGATCGAGACCCACCATACTTGAATTCTTTTGATGGCATCCAAGCAGATATGGCTTTCCAGATATTGGATTTGATTCTTAAAATGTATAGTCGGTTGGCCCAGACAAGTTTTAAAGACTAGTCAGCAACCTCAACGACCAACTCCCTTTGCTTACAACAAACTCCCAACTATGGTTCGGAGATGGTCGGGAGGCCATGGTCGAGTACATGTGTGACGGGCTTTAACGAGATGGAAGGAAGTTGTGTACTTTTTTTAATTTTTTTGAATATTTCTTTGTAAAAAAAACAGATTTATTCACAATATATATCAATGTTACAGAAAGGTATGTTGGTATCTTACAAGCCTAGTATATTACACTTGTTACAGTGTTGGCACCAAAGACCCGTAATATGTGTTACTGTACATATACTGGCAGGATGGTTCAAGATTAAACCACATAAATTGTGTACTTACAAACACTGCTGATCCCGGGTTCCATCTTACACAGCACCCTCCGCCACGAGCCGCGATACAGTCTTCATCAGATGTACATGCCTGGTACAGAAATACAAAAATATCAATAAACATTAATTCTTTGGTTCCATTTCCAATCCGGGGCCCGGACGGGCAGCTTGTGGGAACGAAAAATATGATAGAAAAGACAACAAAAGACACAAAACGTTAAAAAATTACTCCTGACCATATATTGCGTATTTTTTGGATATACATTTCTTATCTATCGTTTTCGTAAACGGCCGGCCGGGCACCGGATTGGAAATGGGACATAAAAGCATAATTAGGTAATGTATTCGCGGTGCAATGGCCAAGTGCTGTAAACAAAGGGCCCGGTCGCTTCCATCGTACGATCGCAGACAAAATCGCATTCTTAGGATAGTCGTGCATGTGTCGTAGAAAATCTATCTGTATATTGTTACTGAAGAAAAGGCTGTCTTAGATTCTTGTCAGCGATTGGTTCTGTCACAGCTTGAAAATTCTAAGGCATCGAAAACGAGCGACGGCCTACTATGAAAGTAGCTGCGCCAAAAGTGACCAAGGTGCGGCCTCAAACTGACTATATAGGACTACTTTTACCTTTACCTCTTACTACATTAGCAAGTCATCATTGACTCAGAAGTGAGTGAATCTATTCTTGCACGCGGTATGATTTTCATGACTTTTTTCATAAAAATACTTTCATGAAAGCAGAAACAAAGGCCCAGTCTAAAATCACGGGAGCGCGAACAGCAGGCGACAAGTTCTAGTTTTAACAAGATATCATCGCACCCCGAAATTAAACGAAATAACGAACACTTACCCCAGTCACAGTAATCGCAGTGGTTCCTCCAACAAGGTAGATACACACGAGCAGCAAAAATAGACAGTTGGAAAACATTTGTTGGCAGTAACTAAAAAATACTTCTAGATCTCACTGCAAAAGACTTACTTTTCCCACCGTCGTAGTACAAAACTCTCAACTGAGAGAACATATCGGCTCTTGCTTATATAAGCTGGTGTTAACAAAAGGTTAGGAGGAGGAAGACTTTGAAACTTTGGGTATGAAGAAAGCTCTCTTTGAACAGCTTTCGAGTAATCAGTAACATTTCACTCCCCGGTTGTCAACAAGCCACGGTTTAAGCAGCCGGATTTGTTGGCGGTTGATAAAGAAAGGTGATATTTAGTTAAGCCGTAACACCGGGTAGAGCAGCTTTAATGTCTGGTGGACCCGTTAGACAAAAACGCCGCTACAGATTCATGTAAATCCTGAAAAATCCATGTGACGCAGAGAAAGTGGTCCTTACTGTGGCGCATAAAGAAACACACATAAGCATCTTTTATCCTGTATTGTAAAACACTCACACAAAGAGTCACAACTTCCTCCTCAGGGTGCTTAGTTTGCTCGCCTTCTTATTCCTTGCGTTCGGCTCTGTCGCTGTCAATCATCTTCGGTCATTTAAGAGTGAAAGTATTAGATGCGCTACAGGCGGATGATGGCTAGCTACTTGCCACAGACGGCGCGCTGTTGCCTTGGCCAGCTTCCCTGCTTTAGTAACGTCATGGATCGCACGAATTTTCCAAAGAACGATGTGGACGATTTTTCGAAAATTAAGTTCATAGGCTGTCAGCTGTCCGACATAGAGTAGCGTGCGGCAAAGCTGACTTTGTTATATGGATGACATCGAAGATGATGTAAATCATACAAAGAAGCTGCAACATGAGCAAATATGTGCTGTAAACTGCAAAATAATATTAGAAAACGGATACTATCGTCTTATAATACATCTTTCTCTATCAAAAAACGTACTGATTTTTGTCGTCAACGTATTCCTTGCCAGAAATAAAGAATCTATCATTTGGCATACCATGTTCTGTGTGTCCAGCCATTTCTTCAACTTTCCTGACGACTTAGATTTCACCATGCATGCAACTTTCTTGACCCATTTTTTCGCACGCTCGCATCAGTGTTTGCGTGCCGAGATAAAAGACGGCATCCATATAATGAAAACAACGTGGCCTTAGGTAACGCAACGAATATCCTCCGCAAACCGTGGGTGGTGGAGTTATCAACAACAAAGGAAAGTCAAAGTCGTCGACGTAACAGTTCTTTGACAAAACGTAACAGTCTTCACGTAGACCAGACAGTCTAAAGCTTTTCTCCGAAACTCCCACTGAGGTATAAGTTCATCTTCTTAACCTTCTCCCTGCTGCCTAACTCCGTAACCAATAAGGATTTGGGTGGCAAACGGCTACTTCAGAGTACTAAAGGTTAACTTTAACTTTAAGCAGTTTTCTTTCTTTGTAGCCCGCTCTTTTTTCAGTTGAAAGCCAGCATTTCCAACTATAGACACTACACAGAACGGATAAGGTTTAACAGATGATAAGAATTTCGTCATAAAAAGGCGTCATCGACATTTGTGTTAGCTTTCATCATACCTTTGACGCTAGGAGCACAACTGTGAAAGCTTTATAATGATGTTAATTCTCCATTTATCGAAATGCAGCGGATCCTAGAGCCACTCACACCTAAATCCTGTGGCTTTCCGTGACTGGTTGTACACTCGAACAAGACCAGGAAACCGCGCGCGGATACCTTTCGTTACTGAGAAACCAACGACGTGATGGAAGAGGAACGCGTGGAGCGATGTATGTCTCTAGGTTGCAGTGGCGTTGTGCTGGCGTAACGGCAAGTTCAGAATCCTGGGTTCCAGGTTTCGTGTCCTATGACATACCACATGGTGTTGTGCCCTTGGGAAAGGCACTTTACATGACTTTAGCCACTCCACCCAGGTGTAAAAAAATGGTTACCCGACCTCGGCGGTGGAAGGAGAGGGCTGGGATCCGCCTATCAATATCATGCCCTAGACATAACAACAACCCACTGCCATTACGGCATCAAAGAGGTAATGGGACTACCTTTACCTTTCTTCGGGTTACTCCATATGTTCAAAACACCCTAATGTTCCTACACCTCCTAACTCTGACCCTAACATATATCGGGCTGCCGGAACGTAGGGCGGTGTCGAACATAGGGGCACACCCGAGTTTATTTTGGGTCTCAATTCGAGTTTGCACACCCTCAAGTCTAGCGACCGTCTCTTCCAAGAAATACTTCTGAGTCAGAACAACTGTGTATGGGGATGAAGGATATCCTTCTAGCTATAAGAACAACCGAGTTTCAGTTTCTTCAACCCCTCAAAGTTTATTACATTTTAGGAGAAATGTATTTTCTCGTCAAAAATGATGCGAAAATTGGGCATTCACGTGGAAATAAACTCATTACATATAGTTTGGCCCTTAAAATGACTGATCTTGTCGGAAATGTGGCAAAAATCAATGCGCGCGCTGATGTCATCCATAAAATTCAGTTGCTATGCCCAAATGTGTTATTGCTGGCATGCCACCGGCATTTGGATCAGCCAAAGGGGTTTGAGTTTATTTCAAAACTTTGTTCCTACATCTCCAAAACATGGTATATACCAACGCAGACGAACTGTCAAGCTGACATCTGGGTTACCTTTCATCACGGCACTGGTTAATGCCCCAATCATATCATTGACGCCAGCAGCTCAGATCACAGGCGGTAGGCAAAGGAATTGTCGTTGAATAGCTGCTGAAGTTCCGATCGTGACAAAGTACTCGGCGCGGGGATCGCCCGTGCCGAGCTTCCGAGCGAAACCCGAAGCGGTGCCGAAGGCCGAAGAGCCGAACAGGGTTCGGTGTTCGGCGGAGCCGAACTCTGTCTGAGCGAGCCCCGTAGGGTCTTTGAAAGTAAGAGGTAATTAGCAAAGGACGACGGGAGAAACCATCCCCGCTAATGAGGGGGGGAGGCATTTCCGGAGTGAGCGACGGGAGAAACCGTCTTCGGGAGCATTTGAGCGAAAACATGTACCGCGGCGGTTACCCAACATAAATACCGTAGCCTAAAGCCCGTGCTCAGATATGAAAGTTTTCACACCACTTTATGGTTCACTTAGCCCAAATCTCGCGGATCACTGTCTCGGGGATACGGTAAGAGGGTTTTCTACTGTCAAAACCCCACCAAGTAACGGTTGCCATGGAAACGGTGTGGTGTTTACCTTTCTCGGAAGCCTGCGATTAGCCATAGAAGAGCTTTATGCTGTTCAAGTCATAATGGCACAAAATCAAAGAGTTCTGAAAAAAAATGCCCAGTCACTGAGGGAGTCACCCTAGTAGACGGTTAAGAAAACATAAAGGTCTAGTATTAAAACGTTACAAAGAAATGCAAAGCAAACAGGCCTTTGGCAGAGCGAATCTGCGAATTGATAACTAGCAATTTTTCACACAAAAAGCACAGAGCCAGGCACCGAGAAATAAAGTTGTACTTTCAAACGGAACTCAGAACAATACTCCATGCCATTACAACTTGCCGGGCGCGGTCATTTTGGTCGTATACGTAGGCCGTCTAGTACGAAGTAGGACATAACAAGACACCGACTAACATCTAAGACATTATTTTCCGACAACTAGATAAATGAATAAAAAATAGATACACTGAGTTTTGTACGACAAATCCCAGGAACGACATCGGTTCGCGATCGATCGTACGACGAATCATGCGAATGTGACTGGGTCAGCCGAAGCTTTACTTGTCCGACCAAACACTGTACGTGTCGATCTGCCCAATGTGTGTTGTGTCTTACCCCAAAGCAGCGGCAGTAGAGGTATGGGGGTCTCATGGCTAGATTCAACTGTTGTATCATATTTTGTGATCGCCTCCCAACATTGGCCACGCGGCACCGTATCATCCGAACTTGATATTTTTTTTGCCGGCAGATTTGTTTGAACTAGGTTGTCATAACGATAGTGGCCTCAACAATCAAGTCATCGTTAGCCTGGTATTATGATTTCACAAAGTATATCCCACTACAAAACGCCTTGTGATGTCACAAAACAATGGGGCTTCTACGGTTTGTGACGCAACACTTAACATACACACAGAACATGTTTGAAAAGCGCCCTCTGTACTACTCGGTCAAAGGTCACTATTTGTGTACAGTGGCCGCCATAGTTACGGGGGGAGTTGGTGTGGTATAGATTTTCGCCGAGACCGTATCTTTTCCTCGTTTTCTGGATAGAATTTCTTCAGTTTGGTTACAATATAAACAGACGAACAAAAAAATGAGCAGCAAACTGGCGGTGAGGCCGTCAAAGAGAGACCGGCCCAAGAGTTCGGGAAGGCGGAAGAATCGAGACGGCACGCCCGACAAGTTAAACTCCCCACAATCGAACACAATGGAGGACGAAGAAGGGCCCGCTAAAAACGTCATAAATGGCGAAGACATCCAGGCCTTACAGATAAGGTGAGAAAAAAGCGTCTTAGGGATTCAAGACGATGTTATTTGTACCCTTTTAACAACTGTTACGGTCAAAACTTCTTACCAAACAAATGCGTAAACATACAGACCCGTCCGCCATTTTGTCTTCATGGATTTTGATCGTACTTTCCATAAACTTGAATTCTGACTTTTTTGATAGGTCATACTTATCGGGGAAAACGTAATTTTTGTTCAGAAAGTTAAGGGAAATTTGTCGGATGATTTCGACCAAGTTAGAATTAATTTTTGGATGTGAAAGTGGTTTTGAAAGATGTCACAATGCGGTCGCTACGGAACGAAGGGTATATATAGGGGTTTGGCCTACATTCGGGACACAAAAAATTGAAAAGAACTTTTTATCTCAAGAAAGACAGAGTAATGAAAAAATAAGAAACACTGTGACGTCATGAATATGAAAAGAGGGAAATGTCGATGTTATTCCAGAACATCGGATTTAAATAATCTAATATGGTTTTGTGACAATTCCCTTTCTTTGTTTACCAACAAATGTAGTTTGTCAATTGTTATTTAAACACGTTGGTACCTTATTTCACAGTAACCTACAATTTAACAATAATGTTGCAAACTGTATGTAAGGGACCTTCTTATGGCTAAAAAGTAGTTGAACTTTTTATCTGCCATTTGGTTCATTTTATGTATCTCATGTATCTATTGTAAGAATCAACTTATAAATAATTGAATGAAATTGTATTGTTTCAAATTCAGATTACAAGTATGTAAATTGAAAAAAAAAACTGCTTCACCCAATCACCCATTCTTTCACTAACTCACTCACCGTCTATCTTCTTTTAATTTATATTTCAGGGAAGAAGACCTGACTAAGGTCCGGGTTCCCAAACCTCCCCCTGAGACTGAGCGCACCGCTCGGTCCAACCGGATCATGGTCAAGCGTCTTCGCGGGCCGGACGATCCCGCTAGAATCAAATTCCGACAGATCACGATCGCCCGCCCAGCACCCTACGATGCACCAATCAAACCCACCGATTTCTTGGGGGCGGGTGAGTTGACTTAAGTCTTAGTGACACTGTCAATCACTTTAGTTGAAACAAACTTATGAAAGGCTAGACGAATAATATTCCTTGATTGTTTGATGTTTTTAAGGAAACTTTTTAGTTGACAACTATGCTAAGAAAATTGTAAGGAAACTCTACTACTACTAAGTGACACTAAATTTAGTTTTGTTTGTAATAATCGTTTTGTGCGTGCTTAATGACAAATATGAAATGGTTTTCACCATCTGAATATAAAGGAGGTACAAGTTCTTTAAGTATTCGATATTTGGACCTTCTTGGTCTGTGCGATTGAAGTAATGTACACTATTCAAGTTCCACCAGCTTTCAAACCAAATCCTTCAGCCTTCAAAATTAACAGACTCTACGAAACAGAAAAATACCTTCAGTAGGCTAAGCTAGAGAATCATCAAACTTAATGAGTCATATGTCATAATCAATGATTTCTAATTTTCTCAATGTTTGTGCAGGTGGTCCAGGGTTGGACATGACTGGTGACATCTTGGCTCACACCATCCTGGGTTCTGTGGACGACTTTAAACAGGAGGCCGTGGCCAGGGGGGAGGAGGACGAGGTGTGTAGTCATGTATAGTTAGTTTGTTGTTATAATTAGGAAGTGTTGTATTAACCCCATTGATAAACACTCACTTTGTGTTGTTTATTCCTCCCTTATTCCTTTGAATTCCCAGTTTCAAAATCTTCCTGACGGTCCATGCCTTATGGCATGCATACCGTATCAAAATTACATTTCTTTAAGTTAGACACAAAGGAAAACTTAAATCCCCTTGTTACAATCATATGATTATGTTTAATTTCTAGTACACTTGCAACTTGCAAGTATATGTGTAATGTTGACTGTTTTAGCCCCTTTTCTCCACTTTTCACTTCATCACTAAGTGGTTATCATTTTAGACAGTGTTGAAAGTTTTTTTTAAACCCCAAAAATATAATATTGATAATTTTCTTGGATGCAAAATATATGTCAGGTTGAAATTAAAAATCCCTGCATTTCAGTTCACAAAACATTCAAAAAAAATTAAAGCGGCCATTTCCTTTTCCTAGGTCCTTCCACCAGGCATAAACCTGGACATGACGACCGCAACATCACCTTCCATCAAGTATGAGAAGAAGAAGAAAGAGCGGACGGCGCGCAAACCTGCAGAAGACGAGAGCAACGCCCTCCGCAACTGGGAGAACAAGATGCGCGAGCGGAAGCGCCAACAGGGATACATCTCCAAACTCCTGCAGCGCTCCACCGACACGCTTCTCATGAACCAGAGCGAGAACTACCGCCAGACGCAAGAGGAGCGGTACCTCATTGATCGCACCATGCCCTCCATCAACTACGGGAAGGGGTATCGCGTCGGGAGCGAGTTCTGGAAGCAACACGAACGGCTCGGCGACGACCTTTCGGGCCTAAACATGACGCTGACGCAAACCGAGAGAGGGTACCCCCCGCCCTTTGAGCACGTGGCCAAGCCCAACTTTGTGAAGAGAGAAACGGGTCTACAAGGCCAACCCACCAAGTCTACCGCCAGTTTTCAGTGGGAGCGATCAGGCTACCTGAAGACTCGCCAGAAGCAGCTTCAGCCATTTATGGAGGAGCTGGTCCCGGCACGACCTGATCTGGAAAACCTGGAAATCATTGGCACCAACAAGGGAGTCCTGACGGCCATCGACGACGAAGAAGACATGGATGGGTTCGACATGCCAGAAGATCACAAGGAGAACGTCAGGCCAATGGAAACAGCAGACACAACCAACGACCCCCTAGCAGCCTATCCAGACAGGTTTGAGGAACCGATTGTGGGCCCGGCAATGATCGTCGGTGGTCACTATGCCTTGTGGACGGGGGACGACCACTCTGAGAAGGGTGGTGTGGGCATCTCTTATAGGATCGCCTTCGAAGCCAACACTTCGCAGAGGAAGCTGCAGTTTCTAGAGCTGACCAACAACGGCACCACCGCGGTCTACTACAACTGGAGGAAGATCCCCATCAAGAACGCCTTCGACTGCAAACCCCCCGACCCCGTGCAGCGCTTCTACTTCAACACCAACAGCGGAGTCATCCTGCCGGGAGACGGGATGAAGTACCCCTTCGTCTTCAAGTCGCAGAACGCTGGCATCTTCACCGAGCTGTGGGAGCTACACACGAGCCCGGTTCTCTGCGGCGGGGCTGCCATTCAGATCACCCTCCGCGGCGTCGCCATCCAAGATGACGTCAACAAGGAGTCTCGCGTGAGACTCGAACAGGAGCTTGCCCACAAGGAGGCTGTGTTGGGGGTGAACGACATACTGAACAGCATCCTCGAGGGTGTGCGAACGCCAGAGCGGTCGCGGTCGCCACTAGACGCTTACATCACCGAAGAAGAGATCTTCCAAAGGAAGAACGAGGGAGTTAAGTGGAACTTTGAAGCCGTACAGAAGGTCCAAGAGCTCTACAAAGAGCTGTACCCTGAAGAAGAAAGAGAGGCCCAACAGTGGGACCTTTCTTTGGATAATCTCAAGAAGCAGATGCTCGCCATCGAGGAAGACGACCAGAGGGAAGACTTTTTGAAGCGCATGAACGATATTGTAATGGAGATGTCCGTACCGATGCCTGTGCCGACCCAGAACGTTATGCGCCAAGTGACCTATGAACTCTTGCAGGATACCATAGACAACATGGCGGGTGCTGCAGCTGTCATCTGCGGCGTGTTGGGCATGCCCGAGCTCCACACCGAGCCTGTTCACGTCGAGCCAATCCACAAAATCCAACACAAGAAGCCGGAAAAGGACAAAGAACCTGACAAAAAGGACGCCAAGAAAGACAAGGGTAAGGACGACAAAAAGGGCGGGAAGAAAGACAAGGAGGAGCGGCCCAAAAGTAAAGGCGGGAAGAAGGATAAACCAGCGGCCACACCGAAGAAGGAGACCCCCGCAGCGCATCCACCAGTGGAACCACCCAAGGAGAAAGAGCCACCGGTGCCGTCTGTGTACGATAGCGTTGATCCGGAGCTACGACAGAAGTGGCGCGAGAAAATGTACGCCCAGACGTACAACTTACTGGAAAAGATGTTTGACAAAATGACTATGGTGCATGAGGACATTGAAGAAACAAAGGCTAAAGATGCAGCCCCAGTAGTTTTCTAAACAAATTATACATGTTCATTAACTTCTGATTATAGTTACTCCTACAATAGTACATAAGAGTATTGTGGATGAATTCAATAGTCAAGAAATTCAATACTCCTGTACAGTCTAGTTGAAAAATTACGCAGTTTCTTGTAGTTAACTGTTGTATTGTGCCTATTAAATAATTCAACTTTAGAAAGCAGTTGTCAGTTTATATATCTTTTCTGTTAACAATAAAATATATTGTCAGATGGTTCACTGTTAAGATATTGCACTGTTTTGCAAAATTGCTACTATTTAGTAGTTGGATGAGATTGCCATATAAATGTATTTGCAATCTGTATATTCTGTGTCATTCTTTTTTCATGACAGCCAACCATATATATGAGGACATGGAAATATAGGTTACATCCATGAATTACAAAACAGAAACATTGCTGAAAATGGATCCCCAGCATGCTACTAGCCAGTCGTGATCAAATTGGAAGTACTGGTTCATATAAAGGGGATTATGTTTCATCCAATGTGTGGTGTGAGAGTGTGTACGTGTGCTTTATGTGCTTGAGCCCCCGACTGTGCGATCAGATCTTGAGGACAAGTGAGAAACCTTCATAATTTTGCCCCCTAATATCTGCTTGGATATTACCGGTATGTGTGTAAGCAGCCTATACTCAGTCTATATTACTAGGAATAAACTAAAATGGAATTTCAAGATTTTTACTTGTATCACAAACACTTATTATTGAACAAACAGAGCAAGACAGCGGAAGACATGAAGTTTTATTTTATTAACATACCAGAACTTATCTTTTGTACATCATCCACAATATCAAGAACAATGACAGCAAATGAGAAAAATGTATGACTAGGAGAACTTCAAAACAATCATGGACACAATTTGCATGGCATGATTTTGGATTCAAAGATATATGCCAGAAAGCAAAGTCTCCTGCTAAAAATATCCACAAGTCCTCAGGGTTGATGCGGTTGAGTGAATCCTTAGTGCTTGGAAGTAAAATGTTGACGATGTATACAGCAGCCTTTCTTCTGACTTTTTAGGATGCTCCTAGATGACAGCTTATGTATTTCTGGAGTGATGTTTGCTGTGAGTTCTACGATGTTATGCCCACAGGATGCTGTAGATGAAAAGAAAATTATAGGAAAATTGCAATTGAGTAAGCACAATCTAACATCTCACTGAAGGATAAATTGCATTAGGAATCGTGGAAGGGCCTATGGAGCTAAAGGCACACTAGCAACTATGGCAACTACTGTATACATGTAGCTCTGTGTCTCTGAATTAAATATACCAACAACAAAAATTCAATTCATCATCCCATGGAAGATAAACTTATAAAGCAGTCAAAGTTCAATTGCCAGCACTTCAGAAGTTATCAACACACTGGGATTTGATTTTAGATCATGGAAATTTCTATGTTCAGTTTTAACATGTATGGTAAATTGCTTTGCATCATAATCTTATGTTCAATAAGTATAAACTATGAATAAGTTGAACTTGAATATACTGTCAGTCTCTAAGGCAGTGTCCCTGACAACAAGCAGATGTTTGACACACTCCCTCATCACACACAAGACTAAAGGCTACAGTAATGTTACTTCCGAACAATGATCTAAAGTCTAAACGCTGAACTGCAGTGCCTTCCAGGAGTGTCCATCATGTTGGGGGTTCGGGATTCAAACACACAACCTCTGGCTGTTTTTCCATTCTGTACCACAAACCAGGGACACTATATAAATTTAAACCCCCCGTCCTTGTATATATGTAAATATATAATTACTAACAACACTAAAAGTTTCACTTGTCCAGTTTTTGCACATGTCCTTGTCTACCCCCCTTTCTACCCTCTGTTTGCACCTGTTACTAACATTTGGCGCAGCTGCTAATAATCCGCCGAAAGGCGGGCTGAGCAGTACCGAAGAAGACTACAGCCTACATAATACAAAGCTGGATCTAATGTGAGAAAAAAAAACTAAAAGACAAAATCCAGCTAGTTTCAGATGGTGCATTTTACCTTAATAAGTTTGGCTCTGGCATTCCTGGGTCTGCTCCTTTCTTGAAGCCTGTTGAGGGTAGCAGAGTAGAGGTCAACAAAAAATTATCACAACCAAACGAATTCTACTTAAAGTACGGCCTTTCTTCATATTTTCTACGAGATAAATATCCCTTGTGTATTGTGTGTTTAAATCCTATACAGTAGATTAATCGGAAAAGCTTCGGAAGTTCCACATAAACAGATCGTCGAAAAAACCCTGCTCATGTCATGCATGTGTGTCCTCAAAAAAATAAAAGGGGGGAGGAGGGCTCACCGAGATAGATGATAAATGGAACGTATCCCCAGTGGAAAATCGTCTTGGCGATCCCGACCACCGTCAGTACTCTCGTCTTAGTCTCTGGCCTCATCTTAACCATCTTGGTGTCTTATCTGTCGTCCGTTTGGTCCAGAAATGTCGGAAGAACTTGAGAAAGATGTCGCCGTCTTCCTCGTCAGACGATCGCTGAGGCAAACTGGACTGTACCGCTAATGCTATAGGGGTACTGCCTTAGTATAACTTCTAGGAATCACAAAAAAATCCAATTAAACGAAGAACACACTCATTACATAACTTTTTGAAAACTTACGATAAGACATACATAAGTATATCGCCTAATGACCAAAAATGGGAATTTTGTAACGATTTTCTGCAACTTTATAGTGGTAGAGTCCATGTTTCAGCACGTGCAAGAAAAAAACATGGCTGCCGCCTGTGATGAAGAAATGGCGATCGTGCAGAAAGCCGGGGCTAATCTTGTCAGTGAAAGGCCTGTCTTCTCACCAGACTCAAGGTAAAAACTTCAGTATCTTTAAGATTTCTTGGTATTATTTTTATAGCGGATATGTTTTATTACGTTATTGTTTTCGGTGGTTTGTGTTTAGGGGAGGGGGGCGGAAAGTTTGGACTTGCAAACCACAAATTTGTAAAGTTGCTACAACACCAAAAGCTATACATGTACTAGAAATTCTATACTCCGGACATAAAAACATTTCTAGTCCCTGAGTGATTTTCAGCTACATTGCATGATTTGGAATATGGAATATGAATATGGAAATATGGAATATGAATATGAGCGCAGACCAGGACATACAGTAACATGTTATAAGGGACCATACGATATTTAGCGGGGGGGAGGGGTGGTGCACTGGAAGTCCGGTCAAAAAAATTTTCCATGACCCTCCCCGCCATTTCAAAAAAATTTTCCATGACCCTCCCCCCCACCTCGAAAAAATTTACCATGACCCTCCCCCTACAGGTATCGTGTAAAGATGGTAGAAAAACGACCCCCATTTATAAAACAACTACTATATGGACATCGGGCGTCCACTTGGGATAGCTGACGCATGCTATAAAACAAGAACTGGGAACCAGCGGTTGTCGGTACCAGAGGCGATAGCAAAAAAATCAAATTGCATTGGGGGCAAGACAGTTGAGAAAATTTTGAAATCGGGACCCTTTGAACTGCTATATGAGAGACAAATTTTGCTGGAAGAGTAAGCTAAGTTTAATCAAGCAGATATATAGACATCTCTATTGTAAAAAGAAATACAGCTTGATTTTTTGGGGATGATGCCCTCCGACATATTTTTCGCCGCGGGAGGCGCGACATGCACCCGCAGGAAAATCTAAAAATCTTTAACCATTGAAATGCTATTTCCCGAATTTTGATGAACAAATTTTGCTGGTAAACAAAGTAAGTTTAATGACCCAGGGGCGAAGCCTCCCGGAAGCTCTTGCATTTTTAGGCTATTGAGAAGGCTTCTTTTTCAGTTTTGAGGGTTATATTTATGATAATCATGGTAGTCAATCAACTTCTATTCTCCACAGGACCTTGACATACAATACTTAAGTTTAGGTGAAACCGTGAAAGACAACTAAAATCTCAGAAACAACAATATCAATAGTTTATTCAAGGAGATTTTAACCTCGCTGGTTTATTTAGCTACTCAAAAATATCAATAGTCGATACCAGTTCTCCGTTTTTTTTGCTGTGTCCGTCTTCTCCGAAGTCGAAGCGCTACAATATCGTCGCTGTCAGAAGTTCTCTTCGGTGTGAAATAAGAAGCGATATTCCTGGTATTCCCACGCTTAAACGCTGACATGTTTCCAGAAAAATCGCCGCCGAGGCGGTCGTCCCTCTGCGACGTAACTCTCTCTGCGGCGAAAGTCCCTTTGTCGGCATAATTTGCAGAGAACCTTGGCCCGTGTTAATAGAAATCGCGTCACCCCCCTAGATTGCCCAAATATATACGCCGCCGTTCCAGGAAGCCTCCGAAACCGCTGTTCTGCGTCAAATTGTAACTACTACAGAAAACGTGGAACTGAAAGTTCAAGGAACGTAAAAATCACCGGTCGCCAGAAGTTCGCTGGTGACTGCCACACGTAGTTCCAACTCACGTATTTTCCCAGGAAATTGCCGCTGATTGACAGTCGGCAGCCTTTGATGACAGTCGCCAAGGCGCCGGAAAGACTAGATGCCCTGGGAACAAGGAAAGTCGTGGGCGGCGCCACAAATTTGAAGCAGCCGAATCGTCCAATCATGGTGAAGCTTAT
Organism: Branchiostoma lanceolatum; assembly: GCF_035083965.1. Classification (NCBI taxonomy): domain Eukaryota; kingdom Metazoa; phylum Chordata; class Leptocardii; order Amphioxiformes; family Branchiostomatidae; genus Branchiostoma; species Branchiostoma lanceolatum. The sequence continues at coordinate 4,276,093 of NC_089734.1, forward strand.
CAATTTAGTTGAAACATTATCTTCCTACTTTGGTAGAAATGAATTTTATGTGCATCAATTCACTGTTCTGGATGAAAAAATGACATATTCTTGCTCCAGAAATTTGTCAGAAATACAGTTAAAAATTTAATTCTCTCCCGCACTGACAAAGAAAGGAATATTTTACGTTATTAAATAACAGCTTCTGTGTTGCTCAACTGCGGACTATCAACTTCCAAATAAGGATATTACCCGGAATCTGATACATTTACGGCTGTTCTAATAGTCCGGGACCCACCCCGCTGATCGTCACAGAGAGGCGTACTCGGCCATGTCGGCTACTGTTACGTTTTGGCGCGATGGTGCCGGGTGTACTCTCCAAGTAGTCTCCAACCAGACCCAATAGATTGCAAAGACCGTATCCAACTGGAAGAAGCTTGGGTTGGCTATGAGACTTGGGTTGGCTATGAAAACTCCTTCTGCCTGTTGGATACGGTCTTTGCCAACCCGTAGGTCTGCTTGGAGACTACTCTCCAAGCAGAGCATGGGTTTCGGCTGGTTTTTGACGTGTTTTTAGGCGTTTTTGCCGGGCTTTCTACTTTGTCTAGACAAAAAAAAAAAGATGACAAAGTAGAAAGCCCGACAAAAACGCCTAAAAACACGTCAAAAACCAGCCGAAACCCATGCTCTGCTTGGAGAGTAGCCGGGTGGGAGGGGCTGTGAGATAAGATCGGAGCGGTAAGGCGGGGTGCTAATTTAGTATTTGGCACCTCCCTTAGAGCTGATAGCTGGATAGCTTCCGGATCCTGTGAAACAGTGGAGGCGCGTGCTGGACGTGTGCTTCGGCATGTTTACTACGGTAGTTTTGTATTTTTTCGCCGCTACGCTGGGTGAAAATACAGCATGCATAGCGGGCTATTTACAGCGTCAGTTTGTCGGCCCACAGCATAATGTTTATGTACAACAATTCAACGGATTCGTAAAAAAAAGTCCATGACCCTCCCCCCCAACCCAGAATTTTTTTCCATGACCCTCCCCCCCACCTCGAAAAATTTTACCATGACCCTCCCCCCCCAACGCACCACCCCTCCCCCCCCCGCTAAATATCGTATGGTCCCTAACAGGCAGACGCCTTCTAGTTTTATCCTGCATGCTGAATCAAGGTATCAAGGTATGAATGAATTGTATGAATATGGATTTTGGACTTAATCAAGTTAATGTCAAGAATGAACAGCTTAGGACTTTTCTTTTATCTAAAATAGTTCAAATCTATTACAAATATTATCTGACAACCCTCTCGGTGACTTGGAATTGACTCTTACTAAAGTCCAAGTCTAAGATGTTTAACTTTTATTTTCTGTCATCTTTTCCCAGGTATGTGCTGTGCTGCTGTGGCTTTGTAGTGAAGGTGTTTAGCATGTCCAGCGGGGAGTGTGTCCGAGAACTGACCGGACACAAGGACTTCATCACAGGGGTCAAGATCAACCCTCACAATCAGTTCCAGGTACAAAATGCAGACTCGTTTTGCTTGCCAACCACAGATCCTTACTAGTAGTCATGAGCCAGCAAAACAATTGAGCTAGCGGTTACTACGGAGGATGGTACCATAGTTAGCAAGGGAAACGATTGAGCCAGCCGTCACCCTGGAGGATGGTACCCAGGCAGAAATGTATTTGTGGAGAGAAGGAAAATGCCAAAAGTGTTCAGACTTGTAATGATTTATCTGATATTATTTGAAGTTTGAAAGAGGTCAGTGATCAATTGGAGAATACTACCAGTAGCTTGCAATTGATACCCCCGTCTTGAAGGTGTGATACAGTCCACAGCTGACAAATTAGCTCCTCTCAACTTCAAAGCAGGTTGTTTTAGATAAGCTGCCACTTGTTCTAGCCTGGAATCCATCCTATTTAGCTTCCGGCGGCTACCCTAGCTCCGCTGTAGTACTACTCCGGCAGCGGAGCTTGGGTAGCAGACGGAAGCTAAATAGGCTGGACCACAGGCTACACTTGTTCAGGTCTTGTATTTCTCTGCTACACTTTTAATTTTTGAAACAATTTTTGATATTTTTCAGGCATTCACCAGCTCATTGGATAAAACAGTTAAAGTCTGGGACTATCCAGATGGCAAGTTGCTCAAGGTAAGAACAGGATTACATCTTAGCAATGAAGATAATAAAGAAAAGAAATTAATAAAAGTACACAGTAGTAACATGTGTAGTCTAGTGATTAGTTACCATGCCTTTGGACCAAGAACTTTGACTACCATTAGTACCAACTGTTTTTTTTTTTTAGATACTTGGGATTCAAAGTTAAAAGTTTTGTTAGTGTGCTATTGGAGCTCTGGTTTCTTCTCTCTCCTGCTTGTATGATTATGAAATTTTGAAAGAAAAGGAGAAAGAAAAATTTAAAATGTTGAAATTAAAGTTACTGCTTTTTTGTCTTCAGACTTTCAGTGTTGGCTACCCCGTGCATGCTTTATACCTATTGAAAGAAGAAGAGGATGCTGGGTATGCTGTCATCAGGGGCAAAGGTAAGTTCTTTTTGTATGATACTAAGTAAGTTAAAGTCAAAGAAAGTGTTACCCGATTTCCCTTAAGTTCATTTTTTTCTAAACCCTTCAGTTCCCCTCAATCTACCATCACAGAGTCTCATTCAAGTTTTAGCGAATCAGCATTGCACTAGCTTATTAGTAGCTACTACATGTAGCTTATAAAAAAAGCGTCATGCATATACTTTGTCCTCATCATCAGTCTGAGGTTTGACTGCTTTACCTTGCATGTATCCTATACTCGGCTTATCTAATCATGTGAAATTGTTATAAGATGGTCATTTTACTTTTGTTCATTTTTCTTTCCAGATGGCGTCTTTAACCTTGTAAAGTTCAGCTGGACCAATAGGAAAGGACATACCATCAAAGTGGAAACTAAGGAGGTGCTGAGACGTGTATCAAGACATGAAAAACATCTTGCCTTTGGCCCTGAGGTACACATAAACATTGTAAATGGCTTTGTATTAGTAAGTCATGTAATAAAACTAACTAAGGCAAAGCAATTTTTTCCAATATTGTTGTTGGTCAATATATGAATAAACTAATTAGTGTCAAAGATCCTATAATTGTTCTAATCTTGTCTCAATTGCTTCAGGATACAATTTTCCTTTACCAGGGGTTAATCTAAATCAGGAAAGAGGGGCGCTGCGCCCCCTTGTTTCAGCCCAGCACCCCCTTGTCGAATTCAGATTTTAGCTTAATATCCAGCATACAGCCTTCCCTCAGCAATTGATTCTTCCATAAAGACATAGAATTCGCTCCCTTGCCTGTGTGTGCTCCCTCTTGTTCAATTTTTCTAGAAAAACCCCTGCTTTACCATCTAGGATTGCATGATTATTGTTATATACTTCTTTACAGTAACTATATTGTTATAAATTTCAGGGGTCTTTTATCGCTTCTGTTACGAGAAACAAGTTGACTGTACTTTTCACAAAGAGTGGAAAAATGAAAGAGTAAGTCACTCTTGTATTCCTAGCACTTTGCATGAATCAAAGACCTTCATTAATGCTATCAAAAATGAGAGGCCATTATCTCAGATTTTGTAGATCACAAATGCTGCGATATCATGATATTTTGCTTCTTTGGTATATGAAAGAACATATTTCAAAGGCCTTTTGGCTAAACTCGTTTGATTGATTTTGTTTTAACAGAATACTTTAAAGTTATGTATAACAGAGACTGACATGTATACCCAGACTCAAGATGAGTTTTTTGATTACTCGAGTACAAAGCAATGGATAAGGCAAAAGTTTGGCCCAGTATACCTTAAGCTTGTAGGTAATCTTGTGATGTCGCTACATGTACTTCTTCCAGATTTGAGAGGCCCAAAAATGAGTTCCAGTGTGTGACATGCCACCCAACTGACGCCTGTATTGCTACAGGGATGCAGGATGGCAAAATCTTCCTCTGGTGAGTAGAAATTGATTGTGCTCCATGTTACTGATAAAGTAGCAGTGATGTTCGATTACATTATGTAGCAAGTGGCAGGACAGAGCTGGAGGGGCTGGTCACTATGTGTATGAATGTGTTTGAGTAAGAATATAAACAAACAGATCAGTAGTTAGGTTAGACCATGTGAAGGTAGACATTATGTATTTGCTTGCAAATGTTACCTTAAAGTGTTATTAATTACTCCTCGATTGTTGAGTTGAGCTTAAGGTTGCCATGGGTTGTCATGTTGAGGTTCCAGTCGATACTGTTCTGTTTTTCTGATTTTTGCGAGTTTCCAAAGGGATAACTAAGGACTAAGAACTGAACCTCTAATCCATTCTCTGTTTTCTGCAGGAGGGGTCTGTTTCAGAAGAAAGAAGTTGTGAGGACCATCTACCACTGGCACACCCTTCCTGTGGGAGATCTGACCTTCTCACCTGAAGGTCAGGCAATGCTGTCAATCATTTATGCAAATTACTCTTAAGCCAATGGGATGTAGTTGATCTTCAACCAGTGGGATGTACATATGTTTGTAACAATAATTGTAGCAGTCTGAGAGGAGGTTTTACTTTCTTCCTGCTGTATTGTCTTGTAATCAATGAAACTTTGGTGTTAGGAAGGCTATCTCAGTATGAGGAAGCTTAGTTTAAGTTCAAGCATTTTGCTGTGAGACACTCACGTTTGTTGCATTTCAGTGGTACAAGACAGAGAAAAAAATGCAAGGCCAAGGGGGCTAAAAATCACCATGATGTTTTTTCATACTTTGGAGCCCCAAAAACCACCCACCTACAAAAATTCATACATATCCATCTTAACGATCTTGAGGAACCAAAAACAGTACCCCCATCTCATTTAACCTTTAACTTGAAAAAACAACGTTTTTTTTATTCCAACAGGTACATACTTCTTGAGTGTGGGACAGGAGTGTGTGCTAGTGCTGTGGCAGTATAACACGGAGAAGAAGGACTTCCTACCCAGAATGGGCTCACCACTATGTTACATCAGCTCCTCTCCTGATGGAAGTCTTCTAGCTGTCAGCCAAGTGGAAAATGGTAAGAATATGCTGTCATTTTTTGGGTAAATATTATGTGACAGGAAGCGTCAATAAGTGCACTACTACCCTACTACGTTTTACCCCAACCAAAGGGAGTTGTACCGAACAAGAACAAGACAAATGAATATACATTTTTTGCTGCATTTCTCTTTGTTCACATATACTAGAAGTACTTTTTAATGGTTAAAGTTTCTGTACAAAGAATTTTTTCATCATTGAATGAATTGTTTTCTGTTGTTGTTTTGTTAACAGTGGTTCAAATCGTGACCAGGAGTAATAAGGTGGTACAAGTGTTCCAAGGACTCACCAGAGGTAAGCAAATTTACATTTTCATTTCTAGCATAGATCTAGCATGCTTTGGTTAATTAACAGTTAAGCCACTCATCATCATTATATCTTGTCGCTCCAACTCTGGATCCAGCGATGGGTATCAATGTTGTCTGTACAATCATGTTAGACCAAATTTTGCAGGTTTGAACAAGGAGGTTGAATATAGGAGGTTGTATATTTAACCTCCTTGGTTTGAAGAAGATACACATTGTATCTATAGGCAGTTTACAGGTTTTAGGAAACAAACAAAATGTAATTACGTAGTGTAAAGATCTCGAAGGTAGGGACTGACATGTGTAGGATATAATTTTTTTTTTCTAACCTGTAACTTTATTTTGCCCAGTCCATATCCCCCAGTTGATCAGATCTACCAACCCGATACCTACTGGACTCCAGATGGACCCTCGCAGTCACACCTTGGTCCTGAACGGGAGACCTGGGCATCTACAGTGGTACAACCTGCATACAGACAGACATCTATACAATGTAAGTATTACTTAGGCTAAGTGAAGGTTAAGCGTATTACTTTTTACAAAGATCTGAAATAAGACTTGTACTGTGGTACACATCTGATAGTACACAAAGTGGCATTTTACAGAACAGTGATATCGGATATACATTTACTGACTTATTTATAGAAACAGTCTTTGTTGTTGTTGTTAATTTTTTAGTGCCGAGTGGCCAGGTATGAGTGGCGCATAGGGCAGCAAGTTTCCTTGCTGTTTCAATAGCAGGGTATATTTTTACAGGGAGGGGATCTAGCCGTTCCCCTTTAACATGCTCAATCAAGGCACGGGGTCTCCCAGTTACCAACTACAAGTACATGTAATTGGAACCTGGAGCTGAGCTGTAAGGCTGCTACCAATTGAGATACAGACCTAGGGGCATCGCTCTCATAAACACATTCTACTATACAGTATTAAACCAGAGTGACAATCTGTTCCACTACAGCTGGACATCGTGTGGCAGAACTTTGTCAGTAGTCGCAGGCCGTGGGAAGCACCAGAGGTCATCTACACGGAGATTGAGAGGACCGCGTTCGACCAGAAAGGGGACTGGCTGGCCACGCTGGAGAGGAGGGCTGACGGCATGATGGCAGAAGAGATCAAACTCAAGCTCTGGAGCTTCAACAAGGAAAAACAAAGGTCTTTATTATATACATGTATCGTACATGTACATTGTATTGTGTATATTGTAAAACCATTGCGTATCTGTTTGTTTGTGTGTGTTTTTCTGTGTCTTTCTACATGTATATCTTTGTGTATGTGTCTTTCTATGTGTGTGTCTCTGTGTTTTTATTTCTGTATGTGTTTGTACGTGTTTGTATGTGTGTGTTTGTGTGTCTGTCTGTGTGTGTCTCTCTGCCGGTGTCTTTGTCTGTGTTGGTCAATATGTATTTCTGTGATTCCAAAAGTGCCTTATGTTACATCCTCAGTGCTGCTTATTTTGTCAGTGTGAATAAAAAAATCACAAAGCAGTATGGCTAAGAATAAGAGGGTGAAGTCTGCCATGTCTAATTACCTTGTCACTAGCATTTAGATTTACCAAAATATCACCAATTTCACCCATGTTGCAGTTTTGAGTTGAACACCACGGTGGACTGCCCCCACCAGGGAAAGGTCAACGCCCTCGTCTTCCAGCCTCATTCTGGCGCAGACCTGCCCCCCACGGCTGTCAGCGCAGGGGATGATGGGAAGTTTAAGACCTGGACTCTGATCGATGATACAGATATCTACAGTAAGTAGTAAACATTTTGTATGTTGAGACTGTTTATGGCTGGCATGATGACCTTGTGGTTAGGGTGGTTTGAATCCTTAGCAGGCCTCAACGTTGTGCACTTAGAAAAGGCACTTAATACCAGTGTAATCACTCAGATCAGGTGAAAATGAGGACCAAGCTTCAGTTAGGGACATCCCGTCAGAGCTGAGGCCCTGGAGCTCTTTAAAGAACTACTTGATAAGACTTTAAGAGTATGAGTCCATCCTGGTGTGAGTGGATCAAACCTTAATTAAGCAGCTTGTACTGTACAAAACTGGTGTGTTACACCTCAATGCGGTTTACCAAATATATTATACTTTACTATGTGTGACGTTCTCTGCCATATGTTTAACTAAAACCTTGATGATGATAACAAACTCCCGGTCTTTTCCAGGAGAGAATGTCTGCTGGACGTGTGACTCCGTTGGAACGTATCGCGATCTTGCAGCCAAGGACGCGACCTTCTCGGAGGATGGTTCGCTCCTTGCGGTGGCCTTTGGACAGAGCCTGACCATCTGGGACCCTTACACCTTAGATCTCAAGACGACCTTCTGTCACACCTTCTGTGCAGAGAAAGACAGTATCAGGTAAGGGTGCATGTGTCTTTGTGATGCAGGGCTGTTTCCTGGACCTGTCCTTCGGTCCCAGGACAGAAATTTGCTTGTTGGGACAGAAAAAAATTCAACCCCTACCGTCCCAAAATATCAATTTCATGAGATAAAACTGATGAAAATGTATTTTCTAAAGCATAAAATGACAAATTCAATGATGAAAATTTAAAAGTCGGCTCCCAAACAAGGAGTGGGACAGAAAAAAAATGTAAAGCTGGAGACAGCCCTGTTGTGATGTCTTTTGAACAAAAATGTCAAACTTTTCAAAATCCATCGACTTGCAATGACTGGCTAGCAATATAAAAGGATTGTATGGAAAGAAACGGATACAGCATGTATTAGCAGAAATTTTTTGTCACTTAAGAAAGGATGCCTGTATTTTCTTGTTTGCAAATTGTTTAATAACAGTATTTTAACAAGTATGTTTATACATGTATCTGTAGAAACTTTTTGCATAGCACATCACAACAAAGAGATTTTAGGATAAACTTTAAGGCAGATTACTGATTTTTGTTCGTATTGTTTCCCAGACAAGCAAGGTTTGGACTTGGCAGCAGTTGTCACTACCTCATCACGACCACCTCCTCCAACCTCAGTGTGTGGAACATACTGTCATGTTCATGTAAGTGTAGTAGTTACTGTAAATTGAGTGTAATACTAACAGTGTCTGTGTGGTAGCCTCTACCAGGCTCCACTGGTTGCTTGAAAAATAGTAGAAATTTGCCAAATAGACAGATAACATGCCAGAGGAGATAGCTGGCCAGGGAGTACAGTTTGCAGTGGTCCCACTTTTTGCTGACAGAAACCCAGAGGTCATAGGTTCGAATTCCCAAACCCCTAACTTACACACTACTAGAAGGGTGATCAGTTCAGTGATAAACATACATGTACATGTACTGTATTACATGACATTGTACATGTGTGTGTCATTTTACATCATTGTGTAGTTTCAGAATCCTACAATAACCTAAGTCAGAGGGAATCTTCATTGAACCACCCTTATACATGAACATTATCACCTTACAGCATGTAAAGATTATAAACTTTAAGATTTATAACATTGATTGAAGTGATTCTTATGAATAGAAAAAATTATGAGTTGACTGTTAATGTTGATTTCCCCCAGTATTGTGGACAGTGTCCTGTGAGTGTGCAGTGTTGGTGGCAGACCCACTGTCTGAGTACATGGCTGTGTTCTCCTCAACTTCTGACTGTGAGTGCAGAAAACTGATTGTGTCAACCTACTGATACGCATTAGTCTGATAGATTCATTGAAATGTTTATTCTGGTATTAAGGCTATGGATGATTTGTTCCCCTATTTCTTTTTGTACAATTATTAAAAGTTGATGTAGTCTTAGTTTAATAGAAATAGATTTCTGGTCTTCATTTCAGGGATTGAATTTTCCAGTCATTTAAAAAAAAAAAGTTTACTAATAGATATACTTTATTCAGTATCATTTAAGTAAGATTATTTTTCTGTTACATTTCAGTGACAGTGTTCAAGCCATCTTCTCCTGAACCAGTCTACGCACACAACAAGGTTGTGCAGAGCTCCGTTGTCGCCGCCATTTTTTTCCCCAAGCAGGACCAGCAAGCAGAGGAGCAGACAGACGAGGCCCCCTGGCAGAAACGGTCGGAACTGTACTTCATGACTTATGATCAGGTCAGTATGGGCAAATCACCACTTAGGACTTAGTTAAAGAAAATACAATACCTAAATATGCTATCATATTGATATTAATTGCATGATTTTGATAGCAGCATTTCAACAACTTATAAATGTGACAAATATGTATTTTATGTTTTGTGATTGAAAATTCTAATTATGAACCACTGTTTTCTTGTTCCATAGGACCTTCTGACACTGCAAAAAGATGCACCACAGCAAACAAGGAAGGACCTAACTGAAATGGTAGGAACCATATACATGTATTGTGTATTTAATGGAATTAGATGCAGGAGTGAGCATGCATCCATCACCAATGCTATTGAAGGAACTTGATATAATGTTCAACATAGTCTAGAGGACTCTACTGACTGACTCTAACATCTTGTCCCAAGTGTAATTTGAAGGACCTCAATTTTTATTCAGTTTTCTGTATCTGTATAGCCAGTAGAATTGCCCTTTGGCATAACGCACCAGCGTCACAGACACGCGGTGCGGCAGCAGCTGCTTATATTACACTGAACAACCTGTTAAACCTAACCTTTGCACATCTAACTGTAAGCTATTCAGTGAGGATGCCTTACTGTATTTGGTGATGACGAGTTCCATTCTACGATAGTTCTTGGAAAAAACAAATTTTTGAACACCTCAATTCTGGCCATTTGGAACTTGAATTCATGACTATTTATAATGCTTGGTTTAATTTCTTGACTTGCAGGAAGTGTTGGAGTCCCACCTGCCCCCCACCCCGTTCTCCATGTACCTGAGTCAAGTGAGACCAGGCAGACAGGAGAAGGACAGCCCCGCCCTGGTCCAGCATGGCACACCTGGATCTGTGGCTATTCAGCAGGTGAGAAAATAAACTAGTTCAAATGTCAGACACCCCTAGCTAACTGTAGTCTTATACAGGTAATGGCTGCACTGCAAACACTGGTAGGATTTGTGTATGAAATGTTGCCAAATGTAATAAATTGAAAGAGGCCAACTTTCCAACATATCAGCAATTTCAGCAAGTTGCAGAGGAGCTAACACAGGTGTTTTGTTGTTACAGATGCTTCAGACACCTGCCCATGTGTTACCACCCGTCAGTACCTTGTGCCAGTCTTTCCTTCAGATGCTGCTGGTTTCCAAATCGTCTGCAGAAAGGTAATTGACTGTATTCTCTTGTTACCCTTAGTCTTACCTTGGGCTTCTCCCTGCTGTTTAACCCTAGGCCTGTAACCAATAGAGAATTGGGTATCAAATGGCTACTTCAGAGTGCTAAACGTTACTGTAAATTCTGAGTGTTTCTAATTTCACTTGTTTTTGTGGTAAGCTCAAATTCATTATACTCGTGAACATTTGTTCCATCTTCTATCAATCTTTCAACTTTTGTTTCTGCCACAAACTCAAAGATACTCAAAGACTCTTGATTTTTCAATGTAAAATCCGTGAACTTAAACGAATGTCCAGTATATTGTAATGTAAGATATTGAAGTAAGAAGAGGTTAAGGCTTCCCTGCATTTTAAAATATCAGAGTGTAGAGTCAGTAACTGTTAACTGTTGTCTTGTCTATATGATTGAAGAGTATTACTCACTGAAACATAAACATGTACCCTGTTGTCAACAAGTCCTCTTTTACCTTACAGACAAGATGATGAAGATATGGAGTCAGAATCTGATGAAGAAGAGAAGAACGACCAATCAGAAACCAGTGATTCTGAAATGGAGGAGGATGAGCATGCTACAACTGTCAAACAGTCAACCAGCCAATCAGAGAAGGACATTTTGTCACATGACCAAACTTCCAACCAATCAGATTCAGGGAAAATACATTTGAAGGAAACTGAGGATTTATCCAGTGTTAAGAGTAGTGACCTCTCCTGGATGAAGGGTATATTCTAACTACATCTTGAAGTACTTTTTCACACATGCAGAATGCTTTTTTATTTGTTCTTTTGTAGTATGAATGATGACAAGAGAAGAGTAAGAATAAAAGAATTTTCATAACAGTAGGCATCAACTTAACAAAATTGTTAACCACTTTAATCTGTGGTTGTATGAAATGTATTAAACCAAATGTGGTATTTATATCATGGCGTTGTCAGTCTTTTTAAAGTTTTCATTATCTCAGTTCTGAGCCAAGAAATACTTGCAGGAAATGACAGCTGTGAGATTTATGAAATTGATACATGCAATGGCCTTGTGCCACTAGCCTACTGTTTTGCATCCTGGAGGTTGCAGGTCCAAACCCTAAGCAGGTGAAACCAAAGACTTAAGAAATGGCACATACTCCTTCCCCGCTTGATATAATTAGTACTCAGCACTCAAGAGAAAGAATATCAAAGTGGAACACACACCAGTGGACTAGCCCCGCACGGTGGAGACTCAAGTGCTATAGAAACAAATACTAGTATGCAAACACTCTATTTCCAAGAATCTCATTCTACTCATAGCAGTGTACAGAAAAATACACAAATGGTGACAAGATAAAGAATACATGTAACGTTATTCACTAGTGGAACAATGGTGAGATATATTGCTGAATTGATAATGATAGTTTATTGCAAGTATGTTAAAAAATCACTTGTCCAACATTTTGCAGCCAGATAAAACGCTATGACTGAATTGTACAAATATCACAACAATTATACTCAATATTGATGATGCTGTAACGTTACACATGCTAAAATGTACAAATGCTAAAACATTAGAATAACAAAAATGTTGGTTTAAAATACTTAGTTTAAAGCTGTTATTGCACTTACAGTACTCCAGGCACTGACAAGATCTTGCAGGAACAGTTGAATTTTTTTCAAATCTTTAAATAGCTTTATGGTAACGTTATAACGTTATAAATTCATTCTAGGAAGAGGCTTCTGAAAGGCTTCTTGCCTGAGGCGTGGCCAAAAAATCGACAGGTCTGTCCATCACAAGAGGTCAATGACCTTCCGTATGTTGGAAAATAGAAACCATTCAAATATTTTTTTTTTCACCCTCTTTGAAGTTCTATTAGATGAGGCAGAATCATTTATTTACAGACGTCTGATGAGGTTTTTCATCAATGACATTACACCAAAGGAATGTGCCGGGACCGGTCAAAGTTCAAACCAGGTCACATGACCCAGCCGCCATTTTGTGCACCTCCCATTTTGCACTTCCTCCCCTCATGCGATTTCCGCGCCGAGAAAGTCGACCACAAAAAACTTGAGGAAAAAAACTCAAGATGATCCTTCTAGAGATCAACAACAGAATAGTCGAGGACACTTTACGGCAGAAGTTCGACAATGCCTTGGCCGGGTAAGTCTGAGTTTTTACGAAGATATTGGCTCGTCTTCCGGTTTGACTCTTGAACCAACAACTAGCCGGTCGCGGTCTATATCTCGTGATTTTTTTCCTCGGCGTTTGTAATCTTGTATTTGTACAGCTAAACAAACAAAAGTACGTCTCCAAACTTTAACAAGTATACTATCAAGGTAATTTGTATATAAAGGAGCTAATATAACAAAGTAAAAGTCGAAAAAAGTGCATTTTGTAGTCTTTTTTGGGACGGGTTTTATAGAAGCAGGTGCCAGCTATATGATAGGGTGTGGAAGTGAAGGGGGAGGGGAGGGGGGCACACATCCAGGAAGTACACCATGAAAGCGTGTTTGTAGTGTGATTTTGTGACGGTCACGTCCTTAATTCCCGCCATGACGTTATCTATTTGCTGCAGGAACAAACCGGAGAGTGTGGATATCACAATAGCAGGTAAGATTACCAGCGTATAATTATCCACAGATTCTTATATAAGTGACTAACCTATTTGTTCTATTTAACAAAATGTTTGGTATAACAGAATGTTAGTATAGGATTGTATACAATCCCAGCATTACTTTCTCCGGCAATGGTTAGCAGGGGTTTTTCTAGAAAATTAAACAAGAGGGAGCACATACATGCGTGGGAGAGAATTCTATGTATTTATGAATGAATTGATTGCTGAGTGAAGGCTTTATGCTCATATTAAGCTAAAATCTGAATTTGACAAGGGGGTGCTGGGCTGAAACAAGAGGGTGCAGCGCCCCTCTTTCCTGATTTAGATAACCCCCTGAACTGATGATAAGTTATTAACATTGATCTCAAAATTATGTTAATGACATTAGATATTATACTAGCATCAAATAATTGGAAGTGATTATGTTTTTTTGCCAAAAATAGTTACTCAAGCAACTGGATAAAATGTTTTTTCTTTCCTTTCATCACACTAAAATTGAGTGGAATTTCTTCTCTACTTATTTTGTTTCTATTTTATGGCTTTGATTTATTTTATGCAAAAATGCCCAGCTTATGAATTATTCTTAGTAATGTCTACACATATGTATATATAGAGAGAGACCCATTCCCCATTATGTGTAAATGTTGTGTTAATCTTTATGTAGATGAAGGAAAAATATCCAGGTAATAGAGCAATTACTCAAGCAACTGGCCAAAATTTGTAAACGGTCCGACGTTTCAGGTAGCATCCACTTAACAAGAACACTGAACAAGATCTGTCAAACAGCAGGTTAAAAATTTTGTTGAAAATCAATGAATTGATCATATTGATTTGTAATTTCAGATTTTGATGGAGTCCTGTACCACATCTCCAACCCTGGCGGGGACAAGACCAAGGTCATGGTCAGCATCTCTCTCAAGTTCTACAAGGAACTACAGCAGCACGGGGCAGACATCATCTTACAGAGAGAGTACGGATCGTTCATAACAAGCACAGAACAAGGTGAGATGTGATTCAACTTTAAATGCTGCTTGTTATGCCTAGGAAAAATGTATTTCTGGTTATTATTTAGAGAGGGTACGGAACATTCATAACAAGCACGAAACAAGGTGAGGTTATCTTAAGCTTTTCAAATGCAGAAGTTGTTATATAAGATCCTTTAAACACTGCTAGTTAGGCCAAGGGAAAGTTAGGAACGGATATTTCTACAGAGAGGTGAGCTGAACACCAACTTGTCGAATGCAGAAGTTGTTATAGTAACTTATACTAGATCCTTTAAAACACTGCTGGTTAGGTCTAGAAAAAAAGTTGTATTTCTGGTTAGAGTATTAGTAAGAGTTAGAGTATAACAAGCACCGAACAAGGTGAGGTGAACTTTAATGCCAAATGTACACACATGTACTAGATCCTTTACATGCTGCTGGTTACCTGTATAGTCTACTGAAGCTGACTATAAAGGTACTAGGTATAAAGCTATCTCTTTAGCACTATCCTTTCAAACTGCAAGTTGATATCAAGAAAAAGATAAAATTATCATTGTGATACGCAGTACAGTTCTCTAAACAAGTGCATTTTACATTATTATAAAGGAATACAACTTGTATTCTTTTACAACAGAATTATTTGTTTTATGTATTACAAGAAACCAAGAATAACCAATGCATTAATTTTTGTCTTATCTTTCTCCAGGTTATGATGTTTCCATATTGTTTGACTTGGAGAGTGTTCCGGAGAATAAAGACGAGGTGGTTAAGAAGGCGGGGCTCCTGAAGAGGAACTGTTTCGCCTCGGTGTTTGAGAAGTACTTCCAGTTCCAACAGGAGGGTCAAGAAGGGGAGGAGAGAGCAGTCATCAACTACAGAGATGATGAAACAATGTAGGTCTTTGAAAGCCTTTGTGAGCTTCACACTGCTTTATACATACTGAAGATACTGTAAATACAGAAATGTTGGCGGTGGTTTTATGTTCGCGTTTTTCGCGGCAAACTCTTCAGAACTTTTTGCCCACCTATGACTGTAATGCTACTAAATTGTTTAAAACGCGAACTTAAAACCACACGAACACTCAATTTTCTCCGCACTGCAAAATAAAAACCACACAAACCTAAATACTACACAAACCTAAATGTATATACAGTATAGTATAATATTGTTTTTTTATATTCTTTATTGGTAAAAATATATATATTATGTGTTCTAACTTCTATTTACCCAAAAGGCTTCATTAAGGTTAAAGTTGAAAGTTTTTTTTTGTCTAAGACATGGTTTTTTTATGTATCCACAGGTATGTAGAAGCTAAGAAAGACCGAGTCACTGTCATCTTCAGCACAGTATTCAAGGATGAAGATGACGTTGTGATCGGCAAAGTCTTCATGCAGGTAGGTTATCTCATAACATGGACATGGCAAGTCAGGCAGAGGAAAATTATTGTTGTGTTTCCGATTACAGTCCTGAAAAATTAGGTTTGGTAGGTGGGGATTCTCTTCTTTTTTTAAATAGATTTTGGCCAAAGTGATCCAATAAACACAATTTAACAATGTAAAACTAAAATGCATTCATAACACTAAGATTTTCAACATGATGATATTTTGATTATACAGATATACATGTACATTGTACATTTATCCTTCAGCAGAAATGAGGAGAACAGGTTGGAAAATGATTCTACAACATTCTCATCACTTAGATGACAAATTGAAAATTTTCATGTCCCTTGCTAGAGGTCGACCGAAAAAAAGGCGAGGGTGGGCAGGTTTTAGCTAGTGTTGATCAGGTAATTATAACTGAAAACATAACATTTTTTTCCTAAGCCTAGACAAAGAGAATAGAATTACTGGAAGATTTATGACCTTTTCTGCACAATGCATATTAATTGTGGAATGCTGCATGAAAATGTCACCCATGAGATTTGCAGCAGTAATGAATTTGAATTTCATAAGCATTGAATATTGATTGCAAGCATAACCCATGACATACACATGATACAGTCATTACAGATGCATATGCGTAGTGTTCTTTTTAACTAGAGTTACTGTCTAAAAAATAGATACATGTAAGTTACATACACTTTGATGTAATTTTCTGAGCCTGTCAAATTGTTGGCAGTATCAGAATTGTACTGTGTATGCTGCATTTCATACCAAAATTTTATATCATGCATTTAATATTACAGCAATTATGATGTGTGTAAAACGTGGCTTGTACTGCACTTTCTTCAATAACATCAGGCTTTTGATAACTTGGCATACATTTATTTGTCTCCTGTGGAATTGTTGTCTCTAGCTTTTTAGTTATGCAGTAAAGAATGTTTTTATTTGTAATCTAAAGATGTAAATTCTTGTGCAAATGTTAAAGGACGCTCAGAAATGTTGTTGTAACTTGCAGGAATTCAAAGAAAGTTTTGGTTTCTGATCAAAAGGTAGTGCAACCCTCATTTGTTCAAATATGAGAGTAAATACAGTGATGTTGATGTAACTCACTGCACAAATTCAAAGAAAGTTTTGGTCTCTGATTTTACAATACTGCAACCCTAATATCATGGTTATTGCTTGTTCAAATATTAGATATAGAGTAAACACAGTGATGTTGTTGTAATTTACAGGAATTTAAAGAAGGCAGACGAGCGAGTCACCAGGCCCCCCAGGTCCTGTACAGTCACCGAGAACCTCCGCTGGAACTGCAGGGTACCGACGCTGCTACGGGAGACAACATCGCTTACATCACCTTCGGTAAGTTCTGCTTTTATGTTGGGATTCCACAGTGGTGTCGAGTGGCTAGGCTAGCACACACAATACTGAGAGGTCACAGGTTCGATATCTGGCATTCCTGGCATGTCCTCGGGCACTTAACACAACTTTTTTGACGTTTACTTGTTGTGTGTTTCCCCAGTTTTGTACCCCCGTCACATCACCATGGCTGCGCGTGACAACACCATCAACCTGATCCACACCTTCAGAGACTATCTCCACTACCACATCAAGTGCTCAAAGGTGAGGGAGACTTCTGCGGACTTGTGGAGCTGTTACAATGGATGTCCTTCTTGGAAGACTTTGCATGTACATGAGCTTGAGGAGTTCTTGAAGTCTACACTTGGTCTTTAGAAACTCATATATAACATTTGAATATAGTGAAATATTTTGGCAAGTTTGAGGTTTCTGACATGAATGCATTAATTAACGACAAGAAATGTGGTCAGGCGTAAATATAGAACACAACATTTCCGTGTCACTCAAGGTAATGACCCGCGGGAGGGCTGGGACTGTGGGTGACATGGAATACACCGTGTCGTATTTTATTTATGTCATACCCACCCGAGAAAGCACAGATTCCAATTTCAAAGTCAGTATCCTGTATTCAAAATTTCCACAGCGGTGCACCAGATCATTTGATGGAAACCTGTGTAATACCGTATAAGATGGACCAGTCCAGAACACCCATATCAAACGTTATCCCGGCCCAGGTATGCTTGATATTAGGCAAAAACTGAAGTTGTTTTTAAATTTTTTCCAGGCGTACATTCACAGCAGGATGAGGGCCAAGACTTCGGAGTTCCTTAAGGTGCTGAACCGCGCCAGACCAGAGAACAACGTCAAGGAAAAGAGGACCATCACGTAAGAACAACGAAACATTTTTTCTACAGTCTTCTAAGGAATTCATATCAACATTTTTGAAGATTCTCAAATTCTTAAAACCTTTGACACTAGGAAGAATGGAAATTTTAACATAGCACAGTTGTACAAACACATTATGATGATGATTTATTAGTTAGATGAAGTTTAGGAAAGATTTTTTTCCATACCTGTACTTTTTATGCTGTGCCCATATGAATGATTATTTCTAAAATTACCATTACTTTTAGTTTTTATGACAAGCATTTTGTATCTTTTAAGTTTCTATAAGCTTGAATATTCTTTCACAAAGTTTGTTAATAAATTATTGTAAATGAATATTCAAAGCTATAAGAAGATATTAATCATTGTTTGTAAATGCTTAATTATATCTAACATTTTTACTGTTTTATGTTTTCAGAGGAAGGTCATTCCAACAGCGCAACTAGCTGTAGACACGGGGGCTGTCAAAGAAAAGAAGAAATTAACGTTATCTTCTGATATTTTATACTGCTAGCATTTTATAATGAATTGTACCAGAGGTATCTGCTGATTCTTTATGTATCAAACCTTTATTTCCAAGACTAGAATATGATACTTGCATAAAGGAAATCCAAAGTCACATAATATAGCAATTACAGATCATAAAATTGTGATTGTTTAGTTTTTTTTGGCTCATGTAAGAGCTTTCATCCCCATATTGCTTTGCTTGTGGTATGGTCTTTACAATGTGACATATGGTGTGGGCCAAAACACTGGGAAAGAAGGGGTGTTTAGGATGTATTGCTAGTAGTACATTTTAACATTAAAGCATCTACTGTATTAGCAGCAACATCGATATCAATTCTGCATTGTCCATTATAGCTCAGAAAGTCTGATACTAGCATTAAAAAATAAGAAATATGTGTGTCATATATCAGAACATACTACTCTACACTTGGTGTGATCAACAAAGAAATCATTTGAAACATCAGGAAATGCAGTGCATTTTTAATTCCTTTCTCCTGATAATAACTTTATATGCCTGGATTTCTAAAGTAAAACCTGTCCCCTAGTCACTTATCAAAAGTCCTTTTGCATGTAGAGGTAATTTCTTTGCTATCTACGCCAAAAAAGCAATTACTCAAACAACTGGATATGATTTTGGAAACGGTCAGACATTTCAAGTAGCATCCACTACTTTTCGTCAGTGACTGTGCTACTTGAAAGGTCTGTTTCCAAAATCATATCCAGTTGTTTGAGTAATTGCTTTTTTGGCCTATCTTATTACCTGGATGTCTAATCTTCATCGACATATCTTTGCTATTTATACAAATGGTGTTTAGAATAAGTGATTGACAAAGACAATGTTCCCAGCTATGGGTATCTTCAAATAAGACTTTAATACGTACAGAACATTCTCGATTCAAAGTAGAGCTCCAATTTGTTTGTATGCTGAAAATGTAGAGCTAGAAACATCACAAGTATCTTGTCCCCTCTTTCAGATCTGTAGATCATTCACTTGATTGTCAGAGGTAGGTGTTAGTAGGTGAAGGAAAAATTGGTATAAGTATGTACTAGGTAGAAGTAAAGCCTTGTTGAAATGACAAATGTGAAGCAAGCCCATCAGTTCCCTTAGTCTCCCTTCTTGCATGCATGTCCGTATTTCCCGTAAGAAATATGCTGCACATTATCATAATGTGGTCTCCATGTTTTGCCAGTTAAAAAGAAAGAAGTGAAAAAATGGCCCAAAGATGTAGAGAAAGGAATGTGAATTTTCGTGTCAGAGAGTATCATTTGGACTATTATCCCCTTGATATAGACCCTGCATACTATCATTTTATTGAGTTGAAATACAATTTGGTAAAATCAAAGGATAATAAACGCCAGCCAGTGAGATCAGACTGAAGTGTGAAAACTTCTGAGGTATTGTCTGCAAGGAAGTCATCAAATTCTTCACCCTATCAGCAGCTCTGATTAGTTCTTTGCATCTACTTTGATTTTTCCAAGGCAGTTCAAGAGCACTTGTAAAACATAAAACATGTGCATACATAATTAGGTAGATCATGAGGTAGGGTGTAGTCCTTATTTGGTCATTCCACAGGTCCTGATAAAAGGATAACGGCTATGTTTGTATAATTATCATTTATGTTGCGTTGTATGTGGCACATTTGAATGAGCAATAAAAATATTCCAGGCGAAGGTTTCGGGAATGATTTTATTTTGTCTCTTTTGTACATTTTCCTCTACTGTGTCATCAAAACATCCAGTATTTTGTATTTTTAAGTAATGAGTTTGACCTCGAGTTTGTCCATACATGGCAGCACTGTACAGTTTGTTACTTGTGCACTGAAAAAAGGATAATGATTACAATGCACTTCCACTTTCATGTAGTCTCTATGGTCTAGCTTGTGAATGCCGAAAACACAAATATTAAATCCTGAAGCCATTTCTTCTCCCTAACCTCCCTGCTGTCTAACCCCATTTGTTTGTTCAGATCCTTGCAGTGCCCATAGTGGCACACAGGACAGCAAGTTTCCTTGCTGTTTTATAGTAGCAGGATATAGCTTGACAGGGAGGGGTTGTTAGCCCTTAACGTGCTCAGGGCACTTCCATTTTACATCCCACCACGAAATTGTCAACAAGGCATAAATACAATACATCAGTGGCCATTCAGTAGTATGTAGTTCTTTCTCTCTCAACACTGTCTTCTACCCATCTATTTAAATGAATCCATCCTACAACCATACCACCCTTTAACAGAAGAAAACATATTCAGGAACTTTTGATGTGTTAGATTAACATTCATATGTGTATATTTGGGAACAACATCCTAACCTGGCTATATTTTTTTAAAACCTATACCTTTTGACATATTCCACATATTGTACATTTATGTACATCTAATGGTGATGTCACATTCTTCGTTCAAGAATGTAGAATGTTCAAGCAGGCTGTGGCAGAACTAATTGCCGACATGGATTTAAGACAACTTTACCCAAAACAAGACAGCTGATTGTTGAACGATATATCAATTATGATCCTAAGAATGCCTTCAGTTTTCAACATGCACAATCATACAACACATGTGATCAGGTTTTACCAGTAATACACTTACAAGTACACTATATAAGGCACAATACTAGACTCTGAGACACCCTTTGTATTCCTTAATTCAGAGAAGTTATTATTGCAACTGTTCTTAGCACAACTTTTCTTTTTCTTCCAAATATCAGTGTCATACAAATACATATTTTTCTTCAATTATCTTCACATTTGTATAATAATCCAAAGGTTTTCAAAATTCTCATTGAAATTTGGCATGTCACATTGTACAATAAACTATGGTGGTAACTTTGAACAACAGAGGTTTTGAATCAATGAGCAAGTTGCATCCCAAAATTGAGGGGCAATCCTATTACTGATAATATATATAATAGCATTTGGACACTATACATATTACACTGTACATTTTGTGATCTCAAATACAGTACCTTACTCTTACTATAATTATAATACTTAAATTTGTTCTGAGATTTTGAAGAAGATGTTTTCATCTTTGGAACTTGAGAACGACGTATGTGACGAAGAAGACAAAGAGCACGAAGAGGAACATGTAGAGCCAGATCTTGCTGTGGCCGGCCCGCGCCATCCTCTGCAGACGGCCCATGGTGGCACCGAGCAGCCCTCCTGATGAGTCAAAGTCACTGTCCTGGGAAAGACAATATCATAATATACTATTAGGCTAGCCCCCGAGGCATTGCCAAAGTACTAGAAATAAGTGTTTGCTAGCAACTATGGACTGGTTTATGTTTTGCCTTAATTTGCATCAGGGTGACATAGTTTGTAGGGGTTAACATTGCATGTTATCGAGTGCTACTTATGTCAGAAATTTCAGTCGGTACTGAAGCGCAGACAAATAATCCATAGCGGTAATGCAGCCTGGAATTGTGCAAAGGATGGAATATTTCTTTTGCATAACAAGTTGACAGAAATGTTTGGGTGACTGGAAGGTGTCAGAATCAAAACTGGTGAAGAATAACTGTTATAATTACACTTCACTACTAGTAAATAACAAATGCAGCAGAAAAACACAGAAAAGATGTTTTACTCACCATCGAATTCAGCATCTTGTTCTGCTCTCGAACTTCATTCCCAATATCAATGGACAACTGTATGTAACAAACACAGTGAAATAAACATGTAATAAGCATGATATACTGTCACATCTAAATAGAGAAGTTGAAAAACAGAATTTGAATTTGATCCTGCTGGGTTAATATTACAATAATTACAACATGTAAGGCATATTCAGCTAGTTGTCAACAAAGTTGCAGGAGGATCTAAGGTCTTATCACTACAATTCAGTCCTGATAAGGACTGCAAGGGTTAAAAAAAGTTGCCACTTGGTGGAGCCTATGGCATCACCCATCTCCGATTCACAGCCCTTGGGCCACACAACTTTGTGCAAGTCTCTACGTACAGCAGGGGGCTAGTCCACTGGTAGTGATGTGTGTGTTTTATTTCCACACTCTTTCTCAAATGCTGAGTGCTGAGCAGAGAAAACAGTATGTACCATTTTCAAAGTCTTTGGTATGATTTGGCCGGGGATCGAACTCATGACCTACCGTATGCAAGGCAAACACTCTTGCACCGGTTGCAAGGGTGATTGAACAATAAAGTTAAAGTTTGAAGGTAAGGGTGTTATCGTACCGATTTCAGAGCCGTGACTTTGTCCTTGAGTCCGTCCACCAGGTGTTCATTCTCATCTTCATACATCTGATGGGTGGCCTGGCCATACCCCTCACCTACAGGGTGGGGAAAAAGATACAAATGAATGAAATGAAATGTTATAATGGAAACTCATCTGTGTTGGTAGTAATCACAATACAGTGCTAAACTTTCTTCCAACACTAAGGTATGTTTTGCCTTATATATAATTATAGGGAGATCGTACATGTATGTGTACCTTAGTGTTGGAAGAAAGTTTAGCACTGTATGAAATGAAATGTGCATAAGTTACTCCTTGGCTACTCTTAATACTAGTATAATCTATGGACTGTACTACTTTCCCATAATTTTTTTGCATTACATTATGTTTCACAACTTCACATTCACTTTTTTTCCCCCAAAATATCATGGCTGTCACTTCAATTCTGTAAACAACTTCAAACACCATTCTTACTTCAATCTCACTCATTGAGACTTGAACATGTGACACGTTATAACTTTTTTTTTTTTAACTCACAATTTGACTTTATTTCTATAGATCTCTGGGAGTAGCTGACGATTACTACAGTCTAATTTGATCACAGCCATAATTTCAAACATTTCTTCCATATGCCAAGTTAATAACCAACTTTAATCACGATATCTCAGTAGATTGACTATTAAATCATATGAATTTTCTACAATCAACACATCATATCTAATTCTTCATTATGACATTGCTAGTTCAAAAAGATTCTGAAACAACTTGCTGTTCAAAACAATGACGTGTCCCTGGACTCTGACACAGCCAGACGCCCCCCTCCCACAAAATTTACTCGGCATAAAAATCTAATAAACCAGCTAAAATCACACAATTTGAAAACGATTTGATCATCTACAACTCACCAGCTGCAGCTCGCCTCATTTTTGAAGACTGAAAATGTTTCGATTTGGAGAAAAACGACGAAAACTTGTCTGAAAACCACACAAATATCCGGCGAACACGAATCAGAAACCAACCCGGAAGTTTGACGTCATCACCTGGGGAGGCAGGAAGTAAAATGGGCGCTACCAAAAGCTACTCAACAAAGGGAGGGATAAACTATAATAAATTTTATAAACATACAAATTTCACATCAAAACTAAGGAGGTTATATAACCTCCTTGCTTAAACAAATTAATACAATAGTTAAAGATCTGAAATAGCTGTGCTTAAGTGTGCAAATCATATCCACAAGTGAAATTATCGCGAAATACATTCTTTGGAGGGCAAAGTTTAAAAGTCAAAGGTTAAAAGTCAACGTCCGAAAGGTACGAAAGGTCGGAGGCGTACACGTATGATGGAACGCGCACGTACACACGTTTTGACAACGTTTATCATTAAACTAGCTGCAGGAATTTTGGACACATAGCAGCACGTCAGCGATATAAAACAGCAGGAAGGAAAGACGATGGCAGATGAGGCAGACGTGGACCCTTCCCAGGACTGGAATGAAGGAGGAGAAGAAGGCAGAAAAGAGGGAGAACAGAAAGGATGCACAGGTGATTAATCGTTGCAGGGAGCTAATGAAATGAGTAAACCATGTATAAAGAATTAGATCAGACAAGTCGTGCAACAGTCGCCACTGCGCGTGAGCTATAATAAAGATAAGGTATAATTTTAACGTTACCTAAAAGTTGTTACCTTTGTTGTTATCTTCCTACCTGGCTGTATGGATCTACTCTACTCTACTCTACATGTACCTCCGGTGGGAGAAAATAGAGATTGCAAAAAAAAAAAAAAATCATATATAAACAGCCTGCAATTTATGGGCATGTAGCATTAATAATAAGTATGCAGGGTTGGTATGATTTACACGTACCACATATAATATATTGCAGTACATGGAAATTTCGTATTTGGAGCCCCAAATTTTCTAATCACTTAGGTGCACTGATACCTTGTGCTTAAGTTTTATGACATTTTCTTGCACATTTCAGATCGGCTAAAGGACTATATCAAAACCACTGAGTTCCTGGTGTATACTGAAGCCACCCTCTCAACATGGGTAAGTATAGTCCAGATGACACAGACTAGAAAGGTAACATTTGCAACAAATTGATACACTGTGGGTGTGAGGGCGAAATAAAAGTGAAAAGAGGCATCCTTTGATACACCCAGATGTTATCACAGGAGCCACATTAGTCAACATATACCAGGCTCAGGTTAACATTTCACATGCAATGACAAATCATGGAAAAATGTCTAAACAAACGGTGGTTCCGTGCTAGAATCGGCCTGATCAGCCACGCCCGCACCCACAAAGACGACTGAAGTCGAGGTTCTCATCGACTACGATGGAAGAACATCATATATAATGAATAGATTAGATGCAAGGACAACCACAACAACAACAATTGGTATGTTTGTAGGGAGACCGTATGTGGGCCTTCGCTGTAGCCCTGTTCCTGATCGAGCTGTCACCAGGGTCTCTTCAGCTCACCGCCATCTATGGTTTTGCCAAGTCCATCTCCGTACTGTTGCTAGGAGCGATCATCGGAGACTGGATTGATCGCACTCCACGTTTGAAAGGTCGGTAATTTCGATTTTAACTTGAAAGATCTTCTGTGTTGGTAGAAGTGATTCTGGATTGAAGTAAAACTGTAATTTGCCAACACAAAAATTGGACTCACCCGAATTTTTGACTGATCAGCTGTAGTCTTTATCCAGTCAAACCTCTTTAGGGCAATAATGACTTTACACTGCAGCTAGGTGTTACTGCAGTGTGAAGAATGCAGTATGAATCTGAATCTGAATCTTCAGGGGCAAAGTAGGGGGGGAGTTGAGGTCCCGGGCTAAGGCGGGCAGGCCTCCAGCCTGGCACGGAACGACTCAACCTCGAGAAATAATTCACAGATTTTGAACTAGATACTTTCCATTAATTGTATATTTCTTCCTTCTGTCCAGCTGTGCGTATAGCTCTGGTGATCCAGAACGGTTCGGTGGCGCTGTGTGCCGTGGTCTTCGCTCTGACGAGCGTGTATCGGAAACAGATGGAAAACAGCGCTGGCGGTTGGCTAATGACTTTGTGTCAGGTATATTGTTTTTGTAAACAAATATGTGGTCAATTAGTAAAAATTGTACTAGTATTTGATATTTAATACTACTCAGAATGGTCAACGCACTACCACATAGATTCAACATTGTAACTGGTACTGTTAGATCTTTGTTTTGTATACGATGCTACTCAAGATGGCAAGTTCAAAATGCGATCTGCACAGGTTTGAAGACATTTTTTATTTATTTCTGCAGGTGATTCTGATCTTCATTGCGGTGATCGCTGTCCTTGCCGGCCAGGCGACCAGCATCTGTCTGCAGAAGGACTGGATTGCTGTGATCGCTGGGGGGGAGAAGGAGAGACTGGCTAGTAAGTCATGCAGCCTGGTCAATAGACAAATTGGAACCACACAAACTGCAATTGCCAAGTTGAACACAGACAATTGGACTTGCCCAAATTTTCGAGAATTTCGACACAAGGAATGAGCAATCCTTTACTTTTGTGAACCCAAACCCTACTGCTGGGCTTAAGACATGGGAAATATGTGTTAAGTGCCTTTCTCGAATGCACAGCATCTGGGTGCATGTCTGGCCATGTCTGGGTACTCCACTGGGGATTGAACCTGGGTCTCATTGGTTCATAGCCGGATGCTCTGCCACACAGACGACACACACAGTATAAATTTTCACATACAGTATAAATTTTCGTCCTCAGGCATGAATGCAACAATCCGCCGTATCGACCTGTGCACCAAGATCCTGTCCCCGGTGGTCGTGGGACAGATCATGACGTTCGTCTCCATGTTGGTCGGCGCCATGTTCATCGCTGGGTGGAACCTGGTCTCCATGGTGATAGAGTACTACCTGTATCACCGTGTGTACGTCAGTGTTCCTGCACTGGCAGTGAAGGAGAGTAAAACCGGTAAGATAAAAACGATTATTGATAAGTGATTTCAAGCCAGTCTTCTATTTACTGAAGAGTTATTCTTACACTGGCCGTGAGACAGACGCTATGAACATTACTGTATTTACAGGTTCACTGTACCAGGGAAATTCCTAATTAGCTCTTTTCAAAAAGTACAATAAACAGTGGACAACAGCTTAACATCCCGTCCTAAGGACTGCAACCCTTTCCACTACTGTGCATGTAGAGTGAGCGACACAGCCGGGAATCGGGATCCAAAATCCCAACATCTTCGTCCAGAGGCACGGTCGCTATGTACTGGACTGCACATGCTCCAAAGAAATCATTATGTTCTTTTTTACACAGTACATGTACAGTCATTGTGAAGTACTTAAAGATAGAAATTCGGAAATTGCTCCAGAATCAGAGGCTTAACAAGGCTTAAACATTATCTTTCTGTCATAATGACTGTTCTTTCCAGAATATATTTATTTGGAATAATCTTTTTGTAAATTTTTTCTCTTATATATAATTTTTAAAATCATTGAGGCTAGAACAGTTTTGTTTTAAGTGAAATCCTCACTGTTGAGTTTGCCCTAAATGTTTGTAATATCATATTTTTCAGATAAAGAAGAAACCAATGACGAAAACACTGAAAACCCAAGCGATGAATCAGCAAAAACAGACGCCCCACCCAACACCTGCTACCATAAGATGTTCCACAGCTTCTTCACTCTGTACAACGGCTGGAAGATCTACTTCCAACAGACATGCTTTCGCGCCGGCCTCGGTCTCTCCTGTCTTTATATGACTGTTCTCGGGTTCGACAACATCACGGTTGGTTTTGTCTACACCCAGGGTTTCTCGGAGCTGGCAGTCAGTCTGCTGATGGCAGGTGCCGCTATTCTGGGGATCGGCGGAACATTTATCTACCCTCCGCTTCGTAAACGAATCGGTCTGCATCGCACGGGTTTGATCGCTGGAACGCTACAATGGGTTCTCCTCTTGCCGAGTGTTGCGTCCGTGTGGGCCCCAGGAAGCCCCTTCGACCCTTTTTATTACACCCGTGCGTCTAATATCACCCTCGCTGATGTTACCCTCCCCCCTGATGTCGCCCTTCTTCCTACTTTTGCCCCCTCCTCAAATTCGTCAGTCTTTCCCGGCTTGTTCAATGAAACGATATTCCCCACCCTGGTGTACAACACGACTGCTGTTCCCCGGGACCCAACAGAAGGCCGGCCCCTGTGGATGTACACGTCTGTGGCACTGCTCATGACTGGGGTCACACTGGGGAGGATTGGTAGGTGGAAGAAATCTTCTGTTTCTAATTCTTTTCTGGGAGTGTTAATGGATAGATACCAGGATAACCAGTGAACGAAATGTAAACGTTCTCGAAAGAAGGGAAGCAACTACACAGCCAACAAGTCTTTTATTCAAATTCCTGTATTCAATTTGGTATCACTTACCAAGTTGGCAACTACACTTTTACAACTATTGAACTAGTTTCATTAAATGTTATGGTTAGCACACTAGTGTCACTTCTACAAGTACAACACAACATATTTTCCTATTTATACTTGTTGACCATCTCTGGAGGGAAACGTTTTGTTTTAATTTTTTCAGAATCAGGCCAAAATTAATGAGCTTACTGATGTCAGCCATAAAATTTACTTGCTACAACAAGTACATGTACATCTGTTGACCCTTTGATTGCTAATTGATTTGTCTATTGATCAATGGATTGATTATTGATTGATTTCCGCAGGTTTATGGATGTACGACCTGACGGTGACCCAAATCTTCCAGGAGACGGTGGAGGAGAATCACAGGGGGGTGGCGTTCGGTGTCCAGAACAGCCTCAACTTCTTCATGGACATGCTGCACTTCATTCTAGTGATTGTCCTCCCCGCTCCGGAAACGTTTGGATTCCTGATCCTGCTGTCCTACGCGTTTACCGTCATGGGTCACATGTTGTATGCCTCATATTCTAGAACGGTACGTAGGGCGTTTTGCACAACCTGGTGCATATATGCAGCCTTTGTAACCTTCCTTTACTACTAGTATTTGAATGGATGGATGGATGGATGGTTGGATGGATGGATGTATAGATGGATGGGTGGATAGTTGTATGGATGATTGTATGGATGTATGGATGTATGGATGGATGGATGGATGGATGGATGGTTGGATGGATGGTTGTATGGATGGATGGATGGATGGATGGATGGATGGATGTTCTAACACTCCTATGTTAAGGTAAGGTTCAGAGTTGAGGTTAGTGTTACGTAGGAGGTGTCAGAACATAGTTGTGTAACCATCGACCTTGCTGCAAATCTATATGTGCCATGTTGTTCTCCAGGTCAGAGGTCACTTGTTCCACTTGGACCGTCTCAAGTGTGGGAAGTATGGGGGACTACACCACATGCCCCCCAGCACCGCGGGGCAGAGACAGGACAACGCCACACGCACCACTTACACTCCGGTACCCACACAGACCTCCAACTGTGTTGTCACAAGAGAGGGAAACGAGCCGTCCACCCAATACAAAGAGTATCACACTTCTGTGTGAGTGTAGCCTGTGTTTACGCCAAAAATGATTACTCAAGCAACTGGATAAGATTTTAGATAGACTAAAGATAGGACCGGAGAACCAGGTTTTATGCAAAAACTCTGAATAGATATGAGTGATTAGTTTACGGCGACGTTTTTTACTCTGTGAATTGAACTAGTATTTTCAGGGCCTGTTGTTTATGTTCTGTCGGTTACCTTACTTCAGGAGACGTGCTTTACCAACACATTGAAATTGAAATTGTGTTTTCAAGTCATTTGCCTTGAACTCTCCATCAACAGCCAATAGCAACTCCGGTCATTGAACTCACTTGTCAGCTTTCTAGGTCATTCACATCGAATTGGGGCAGTGGAAATGCAGAAAACGGGCGAGTAGAAATGCAGAAAACGACATCCTTAGTCACTAACGAAAGACAGTGGATGCTGTCTGAAACGTCTGACTGTTTCAAAATCTTACCAGTTGCTTGAGTAATCATTTTTGGCGTATCTTATTACCTGGATGTCTAACCTTCATCAACGTAGCCTGTGTTTACATCATCTCTCGCTGACGGAGGTTAGTGATCCCCTTCCAAGGGGGTGGTAACCATGGGGCTGGCCGCTAGGAGTGTGATTCAGTTAGGCTATGTGTGAGTATTACCTCTGTGAACCTCTGTCTTCCTGGTGTGAAATATTCTGCATTCAGTATTTCCGTAAATGGATTGAATTACTGTAAATGCATTTCGCGGGGTTTTTAGTTCGCACTAATGGGAAAATGGAGTGTTTGCGGTGGTTTTAACTTCGCGGCAGTATCATAGTCACATACTGCTACTGTGGTTTTAAGTTCGCGGTGAAACGGTCGCCGCGAAAACCGCGAACACAAAACCACCGCGAACAGTTCTGCATTCACAGTAACCCACAGCTACACCTCTGCGACTACCTCTGAATTTTTTTTGGTCTTTTGTTGGGTTGAATTTTGAATATTTGTGAAATGTTGTCTTTTGTGATGTTTAAGGGTTCTATTGTTTTGTCTAAATTTAACACAAACAATTCAAAGAGAGGGCAAAACACCTTTACAAGTTGCCCTCCCACTAAATAAGCAAAAAAATTCATCTGGTAAAGAAGGACAATGGTTAGAGACTTGATATTCAAACCAGTGATATCCCAAAGTGCCATGTTATCAATGAGATGTGGAAATATACGTTTCTTGTTACTTATCCTCTTGATTTCATGATGTGATTGTAGGTAAGAAATAGTGAATGGTGTTTTTCTGCTGGAATTATGATAATTTTTTTTCATGGAAATGTATACATAACCAAGTAAACTGCCACAACATATGTAGTAAATTAGAAAATATATATTGAGCATTGTATGAAAATTGTTTATGAAAAACTGGGAAAAATCAAAACACATGAAGTGTATATATATTTATATGTAATTCTCTTGCAAAAATTGATGATAAGGGTACATGAAAGAAGAATTCTGTCTTTTTGTTGTATAAAACTTGGTTACGGTATATACAAATATGAAATCGATATGTTGATTTAGTGCTTAGTTGTTGAAAATTATGTAATTTTTTAGGGAATTTTGTAAAGAAGAAGGTTGTAGTATTATGTGAAACATACATGTAGGGATGTCTACCTAAAGGTAACATAGGTACAAGTCTGGACTTGTACCCGTACCTGAACAACTTGACAAAATAATCTATGAATAAAAAAGACTCTTTCATTTACAAAACCAAGAGATTTATTCCACCAGCATTTCGGTGACCATCTGTCACCTTCTTCAAGGCAATTCTGACTGGTTCACATAGCAATGCAGCACAGGTGTTGCTGCTTATACATAGTAATGAGATTCAATCCCAAACGCAAAGTACTTATACATATATGTACAATGACAGGGGATGACATCACTATGCGACAGGTGGTCACCGAAACGTTGGAATAAATCTCTTGCTTATGTAAAAAGAGTCTTTATTCAGTGACTTACCAACCTGATAAAACTTTTCACGAAAAATAAGCTATGATTTTCAATTATGACAGTATTATTAAATAGTTTACAGATTGTTTCTTTATAATTCAACTATCTTATGCAGAGATCCCATGCTTTTAAGAAGATGTTAAATCAAAGTTGGTGCTGATTTCAATGCCCATACTGGGTTAAATTTTCATCTTTCTGGTAGGAATAACATGTCTTTTAGTGAGAAAATAAGTCAAGAAGTTATACATGTACACTTAAGTGTATTAAGGTACAGTATCGGTACATTGATGTTCTTGTATTTTGGATCTGTACTTATTAGTAAATGATTTTCACAGTACTATATATTAGTACTGGGTACCGGCAAACATCACTAGTACAGATTGTTATTGTACAAGACTGGCAAAACTGGCCAAAGCGACAGTCAAGATTTGGCCATATGTACCACTTAATTAGTAAGTATTTTGGAGTGCCAAATTGGAAATACTTTTGTGCTGTTTTTTTTAGATATGTAATTTGATGGAAATTGAATTCTTTATCACTGTCTTGACAAAGTACAAATAAAGAACGTAGTTTTGAAGTGCCAGTTTATTTTGTGCTGTTGTTACCGCCTTTTTCTTATGTTCTTAAAATTCCTATCCCACACAATGGCAGGAAACCTTATATGTCAATATTGTTAGTGAAGTCTGTCTTGTAATGAGGCCGTGGTACATGTATGAGCATCTTCAACAAGCTTTTAGATTGAATCATTAGTAAGTATTGTTGGGGGTTGCAGGCACCTGTCCTTGGTGCTGAACACCTTCCAATCAATGTCACAAGCTAGTAGACCTGTCCTTGGGTCTGAACACATTCCAATCAATGTCACAAGCTAGTAGACCTGTCCTTGGGTCTGAACACATTCCAATCACACTGTCACAAGCTAGTAGACCTGTCCTTGGGTCTGAACACATTCCAATCACACTGTCACAAGCTAGTAGACCCGCCCTTGGTGCTGAACGCCTTCCACGCTGTCACACAAGTAAGTAGATATGTCCATGGTGTTAAAAACCTTCCACTCACGCAAGCAAGTAACCCTGTCCTTGGTGCTGAACACCATCCACACACATGTTAACATGGCTAATTTTAATACTGAACACCTCACGCTCTCACAAACACTGAGCAAGGGGATTTATATTAGTGCTCGTCCTGATTAAGTTACATAGCTGTGTTTGGCCGAGCATCAGACAAAGAACATACCGTATTTGTCGGTAAGCGAAGTGGTCCGCTACGATGTGTTCTTGCCAAACGCGAGCAGAATTTAACTACCAGCCATAAGATTTTTTCTAAAGGCCACCACACCATAGTCTTCGTTTGTAGCGTTTGTTTCCATTTAGGTGTTCGATATCTCCAAGGTGATTTTAGCGAGGAAACAATCGACATGTTCTAGAACTGAATCTATGGATACCGTTATGCCCATTCGAAACAAAACAAAACAAAACCCGAAAGTTCAAGATTGCGGTTGATTTATAAAATTAGAATTTTGCCGACCAAATCTGTCCAGAAAAGCTTGATTCTGGAAAGTTTGGTCTCAAATCTCTTTAAGCGGAGGTGCCTCAACTTACAAGTTTTGCGAAGCAAGTTGGTGTCTTGATGATGTAACACCGGTACAAGAAAGAAGAATGCTACGGAAGCTGCTGATCAACTGTTACCAAAGACAGAAGGAGGAGAAAGAGCGGGCTAGGAACGCCACCTTACGGTCCACGAGCGACAGTGCAACCGTCGGCGCTTCAGGAGACGCAGGGATGGTACAACTACAAGAACACAAAGAAGGCAAGAAATATACAGTTGAAGAAAAAGGGCAAGAAGAGAAAATGGAAGGCACTGGTGACAAGGTAACGGAAAAAGAGGAAAAAGCGAATGCCGAGTCGTCGGAAGAGATTGTAACAGTAGAAGAGATAGAAATCGCAACTACCGAGGAAGCGATTTGGCAACTGCTGGAACAATACGGACCCGACTGACTTACAATAAACAGTTTTCGTGAAAAATTATATCAAATGTTTCAATATAAGTAAATGTCTCTACGATCTCTTTGGACAAGACAAGACATTGTAAAAATACTATTTATTGCTGCTTTTTAAAAATAAAAGACCGCATGAGACTTCAATCCTTAAATTACATAGCCCAGAATATAGATTTGTGTATCACAGTGATTTACTGGATGGGAAAATCTATTTCCTATCACTATCAACTTCACTGAATCCCAAAAACCATACAAAATGATACAAAAATGAGAGATAGAAAAAGGAATTGTATCGGACTTGTTTAGTGCATAATGTACACCACTGATCATTTGTTGTATATACATCCAATTGTTACCAAACTTGCAAACCACAAAAAATAGATGACAGTTCAGTACATATACAATGTAATGCATTTACTCATCATGACGCTGGTATGTATACAGATAATAAATGAATGACTTGTCAACTTAGATATCATTATTCCAATCTTACCACAGCGTGTTTTCTTTGTATGATTCTTGGGTATCCTCTTTTAACAAACAATCTCTTCACATCAATGGATTTAAAACTTAATGCATTTGGTAAACAGCAAAATGTGTCTATTTTCATACAGAAGTTTTCTCCTCTGTGTTTGGAGTAGGTTCTTCTTGGCTGTCGGCATTTTCAGGACTTGTTAGTGGAGCCTGGGTGGCAGGGTCATGTACAGGGTCAGCTGAGGTCACTAACTTATGCGAAGAACCAGGTTTGCACATCCTGCACAGGATGCCGAAGTGGAACAGGTGACCTCTGATCTGTCAAATGCAATATGACATTGTCAGAAAACTTTGGACAAAACAATTACAAAAACTGCACGATACACAGAAAGAATAAACAAAGATTTCTGTCAGCTCAGTCTAGTTAAATTTCTGCAAATGGTGGTGTTGGTTGATCGATCCCCATCCCTGACGAATGATGGAATAAAGATACTTTGAGCGCCTTTAAGTTTGCAGGATTCAATTTCACCGTAGGGAGACAATGGCCTGTTCACTACGGTTTTTAGTTTGCGGTTAAAACAATGGTGTATGTGGGCAAATGTCAGAACAACAAGCATCATTTAACGGTCGTCTTAAAGTTCGCGGTGAAGAGGCTACTGCAAAAACCGAAAAAAAATCAACCTTTACAGTAGCTGGGATTGAAGAAGGGATGAGGAGGCTCACTACCATCTATGGCTATGGCATTAAGAAATTCTAATACACATTAAAAACTAATATATATTTCACAGAGGTATGCAATTTCTTGTTATATACTTATAGCCCTTACCTGGCGTGAGTACGACGCATACAACAGGTGTCCCGCCACAGTGAACACAAACGACAGCAGGATCAGGAACCCGAACGTTTCCGGAGCGGGGAGGACGATCACTAGGAGGAAGTGCATCATGTCCATGAAGAAGTTGAGGCTGTTCTGAACACCAAACACCACCCCCCTGTGGTTCTCTCCCACCGTCTCCTGGAAGATTTGGGTCACCGTAAGGTCGTACATCCATAAACCTGTGAAAATCAACCAATAAATAGTATATTAATCAATAAACAAACCAATGAATAAATCAATCAATCAGCATGATGTTTACAGTACGGTCCCTATAACTTTAGTCTTTTGTGGAAATCTACCAAACTTCATGTGAGCAAAAGTCATCGATAAAGTAATGCAAATCAGTGTACCGACCATTCTCCTTATAGCAGAGTCAAACCCGCATATACCTCCTTGAATGTAGGGAGTTTCTGCAATGCGGATTAATCTCTGTTATTATGAGAATGGTGTGGACAAAAAAGGGAGATATGTTAACAATAGAATGTTTTCTCCACCTACCAATCCTGCCCAGTGTGACCCCAGTCATGAGCAGTGCCACAGACGTGTACATCCACAGGGGCCGGCCTTCTGTTGGGTCCTCGGGAACAGCAGTCGTGTTGTCCACCAGGGTGGGGAATATCGTTTCATTGAACGAGCCGGGAAAGACTGACGAATTTGAGATTGGGGTGTAAGTAGGAGGAAGAGAAACATCAGGGGGGAGGGTAACATCAGTGAGGGTGACATTCGACGCACGGGTGTAATAAAATGGATCGAAGGGGCTTCCTGGGGCCCACACAGACGCCACACACAGAATCAGAATACTCCAATGTAGCGTCCCAGAGATCAAGCCCGTGCGGTGCAGACCGACTTTCTTGCGTAGCGGAGGGTAGACGAACGTGCCTGCAACTCCGAGCAGTGCGCCGGCCGCGACCAGAAGACTGACCGCGAGTTCGGACAGACCCTGGGTGTAGACAAAGCCAACCATGATGTTGTCGAAGCCTAGAAAAGTCATGTAGAGGAGGGAAAGACCGAACCCTGCACGGAAACACGTCTGTTGGAAGTAGGTCTTCCAACCGTTGACGAGCGTTAGGACGGGTTTGAACATCTTCTGGAAGCAGGTTGTAGGAGGTTTCTTCTGGACGGGTTGGACATCAGGTGGGTTCTCTGGGTCCTCATTTTTGTCTCTGCCTTTTTCTGAAGAAAAACCACACATTTAGAATTTAAGAGAAAGACACCAACCTATAACGATACTACTACTGTAACAATAAACAGAATAACGACACCTGTCTTTGGTGCTGAACACCATTCACACACAAACACACCTGTCCTTGGTGCTAAACATCATTCACGCAAAAGCAAACACACATGTCCTTGGTGCTGAAAGCCATCCACACAAAGGCAAGAGCCCTTTTTGCGTGTGTGTGTGTGTGCATGTGAGTGAGTCTCTGAGAGTGTGTGCATGTTTGTGTGATTGACCAGCTACGAAACCACCTCACATCATGACAGGTAAGATTGAACTCAAAACTCACTTCTCTCCTCCCCCTTCTTCTCCTTCACCGCCAGTGCAGGAACGCTGACGTACACGCGGTGATACAGGTAGTACTCTATCACCATGGAGACCATGTTCCACCCTGCGATGAACACGGCACCGACCAACATGGAGACGAACGTCATGATCTGGGCGACCACGACTGGTGCAAGGATCTTGGAGCAGAGGTCGATACGGCGCATCGCTGCGTTCAGCTCTGAAAAGAATAGAGATCATTATGATTGTTGCAAATAGGAAAAATTGTGTGACGTCGAATGGCCATGTGGCTAGCCTAGCGTACACAAGACCGAGAGGTCAGAGGTTCGATTCCACCCTAGGGCAAGCAGAGATGTTGTTTCCTTGGGACAGGCACAAATTCTCTCACTTCACACAGGTGTAACAAATGCGTACCTGACTTTTGATAGAGAGGTAAAAGGGGATGGAGGACAGGGAAGGGGACAGCTTTCCAACACCATGCCGTTGACGCAACGCATACAGTGTGTAAACATACTTTTATGACTCTATATTCTTCCTTGTAAACTTCCCAGACAGACAGACAGACAGACAGACAGACAGACAGACAGACAGACAGTTCTCAGGTAGACGATAATTGGTCCGTGTCAGCACATATGCATAAATCAATAGGATTAGGATGTAATCAATCCCAATTCTCCTGACTGAGAGGTGTTGGCCACCAAGCTTCTACTCGTTTGGGGGCTTCTGAAAGATTGAGTCAGGCTAGTGTCCTTTATTATCCTTTCTTATCATTCTTGAAGTTTCCCTCAAGTTGATGATCACGACTTACTCGCGAGTTTCTCCTTGTCTCCACCAGCGATGACAACAACCCAGTCTTTATTGAGACATATCCGTGTGGCCTGTCCGGCGAGGATGGCGACCACTGCTATGAAGATCAGGACAACCTGGATAAAAACAGTGGATCACAGATACAATGTAAACATGGTCTTGTACAGTCTGCTTCTTATAATGCACAGGAGTATTTCGTAATTGCTCTGTTTCTTCTTACTCAACACATTAAAATACATCCAGCTAGGCGACTTGCCCCTCTAGCTCTGTCCTGCCACTTGCTACATTTGTAATCAAACATCATAGGGTGTCCAGTAACTATGGTGACAGTCGTTTGGTCCAGGTCTTTGACCGTAATTATTTCTTTGGAGAAGAAGAAGAAACGGAGCAAAAACCATATGTTTCCCTTCTGTGAATTTTTAGATATAAATCGATTTCCAACACTTGCATATAAGCTAAGCTCTATTTGCAAGCATTTAAAAAAATTGTACTGTAGATAAGAAAACTTTTCTAAGTATAACCCTGACGTTAAGATAGGAAAGGAATGACATGATTAAATCAATCCAAACTATTGCGTGTTTGCTATGGATAAAGAAGATTTAAGACATTACCTGGCATAAAGTCATGACCCATCCTCCCTGTAACTTTTCGATCTGGGTACGATACACCAGGGTCAGGGACAGGACCACGGAACACAGCACAACCGATCCGTTCTGCACTACCAGAGATACACGCACAGCTGCATAGATGGGAGGAAAATATTGAAAAATTCAAAACCTGATCATACACAAATATGAGCTTTCAATTTTCCACCTCTTGGGTAAGTATAGCCTGAGTACCAGCCTTCGTAGTGACCTCTGGCTACAAAAAAATCGTTTGCTAACGTTAGCAAGAGATTTTGTTTTTGAGCCAGCGGTCACTACGGAGGCTAGTACTCAGGCTAGGGTAAGTACACATTTAGTGAAACAAAAGTATAATCTCTTTCTGATGTACTAGGTGAAAGTGACATTTACATGCAGGTTACCACCGTCAACAAGGGTATTAAACGTAGGCTGGATTTTAAAACGAAAGGCTAGATCATGGCTTAATTGCCCCCATGCATGTTCAGTTACATTTTCAGATGTGTACACCCACTGTTGACAATTGCTCTCTTTTTTTGCAATATTTATATCTGTATCTATATAGCCGGTATAACCGCCATTCGGCGTAACACACAGGCACGCGACGTGACAGCAACCGGTTATATTACGTCGAACAACCTGTCACAGCTAACCTTCGCATATCTAACTGCATGCATTGTTTAAAGCTGTCTAATGAGGATGCTTCCCCGGTACTTGGTTGCAACGAGTTCCACTCTACGATCGTTCTAGGAAAATACGAATTTTTGAACACATCAATCCTAGGTTGAAAAGTCTATACTTAAAGGCATGGCTATTAAAATTTCTTGTCATTCAACACAATAGATACAATGTAAACATGGCCTATTACACTGTAATAGGTAAAAGAAACAAGTTACGAAACCTGTCAGGCGAGCGGTTCGGTCGATCCAGTCCCCGATGATCGCCCCTAGCAGCAGCACGGCGCAGGACTTGGAGAAGCCGTACACCGCCGTGAGTCTTAGAGATCCCGGGGACAGGTCTATAAGGAACAGGGACACTGCGAAGGACCACATACGGTCTCCCTGGGGAATACAGGAATGAATGAATGAATGAAGTAATTAAAGGGGTGAATGGATAGATGAATGAATGAATGAATAAAAGAAAGGGTAGATTAATGAATGGATAGATGAATAGATATATAAAATGAATGGGTGACTGAATGAATGGATAGATGGATGGGTTGATGGATGGATGTAGGGATGGATGGATGGAAGAATGGATGAATGGATAAATGAATGAATGAATGGACGGATGGATGGATAGAGGAATGAATGAATGGACTGAAAGAATGAATGGATAGTTTGATGTGTCACTTAATGTTTTCGTGACTTACCCATGTTGAGAGGGTGGCTTCAGTATACACAAGAAATACTGTACTTCCTACGAAGTCCTTTATTCGATCTGCAAATGAAAAAATATTCATCAACCATTGGAGTTTGGACACTGATACTTTTGAATTACTATCTACTTATAATTAAGCCACATTAATGTTTCATTGTGTACATGTGTTGCTTGCTTGTCTTATTTTTTTTTAGCCGAGGTTATGTAAGATATGCAAAAAAGAAAACAAGCATTTTGATGTAATCGTTGCAGATGAGTTTGTTATGGAGTGGAATGGTACTTAATCATACTAGATGGACCGGTTTCTCAATCTATCTGATTGTAATTTGTAGTCCCCGAGGGCATTTGTTGCAACACTTGACAAAACATGTTTGTCACCTGCTCAAATCAGAACTTTAAATGTTGTGTGTCTTTTATACAGGATCGGATGTAGCCAAAATTGTCGACCTACATTTAACGTACGCTAGGTCATTGATCTAACAGTTGTTGACATAAACAGCTTGTGCTGCATTTGTTTGTACTCGTAATTTCATGGCACGTGACGTTTCAAATTGTTAACAACGTGGACAAGCAAGCCCTTAATCTAAAATAATATAATCACCACTATGTACATTCTACATTACTAGAGTAGCTGTTGTAGTAGCAGTACTTGAAGCTGTGGCAAAACTTTAGAAAAGTAGTGAAAATTATGATATTACCGGTGCAACCTTTTTGATCTTCGTGTCCCGTCTCTTCCGTGCCTTCTCTCGTTCTTTCGTCTTTTTCTGGCCGAAGCCTCTGTTGGTCCTCTTCTATTTCTTCTTCTCTTCCTGCCATTTTCTAGAGCAATGACTATACAATGCTGTTACCTACGGAAAGCCTCAATACAGCAAAACAATCAAGACATGTCGACTCTCCGAAGTAAGTTACCTGACGACTTGTTTGCAGGTTTCGCTGGAATCGCCAGACTACTTCCGGATTTTTGTCTATGACGTACTTCCGGTGTGTTAATATCGCATAAGAGTTTCAAGACAGGCTGAAGATTTAAATCTTTCAACTAAAGGCTAAACACAGCTTTCTTTCGTTCCTGAACCTACACTTGAATCAAATACTGTTTTCAACATATACAGGCTATTAGGCCATACCGATTTGATTATGGATGACATCTTCTGGGCATTACCAAAACCGATGCGAGCGTGCGAAGAAAAGAAAACATTTGGTGAAAAACAAGTGAACTTTATCGTGTATGGCGACGTTGTATCATAAGTTGTATCAGTGCCTGTTTGACTACACAACATCCGCTCCGAGCCCCGCAAGAAAATAGGAACATAAGATAAAGGGCCGGAGAGGGCACGATTTGCCTGCAGGGCAGCTTCACCTCGCCTCGAGGCGCTGCCGTCTATAATCGTCTCAATGTCTAGACTGTTTGTCTGTCTGCCTATCTGTATGGAGGTTCCGTGTTTGAGGAGAGCCACACCTCGAGCATGTTAAAGAACCCGCCACACTCATCGAAAATAGTAGGGATCCTTCCCGGTGTGAGCGGATTAAATAAATCTGCCCAGATATGTAGCTTCTACTCTTTAGCACAGAACTGGTATATTACGCCTGTGTAGGGGTGTGGATAATTTTACGCCATAAGCAAAACAAACAAGTCAAGTCAGATTTCGATGCACAACAACTGTAACTGGCATAATGCAAGTTATTAAGCAGTACTAGATATCAATACTAATATCTAAGCCTTTGCCTATAACAATGCTAATGACTTCTATATAACTTGAGACTACGATATTATATATGGAACATTGATAACATGACAGCACACAGGAAACAAAGTAAACATCAACTGATTGTGTCAAAGATGATACGATTTCTACAACAAGAAGAGGTGGATTGCCGGGTATGCAGAACAAACAAGAACAAAGGTTAAGGCACGGTGACGTCACTCTGTTATCTGTAGCCTCCACCAGACCTTCCTATGGGGTAAGGGATTCGGCCAAAAAAAAAAAGATTAATTGGTTAGTAAAGACAGTCTAAGGTAAAGTTAACATCTCCCCCTCTGCACCAGCAAATGGAAACCTATGGTGGTCAAACATCCTTGCCATAGCCGGCGTAGTCAGATAGAAACTTTTTTTATCTGCACCTTGGTACGACTTAGACCAGGTGGGTTGGTTCCCAGGTATGGCCTTGGGGGAAAGTTGTGTCAGGATAGTCATACCACCACTCACCCTGTCAACACTTCATGTATATATAACTTTATTGCACAACACACAGGTACAAAGTATGGCATCTACTGGTACATAACTACAGTTCTATTAGGCTAATCTACCTAATACAAGAGTGTATAGTATGGGATCATGAGATTTTACAATCATTTGAAGAATATGTTTAATTATTGAAACAACGTTAACTGGCAAAGGTATGAGGTCACGGAACTCCTGGAATCGTAATTATGTGTACTTTGAACCATTTCCTCAAAAGTAAATCAAATATGATGCAGTACACCCTGTTTCAATATTTCCTCCGTATCTAAAAAGCACTTTCTCAACTAATCTAAGAGAGAGAGAGAGATCGATCTCTATTTTATCTTTATTGTTTGATAAAACAGCAAAGAAGTACAAAATATGACAGAGCATACGCAGACGTCGCCAAAACGAATTGCGAAGCAAATATTCTAAATGACGTCATTTCCGACCAAGTTTTCTACCAATGACATTACAATCGTACGACGGAGCCTTTACGTCATTTCCGCTCATACATCAAATTACATTGGTGATGGAAGCATTTTAATTGCAAAGCAAGCATTCGGTATTTATAGAACTGAGGACTATTTGCCATGCCCTTCCTTCCTTCCGATGCTTTCCCTTCTTAAAGAAAGCTACACCCGTGTCAGGGTCTCTCCGTACAGAAACCATCTCAACGATCGACTAAAAGGTAAGACTTGTACAAGTCTTTCTTTTCAACCTATCGATATTACAACTGTTATATTATACTTGACCACAAGAAAGTTTGATAGATTGGATTATGTTAAACATAAGAATTGTCATAAGCTAGCTAGAGGCACCATATGCCCAGTTCTCGAACTTTAAAGGTAGATGTCCTATTTACAAAAAAATATGTACTGTAAATAAGGAGTAGCAATAAAGCATTATATTTTTGTAAGGGGTATATATGAGATACAGTTTTCGTCTAAGGAAAACTCCTATTAGGCTAAGTGAATTGCAGATAATCGCCCAAACTGTGTGATCAATTTTCAAAAGACAGAATTCGACGATAACCGGCGAGAGATACACTAATTGTCAATGGCTAACTTGACTGATAAACAATGTCTAGAATTAACGGTGCTGTAAGCATGCCTCATATGAACCAGGAACCAAAGAGCGAAAGTTAGGTCACATGCCAGTCTTTAGAGCAATATAACCGTACTGAATTCCAGAGCCATGAAGTTAAGTTATACGATGTTTGCAGGCCACTTTTTTGATCTTCCTTAAAATGTCGAGAAGGAATGTTTGACACGAACGGGTATGGAATTCGGCTGCTGAATTTTTAGGATGGGACATTGAATTATCTCACAACTAAGAAATCGGGACATCGGCGCACGCCTAACTTGTGCAGTACATACATTACTAAAAGCATTCTTTTAAAACCGTGCATGGTAAAGGAAACTTTCTGTTACAAGTTAGGCCGCGCTGACTCGATGATATATAGGACATCCGCTCGCTCCGTTCTTTTCCAAAAAAAAAGAAGTTTGCGACTTTAAATCTTACAAAGAAGATGGAAATTGAGCAAAAATATTCTTTAATCGCAAAAATATCAGAAAACGAATTGTATTGTAGAGCCCTTAGCGAAGTCTTACAGAGTGAGAGGAGAAGGTGTTAGAAACATATTAAATAAATAATTTATCTTTTGATATACCGTCTTTCGTGAGTTCAGTCATTCGTTGGACCTTCCTGACTACTTAGATTTGATATTGAAGGCAAGTTTTTTTTTCCAACCGTTTTTTCTTCGCATGCTCCCATCAGTTTAGGGGTGCCCAGAGGATGTCATCCATATAATCAAATCAGCATGGCCTTACACTCAACTATAGGTAAATAGTAAGGACAACCTCAAACCAACCGTACACACTAACGCCACATCTTCAGAAAAGACGCTGGTAGCCGCGTATAGTTCCCGTTTAGAACTTTATTCGAACCCACACCTTACACTCAACTATAGTTCTAGGGAATAATGTTTTATTACACGTGGTCCTTCGTTGATCAAGAATATATATCTATCATAAATACAATATCTTGTTCTTTTCTTGATTTCCATATGGTATTCCGTACTTGCTGACTATGTAGATACGCATGTAGTGTCAGCTGTGTAAATATAAGTATTCTCACATACACTCCCTGTATAAAAATATGCGAAGGTTAT
Organism: Branchiostoma lanceolatum; assembly: GCF_035083965.1. NCBI lineage: Eukaryota > Metazoa > Chordata > Leptocardii > Amphioxiformes > Branchiostomatidae > Branchiostoma > Branchiostoma lanceolatum. Next base: position 4,319,014 of record NC_089734.1, read on the forward strand.
AATGTTCTCTGCAAAACATGCATACGTAAGTCAAGGAGGTACATGTACTTTGTACCGAGAGGTTATTGTCACTAACGTTAGGTGTTTTGACAAACGTTTGATTACAGGTATGTAAAGAAGTCTTGACACCAACTCGAAATCTCTTTGCTACAAGGAAATTATACAACAAACTTTCCTTACTTACATTTTACAAAGGTAATCTTTATGATCTATGGTCCTACAATAAAGGGCACATCTTTTACCTTTTGCTCATGTGCTTTACTGGTTCTATAATCCATCCCCTTTCTTAAAACCCCAGAACAAAACAACAGAAAGATGAAGTTCCTGGCTGTTGCGCTAGTGGTCGCTGTTGCCACGCTGGCTGACGCAAGATCTGTTCAACAGAGAAGCATTGCGTGAGTATAAACTTCATTGACACCTTATTTTAGCCTAGATAACCTTATGTTTGATTCACGTATACCTACACTTTCAAGAAAGCAAATATCTAGATACATATAAAGTGGATAAACAGTACTGTCCAAGCAGGGGTTCGGCTCTGGTTCACTTTTGACCTGTTTTGGCGTTTTTGTCGGGCTTTCTTTTTTGTCGGGCTTTCTTTATGTCGCCAATCCAAACTTGCTCAGGCTTGGTCACATAACAAAAACGGGACAGGGAAGAAAACCCCGACAAAAACACCTAAAAACGCGTCAAAAACCAGCCTGAGCCGAACCTCTAGCAAACGAACAAACAATCAAAAAATGATCATTTCTCCCCGGCAGTGATGATATCAAGAACTCGATGCAGGCGGCCCTGGAGAAGGCTCTCCTCACCACCACCGCCAACAACCTGGAGTCTTCCGGTAAGGTACTCACATCGTAGCCTCCACCAGGCCATCTTATGGGGATTAACCGCCGAACACCATATGCAACGTATAGAACCCCCTGTTCTATTTCGAACAGTACACCTCTTGACGGAGGTGTTCGTAATAGAACAGGGGGTGGGGCTTATGGTGTTCGACTGGTCAGGAGAGTCAGTCCACGCAAAGGGTAACATACCCCCTCTAAATGAAACCCCATGGTAGCCTAACCCTCATGGCTATAGAGAGGATTTCCCCAATCTACAGTTTTGAAACATGATGGGCTTAAACTGCATTGTAACGTCATATAAAACTCTGTTCCTAATATGGTTATGTTGCCGTTGCTATAGTGATGCAGAAAATCAACGAAACCATCGTGAACGTTTTGGACGGCTTCGTGGACAAGCTGAATCTTGACATGGTGAGATCTCGTGTAAGCCTAGTCTCGCTTTCAGAGTGAATCTGTTTTCAGATATCTGGTCAGGGCTAGCCTGGATGCGAGACCCCCGATCTTTATGGTATCTATCGTACGGGTCCAACTTAGGGGACCCTGTTGTAGAATTTCCTTGGGGGTATCTTAGCCCAAGAGCCGTGGAGGTGGCCTGGAAACAGTCTGGCATCCAGGCTAGGTAGGGACTACAGCTCTCAGCAGCGACACCTAGCTGCAGTGCGAAATGGAACTAGTCAGTATTGCCATGAGAATGATAACAGACGGTCACTGAAACGTTGGCTTGATGAAAACACTTGGTTGTGTACGAAGAACTTTGCTATCATTGTACAACTGTTGTGTAATGAAGTTTCAAGACTGTAAATGCAGAAATGTTCGCGGCGGTTTTATGTTCGCGGTTTTTGCGGTGACCGTTTCACCGCGAAGTTGAAGCCACCGCAAACATTTTTTGTCCAATACTGTAGCAGTATGTGGCTATAGCGCTGCCGTCAACATAAAAGCAACACAAACACTCCATTTTCGCCTTAACGCGACAAAAAACAAACATGCGAACTTACCTGCATTTACAGTAATTCACGTTTTCCTTTGCAGTGGATCACTCAGTTCCATCTGGGCGGGGTCATTAACCTGGCGGACGTCGAGGCGTTTGCCGTGGAACAGGCCATGAACCTGGTCACTCCCATCCTGGACTCCCTCAAGGAACAAGGGGTGAGTACGAACAAACAAACAAACAAACAAACAAACAAATAGATATACACAGTAGCGACGTGCGGGTCTGAACTTTTTCACTTCACACAAAGGGACTGAAGTTTTTTTTGGGGTTTGAAATTCTCTCGCTGTCTTTCTCTGTCTCCCATTCTATCTCTCTAGATCTCTTGCTCGTGTGTGTATGTCTTCTGTGTGTATGTGTGCGTTTTTGTGTGCATGTGGCTGTGTGTGTGTGTGTGTGTGAGTGTGTACATGTGTGTGTAAGTTTGTTCCTACGTTCTCAGTGCTGCATACCCCCTCCCCCCGTAGGCATTCCTTTCAATAGCATTGTAGTTTTCGTTTTGATTATAAATGCGTGCCTGTCTTTTTCAACACAGATTCAGCTGACTCTGGATCACATGCCGACTGACAGCAGAAGGGCAAGGAGGAGCATCGCGTACGTACTTCTACCTTGTTCTTTCAGTCAGCAAGCATGTACGACAGACACTTGTACCTTTAAAGGCATCCAGAGCATTTTATGTGGCTTGAAAATTGGAAATATTCTAGTTGCTGTAATCTTTATGAAATTGTCATTTAATGCCACTGTTTACCACATTTGCGTGATGATTACATGTCACAAGCGCTCAAAAGCCACGCGAAAATAAGCTACACAATGACCCCTTTAGTTTCACGCGCCTAGTGTAATTAGATTGAAACAGAACTCAAAACGGTTATTTCGTCAGTAATGGACCGTTCCCGTCGAACACCATATAGAACCCCCTGTTCTATTTGGAACACCTCCGTCAAAAACAGCGCTAGTGGGACAGAAATGACAAGCAGAAATGACAATGCATATCTGGGACAGATATCTCACTGCATTGGCTACATGAATACCCAAGAAAAAAACGAAATGAAAAAGAAAATATCTCGGGCACTCAAGGGGACGGAGCTTACGTAACACATTGCCAACTACTACCAAGTCCGTCTCTCATGTACTTGTGCGTTATTCCTGTGTTCGACTGGAACGGTCAGTTCTCTGCAAGTTCCGGCGACGGGACGTCACGTTCCAAGAAGTCGGAAAATTTGAGAACAAAAACGGCGGCGCTGACAGCGCTTGGATTTTTTTTGAGTGCTCAACACACAGCGACATCGCATCTTTGCTCCTTGAATATCGATATGTAATGGTAACGTTATAGTGTTATTGAAACTTACTATGTGTAGAAATGGCTAAAAACTGGAGTTTTTTAATTTGAGTTTGAAGCCACATAAAGTGCTCTGGGTGCCTTTAAGATGAATCCTTATGAATTTGAAGTGTTGTCCCTTGGCCAAAAGTGAGTGCGATATGAATAGAATGATCTTTTACAGATCTAATTTCAAAAGAAGGTTGCATTATGAATATAGTTATGTACTCCATCCACATTAGTAAATAACTTGAAATTCAGTATAGCATAAGACAAGCTTTGATATTATGATATTCTTGTTATCTAAAAAAACACACAAAATTTTCCCTTGCAGTGATGATATCAAGAACTCTATGCAGGCGGCCCTTGAGAAGGCTCTCCTCACCACCGCTGCGAACAACATGGAAACATCTGGTGAGGAACAATAGAACTGTCGGATTTATTATTATCATTACCTCTGGGAAGGGGGTTCACCTCCTCCGAGGGTTCTGTTTTTGGTTGTATATGTGTGTTCGCACCTATAACTCAAGATAGTTTAGATGGATTTGTATGAACTTTGGTCTGTAGGTAGTCATTGAGGTCCCGATGAAACATGTCCATTTCAGGCCCCCAAGCAGCATTTTCAGGTACTGCAGCAGTACCGGCTGACACCCCCTTCCTGAAAGTAATGTGGTTTATATTCCAACGGCAGTTTGTCTTTTTCTCCGAAGCCAATGACCTCAATTTTGAACATCCGTCTTGTTAAGCTAATTGTATAAATAGCACTTGATAAGGCTAGCTCTATGACATTGCGAAATTCAGAAACATAGTTCACGGAGGTGTGAGGCCTTCGATTCCATGTCATTTCTTTAATCTTCGAAGATAAAGTGGATCATTTTAAACAATTACTCATATTTTGAACGATTGTCTGTAATTTTTTCTTCAGCTCTTCAGCAGATTAACTCGACGATCGTGACTTTCCTGGATAATTTCATGGACAAACTGAACCTGGATTACGTAAGAGACTTTAACATTCATTCATTAATTCATCCAAACAATTAAACAATCACTCATTCAGTTCATTGGGCCAGGTTACCTTGATTATATGGATGACATTCTCGCGGGCATCAATTTTTGGTCGTTTCCAAGAAAAAGGAAAAGTTTTTGGCTAGAAAATCGTTGCCATAAATTGCACAAAAATCTATCGAAAGACGGATACTTATGCCGTACAATAATTATTTTCCTACTACCCTAAGGGTACTGATTTTGTCGTAAACGTAATACTATAGTGTTTTCATCAATATAATGTCCTTGGTTTTCATGAAAAAATTAGTCTTGTGAAGTTTAAGACAGAAAATTGTTTTCGCCGATGGCAGTCAATCAACGTGACTGTGATACATATTATTTTGTGCTGAAAGTACAATTTACGTAAACCACGTCGAATAAACAAGCAAACGAACAGGTAAACGAACAAATAGATAAGCAAATAGATAGATTAACAATTAAATAAATAAACAAACAACGTTTTTCCCGTCCCAGTGGATCACACAGCTGCATCTCGACGGCCTGGTTGACCTGACTGACCTTGAGGCGTTCGCTGTGGAGCAGGCCATGAACCTCGTCACGCCCATCTTAGATTCTCTCAAGGAGCAGGGCGTAAGTAAAGTGCACCCGCGGCACGCTGGCGGCGTCGCTGCGTCCTAAACTGGATTTGTGTTACCCTTGACTTTATAATGGGGATATCATTCAAAACTATGAACAAATAGACAATAAAACACACAAGGCTTAAAAAGATTATTTTTTGTCGATGAAATTCGTTGAGTGCTTTGTCAATTCGATCGACCGCAGCAACGTCGCCAGCGTGCCGTGGGTCCAGTCAGAGGGGGGGCTTAACAGGTTCTTTGTAACAGCTTCTTTGTCTAGTAACTTTATTGAAAATCGCAGTGTTGCCACTGAATAAAAAAAATGTACAATGATTGAAGTTCATCAAAAAGAGATTTGCATTTGCAGTGTTTGCGCCAGTTTGCGACACTTTGAGAACGCATTTCGCTATTAGTCGCAGTCCGGCGAGGTACCCGCTAAGAATATGCTCTGATAATTTATCTTGTTCACAATAGATCAACGTGGTCGGCGACCACCTCCCTGCAGGCAGCAAGATCGCCAACGTGATGCAGTAAATAGTCCACAACAGGTCAGTCATATGGAAAGACTAAAAGTAGCTCGATAGAAACAAATCAAGAGATGCAAAGGGGAAAAAAAATATCTGTAAAGAAAAATGCTTTCAACCTTTTACAAAACCTAAACCTGGGGTTTAGTATTTAGTATTTAAGATTCTGGTATAGATTTGGCATGCACAAAACAAATGCTCTATATCTATGTCTATCTTTTTGTATAACGATTTGCATTTTCTTTTGTTTGATCTTATATAATTGTTTGCTGGTGTATGTATGTTATGATAAATCAATATTTGATGTGATCATATGTATAATCTCAGTTTGAAGAGAACCACGAAAAACCTTATAGGTTTTAGGTCTTTCCTCTGTTTGGTACTGCTACTAAATGTTTATTTTTTTCTATTTGCATATAAACAACAAAACAACAAAACAAGTTATCATGGTTATCAAACGCCGTTTTCACTTTAGAACTATCCAGTACTATATCATCCCTTTCGATTCACCTGGTTCCGTTTTCGACGTTTACATTTTTAGAAATAAAGCTTACATTCTTTTTCACTTTCTTGTTAGATCGACGTTGCTGAACATCATATGCAAAATCTCGGAAACGGACACTTACTGCTGTGCCTGAACACCACTGAGTAGTTCAACTATCGCACCGAGTATCACCATCGCTGAACAAATTATTAAAACTATAGAACAGCCTATGTGGTGTCGGTATCTGATTTTTCTATAACAGTTCTATATCAGTGGTCCCGGGTTGTGCCACCGATGTTGTGCCCTTGGGAAAATGCACTTTACACGACTTTCCTCACTACACCCAAATGTAAAAACGGGTATATTATGTGTGGGTCATGACACCAGCAATAGCTGCCTGTGTCCCACGTGTATTGCACTGTTGCAATTCTAATAAGATCAAATCAAAACATCGTCGGGTAAACCGTTTATTCGGTATTAGAGCTGAAGTGAAAAGAGTCACAAACAAAGGATCTATAAGATTCCCAACCTTTATTGTTGTCAATAGTAAGTATTATATACTAAGCTGTCTTGGTTAAAAGAAAGTACATAAGACAAATCATGATATACATGTATCTTGGGAACATAAGGACACGGAACAGATTTCTTAGATTAAGAGTTGAATACAATCAATAGTGGTGTGTACGAAGGCACGCATTCTGACACCAGACATCACATTATATACATATTAGCTACCACCACCACTCAGTGATCATATTCACGTTAGTTTTGCAATATATACAAGTTTGAGGCTCTTACAACAGAACCCTGCAAACGTTCGGAAAGCCAATTCTTAATCTTAAGCAGCAAAGCACTTTCTTAATTGTATACAACCGGGGACTTATACATATTAACTACCACCACCACTCAGTGACCATGTTGACGTTAGGTAAGGTTTACAACGTATACAAGCTTTAGGTTCTGACAATAGTCTTTCGCAGCAAAACACTTTCTTTTAATCTTATACAACCTGGAACTAAATTAAGTACAGAATATTGTTTCTAGTTTGTTAATTCCCATTTTTCCAAATATAAATTCAATAAAAGTTTACTTCAAATCATTTATCAGCACCGTTAGAGCAATCAAATATAGAAACTGAGTATTTGCTTGTTGGTTTCATATTTCACCTTTGATGGACTTTGAATACTGTTTTATATAATTCCATAATACCAAAGGCTACAAAGATTACATTACAAGGTCACAAAAGGGATATAAACAAATTCAACCAGTGGTCAAATTCAAACTGTCAAAGTGCACTTTTGTCGTACATATTTCTCGTCTTCTATTTATCACATGAATCAACATTATATTTGTCCATATGCCACCCCCCTGAAACTCCTCTCTTGCCGTACCCTGTATTTCTTGCTGTAAGAATTTCTAGCGGGTACGGCACGAATTATACTGGTAACGACAAGAAATTAGTTTCATGAGGGTGTATGCTGTCCGAATACTGGCTCAGAATTTCTTGAAGATTAGTGGTCAACTCCGAGGTAAATGATTCATAGGTCACATCGCCACCCTGTATTATAAGTGTTTTAAAAAAGATCACGGAAAATACTGATACGAGAACAAAATCTTCTGTTCCAGGAATTTCATATCGAAATCCAGTTCTTGAGTTAAATTCTAGTAGGTCCAGAGATATTCCGAATATTTTGTTAACGTCAGGCAAAAGAACAAAACTGGATGTCCCCCTGGGTTAGATATGACATGTTTGTTTACACAAGACAAAAACAAAAACATTGCAGATAAAAGCATAGAAGGGCGCATAAACGTATGATCTGCATTTAGTGCTTCTGTGATGCAAAGGACGTTTACGGGAACGTGTGAAGTACTAATACTACACTCACTGGTATATGTGACCTACAGCACGAGAACATGTATAGCGTACTACACGGGAATATGTGACGTGTTACACGAGAACACGTGACGTACCACACGGGAACATGTGACGTACTACACGGGAACATGTGACGTACTGCAGTACTGCTGACTGATAGGTCTTTACAGGTACGCGTTGTTATCCACCGCATGTAGGTCGTCCTCCTCGTTTACCTGTCGGAAGGGAAAACACCATAATTAACAAAGTTTAGATTTCACCTGTCACGGTTCATTGGTTGTAGACGTGTGACCTGTGTGGAAAAATCAACACTTTGTGTTCCTGTTACCTGTTGCATCTTTTCAATAAAATGCTTTTGATGAATAATTTTAAGATAAAATAACTACAGCACAAGATCTACCTACCACCCAAACAATCGTAACCATAGCATGTCCTCTGAACGTGAGATAAAAAACCAAAGGTCCTCTGCAGTATTAAGAAAAGTCGCCAACGGCCCCAAATCTTATCATTTCTTTAATACGATAGAACTTAACCACAAACCAATTTTCGTAACAATCCTTATATAAGTTCGTGAGTTATGCTGCGAAACTAGTCTGGGTGTGGGCTTGAATAAAGTTCTAAACGGGAACTATGCGGCTACAGCGTCTTTTCTAAATATGTGCCATGCGTGTGTACAGCTGACTTGAGGTTGTCAACCACTATTGACCCCCCCACCCATCATAAGAACACTATAAACACCGCTACAAATGCTAACGAAACGTAACCTTCTTAGCGAAGGTGACAAAAAAGCCGTTCACCTGTCGACAGCACTTGCAGTATTTTCCGCAGGGTTCCAGCACTTTGACGCAGACTGCGTCGTACGGCTTGAGGGAGTGCAGAGGCGCCGGCAAGAAGTTCCAAGTACGCAACTTGACCGGCAGGAAACTGGGAACAACAAAGAGGAATGTATGAGACAAAGAGGAATTTTCAAAACACAAAAAGAGAAATTATTGGTATATTGAGTAAACTTAACCTGTGAAGGTGTTTCCACTGATTTAGCTACTACATGTTCTTCTTCTGCTACTACTACATGTACTACTACTTCTACTACTACTTCTACTGCTACTGCTGCGCCGCGTGTCTGCGAAGCTGGTGTGCTACTCCGAATTGCGGTTATATCGGCTATAGATACAGATACAGATACAGATACTACATGTACTACTCCGACTTTTACTGCTACATGTACTACTTTTACTACTATCATATTCTGCCAGACTAATACAGGCTAGTAAATGGTGCACACTACTACGGCTGTTTGATGATGGTTTGATAAGATTTTGCTTCTAATAATAACAGTAAAAGAACGCCACCTACCGAGGGAACTGCGCCTGCATGACGTTGATGACGCAGATGATGACGAAGAGACCGAGGATGGGCACGCCGACCCCCACCAGCACCTCCCAGCCCGCGAACGACAGCCCGAACACCAGGGCAGGCAGGATGAAGAACATCAGGAACAGGTACACCATCGCGAACCAGCGGTACTTGGCCGTCTTGTTGCCGAGCCACTTCGCCAGCACGATCGGTGGATGGGGGAACCACTTGCTCATCCTAGCCAAAGAAGATGTCAAAAGTTTAAATCCGCCCCACACATTTAGGTGCGTGATCCCGCCTGTTGACGAAGAAGGGAGCGAAATAAGGAGAGAAGAACAAAGGAGGTAATCGCGACTGTTTTTCTAGGAAGAAGAGAGAGAAAGAAGAGCAGGAGTAGAAGAAGAAAAGAGGTACTCAACACTCTTTGCTGAGGAATAAATGAGAGAAAGAACAAAGAAGAAGAAATAAGGTACTCACGACGATTTGCATGACTCCACTAGGCTGGGGACGGGGTACAACAGCATGATAGTACAGTATGATGCCGCTTGCTGTTGTTAACGAAGAACAGAGAGAAGACGGAGAGGTTGGAAAGGTGAGGTATTCAGGACTGTTTGCTGAGGAAGAAATGAGAGAAGAAATTAGTTACTCACGAGGGTTTGAATGACTCCACCAGGCTGGGGATGGGGCACCACAGGATGATGCCGCTTATGTTGAGGAAGAAGAGAAAAAGAAGGAGAGAAGAAGAAAAAGGGTACTAACGACTGTTTGCTGAGGAAGACCTAAGAGAAAGAAGAGAAGAAGAAGAAAAATTAGTTACTCACGAGGGTTCGCATGACTCCACCAGGCTTGGGATGGGGCACCAGAGGATGATGCCGCTTATGTTGAGGAAGAAGAGAAAAAGAAGGAGAGAAGAAGAAAAAGGGTACTAACGACTGTTTGCTGAGGAAGAACATAGAGAAAGAAGAGGAGAAGAAGAAGAAAAAAATGAGTTACTCACGAGGGTTTGCATGATTCCACCAGGCTGGGGATGGGGTACCACAGCAAGATGCCGGTGATGTTGAAGAAGAAATGGCAGAGAGCCAGCTGGAGGGAGTTCTTCAGGTCCTGTCCATCCTGAGTCAGGGAGGCCAGGATGGCGGTCGCAGTCGTGCCTGAAGGAAATAAAGATAAGATGCTCGTCAACGGATTTACATGATTGGTAAATCATAGGATACAGTTCTTGCACCACAACTTGGTCTGAACTTGCTGACATCTCTAAGGTCTCTTGATACTCTTGCTCAGCGTCAAAGATCAAGAATACGCTGGCAGATCAATTCAAACTTTGCTGTATGAAATGAAACTGCAAGAAAAAACAAACACTTCGACACCGAAGAAAAAACTTGATGGATTTCCCTCGTGACGACTAAAAGAAGTTCCCGTTTTTACCCATTTGTTGACCTTATACATTGCAGATTGCGCTCTCCAACAACTCAGTGTTACATCGGTCGAGCAGAGCTTGCGATCCTGTGCCGCTGCCATCGTCTCCGTCATTGCAAAGATTAGTTGAATATTTTTTATCTAGATGTGGCAGAGACTGCCATTCTCGTATAGGGCTGTTTAGACACAGTCGATGCTGTAGGGCTGTTGTAAATTAGGATTTTACCATGGTCAATACTGACCGACGCAGGCTATATATATAGATGATGACTGTGTCCAACTTGTCATAATGATATTGAGAACGAATTCCACTTCATAATGCAATGGATTGTCCAACCTATGACGATGACCGGCAGACATTGTCAATTGTATATAACTCCGGTAAAATGCCGCATACCAAGACAGAGATATTTAATATGATATTGTCCTGCCCTGTTCATATATCTACCTATGTAGGCCAATTTATATACAACTCTATGCAAAAACGAGACATTGTTTTACATTCCTGACACAGAATATTATCATCGTCATCATTACATTGTATACTGTTTTAACCATCAGAATGCACATTATTAGATCGATTGTTATTCATGTTATAGATAAGTTCTTTGAAATTGTTAAGTATTAGAAAAAGTCGATTGTTAGGTATCTACAAATTGCTATACATTGTACCCGTTACAATTGTCGCGCAATAAAGTTCTTCTTCTATAATATTCATCGACGTTCCCTTACCGATGTTGGCGCCCAGCGTGAGGGGGTAACACCGCTCGATGTGCAGGACTCCCACGGCGACCAGCGGCGTCAGCGCCGAGGTGAAGATGGAGCTACTCTGCACGATGAACGTCATGCCGGCCCCGGCCGCGATGGCCAGGTACCCGGACAGGAACGCCGCCCGCCCGGGGAACTCAGCGTTGATGACCTGGTAAAAATAAAATCAGAATTCTCAGAGATATGATTTATCATTATTCTTTTCTTTCTGTGTTTTTCAGGAGTGTCTCTCTTAGTGACACTGCCGCTCTAGTGGGGCTTTCCGAGCCAACACCGAGCTCATCAGCAACGAGAGACACTTTCAAACCAGGACCTCTCAGAGCAACACATGAGTGAACTTCTATAAGACTGTCTACCAAGACGAAAAGATCTAAAGCTCGCCGAAGTCACGGACAGGAAAGCTGACTTGCCAAGAAAAAGACGAAATGTACTCAGTAATACCTTCTTGGTCCAGTAGGCGACTCGTCCCCTTAAGATAGAGTGCAGCAGTTTGACGATGAGGACGAGGCAGACACAGAGGATGATGAGTGACAGGATGAGGATGACGACACCAAGCTGGCTCTCACTCAGACCCGTGTTGGCGAACAGATAGTTTCCCTCCTTCAGCAGACTACCGGTTTCGTTCGCTCCTTTTGCGATGTCAGTGATCACATTCTTGTCGATCTGAAACATTGAAGACAATTGACGTGGTTACGTTTGGCAGTGAATATGCTGGTCAGTTGGCTGCGGACTTTATTTGCAAAGTGGCCGCATCAACTTTTTTCTTTCTTTGTCATTTTATTCCCATATACATCTACTGGTGATAAGAACTATCATCTCCTATACACATAGTACAAAGCATAATATATTTAGAAACACCAAAACGGTTGATTCCAAAGCGGGTGCATAATCTACGAAAAATCCAGTTGATGTCTTCATGATACAGAGTTTTATTGACAAAACAAAAGTACGGGAACTTTTGTAAGGTTTACTACAACTATGCATACACAAAAGTTGATACTACTTATTCTATCATAGTTATAAAATTAGGCATGTCAATATGACATTGATATGATTATGGTAAAGTATAATCAGCACACACTTGGTTTACTGACCTTAATGACGAGATCAGTGAAGGGCTTAGTGATGACCTTGAGGATCTCCTGTTTGGCGTCCTCGTTGGTTTGGATGTTGTACGAGTTGATGATGGCGGCCGTCAGTTGGAACAGGTAACTCGAAATAACCTGAAAGATATAAATATCTATCAGTTTAAGATAGATAAACAAATACATAAAGAAATAGAGTAGAGTAGTGTAGTGTAGAGCATAACAGAGCAGAGTAAAACAGAGCAAACAGAGTAGAACAGAGTAGAGTAGAGTAGAGTAGAGTAGAGTAGAACAGAGTAGAGTAGAGTAGAACAGATTAGAGTAGAGTAGAAAAGAGATAGAGTAGAGTAGAGTACAGTAGTGTAGAGTAGAGTAGAGTAGAGTAGTGTAGAGTGGAGTAGAGTAGAGTAGAGTAGAGTAGAGTAGAGTAGAGTAGAGTAGAGTAGAGTAGAGTAGAGTAGAGTAGAGTAGAGTGGAGTGGAGTGGAGTGGAGTGGAGTGGAGTGGAGTGGAGTGGAGTGGAGTAGAGTAGAGTAAAGCAGAGCAGAGTAGAATAAAGTAGAGTAGAGTACGGCAGAGTAAAGGAAAGCATATACAGTACAGTAGAATGGCGTTAAGTAGAGAAAAACATAGTAGAGCTCAGTAGAGTAGAGTAGGGCAGAGTAGAGTAGAGTAGAGTAGAGTAGAGTAGAGTAGACTAGAGTAGAGTAGAGTAGAGTAGAGTAGAGAAGAGAAGAGAAGAGAAGAGAAGAGAAGAGTAGAGTAGAGTAGAGTAGTGTAGAGTGGAGTGGAGTGGAGTGGAGTAGAGTAGAGTAAAGCAGAGCAGAGTAGAGTAAAGTAGAGTAGAGTACGGCAGAGTAAAGGAAAGCATATACAGTACAGTAGAATGGCGTTAAGTAGAGAAAAACATAGTAGAGCTCAGTAGAGTAGAGTAGGACAGAGTAGAGTAGAGTAGAGTAGAGTAGAGTAGAGTAGAGTAGAGTAGAGTAGAGTAGAGTAGAGTAGAGAAGAGTAAAGCAGAACAGAGCAGAGAAGAGTAGAATAGTGTAGAATAGTAAAGAGTAGAGCAGAGTAGAGCAGGGAAGTGTACATGTTTAGAATAGTATACAGCAGAATGCAATAGAGGTGGATAAAGTAGAGTAAAGCAGACTTTCCAGATTCGCCAGTGTATATTTACCTCCAGCGGCAACAGCACAATCACGCAGAGCCAGTTGAACATGTCATGAACGGTCGCGCCGGCGAACGCCCTGCGAAACTCGTCCCTGTCGCCAGAGTGCGCTAGTGAGACGATGGTGTTGGTGACCGAGGTGCCGATGTTCGCCCCCATGATGATGGGAATCGCTGGTTTCACCTGCAGAACTGTACAATGAATAAAGAGACAGTCAGAGATAGCTGATCGCTAGATATATGTCTCCCACTTGAGGGCAAGCGCCCTCTGGCAGAACTAACAGAAACTGAAGTAAGGCATACTGCCAAACAGACACTAGTACTGGAAACTATACTTGGAATCGCTGGCTTCACTTGCAGAACTGTAGAATGAATACTATAGCTGAGAACTAGATTTCTCACCCCTTGAGGGCAAGCGCCCTCTGCCAGCACTAAAAGAAACTGCAGTAAGGAGTACTGACAATCAACCACTCGTATTGGAGACCAAACAATGAGTACTTACTGAATAAACCAGGCAGAGATAACGGATTCACCCCCTTGATGGCTAGCGCCCTCTGGCAGAACATATAGAAACTGCAGGCAAACAGACAGTAGTACCGGAGACTACACAGTACTTACTTCCTGCTCCCACCATAGTGACGACTATGGAGGTGCTGGTACTGGAGCTCTGCACCAGCACAGTGGCCAGCACGCCGATCATCAGCCCCGCTACGGGGTTCCTCAGCAGCTCGCTGTTACTCAGAGTCTCTCCGGCAGCTCTGCCTCCTATTGGAGTACCAAAAAAAAAAATTATTTGCACAGTTTCTAGAATATAAAAGACTCAGGAAAGAAGAGCCTATCTGCCAATATGAGGAGTACGCCAAGCGAAATAATAGTGTCATCATTTGTGGGTTCGTGTGGCGTAACGGCAGGGTGTTCGACCCAGAACCCAGCGGTTCCGGGTTCGAATCCCCCTGACGCCACCGATGTTGTGCCCTTGGGAAAGGCACTTTACACGACTTTCCTCACTCCGCCCAGGTGTTGAAATGGGCATATTGTTCTCTGTACGTGGCACTGTCGAAATAAGTTATGAAAAACTTGAGTGCAGTGCCACGTCGTCCTTGTCTGTCCAAAAACGACGTAAAAGTGTCATCAAAAGACCGAGTGGCGAGGCTGGCAGACAAGAGCTCGATCGAAAGTCCACGGGTTCGATTCCTGGTCGGTGAGGCCTTGATTTCTTGGGAATGGCACTCTACCCTTTCCTTACTCCACCCGGTTTAAAAATGCGTGCCTGACTTCGGATAGCACTGCTCTAAAAGTCGAATTTCACGGAGTATCAGGGCCCTTACACACCTGTCAAATTCACCGTGTAATGGTTGTGTACATGGGTTTCAGGGATCACCGTGTCCGGTCCTAGATTTTTTCTTACACACCTGGACCTGGAAAGTGGATGGGAATTTACGGCACCCTTACACTTGACGTGTAGTGGAAAATGGATTACAAAAGGATGGCAATTATATACGGCCTTTCGTGAATTCTAGGTGACAATTACCTGTACATTACTGACGTAAAATTATGTTCTACTGGTAGAAAGCGGAACAAAATGGCTTGAATTAACGTGATCTAATTTTCATTAGTATATTAAAGGGACCATCTGCTATAAGCGAGATAGAAGCGTTTCTACCAGATGCAGATCGTCCGTCCGAACAAAATTAGCGTTCCAATATGTTGAATGTCGTTTATTTTGAAATCCACCTAGGTCACCAAGAAAGGTCTCCAAAAACACCAACATCATGATTAGTGAGGCTGGGTTTTGAACGTGCCGACATTTCCAACGAGGAACCGCGCGAGACGCCGCTAGATCCAAACGACGGTCGCGATCGTTCTGACCGACATTTATATCGCCCAGAGACCCCCGCCCGCCAGAGACCCCGCCCGCCCTGCTGAGGCCCTCGCCCGCCCTGCTGAGCCCCCCGCCCGCTCAGAAACCCGCGCCCGCTCAGGAACCCGCCCTGGCCCGAAAGCCACAGCTGATCATGAAATATACAAAAGGCGGTTAACTAGGATATGAGATAATCTCATGACTTTTTTCCCGACACGAAAACCGATGTCCAAATGCCCAATGATAAAACATTCAAAGCAAAATGAGTATTATACTAAAAATCACAGACCCTCTTGTTTAACGAAGTCGATACATAAGCGGCTCTATCTGATGTATAGATAACATGCGCTACAGTTCCATCACAGTGGCAGACCTAACCCTACAAGTTGATTTGAAATGTACTGTTGTAGAATAGTTATTTTCTTGGTGTGAATACAAACATTCAGTTTATTGCTTTGGTTGGATGTGTATTGTGTTGTCTGGTGCGTTTTTTCTTAGACAGAAACCACAAGCGCCCGGCGTTCAATGTTCTTCATTAAAAATAGGTGACCCGATTCAGCGTGAAGTTATTCGTTAATTATGAACAAGATGTACTATTAAGCTTTACATTGCAGTTCGAATGCTTATTGAGTTTAATTGTCTGTCCAGCGCAGTGTTGATATGCATAATGTTATCTACAAACTGAATGATATGCTTTTTTGTCTGAACAAAGGAAAGCTAATGTTTATAAATGTTTTGATTCTGGAAAAAAGCAACCCATGATGTCAGCTAGCCGCGGCGACTCTGGTGGAAAGGCTTATTTTACTTGTAAATCAATATTACATTGTCTTCCTCCGGAACACTATAATGATATACAAGCAAACTACGTCTTACCATTGGAGTCACCGCGGCTAGATGTCAGCTTATGCTAACAAGTCTTCACTGGGCGTCCATATTTGGCCATGCAAATAATCGAACCCAATATGATGAATACTTGGGCAGTAGAATAAGACAATTATAGAACGTAACATTTAGCCTTGTGTGGCACGTCTACACCCCCAACCCAATTTCAGTGTTTAGCAGAAATAGATTTTCTTTGTTTTGGAATAGGACAGTTTGTCTCAAACCCACGGTTAAATCATACAATTGTGGTTCTAATGGTATACGACGTAACGTCATAACATTTTCCCGACACGAAAAAACAATATGAAAAGCAAAATGTTTGGATTTTGTTTTACAGTCTAGTAGATGGTATACGGGTAGATGAACAACAGGCCATGGTCTATCTGTTTCTGAAATCTACGAGTTGATGCAAGGACATTATATAATGTCCTTAGTTGATGTGAACAAGGACATTATATAGCCTCCTTGATGTGAAGCTGTGCTTTTGTGAAAATGTGCCTGTTGCAAAAACAATTATCAGTTTGATGTGTTATGTGCTGTCTGTTTTTTTTTCTAAGACAAAGGTCACAAACAATCTTATTTTTCTGTATTCATTTTGTGTATAGACTGAGGTGTTTTTTAAAGTCACATAAATCTGGACTACAGTGCGTATCACTTTGATAAAAAGAAATATTAACGACACACGACACACACGAATTACTATCAACATAGGCACTAGGTCCGTGTCTCCGTGCTAACTTCCTTGGTACAATATACACACACACACATGTTCATCTTGCAATGAATGGTGTCCATAGCTTTTTAGTGATATTTTTCTAAAACATGTTATATTTGGACTCGATTTATTCAATTTATGTCGCTAGTTATATAGTCGATAGTACGATTTACTTACAACGTTACTTTGTACTGCTAACGAACCTATTGCTTTTTCAAGCTGTTGTCGATAAGACACAGCCGCATGTTTTTACACCTTCCCTGGCAGGTGTTGTGTAACTGTGAAATACTAGTAATCAGGCCGTTCAAAGCTAAATGTATACAATAGCAGACCTGGCGTTTCACAGGTAATTGTGTCTATGTCCATGCAAATTAAGTAAAGGAATGTACAACCAATAGCATTGCTTCTGGGACGTGATTTAAAAACCAGGACCAATCAACGCTCCTGTTATAATTTTCAAATATTTCAGTTGGCATTTGAGGAGTCCGTACGTGTGGTTGTGTGAAGATGTGTGCTGTCGCTATCCCTGTGTCTGGATACTAGCGTGGGTTATATCCAGCGATGCCCGGGATTATTTGGAGCTTGGTCACTATTCTACGACGAGACTGAGACAAGGGGCTTGCATTGAATGCAGAACATCGCGGCATGGAGCTACATTTCCGACGTCCTTGTAAAGCACTGCAGCCCGGACTTTTGACTATGTATACGGCTTTGCCCCGGACTTTTTGTCGGATGAAGAAATTACAACGGCGTGTCCGTCTGGATTGTGGAACGGACCTCATTCTAACAGGCCTATAGAAGCGGCAAATCATACGGACTGTGCTACCTCGACAGGCTAGGTTTCAGTACGACACTTCTGCGCCAGTAATGCCCAGCCGAGAGCAGAAGACGACGTCTTCCAGAAGCTAGAACAAATAGACGCTGGAATTTCAAAGGACTACCCGAACAATCGTAATCCGAACAACCGAAGAGCCGGTGGTTAACGACATGAATAAAATGAGACATCTTTGTTAACACTGATAATCGATATTTCAGACGGAATAAATGTGGCGTTATCACGATATTGATAAAAACCTGAGAAATGTGGAAAGAGGGGAGGGGGGGAAATCCAGTAAAAGGGGGGAAGGGAGGCAGTAGCCTTGAAGCTGATTTCCATGACAAAAGAAATATTGAAGGCGTAACCGGGTGGATGCGGGGGGATAATTAGGTGATAATTGCCGCTAAATTATGCACATCACATCGCCACACGGACCATTACACGGTGAATTTCCTGCTATACCGCACAAGCGCACTCCATAAGCCAGAACCCGGGGAGATGATGAGGTGATAATTGCCGCTAAATTATTCACATTAAATCGCCACACGGACCAATATACGTTGAATTTCCTGCAGTGTATGGTCATTTCAAGGGTATATGTCCGGGTGTGTAAGGCCCTTTAAACGTCCTGTACACGGCAGTGGTCCATTTCCGAGAGAATCTAGGGAACGTACAGGACCGGACGCGCAACGTAAACAGGTCAGAAACCCCATGATTCTGACGGAAATGCAGAATTTCCATGAACGTGTAAGGCAATTTCTGACCCTGAAATTCGGCTTTCCGCGCAGTGTAGGGACGTAAAAGGCTGTGGAAGGAGAGGATGGGCTCCGTCTTCCAATACCGTGCCCTAGACACAGTGGATAACAACCCACTGCCTCTGCGGCCTGGAAAAAAGCCATGGGACTATAGCTACCTCCATTTACCTTTTTTACACTGAGCCTCACACAAACGTTGTTCCGTACTTACCCAGCAGTCTGAAGGCGGAACTGAGGAAGTCCAGGGAACAGATGAACAGATAGATCAGTCCCAACAGCAGGAGCGGCTTCAGAACATAGCCTAACGCACGCAGGATCTTGCCTTTGGTGTCCAGGTCTGGATATACATAATGAAACAATTTACAGAATTATTCTACCTTTATATTTAATTCCACACGATCTACAGAACTCTAACATTATATCAACAATCATTATGCAAGGTTGTTGCACGGCTCCATTTCGTGCCCTCGTCTTCGATTCAGCGACGGGTCGTACTCCTCTCTTCATTCACACATTCCGTACTGCCTTCATTCACTCACTCACTCACTCAGTCACTCACTCACTCACTCACTCACTCACTCACTCACAAAACTATGTAAGAAGATAATGTCTCGCAGCTCCATTTCTTACCCTAGTCATTGAGTTTGGCGACGTGCCATCCATCTTACTTCTTCTGCTCTACATTCATACAATCCTTCCTTGCGTCATTTATTCACTCACTCTATCTCTCACTCACTCGTTCACTCACTCACTCACCCACTCACTCACTCACTCACTCACTCACTCACACTCACTCACTCACTCAAACTCACTCACTCGCTCACTCACTCAGTCACTCATCCTCACTCACTCACTCACTCTTCCTCACTCACTCTTCCTCATTCACTCACTCACTCACTCTTCCTCACTCACTCACTCACTCTTCCTCATTCACTCACTCACTCACTCACTCACTCACTCACTCACTCACTCACTCACTTACTCACTCACTCACTCACTCACTACCTCACTCACTCACTTACTCACTCACTCTTACTCACTCACTCACTCACTCAGTCACTCACTCACTCTTACTCACTCACTCACTCACACTCACTCACTCACTCACTCACTCACACTCACTCACTCACTCACTCACTCACTCACTCACTCACTCACTCACTCACTCGTTCATTCGCACAACCTTTTAAGAACTAAGAGTAACCTACCCCTCCATTTGGTGCCCTCGTCCTTGAGTTTCGCGAGGTGCCAGGGGTCGTGCTCCTTCTGATTTTCATTTATATATTCCTTCCTTCCTTCCTTCCTTCCTTCATTCATTAAAACTATGTAAGAATGTCTCACCCCTCCATTTGGTGCCCTCGTCCTTGAGTTTCGCAACGTGCCAGGGGTCGTGCTTCTCCTGTCGCGCCTTGGTGGGCGGAGCCTCCATGCTCCGGACCAGGTCGGCCTGCGACTCGGACGGATTGATGGTCACAGCCACGGCCACGGTTACGGCCCCGGCAGGAACTGGGTCCGTACGGTACATGGCGGTGGTTCAGATTCGGCGTGGAGTCTGAAATGTCAAGATACATACGTCAGGATACGCTGAAAATAAGCTTTTATGATAATTTTGGGGACAATGCACAAGCAGGTGGTTCAGTGTTGGCGTGGAGTCTGAAAAAAAGGGGGAGAAAATACTTTAGGATACGTGTGATCTATTGTAACCCTTTCATCAATTCAAGTCTTGATTTCATTACGGAAGCCCTACGTTATTCCCTAATTCTTCCGAGGTGGCGACCGTCCTGCGACTAAAACCAAGTGTGTGTTTTTCAAGATGTATGCTTTTTTTTTACATCATGGATCATATTCCAGCTATAAAGCCATAGCGGTCATACAAATTCAATTAGTTCGCACAGCAAAAGTCGGTGTGTCTTAGCCTCTACCAGGCCCCACGGATGGCTTGAGAAAACAGTAGAAATTCGCCAAATAGAGTGATCAGTATTCAAAGGAGTCGGCTACGGAGAGAGGGTCAAATCTGCCATTCATCCATCTAGAGGTCGCAAACTGTAACTTCTGTAGCGGACAAACTTCTCTGGCATGTAATCTATTTGGTCAGTTTCTACGATTTTTTCAGCGACATGTGGAGCCTGGTAGAGGCTAGGTGTGTCCCGCTTTCTACCTGGCTGTCGGCCAAAGTACTTTTGAATGTGACGGGGTAGATTTTCAGGTAAAAAGTACCCCCGACTCGGAGACGGCCTTTAAATTCAGTGACCTTCTGGTGAGTGAAAAATTCGGGCAAAGGTAGTTATAGTTAGTTGGCAGTGTGACAATCACCTGGTATATTCGACGAACGTGGATTGATGAACTCCACGGCCGTGCAATTCAACAATAAATGGTGGAACTCCACGGTCGTGGAATTAATCGATTTAGTGATAAACTCCACGGCCATTCCAAGACGATATAGTGATGAACTCAACGGCAATGCCGACACTAATAGCGGCGATTCGCCGTGGAATTAATCGTCTTAGTGATGAACTCCACGGCCATTCCGAGATGATATAATGATGAACTCAACGGCAATGCCGTCATTAATAGCGGCGATTTGCCGTGGAATTCTTCGATTTAGTGATGAACTCCACGGCCATTCCGAGACGATATAGTGATGAACTCAACGGCAATGCCGACACTAATATCGGTGATTTGCCGTGTAATTCTTCGATTTAGTGATGAACTCCACGGCCATTCCGAGACGATATAGTGATGAACTCAACGGCAATGCCGTCACTAATAGCGGCGATTCGCCGTGGAATTCATCGATTTAGTGATGAACTCCACGGCCATTCCGAGACGATATAGTGATGAACTCAACGGCAATGCCGACACTAATATCGGTGATTTGCCGTGTAATTCTTCGATTTAGTGATGAACTCCACGGCCATTCCGAGACGATATAGTGATGAACTCAACGGCAATGCCGTCACTAATAGCGGCGATTCGCCGTGGAATTCATCGATTTAGTGATGAACTCCACGGCCATTCCGAGACGATATAGTGATGAACTCAACGGCAATGCCGACACTAATATCGGTGATTTGCCGTGTAATTCTTCGATTTAGTGATGAACTCCACGGCCATTCCGAGACGATATAGTGATGAACTCAACGGCAATGCCGTCACTAATAGCGGTGATTCGCCGTGGAATTCATCAATTTAGTGATGAACTCCACGGCCATTCCGAGACGATATAGTGATGAACTCAACGGCGATGCCGACACTAACAGTTGCGATTCGCCGGGAATTCATCGATTTGGTTTTAGGATTTGTCAATCTAATGAGCCATGATAGTTTTAAAATTGAATTGGAAATACATCATAAGTACATTCAAACCTACCACCCAAAACGCAAGGTCTCGCGGGATAGCTTGTGTACAACATCGTCGCCATGTTTTTTCTTTTGTTTGCTATGGCTATAGTACAGTACGGTTTAGGCATGGGCCCACTATAATTCTGTCGTTATGAGCGAAATCTACCAAGATACAGTATGATTTGATGAGTAAACATGACAGGTTTTTATATTTCGACATAGAATATTTATTGTTCTGGCGACAGGAAAAATACCGCCGCTATCTTTGTTACCATACATACGCCATGCCTTATGATAACAGTGGTATAATTTTTTGTCGCCAAGGCCATATATACATTATCTTATGCCTAAATATAGTACCCTGTGATATTCACTCATCAAATCATATTGTTTTTCGACACATTTAGCCACCATTTGTGTATAAATGACTGATCAGATGCCACTATTTCAAAAATGGCGTAAGGTGATTTACAATTATGGCGGCGGGTGTGGTCGACCGGGATTGCCAAGCGATTTTCTGTCTCAAAGATAAACCATTCAATATTATATGGTTTGTTTTGACAAGAGCGAGGGAAAGACGCAATGTTCAGAAGCAACTTCTACTCACCAGATTATGAGTTGTAGGAAGATCTTGGCTCTTCAGTCTGATAACTTCTGCAAGTGTAGGGAGTCCGTCTTACTCTGTTTTTCACTGCTGTGAAATAGTTGTTGAACTAGGTGCACTAATTTTAGATGTGAGCGTACACTGCCTATTGTCTCACTTGCCCACAGGTGATAAACATGTGGTAATTACTGTACCAGTCAGGGAAAGGGACGATGTAGTTTGTATTACAGTCACGAAGTCAGAAACAAAGTGTGCTTCACTTCTCACTTTCCAAAAAAAGAACTCTCAGTTTGAGTTCTTTTACGGCTAAAACGCAGGTGCTCTCACCTGATAAGGTCAGCAAAACACACCTGTCCTCGGGGTTCACCTATAGATGATTAAGAATGTTGCACCAACACTGGCAACCCAGTTTTCTGACGTTATGTGGACACAAACTGTTCACCAGATCATCATTTTTTTGCTTTGCCTTCCCAGAGACATGGGACAGCTCTTCATGCAAGCAAAGAAAAGCATTTTATGAAAGCTTTTCTATCATCTCTCAGTTTTTCTTGTTGTCTTCTCGCAAAACATTTACTAAAAATGTCCATGAACCGAGGAAGGGCATTGGTGTGGCCCTAGCTGTGACTGTCCAACATGCAAAATGTGAGATCATCTTGCCTCGGGGAATCTACCATATATGGTCTGTTGTGATCTTTCAAAGGGGGGGTCAGAGAAATTTAGAGATGCCAAATTAGATAACTGTACCCCTGTACAGCTGCTATAAACTTACTTTAAAGCTACACGTAAAACTTACCGTCCAAAAAAGTTTCCTAGATAAGAATGATTTGAGGAAGTACCGAGATACGTAAGCTCAGTTCTTTCTTCTCCAATGAGAGGCATATTATCGTTCTCTCTTCTCTGGTGAGAAGATTCCTCTCTCCCAGTTAGAAACCTGGTTTCAGCCCCTCCTCCTCTCAGTAAGAAGCCTTTTGACGTGTTCTGTTTATGTATCTAAACCTACCACCCCAAACGCAAGGTCTCACGGGATAGCTTGTGTCTAACTCCGGCCGGCGCCATGTTTTCTTTTGTTTCAAATCATGGTCGATTATAAGATCAAAGACTTAAAGATGTCAAATGCTCGCTAAATTTGTTGACACTTTTCGCTGAAAATAGTAAATAATACCTTAACATGTTTATTTTTATAGTTCTATACGTTTGTCCATTAAATCGTACTTGCACCCAGTTTAAGAATATTCCGAGCGGAACATCGATGATATTTTCATTTAGCTTGCGACTACCGGCTTGATTATGTTTACTTTTTTGTAGGTAACGCAGCTGAACGGTCAACTTGTATTGCACGGTAATTGCTCTAGCACATGAATAAATGTGAAGAAAAGGTATTCTTAACCATTAAGCTGCCAGGTTTTTTAGCCAAGTAAAAATCAAAAATATAGTTGAGTTCATCACTATATCGTCTCGGAATGGCCGTGGAGTTCATCACTAAATCGATGAATTCCACGGCAAATCGCCGCTATTAGTGTCGGCATTGCCGTTGAGTTCATCACTATATCGTCTCGGAATGGCCGTGGAGTTCATCACTAAATCGATGAATTCCACGGCAAATCGCCGCTATTAGTGTCGGCATTGCCGTTGAGTTCATCACTTTATGGTCTCGGAATGGCCGTGGAGTTCATCCCTAAATCGATGAATTCCACGGCAAATCGCCGCTATTAGTGTCGTCCCCTGCAATCACACCTCAGGCAGTTTTTGTACAGAGTTCACCGCGTCGACCGGGCCTGTCGGTGCAGCAATGTCCTCAGGCAAAACAACAAGACATGTTCGGTCTCACTTAGTCGACCTTGGTTGTCTGAAACGCCTTTTAGTTACCCGTGATTAAAACTGGATTCGTGACAGAGTCACGAAGAACTCAATTTCATAAAGAAATTGTTTCTTACGAAGGGTTTATACAGATTTCATAGTTGCGTTGCGACGTTGTTTTTGACAGAAAGACAAACGATTATGATCTGCAGCGTCATGAAGCGAGGTGAAACTGCAGGCAAATTATACTTATGTCTGTACCTGGCGGGGCTCGGGCTGGGTGTCGTGACAAACCGAGGTACTGTAAATACAGAAATCTTCGCGGTGGTTTTATGTTCGCGGTTTTCGCGGTGACCGTTTCACCGTCAACTTAAAACCATCGCAAACATTTTCCAATACTGTAGCAGTATGTGACTATAGCACTGCCCTGAACTTAAAACCACCGCGAACACTCCATTTTCCTATTACCGCGAAATAAAATGCATTTACAGTAGCTCATGTGCCAGTGTGTATATAAACGTGGCACGAAGTGATATTGTCATTATTATAAGCGGTTTGGAAATCATTATCGACTGACTGAATCAGTGGGAAAGCTTGAATACTGGAGGAAATGCAAAAAATGTGTCCACGTGAAAGAGAAATACAGCAACACGTCGTTTAGTAGAGTTTAACACCATCACCATTTAAAGATAACTATCTAACGACTAAACATTTGATTTCTGTGACCTGAAACGCTATAAGGATGAGGAGAATGTTTATCAAATCTCAGATAATTTTGTTGATTTTCCTTATGGATATTCTTCGATCACACCTCAAGATGTATCCATTCTTCATATCCGATGTAAAATTCATGCGAATCTGAGAGATAGAACCGTTCAAAGTGACACAGTTCACAGATAAATGGTTTGATTATATATGAATGTGACAGGCCTCCAGGCGGTGACCTGATTTCGAGATGTGCATCAACTGATCAAATCGACGACTGCCGACAAATATCCCTGCTGATTTCTTCACTTACAAACAAGATCTCACCGCTTTGACGTTTCATCTCAGATGAGCTGACTAGAAAGGGAATTTCTGACACATGTATATCCTTTGGTATAGCAGAAATGAGATCTGAAACAACAGGTAATTTCCGAAGATCTCTAAAAGATCAAACGTAAACAGATCAATGTTGACAGATTAAACAGATATATGACGATCAAAGGTGGCAAGCCCAGAGGAGTTGACAACCCAAACTCCAAGCAGATGTAGAGTGGCAGGCTGTCACATTTTCTAACTACTTGACAGAATCACAAAACCCACAAATTATAGAACATGAAAGATGAAAATCACAGAACTTAAGCGTTGTCAACCTTATCTCCAAGCAGATATTAGGGTGGCAGGTTGTCAACATATTTTGTAACTACAGGCTTCCTTGACTGAATCACAAAACCCACAAGCTATAGAAAATGAAAGGTGACAATTCCAGAACTTAATCGTTGTCAACCTAATCCCCAAGCAGATGTAGGGTGGCAGGTTGTCAACATATTTCCTAACTGCAGGCTTCCTTGACAGAATCACAGAACCCACAAATTATAGGAAATATTGGGCTTTTCGTATTCCTCTGCTTCTTAAAAAAATGAAGTCAAATCCAATTTGTCTGGATGTAGTTAACACTAGTATTTGAATTAGACTCTTGTTTTTTTGTATGGCATACACGGGAAACCACCTCAAGGCGTAACACACCAGGTTTGTACTGAAGAGTACAAGCTGCATATCCGGACAGATCTATTTGATCCACTCACCGGGAAGAATCCCTACTTTTTTCGATCGATGAGTGTGGTGGGTTCTTTAACGTGGTCGAGGCATGGCTCTCCTCAAACAGGGAATCTCCATTTAATGTTATATCCGAGGGACGTCCCTCACTAATGCTAGGTATTCATTTTCACCTGAGTGAAGAGAGGAAATTCGTGCAAAAGGTCTTTCCCAAGGGCACAACGTCTTGTTACAATTATGTTAATCACTGTCTTGACATCTGTGACACAGATTCCTAATGTTGTCCTTCAGTTGTTTTTCAATTTTTTTTGTATCCGGGAGTATTTTTACGAAGTACAATGTGCTTACTTGCGAGATGTGGTTCCAAAATTGTGTTCAACGGAAGATATTGTATAAGGGCGTTTTCACATATTAAGGATGATATCCCGTCTATACTTTTCAAATATTGTGTCGGGAAAGATTTTGCATGAAACCAAGGAGGTTAAAAGAGGAAAACCTCCTGGATGAAACAGACGAAATAATGATGTAAGGTTGACCAAATATTCAACAGAAACTGTGATGAATCCGATTTAACTACAACACAACAACATTCCCGATATATCATTGCAACTGAGGTTCCAAACTGATCAAGAGTTAAACCGTGTCTAGATGTTTTTGACAGTTGAGTTCGTCACTGATTATTGATAAATACAAACAATTTGACTGATTGCGGCTGCAGGATGTTCAGACCACTGCAGCAGCAGAACACAGTGGACTACTGCTACCAACAATTCACCAGTCAGGCTTATCGCCCAGAGTCCGCGTATACACACTGCGTTCTGGGACAGCGCTACTCAGGTATGACATATTTGATTGCCCTAAGTAGGGTGAATTTATTTGCCCAAGGCGATATCTTCTATGGAAAATTACTAGTATTGATTTTACTTCGACTTGTTCAAACTCAATTAGGACCTGCTTACTCCAGCTCTGCAAAAGGGTTGACTGAAGTGTAACATATTTGATTGGCACCTGGCATAAGTAGAGCGATTATTTTACCCAAGGCGATATCTTCTATGGGAAATTCCAAATGTTAATTTTATTCCGACGAAAGGGCTGACTGAAGTGTGACATATTTGATTGGCACCTGCCCTATTATAAGTAGGGCGAATTCTTCTGTCCAAGGCGATATCTTCTACGGGAAATTATTAGTATTCATTTTATTTCAACCATTTCAAACTCTATTACGACCTACTCACACCACTGGAGCCTGGCATATTGATGTAATGTGAGTAAATTGGGGGCCCAAGGAGCTATCATGTTTGATAAATTGCATATTTTCATTTCATTTCGACCAATTCAAACTAGTTTTCGGATCCTCACGGTCATTTAAGCCTCCGGCAAGTAAGTCATTCTGTCTGAATCTTGAAAAGTAGGAAATTAGGACAGCCATTTGCTCAAGGGGTTGTCTTATCCAGGGAGATTACATGTATTCATTCTATGTCGACTGTTTAAACTAATTTTCAGATACTCATCATATCTGGGCCAATTATTACAAGTACAGACGAGTGATTTGCACAATGAGCTATCTTCTTTCTGGTAAATTCATTTTATTTTGACCAATTTTAAACTAAATTTCAGATACTCCGTCATTAAAAAACTCAAAGTAGGGACGACGATTTGCCCACGGAGCTATCTTCTCTTGTAAATTGCATATATTCATTTCATTTCCAGTAGTTTAGCTTAATTTCCAGATACTCATATTCATTAAAAAACCTCTCCGGCAAGCCAGTCATCCTGTCTAAAACTTGAAACTTTCCCAAAGTAGGGCAAGCGATTTGCTAAATCTATTTTTGCTGAACCTATATTCTCTGGTAAATTGCATATATTCCTTTCATTTCCATCAGCTTAGACTTATTTCTGGATACTCCGTCATTAAACATACTCCTTTGACAATTTATAAATACTATCTGGGCCAATTTGTACACGTTTAGAAACACTCGACATTATACAACCAGCTTCAAAACGAGAGTACTTTAGAGACGGGCTTTTCATTCAGATCTGAACTCAGGGTCCCCGGGTTGCCATGGTAACGAACACGTCATCGTGAGTGGCGCTATGTTTGATGAAAAAAGAAGAAGGGAATTTCTGGTCACTCAAATTTGCGCACATCAGTCTTAACATTTGGCAAGACGCGTGAAAACTCGTGTTCGTTCATTCTGGTTCCTTCCGTTACTGTAAGAATCTCTTGAATAAAGTCAGGGCTGGGCCCTCTTTTGGACAAGTGTCAATCAGATGTGACCCTGTTCGCCTTTGTAGAAAGAAAGTCCTTACGTAGCCATCTTTGCAAGCGCTCCTCAAATAGTTATCGCCGGCGCCGCCTAGGAGGGAGGCTTGCAAAGATGGCTACGTAAGGACCTACTTTCTACAAAGGTGAAGAGGGTCACATCTGACGCACGGACACTTGTCCTAAAGAGGGCCCAGCCCTGACTTTATTCAAGAGACTCTTACAGTAACGGAAGGAACCAGAATGAACGAACACGAGTTTTTACTTTGTTATGTACTTTTTGTGACACCACGTTTGAAACAATAGTAGCGCAACAGTCACACAATGGAACGGCTTTTCGCGGTAAAGAGTTCACTACGAAAACTGCGAAAATAAAACCACAGCGAACATTTCTGCATTGACAGTGCACGACTGTTCCACGAAAGCCACAAGTCGCAGTGTCGACGGTGTCTTCTTTTTTTTAAATTCGCTTTTTGACAGACAAGGACGACGTGGCTTTGCACTCAAGTCACTCATTTTGACGTGCCACGTACAGAGGACAATAACCTTTATTACACCTGGGTGGAGTGAGGAGTGGAGGACACAACATCGGTGGCGTCGAACCCGGGACCGCTTGCTTCTGGGCCGAACACCCTGCCGTTACGCCACACGACCCCACCATGTTACTGTCGTAAGTCGAGTGTGACAGGGCCCTTGCTCAGCAGTTTTTGAAGCCGTGACAGGACATATGATACCCCGCGTCCAACCAAGCGGCACTTTGGCAAGATTCCATGTATGGTGAAAGGTTAGCTGGTGAAGGGTTATCCTGTATATGGGTCGGGCACCGAACGACTTGAAGCGCGCCTTTTGCAATATGGCTAGTGAGGTGCCCGCTTTACCAGTAATACACCCCCATTCTACCATGACGGCGCTCTCGACGCGCTCTCTCTGCGGCCTCAAATTTAACAGAGCGCTCAACGAATTTCATAGATAAAAAAAGAGATTTTTGTTACACCTTGTGTGTTTTGTTGTCTTAACAGTCACACTTGAACACTTTGCACGATATCCCAATCGTGAAATCAAATCCGATTTAGGTCGCAGCGAGAGCGCAGCGCGATCGCCGTGTAGTGGGATGGGGAATAACGTGCGAATCGGCGAACTGGCGAACCCCACTACTTCTCTAAAGCTTTGTGTTGTGTTATTTGAATGATCTTATGATGAAGCTGTAACAAGGAGAGAGCTCAAGCTGCGTGCACACGTATTCAGCCGTGGTGAGTCGTCACAGATAATTGCCAACCCGCCCGATTCAGACCAGAAAAGGTTAAAAAGACATCTATAGAAAAAACACAAAAACGATGACGTCTTGAACTATATATAACATCCAATTAGTAAAGAAAAAGTATCACCAAAAAGGTTAAAGATGATAGAGGTTGACGAAACTATAGGGTTTAATTGGGCCGGAGACTGAGCCTGCGTCAAGAATGACATTTTCCGTGTTTGTGTGGGTTACCTATTGTGGTCAAACTCCCCTGGGAAATTATTCTCCCTGTTCCCATGGGTGTGCATTTGTGTATGTATGTATGTATGTGTGTGTGTGTGTGTCAGTGTGTGTGTGTGTGTCAGTGTGTGTGTGTGTGTGTGTATGTGTGTGTGTGTGTGTGTGTGTGTGTGTGTGTGTGTGTGTGTGTGTTTGTGAACAACATGACTCGAGAGGTCGCGAAGGGGATCTTAACAATATTTGGTCTGTTGGTAGGGGTTGACAAAAGGAAGAAACGATTACATGTTGGATTTTTACGATACCGCAACAGAGCGTCCGGTTCTGACATCTCGTGTTCTGTACATGCTACGGTCGTGATTTCTTAATGTTTACACAGTGCTGTATTAATATCTATTGGTTTGACCATTCAGCACTCACAGCCCGGGCGGCCCAACTAGCCTGTTGCTATTATAAAGGGCTAGCCCTGCTGACAAAGACAAGACGTTACATGGGAGTTTTGACATTTTTGTGTGTGGTACATGTAGATAGCTCTTGTTAACAAGCGTATTGGGTTCGTGTAGAGGTATAGTGCCCGAGGCACCCCATACACGGAACCGAGGGCTTCATGTGTTAGCGTCCCTCTGAGTATCCAGACAGCCACAAAAACCGGTTTCAGCCGCAAACAATACGTACCACAGGGTGTCAGATTACATTGTTAGGCAGCCTCAAATTTCAAACATTTTATAACCAGCAAGAGAATATACAGGCTGTCTCTAGATCTTGCAAATTTCACATTGTAGTAAAAGTATCAGGAGAGGGGTGGGCTCCGCCTTCCAATACAGTGCCCTTTTCACAGTGATAAACAACCCAATGCCCCTACGGCTACAGCCCCAAAAAAGGCTATGAGACTACAATACCATACCTTTACCTTTTTACCACCGTCAACATTCCGCTATTTGCATTTTAATTGTTTCAGGTGGGTCATTCACAACACACGAGTGAAACACCATAATTAATTATTTTGACCTATTGTGATACAAAATGAGCAAGTTGTTAACTTGTCAAAACGGAGCCATATGTAGGATAATGCGTAAATAAAAGTTGTTGGAAACTATTCCTATAACCATTATGCATTGAATGTACCCTAAACCCCTACAAGAGACCACGTCACAAATGCCTATAGAACCGACGTCCATTACCGACATGCCCCTGACAAAAACAAAGCCAAAACACACACCATCCTATTCTATTGAATATTTGTAGAGTTGTAAGCATACATGCAACCCATGCCTCTGTATGATAAGCACTATACAAGGTACACACAATAAATGTTCACTAATAACGTACACGACCCTAACCATTGTCTAACTTCTGCAGGCCTGGAAGGACTTTTGTAGCCCGGGAAGTTTACATCCGCCGTGTGCCGACGGCTCAACTTTTAGAATTGACATAAATGCACGGAGGAGTCTTAAACTAACATCTCAGCAGTCGTGCTTACCTTACTTTGTTGTTCCAGTGAATCTTTCCCCGCCTTCTGTCGATGAGTATCCGCTACGTACCTGCACTACACCAAACTGGTAAGGTGAGTTTTGGCGGTCTAATTGTTTGGGTAAATCGGAGACCGGCTCTCCCATATGCAAATCGTGGAGCCGGAACAACGCCTTTTTCACGCGGCTATCATGCGCCAGGTAACCGGTCCTGCACACCGAACACTTTAGTGCGCGATTTCGACAAAATACGCCACTTCCAAGTACACACAAATACACGTAGAAGGAAACGCCTTTATGAGCCTGTAGGTTAGAGTAAAAGAATGGTGTGTGTGATTGTTTGTGTGATCAGGCGACAAGGTGGGCTTCACGCTAACACCACGACCCTCGCACGTGGACAGGTGTGAATAGAGCACCGGCCGTACCTGTAATCCAATCTACTGGGGGGTACTTTGATAGTCTCGCTGACTAAACATAGTTCATTATAGCTAGGTTTTGAAAGCCTTCTTAGGGGCGGGGGGGGGGGGTTGTTGCAAGGGGAGGAGAAGCGCTGATTCGCTCTTTTTAAGCTAATTGAACTATTAGCATACAACTTTGTATTGAATTATTCTTTTGTTGAAGACTACGTCAAGACATCCTAAATTGTCTTAACCTCATTAACATATCTATTAAGAGATTTGGTATAAAACCTGGTGCTCTCAGTCCTATCGTTAGTCACTGACGAAAGACAGCGGATGCCATCTGAAACGTCTGACTGTTTCAAAATTTTATCCAGTTGCTTGAGTAACTATTTTTGGCAATGCTCGTCTCACTAACATGTTTGAATGAGCACTATTACGCAAGTCTAGTCAATAATTAGTGCGACTTTAGCCTTATGATGTCTCGGATGAAGTTAAAAAAAGCTTCGTGTTGTAATTACTAGTCCTCAAGAGACTGAAAACCTGTGTTTAATTTTAAACCTCCGTGTGTGTTTGAAGTGCATGGATCTGAAGAAGGCCCGGAAATCACGAACCATTGAAATGTTAACGGACACGTTATGAAATCAAAGTGATATCATATCAGAGTGATTACTGAGCAATTACTCAGTGGCGCAGGGAAAGGCCATCTTTGATGACAACTCTTTCGTAACGTCTTATGTTTGTAGTACTTTAATGACAGGATATGCTATGTGTGGGAGGCTGAGCTTGATGTGGTTGGCGGCCTTGATAGCCAACATATACTGGTTGCCTCTACCAGGCGTGGCTGGAAAGAGTAGAAATCGGGACGACGTGGCAAAGTTTATCTATCGGCTGGCTAACTCCTCTATTTTACCGATTCCAGCCACGTCTGAAGCCTGGTAAAGGCGAGGTCTTCCGGGTATTTTCATTAGACTCGATGTTTGTTTTTCAAAAATGAATAAATTGTACGGTTCTTGGTGGCAAATGTGCTCGATGTCGGCAACCAAATCTGTAGTGTGTTTTTAGCACAGATTAGCCGAAGAGACTCGGTGGGCGTCACTCCACCGTCATGGTAGGAATATCGTGTAAAGTGCCTTTTTCCAAGGACACAATTCGTCGGGAATGGTGAGCATTGAACCGGGAACCTATTGTTTCTGAGTCCAACGCTCTAACCGTTGTACCACACCAATTTGGTTTTAAATTTTGATAATTCGTGTTAAGCCGACACCAGCATAATCTAGCCTCCGTTGCAGGCTTCTCCCACGGCGATTTTTCAACTTATCGGATCCAGGTTCTTTGGCTGGGGACCGTATCTGCTTGAGGCCCCGTATCTGCCTGGGATCCTGTAACCGGTGGTAACCTCACAATCAATCATAGTTTCTACCGTGGTATGTAAGCACAAAGCATTGCACAAAGCAAAAACACAAGGTGGTGTGTGTGACGAGGTGGGGAGGGGGGCACGTCGGTGGGCGGGGTTCAGGTGAGGGACCAACCGACCAATGGGATGGCTCTAGTCACCTCCCGTGCACGTGGTGAGTCAGCGTGTTGCACGTGGTAACTTCAGGACAAAGATCTCTCACGCCATAAGACCGCGGGAAACTTGCCAAACAACTTCTGTTGCGTGCACTGGCTCAGGTACTCTCCAAGCAGAGGTGGGTGGGGGTGATTGTGATGCCCCTTTTTTGTCAGCTCTCCCCCACCAACCTCTGCCCTAGGTCTGAGGCTCAAAGGCTATTCGCTAATCGCTACCCAATCAAACTTCACTGGCGACTTCACTTGGCGTGTAGGTGTGAATTACGCCCTCCCGACCAGAGAAGCCCAAATACAGACATCCAGGTGGTGATATAGTTCGGCGATTCAGGTGAAGAGTTGAAATCCCTAGCAGTGACCAGGTCAGGTCAGATATCGGACCTAGAAAACAAGGCACATGTAAAACAATGTAATAAATGGGCATAGTGGAATTGTCATTTTGTTAGAAATAAGTAACCACCGTAGGTAGAAATACATTGAAGGTTTATTTACTAACAGCCGCGATTTGTTACACATTTGTTACACAGTTGTTTCATTCTAGCACTCTCTATAGAATTGCAATCGCAGGTAGAATTCTATTACACCCAAGGGGGTTCATCGTTTGGGGCCTAAGGTAAAAACGCGGCCTTTTTCAAAATCTAATTTCAATTATTTCACCGACACGGATGATTGAACACCGCGATGAATTGCCGAAGGAGTGTGTAAACTGAGAAAAACATCTTACCTTTGTGTGTGTGTGTGCGTGTGTGCGTGTGTGTGTGTGTCTGTGTGTGTGCGCGTGCGTGTGCATCTGCGTTTGTTTGTGTGTGTGTGTGTCTGGGGGGGGGGGGGCGTTTGTATATGCGTGTGTGTTTGCGCTGGTGTGTATGCGTGTTTGTTTCTACATGTATGTATGTATGTCATGAGGCGGTTTACTGGGTATGCAATACAAACAAACTGTTCTGACTTTCTCCAGCGTTTTTCAGCGCCACGATCAATAGCCCAAAGAGTGTGGCGATCTCTAGTACGATACGCATGCGCAGTGGAAGAACATGTACGCGTGTGTTTTTCATCAAGGCATCAAGTGCATTTCAGGCACGTATTGACAGATAGTAACATGGGTTCCAGACCACAGCTCTACACGCTACCACCGTGCTAGAACGAGATAACCCCCTTTTCTTATTTAGATTTACCACATTTGGGGAAGGATTGACATAACAGGTGACTATCACCTTTTCAAGATGTCAACCCAGACCGGACTGTAAGATTTGGACCATCGCACAAAGGGGCATGCCCCTATTTTTTTCGAAAGGTGTGGTGGGTTCTTTTACGTGCGTGGGGTGTGGCTCTCCCCAAAACACGGGACCTCCGTTTAACGTCCTATCCGAGGGACGTCCCTAACCGAAGCTAGGTACTCATTTACACATGAGTGAAGTGGGGAAATTTGTGTTAAATGCCTTTCCCAAGGGCACAACGTCCGGGCGCATGTCCAGACATATCTGGGGGTAAGCCGGGTTCGAACTCGGGTTCCCTTGTTTGACGACCGAATGTTCTAGCCGTTACGCCACACGACGCCACTTCTTTATTCAGGTACGTGAGAAAACAAGTTACAGACGTATAGTGGTGGCGCACTCAAGTTAACTAACTTATGTTAGCGTCACCACTAAAACATATATACACAAGACATAAAAGAGAAAAATATAAGAATACAAAGTTATAACAAAATATGGTACACTAACATATAATGATATATAATGAACTAATAGAAATGCTAGAAAAAAGGATAACCCTATCGGTCGGGGAGGCCACATACCGGGCCCGGTATAGAATTGCATGGTACCCGTGCGAAAGACATTCGCAAAGTAGCGCAAACCGTAGCCAATCGGCGCCAATCAACGCAAACTTGTCGCCCGAAATCGCGAATTTTCTAAAGATTGCAAAAAGATTTTAAGATGGAAAATTGGCAAAATGACGCAAATGGGCGCCTTAAACGGCCCAATCACTGCAAATTCTTTCTTGATGAATCTTAATCAGTCCCTGTACGTGGTTTTAATCAAGTGGCAACAATGGGATTGCCAATAAAGTCATATTGTATCCTATTATTTGGCGGCGAAACGGAAATATTCCTGTGTCGGCTATTTAGTTGGTATGCATTCCACGAATTTTGCCCGTGCGTCGCGCGTTAGGGTGACTGCAATGAAAATTTGACAAACATTCGCGAAGTCGGCGTGGTCCGGTGAGATACTAGCTTAGATATCGATCTTTCTCTTGTCAGCATAAAGGTGAACGATTCGCTCTGAATAGTGCTGATTACAGGTGTGTAAGAAAAGGTATATCTCTGCCGATCTGACAGCCGTGTTAGTGAAAACAAATTGGGACATGTCTTCGATCTAGTTTCCAGTCAGGCGTAAACGTCGCACTTGAAGAGACGAGGGCATTCACTCCTGACCTACATTTTGAGTCGTTTGCAATTGTGTCTCTGTGCTGTGTAAACTTAGAAAAACACCTTACCTTTTTGTGTGTTTGCGCGCGCGCGCGTGTGTGTTTGTCTGTGTGTGTATGTGTGTGTGTGTGTGCTTTTGTGTGTGTTCTTGTGTGTGTGTGTGTGTGTGTGTGTGTGTATGTATGTATGTGGTGTGTGTGTGTGCTTTTGTGTGTGTGCTTGTGTGTGTGTGTGTGTGTATGTATGTATTTGTGTGTGTGCGTGCGCGCGCGTGTGTGCTTTTATGTGTGTGCTTTTGTGTGTGCTTTTGTGTGTGTGCTTTTGTGTGTGTGCTTTTGTGTGTGTGTATGTATGTATTTGTGTGTGTGCGTGTGTGTGTGTGTGTGTGCGCGCGCGAGTGTGTGCTTTTGTGTGTGTCCTTTTGTGTGTGTGCTTGTGTGTGAGTGTGCGTGTCTGTGCGTGTACGTATGTGTTTTGTGTGTTAGTGTATGTGTATTACGCCACGAGTCGGTTTTCTGGGTATTCAATACAAACCAACCAACAAATCAACAAACTGTTCTGATTTTAGGCTTGTGTCAGAGACACCAGCTAGTCGGAAAACGCTACGATATTTCACCTATTAAGATTTGCTTAGGGATTATCTATTTGAAAAGCAGCCCACATGCCATTCATAACTTTTTAGCGAAGCTTTAGGAGCGAGCTTAATAGTATACTTTACGCCCGATTTGCAAGAATTCCGCAGAAATGTTTGCAATCCGTCCGCACAAACCCTGGGGACGCCCGCCTGTCCCTCTATAATGTCTGTTGTACCTTTGTAGAAAGCGAAATGCAGATATCCTGTGAATATATATATATATTTATATATTTATATCCTCGGGTAAGGATCTCCCTTAGTTGCTAGGTGGCAAATTATTCCAGACAGTCACGTAACTGCCACTAGCTATAGATGGACACATAAGTAGCCAGTCTGTGCCCACGCCAACTTTCTCGTCGTATATCTGCCGAAGGACGTGTGCTAGGACTGCCAAACCTGGTGACGTGCTGTGGTTGGCTGGCTTGTGGGTGGCTGGTGTCTTTGGCTCCTCAGTGGGCAGGGGCGCGTGCGGCTCTCCTTTGTACGGCCTCTAGAGTCCTGATGTTGTTTTGGGTGAAAGGATCCCAAATTGTTTGGCAATAATCTATTAAATGTAGGACGTACTCAAGTCTTATAAACGCGGGCTTTAATATGAGGATTTGAGACGTTGATAATTCGTTTCAGAAAGTTCGGTGTGTTGGCAGATTTTGTCGACAGTTCTTCAATGTGCTGGTCCCATTGTAGATCTTCGGGTTTAGTGACACCAAGATACCTTGCATGGTTTAGGAAAATGCTTAGGTATGAAGGAACGTACATACGAACGGATGCATTCATTGTCACTTCATGGGAAGTGATGAAGACAGTATATGCAGTCATATCTAATTGCCTTACGTTAACGCACATGAAATTGTCTAGTCCTGGTATGATTTTCTTGGGTTTAGACGCTCTGAAACTTTCTGGTGAACGTAGTCGACCAACATTTGCATAATGCGTAGGTGTGCATCTCACATTATCAAACAATTTCGTTTCTCTCAGTAGATCTTCAGCTCTTTCTTCTCCGCTGTCTGTTTAATGCAGCGGAAATTAAGATTCGTCTTGGAGTCGCTGTGTTACGTTGATGATAGCAGCTGGAGTCAACACGACTCTATTCCCTCCCACTGCGAATTCGCCAGATGACATCGATTTGAAAACATGTAATATTCGAGTCGCGGCGTCGGCACAGCTGGGAACAGCACTGCTGTAGTCTTTCCGCTGACAAGTAAAGCGATGATCGCTGAAAGAGACACAGCGGGAAGATGAATACGATCTTTGCTGTGGACGACAGAAACAAAACACTGCGTGGGCAGAGACGTGTTCTGTTGTCTTCACCCCGGCATGTCCCATAACAACACGGTATTGCCTCGGACAGACGGACGTCACTAGCAGAACGAGACTTAAAAACCCTCAAACACCCACAACATTAATTTTGTAAAGACAGGCGGGCGTCCAAGCGGTCCCCAATATCATATATTGCTAAGCAATATCTTTTTTTTTACATTCTTCGGTGAGTAACGAGACTTAAAACCTTCAAACACCCATTGAACATTTCTAAAGACAGGCGGGCGTCCAAGCGGTCCCCAATATCATGATATTTTGCTAAGCAATCTCTTTTTTTTTTACATTATTCGGTTCATACATTGCTTAGTCAATTTAAGAGGAATATTGCGACATGTGAAGGTGTGAATAATTCCTACTCATTATCAGAATTCATGCAAACCTTTGCTAAGATGAGACTTACAAACTTTGAACAGCTTGCTTTTGTCTGGGTCTGGCTCTTTGCACCTACCAATCAAGATCCTTTTGATGCATTTGTCTGAAAGTTGGCTTGATCGGTAGTTAAAGGCATCAAACACCTTAGCCACACCTCAAGCACCATAATTACTTCACGGAGGATTGTGCACGACGGACTCTTGTTGGATATTGTATATTGTCCAGTTACCATGGCTACGTAGCCCTTTATAATAGCCTCCTGATAGTTTGGCAGTCCTGACTGAATGTCATTTTCTACAGCTAAATAAATCAGATCAAATCGAATCAAATCATATCAAATCAAACTAGAGTTCCACGACCTCATACCTTCGCCAACTGATGTTAGCCTGTTCGAGTGAAATACTAATAATATTTCTCATTTATCATGCAAATTACTAAATGAAATAAGTCCTTATTTGCATGAATATATCATGTGATCATTTTCTCTACCCAAATAACACAAGTTGTATATAGCATGAGAGTCTTGTCTTAGCAAAGAAGGCTACTGTAGCATTTACTCATACATTATGTAAATGGG
Source organism: Branchiostoma lanceolatum (assembly GCF_035083965.1). Lineage (NCBI taxonomy): Eukaryota > Metazoa > Chordata > Leptocardii > Amphioxiformes > Branchiostomatidae > Branchiostoma > Branchiostoma lanceolatum. The sequence continues at coordinate 4,357,485 of NC_089734.1, forward strand.
GCCCTCATTTGCATGATTCATTGCTAATCATCAATCAACCAATCAATCAATCAAAATGGTTTATTCATTATAAAAAGGCATTGCAGCCAAAAATTAAGGCTGAATTGTGCCCTCTGTACATATTGCACTTGGTTTTCACCATCAAGACATTACACAAATCATTTAAAATTATTTACAGTGGTATCAAAACAATTTCAAAGCATCGGCATTAAGTTCGTCTATCTGATATCCGTTTGCTTATCATATAGACAATTCGATCATCATCATCATCATGCTTCCAGATTTACTCCGGTGAGATACAATCAATACAGTTTTTCCAGTACGATCTGTCCTTCATGGCAGCTATCAACGTAGAACCTGATCATGAGAGTCCAGTGTCTCTTTCAATCAATGTCAATAAAGTAGTGTGAGGTCTTTCAATTCTGCGTCCACATTTATTTTAACTTCCAAATGTCACAAGAATGACATCCCCATCATTCACCAGTATGGAATTATAGTATTTTGTCATTAATCATGCAAATTGGGTCTCATTTGTATAATTGATATTTATCAATATTTCTCTCTTTCTCAACAGTTACGTAATTCTAAAAGGGACTGCATCGGGTTTATGAACTTTCCTCATTTATTATGCAAATTAGATCCTGATTTTCATGATTAGTATACGATAGTGTAATTCAACACTTAAGCTATCTACATACCAAAATCATGACGATCCGTCAGCACCTTCTAGGGTTATTCATTTTCAAACTTTGAAACAAAATCGGCTCCTGCAGTTCCAAAAAAAGCCCAAGGGGGCCAAAAGTACACGACTTACTCTCCCTCCCAAGAGCTGTCTGCTTCTAAAACATCATGACCACAGCATGTCCAGAGCAGGAGATATCAAACCCGAAATTCCCGCTGCAGTATCATAGCAAGCCGCTAGCGGGCCCAAAATCTAATCATTTCGAGGACTCAAGAAGACCTACCCACATATCAAATATCAAGGCAATCCATGCATGCATTCTTGAGTTATCGTGAGGCACACAGACAGACAGAAACACACACAAACGCTGACGAAAACATAACCTTCTCGGCGAAGATAACTATAAGACTTCATTAAGGGTGTTGCTCTTGAGTCTTGTTTCATAGTCCCAGTACAAAAATACCGAAATCAAACTACACTCCCTGCCTAAGGGCACATATGATTTGATTAGGAAAACCGAGGCGTCAATTTACGAAAAGTACGTCTTGTTATCATGATATTTTCACAGTAATGATGTTTCTGCGATTCTCAGAAAAAGGATTAAGTGTGACGCAGAATGGCCGTAGGGTGCCGGGCATCACGTGTTAATCAGAATCCTAATCCTGAATGCCTGTTCTCACTTGTACGTACATTTAATTTTCATTTCATTTCGACTTTAATTCAGGCACCTGGCCCATATCTTACAATATACAAAGTAGAAAGACATAAAAAAAATACAATACAATATAACTAACTTATACTTATACATACTAAATACTTATATTATTTAAGTCCGTATGAGGTCTGAATTGACATTTATTTGGTTAAGATAAAGTTTGTGCCCGAAGAAGTCATTTTTCTTCGAATCAAAATATTTCTCCTGAACTTTGATCGTTCCTGCGCAAAGCGTTGTGCACCCTTACCCCCATGCAGACCAGATTTTTACTTCCCGCCAATTTGTCGCTATAACGATTCGCCCGTCGCCTTCCCCCCTCGGGCAAATTTGATTCCAGTGTGTTCATTGCGAAACAACACTTTTGACAGGAAGTACATCCTAAAAATCGCGGTAACAAATTATTCACGATTGGTGGTGGCGATAGCAACGTATTCTTAATAAAGCCCCCCCTCTCACTGGACCCACGGCACGCTGGCGGCGTCGCTGCGGCCGATCGAATTGACAAAGCACTCAACGAATTTCATCGACAAAAAGCGAATCTTTTTAAACTTTGTGGTTTTTTGTGGTCTTTTTGGTCATACTTGTACATTTTGAATGATATTCTCATTATAAAGTCAAGGGTAACACAAATCAAGGGTTTTCCTCATTTTTGTTGTCACAGTGAAAGAAAAGGTGATATAAATAGAACTACATGTAGCAAACCTCGGTGAATCATCAAATCTTGATACCCTATTATATTCACGACCAGCATTTAAAAGAAGGACAGAATCCCTAGCTACTGACCGTATTTTTAAGGACCGTAAGGCCATCTTGATTATATGGATGACATCCTCTGGGAACCCCAAAACTGATGCGAGCGTGCGAAGAAAAAAAAAGGTGCCTTCATTGTGAAATCTGCGTGGTCAGGAAGGATGAACAAAACTAAACACATGGAGTATGGTATACCGAAATATAGAATCTTCATTTTTGCTCTTTCAAAACCTTTTCTTTGACTTTAGAATTGACTTTCTACGACAGTAGTATCTGTTTTCTGATTTTGTTGTTGTTGTTGAAATTTCCAGTATGTATTTTCTCATTTTGCAACTGCTTTTCAAGATTTACAGTACGGTCGAAAACGTCTCTTTTATTTGGAAACGGACGGAAATCGATGCGCGCGCAAATGTCATCAATATCAGAAAGTCAGCAACTACAAAATATCGCCTGATGGGAAAAACAGCATTGATTTTCTCAGGGCTAACTGCTCTATAAGCATTGGTCTAAGGTATAAGGTCTCATTCATGAGATTTTCGCCCCATGGGCTTACATGTTTATATAATACGTGTTTTGCATGGGCGAGTTCGTAATTCAAGCTATAAAAAATGCACCAATGTTATTGATTTTATGTTGAGAGTATTTACCCTAGATCATGTGAAAAAATTACCAACAGTGATCCATGCAATCTTTTTTTATAGCAATTACAAACTGCACTTAGCTACACCCCTAAAAAGGCACTCTTCCAGCTGAAAGCGCAGGACCTCATCACCTACAATGCCGGGTTGTGCACGTCCGACATCGCGCGCGGCTGCCGAACTTTACCTGCTAATTTCTTCAATTACAAACAAGCTTTCATCAGTTTGACGCTTGAGAACACATGCTAAAAGACACACGTTCATGCAGCCGTTCATTTTTTTGGGGTACGGAATATTGTAGGTTAATGAGACATTAACGATCCCCATCAATCATGTTGACAACTCACTCCCGGGTCCTCATACATCAAAATGTCTCCGCTAACTGTTCACAGATTATTTCCTATTCATTGAAGTTTGGTCACTGGCCCATCTACTAATGAGAGGTAATCGTCTTATTTGTACATGAGTCAACCAAAAGGTCAGTGACCCCCTGGGTAGGTGTCATTGCAAGTTAACAATGGTGACATGTTGAACAAGTAATTTGTGGGCATGCCCAGCAAAGGTAAAATCACTTGCATACACGTCTCTAGTAAGACCAAACCTTGAATATGCTGCAACAGTTTGGGATCCATACACAAAGAAGGATAAAGATAAACTGGAGAGGGTGCAGAACCAAGCTGACAGATTCTGCACGAACAACTATGAAAGGGGCGCTAGTGTAACAAAAATGAAAGCAGATCTGCAATGGATGTCACTTGAGGACAGGAGAACAATGTCCAGACTTTGCATGATGTACAAGATGACTAATAAACTTGTGGACGTACCGACTGATAAGTATCTAATGTCAGCTCAGAAGAGGACCAGAAATAGTCATGCTTTTAAGTACCAGAGTTATCAGCCAAGGATTGATGTGTTCAACAATTCGTATTTCCCGAGAACCATAGTAGAATGGAACTCGTCGTCATGAAGTATACTGTAGGAGCTTCCTCACTAAGTAGCTTTAAAGAACGGTTGCAGTCAGATATGCCAAGACTAGGTGTAACAGACCGTTTGGTGTAATATGACCAGCTGCTGCCGTGCCGCGTGCCTGCGAAGCTGGTGTGTTACGCCTAATGGCGGTTATACCGGCTATACAGATACAGATACAGAAGTGACTATTCTAAGAACTGCCACGGAATACTATCTACTGATCCACAAGTAAGCTTTTTTGGGTCGAAGTCTCAGTTTTAGAAGCAGTGGAAGACGAAGTGTCCCACTTTTTCTGCAACATAGGGCAGCAAGTTTATTTGATGTTTCAGTAGCAGGGTATATCTTTGGGTTGCTAGCTCTCCCTTCTTTTATGTTCTCGAGGCACCTCCTCAAACACGGACCCCCATTGTACGTCCCTCCGAAAGACAGGCTGAGCCCCAACCGAGATAATCTGACCCAGGTTTGAACCGGGGTCCCCCAATTACCAACTTTTACGTCCCTTCCGAAAGACAGATAGAGCCCCAACCGAGATGATCTGACCCAGGATTGAAACGGGGTCTTCCAATGATGAACCTTTACGTCCCTTCCAAATGACGTGTTGAGCCCCAACCGAGATAATCTGACGCAGGATTGAACCAGGGTTTCCCAAGTACCTTCTTGTACATCCCTTTCGAAAGACTGGTGGATTTAGTTAGCTTTTTAATAGAGGTAACTAGTAATGTGACCTATAAATACATCCTTATAAATTCAAGTCTCATACATTAACAGAAAGTGGGTCATGTGAAATTATTGATGTGCCCTAATTTGTAGCCATAGCTTTTCAACTCAAGAATTTTCGACCTGCTATTTCTCTAAGGGAGCAATTAAAAAAAAGTACGTCCCATGACACAATGCACTTCTAAGCGGCTCCACTAAATTTATCACAGGAAATACGTTCACTGTTCAAACGATTTGAAAGGACAAGCCTTTGGGTACGAAGTAAAACGAATGGTCGGTTTTCTGCTGTAGATGAGACGATGCACATAGAAAGATGCGAGATAGTCCCATAGCTGTTAATCCACTGACTGTATCTAGGGCACGGTATTAGAAGGCGGAGCCTAGCCCTCTCTTTGCACCGCATTTGACATCCCGAATCGAAGTCAAGTACCCATTTTTACACCCTGACTACGGTACCTACTATCTATTCCCTTGACCCCCAGGTCGCTGGGCCGGGAGACAAGGTGACTACAGTCGTGTAAATTGCCTTTCCCTAGCCTCCGTTGCAGTCCTTCCCACAGCGATTTTTTTTCAATTTCTTTTTTTTTTGGGGGGGGGGGATCCGCTTGGGATCCTGTGTCCGCCGTGCCCATGTGTCCGCCGTGCACCTGTGTCGGCTGCCGGTCCCAACAGCGGACACAGGGGCACGGCGGATACAGGATCCAAAGTAGATACGCGTCGCCCCCCCCCCCAAAAAAAAAAATTGAAAAACGAAAATCGCTGTGGGAAGGACTGCAACGGAGGCTAGCCTTTCCCAAGCAAACAACGTCCAGCCAGGAGTGCCGGGAATCGAACCCGTGACCTCTTGATATGTGGAGACAGATCACTCATCAATTAGACTGCTCCTAGCTTTAAGTCTATCTCTATTGGGATATGAATGAATAAATCAATGAATGAATTATTGAACTTAATTGCTGGAAAATCGTACATAATGGTACAATGTATAGCAACAGCTATTAAGCATGCACAATACTACACGGCTAATTTTCCCTAATATGATAAGATCTACAACATGTTCTGGACAACAGTATATGACTTACAATAATGAATGAATGGATGAATGAATGAATGAAAGACCTTTATTGTACGTTTCTGCTCTTACAAGCTAAATACAGGTCATGATGATAAAGCAATGGGATAAATACAGTGATGTTGAACATGTGATATTTTACTACATCTAAAGACTAATGCTGTTGTGTACAGGTTCAATTCCTTCTCGCTTCTTGATACAGTTGCAGTTCATAATAAACTGAATACATGCCAAGAAATGGACCTATGTAGGCGGATGTAGTAGTTTTACTTTAGCGGCAATAGTCTGTAACATGTCTTCTCTCCTGCTGTGAGAAGGACAAGTCATCACATGAACGCTCAGGGGATGCAGAAGAAAAACAACAAGACAACCGACCCCATTTGAAGTCACATATGCAAAGTATAAGTGTAACAGGCCGTTCGGTGTAATATACCCAGCTGCTGCCGCGCCGCGTGCCTGTGAAGCTGGTGTGTTACGCCGACGGGCGGTTATACCGACTGCATATATAGGTACAGAAGCTGGTGTGTTAGGCCGAATGGCGGTTATATAGGCTATACAGATACAGATTCAGATTTGATACACAAATGAGGACTTGTTGATTGTTACACAATATTCTGTGCGTCATTTTGTATTCCCAGATTTTGACAGCGTATTTTTGCTAGATTTTGTTGTTGCCACCTTCTCGCATTACTGTTGGGGTCTTCATATGATGTCATTTATATAATTAAATCAGAAGGGCCTGACCAAAGGTGTTGCCGGGACGACCACAGCGTGGATACCAGCCATGTGATAACACGTAACGTTCGGCGGTGCATGCGCAGTTTGTGGGCTCAGTTTTTGTGGCATTAAGTATAAGTACTGCTCTCACCCTATCATTACCCACAGTGTGCAGCGGCTGTGGTGTTGTAGACACCGCTCAGCCGCGAACACAGTCTTTATCTAAGCCATTAGGCTATCAAAACGAAGCGTTACGTCGGAAAAACATGTGGTGGAACGAATCGTTGGCTTTCGACAGCAATGTCACGACGGTGGCAGCAGACTCCATCGCACCGGAGCTCGAGGCTCCAGGTCTCGGGGCCAGGTCCATCGTCGTCCCGGTGGTGTACTCAGTCATCTGCCTGGTGGGCATCGCCGGCAACGGGCTGGTCATCTACCTGGTGTGGCGGCATCGGGAGATGCGGACGGTCACCAACTACTACATCGTGAACCTGGCCGTGACTGACCTGGCGTTCCTCATCTGCTGTGTGCCGTTCTCTGTGGCCAAGATCGTCACACACTCCTGGGAGTTCGGAGAGTTCCTCTGCAAGTTCATCTTCTACTTCATGCAGGTAGGAATCGACTCGTGTAGAACTCGTTATTTATAAACTCACTTTAGTGGCTGTGTTTTTTTTTTTGATAGCTTGTTTCTGTGTTGAAATCAAAAGCGAATCCAGCAATGAGAGATAAGTATATCACGTTCATTCTCGGCATTGTGTCTGTTTGAATGTTCAATGTATTTGCTGTGACCCGCTGGTGTTATGAAGCAATAATGATTACAACTGGTATTGAAGATAGATATTGAAAAGCTTTCTTTTCCACCATCGCTTTAGTATTTCATTCTTTATATTAACGTTTGTGAGTTTTAGTGGTTACACGAACACCAAATTTCTACTATTCATGGTACCGATAGACCTTCCTGTGACGATTAAATAGGAAAAGCAGCTACAAAGCTTGAAATAAAACTGCGTTTTTTTCTGTAATTACCTTATTGAATTGTGCTTTATGTTATTGTGTTTTGGTGGTTGAACGACCTTCAGATTTCTACTATACATGGTACCGCTAGACCTTACTGTGATGAGTCAGTTCCAAGCTTAGCTACAAAGCTGGCTGGAAAAGAACGGCAAGTGTTTTTTCTATAATCACTTTATTGATTTGTGCCTTATGTTATTGTGTTTTGGTGGTTGAACGACCTTCAGATTTCTACTATACATGGTCCCGCTAGACCTTACTGTGATGAGTCAGTTCCAAGCTTAGCTACAAAGCTGGCTGGAAAAGAATTGCAAGTGTTTTTTTCTATAATCGCTTTATTGATTTGTGCCTTATGTGGTAATGTGTTTTGGTGGTTGAACGAAAATCAGCTTTCTACTATACATGGTACCGCTAGACTTTCCTGTGATGATTAAATAGCAAGAGCAGCTACGTATAGCTTGAAAGGGAACTGCGTTTTTTCTATAATCACTTTATTGATTTGTGCCTTATGTTATTGTGTTTCGGTGGTTGAAGAAACATCAGATATGTACTATATATGGTACCGCTAGATTTTCCTGACGTGTGATGATTAGATAGCAAGATGAGCTACAAAGCTGGAAAGAAAATTGCAAGTGTTTTTCCATAATCACTTTATTGATTTGTGCCTTATGTGGTATTGTGTTTTGGTGGTTGAACAAAAATCAGATTTGTACTATACATGGTACCGCTAGATTTTCCTGTGAAGATTAAATAGCAAGGGTAACTACAAAGCTGGAAAGAATTGCAAGTGTTTTTTTCTATAATCACTTTATTGATTTGTGCCTTATGTTATTGTGTTTCGGTGGTTGAAGAAACATCAAATATGTACTATATATGGTACCGCTAGATTTTCCTGTGATGATTAAATAGCAAGAGAAGCTACAAAGCTGGAAAGAATTGCAAGTGTTTCTTCTTCTTCTTCTTCTTCTTCTTCTTCTTCTTCTTCTTCTTCTTCTTCTTCTTCTTCTTCTTCTTCTTCTTCTTCTTCTTCTTCTTCTCCTTCTCCTCCTCCTCCTCCTCCTCCTCCTCCTCCTCCTCCTCCTCCTCCTCCTCCTCCTCCTCCTCCTCCTCCTCCTCCTCCTCCTCCTCCTCCTCCTCTTGGCTGCACGGTGGATCAAAGTAGAAAACAACTTCCTTCCCGCAAACCGTACGGAAAAAAAAAAGATGTTAATGCGCAACTCACGCGCACTTGAATGTACGCACAAGTGTGACAGGGCCCTAAATGCAGTGCGTTTCACGCCAATCTAGGACTTGGGCTGAAATGATAAAAATAAAGTGATCATAAGGCCATTTACAGATAAGAAATATATTTCTAAGCATACTGTATGATATCGAGTGGTACATCAGGTACCAATCGGCCCGGATAGGATGGTTGTCTATTTATGATTGAGTATCCTGAAATTAGATTAAATTGGTTGAAGTAAAACGAATATAATGTAATTCGAAAGAAAAGATGGCGCCATTGGCAAATCACCCACCCTACTTTAGGCAAGTGTCAATCAAATATGTCACACGCCAGTAGCTATAGCAACGCAACGAACGCGATGTACACCGGGCGTTCAGCCGGGATATACCCCCATTTCATTAGGTCCTACCTTCCCTTAACCATGGTTCGGGAGTTAGTTCGGCTATGGTCAGCTGGTGTTCGGCGCGGTTAGCTGGCGTTCGGCGGCGCCAACCGAATGTTTTAAAATTTTCCAAACATTCGGCTGTTGACGGGAGGTCTGTAATGGGTTGGCTGGTGGTTGGGAATAAGTCAGTAGTGACCAGGGTATGTTTGGGAGTCAAACTTGAATCTTAATCTTAAACTGGCCAGACTGCTTCCAACCTACCGCCAACATTGGTTGACTGGTGTTTGGGAGCCATGTTCGGATATGTGTAACCGGGGCTTTATATACAGTAGTACGTGAACACGGCCTTATACGCTCTAATTAAGTTCTGGGACAGTGTTATGTTAGATCTTTATTTGATAATTGATATATTTAGCATCAAACGCCAAGCTTTGTTAGACCTTCATAGATTTTATTCAATTACAGAACCTTACACAATAATCAAAGTTCATACAACCCAAAATATAAAGTGACTTAATTCACAAGGAGGACTATCTACCACATTATGTTCAACTTAACAACTTGTTCGGTTTGTTGAATTTACACCAAAGTTCAATTATACGTGGAACTGTTAGATCTTTGTGGTCGTTCAGCACCAAGGTCAGGGAAGCAACAGAATTATTTACGGCTCACTCAATCACTCACTCACTCTCTCCCATAGCTTAGTTAGCCGTCGGGGCAGCATAGCTCTCTGAGAAAGCTCTCCACTGCTGGCGGTCTTCCGCCAGTCTGGTCATCTGGTTGGCTGATTGACCGGTCCACTCCTTTAGATCTGTGATCCACGACCGACGGGGACGTCCCCGCGGCCGCGCACCCTCTGCTTTTCCCTGAAGGATTGTGTGTGCAAGAGTGCTGTACGGCTCGTTCTCATTGAAATGCGCAAAATGTCTTCGACTGGATATAAATCCAATTGCGGGACCCATCATTCTTTTCTTCACTTTTCCTCAACATGTCTTATACAAAAAATGCCCCACAACATTAGCATTAGTTGATAGCTCGGAAGAAATCATAGCCATTGACAGGATACCTCCCTCTAAAAAGCTGCTGTCGCCTGAGAAGACGTACCACATTAAAAAAGCAGCCTAAAAAAGTAACAATTCAGTTCCAAGAATAAATGGTAAATCGACTGGTGAAGCCAGCTACCCGGGCCCTCCGACATATCAAGCCAGATCGCTCCTGTCACTGTTATCGTGCGCTGTGCACGGTGGTATATATGCCTGTCGCCAAACGCTCGGTCATTGTATCGACGGTCAGTGATATGGCGACTGTTTCCAATGGCAACGACTGTTTCATATGGCGACGACCTTTCTAAATGGCAACGACTATTTCATATGGCGACGGCCGTTTGAATTGGCGACGACTGTTTCATGAGGTGACGACCGTTTGAAATGGCGACGACTGTTTCATTCGGTGACGACCGTTTCAAATCGCGACGAATGTTTCATATGGCGACGGCCGTTTTAAATTGCGACGACTGATTCATATGGCGATGACCACTCAAGAGACGGAAACGCGCGAAATCAACATTTCAGTGACCAAAAGGTCTCAAAAAGGTCAGTGATCGATTGACATTTGCTTCTCGCTCCCGCCATCCTCAATCCTCCTGTGTATGTGGCCGGTCGAGTGATTCATCCGATTGACTTTTTACAGTAATTTCTCTCCTTTAATCTTCCAATGAGTCCGAGAAAACAAATCTTGTATTTTCGGTTTCAGTCCTAGAAAAAGTGGGTCAGTAGGTAGGAATCTCTTATTTTCTGTATTATCATTTTTAAAAGATTTTGGACGAAGTGATCCTAGACATACATTTTAGCAATGTGAAACTGAAATGCATCAAGCAAACAGTCTGGTATTTCAACATCATATTGTAACCATACAGACATAGATTGTACAAGCACAATTCTATTGATGAACTGAAGACAGGAAGTCTGCTTTGAATGTAATCACTCAGATGTCGATTCAAAAAATGAATGCCCCTTGGCAGCGGGCGACCAAAAGAGGCTAGTGTCGGTAGGTTTTTGCTCGGGTCGGTCGGGCTACCGGAAAAACAGCACTTTGTTTCCGTAGGCCTAACTCGTTTTTCGTGTGCTTTCCCCTGCTGCATGTTGGGAGAGAAAGATAACGACCAAAGTTTCTTTCGACCCGCGTGTCTTTTCATTTTCATGGTTCTTGCGTGAACATGTGCATGCCCAGATAGCACTCACTGCCCATCCACGTCTACCCCGCACATGTATATATCGATTTTTTTACGACTACCTCTAGGACCTGGCGCCATTGACGAGCTCAAAATAAACACAACTGCTCTCATCTTTCCTTCTACCTCTTGCGTTAAGTGATGTTGAAGTATAAATGATGGCTAAGGTTTCACGCTTGGTAGCGATTCCTCCTCCGAACCGGTAGTTTCGTACCCTCAGAACGTCCATACAACCAGGTACTTTATACACATCAAAGCCAGCTGAAAGCGAAGTTTTCTAAAAAAAACTTTCTACCGGTCCGGAAAGAAAATCGCTGCCAAGAGCTTATCATTAGCAATATCGAGAGTACTTGACGCAAGAGATCAGAAGGAGAGATGCGCGCATTTAGATTTATTTTGAGCTCGTCAATGACGTCTGTTCCCTTGAAGTAGCCAGGGAATCTTTAACAAGCGCGAATCATCAGCCACAGTTTCCATGTAGAGATCACATAATGTAAGAGGAAGAAGTAAAGATGAGCACCGTTACCATTTTTGGAGCCCGCCAAGGGAGCCAGTTTCCTTAAAGTAGTCGTAAAATAGATACATGTATCAAGGTGGTTCGGTGGCACGGTGGCCTTGTGGTCAGGGCTGATGACTCCGAAACTTGAGGTACTGAGTTTGAATCCCTGACAGGTCCCGATGTTGTTCCCTTGGAAAAGGCTCTTTGCACCTATTTCCTCGCTCTACTCTGGTGAAAACAAGTACCTAATTTCGACTAGGGACGCACCTCGAAAAGGACGTTAAATAGAGGTCCGGTGTTTGTGGAAAGATAAGCCAGACCTCGAGCACGATAAGGAATCCATCACACTTATCGAAAAGAATAGGTGTATTCCCCGGTGCGAGTGGCCTAAATAGATTTGCCCCATGAAGAGCTAATCTCCCACTGGTCGTGAGAGAGAAGATAGACGATATATACAGCATTTATAGGTTCATTGTACCGGGGAAATTCCCCTAGCTCTTTTCGACAGGTACAATGAATATTGGACCACGGCTTAACGTCCCGTCCTAAGGACTGCGACCCTTTCCGGTAGCGTGCATGTCGGGTGAGCGACACAGCCGGGATCGAACTCGCGGCTTCAAGTTGAATGACTACGCTGAAATTCTTTGGTATCATTTAGGAAATTACAGATCTAGTTCCAGAGGCAAGATTGCTAAACACTGGACTACGCACAGATATGCAGCTTGTACTCTTCAGTACAAACCTGTTGTGCTAAGCCGCGGTATAGAAAGTATACAATCCCTATAAAACGGTCAATGCAATTAGAAAGTTTGGCTGTAAAGGGAAGACGTTTTACAGCTGAGAACAAAACTTCAATCGATGTTTGTGGGACATAACACGAGATCATGCTTCCCTTATTAGGGCTGTTAGAAACCCAGCTTAGATTGACAACGCCGCGCGGGGAGACCTCCATTGGCGTTTGCTTGATCCCAGATGCTATTTGATCGTTTTAATCGCTGTCGTGTGTACAACTCGTCACGACTGGAAACCACTAACTAGGCCACTGAGGAATAACACATACAAACAAGACTGGGCTACGGGTGCTACAGAGAGAATTCTTGCATGTCAGGAGAAAGTTTGGCCACGATAGGTTTTCATCTGCAGGCGAAGTCTCTACATTGTATCAGACCGACTACGCACGCCGGCTACAGGGAAAATAATTGACCATTGAGTTTGGCTACCATAGGTCTTCATTTGCATGCGCAGTCCAAACCGTGGACTGACTCTTCTGGCCAATTATTCCTTATTGTGACGAATTCTACGATCCATGCCCCCATAGGAAGGCCTGGTGTAGACTAATCTGTTTACATCCGCTTCTGTATTTGTGACTAGGGCAGACCATTATTCTAACTAACTTTTAAAGTTTGATTGAATATCAACATACAGAAGGATAAGAAAAATGATGTTATCAGCAGAATGACCAAGACGCTCGTAACTTTTTTGTCGTAATTCACCACCGCTTCTGTATTTGTATCAGGGCAGGGAATTATAACCTCCATGAAAAATCGAGGCATTGTGTTTGGGGCGTCTCTGTGTGCCTGTTTTTGTTTCCAGATTTCTGTGGTGAGCAATAATTCAAGAACATCTGGATGGATTGTAATGATATTTGGTATGTGGGTAGATCTAGGGAAGACAAAGGTCAAGCTCCATGTTGCCCCCCCCCTGGTGTTTGACCCTGGAGCTGCAGCAACACCGTTTTTTGTATGTTTTGGACATGATGTGGCCTTTTTATTTTTATCTCATTTTAACACAAAAAGAAATGTACATTGTACATTGTACAAGTAGTGATGTGTAAATTGCCATTGCCATGTATTTGTCTGTCCCTAACTGTCGAGTCTCAAACATCAGCCATGCTGCCTTGAAAGTCAGTGTGGTGTGCTGTGCCAGTTTACAATAAATAAATAAAAAGAAATGTTTTCAGCAGATTGAACGGCACACTTCTAACTTCTTTTGTTTTCACTTCACCGCATATTCTATATTTCTATACTTCTAATTTCAATATACAATAAATACCATCTATATTTAAAAAGTAATTAGAAGACTGCTAATATTTACGGAGGTGAAATGAAGAAAAAAGAAGTTTGAAGTGTGCTTTTCATCCTGCTGATGATATATATTTTTTCTTACAGTCCTTCTGTATGTTGTAATTCAATCAAAATGAAAAAAGTAAGCCAGGATGATAATACAATGTTAAACTTTCTTCCAACACTAAGGTATTCACGGATCGAATTTTCGACGACCACTGTCGCCTTCTTCAGGATTAAAAATGACCAACACTGCCGAATGTAAACTCGCGAGAGTTACAGACACGTGACTTTATTGACAGCTGTCATTAAGCCCCCGTCACAAATCAGGAATTTAGCTCGGCCGACTTGTCGGCGAGCTCCAAATGGCGATTTTCGGGCGAAGTACGACCGACGTCCTGTCGATTCCACGGGCTTCGGGCGAATTTTCGGAGCTCGGCCGACGTTCGCGGGTCACTGGAAGCTGAGCTTAAATTCACCGAGGCCTCGGCGACGATTTTTGAACTCGCACAGCTCGTCAACAGTTTGCCCGTAGCTCGCCCGAGCAACGCCCAGCGCTCGGCCAATATTCGGGCGGGCATCCGAGGATTTTAGACCCGATTTTTGGTCGGTCGGAGGTCGCCCGAACTCTTCGACCTCGTGCGAGCCTCGCACGGGCTTTGTACAATAATCGGACGACCGTCGTCAGTGTTCCGACCGACTCATGAAAAGTAAGGCGTGCTTAGGGCGAGCGTTGTACTGGTGTCGATGGGAGCTTGGACGGGCTCCGGCCGAACTCCTTCTTGTTAATAAATAAAATGTAACGACAATTTGGTTTATAACATAAGATGATAAATAATACTGTAATATTAACTAATACTGATATCAGCTTGTCAAAGAATGCTGCCAAACTTTTCTAATGAAAGACAATTCAATTGACAAGTTAAATTTTGAATAATTGTAAATTGAAACATCCAAACCAAGGAGGTTGAAACCAATACCAAAAAAGAAACAGGAAGTATTGTCTTTTCGTTTTGGTATTGGTTTGGATGTTTCAATTTATATATCAATGAGCTGAGGCTTGACTTTTGTGGCTTGACTTGACTTCGTGAGTTTTTCTACTCCACAAAATGACTAGTTGAGAGTCCACTAAGTCATTATAGATCTATGTTTGGCTGCCGAGGCACGCCCGGGCGTCGGCAGGGCGTCGATAGGCTTATCAACGGTCGGCCGAAGCTCGGACGGCGTTCGTCCGAGCTTCGGTCGATTTCAGTTTGGTGAAAATGTTTGGATCGGGGTTAAACGACTGATCTGCTGACTTTGTGGCCCCTGCGCTTGTATTCGGATTGGTTTATGACAAATTTCCTGTTTAGGTTATTATTTTCAGTGTGCCCACCCACTTCACTCATGTCCTACAGATTTGCGACAACTCAGAAAGTAAAGTTAGTCCAAATTTGAGCTTGTTACCAGGTCAGTTGATTCTGACTTCGTCCGTGTCCAAGAGATGGTACCGTCTTATGTGGGATTTATGATTATTAGTGTTCGACGGACGTCGCCCGAGCTCCGTTCAATTTGTGACGGGGCAGTGTTTCAGCGAAAAATACGGTCGACGCTCGGGCGAATTTGAAATTCGGCGAGCTTCCGGCGATCTAGAAAATCGGCCGATGCTCGCATGAATTGTGACGCCGGCTTTACGGGTACGCGACGTCAGTAATTGATCCTGAAAAAGGCGACAGTGGTAGTCGAAAATTCGATACGTTAATACCTTAGTGTTGGAAGAAAATCTATAATTGTATTATGATGATTACTACCAACACAGATGAGCTTCCATTATGAGCCAGAATGATGTTGTGCCCTAGTTTCAAATATAGAAGCGGAGGTGAAAGAGAACACCAGAAGCTGTAAGTACGTGATTGATGAGTTATTCCTCAGTGGCCTAGTTAGTGATTTCCAGCTGTAGTCGTGACGGGTTCTACACCCGATAGCGATTAAAAACGACAAGAAAGCACCTGGGATCAAGCAAACGCCGATTGAGGTCTCCCGGCGCTGCGTCAACAATCTAAGCTGGGTTTCTAACAGCCCTAATAAGAGGAGCATGATCTCGTATTATGTCCCACATACATCGATTGAAGTTTTTTCAGCTGTAAAGCGTCTTCCTTTCTAATTGCCTTGAACGTTTTATATGTAGTGCATACTCTCTAAACCGCGGCTTCGTGACGAGTTCTACACACGACAGCGATTAAAACGACAAGAAAGCATCTGAGCTCGAGCAAACGCCGATTGACGTTCTCCTGCGCCGCGTCTTCCGTCTAACCAGTCCTGATAAGAGGAAAATGTTCACGTTTCATTTCCACTGACATCGATTGAAATTTCTGTTTCTTTGTACAACGATGAGTAACGAGCTGACTGCTGATAGGCTTGATCGTTCATTCGTTCAGACCTTTGTATGTACGCAGTCCCTAGTGGCACATATATTTATATATAGGGCAACAGGTTTCCTTGCTGTTTCAGAAGCATAGCAGGGTATATTCTTACAGGAAGGGGTTGCTAGATTTTCCCATTTAACGTGCTTCAGGCACCTGCTCGAACACGGAACCCTCAATCTACGTACCTTCCGAAAGACGGGTGCAGCACCAACCTAGATTTCCCGACCCAGGATTGAACTGGGCTCTCCCAGTTAGCCACTAATAAGACCCAGAAGCTCGACTGTATGCACATTAATTTTTCGGACATTCGTCTTGTTCCGTTTGGATACATTTGTGCTGTTTCTGTAGCCTCAAAGTATAGAAAAAAAGTGGGGCTTTTCGTCTTCCTCTGCCTTAAAAAGAAGAAGCCCAATTCAACTTGTATATATATAGCCAACACTTATAAAGTCTTTTGTTACTATGATGAACATTAATGCCACATGTCACATGAACTTTTAAGTAAACTCATTTCCATTTGTGCAAAATCTGGTTTTCCTAAGTGCTTTGGCTTTGCTCAAAGCTAGCAGTATCGAAATGGGAAAAATTGAAATCAGCCACCATAGGCCCAACTCGTCTAGATATAGTCAACACTTATGAAGTATTCTGTAACAATAATGTCAATTAATGTCACATCTATGTCTCTTATATTTCTAACACGTACTCGCAATTCGACCTTGAGCACGAACTTTCAAGTAAACTTTCATTCGTGCACAAAGAAGTTTTACTGAGTGCTTTGGCCTTGAATACATGGATACTTTGACAACTCCATTATCTTACCCAGAACAAGCAGTATCGAAAGGGGGAAAATTCAAATCAGTCTTAATGGAAATATCTAGAAAGCAACTGAATGTCTTTTACGTCCGGATGCATTGGGAGCAAGGTCAGAAGTCCGCTCTTATTTACTGCATTCATAACTGCTTCATGCTTTCAGCCGGTATGGACCTTCCACAGTGGGGTTACTGTAGCAAAAAATTCATGTGATCATACCTGTTATTATAGGACGTGTGTACTTTTATGTGATTGACGTAAGTGGCCCAGTTTTGTGTGGGCGCGTGCGTTAATCTTAATTTCTTTACTTCGTAAGGATGGACTCATATACAGCATGATGTACTAGCCGATATTTCCGACTGATTGTCTGTAAAGGCGCCGGTGTTTCCATTCCCATTTTAAAGCCAGAAAAAATTTAAGTCGTCATAAAAACGACAGTTTGGCACCTTATATGTGGCATATCTTAATGTCAGGAACGTCTTTCTTCAAACGGTAACGGAAGTTACAAAATGTGTACATCTAAATGAGAATGAATGTATAGCGCTATCGCGAACCTCCGCGAACAGTCAATTTTCTCCTCACCGCGAAATTAAATCGCCGCTAACTTAACTGCCTCGTCCTTACAACAGAAGAGCAGATTTTGAGGTAAAATCTAAATTTGTGAATTATTTCTTGTCTTCTTGGGGAGAACAACATTAAAACGGCAACGTCTTCATAATTGTTGTTCTAAAGTCTAAAAAGAAAAAATAGCGTCGACACGGGTAAACTGGGTCAAATGATCTGTTTGTGTGACTTGTGGAATACAGTTCACGAAAAAATATGGTAACAGTTCATGTTTTAGATGATGAAAAACGGAATGGAAAGTACTGGGCGCTATATATGGATTCTATCAACTAATTTGCTCCACTAGTTTCCATAGTAGAAAATAAATTGCCGTCCTCCTTCTTTGTAATTGCCTTGGCGCACTCCAAGTACCGACAAAACTATAGATATCACGCAAATGGACTGGAAAGGGAGGAAGTCGTTTCCATCATCATCAGCCGTGTGACCTCCAATACAAGTTGTCATAAATACTGTCTGTCAGGTCATTTCCATTGAGACATGTTTCAGTCTCAATCAGTTCCTTTAAGGTGAGGTACGGGCGATCTACTCAAGATCATGCTTTTAATCAGGAGTCCGTAAAATAAGTTTTTTTGTGGATATAAGTCCATTTTATGTCGCATGTGATACCCAGGGCGTTCAGCTTCTGCAGTGGTAGTTTGAAGGGTGGTCCGAGAAGGTTGCGCTGTGGTTTTGGTTGCACATGTGAAAAATAAAAAAACGAAACGAAACAAAAAAACAGCAGCAGCAACAACAACAACAACAGCAGCAGCAGCAACAACAGCAACAACAACCGAAATACACCCCCCCCACACACACAAATTTTGCTGCCCAAATCCTACATGTAGTCTCTCTCCAGGTCACAGCGCAGGCCACGTGCATGACGCTGGCCGTGCTGAGTCTGGACCGGTTCTGGGCTATCGTCAAACCCTACCAGACGCCGTGGTTCAGGACGCCTGTGGGAGTCGCCATCACAACCGCCATCATCTGGATCGGTAAGTACATTCATGTCATACCTGGGCCGCGAAAATGTTCGATGCGGGTGTTCCGCATCGTGTGATAATTCTCCGTATGTCATGCCTGGGCCTGATACGGGTGTTCCGGACCGTGTTATAACTATCCTTATGTCATGCCTGGGCCTGATACGGGTGTTCCGGACCGTGTGATAATTTCCCGTATCACATAGGGTTCGGGAGTCGTATCACACGGGCTTCCATAGAATATTTCGAATGCATCTTGAGCGCGCCGGTTGCGCCGCCGCCGAAAATTCGAATACCGGATTCGGAGGTTGGAATCAATGTTGTTACAGTTTTTTGTTCGAGGACACAAAACTCCCTCAACTTTTGGCGCTTTACGCATTGAAATGTGTGTTTTTTTTCAGGTGGGCATGACATAAATAAAATACAACACGTTGTATTCCGCATCACCCTCGGTCCCGGCCCTCCCGTGGGCCGCATCACCCTCGGCCTTCGGGCGATACGATCCGTGGTCGGGCCGGAACCTCGGGCGATACGGAATACACCGTGTTGTATTCTATATATACGTACATCTTTAGGTAGCCTTGACGCTAAGAGGTTAGGCATTGAACTGGGTCGGTAAGTATATATACGTACACCATCTTTAGGTATCCTTGACTTAAGTAGTTAGGCTTTGAACTGGGTCGGTAAGTGCATATACTTACACCATCTTTAGGTATCATTGACGTAAGTAGTTAGGCTTTGAACTGGGTCGGTAAGTACATATAAGTACACCATCAACGATGTTCTCCCATGGACTCTGAAACATGGACATGCAAGTGTAGGCAGACCATGGGCTACCTACATTCATCAACTGTGTGTAGATGTGAACTATGATTTCAAGAACTTGCCCAGCGCACTAGTGGAGGATAGGGAGGGATGGAGGAGGACCATGAGCGCCCGCGAGACCCTCACGACCAGATGATGATCTATGATGAATAAAAAATTCAAATATATGTATAGATATTAAACAAGCTCTAAATGCATACCCCTAACTACCTGACACCAGCCATCAATCCGTTAGATTTATTTTGCTAGTTTCATGTACCTCAAAAGTTCCTCGTATTATCTTGAAGTATTCGTATCATTACAGTTCTTAATGTTATTTTGCACCTTTGTTTTAAACTTTGTTGTTTTGATCATCACACTATGTCTTGTTTATGTACTGTATGCCTGCGGGGTACATTGAAAACCGCCCCTGTGGCAATATTTTGTCCCTGACAGGTAAATACAATTGAAACGGAATGCCTGTCTGCAACACACAGACAGACAAACCAATGACTAAACCTCCTGGTCCATTTTTCATGAGGGTACTACATGTAAGTAAGATCCGTCTAACCGCCATGACCGTGTTCCCCAAGGGTCCTTCCTGCTGTCCCTGCCCATCGCCTTCTTCATGGAGGTGTCCGAGCGGGAATGGTACGGCCGCAAGTACTTCTGCATGGAGGAGTTTCCTTCAGAGGACGAGTACCGGGCCTACATCATCTACACCGTGCTCATCAGTTACGTCATCCCCCTGACGACCAGCGTGGCCAGCCACTGCCTCATCCTCCGTTACCTAGCGACCATGGCCGCCAACACGTCAGTCGCGCAGCAGCACGTCATGGCCAGGAAGAAGCGGGTGAGAGGAGAAGGAGTTTAATCATTTGTTCTAATATTCGTTAATACACGTAATAGTTCTATCTAGCCATTCTTCCATTTATCCTTCTATTCATCCATCCATCCATCCATCCATCCATCAATCAATCAATCCATCAATTAACAAAGTTTGACCTCCAGTATTTCCTATATTTTATATTGTCACCGGAAAACAATCAAAAGCTATCAAGGATCATATACAATTCAAACTCCTGGATAAATTACGGATATTACTTCCGGACGTTTCGAGTGACATCCATCACTCTTCTGCAGCGTCACTAGCAATGTCCGGAAGTAATATCCGTAATTAATCCAGTAGTAGAGTTTGAACTGTAAATGATTTAGTATTGCTACCTGGATGTCTAACCTTCATCAACGTAAAATCTCTGCTGCCCTCCTGTCTGTAGGTGACTCGCATGGTGGCCACTGTTGTGATCCTGTTCGCCGTGTGCTGGGCGCCGAACCACGCCGCCAACCTGTGGTGGGCCTTCAAGCGCGAGGACCTGCAGCACGGGTTCGTTTCTTTGATTATATCGTTTATTCGCATATGTAACCATGCCCGTAGCCAGGATTTGGAATGGGGGGGGGGGGTTCTTTTTGCTGTTTAAGGGACCAGTGAGCGCCGTAGGCGCGAGACGAGCGCCGCAGGCGCGAGCTTCCTAGGGGGGCCCGGGGGTATGCCCCCCCGGGAAATTTTAAAATTTGAACCTTGTGATATGGCATTTCCTGTGTTTTTGAGAGGATTTCAAAGGAAGAAATCAGAGACAAAGTTAGCAGTTTTTCCAGGATTTCAGCTCCGTTGGTGATACAAATAGATCCACCTTGAAAAAAACCCTTGGACGTTAAAAAGTGGACCCTTGAGCGTTTCAAATTCTAAGAATTGAACCTTCTGAAAGGGCATTTCCTGTGTTTTTGAGAGAATTTCAGAGGAAAAATCAGAGACAAAGTTTCTTCTAGGATCCTAGCCTCTGTGGCATTGCTGGTGATACAAATAAGTCCACCTTGAAAAAAATCTTGAACATTAAAAAGTGGACCTTCAAGCCTGTGAAAGTGGACCTTCAAGCCAATGGGGGGGGGGGTTCGTCCGAACCCCCCGAACCCCCCCTGGCTACGGGCATGGTAACGTTACAATATTTTAAAGGGAAACACCAAAGGGGGCTCCAGTAGTTTTTGTTTGAATGACAGAATATACCCCAAAACGTTTTCCCCGTCGCTGCGCTGGTCCATCGTAGTTCATATATCTGACGGCGGTTTGA
The DNA here is from genome assembly GCF_035083965.1 of Branchiostoma lanceolatum. Lineage (NCBI taxonomy): Eukaryota > Metazoa > Chordata > Leptocardii > Amphioxiformes > Branchiostomatidae > Branchiostoma > Branchiostoma lanceolatum. The sequence continues at coordinate 4,378,877 of NC_089734.1, forward strand.
AGTTATATTGCGAATGCGCGGATTCGAATTTGAGTTCAATTTCACAGTGACGTCGTGGAGTTCCCGGATGTGGTGAATTTCGATCCAAAATGTCAGCGCCCGAGCTTTGGGTAGACGGTAACTTCAAACCATCATTCAAACAAAAAGTACTGGGGGTGGGGGTGCGGTAAGAAGCCTATGTCAGTTTTCGTGGGCCTTCCCTCAAAACTTGACAATTTAAGAATTATACAAATTGTACATAATAAAAACTAATCAAAGTCAACAAAAGAAAAAGTTGACCTTATACCATAAATCCTAATGAGAAAATTCATAGATAATACAAAAATACAAAATGAATTTTAACTTATCAAACATAATTCACAAATTGTAAAGAAATAGGTAAAAATTATATAAAAATGACATTCATATGAACTCTTCTGTTATCAAATATGACAGGTTCGGGCCGGTGACGATGTGGCTGAAGATCTCCGCCCTGTGCCTCAGCTACGCCAACTCCTGCGTCAACCCCTTCGTCTACGGCATCATGGGGGACAGCTTCAAGAAGGCGTTCGCCAAGTCTTTCGGGCGGAGGAACCTGAACGCGGCGAGCTCGCCTTGTAACACGCCCAGGACGCCGAAGAACACGAAGGAAGAAGAGATCGGCATGGTGAAGCTAGGGGGTGGGGAGACGGGCGAGGATAAACTTACTCCCGTGAGCGCTGACCCGATTGAAGAGATGAACAAAGAAGAAGATCTGTTGTAAGATTACTGTATTAAAGGGGCCCAAAGCAATATTAGGGGAAAAATATAAGGGAAAAATGTTGAAACCTTTATGGTATTGACATTTACTAACACTGTATAGCTTATTTGCGTAATAGATTCGAATTCATACATTGAACATTTTAAAACCACGCAAAAATGTGCCGTACGATGATCCCCTTAGTTTCGCGAGCCTACAAAAACCCTAGCGACGATTTTCAGTGATTTCTCACATTACACCGACGTCATATTTTGTCATCATGGATGTCGCTATACATTGTGATAGTGTTGTTTGAACTAATCATGCGTAGATATGACTAAATAAAGTGATTATCAGCATCCTATTTTTGGGCCCTAATGTTGCCGTGGGCCCCTTTAAAACACTGGTCTCAAGCGGGTATCTCACTAGACTCAAATCGCAGAAGGCCAATCGGCGCCAACTGCAATTAGTCGTAGTCTCAACCAGACTGACTACACAGGCTATAGAGAGAAAAAATTTGCCAGGGGAGTTTGGCTGCCAAAGGGGTTGACTGGACGGAGGGCGATTTTATTTTATTAGAATTCAAACAGTGCAATACACGTGAGACATAGCTACAGGCAGCTATAGCTATTGCTGGTGTCGTGACCCGCACATAATTTACCCGTTTTTACACTTGGCCGGGTGGAGTGAGGAACGTCATGTAAAGTGCCTTCTCCCAAGGAAACAACATCGGTAGCGCCAGGGGATTCGAACCCGGGACCGCTGGGTTCTGGGCAGATAAACCCTACTGTCACGCCGCACGACCCCACTGTTGATGTGGTAATCTTCCCGCGGACTGACTCAGAGTTGAGTTGAGTTTATTGTGATCCACAATTAGCTTAACAGCTACTCTTCCTGTGGCCCATTCAAAACCATGACAGGATAAACAAGATTGGCAACATAAAAAGATGTTGCCATGGCGACGGTGGTCTCTGTTAACGTTTTCGTTTTTATCCCACATGCAAATAAGGACCTCGCATAATCTCGGCATAAATCATGTCAGTCGATCACCGGCCTTCTCACCAAAATAACACAAGTTGTCCAATGTATGAAAATTTTGTTTTCACAAAAAAAAAAATCGTACAATTTCCTCATAGATTATGTAAATGAGGCCCTCTATGCAAGATTTGTGTCTAATAGTGGCCACATTTACTTAACTTCCAAATGGTGCAAAAATGAAATCCCCATCATTTACCACTATGGATTTATAGTATTTTGTCATTAATTATGCAAATTAAGTATCAATTTGCATAATTGATATCTATCGATATTTATCTCTTTCTCAGTTACATATGGCATGTGTTTGAGAGTCCTGTAATAGAATGCAGCTGATTTATCAACTGTCCTCATTAATTATGCAAATCAGATATTGATTTGCATAATTGGCATATGATTATGTAAATCATCACTTAAGCTATCTACAAACCAAAAATTATGATGATCCGTCATCCCCTTCTTGCGTTATTCTCTTTCAAAGTTTGAGTCAAAATCAGCTCCTGCAGTTCCAAAAAAGCCGCTAGGGGGTCCAAATCTACAGGACATATTTTCCTAACAAAGAGCTATCCACCACTTAAAAATCATGACTATAGCATGTTAGGAAGACGAGATTTGAAAAGTGAAAGTTCCCCTGCAGTACCATAGAAAGTCGCTAGGGGGCCCAAAATCCAATCATTACAAGGTCTCCCACAGACCTACCCACCTACAAAATATGAAGACAATACATCCAGGCATTCTTGGGTTATCGTCCCATGGACTTTCACATTCCTGTACAATTCCTAGAATTCTTGCAATCTGCACACAATATATAGTAAAAATTTGGCTCGCCCCTGAGGCGTCGCCAAAAATACATGACACACAGGAACACAACATATACAGAATATACATGTACAGATGATAAAAGAAAGATAAGGCTACTTGAGGTCTATTTGCAATGTTGACAGTATCTAATTACTCTCCTGACCAATTATCCTTTTTGTGTGTGCCGAATTCTACGACCCCCCGTAGCCCGGTCTGAAATTGAGAATTTGCAAGTCGTAAAGTGGCGCAAATGTGCTTAAGATAACACAATATCTGCACATCTCTTTTTGCTGAATTTTCAAGCATTGTCCTTTGGTTTTTTATTCAGCGGCAATACTACGATTCCCAAATAAATTATTTGATACGTTAATGAAGGTTAGACATCCAGGTACTAAGATACGCCAAAAATAGTTACTCAAGCAACTGGATAAAATTTTGAAACAGTCAGACGTTTCAGACAGCATCCGTTGTCTTTCGTCAGTGACTAACATATCTATTCAGAGTTTTGGTATAAAACCTGGTTTCCCAGTCCTATCTTTAGTCACTGACGAAAGACAGCGGATGCTGTCTGAAACGTCTGACTGTTTCAAAATTTTATCCAGTTGTTTAAGTAACTATTTTTGGCGTATCTTGTATTTGATTTGGAGCCGAAACTGGTCACTGGACTGCCATATCTCATTGAACTCCGCCTATTTGTGCCAGATTATTGAGGTAAATGTCCGCCAATTTTCCCTTGCGGTCACACTGACGTACAATACTTGACCTCTAGAAACCAAATAGCCCGGAAACCACACCATCGGGGGCTCCTCGATATCTCTACGGCGCTGAGAGTGATGTCCGCCCACCCAGACAGCTTAGGCCGCTCGGGGTGTAGGTTTACGGTCTTGGATTAAATTACGTCGCCACCGACGGCGGCTAAACTTTCTATGGCAGCTTAAGTAGAAAGGCTGCGAAATTATGTATGGCAGCTAACTAGAAATGCTGACAGAAAAGGCTCAATCATAAGCAGACTGGGCCCAGTAAAACACCCCTAAGCCGACCCCTAGAGACTGGGACCAATTGGCAGCGCCCGAAATGTCTTTTTCAGTGATTAGGTCATATGATTACATCATATGGATGCCATCCATGCGCGGATAATTTTTTGTCCGTTTCAAAAAAAAAAAAAATCGGCCGTTCTGTAAATCGTAAAAGCAGCTGCAAAATGAGAAAATATATGCTAAAATTGCACACACGTAAAGAAATGTATATTTATACACTTTTTGAAACATGGAAAGTTGGAAACTATTGTCGTATTGTAGAATGCTAACGTCAATTCCAGAGTCAAAGAAGAAGATGTGAAAGAACAAAATGAAGAATATATTGTTCGGTATACCGTATTCTGTTGGCCTTTGTTAACGTATATTTCGTAGCGAAGGCAACTTTTTTTTTTGCTAAACTTTTTTCCACTTTATTCGCAAGCTCGCATCTGTTTTGGGGTCACCGACTGATGTCATCCAACTAATTGAATCAAAATGGCCTTATTGTGTCTTGTAAGCCCGTGTGGGCTGGGTGACTTTGTTGCAACACACAACCGTAAATGTTCAATTAGTTATTTATTTTCCATTAATTTATTTATCGATCTGCTCGCATTTGCGAAGATTATTAATTCACCAAATATTTGATTGTACTTGGCCTTATTGTGTCTTGTAAGCCCGTGTGGGCTGTGTGACTTTGTTGCAACACACAACCGTAAATGTTCAATTAGTTATTTATTTTCCATTAATTTATTTATCGATCTGCTCGCATTTGCGAAGATTATTAATTCACCAAATATTTGATTGTACTTGGCCTTATTGTGTCTTGTAAGCCCGTGTGGGCTGTGTGACTTTGTTGCAACACACAACCGTAAATGTTCAATTAGTTATTTATTTTCCATTGATTTATTTATCGATCTGCTCGCATTTGCGAAGATTTTTAATTCACTAAAGATTTGATTGCACTTTTAATTACAATACAAATAATATTATATTGAGATTTCTTCTTACTTGTAAATATATGTCTTCAACATATGCTCGCAGTCGCACGTATAGATATATTTCTAGAATATCACTAATTCGGTAAAGATTTGCTTGCACTTATTATTACAATACAAAGAATATTCTAATCAAGATTTCTTCTTACTTACTTAAATATTTGTCACCGATATATATGTTCACACGAATAAATATATTTCTATAACGATTTTCACTTATAACGATACTTTTATGAAGACATATCTGCACCTGCGTCGACAATCAAGTCATGATTCGTTAAGTGTGTGTGTTTATCGAACTTCTGTTAGCACGGTTCTGTTCAGTATTTGTTGGCAAAAATAGATGAATGTAGATAGTGATCTCATTGATTTGTATCTGGATTTTTTCGCGCGTTCAGAAATGATTTAATGATTTCAAAGAGGCAATCGTAATTATACAGATATTTCAAAGCAAGACTATTTGATTACACTCTAAAGAGGTTTTCCTCAAGATCTTTAACACATTTCCTGGTATCAAAGGTATCAAGGAAGAATCGGTGTCATTTGAAAATACTTTAAATTTTCGATATTGTATATCTTTTGCACCTGTTTAAGGGTATTTCTTGCACAATTCCAAATAAAGACTTTGGTCAACATGCCATGCGTCGAATATAGTAGTAAATGAACTTATTGATAATATTGAAACTTAGAAAAGAAAACAGTTCAATGTAATACACTACCCGTTGATTAGATAACTACCTTCACAATATGATTTAACTACTCAACTTAGACATTTCACACTTTTTGAGCTCATATTGTAGGTTAGATTTTGAAAAATGAATTTCTAGTCCAGATCACAACGACTACTAACGTTTAGTTAAAAATCTGTTAAGCGTCCCAGGCCAAAATGTTAAGTCATTTAGTAAAGAGATTTTATCGAAAATCGAAAATCAAACAGAATAATTACATTTCCCAATTAAATGGAAAGTGTTTCATACAATTTTCTTGTTCGATGAATGGTTACTCCATTTGAAAGGGCTCTTGATTCCAGAGTTGATTACATCAAGAAAAGTATAGGTGTTCATCCTCTGTAATAGAATCAAATCAAATCAACTACACCCACGGAGAATTACCTGTATGAATATCAAACTGGACAAGGGCGTATCATTCTACTGAATAAAATATTTTACCAGGGGTTAGTGAGCTTCCACATAGATGTAATAGACAGGAAATTGTCAGGAACTCCGCAGTAGGATACATGAAAGCATCTAATGAGTTGTTTTGTTGGGATGGATGGTGGGACCATCAGAACAGACTGTTTAGATTAACCTGCTGTGTGATGGCCTGATTAGATTTGATAGTGAAACGGTGACAAAGGGGAGTCGTGATCCATTAAAGGAGCCCAAAGAAACTTCAATACATTGCAAGTGGGATTTTGAAATTCAAATTTTTAGTCCTTTCTATACACAGTGAGTTTGAATAACACTATTCCATTGCATATTGACCATCATGGATAAAAGATACGATGTCGTTGTAGTGTGACAACTCATTGAAAAATCTGGGCGCTGATTTTTTGTGGTCTCAATATATATTGAATGAAGACCTTTTTTCCACATTTCTGCCATACTTGGCTAAGTGCAGGTCACAACAAAACAAAATACAAATACAGTTAACGGATATGAAATAATATATATAAAGGACTCCTCGTGCGGCTTGATTCTGTGCTCTGCTCTTTTCAAACGTCCAAAGTACGCAATGATGATAGAAATGTGCTAATATGAGCAAGCAAATCTTAACATCATACATATCGCCGTATCCAGAATATTTCCAGTTTTGACGTGCAAATTTATCACAGATGAACACATAAATGAACAATTCATAATCCAGGGATTGAGTAGCCCCTTTAATGCCATGGCCTTAGCCTTATCATGCGCCATAACACCTGATGCTCAACACCCGGTATCCCAATTCGAAGTCAATGACCTCGCCAGTCTTTGGACACACATTACTTTTAGGAAGGGGGTGTTGGCCTGCAATGCTTAATTACCTGAACATACTGCTAGGGTGCCCCATTAGGTTTGTGTGGAACCTCAATAGCTACCCACATACCAAAATTTATACGAATCAACCAAATCTTGAGTTACAGATTCAAACAAAACCAAAAACACAACCAAAAGCAGTAGCCCCGGGCCCGTCGAAGGTGAACCTACTTCCCGAAGATTAAAAAAAAAAACACTGCCGAAAACTCTCTACTCAGTTATCTCGGGGTTTCCTTTCCAGAATCGTAGAAAGTAGAAAGCCCAACAAAAACGTCTAAAAGCACGTCAAAATCCAGTCCACTCCTCTGCTTGGAGAGTAGTGTTTACACAATCTCTCGCCATCAGGGGTTAATGAACCCCTCCCCCATGTCGGTCAGCCGCTAGGAGGCGATTCAGTCAGGCTACCCTCCCAACAAAGTGTCACCTACTCTGCCAATCATACATGTTATTGAATTAGATATAGACTAGGGAGACTCTCGACAAACTGCCAAATAAGGCATCATAGTGTCGGCTATCTTGAGCCACAATTATAACTATGTCAACTGACCTAGGTGACTATAGAGGAAGAACAATTAAATCTTTGAAGTACAGACACACAGGTGAGACTATTTTACAGATAATCAAAGAGCTAATAGATATTGCTTCCCTAAGGAACGGACACTTGGCAAATAAGCATTCGTAGATTCGAGTACGCATGTGCAGTGTCAAAAGTGAGACAATGTCGATACGAGAACTGTTTACAAGCCTTCACTTTTGACAATGCACATGCCTACTCGAATCTACGAATGGGCTTATTAGGATGAGTTGCCAGTAATACATTGATTTTGATTGACCCGTTAAATCCTGCAACACGATTAAAAAACATTTGTAGGTATTGATGTATTGCTGACTAAATTATCGCAACTCAATGGGAAGATTTCATTCGTCAGTATTGAACGCAGCGTTTGCACTGTTTCCTGATAATACATTTTGTTGCAGTCCATTAGCGTCACCTAGTATATACCATTGGCATTACAGATAGGATGACGGCATGTATGAAACATTGCAAATAAGAATTGAAACATTAACTAGGCCTGTATTTCAAACTCCTGCAGCAGATACTTTAATTGATACTTAATAACAAATCATGCAGTAGAATACAGATCTTCTTATTTTCTGTTACGAGATGATAAAAAGATATGCAAAGTAGAGTTCGGCGACCTCATACCTCCATGAAATATTTTTAGCTTTTGTCAAGTTATGCAAATTGTGTATACTTTTACATAATCTCAGCAAATACAGCATGTTTCGCCAATACCCCTCCCCATGCAAAAATGGGCTGTCCCAAAATAATACCTGGGCAAATTGAAATATAATGAAATAATTACAAAAACAAAAAAGATTGGGACTGCCCATTTTGTCAGTTTGCCAGGCTTACCTTTATTTTAACAGGTCCTCATAAGCATAATTTATGGCCAGGTGTATTTACCTTTCTTAAAGGTACCTACATCTCAAATATAACATCAGAACCATGTACAAGGTACATATAACTTTCTGCAATACCATTGGTAGAGCTACCACCTCACATCTTCTTGGATTTGGGCAGAAGACGAAGAAAAAGAACACAGGCAAGCAAACTGGGCTCCGGTGACGTCCCATGAGGAGCGCTCCTGGGGAAAGTAGGTCATCCGCCCGCAGGCCTGTCAGTGCACAAAATAACCAAAAATTCCATCAAAAAAATGCAAAATAAATCATTTTGAAGTAGTGTTTGCCAAAAAAAATAATGGAGTCCTTTGGGTAAATATCCAATGCACAACTAAACCAAATTTCAGGTCCTTAGGTTTCAACACCACGGCACTGGAGGCCATAATGTGCGACTTTTGTCTGAAAATGACCAAAAAACCTCGATTAAATCATTTCAAAAATGTATATAAAAAAAAAAGAAAAAAGCGTCTAGGGGTATACACTTACTCTACCTGCATACCAAATTTCAGCTAATTTGGTCGACGGACGACCGAGATGAATCGATTTGAAGATTTGACAGGAGAAGGAGAAGAAGGAGAAGAAGGAGAAGAAACTTGACAAAAACAATATGTTTCGTTGGCGAAACATAATAAGTATAAAATGCCAATGGTGGTAGAAAATTATGGAAATCCGGCTTTCCTTTCTTCAGTTATCGACTTCGGGAGACATTTAATGCTAGGGGGACTAGACGTATACCATTTGTCCTGACGTTTTTGATATTTTGATATTTTGTGTTCTGGACAAGCTATGGTCACATGACCATATTTTGTCTAGAACACGAGATATAGACGACCGACGCTCCGCTGCAATACTTATGACAGTCGCCAGGGGACCGAAAATCTAATCAGTTTCAGTTTTTGTCTTACCCTACCCTACCAAAAAACAAACAAATAAGAAACCAATCCATCCAGCCGTTCTTGAGTTATCTCGTTGACCAACAGACAGACAGACAGACAGACAGACAGACACATAAACGCTGCCTAAAATACAGCCTTGCACTTACATTGTAGTCAATAGGCGCAGTGTAAATTTGCAGAGGGTCCAATTAATTTATACATATGTAGGAGAACTGCAGTCGCGACACCTGGTGGAATATGCAAGAAGCCCAGTTGTCCAATGTTTAAAGTAAATTTAGTATCAGATATATCGCCAATGTCCTGTAGCTTTTATCTCCGAGCAGATCTTACGGTGGCAAAGACCGTATCCAACTTCAGGCAAAGTGAGTTTTATTAAACTCATATTATTCATGATATGCGTATTTCGTGGAAACGCAATGATAAGATCCATTTATTTGCAAATACGTGCCCAAAGGCTGATATGGTACATTGGAAAATACAAGCAAAATACTAAGATATGGGGCTTCAAATTCTTCTGTTGGAGTTCTTTCTTGGAGGCAGTGGAAAGGAATTTACCCACTTTTACAATGACACGTGGGTTCCTTTATTTTAATAGTGGGATTGTTCGTGTATTGCTATCTAGAAGTCTATAGTTGAAAAACAGGGTAGATTTTCCCCTCTTGTGCTTGTACACGGCCGTGCGTGAAGCGCAGTACTTGGTCGTTGCTATGTTAAAACCGAGAGCATTGGATACTATGATGCAGTCACGTAACACGAACACCAGGTTCACTATAAGTACACCCGTTCAATGGGGAAGAAAGTAGATATGGCGCTCCAGAACACACGAAGACGTTGACTGAACCCAGGTGATACTACATTCACCCAATCTGGCTGACTCTGACTTTCATGCTCAAAGAAAAATACTAGCTTTTGAGATGAGATGAACTCATATACATCGTAAAGGCCATTTTCCAGGAAAAAGACGTCGGACCCTGTGTTGAGAAACATTCGTTTAAAGGTAATTAGGATGCAGCAGTCACGTAACACGACCACCAGGTTCGCTATAAGTTACCCGTTCAATGGGGAAGAAAGTAGCTATGACGCCCCAAAACACGCCAAGACGTGGACTGAACCCAGCCAGGTGATACTACATTCATCCAATCTGGCTGACTTTCAAAGAACGATTTTTGGTTTTGAAATGAGACTATCTTTAATGCAAAGCAAAAGCCGTTTTTCAGGAAAATGACGCAGGACCTGTGTTGAGAAACCTTTGTTTGAATGTAAATACCCGTTCAATGGGGAAAAAGTAGATATGGCGCCCCAAAATCGACATATTTTATCGGGAAATCAGTAACTACCAACTGGGAAGGATCTTTATAATAAATGAAAGTTTTATTGCAAGTTCTTGTCCATCGGCTAATGGCATGTAACATGAAAAGGACGGGAACAATATAACGTGTGACTACTCTAGTCTAACTACTGACACTAAATTCTAACTTGTTGGATTCGACTTTTTTTTCCGAGACAGTGGAAAACGAATGATCCCACTTTTTCTGTAATGTGTGGGTTTTGTGATGTTAAGAGGGGAGTACTAGTAGTCTAATTTCTTCCTGTCTGCAGGCGTGGAGAAATTAGGATGGAACTTACTGGTTATTCAAACAGCTCCTTCATTTCACGATCGTTTGGCTGCCAACATAAAGTCATAAAAACGCAGGCGAAAACAGTTCTCCTATTGGAGGTCACTGACCTCCTTCGCGGAGCAACAATGCCCCGCTTGGAGGTCACTCACCTTCGCAGAGCTTTCAGAATAATCCAAACAGCACTTTCAGCATGGCTGACTTCTGACTTTTAAAGAAGAAAAATAGCTTTTAGAGTATGATGCGCACATCATACATACACATTCAAGGCCAGGTCAATGAAGATGATGCAGGATCCAGGGTTGAAAAACCCTTGATCGAAGGTAGCTATGATGAGGCAAGAGCTACTTTTCAAGTACCAGAATCACCAACTGATGTGTCCAACAATTCGCATTTTCCTTGAATTATGGTAAAGTGGAATTCGTTATGACCAAGTACGGTAGGGGCATCTTCGCTGGATAGCTTTAAGAACGCTTGCAGCTATAGATGCACAAAGGCTAGGTGTGACGGATCGTTCACTGTATAATTAGCTGCTGCCGTGCCGCGTGTTAAACCAAATGACGGTTATACCGGCTATACAGGTACAGATGATGCAGTCAGGTAATGAAAACACCAGGCTTATGATCGTTCAAAGGGAACAAAGTAGCCACAGGGGTTGTTAAGCATGGGCGAATGGTCAGGAGATGTGACCTTCTCCCCCCATCAGCTGCTGCAACCTGGTGACATCAAACTAAGCCATGCGTGCACGCACTGCAGAAATGGGCAGTCAGTGGCTCTAGATGAGGATCAGAGAGTCTAGAGGTCACATTGTCAAGTCAAGTCAAGTCAGAAATTATTGCACAACGATTGTAACAGGTACAATGTAAGGCAAAAATAAAATACTACTGGCTACTTATATCAGACTACTAAAAGCTATAGGTAGGTTCTATGCTATACAATGGTTAGGTTCTAGGCTATACAGTGCTCCATTTCAAATTACACGAAGGCACTATCTATGTAATATTGTCGAAGGTAGATGATATCAACGGGAGATACAATAGGGAGTCGTATATGTCAATAATACAATAACATGATGAGAAGATGAATGTCTTATACAATCAAATCGCTATTTCACGGATTCTTTTAAGCATAGATGTATAGATATATTGGCCTAGATATTAAATGCTGTGTTTGTGTTGCATATCATTATAAAGTGTTAGTTTTGCACATCATTGTCTGTCATCATTATATAGTTAGAGATAATAGAACTGGGTATCTAACTGCAACCCGTTCTTCATTGAGCGTGTTCAAGAAAGTTAAAGAGAAAGTTTGCAGTATTTCGTACCATTAGCTTGAAAAAGGTCTCTCTTCATAACAAAGACAAGAAAACAGGGCAATGGCCTTAAAAATGTAAGTGTGTTTCCTTAGTTAGAGACAGTAACACTGGACATCAAACTGCAACCCCTTAGAAGATGTTGTTAATAGCCTTCAAAAATGTAATTGTGTTTCATTATGTTCTTTTTGTTATTTTCCAGTGATGCTCAAAGAAAACAGGTCACAGTAAAGACCTGATATGATATGGAAATCGATATCATTTGTAGTCATCTATTTAGTCTAGACCTATTATCTCTCCTAGTTCTGTATCTATTGGGGAATCAGCCATTTTAGGCTACCTAAGATTAGGGATGACCAAAATCTATTTATTCCCATCTTCAGCAACTTGTACACGACGCTTAATGTATTGATAAACGATCAAACGTTTAATGAGATACATGTCAGCAACTGGTGACGAATCTTTAGACAAGCCCTGAGGGAAGGACCTAAATACATATTGATTATTTTTCATACATGTTGATTAGACCACACTCACTTGATTATATGGATGACACGCATCAATTTTCGTCCGTTTGAAAACGAAGACGTTTGCGACCATTCTGTAAATCGAAGAAGAAGAAGTAAGATGAGGAAATGTTTGCCGTAAATAGCAAACAAATATCGGAAAACGAATACTTATGTCGTGGCTATAGATGGTCTTTTTCCTAACATAATTTTTTTGTCATCTGTATCACTACAATCAAGCTGGAAAAATACATTTTGTACCCTGTACGCCGTGAAAGACCAAAAATCTCGAATCTATTGTTTGGTATATAATATGCGTTCTTCCTTATTTGTTCAACCTTCCTGAACACCTAGATCTCACAATGAAGGCAACTTTTCTTTGGCCCAATTTTTTTGGAATCCTCGAATAAACTTTGGGTTGCCCAGAGCTAGAAGATGTCATCCATACAATAAGATCAGCGTGGCCTGATTTGAATTCAAAACGTTTACTATAACCGTTTATCACACGTTCATCAAATGCGTGTGTATTGAGATTTACCCCAAAGAATCGTTATCTTGTAACTTTCTTTCATCGATTGCACTTTACGCTTCAGGAATTCGTTTTATTAAATGTCAGTCTTGGTACCACTCAGGAGACCGTCAGCAGTGCAACTGTCGTTTCATTACCTATCTTTAGTCACTGAAGAAAGACAGCGGATGCTGTCTGAAACGTCTGACTGTTTCCAAATTATATCCAGTTGCTTGAATAACTATTTTTGGCTTATGTCTGGATGTCTAACCTTCATTAACGGACCATCTAGTTGGTGGCTTGGAATAGATTATAGCCAGAGATGGGATTCATTTCCCTAACATCGGCTGTCATCTGAGACATAGACATTTCATAAACCATTCTGAAACGTGAAAATTCAGTTCCGATAGTCGGTTATTTGGCTGGTAAAGCCTAGCCTGGGTGCCATACGATTACTACCGGGGCTCCTAAAAATCAGGGTATAGTGAGTGTACACTTTGGGGCCCCGGTAGTAATCGGATGGCACCCACTAGCCAGGCCCTCTGACAGATCAAGTCAGATTACTCCCGTCACTGTTTTGTACGCAGTGTTTATGCCTGTCGACAAATTCAGTATCATTCGCTACCGTTTAAGTAAGACTGTTCTGACGTTCAGAATGGCCACATTTAAGACAATAAATCTTCATGGCATTTCACGATTTGTATGGCTTTCTAAATGAATAAGACAGGAGTGTTTGCTGTCCTTTGTAACCCACCTCTGGGTGAAGCTGGTGTGTTACGCCGAATGGCGGTTATACCGGCTATATAGGTACAGACACAGACACCTCGCCGACCAAAATATTTTACAGTAATGACTGTAATATTCGTTACCACTCGTACAGTTTCATGCTTTCTACCTTATTCACTCGACATGTGTAAGAAAGCTTCACGATTTATAGAATGATGTTCGTACGTACGTCTTCTTACTCTTAAGGGATTCAGCAGAAAACTGTAAACAATTTTGAAGAAAAAACGACAAAGTGCACTATTGTAACATCCGCCACCCTTAACGGAAGCTTCGCCTGTCTATGGGGCATGGCAATGCTTCTTTTCATGATAAATGGGCGATCAATAATGGAGACGCGAAGCTGTTCTATACAATGACCGAACGCTCTATACCCTGGCTCCATGGAACATGACACCGCGTAAAAGAGTGCGCCGCTTCCTGAATCGCCCGGTTGTGCTTTGACGTCGTGGGAGACGAACGCACGGAGAAAGTGTTGTTGCAAAGGTGCCTCCCATTTCCCGTATTTTTATTGAAAACATATGCACACGTAACGTCCAGAAATAATTGCTTTATATATATATGTTCAAAACAGAGCTCATCCATTTGTCGAACCTACCACAAAAAAGGCCATTTTTGGCGTTTCACTGAGAACGGGCCGACTAGACGCGTTGTCCCAGATATCTGGGCTATAACGTCAACGTAAGCATCCCTGTGACGTCACGTGACGCCTCTTTTCCTCACGACCAACGGCTGCCTGTTCAAAACAGACACGCCATGCTGCGCGGACACGTGTCTTGTGAGTAAAACGCGGGTCCGGCAGGTCACACTCGGCATTAGGACTCTGCAGACGCAAAGTTAGCATCATGGATACCGTCACTCCTTACCCGACTGGTGACTTCACCGCTGCAGGCGGATGGACCTCCTCCACCGAGAGCCCGAACACAACCGACCCGGGGGAGGGACCGACGCTCGGGCCGGAAGCCGACATCGTCCCGGTGATTTTTGCCATCATCTGCCTCGTCGGCGTGGCTGGGAATTCTTTTGTTATCTACATGGTTTACCGGTAGGTTTTTTGTTGGTATTTTGTTTTTCAATCACGCCAAGAAAACGCATGAACGGGTCTGTGTCCTTCATTACACTTTATCGCTCTGTCTTACGTTAATGTTCACTACTGTCGTACCAATATGTCGCCCTTTAAGATACCGCTCCAAGTAAATCGGCACGATTTGTAAGGTTACTCCAACAAATATCCTCCGGTTTACGGCGCGGTCGCAGTCGTCGTACGATTTTTATGTCGTGCGATTTTTACGCAGGTTGTGACAGAACCAACCGCCGACAAAAAAGACAGCCCTTTTAAGTAACAAGACAGCAGCATTGTTTTACGACACATGCACAACTATCTCAAGAGATGCCCTCGGTTTCGCAAGATCGTACGACGATCATAGGATGTTTGGGACCAGGCCTTGACCGTTCGCTTTTTGTGACGATTTTTTATCGTCCGTATCTGCTAAATGGGCGTAACAGTGAGTGTCTGTAAATGCAAGTTTGCGCGGTCTTAATTTCGTGGTAGGGAGAAAATGGAGCGTTCTCGGTGGTTTTGAGTTCGCGATAGCACTATAGCAAGTAGTAATGGAAACACCGGCGCCTTTACGGGAAACCACCCACCACCACACGGAAAGGACAGAACTGTCATTTTTGGTATATGGCGGTTCATACCAGTCAAAAGCGAAATACACTGTATTTGGGCGAAATACAATGTATTTGGCTTTCAAATACACTGTACTTCGCAAATACACTGTATTTCGCCAAATACAACGTATTTCACCCAAATACACTGTATTTCGCTAATACACTGTATTTCGCTATTACACTGTATTTCGCCAAATACAACGTATTTCATCCAAATACACTGTATTTCGCTAATACACCGTATTTCACCCCAAATACAATGTGTTTGCGAAATTCAGTGTATTTGCGAAATACAGCGTGTTTCGCCAGATACAGAGTATTTCGTCCTAAAGTGATGTATTAGACCCAGTAGAATGTATTTCACCGTATAGACCCAGTACAATGTATTTCATGTATGTATTTGGGACTTAATTAAATATTTCAATTTTGGAGCTATCATGTCGTGACATCGCCTTCAAAACCTATAGTTGAGAAGTCAGTATGTCTGGCAATACTTCTGTCAAATTTAGTGCCGTGTTGACGATTATAACTGTTTCATTTAAGAATAAGAATGTCTGGAATTGTTTTTGCATTTCGACTTGTTCAGCAATTTGAGACGGAATCTGATAGTTCTTGCAAATAGTTCCATCCTCCGTTGATTCTAATTATTTACCTCTTACAACATCTATAACATATTCAATGTTGCGAAGTGAATGCGAACTAATACTGCTTACGAGAAGTCAAGCACTTGGAACAGAGGCGGGGTCGTGGAAAAATGGTAACGGAAGTTACATACCGTCGTCAGAAAGCGTGTTCACCAGACGTAAGTCGCCAAGTTGTAATTGATCGAGTTTCTTGGGACATACGGACTGGCAAACTCTAATTGTTTAAAGTAAATAAAAGGTACTTTTCTGCATCATGTGAACCTACCACGTAGATACGGTCAACGTATATTTCACAGTCTGTATGGCTACTCGTGTACTGAAAAAGCATCTTCTTGACCTTTACAGTACGTGGGAGCAATGCCTTCTCTGATAACTTAACTGCTAGTAACCACAAAGAGCCTATTGTCTCATTTTCTGTTAAATTTCTGACCTGAGCGTTGAGGAGAAATGAGTCGTACGCAGACGACTTATGTATTATTTGTCCATCTGACAAAGCAGAAGTGGCGAAGTATTGCCATGTATATGACATTTAGCTCTGCAAACCTAATGTACTGGGTCTAATTATTCTGGCGAAACACGCTGTATTTCGCAAATACACTGTATTTCGCAAATACATTGTATTTGGGGTGAAATACGGTGTATTAGCGAAATACAGTGTATTTGGGTGAAATACGTTGTATTTGGCGAAATACAGTGTAATAGCGAAATACAGTGTATTAGCGAAATACAGTGTATTTGGGTGAAATACGTTGTATTTGGCGAAATACAGTGTATTTGCGAAGTACACTGTATTTGAAAGCCAAATACACTGTATTTCGCCCAAATACACTGTATTTCGCTTTTGACTGGTATGAACCGCCATATTGGTAGAGCTGGCGCTATGGCGGTTCATACCAGTCAAAAGCGAAAGACATTGTATTTGGGCGAAATACACTGTATTTGAAAGCCAAATACAGTGTATTTCGTTAGTACAATGTATTTCACCAAAATATAATGTATTTCACCCAAATACAATGTATTAGCGAAATACACTGTATTTGGGAAATACATTGTATTTGGGAAAAACACTGTATTTGGGAAATACAATGTATATGGTTTTCTATTCCGGTCAAAACTCAAATCTGCCCAGGTAACGTCCTTGGCAAGTCATTGGGGTGCGCAGGCGCGGAGGCTAGACTCCGATGCAGACTCAACACGGATCCCGGCCAGCAATAAGAAAAAAATATAATAGTATAAAAACAATAACTTGAAAAAGAAAACAGCCGGGTTGAGTCTGCATCGGAGGCTACGCGGAGGCGAGCAGCAGCGGATTTCGAGAGCTCCGAGAATCTCCCGAATTTTCACGTATTTTGTACTAATTAACCTTAGAAGGCATTGTCGCAAGAAGCATCGCCTTTACAACAAAGCTAAGAGAACAGGACAGGAAGAAGACTGGAACAAATACAAGAGAGTTAAAAAGGAGGTCCAAAAGAGCATAAAAGTAGCACACTCAAAATATGTGGCAGACATACTGGGGGAAGCTATAACTGACAAACCCAAAACATTCTGGTCGTACATAAAAGGATTAAGGAGAGACCTTGTCGGAGTAGCCCCTCTAAAGGTGGGAAATACCATTATCAGTGACAGCGAGAAAAAGCAGAAGCACTCAGCTCACAGTTTAAAAGTGTATTCACAGAAGAGGACACCTCAGATATGCCGTCACTTGGCTATGTACCCATCCCATGGAGCATATCAAAATTTCCACTTATGGTGTCGAAAAAATGCTTCATGGTCTCAATCCCTCTAAAGCATCCGGACCAGACCAAATACCACCTTGGTTCCTCAAAATGACGGCTAGCGAAATTGCACCTGTGTTGACCAATATTTTCCAACATTCCTTAGACACAGGAGAAATGCCCAAAGACTGGAGAGATGCAAAGATATGCGCCATTTTTAAAAAGGGAGATAGAGCGGTCCCAAGTAACTACAGACCTGTTTCACTGACCTGTATATGCAGCAAATTGCTTGAACACATTATCCACAGCCATGTCATGAAGCACCTTGAGAGTCATAGTATATTGACGGATTATCAGCATGGATTCAGAGCCAAGCGATCCACAGAAACACAGCTGATACTAACAGCTCACGACATAGCTGGTGCACTGAAAAATAAACGACAGGTGGATTTAGCAATACTCGACTTCACCAAAGCCTTTGACAAAGTCCCCCATAACTGACTTATTTCAAAACTGGAGTACTATGGAATTCAAGGCACTACACTGAATTGGCTGAAGGCTTTCCTGACCAACAGGGAGCAGACGGTAATGGTAGAAGGGAAGGCCTCAGCCCAGGTTAGAGTAGCGTCGGGAGTTCCACAAGGAACCGTCCTGGGACCATTGCTCTTCCTTTTGTACATAAACGATTTGCCAGATCAGCTTGATTCAAATGTGAGGTTATTCGCCGATGACTGTCTGTTATATGTAGAACTGTCCACACATAATGATTCACAACTTCTGCAAAAAGATCAGAACGCACTCGAGGAATGGCAAAGCAAATGGCTCATGCAGTTTAATCCCGAAAAATGCTACATTATGCACATAACAAGCAAAAGGACCCCACATGTAACTAGCTACCAGTTTTGTGGTAAGACTTTAGCAACAACAACAAAAAACCCATACCTGGGTGTTACATTAACAACCGACCTAAAGTGGGGTGCCCATGTCAACAACATAACAAACAAGGCGAAACAGACGTTGGGAGTGATCAAACGTAACTTGTGGGCATGCCCATTGAAGGTAAAATCACTTGCGTACACATCACTAGTAAGACCCAACCTAGAATACGCCGCAACAGTATGGGATCCATATACTAAGAAAGACACAGATAAATTGGAGAGGGTACAGAACCAAGCAGCCAGATTCTGCACGAACAACTACGTCAGGGGTGCTAGTGTCACCAAAATGAAAACAGATCTGCAGTGGATGTCACTCGAGGAGAGAAGGAAAATGTCCAGACTATGCATGATGTACAAAATGACTAATAAATTGGTGGACGTACCAACTAATAAGTATCTAATACCAGCTCAGAAAAGGACAAGAAATAGCCATGCCTTTAAGTATCAGACTTTTCAACCTAGCTAAGATTGATGTGTTTAAAAATTCGTATTTTCCTAGAACGATCGTAGAGTGGAACTCGTTACAACCAAGTACAGTGGAAGCATCGTCATTAGATAGCTTTAAACAATGCATGCAGTTAGATATGCGAAGGTTAGATAAGACAGGTCGTTCGGTGTAATATAACCAGCTGCGGCCGCGCCGCGTGCCTGCGAAGCTGGTGTGTTACGCCGAATGGCGGTTATACCGGCTATATAGATACAGATACAGATTCAACCTTGTCAGGATAGACAACCAATATTCCGCATCAAAATTTGCATGGGCGGTATGAGGTTGCAAAACAGGTTTTTAGTTTTGCAGGGTAAGTTGTCGTGGTGAATGCACGGCTCTGATTGGCCAAGATAAAGGACTATATAATTTCCTTGCACTAAACAAGGAGGAGATCGCTGAAGCATTCTGAGGCAATCAGGACAGTATTGACAACTGTTGGTCCTCTCCGACAAGCCAGATTAGAAATGCTACCCAATCAATTAGCTAATGGGTCTGATGCAATCAGGACTAGCTACTTGTCTGCCCTCCGTTCGCCATATGACCTCCGACCTTTGTGGGCGGGGTAAGGTTGCAAAACTGGTTTTTAATTTTTCAGGGTATGTTGCCGTGGTGAATGCAGGGCTCTGATTGGCCAAGATAAAGGACTATAAAATTTCATTCCTAGAAGGACCGCGTTATTTCCCCTCCGCTATTACCCCTGATCAAGGACCAGAACGCCGCTGAAACCCCCTGAGGTCAGCCCGTGTCGACAACTGCTGTTCCTCTCCAAAAAGCCGGAATAGAAGCAGGTTCTGAGATTTTTTGTTGTTCTTTCGTTAATCGACGATGGACAGAATGGAAATGTTTCATGCGGAAGATTTGTTGTCTATTCTCAATTCCGTAAGTTGCTAGGAAAAAGATAGGTTGAATGATTTGCCAAAGGTTGGACAGATTTGTCATTTGTAACCAAAGCTGTACTACAATGGCTCTCCGCATGCTCTGATGAAATATTCCCCATTTTTGGACAATGTCTACCATTTTCAGTCCTGGTGTGTTACGCCGAGTGGCTGTTATACCACCTGGCTGATTCAAATTCAGATTCTGCTTCAAATGTTTCAGGGATTTTTTCCCTCTAGCTACGTTGTTCTCTCCAGAGGCAGGGCATTTTATAAGCAGAAGGACGGCCCTCATAGTAGGCCAGGTATTTACGCTAAGGATCTTGAAAGAAACTATTATAGTCCTTTATCTTGGCCAATCAGAGCCCTGCATTCACCACGACAACATACCCTGAAAAACTAAAAACCTGTTTTGCAACCTCACCCCGCCCATGCAAGTTTTGATGCGGAATATTGGTTGTCTATCCTCGACAAGGTTGAATGATTCGCCAAAGACGTTAGCTGGACAGATTTGAGTTTTGACCGGAATAGAAAACCATATACGTTGTATTTGGGTGAAATACATTGTATTTCCCAAATACAGTGTTTTTACCAAATACAATGTATTTCCCAAATACAGTGTATTTCGCTAATACATTGTATTTTGGTGAAATACATTGTATTTTGGTGAAATACATTGTACTAACGAAATACACTGTATTTTGCTTTCAAATGCAGTGTATTTCGCCCAAATACAATGTATTTCGCTTTTGACTGATATGAACCGCCATATGGCGCGATTAGCTGTCTCTGATCTAACCGTACGTATCCGAGGAATGAACAAAGACATTGACTTGGCTTAAAATTCTGAATAAATGTATTCAATGTTCGAAGATGGAGTAAGTGTCGGTTGTGCGTTTTTATCGTATCAGACGCCGCCAACACATCATAATACTGTACAATATAAAGTACGTATCTGTTTCGCTTAAGCAAAGGGGTTGGCGGCAAGGAGACAACAAAAATTTCGTAGTAGTTCTAAGTTTGCGATGAAGCAGTCACCGCGAAAATCACGAGCAAAAAGCCACAGCGAAAATTTCTGCATTGACAACTCTCCATTTAGCTACCCGGTTTAACAGCCAAGGAAAGTATTTCAGGTACTTAACTCCAATACATCATTCTTGATACACTGAGGGAAGATACATAACAAGACTTGGCAGCCCAATTCCTTTTACTGACACTCGTATTCTAAAAGACGCTTCATTATAGTCCTGTTCTATGTCTTCGCCACTTCGAATCCTTTCCATGCTGTCGTCTTACATTTAGTCTGTGTTCTTTAGATAGATTGCAAACTGTGCAACATTAAGAGGAGACATTTTGCATACGCAATGCATTCGTGTGAATCGGAATATTTCAGAATGTTACCAGTTACAGCATATCTAACTTATTTTCAAAATTTTTAGAAATACTATAATGTTGGTGAAATGTTTCTTAAAGTTTTTGAAATAAGGCGATTATTCTAAACTATTTCTAAAACATTGCTTGCTTGATATCCATTGATTTTGCTTTCACTTGATGCTGGAAAAGAGGCAACTTGTGTCGGGCAGATTTCTGTATCTGCATAGCTGGTACAACCTCCCTTTGGCATAATACACCAGCTTCTGTATCTGTATTGCCGGTATAACTGCCCTTCAGCGTAACACACCAGCTGGTATATCTGTATCCGTATAGCCGGTATTACCTTATTTTGGCATAACACACCAGCTTCTGCAATAGTATATGTAAAGCCAGTATAATCGCCCTTCGGCGTAACACACCAGCTTCGGTATCTGTATCCGTTGAGCCGGTATAACCTCTCTTTGGCATAACACACCTGCTTCTGTATCTGTATTGCCGGCATAACTGCCCTTCTGCGTAACATACTACCTTCTCTATCTTTATCCGTATAGCCGGTTTTACCTTATTTTGGCATAACACACCAGCATCTGTAATTGTATATTTAAAGCCAGTATAACCGCCCTTCGGCGTAACACACCAACTTCTGTATTTGTATCTGTATAGCCGGTATAACCGCCCTTCAGTGTAGGTCCACACCAGCTTCTGTATATCTATAGCCGGTATAACCGCCCTTCAGCGTAACACACCAGCTTCTATATTTGTATAGCCGACATAACCTCCCTTCGACGTAATACACCAGCTTCTGTATCATTATCTGTAAAGCCGGTACAACTGCCAATCGACGTAACACACTAGCTTATTTCTTAAGATAGATCTAAAGAAGTGCTGCTTGCAATCTCCCATTCATCGACTTTTCTTGATTGATAGAGCCATTAGATGATATCTCTTAAACTCCCTAACCACGAACCACTCGTTTCAATCACTGTAATTTATCCCTTGTTGGCGGCAAATCAGTTTTAGCGGAGGCCTCGCTGATCTCAGCGTGATGATGTTCCAACTAATTGAAGATAGATCCAATGATACGCCTGGTTGCAAGACAACGATCAATCGAGAGGCTATTCTAAAATGCCCGCCAGGGACGTTTGGTCGCCAAGGCCGTTTGTCTTACGGAGAATGTGAACATTGGTTATAAACTACTTATGCACAGACTTTAAGCGGGCAAACCCACCAAACTGAACGTTTTATGAGCAAAACAAAGATCACGAGGAATTTCTTGGACCTGATAACTAGTACCTACTTAGCCCCTAGAGTTGACGGGGACTATACCAAGCTAAAGGGCAATGCTTCCATGCCATTGCCA
This sequence comes from Branchiostoma lanceolatum, assembly GCF_035083965.1. Classification (NCBI taxonomy): domain Eukaryota; kingdom Metazoa; phylum Chordata; class Leptocardii; order Amphioxiformes; family Branchiostomatidae; genus Branchiostoma; species Branchiostoma lanceolatum. The sequence continues at coordinate 4,401,612 of NC_089734.1, forward strand.
CGGCCTTGGCAACAACACATCCCTGCTGGCGGGCATTTTAGAATAGCTTCTGGATTGATCAAGAGGCTATTCTAAAATGCCCGCTATTGATGTGTTGTTGCCAAGGCTGTTTTTGTCTCACTGAGAATGTAAACTAATTAGGCATAGTCTTTAATAAACCTAGCCCTACAGAGGTTGTTGTAAAGCGAAGTAACTAAAAGTGAGCAATATCAAACTTGTACCCTTTGTTTCAAAGTTGTCTAGGCACTTCAGCAGTGGGGTTATAGTTTTGCTTTGGAAATCCAGCAGGACAAGCAGGCAAATCCACCAAATCGAACGTTTTATGCGTAAAGCAAAGATTACGATGAATTTCTTGGACAACCAGACACCTAACTAGTACCTACTTAGTACCTACTTACGTGGGACCTTGTAGTTGACGGGGACTAGAATAACACTGAGATTTACAAAGGGCAGTTTCTCCGTGCCATTGCCGTCAAAGGTTATTGGATGGCTCAGGCCGGCCACTGCTTAATGTTGTTTTTCTCTACAACCATTCGGATGTACCTAATATAGTATGTTCGTCACTGCCCGCTCGAGAATTACGTTTTCAACCTTTGCGTGTGTTTGTCTTTTCTGTAGTGGTCTCCCCTTGGAAAACTAGTACTGTATCAGATATCAGAGTTTCCGAGTCTTCCTTAGCTTGCCGAATATGTAAGATAGTTCTGTGTTCGATCGGTCACAACAATCAATCAATCTCTCTCTGTCTTTCATATAATATCTAAAGGCGATGTATCACGTACAATCCACCTGCAACGCACTTGAATGCTTTCTTCCGAAATGAATAACACGAACATGACGCACCTCTTACCATTTCAAACCACTCAGCAAAATGCCAAACTTCTTTTAAGATATTTTTTATGAATGTCAGACACCTGTACGTAATACGGCAACCTACGCTTTTGATCTGGAGGATTTTGATCCGGAGACTTTGACCCGGAGGCTTAGATCCATAGACCGAATGCTACACAGTGTCGGCATATTTTCTTCCGCATCAGAAGCATACATTGTGTATCTGTTACCAGAGTTAAAGCCGACAATATGAGCCTGTGTTTAAGTACACCGTAGCATGGCTTCATAAGAATACTCTGAACCCAAATTTCAATCTAAAAAATTCTGCACCACCTGAAAGTCACAATGGTCTAGTTTGTAAAATGGAAAGAAAAAAAGGGATAAATTCCTAAAACAACTGAATATTCCAAATCTTTGACACTATTATCTGCCACATGTATGTGCTATGAATGCTAGCCAGACCACACAACTCGGATCTATCCCTGCGCAGAAACAAAAACTTGTGAACTGAAGAAAATTTTAAACCCTTCCTGTTCCTCCTAACATAGATATGTCAAAATTAAACACAAATTTGCAAGGAAAGAAAGATTGTCAAGGAAGTTATAAGTAGTCGCTACATGTCCATTTTGAGCTCCCCACTGCGCAACGTCATTTGTGATGTCTGCCCGGAAAACCATTATCGAGTAAGTGCTGTTTAACACTTTTGTCACGTTCATATGAGGATCATTTCTAAGCCGGGAAGAAGGTCACTTAAAATGTAACATGAAACATTACCCTCAGGCGATAGATATCATACCTCGGCCGTTATAACCTTCGATGCGGGTGTTCGGACCGGTCCGTACTTTACGGTACGGCCCAAGCTTTTATAGTTCGATTCGAACGATTCGAACTCACTTCGAGTGCACCGCCGTCGAAAATTCATTTTTATACCTTAATCTACCTTTAACCATGCGTCTTCCTTAATACACTATACGGGGATATTCACCATGAATGAATGCGACTTTGATGGGTCGTGACAACGTCTTGAACTATGCACACTTCCCACTGCCGCTTGAGTTGTCCATTTTGTCCAGCATTCTGACGAACCACCGATCACGCGATCGAACGCTCGAACTTCTGAATTCTATTCAGTTGTGGTGATTTTCCTGCTTCGAAGACCTCCGGCCGCAACGGTCGATTCGGGTATCTCTTAGCGTCTCATGACGGCTGGATTATTTCTGGTCGGTGACCATAAATAAGGGTCATTTCGCGCGGTTTTGATTCCACCTCAATAACCCTAACCACAACACCACATTGCTACCTTTCAAAGTGTAAAGTGGCGACATTGTTGATTAGTGCCGGCACGGGGAGTTTCCAAAGGTGGGAAACTTTGGACACTTCGTGCGCACTACTGTGTGCACAGGTTTGCAAGCTTCGAGACATAGGGGTAGGAAAGTCATGTAGACAGCATGGAAATGTCAGGTTTCACCGTTGTGTCCAAGCTTGAAAACTTGTGGAAATCTTTGTTTTCATGCAGTGTGTGCTTTCTACAGGTTTGTCGAACTCAGGACTGTGACCAACTACTACATCGTGAACCTGGCCGTGACTGACCTGGCGTTCCTCATCTGCTGTGTGCCGTTCTCTGCGGCGAAGATCGCCACCCCTTCTTGGGAATTCGGAGAGTTCCTCTGCAAGTTCATCTTCTACTTCATGCAGGTTAGCCGCATGAATGAATGAATGAATGGTTTATTGACAAGCTTCGTAAAAACCTTTTGCAGCCTGTAGGCTGAATTGCATGTTTTTTACATAATGGTTTCTACACATGGAATTAAGTAACTATAGAATTTCAAGTAATAAAGCTCATATAAATATTACGCATATACTTAAAACTTACATAAACTTGCTATATATAAATATTGCACATATAATGATAACGAATACATATAGTAATGACATCTGTTCTACAATATCAAACATGCGCTTGATCCAACACTAAGACCAGAGGTCGAAGATTTCATGCCTCCGTGAAATATTTAGAAGTAGGTCAGAGGTACCCTATAGACGATACCACCCATCGTCCCTGTTAAGATGAAGATTGCTTTCTTTAGATATTGCTCACAGTATCTTATCATGTATATAAAGAAAGGCTTAAATCGTTCAAGTCAAGTCAGTTCACCTCTTTTACATGTGACCTAAGTGATATTGGTTTCAATACGATAATCAGTACCACTGTGAATTAAGCACCGTGGTCATTTAATGGTTCCTTGTCACATTCAGTGACGATGAGTCCTAGTTTACATAATTAATTAACTCCGACGAGTACCGACGTTGTTTGAGCACAACTCGGCTTTATGTCGTTAACTCTAGAGTCGTGAATAATATTCGAGGGCAGTCAAAAAAAGAAATCAACTCAGTCGCTCATAAAACTTTGAAAATTGAGATATTTTAATCTCAAGAATGTACGTGCCTTTACATTTGATAAAAGTTTCAACTCATTAGATGAAAAAAATGAGCCTGTTATGAAACCACTTGTACATGTGTATTACGTTTTGATAGCCCTTCTGTATTTTCCATTCTTCTTTTTCTCTCATCTAGCACAGTTTTGAACTCAGCACGACACATTAACAGCCTCCAATAACGATGTATTTTCGCCGCTGAATAATCATTTCTACATTTACCTTGATGTCAAACGTAACATGCTGAACAGGTAATTATAAGGAAGTAAGTATTCCACTTCCTAGCGTCTTCCAAAATCATTAGAATTGCACATGAAAGCCATAACATTTCAGTACTTTACAGTGTTGTAAATAACAGCATTTTCACTCCTTAAATTGCTACCTTGAAAAAGCTTCTTTTATGTTACTGAGCGCCGTTCAAATTGCCATTGTTTAACCATAGAAATGAGCCCCAAAATGTTACAAGACATAATCATTTTGGCAGTGGGTAACAAAATAGAGTGGCTAGCTTCGGAGATGGAGTTTGGCAATTTTCGTTAAGTGCGTCGACACCTGTTTTATAATACGCTCAAAGCTGTCCAGCCTCCTTTCCTCTTGCTCAACAGATTTTGATACATTCCATTCTATAGATACATTCAAATACACTATAAAAGCAATACAGCACTTACTGTGTACAAGTAGGTCAATATATTAAAGAATGTTTAGACATTAGAACAAGTAGTGTATGATGAATAAGCATACATATCAAAGAATTTTTCGACTTAGAACAAGTAGTATAACTATAAGTGATACGTTAAACTTGACATGTTGAATTATCCATATACGTGTACGTGGGTTAATTCTTGTATTCACTTGTGTGTTTGCATGTATAGTTGTAGAAGACCTTACGAAATTCGCTGTGCTTTTATTGTGTCCATAAAGATTGATATAATATATAAAACACAAAACCGACGACTTAAGCAAGACTTACAACGTTCCTGCTCCTCAAGGACGACAGCGACTCCTACGTATATACGTAACCAAGGTGTTTTTGACAGGGGTTACAGACGACTTAACAGGGATTCAAACACCACTCTAATTATCCACAGGCAGGGTTATCAACCATTTGACGCAAGGCCTCATATAGAAGCAATCGTGGCTTCTTGTTTACATTGATCGGGCTGCCCTTTCGAGCAAACTAGTTGCCCGTGTGTTTTGGCTTAACGAAAGAACAACCATGTTTGCGTTAGATGCTAGCATGTTGCCCCTTATAGATGTGCTATTTGCGAATGGCCGTCTATGCCCTTGGTACGTTGATCCTGCTGGTATCATGCCGAAGTAAATTGATCGTATAGATGGCGTGCTCTGGAGACCACATATTTGATGCAAGGCCTCAAAAAGGGGTTTTCAATATGTTTAGCATCGAGAGATCACGAATGATCTGGCAACAATAGTTCAGACGGTTAATTGCGAGAGACCTTCAGAAGATTCGCAAGCCATTGTGGACTCAATGTCTGGAACAGTCTACCGCCAGACACACGCATAGACACAACTCTGACTTCATTTGAAAGACTCAAACAGTAACACGAATCATATACCAACATGAAATGTTTCTGTATCATTTGCATGTGTAAAGACATATTTTGGTAGGTGCATTAGAACTTTAATGATATAATCTGTATCTTTGTTATATCTTGTCTGACCATTAACTTCCTCATGACCTCACTGACAAGCGGCCTGATTTGAGCTTCTCATGAATAAACAAAGATTAAAAGAAATAAACAATAATAGTACCATAATATGGTTCCTTTTCTACAAACAGAAATGAGAATGAAAGCACAGAGGAAATGGATTCAAAATGTTCAAATAAGGCAAGCCAGCACTCGGCTTTGGCAGGCTAATCATTAATTGCCGCCTTCTGTCGACTTTTTACGCTCGATGATATTCACTACTATAACAAGAAAGCACATAATTATACAGTGGGTTTCATAAGTACATGTTTAGTTATATTATTTCAATCCTTAGATCGGTGCTGCACGAGTTATTCAATGGAAAAGCGCCACCAAAAGCTCAGATCCCCTCAAATGCAATAGTCTTGTTCCCGGAGGTGCTTACTATTCATCGCATCACACAGAAGTATTCTGATACATGCTCACTTTCCCAAATAAGTCAGGTCTATCTTGCATCAATAGCTTAGACTCTTTAAAGACAGCATTCTTGCTCTTGAATGTGCTCACTATTCATCACATGATATGTGATCACGATGTACTCTGAAGTATGCCGAAAACTTTGCCAAAATCATAAGCTCCATCATACATGTATCTTATAACAGATCACACAGAACGGCTTGAGGCTAAGCTTGAAAGGTATGGCCCTGCTTGATCAAAATTCAACACAGAAATCGAAGAACTCATACCTCCTTGAGTTTTTGTGAATTTCTTCATGCCATAGCCCTGGTCATCACAGATGTTAGTGATCCTCCTCTTTCTCCTCTTCCCTTGATCAATCCCATCCCTCTCCATTAAGAGGCCATTCGTTGGGGATGGTTGACCAGCTGTCCATGAACTATCAATGTCACTCTTCATTCAAGAATGGGGTGTCTTCCGGTAATGCTGCAGTACCTAAAATACTGCTACGGACCCCAAATCGTCATGTTTCTTTGAGACCTCAATAACTACCCACATACTAAAATCAGTACATCAAAAGGATCTTAAGTTATAGTTATGAACCTACAAATACAGCCGAAAATAATACATCAGTCCAAGGGCAACCTCCTTCCCACAGATAAGAATATTTTCCATCCATCGTAGCACGTCCTTAGACTCGCAAATAATGCAAGATCTTGCTCGTTTTGATATGCCAAAAGATATTGTTGGTTAAAGTCCCGGCACTAAGACGCACGTCAAGTTTCCTGTCGATATAGCAACTTTAAAGGGATATTGTAAATGTATTTAAGTTCGCGTGGTTTTAATTTCGCGGTAGGGAGAAAATTGAATGTTCACGGTGGTTTTAAGTTCGCGTAGTGCTTAAAGTACACAAGGGGGAAAAAACAATTCGCGGTGGTTTTTAGTTCGCGGCGAAGAGCTTACCGCGATAACCGCGAACATAAAACCACCGCGAACATTTCTGCATTTGCAGTATGCCATGCATACCTTCTTCAGAATTGACTTGAAGAAGGTGACAGATGGTTACCGAAACCACATTCAGTGACTCTCTTGGTTGTGTCTTTTTATTCAGTGACTTACCAACCTGATGAAAATATTCACGGAGTATGCCATCCATTTAGATGAAGCGTAGCAATATCTTTATCGCCTATTAAGAGGACTCTAAGAGGAAAGCTGGTTGCTTCTTGAAGCTACTTCTAGTCTAGACCGTACGTGATGTAAATAAACGCTACAATCAAGCAGGTACGAAGTTCATAGCACAAGTTCCCAGCAGACAAAAACGATGTTTAGTTTAAGTGTTATAAACCCAGAAAGAACAGATGCGTTTTCTAATCTGTTCTTCCATCGGAAGAATGCATGGAACTCGTTATGACTCATTACATCAAGAGATTCTTCTCGGGCCTTCTTTTTCAGGTCCTGCCAGCTACTGCTGATTTTCTTCATTTCCTCCTCCGTTTCTCTCCTCCAGCTGTTTCTAGGCCTTCCCCTCTTCCTTTTGCCCTGTGGGTGCCATGTCAGGGCCTGCTGGGTGACACTGGAGCTAGGTTTGCTAAAGGTGTGACCTATCCAGGGCCATTTCCTCTCGAGGATCTGACTACTAACTGTAGATTAACGCTACAATCAATCAGGCACGAGGTACATATCACAAGTTTCCAGCAGACAAAAAGATTTCTAGTTTAAGTGTAAGTTATAAACCCAGAAAGAATAGATGCGTTTTCTAATCTGTTCTTCCATCGGAAGTATGCATGGCACTCGTTATGACCCATTACATCAAGACATTCGTCTCGACTACGAAGAGCCTTGAGTTACGTTAGATATGGAGGCTTCAATTACACCAAAACACTGGAAAAATACAATGAATCTTTCATCACATCAGCTTGTTAGTACAGATAGCTACGGGATCATTTTCAATTCAACTTTGATAAGATAACCTTCCGCTACGTGCGTTGTGTCTGGGAGTTGCAATAAGTGATAACATAACTTTTGTTCAAATACATGTATTCATTATAGGTCCCTGTTGTCGGCAGTAATCATATTTGTCATATTAAGTACACCATGCGTATGAGAAACGTGACAGAAAGATTAGATTGTCAGACATACGCATGTTAAGACTAATCTCTCTAATTTATATAATTGAAAGCTGCCAAATGTGATGAGCATCTTTACTTTAAATTGTAATTTGCAATTTGATAATGTCACATTTTCTTTACATAGGATTAACTGCCTAGTTTTCTATCAATTCATGGCTGCCAATTGGTGATTATGCTGAGAGAGATCCTTCAGCTATATGTACATACATGTATATGCATCTTTTCTCTAAAAAACTAAAAAGGTAACATATGCAAGCAAAATGTTAACCTTCACATGTTTTAGCCTAACAAACTACTGCTCTGTCATTCTTACGCATTAATTTCTATTACTAGCCCCTCCAACTCTGTCCTGCCTTTTGCATTAATTTACTGAAGTTGTACGTTTTGGTCAAGCTGAGCACCACTCAATAATACCATTATTGGATGTGAAAGAAAATGGTATACTCTTTCAGATTACTCTAACATAGAAACCTACCGAACGCTTTGTCGTACGGTATCTTTGATTTGTTCTAGCTCGCCTGTCTAGAAAAAATGCAGACAAAGATCTTAGAATACGGCCTGTCTTGTGTCTTGGATCTCTTTGGCTCGGATGGTAATATATGGACTAAATTCTGATGAAAACAAAATCATAGCTACTAGGTGAAACGTCGGAAACCTTTGCTATTTCGAATTCTATTGGAAGACTGTTCTGATGATATATTCTGAGGCCTCAGTTGACCCACAAATGTCAACCACATAGCGAGTAATCATGAGCATATCTTGGCATGGGCACAGCTGGATTGAAACCAGGTGGGACAGCAACACACCTTTAATTGCTTGACCTTTCAGTCTTCTGACAAATGGTTAAATACTTGTCTATAAAGCATACTCATGGAACCTGGGAAATAAGCGTTCACCCCATCCCCCTACTTGACCTGAAAAAAAACTAGACTTCCATAAGGCCCCCTTATTCTAAGCCTTGGCATCAGTTATCCAGATGACTGGTCTAAAATAAGGAGGTTCGTGGTTCTAAGTGCACATGCGCAGCGAATTAACTATAGGCAATATGTCAACGGTGAAGGTCCCAACTTGTAAATAGGTCTTGTCTGAACCATGCCTAAGACGTGCCCAGAAGTGCTTTGTTTATGTCTCAGGACCTTTAACTTTGACCTGTTATCCTCAAGGCATTTCGCCAGCGCATGCGTATTTGGAACCACGGAACTCCTTATAAATCGAGCCTATACTTTTGCGTTGGAAAGTGATTAAACCGCTTTCACTTTTTTGTTTCAGGTGACCGTCCAAGCCACGTGTCTAACCCTTGCTGCTGTCAGTATCGACCGCTACCTCTGCGTTGTGAAGCCGTTCGAATCCCTGAACATCCGAACCCCAAAGACCTGCTTAGCCGTCAGCGGAGCCATCTGGATCGGTGGGTCTTCCTCTTCCACACAAGACGTCGTTATATCATTATTGTCGTTACCTCCGTGAAAACGGAAGTATTGCAATCATGCATTTAGTGTGTTTGCTTGTTTGTTTGTTTGTTTGTTTGTTTGCTAATTTGTCTTTGTGTGCGTCCGCAGAATAACAGCCTCCCAGAATGTAAAGTGGAAATGGTGTAATAGGATGCTTGGAGGATTCCAAGTCAGTGTTTTGGCTTTGGACAGGTGTGATTACTCATAGCTACATCCACGCATATCTGGGCGTTAGTATAGCCATCTAGAGCTTAAAACATCGACAACAGATGGAATATAAATAAGCGCAGAAAACAAAAACAAAGTAATGCACTCTCTGGTCACCTAGCTACTCATTCCTGTACACTTGTGAGCCCCTAACCGGACTCTGACAGCAAAACTCCAGGATAAATACAGACCACAAACCTGAATGCTTCCGGGAGATTTTATGTATCACATACCGAGACCGCAGCTAAAATGCTGAAGTAATCAATACTCTAATACATCAGTTCGTACCCACCCCCACCCCACAACCACAAAGAAAAGAAAACTGAAGTGGTACAGCCATGTGTCACTGTCATCGGTATCAGCCCAAAATATCATGCAATTGCAAGCTTTTGCAAGGAACTGTCAAGGGATGAAGAAAGAGGGAAAAGCAACGGAAATGATGGGCGGTTAATATCAGAGAGTGGGCAGGCATGGCACTAAGTGAAACATGAAAACAGAAAAGCGAGAACGGTGGAGGAAACTGGTTGTCATGTCTTCAGTAGTGCCTCATAGGTCAAATACATGTAGCCTAGATAGAGAGATAAATGGGATTAAAGATTTAGAGCTTGTTCAAGAATGGATCGATCTTCTTCTCGATTCACCCCGTCTACTCTGTCTCACACGTCGCACGGATTCTCTAGTGATGACGTCATTTTGGGTGCTGCGTGGCCTGCTCTAGGTCCAATATAGTTCAAATGTGATCCGGGGGATGTATGGACGAATGCTTGAATAAAAACGAAGGAAAGTCGTTATGAAAGGATTCTGGGCAGACATGGTGTTTTCAGTTGCTGATGTAGGTGAGGTATCGACCTAAACCGCCCGCGCGCAATGCTAAACATGACCAAATGCCTTGAGGTCAATATCTGATACTGTTGCTTCGTATTTTTCAAAGATTATTCAAATGTAGAAACAATCACTGACAGAAACGCCACTAACCATAATTACAAAAGCATAAGTAAGAGAACAGAAAAATAAACTTAGAAATATACAAAATAGTGTCCAGATATGACCAACTTATGGCTTTATGCAAAGGAAACAAATAATACAATACAACAAATTGGTTTTGAAAACGAAAGTTAAATTAAAGGAAACTCATAGTAAAATCGTTTTGTAGTGTTGTTTTTTTGTCAAACTTTTTTTATTTGCACGCTTGCATCAGTTTTGGGGTTCCCTGAATATGTCATCCATATAATCAAACCAACATGGCGTTACCACGGGAATTATAAGCACAACTGCACTACTGAAGAGCCGATCGATCACCTGTTTGATGGTGTCTGGATAAATCAGGCATGCCGTCTGTGGCAGGAGATAGTAAAGCATAACAGACGCATCTTCTATCAGATCTGACAGCTGATTTTACACTTGGACTACTGTTTTTTGTTGCTTGTCGTGTAAGTCTGTGTAGCTATTGATTACACTAAACGAATGGCAATCTTGCTTTTTCTTTGTTAAATAAAAGTTATCTTCGAGAAAGGAAACTATTCTGCGTGCAAGACTAAGAAAATGTCAGCGAGAACGTTAATTTTTTTAAAGAATATTTTCGCGTGTGTGTGTGTGTGTGTGTGTGTGTGTGTGTGTGTGTGTGTGTGTGTGTGTGTGTTAAAAATAAATTCTGGCTGCAAGAACAATATTCTAGTATTGGTCCATAAGCCATATTAAAGAATAAAAATCTTAGCACAAGAAAAATATGGATTTCTTAAATTTTTCTCAAATCAGGGACTTTTAAAATGAAAATAATACTTTTGCTGAAGTATTTTTCGTAGTACAAGAGAAAACAACAAAAGGCATTTTTGGTAAGTGTATGTTGATGTTAACTTTGTGCCTAGTGGCACCTTAGGTAAGTTTCCTTGTTATTTCTGTAGCATGTATACTATAGCAGGCTACATTTTCCGGGGGGGGGGGGGGCGGTATCACCGTGGTATAATATATCCATAGTATAATACCATTAGAGTCTAAGCAATATTTTCTACAATAACAAGTCGTCTTTAATGTCACCGGGATTTCACAACCTTTGAGTATCTCACCAACAAGCTTAGGGGCTCCACAATTTATATCCATAGCAAGTGTCAGGTGCCTCTAACCTTTTTTGAAGGGGTGTTTCCTGTAATACTGAGAATGAGATAAAAGATCTAGTTAGTCTGCATTCGTCATAGAATAAATGATTCATATGCCTCTGAATTACATGTTAGTTAATGGATGAACGCAAGATGCTGGTAAAGTGCATCAGGTAGCGCTTCGTGCCATTGCCACCCATTAGACAGAGGAAGTAGCACAAGAATCGGTAAGAGCTGACATTTGCAAAATCCCTGACTTTTAATTGGAACACTCTATCACTCAAGTCTGGTGCCTTTTCTTAAATCTCGACTTAGCAGTGCCAGATGAAAAATAGGATACTTGACACATCACTTATATACTTGAACATAATGACTATCGAGTCATACGTGTGCCAAAGGCATTGCCGGATGCGCACCTGGAGGAAAAGGGATGTTTAAATGACCTTATCTGGTTGTTTTCTTGCAAAAGCTTGATTGTCTTTAGAGAAATATGATCGCCTTCAAGAACCTCTTTAGATGCAGCTGTGCCGGAATTTGTGCATCAGTGTGTTCATTTTGTTTGTTAATCATACACGTGCTAGGAACTTGTACATCCGTCTGCACGTATCAAGTACGTACTCCGCAGCAGTCGGTCTTGACTTCAAAGGCATTGCCCGCGAAGTATCATTCGAAAAGGTTTTCAGTCCAACAAGCCCCGATATGAAGACAGTGGGATCAGATGTGCCCGGTAGTTTAAACATAGGGTAATACGTAGACAACCGTGGACTTTTTACATCGGTGTTGGTAATTTATGCCAAAAATTATACTGTGGTAATGATAGACTGTTGGCATCAAGGGTATCAAGAGATAAAGAAATTCTGTACTATTAAAAATCACATCGTTGCTATGTTTTGAAATACTAGCATATTGCATGATATAAAAGTGCTGTATCAGAAGATTCCTCTTCGGTGACTACCACCTGTCAATTGCGAATCGGTACAGTATCTTCTTGTCTACGTTGCGTAAAATGCAGTCCAAGATTCGTAAAGTTTTTGAGCATTTAGTGCCGTACTTTTACCCTCTGTATTGTTAATTTTTGCAATTCTTGACATGAATTCTGATTTATTTTGTTTCCCTTGATTTTACAATAGGCTCGTTCTTGTTGTCACTTCCTCTGCCGATCCACATGACAACGGTGACTCACGATTGGTACGGACCCAGGACTCTGTGCACGGAGGTGTGGCCCTCTCACACGGCACGGCAGGCTTACATGGTCTACACGTTCCTGATCAGTTACGTCATCCCCTTGGTAACCAGTTTGACGTCACACTCCCTGATCATCCGCCATCTTTGTCTCAGGGTTCAAGTCCTGAACCACATCCAGCAACAGGCCATCAAGCGGAAAAAGAAGGTGGGAATAATTATTCGCGATATTTTTTGATAAACAATTCACATACAAGGGCACACAGACCAATGCTACACAAACACACACACACGCACATTTATATCAAACGTTATATCATACATTATACATATCGTCGGTAAAATATGCATTCCTTGTTTTATGCACGTACGTTCCTTAGATAGCATGCCAATGCCAGCATTTCCCAATTAAGATGTTGATTAAGATCACAGCGATTTAAATTTTTGGCTTTGCCCCGTCAAAGGATTCAACGGGTTGGTTAATTACTTCTTATTACGGATCTTTGTGCATGTGCACAGCCATGATACCAGAAATTTCCTTCCTTCTTTGCAACCTTCCCCGGGGCAACACTGCCAGTTCCTGATAAAGCTATCACCGTCTCATATCAACATGACGGCTCTCTATGCATAGATGAGTGTACAATAACATTCTCTTTCTCTACCCTTCAAGGTGACGCGGATGGTGGCCGTGGTGGTCAGCCTCTTCACCCTGTTCTGGCTCCCCAACCATGTCATGAATTTGTGGTGGATGGCTGCCCAGCCCAAGCAGGTCTCCCATGTCGTCTTTATCGTCAAAGTCGTGTCCCTGTGCCTGTGCTACTGCAGCTCAGCGATCAACCCCTTCGTCTACGCCATCTTGGGTGACAATTACCGGCGATGTTTCAAAAAGTTGTTCCCGAGGTTCTTCAGGACGAACGCAGTTGTTCCGGTCGTCGACAACCGATCGTCGGGCAGTAAGTACGTGCATCGACCTCGGCAGCTGAACATCCCTGGTTCCAGTAACGTGAACACGCTCCCAAATCAGCTGGAAACCCAGTCAACTGCTCGGAAGGTACAGGCTGGTCCTAGCCATGTGTTCGAGCTCGATGGGTAGGAAATAAAACTAAAGGGCTTGCTGTGCAGGCATGCACAATTGCCGAAAAGTGTATACACGTGCCAAACCTAACTTCTCTCAACTAGGACATTTGCACAAATTACCAGCCATATTAGATCCATTAATTGCTGAAAGTACGTCCTCGTAATGTCAAATGCGCGAAGTGCTGGGTTATGATCAGGTCCCAATTGCGCCGGTGCCCGTCGGGGTTGTAGTCCCGGCCGGGCCCCGAGGATACAAATTTGTCTCGGTTGACTGCTGGATACGGGGTGGGGGGTACTTCCCGGTGCTCGCACGATTAACTCACGGCGCCTATTCGTTACCGGGTCCCGCGTTGATTTTAAGCCCGATTGAAATAGTTTGTGATCCCGGCCAGGTCCAAAAACAGCTCGGTAGCCGTTAACTGGCCCACGGGGCCACATAGGAGTCACGCCCGAAAGTGCAAAAAAAAACAGCCCGTGAACTACCCGGCGGGGCCCCTTTTCCCTTTGGACCTAAACATTAGGTATACTAAGGACGGTAGTAAAGTATTTGGTTTTTTGTTGTAACAACGTTGCCTTGGAGGCAAAGTAGTAAGCTGTCATTGGAAAGCAGGTTCACCTCCGAACGGGTTATTGTTTTTGGTTATGCTGTGTGTTCTCACAATAATCATGTAATTTCAAATGTACTGATTTTGTGATTAGAACACAAAATGACTCAAACTCGAAATACTGTGGGTCATGAATAAGATCCTTCTGATGGAGTTTTTAAACATTTTGGTGCGTAGCTAGTTATCTAGGTCCGGACGAAACATGACGATTTTGGGACCCCTAGCAGTAGTTGCAGGCACTGTAGCATTACAGGCCGACGCCCCCGCCCTAAAAGTAGTGTGGTATAGTTCATAGACAGGTGATCAGCCGATCACAACGAATGGCGCCTTATGGGAGGGAGATGGGTTGGTTTAGGTTGGTTAAGGGAAAATGGAAGGCGGCCATCACTAATATCTGTGATGGCTAAGGCTATTGCAGTAAGAAATTCACAAGAACTATATATATGTCAGGGAGGTATGACATCTTCGATTCCTTCTTTTAATGTATGGTTCACGATATTTAAAGCTCAAGATGATATTACGTTGTTGTTATATTATGCACATTTGAAAGATTTGTGTTCTCGGTAAAGCAGTCAAATGTTAAGTACATGTATGGTTTGGTAGGATGAAGAAAATCTGTCAAAATACGGTGAAAATAGGTTTTCTTAATGTAACAACGTTAGGTTAGATATACCTTGAGAATCAATACCTCAATACCGTGACGGAGGATCATCTCCGAGGAAGAACTGTTTTTGGATCACGTGCTTTGGATTAAGTCCGTGTGTTCGCAGCTATAACACAATTGCAAGATCCTTTTGGTGGATTTGTAAAAGAATTGACGTAGTGACTGTGAGTAGTTATTAAGGTCTCAACGAAACATGGCGATTTCGGCCCCAAAGGAGTGTTTTCAGTTACTGCAGCATTTACAGCATGTCACCCCCTTAAGCTTCCTGGAAATAGAGTTTTATTATATCAGCCTGGTCTCCAAACCGATTATAGCTCCCGAGTCTCCTCGTCGAAAATTTGCGGAGAGGAGACTCGGGAGCTACAATAGGTTTGAATTCCAGGCTAGAGTGTTATAGTCCATGGTTACCGAATGGAACATTGTGGGAGGGAGATAATTAGGATTGATTAAGAGAAGAAGGAAATGGGAGGATCTGTAGCATCTGCGATGGCTTTGGCTGTGTCATAAGAAAATTCACAAAAATATTTCACCGAGTTATGACTTTGATGTCTTGTTTGATGTATAATTCAACATCTCTAAGGCTTAAGATATATTGTCGACTTAACTGTCATATGTATGCATAGACTTGTAAGACCTGTGTTCTCAGTAATGTAAAATATTGTTTTGTATTATGAAGACAGTATGCTGAAACTCAGTGAACTTAGTTGTGTGTCGCTGATTGTTGCGATAGGTTTTGTTGTGTAGGTAGTTATTGGTTGATTGATTAATTGATTGATTGATTAAGGTTCAAAGAAAAGTGGTGACATCCCCTTCTTGAAAGTAGGTATAGTCCACAGACAGCTACAATTTGAAGGATGTAGCTAGTGTTGATTAAGGGAAAAGTCTTTTAAAAAAATGAGGATCACTAACATACGCGATGGCTAAGACTATGCCATTAAGGAATTCCCCGTACAGAAAGAAACCCTCTAAATATCTTCGATGTCTTGTTTCCCTCTTTTCTGCAAAACCAGACCTAGGAGGATGCTTAATGCATCATGATTCCCTCGTGTCAATGGTCTACAATGTAATTAGGTCATCTCTCAAAAGGGGTGAATTGAAGGTCTCACGTATCCTATCCATCTCAACAAAAGATGTTATTAGATAGTGTCATGTGTGTTCCTATAGCCAATTTTCAAGCAATATCCCGTCTATCATATATCAAGACGAATGCCTAGCGCCTCCTGATAATATCTTTTATCTAGTAAAGAAAGCATATTATATACGCCATAAACCGATTCGAAGTAATATAATTCCTACAGTTGATTTCCTCAGTGTATAGTTCACGTCTATTACAAAAGATTAATACCTATAATCTGCTGAAGAAATCAAAGCTAGGATCAAGACAATAGCCTTTTCGAATGGAGTAACCACTCATCTCACATAATTGCTGTACAAGCCATTTTGGCTAGATCTATTGCACCAGTGTGTATCTGCTTTGACACCGATTTACGATAAAACTAAATGACGAATATACATGTATCTGGTACTGTTTTGACCTGAGATGCATACTGGACATGTATAAATGTACAACTTGAATGTGCATTTTGATCTATTTTGTTAAATGTAATGTAAATAGTATCCAATCGGTTTGCTGATTTCTTAGGTTTGTCGTTTTGTTGGGGAAATGTTATATCAGTTTGTGTTAACTTAGATATTAGTGAAAACAGCATCTTTCTTGTGAATATATAATGTCCAACTTGTGCATATTAATACGTGTATTGATATATGTTTGGAAAATAAAGGTTACAAAAACGTCATCTTTGAGTCATAGACCTTTATTTTGTGGATGGTAAGTAAGAAAGCTCCAGAACGTCTGAAATATTATAAGATATATAACTATAAAGTACAAAAAGTATGTCATATGATTACTTATAAGATGACTTAATGGGCTCACTGCTGCTAATCTAAGAGCCATAACAATGAAACATGAGTGAATGAATAGGAGAATGGATGGATAGATGAGTAATTGGCCTTTATTCCACCTTACAGCCGCGTGCGCATGTCGTTAATTCAGTTACCATGAAACATCCACAGCTAAACTGCGAATTGTCCCTCTTTCTTGGGCACTCAAAGGCTTAAGAGAAAGCATCCGATTTTACAGGTGCCCCTTCTCTGTACCATCTCTTAGTATCTAGCACTGTAAATGCATTTAAGTTCCCTGAGATAAGATTTGCACCAGGGAGAAAATGTTCGCTGAGTGTTAGCGGTAGCTTTAAGTTCCCGTTCGAAACAACTGTAGCGCAACAGTCACATAATGGAAACATCGGAAGCTTTACAGAAAGCCGGTCAGAAACCTAGATAGCTAAGTGTACATCCTCAAAACTACTCGGCAAGGGTAGCCTCCACCAGAAAACAGGTAATATTTGTGACAAAAGTATTTTTTTCTCCTGATGCAGAAAAGGGGCCCGACCGCGCGGGGTTACAGTAAAAACAGGCATTGACCGCAGGTGACCACGAATCGAACGCGCGTTTGGATCGATTTACGTCATTTCGAACATCGTGGAACAGCGTTCGAATTCGGCTGGACATGGGAGTTTCTGAGCATGAATTTGACCATCGTGAAATACTATTTGTTACACTTTTTTTCAATTCAACAAGGACTAGTGTTACATTTGTATTGATAAAAGGGTCTGTAAAGGAGGACTGACTTCCCATTGATCTTCGAAAGCGAGGAAACAGCCATCATCACAAGAAACCAAGTATGAAACAAACAGGATAATTGAAATAAGAAAAAAGTGATACGAACTTGCAGCAGCATTGCACAGACACATGTGTGCTGCAGTCGCATGCACCTTCTTCCATATAAGGCATTACCCAGGAACTAGGTCATGCAAATGAGGCTGACGGATCAAGGTTTGGAGATTTACTTACTGGCGCAGCTGGTGGTTACATGATAGGTAGATGACCCTGATTGAATTAACCCGTACTTATCGTGTTTCATATACTAAGCAAACAATTACTTCATTCTGGGAAGCTGGGAAGACAAAAACAGATGCCTACCGCCTTCGGGGTGGAAACTTATACCCTTTTGCAACCTTTCGGGTAATCCTTCCTCTTAAAGCTAGGCTTGGTAAGGCTGAAGGCTCACCACTTGCACACCCGGATTCACTGAACACAAAACGTGACTGTGCAAAAACATAAAATGTTTAAAAGGCACGTCTAAAAGGCATTAACAACCTTATTCTGTATTTATTCTCTCATTCACAATGAAAGCGAGAATATAACCTTTACGACCAATAAGCATGGCAACTATGTGTAAAGCTGATATGCCTCGAATTAGATCGTTGTTGTTCAAATTAAAGTGCCTTTGCTCAAATTACATACCTTGCTGCTTCTGTAGCAGGGTATATTCTTACAGTGAGAGGTTGCACGAGGCACCTCTAAGAATGCGGGACCCCACGGCTAAGTCTACGTCTCTTCCAAAAGACAGGATTTGAAACGGGGTTTCTTGGTTGCCAGCTAGTTGGAACCAGGAGCTCATGATCAACTGCGAAGCTGCTACCAGTTGTGCTACGAGGAAAGCCCTCTTCACGTCGACAAGCGCTGAATAATGGATATTTTGAAGGAGACCAAATCAAGTATCCAATAATTTTTTTCAGACTTTGCATAAAGTTTTTTTTTTTTCGCTTGCAAATAAGATTGTTGCAAGGTGCTGACGGAACCATCATTCAATTTTGACGTGGACGTCAAAAGACGCCACACATTAGAACAGGAAGTCAAATAGATTCAGGTATCTTCTGAATGTTCATAATGTTTCCATCATAGGAAAACGAACCAGACAACTAATTATCAGCCACATCTTGCAGATTCTGCAATGACTTGGAGAAAATCGATCAAGCGAGTCCTTACAGAGATCGGTTGCGGATGGGAGGGGACGAAACAGTCAGAAACACATAAAACTATGGAAGACACTCATTGACAAGCAGCGCTGATGATGACGATGCTGCTGCTGAGGATGATGATGATGATGAAGATGAAGGTGATGGCGATGATGATTGACTTTTTATCCAGAGGACTCAAACCTATTAAGTAATACTCAAGTCTGGAGGGAATCCGTTAAAATTCGGGCTCTCTGTCATTAAAGCACCCAGAGCATTTTATGAGGCTTGAAAACTGGAAATATTGTAGTTGCTGTTATCTTTATGAAATTGACATTTAATGCCATTGTTTACCACATTTGCGTACGGATTTCTTATCAAAAGTGCTCAAAAGCGGCACAAACATAAGCTACATGGTGATCTTTTAGTTTCACGCGCCTAGTGTAAATAGACCGATACCATAGCCCTGCCTGCCTCCGTTAAAACGTAGAAATGTAAAATTAAAACATGAAAATGCAAATATTTGACGGACATGCAGACACTCTCTCATTGGTCGAACCACTGATTGTGATGGACAGTCAGGATCAGTCTATTAGGGCTTGGATTTTCTATCAGTTTTCACCACACAACAACATCGTATCTTTGCTCCTTCAATGTCGATATGTAATGGTATAGCGTTATTGAAACTTACTATGTGTAGGAATGACTAGAAATTTGACTTTTTTAACTCAAGTTTCAAGCCTCATAAAATGCTCTGGATGCCTTTAAATGCAAAGGACTTGCCGTTGATTTGATGTCCAGGGATTTTATTAAATAACAATGTGCCAAACTTAACCAGCCTTGAGTTTTGTTATATCGTAACAAGCACGCAAAGCACATTACGGAGAGAAAGAGAGGGAATTATATTTGTTAAAGCTGTAATATATGTAGCTTGAATTCAAATCAAGGCTCATTGCGAAAAAGCGTCTCTGCTTAAGTGTGTTACTGCAGGTAATCAACTTAACTCTCGCTCCATAGCGACCAAATGGTTAGCTCTTATTTCAAAGAATGACGCTTACTGCCCACGTAAAAAATTAAATTGGTTACTTCTAGATGATATTACGTTTTATATCAGAAAAAAACATGAGCAGATCACAAATCTGATGTTTGTTATACGAACCGAAGCTGATTGCAGAAAACAAGATCAGAGCAGTTTGTTAACCAGAAAACGTGGTGGATATCATATCCTACCGAGCTTATTCCATTAAAAGCTATCCAAATCAATACCAAAGTTTAAATCAATGACTAGGAACGTGCCAAATCCTTTCTTCACTTTTAATGGCCTTAAGCTTAGATATATGAAACGTTCTCCGATGGCACAAGGAGGCATTGAATTTCAATTAACCTGATTCATATCCTGCTTATACAAGGACACCATACGTGGTCAAATGGAGGCCAAATACATTTGACTACTAAGCTGCCGGAAAATCAAAACTACATGTACTTACGAAACATCGTCTCTGCTAAAGTGAGCGTACGGCCTGTAACCATAGCAACCAAATCAACATGCTCCACTGACAAAAGAGTGGCGTTCTTTGGATGTAGAAAATCCCAAATAAAATCGGTTGGTCTTAGATAACGTTGTATTTTATCCTAGAAACGGAACATCAACAGATCACAAAAGTTCGAATATATCTATGATTATCTTCTTTTCAAAAATTCAAATGACGTTACAATGATAATCAAGCAAAAGCATCTTTGTTGCAAATGAAATCGGTGTGTTCATCTGATGCAACTTGTGAAAATGGATGCTTGGACAATATGTTGCAGTCCAATGATGGCCATTTATATTTAATTCTTAGCCCAGTTTAGAACTGTTTTAACGTATTTCATATATATATACCAGACTATACCGAGTGAAGTCTAGCTACTGATATTTGGTCCTGTACGACTCTGGTAATGGGCTTTTCGCTTTCTGGCGTGTTTTGCAAAAGTGTCAATTTCGACTTTAAGTGCGACAGTGAAGATGGTGACAATCCGATTGCTTTTAGTGTGTGGAAGGTAATCATTATACTGTCTGAACTAAAAGCTAAACCAAAAAGGCCAGTCTGTTGATGAAGTTTTTTAACAGTCAGACGTTTCAGACAACAAATGTCTTGACTTAGTCTCCTAGTGAGCCCTCCTAAATTGTCTTTATTTCATTAACATTTCAAATAAGAGTTTTGGTATAAAAACTGGTTCTCCAGTTCTTTCCTTCAGTCACTGACGAAAGATAGCGGATGCTGCCTGAAACGTCTGACTGCTTCAACATTTTTCCAGTTGTTTGTCAATGAGTAACTGTACTTCTGGCAAAGATCCAGTCTGTGTATTGGCTAAGGCTGGTTAAGTTGTATTGTGCATGACAGCACCCCCCTTATCTTAACAGTAACCAAGTTACCAGCTTAATCCTATACACCACTTGAATAAATGCAAAGCCTACAAAATGCGGCTCTGTACAAGATTACTACGTGAACAAAGGATCAGATATCAAGGCAAGATACATTTGAGAATTAAACTGTCGGAACATCAAAGCTTTTTGTGAAAAATTGATAAATAAACTCCATAGCAACCAAATCAACAGGATCCACTTCAAACTTGAGTGACGCTTATTGGATACCGAAATCCCAAATGAAATCAGTTGCTCTTAAAAAAACGTTAAATCTTATCCTAGAAACAAAAAAAAAACAGAGCACAACAGTTGGAATGCAGTTATTTTCTTCCTCAGGCGAACTCCGGATGATTAAAACATCAAATGAGTTTTCCGACATGAAGATGTATCAAGGATCT
Source organism: Branchiostoma lanceolatum (assembly GCF_035083965.1). Taxonomy (NCBI): domain Eukaryota; kingdom Metazoa; phylum Chordata; class Leptocardii; order Amphioxiformes; family Branchiostomatidae; genus Branchiostoma; species Branchiostoma lanceolatum. Next base: position 4,423,047 of record NC_089734.1, read on the forward strand.
TAGACGAGGTGAAAGAAAACCGCTCGTCTTTGTTGAGGACGAAAACGCGTGTTCACTTGATGCGGTACTTGAGAGCCCGGCTGATGTTTGTGCGTTTGTAGATATCTTGATGTTTGTCTATCTAAGAAATGTTCTGTCTCTACATTTGTTAACTTGATGTGGCTTTTATGTATAGTTTTGATTTAATGAACAGTGAGATTTGAATTTCCAGTTATCTACCAATAAAGAAGTATTTTCTTACTTATTATGCAAATTAGGTCTTCATTTGCATAACTTTCATCTATCAATGTTTTATTATTTCTCAGTTACAGATGTTTCATTTTTGGACTGTCTTACCGTTGAATGGAATGGGTTTATAAAATGTCCCCATTAATTATGCAAATTAGATTCTGATTTGCATGATCACCATCAAATTAAATTAAGTAACACTTAAGCTATCCACATAATATAAACAAGTATACAGGTATGGTTGTATATCCCTTTGTGGTTACACCACTAGTTGTCGGGTCCCTGGGGAATACTTGCCCTAGTTTTGAAACTAACAGGTGCCAGCTGCCACAACATTCCTAGTATGGAAATATAGATTTTCCTCATTAGTTATGCAAATTAAGTCCAAATTTGTACATCTCTGTCTAAGCTACCTGCATATTAAAAAACATGGAAATCTGTCGTCCCCCTCATCTCACGGTCTTTGGCAACTTACGTCAATTTTTCGGTACACAAATTTAGCAAATACAACGCCCGGAAAACTCGGCACTGTACTCCGTGAACAAAGGGAATTAATCAAAGCATGGGGAATGAGGATTTTGACAACACCAGACGCTGATTGATTATATAGGAAAATGAGAAAGACGTAATGGAATGAGATGACTGATTTAAGATGTGGCCGATGTCTCTATAAAGGCCCTGAACAAAACTGCTACACAGACAGAGGATCAACCATCAAAGCCAGACGTATGAGGACTTTGAAAACTCCAGACGCTAATTGATGCTATTGGAAATTGAGAAAGACGCAGTGGAAGGAAATGAGTGATTGAACATGTGGCCGATGTCTCTACTATGACGCCAGCAATGCATCATCATTAGTGGTAGTGCCAGCAGGAGACTGTTTGCAAAAAGTGATGTGGACTTTGAAAACTCCAGAAGCTAGTTGATGCTATTGGAAAATGAGAAAGACGCTGTGGAAGGAAATGAGTGATTGAACATGTGGCCGATGTCTCTCCTATGGCGTCAGCAATGCATCATCATTAGTGGTTGTGCCAGCAGGAGACTGCTTGCAAAAAGTGATGTATAGTTTTATCACAATCAAGTTATAATAACATTTGTTTGTCTAGCTCCGTGTTAAAAGCTTCAGGTCTCATTTTACCACGTATTTGGGTAAGGCGTTTTTTTAAGGTGGGCTGGTGACCTAGGTTCTAAGCCTCAACGTTGTGCCCCAGGGAAACTCACATCGTAAAAAAAAAGACAGTGGAATTACAATGACTGGTTTAAGATAGTAGCCGATGTCTCTAGGATGGCATTAGCAGAACACAGAACATCGACATCAATCCTTTTATCTTTGTTGAGAACTTCAAGAGTGTGTTTTATGATGTTCAGGTACAAGCCGACAAACCGTTTGTGTAGCTACCAAACCTTGTGTATCCCACACAGCACCGCGTAACTCACCTTGACAGTTCCTCTGTGTCGGTAGACGTTATTCTTGATTCATGTTTTCAAACACAAACGACCAAGGTTCAACAACCTCGGAAGTTTCAAAACACATATATCTCAAGTCATCCGTGAGAGAAGATTACGCTTCGTTGGACATTCCTGGAGGGCAAGGGAGAGATCATCAGCGATGTTGTCCTATTGGCCCCAAAACATGAACATGTCCCTGTAGGCGGGTCAACCTTGCACTACCTACATTCATCAACTGTGCCAGGCTGTGAACTGTACTTTTGAAGTGTAATGAAGGATAGGTAGGTATGGAGGAAAAGGGCCGTGAACTCGTCACGACCAGATGTTGACGATTATGTTTGATAAAGCAAGAATCCCAGACAAGGAAGCAAATTGTTTTGCAAGAGGAATAAAAGAAGCCATCTACATCAGGGATTTACAACCATTCCTCAACTGAGACGGGGGGCGCTATAAACTTTTAGCAACTTATGCTCATCGAGTCACGTTTTCTAGCTGCATTAGGCCATGTTGATTTGAATATATGGATGACATCCTCTGGTGACCCCAAAACTGACGCGAGCGTGCGAATAGAAAAAAAAAGGTTTGGCAAAAAATGCCGCCTTCACTATTCATTCTAAGTGGTCAGGAAGGCTGAACAAAATTAAACACACAGAGTAAACTTAGATATAGATTCTTCATTTTTGTACTTTCAAAACGTGTTCCTTGATTTTCGAATTGACTTTAGAATTCTACGAAATTTGAATCCGTTTTTCGAAATTTATTTTGCAATTTACGGTATGTTTTCTTTCTCTTCTTTTGTTTTACGATTTACAGTGTGGCCGAAAACTTTTCTTTTGGAAATGGACGAATATTGAGACGGGCACGGATGGCATCCATATAATCAAATCAACATGGCCTTACGTCAAAGAGTAGTGGATTGCTTCCTCCTTGACAGAGACTTGAATTGCCCATTAAGAAAATCACAGGTCAACTGTCTTGGAGTCAGGACGCGATTTTCGACTTTTAGAGCAGAAACCTTTATCTAAGCGAGGCGTCAGAGCAATTCAAGGGGAGGTGAATCGATGTGGCGGGGGAGTTTTAAAAGGTGCATGTACGCTTCACACAATTAGTATTTTTAACACCCACACATACCGCGGGTCTGTGTAGTCCGACCGGTTATTGAGTTAACGTGGTATGGCAACTCTTGGGGCACATTAGACTGTTTGTGCGCTTCCTGAACTCCAGTTACCGCGCACACGCCTGGAGTAGTTCCGAATCTTGTTATCTGTGATCTGTTGGGATGAGATGAAGAAGACGGACCCTGCTGGGAATTAGGTCACAGTTTGACGTACATCTAGGTCTAAGTCGCCAACGTTGCTATTACACTCGTGATGTGTTTCGTGTTCGTTCCCCCAAACCACCAATTTCGTACACTAGGTGCAAGCTGCGTAACATCAGACCGATAGGTTTGAAGTCTTCAGACCGGGATGGACCTTACTCTTTTTAATAAGTGTGATGTTTTCCTCTTAACGTGCTCTAGATTTGTTTCTCCTACGGGACCTTTGACTTTACCGGCGTTCCAAGAGGACATGATTAAAGCCCTGGCTTTTCATTTCCGACGGATTAGAGCGAGGAAATAGGAGTTGTCAGCCCAGTAAATGCTATTAGAGACAACTGAATTGTAAGAGACATATGCATCAATTTTGTAAACAGTCGGCTGCGAGTCTTACCAATAATGATGATGTATTGCTGATGCCATAGTATAGACATAGGCCACATCTTCAATTGTACATTTCACTTCATTCGTTTTTCTCATTTCAAGATATCATCGATGAGCGTGTGAAGTTTTCAAAGCCCTTATTTCTCTGGCTTTGACGGTTTCCCCTTGTTCACGTAGTGCTCCGTTTTGTAGGCATTGTTGTTGGATTTTTGTACCGAAAATTAGCTAAAAGTGCCATGAACCGTGAGATAAAAGTTTGAGTGCCGTCATACACTCTATAGATTGACCACTGCGCAAATTAGGTCTTTGGTTTTACTTTTGAGTTCAGCCAGTATCATAATTCCTTTCCGCTCACTGAAACCACCATGGGATTGTCTCAATTTGCCCTGTCCCACTTAAATTCAAATGGACACTTTTGAAAACCACACAAGACAGCCAAAAACCCTTACAAAGAAACATATGCAACCAAATGACAATAGTTAGACTCGTTCTAAAGTGGGCTACAACTAGATATAAATGTCCTTCATTGAACTGTAAAATACTGTCAAAACATCCATGTTCACAATTGAACGCACCGATTTCGTTTGCCACAAAGATGTTTTTGCATATTTACCGCGCTTTGCCTTCGTCCTGAATAAGATCCTTGTAACGTCTGCTCGTCGGAAAAGTCATTTGATATTTCTAAAATGAAAGAAAAAGAAAATGATGAATGAATTGTGATTTGTTGATAATTTGTTTCTAGGATAGAATATAATGTCATCTGGTACCAACTGATTTCATTTGGGATTTTCTGTATTCAATAAATGTCCTTCTTTCCTACGAGGACCCAGTTGATTTCTATTCTATCACCTATTAATTAGTAATAACCTCAATAAGGCATTGACCTCAATTAAGCAGATTTTTCGCAAAGAGCTTTGATGTTCCGACAATTCAACATCAAAATGTATCTGGCTTTGATATAACCATGTACATTTGTATGACGTCCTATCTTGGCAGGATATGAATGAGCTTAATGGAGCTCCGGAGGTTCAATGCCTGTTTGTACTGTCGGAGAACGTTTCATATATTTTAGGGCTCTGTCAACTTGTGCGTATATTCATGTGCGCGTGAGTTGCGCATTAACATTTTTTAGTTTAAGTAAGGTTTTCGGGGGAAAGGTTGATTAGCCCCGGGAACTGACGTCTTTATTTGCTATATGGTCATTCCCTTTTCGGCCTGACGATATCGAAGGATAACGCTAATGAACATAATCAGAGAGTGAGAAAAGCCAGTATTATGAGCATAAAAATGAAGGACAGCGTCTTCTAGGGTTCTCTGAGAGCAAGGGGCAGCGGTTTGAGCAGGTGCAAATTAAACCGAAGGACTGCCCAAGGCTTCAAGTCGTTTTCTTAACCTTAATTTGTCTCCCAGCGTGAAAGGAATCAGTGATTGGATCCATTTGATATCTGACCAGACACCTTCCCACCATATGCACTGCTGCGCGTGCGACGCTCTCTTTAATTAGGGAACTCATACAAAAGCATTAAAGCCCCTCCTCAGGTTGCATCCTCTCACAGATCCAACAAAACCTAGTATTCATCCCTGATTTACCCCCAGGTACAGACCACAGGGTAATAATCAACAACTTCTCCACCTCCGTCAGCTTTAATTAAGGCGTCATTGCACTGCACAGAAAGTAGGGTTTACCAATGGGGAGAAATATCTGGTCAGCGTAGGTAGGCAATGTTAATGCTTTTGCCATTCGATGTTACACGCAACCATCATCAGACTTCCTTGGGATTTATCGATATTGTTTTGACAAACATTACGAAAGGTACCAATCATATTTACCTATATTATCACGTACTAGTGGCGGACAAATAACATCTGGAGTTAGATGTGTTGGACTCGCTCCACAAAAAACTGGACTTTACATAGTATCAGCCTCAAAGCTGAGCTCCTATTTCCAATTAATTGCTAACTGGGAGACCCGAGTTCAATTCTTGGTCAGAACATCTCGGTTGGGGCTGCAGGCGTCTTTCGCAAGGGACGTAAATTGAGACTTGTGTATGAGGAGGTTGGTTCCCTGAGCACGTTAAAGGGGAGCCTCTCTCTGTAAAAATATACACTGCCAGTGAAACACCAAGAAAACTTGCTGTCCTATGTGCTACTGAACGAACGAATGTACAACCATTACTAACCATATAGGGCATTCGTCTTCATTGAGTAAATCCCACTTCCCATTACGCGGCCCGTGTCACATTTCCTTAGACTCAAGTAATCCCTGACCTATTTTTCTGTGACGAAGCTCTTTCACGCCACATTCAATCGATAAAAAGACTTGAATTGATATATTCAAAACTGTAATTAAACAATGATGATACTTTAGTTTGTTGCATTTTCGAATTATTGCCCAACTTTATTGACAATATCAAACGTGACTAATACGAATTTGCCAGATGTCAACTTGTTAGATTTGACTCTATAACCATTGCCAAGAAAGTGATGCTTTTGGTGTGGATTGAAAGTCCGGATATTTGTGTGACTTGTCTTCCTCAATTTGATTTTTGCTGCTGTCCAAGTAAACAGAATAAAAGCAGAATCTAAAGTTCTTCAATCTGAAAGCCGTAGCCACTACAATCTGGGCTCCACCTTCTGTGCACTTACCATACGGTCTCAAACAAGGTTATGGGACTACCTTTTTCCCAGAAAGACGCACGTGTGTTAACCTAAATCACACAACATAATTTGGACGATAGGGAAAATTGATAGATATTCAAAACGACATCTGTGTTGCGAAAAAAAGTTCTTAGTTGGTCACTGGGGGATAATTAAGAAACGGCCAAATTAGTCTCACTTTGTGTTTTTACAGCTTGAACACTGTGAGAAGAAAGACAGTGCAGTACTATAGCGCATACATAGCTTTGTATCTTTTCGTATACCAGTCTTGCACGTATGTACAAGCTGTAGGTACACCATATATTGTGAACCGATAACACCAGGTGGACTCTTAGTCTTATACTCTTTTCGATAAGTGTTCTTTATCGTGCTCGATCGAGGTGTGGCTATCCTCACGCATGGGCATAAAACGTGGACTAACATGACGGATCTTTAGTGTGCTACTTTCTATGTACATTTTATCCTCAAGGCGTCTTATTCAAGAACTAGTTTTTCTAAGGAAATCATTAATGATGTCCTTAGTTTGTCGTTATCGGGTGAAGAGGAAAGACACGTGCTTTGGAAACGTGTGCGTAGGCGTTAGGCATAGGATGTAGGCCAACACTAAAGCTGTCGTACATAGTTCAGTCGGCCTAAACACTTCAGTTAACTCACGACTCAAGCTTATTTCTCATTTTGACCACAATTGATGTCTGTATGGGGAAAGGGAACATGTTTGCACACGTTCGTTGTATATGTAGCTAATCTTTACGAGGCCTAAGAGAGAGAGAGAGAGAGAGAGAGAGAGAGAGAGAGAGAGAGAGAGAGAGAGAGAGAGAGAGAGAGAGAGAGAGAGAGAGAGAGGACAGATTGACAGACAGACAAACAGCACATTTCGAGCTTCTACTCGTTAATGACAATGTGGCACCAAGTGATCTGCCTTTCGAGAAAGAGAAAAGTCGGCAACATGAGTTTGAAAATGAAGGAAAATGTTTCATTGGCTTGAGCAGGAGAGTGGCGTTTGGAGCGGATGCAAACCAAACCGAAGGACAGCCCCAAGGCTAAAACGTTGATTTGTCTTCCCGCGTGTCTCGTAAAAGAGGGCATAGGGATAAAAGCAGATCGGAAGTACACCATACAGTAATTGCTAGGGCCAGTGAATCGGATACAAACTCAACAAGAGTGACCCCACGGCTAATGGTCTTGTTAACAACCTATGTCTCCCCGCATGTCGTTTACAAGAGAACCTTTGGATAGAGATTAAAAGCAATTTTTCTTGCTTGACTTACATCTTGAACTATCGTAATTGCTAGTGACGGTTGGAGCCGATCTTCTTTACGATATGAATTTATCTTTCCGCATGTCTTCTACAAGAAAACCCTTGGATAGAGATTAAAGCAACTTTATTTGACTTGCATATTTACCTATAGTAATTGCTAGTGGCAGTTGGAGCTGATGCAAACTCAACAAGAATGAACCCTTGGATAGAGATTAAAGCAACTTTATTTGACTTGCATATTTACCTATAGTAATTGCTAGTGACAGTTGGAGCTGATGCAAACTCAACAAGAATGAACCCTTGGATAGAGAATTAAGGCAACTCTATTTGACTTGCATTTTTACCTATAGTTATTGCTAGTGACAGTTGGATCTGATGCAAACTCAACATGAGTGAACCCAAGGCTAACAGTCTTGTTTACAACCTAAGTTTGTGTCCACAGGATGGTTCATGTACATGTTTGCATATTTGCATTTGTATGTATTTCATGCATTACTGTATATAATCTATATAATCTAAGTTTCTCATCATGATATGATTTTAAGAAGTAAGGGGATTCAGCATCGTCTTTATTGCAAAAGTATATTATTAACAAGACACACATTTATCAGCCCAGTTTGTAACTACATTACGTATTCTTATTTTACCTTCAAAATTTGTATAAGCCAAGGACATTTTGAACATGTGTCGGCACAACTTTTAATCTTTTAATCTAGCTGATTCTGACGAAATCCATACTCCTCAGTGACCAAACATATAGTTTCTAATATTTTTGCAAACTAACTTTAAAACTTTGAATAAGCCAGGCACGTTTTGAACATGTGTGGGCACAACTTTTCATCTAGTTGATTCTGACGAAATCTCTACTTCCCAGTGTCACGCCAGCGGCAATACACGTGCTGCGACAGGATGTTTGACCACTTGGAGAAGTGGTACCGTAACACAGCTGCCACAGCCCACTTTATAACTACATTGCGTATTCTTATTTCATATTCAAAATTTGTATAAGCCAAGGACGTTTTGAACATGTGTCGGCATACGACTTTTCATCAAGCTTATTCTGACGAAATCCATATTCCTCAGTGAACAAACATATAGTTTGTAATATTTTTGCAAACTCACTTTAAAACTTTGAATAAGCCAGGCACGTCTTGAACATGTGTGGGCACAACTTTTCATCTAGTGGATTCTGAAGAAATCTCTACTTCTCAATGAACAAGCATATTATAGTTTAAAATCTTTGTTGCAAACTAACTTTAAAACTTTGAATAAGCCAGGCACCTTTTGAACATGTGTGGGCACAACTTTTCACTTGGAGATGAGGTACCGTACGAGTAACACAGCTATCACCGGCCGGAGCCCACTTCATAACTACATTACATCTTCTTATTCTATTGTAAAACTTTGTATAAGCCGGACACGGTTTGAACATGTGTCGGCACAACTTTTCATCAAGCTTATTCTGTCAAAATCCATACTTCCCACTGAATAAACATATGATTTATACTATATTTTCTCAGTGTCACATTAGTGGCAATACACATGCTGCGACAGGATGATTGACCATTGGGAGAAGTGGTGCCGTGACACAGCTGTCACCAGCCCACTTTATAACTACATTGCGTATTTTTATTTCATCTTCAAATATTTGTATAAGCCAAGGACATTTTGAACATGTGTCGGCACACGACTTTTCATCAAGCTTATTCTGACGAAATCCATACTCCTCAGTGAACAGATAGTTTGTAATATTTTTGCAAACTCACTTTAAAACTTTGAATAAGCCAGGCACCTTTTGAACATGTATGGGCACAACTTTTCATCTAGCGGATTCTGGCGAAATCTCTACTTCCCAGTGTCACGCCAGCGGCAATACACGTGCTTCGACAGGATGTTTGACCACTTGGAGAAGTGCTACCGGCCCGGCCATACGAGTAACAAAGTTGTTACCTGCCCACTTTATAACTACATTGCATTTTCTTATTCTATTGTAAAATTTTGTATAAGCCGGACACGTTTTGAGCATGTGTCGGCACAACTTTTCATCAAGCTTATTCTGTCAAAATCCATACTTCCCAGTGATCAAACATATGGTTTATACTTTCTTGTTGAAAGCTCATGCTCCAAAGCTAATTGCAACGATGCACAAATATACGATAAAGTAAAAAAAGATCTATCTTATTTTTCAACGTACATTATTAGGGTTAACGGTCATTTATCTATAAAATTTGAACCATCAAAGTGCATCTCTATACCAAAGGCTATTAGCAACCTCCTTTATTTACTTTTATAGGGGATGTTTTTCCTGGTCGTGTCTAATACCATATACGCACATATTGGAATCACGATGCAGGTGGCAATGTACGTGCCTCAGCAGGATGTTTGACCACTTAGAGAAGTGGTCCGGCACAGCAGCTGTCATCGGGTCACTTAGCCATAACAACAATCTCTATCTTTTCTTCATGAAACTTTGTAGATGCCAAGCACGTTTTGATCATGTATCGGCACAAGCCTTTAATCTAGCTGATTCTGACTTAGTTGATAACAACATTCAATCTTTTTATTTCATCATGAAACTTTGTAGAAGCCAAGCGCTTAAGCACGTTTTGAACATGCGTCTGCACAAACTTATCTACATGAAGCTGATTCTGACAAACTTAATACATGTACTTCCAAGTGGAAGTGGATACTGTTAAACCAATTGATATATGTGTAGTATCGTTGCGGATTACGAGGTCGAATGTTATTTCTATTGAATTCAAGTGTCCTATACATCTTAGACCCATCTTAGTATGAGTACCTAGCTTCGGTTAGGGACGTCCCTCGGATAGGACATTAAATGGGGGCGCCGTGTTTGATGGAGAGCCACACCTCGAGCACGTTAAAGAACGCACCGCACTTATCGAAAAGAGTAGGGGTCTTTCCCGGTGTGAGTGGTTCAAAACCTACAGTCCTATGCCCGCACATGGGGCAATTGTGGTATTAAGTTCACCTGCGCGCTGAATGGCAGTCGCTACAGACCCTTGCGATCTAGCCCCGCCAAATGTGCGCTCCTCGCAATTCAGCCCCTGGCTGCGAAGAGAGAGTAGTCAGCCCACCCAATAATAATTATAACAATAATAATAGCCTGTGTTTACACTGACGGTTACAGGACCGGCCGGCCACTAGGAGCGCGATTCGTCAGGCGAAGACCCATCTGTGAGCACTTTGCTCTCAAATGTTTCCGTGCTTGTCAGCACTTAAGATGCACCATTAGGCTGAGTAGGCGTTTGTCGTGATATGGATGGGCTGGCAAGCATGCACAACAACGATACGGGGAAACAAGATGGAATCGTTGGAAATCATTTACATTTAAATCCACTCGTGGCTTGACCAATATTGTAATTGCCTACCACTTAGATGGCATGGTGGACGTGTGGCTAAGGGTTGTTAACTCAGCACCTGGAAGCTTTGAGCTTACTGGGAAACGAAACATATTAACTATATGTATTGAATGCTTTCACTTATTTGTTTGTTAAACTAACTTTTGTGTATATAAGTAAATAACTGTATAAATTATGTTCCTTTCTTGTCTGATGGCGCGTTAATATAAGTTGTATTAACTTGAGTGCGCTGCCATCTTGTCTGTATTTGTTATTCATGTTGTTTAATACAAAATAAAAATAAAACCTGGAAGCTCTCGATGTTGTGCTATTGAAAAAGGCACCTATTTCATCACTCGACTCAGGCGTAAATGAGTACTTAACTTCAGCTAAGGACGTCCCTCAGATAGGACGTTAAATGGAGGTCCCGTGTTTGAGGAGAGCCACATATATGTAACTTACAGACCACACTTGAAAAAAAGGTAGGGGACCATCCCGATGTTGGTGAATGAAAGAAATCTGTCCGGATATGAAGTGATATCAAATTGGCCGCCAGTGAACCAAGCCAAGTCGCACAAACACGTTTTGAAGCATGAAGACGATGCCCTAGATGTAGAACACGGATTCTACCATAAATCGAATTACCTGGCAACACCAGGTTATTTAGTACCTTAACCTCTTAACAAGGTTAGCCTTTAAAGGATCAAAGTAGAATGTATTCAAACACGAAGTTTAATCTTATTTACTATCAAATAAACTCTATGATGTAGTATGATCAGAGTCTATAGCGTTGCCGCATCTAACTTAATAATTCTAAGAAAGGGAAAGGAACGGGGTAAGCATTGATGTATAATGTGTTTAACGCGGAATGAAGTCGTGAGCACGGCTTTCTTAATAAGCCATTTTTTTTCGTAACAAATAAGATTTCTTATATATGATAGATACTTTGATGTCTTTTCTCTATCTCAAGGCCCTTTATATATAATGTCCATATATACACAAGGCCCTTTTGATCTTGCTGTTCTGGCAGCAGTAGTGAGTTCTCAAGATTTATTGGCCTTAATTCTTTCTTTGATCCCTCGTTCTTATTTAATCTGCAAGCTGATGTAAGAATTGAGGTTCATTTTCAATGTTTTGCGCGTGTTTTCTGCGGCAAGAAGTACATTGTCTTCTCTGACTTTTTTTTGCTCTACTTCTTCGTCCAGACCCTTGTAGTGAACGTCGGGGTGCAGACTTCTTTGCTGTTTCAGAAGCAGGGTATATTTTGACATGGACGGGTTGCTAGCCCTTCCCCTATAAAGGGGCATATTGTGATCGGAACATACAACAAAATTCACTGTTTTTGGTTATTTTTCTACATCATTAGTTGAATCTACCTTATTACACTGCACAGCAATATTCACCACGTATGGATGCGACTTTGTAGTGTTGTGCGAACGTCTTGAAACAAAAATTATATACGCAATCCCCACCGCCACTTGACTTGTCTGCCATTTTGTCCAACATTCCAACGAACCACCGAACACGCGATCGAGCGTTCTGAAGTTTGTTCACTTGTGGTGATTTTCCTTTATAATTGACGCTCGATCTCGGACCGCAACGGTCGATTCGGGTATTTCTTAGCGTTCTACGCTTGCTTATTTGCATATCATGAAATGGGGGCCTATAGATAATATGCAAATAAGACAGATTTGGCGCGTTTTTCTAAACTTTGCAAACTACGAACATTGCAGAGCGATGTGTAAACTTCGCATCAGTGACCACTCCCTACACATAGAATCTGGCAGGCATAACCGTACCCCTCTGAATGATAGAACATGCGAATTCTGTGACCATTCATATGTTGAAAATGAAACCCATTTTTTACTCGATTGTTCTTTATATGAAGATGAGCGCCAATCGCTGTTTAAGACAATAGGATTAGACAAGAAATGTACAAAAATGTCAAAGCAGGACACTTTTATATACCTGATGTCATGTAAGAACGAACATATAGTAGACAAAATATGTAGTCATGTTTCCAAATGTTTCAAAAAGAGAGAAGAAACTACTAGGTAATCAACACTAGTTTAGCAATAGTTCTGCAGTTTGTCTATCTTTTAGTTTTTCAATGTTAGCATGTAGCTGCTTATCAATTCATGTTTTGCATTATGCTTCCTATAGACCACGTGTGGTCGTATGTGAATTTAGCCCATCTGGGCAGGAATATGCAATAAAGACTTTTACTATGAATAAAAAATAGAAATAAAAACCTGGAAGCTCTCGATGTTGTGCCATTGAGAAAGGCACCTTACACCTATTTTATCACTCGACTCAGGCGTAAATGAGTACTTAGCTTCAGCTAAGGACGTCACTCAGATAGGACGTTAAATGGAGGTCCCGTGTTTGAGGAGAGCCACATATATGTGCCTAACAGAACACACTCGAAAAAAGGTATGAGACCGTCTCGATGTGGGTGGATGAAAGAAATCTGTCCGGATATGAAGTGATATCAAAATTGGCATCGCCAGTGAACCAAGCCAAGTCGCACAAACACGTTTTGAAGCATGAAGAAGATGGCCTAGATGAAGAACAAGGATTCTACCATAAATCGAATTATCACGTAACACCAGATTATTCGCCTCTTAACCGGGTTAGCTTTTAAAAGATCAAAATAGAATGTATTCAAACACGAAGTTTAATCTTATTTACTATCAAATAAACTCTATGATGTAGTATGATCAGAGTCTATAGCGTTGCCGCATCTAACTTAATAATTCTAAGAAAGGGAAAGGAACGGGGTAAGCATTGATGTATAATGTGTTTAACGCGGAATGACGCCATGGGCACGGCTTTCTTAAAGCGCAACGATAAGCCATCTTCTATCATAACAAATAAGCTTTCGTGTATATGATAGATACTTTGATGTCTTTTCTCTATCTTAAAGGCCCTTTTGATTTTGCTGTTCTGGCTGCAGAAGTGAGTTCTCAAGATTTATTGGCCTTAATTCTTTCTTTGATCCCTCGTTCTTATTTAATCTGTAAGCTGATGTAAGAATTGAGGTTCATTTTCAGTGTTTTGCGCGTGTTTTCTGCGGCAATAAGTACATTGTTCTTCTCTGACTTTTTTTTGCTCTACTTCTTCGTCCAGACCCCTGTAGTGCACGTAAGGAATCAGGTTTTATTGCTGTTTCAGTAGCAGGGTGTAGTACAGGGTTGCTATCTATTTCCCTTTAACGTGCTCAAGACACCTCCTCGAACACGGGACTCCCATTTTCCGTCTTTTCCGAAATACGGGTGCAGCCCCAACCGACATGTCCTGACCCGGGATTGAACCGGGGTCTCCTATGTAGCAACTAATAAGAACTCAACTGTGAAGCTGCTACCAGTACGTTTAACTGTGTGGACATCCCAGTAATGGTTGCTTTAGGTAATACACTGAGCCGTTATAGTTGTCCTCTGTACATGTGTGTGTTTATCACTATTGGTGAATTTGATTTTTTTTTGTCGAGCGATTGCTCCATTGCTAACTCCAGGTGTTATTTTTAACCATTACGTGATATAATGCCCCGTGATATAACGTCCAACAGGTGCGTTTGGGAATGATTGGCCAAACTAAAAGCGATCATACATCCCAGGTAAGCCTGATAATGGTTGGCTATAATGTCAAAAAGCGAAAGCAAACATTAATTACGCTTATCTGGGATTTATCACCATTGGTAAATCCCACTTTTCGATCAGTGCAAGGACCTCTTTAAGCTGACGCAGGCTTTCCTTGCCACTATTTGGGAAGAAGTTGGTGATTATTGCCATATTGTCTGTACCTGGGGGTAAATCGGGGATGAATTATGGGTTTTGTTGGATCTGTGAGAGGATGGAAAGTGAGGAAGGGCTTTATAGCTTTTATACAAGTGACCTGATTACAAAACGTGTTTGTGGTGGGAAGGAGGTCCGTTTCAAATGGATTGATCCATGAATTCTTTTCATTAAGGAAGCCCTAAAGCTAGTAATTTACTAGACTGCGCAAATTGCGAAAGGCACTCGCCAATCGGTAAAATTTGGCGCCTGAAATAACAATTATTTTGGAAAATATTTGTAACGCAATCAGCAAAAATGCGCGAATGAGCGTAAAATGACGCAATCCCTGGAGATCAGTGTACATTGACTTTCAATTCAGTGGCAAAACTGTGATCTCCAAAGACGTTTTCTTGGAACCAGTAGCTGAACTGTGAGGCTGCTTCCAGTTTCATCCGTGCTCTACATACAGCTTATTGCTTGGATCAATTCTATCAGACAGTTTTTAAAATAGTTTGAACGTTCCAGTCGCTTCGAATAGCAAACAGCAAGAAACCAATCCAAGAAGCAGTTTCGGCCTAAGACCGCTGATGACGAATTCAGATGGTATGTCAATAGTGCCTATTTTTGCCTAGCTTCTTAAAGCATCTCTGTGCTGATGTAGTGGTAAGTACCTTCTCGAACTCCCTTGGTACAGATTTTTGGCAGGATAATAAACTGTAAATCATGCTTGTAAAGTCTTCCTTGCTTTGATCAAGGAGGTTTTATAGACTTGCTTTGACCTGTGGGGCAATTACATTCTTGTATGCTAAAACTAAGAAGGCGCTTTTCCTACGTCTCGCCAGGTGGCGTTCAAGAGAACGTTCAAGATGATCTCGTGAATTTACAATGTTTATTCAAGTTAGACATGTTAACACATATATGTTACCTGGCTTTCGGCTTACGATTGTGTGGCACGGCTTCAAGATAAATGTTTGACTACTTTGCGATGTTTTGTTCAATTAGCAATGTAGCTAGCCAGAGTCAAAGAATACCGAATCAATCTGCAATAAACTTCATTCGCACAGTTCAACTCCCAGGTTTCAGTAGATGAACAGTTGCTATGCTTCCGGAGGTATTGTCTGCCATTGTGAGTCCTTGCGATGATGGCTAAGAGTTTTAAAAGTATAGCTACTTCTATTTTTTCAACTAAACTGAATCGCCATACGTGTCCTACAACCACGTTGACATTTTCTTTCTTTCATGTCATTGCGACTTTAAGGCACCATCTTGCTTTCTGGCGTCAAACTGCAGTGCGCATGCGTAATGCGGATGATGACGCAATTTCCTACATTAGCAAACCTGGCAACATTGTCGACTGTCTTTCTTTTCTTATTCGCAGGCACTTTCTTTTATGTCTCAGTAGAAGCACGGCATGGCTTTCGGAGGAATTCGGAGGAAGCTGCTGCTACTTGAAGTCCCAAAGTTCGAATCGCAGCGCGACCCTTGACCCCGCGTAGATGGCTAGCGCCACCCCTCCCCAGCCCAGGTACCAGGCGCCGAAAAACCCTAACGTGTCAAGCAGGCCACCATCGCCGCCTACGTCACTTCCGCTTTCGCTTGGCTTTGTTTCCGGTTTAGTCTTGCTTTTTCCCTCCTTCCCAGTTTCCTTGGTGACGCAGTGTTGGAACAGACACATCGTAACCATGGTTACGAGGAGAAGACGTACAACAGCCATCACCAGTCTCTTAAGGCGTTTTCTGAAGGAGAAAAATATATATCTAGAAAATTCAGTTTTTTCACACTTATCATCTTTGTGGAAAGACCGTTTAAATCCATAGAAATTTCAGGTTTGTTGTTTTAGTTTTGCAACAAATACACTAAATGTGCTACATCTGTCTACCAGTATCATGGCCTAGGAGGTCACTTCATCAGCCCACAGCCTTTTTGGTATGTCCTGACGTCTGATGTAGTGTCGTTAAAACCGTAATGGGGAAATTCCTCCCGCTAAAAAAGGTAGGCACGTTCAAAGGTTGATCATGACAGTAAATTTTCGTATATGGTACGCTTCAAAGTGTCACAAGATTTGCCTCTGCGGTAATACAATCTATCTGACTAATAACACATTACATTTTACGATTAAATTCTTCTGGCGTCTACTTTTTGCAAGAAATTCTATCGATCGAAATACTTTCTTAATGAATTTCTCCTCACTCCTTTTGCAGTCCGGAATGGTAAGTTGTACCTTACTTTCAGAGCAATTAACCAAATGCCGACCACAAACGGCTAAAAAGATTGCAGTCGTAGACTGACAACCTTGAAATCATCACTGAATTAAACCCAATCTTTAAGCACAACACCCATGCGCAAAGGTTATTGTTTCTTCACAGTGACAAAATTGTATCCTTTACGCATGCTTCAAGGTATACTTACATATCAAGGTTTGTGCATTGATCATTTTATAAACGACTATATAAACCATTACATACCTTGCTTATTCCAGCTTAAATAAGACTGTTATCCTCCGCAGTTGTGTCTCAAGACTTCCAACTCTGTTGTGTCTCTCTCACACCCTCTCGCTGTACAGGACAGGCCCCGTATGTGTACTGTGATAAGATACCTGACAGCCGTTCCGACACCAGACAAACAGAGCTAGACAAAAAACCAAAAGAAGAAAAGACAAGATCGTGCAGGAATTTTCCTGAAGGACCACCCCACATAAACTTGTCTTTATGGGTAAGATTAATTTAAAGCCCCCAAATCGGATGCCACGGCAAAGCTAAGGTCCGGTTGTCGCCGCTCGTGCACCCTACGACAAAAAAATAACGATGTATTTTCTCATTAGTTATGTAAATAAGGTCAATGTTTTCATGATTTTATATCAATCAAAGTTCCTCTCGAGCAAAGTTACAGTATGAAGTTCCTACCATTTAGCACAAATGAAATATACAATTTCCTTATTCATTTTGAAAATCCTTTAACAAAAATATCGCACGATCGATGCATGTGACCGTTATTTGAGTAGAGGCTGGAAAAAGAAACAGGTGAGTTTGAGCCTTCTCACAGCTGGACATACCCCAGTTCTAGCTAGCACTGAATAGAACAGCAATGACCTATAGGCAGTAGTATAGCGCTGCTATCAATTGTTCCTTTCCGGTTGGATGTTACAATGAGAATGTAAAAGCTGCAGTACAAAAACAATCCGATAGGAGCACTACTGCACAGACAAAGGGACATTGTTAAAGATTGATGAGGGCATGTTATTGTGGTTGTTCATTCAACAAAAATAGACATTCTTTGTCAACAAAATTGGAAATATACAGCATTCGCTTGCAATGGTGGCCACTGCAATTTTTCGAGGAATATAACAGCTGTGCCCGGATTAAAGTACACCGAAGCTATTAGATAACGTTAATGCAGCCCGCATCTTGTCAGGATGGTAGAATGGCAAATGTTTACTGCGCTCCCCACATCTCCCTTCTGGCGCCGAATGTTTGCCAACTTAACACCCGAAATTTCGTTACAGCAACAAAACGTGCTACAATCCAAATGCTTGTCTTGAAAATAAATTTAAAAGAAACGACTTCCCTTTGGTGCTCACACTAGTGTCCATTTTTAGAGAAGTAGGATACAATACAGCGTGCACACCTTGTCTTTATTCCTAAATCCTAATGTTCACCTAAATCTGATTCTTATCAAGGCAAATCAGCAGATAAGAATGTTTACGTGGCAAACGATCGACCTACCTTTCGGAAACTAGGTCATCTTTTCCAGCCACGGTGACAAACCTAGTGTCACGTACCTTTGTTGTAACGACTCGACAAAGAAGTGTTTCGCGTTTTCTATCGGTGACTTTGGTGATGTAATTTATCTGGAGAAAAACAGACGATGTATTCAAGTAAAGCAGAACATCTCCCTACAACTGTAAGTTGATTTAATGAGTAACTCACAGATTCTCTACCCAAGCAGGTGTCTTGTTAGGTTACGTAAGGTTGCACATGTTATTCTGAGTAGAGCGCTGCCCTTGTTGTATCTACTGGATCTTTTATTAGTAGATCTGGGGCGTTGTTTCCTAAATTAAAGCAGTAGGGTTGGTAGGTGTGTCAACTTTGAAATGAAACCCAAAGACACAAAGGAATACTGTTGTGGGGTCCTGTTTATATGATTCATACCCATTTTTCAAGATCGCGGAGGTATAGTTGAAAAAGAGATACGGTATATCTACATGGATAGTGGATCTCATATCCAGTCTTAAATGTACATTTTTTTCTTGAGGAGAACTCATAACATTAAAAGTGTAACAACAAATAATGACTAACAGGAGTTTATTTACCTTCATTGGGAACAAAGTTACAAAAAAGAGAAAGACATTTGCTAGTAAGCAGCGAGTCTATCAGAGTGAATCACCAAGAAAAGACAGATTTTTCCCGCTGCTAACATTCCTTACCACAAGAGGCTGCGACCGCGCTACGACCGTCCAGTGACTACAGATTTGACAGGTCGCTCAACGAATTTCATCGATAAAGAAAAAATTTCGGACGTTTTGTGTGTTTCTAATCATAGATTTACATCTTGTAAAAAATTATAAAATTAAGAGTCACACAGATCTAATTTTGGTCGCTGTACGGTCAATCAGCGACCACCGTCTTGTGAATATGGGATCAAACTGACAGCCATATGCACAGCTTAAAATGTACGGATCTTCAGTCTGGCTCAAAGTCCATCGACTGATCAGAGACTCCGTGTCTCCTTATGGTTAGAACACAGTGTTCATCAGTGACTCTTGTCGTCAATATTAGTCTACGTATGATAAAGTGCGTCACAGTACTTAACGAAGCTGTAGGGATTCTTCTGTGCACGTCAGCGTGGCAGAAACTGTGGCGAATGGTAGAGGAATATGTCAGTTTTGAGACTGTTTTAGTTGGATTTCGATGTTTGTTCGGTCGGTTTGAATTTGCGCCCGATCACTGTTACCGCCAACTGCTGTGTGTTTGCTGCAGTAAGATGACCTCCGCTGGGCGTCATATATAACAGTGGCTTTTAAAAAAGAAGTAAGAACGAGCAGATAAACTTAAGCTACTATTTTGTCTACATTGCCTTGAAGTCAAACATATTCGATTTTTGCAACTTCCTTGTGCACCTAGCCTGATTAAATCGCGCTCCTAGCGGCCGGCCCGACTGTTACTGTCCCCTAGGAGATGGGGTTATTTAATAATAATAATAATGAAGACCTTTATTGTATGTTCGTGCCCCGAGGGGCTAGATACAGGTCGTTTAACACAAACCAAACTAACATCTAAGTGACATATACAGTGAAATATGTACAGTACATTGTGTAAACATACATGGTAGAAGAAAAGGATAAGCTAAGCTAATCTAGTAAAGTCAACTTCTTCTCGCTTCTTTGTACATGTGTAGATGTATGAACAGATCATGTTTCTTATACAAGGGTTATCTAGACGCAACAAAAATATGAATTTATCCGTTGCGTTTAAATATTCAAAGCATGGGAATTTCTCATTAATACATTTGAAAAGAACATTTCTTTCTATATCGTAAAGTTTACAATCTAAAATGAAGTGCCGCTCATCTTCTATTTGATTTAACTCACAAAATTGGCAAACTCTATGTTCTAGAAGCGTGTGGTTGTGCCTTCCTGTTTCAATATGTAATTTGTGACAACTAATCCTGAATTTAGTGACAGCTACTCTATGCTGTATGTTACTTATAGATAAATACTCTTCTTCCTTATACAGGGACTTAAACAGCCGGTAAGTTCGTAATTTGTTGCTA
Source organism: Branchiostoma lanceolatum (assembly GCF_035083965.1). Taxonomy (NCBI): domain Eukaryota; kingdom Metazoa; phylum Chordata; class Leptocardii; order Amphioxiformes; family Branchiostomatidae; genus Branchiostoma; species Branchiostoma lanceolatum. The sequence continues at coordinate 4,443,246 of NC_089734.1, forward strand.
TAAGATTTCTCTCTATCATCATTGTGAATTTCGGATGAGAATGTTTGGGTGTAAATATCTTTATTAACTCTAGCCAGCGAGAGATTGTGTAAACACAGGCTACTTGTTGCACCTTCTCACTTGTCTCTCGCCGCCAGGATCACGTGACCGCGGGACAATATGGCGACCAATCCCAGAAGTCACCGGAACAGGAGCCGCTTCAAACCGGATCAGACGATACAAATGAAGATGACAAAAGTGACGAGGAACGTGCTTCATATGGATGGTGGTGTTTCCGCCCCAGGTTTTTAAAGGTACAGTGCATATTGATATTTTGTACTAACATGGTTGCGTCTTGGTATGCAATTAGTTGTAGCGTCTACCTTATATGGTGTATGCACGTGATGACACACATTGTGCGCTCACGTGGCGATGACGTAAGCACTTCGAACTTAACTAAATCAACACGGTCAAGTATGTTAAGTATGCAATACTGAATTGCGTACACTTTGACACAGAGTCTGACAAAGTGTACGCAAGCTGAGCACACCCTTGTCAGAAGCAAGAAAGTTTCCCCTACAGTTAGGCCTGACAAACTTACAATTACTGTATAATTACACCTGTATAATAATGAATGACTCTACAACTTGTATGCAAATGTAATTGGCTTTCGGTAACGAAAGTAAACTCTTGCAAAATACTATCTACGAATGATACTCTAAAACAAACTCTTGATTTCAGTTCCTGAACAATCCCAAAGGGTTTCTGGTTGCCGTGTGCTTGACGCAACTGACGTTGGGTCTCATCTCGGACGGGTTCATCAGTGCTACAATCACAACCATCGAGAGACGGTTCGGTCTCTCAAGTTCACAGTCAGGTAAAGCCTTCCTCACACTTGTGTGTATATGCGAGTCCGCATGAGTTACATGTACGTATCAACACGTTTTGGGTTTAATTTATAACGTTTGGTTTAGTTAATAAAGTTTGCTGCCGGAAAAGTCCTTTCTTTAGTTCGATAACCAGGCTGCACTACGGCGCGTTCAAGTAGAAAACTTCTTCCTCGCAAAATTTTCCTAAAGCATAAACATTATTGATACACAGCTCATGCGGACTTACATATACGTACATGTGAGAGGGGGACTTAATTGGCTATCTCCCTTGATTGCGCCACGTTACCGTTGCGCCACTGGCTGCCAGTTCATGGCCTAAAATTGTGAAAATTTCTAATAATTCCCATTTGTCAAAACGGCGCAACAACGACACTGAACGGAGCAATAACTGTAAATATCTTTTAGATGCACCTTAAGCATTGTACGTTGCTTTTTAATTCAGTGGCAACACTGCGATTTCCAATGAAGTTTTCTTTTATAGGAATACAGAAACAGATGATGTCACATTCCAGGAGCGGCCATTTTGTTTGTTGAGGTCACGTACTAGTTTTTCTACCCGTGTGTTGATATCAAAAATTTGTTTTGTGTGTTTTGTGCAAGAGAAATTCGGGGTATATATGGAGACAGCATTGAGGGATCGTTATCTAATACCATTTCTTCTTTTTTTTACCAGGGACGATTCCAGGATCTTTCGACTTCGCATGTGCTACAACTAGCATTGTGTTGTCTGGCTTGGTCAAGTCTCGACGGATGAAACTTCGATTCATAGCTATCGGAGTAGCACTTATAGGTAAGGCTCCATTCCACTGACGACAAGCAAAACACACCAAGGGTATAAGATGTTCTTTAAAAAAAAATGAAATTCGTTGAGCACTCTGTTCTATCCCTTGGTCGCAGAGAGGTGGAAAGGGGGTGTCAAGGACCATCTGAACGCTACTTCGCGCCAAAATGCGGCAATAAGAATAACGGAAAAACTTCCACTTTAGAGTCCATTTGTGTTGGTAGAAGTTATTCTGAATCAAAGTTTCAGCTGTAGCTGCCAGCACAAAAGTTTGACTTACAAAAAATTTTCGACTGATCAGCTCCAGTCTTTGTTAAGGAATGAGCAACCCAGTGCTTCTGTGACGTCACGTTATGCAGATAGAACATGTGACTCGGTGACCAGTGGATCATAGATTCCAGAAAGCCTGTGGTGCCCCCGTCTCTGTTGAGGGACGGTTGTAAAGCTCGGATGTAGACGGCCTCCCTAATTACACAGAAGCAGTGGATTGCTCATTCCTTGAGTCCAAGTTGTTTTGGCAAATACACTTCAACTTTGATTCAGAACGGAAAAACCTCGTTATAGTAAAAAAAAGGAACAATCATCGTCTACTTTATTACTAGCTAAATATCCCTGAGAACTATCTGAAGAAGGTCGGGCAATCGTATTCAAAGTTGCTTCAGGCATGTAAGTTAGCAATCGACATCAACACTATGTGCTAATTGTTTACTGCTCTATTTCTACTTTCAAAAAGGCAGGATATCTGTAACCTGACAGATTCTAAGAACGTTCCTTTGACTGTTGCAGGATGTGGATCAATGCTCTACGGGATGCCGCACTTCCTGGTGGGCCCTCACGTGTACGGAGCCCTGGAATCGGACGTCTGTGACCTCCAAGGAAACAGCACACGATCTGAATGTACCGACGAAGGGACGCTCCAACAATACCTCTCCTTTTTTATTCTTGGTACTCATCATCATTTATACTAATAACAGTAAATCTAAACAATGTATTTTTCTGGGATATTAGACAATTAAAAGAATCTGTAGACCGTGTAAAATGAAGTTCTGTTTACATGAACAGCACTACCAGAAATTCCTTTTCCTGTAAGGTTGAAAGACCAGATCAAAAACGACAGTTGTCTTTTCCTAAATATGACAGAGGGGGGAGTAGCAAGTCGGTCTTGTGTTTAGGGTTGTTGAAATAGAATCTAAATGTTCCTGGTTTTTATCCCTACCAGGACCCAATGTTGGGCCCTTATGAAAGGCAATGTACATCCGTCCTATTTCCGCACTCGACTCATGTGAGAATGAGTACCTTTCCTCGGTTAGGCACGTCCTCTCGGATGGGACGTAAATCTGGAGGTCCATTGTTTTAGGACAGCCACACCATGTTAAAGAACCCACCACACTTCTCGAAAAGAGTAGGGGTCCATCTCGGTGTGAGTGGATCAAACCTTACAGTCTGGTCTTACGCAGCTTGTACCGACTGCACAAAACTGCTGCTGTTGCGCCTAAAGACTGTTTACCTGTTATGAGAAACAACCTATGTCTGATAGTGAAACGGACCATCGACAAAAATCTATGGCAATATTTCCCCCCTAAAAAAGAGCTGGATTTTGTACGATGCATTCTTGACTCCTCCAAGAATGCCAACAATTTGCTTTCGGTCACGACGCATGGAAACAAGCCCTAGGAAAAGTGAGCAGGGTCCGTGTAGTTTCCAAGTGGCGTTGATGAACTTCTCACTTGATTGTTCCCTTGTCTTTTCCTACAGCCCAAGTTGCGATGGGGATCGGGGCAACGCCGCTTGTGGTGTTTGGTTATGATCTGGTGGAGATAAGTGCACCATCAAATCAGGGAGGACTTTATATCGGTTAGTATAGATTTGTCTTAATTGTAAAATATCTGCACTACAGAAATGTGTGTTTGCGTGTGTTTGTGTGTGTTTGTGTGTGTGTGTGTGTGTGTGTGTGTGTGTGTATGTAAGTATGTGTGTGTGTATGTGTATTTGTGTGTGTGTGTGTTTGTGTGTGTGTGTGTGTGCTTGTATGTGTGTGTGTGTTTGTGTGTGTGTGTGTTTGTATGTTTGTGTGTGTGTGTGTTCGCGTTTGTGTGTATGTATGTATGGAAGTATGTGTGTGTGTGTGCATTTTTTTGTGTTTGTGCGTGTGTGTCTGTGTGTCTGTGTGAACAATAAACATGACTGTATATGTATAAGAAAACCTGCTTCAGTCATGAACCACGCTGATCAGGGGGGGGGGGGGGCAAACTTAGCCACGTTTGGTGCCGCACCCTTCTCACTGCAGCGACACCTAGCTGCAGTGCTAATTGTAGAACCAGTCGATATCGCCCAGAGGAAGGCCACAGAATTTAAAAAAAAACTGTTGGCAGGTAAAATGCTTTGCTTAAGTGAGAAGAACTGTGTTATCGGGACATGTTTATTCACAGGTATTGTCCAGACGTTCAAAGGACTTGCGGTCGCCGTGGGCATACTGCTCGGGGGGCAGCTACTGGGGCTCTACATAGATGTCGACAAAGCCGACGCAATACCGTAAGTCAGATATGCCGTTGGTACCTCCATGAAATATGAAGGTAAAGTTTTAGGTGTTCCTGTGTCTGTGTGTGTCTGTGTGTGTGTTTGTGTTTTCCGGGTATTTGTGGTAGGCATAACTTAATAACCTCTGAAGTAGTAATTATCAAAGTTTGATGATTACTACTTTATGTTATATTCTTGCGAATGCATTATTCATTCAGTTTAAGTTATCCTTTTGTATCCTGATGTGTTATGTTTTTGTAAGGGCGCCTTTGGACATCAGAAACTTAGTTAACTGAAGGGACCTTCTTAAAGATTCATTGATAGATGAATAAAAAGATCGTGAATGCAGTTCTCAGGGTGCCAAAGAATTCATACGAATTTTACGGAATTCATACGAGTTTTACGGAATACATACGATCCATTACGAGAAACATACGAACTTTACGGAAGACATACGATCCATTGCTAAGAAACATACGTATTTTACTGAATACATACGATCCTTACTATTTGTTGGGTCACATGACATGACCGCCAAATTCAAGATGGCGGACTCGGGATAACCAGTTCTTCGTACGATAATTTGGCTTCAAGAGCTTAATGACGTATCCGATCCGGATAAACTCTAAAAATCTCAAGCTGCACTAAATTAAGACTGATGTAGGCTTAGACAAAGTAGGAGAACCAGACAAAGCTAGATTCGGTGCTAGCGCGATGGCAAACAAATTAGTAAGGATCGTATGTATTCCGCGTAATGGGTCGTATGCATTCCGTAAAACTAGTATGTTTCTGCGTAATGGATCGTTTGTATTCCGTAAAATTCGAATGTTTCTAGTAATGGATCGCATGTATTCCGTAAAACTCGTATGAATTCCGTAAAACTCGTATGAATTCTTTGGTACCCCTGGTTCTTATTTGGTGTCCTTTTCCCTCCCGTAGGCCCATAGGCGGAGTAACAGACCCTCGATGGCTGGGAGCCTGGTGGCTTGGCTTCTTCCTTTTCGGCGCAGTTCTCTTACTGATCAGTGTCTTTCATGGCGGATTTACTCGGGACTTCTTCAGTAAGATGTATTAGCTTTCTTTTAGTCTTAAGACGTTTTCAAATAAAACTGAACATCTAGTAGGGCTATAAGGGTGTTTGTTTTTATGCAGAAATAAACTGAGTCATTTTTATGATCAAAATGCCAGAATTTCAAGGTTCATGGATACGTATCATTGTATCTAGCGAGTCTCACTAGAAATTCGTCCTTTTTCCTCCATTTTAGAAGGCACAAGCCAGCAAGTTCCGAGCACCACGAACACAAGGTCATCCCGAACAAGAAGACTTCTTACCGCCATCCGAGATCTTGCGAGGGAATATTTTACACTAGGACGCAACGTGTGCCTTATGTTCACAATCGTCGCTTTCCTGTTTAATGGAATGGTGTTTGCAGGTGTGATCACATACAGCCTGAAGTATTTGCAAGTTCAGTTCAGCATTCCACCCGGAAGGGCATCCTTTTTATTAGGTAACAACCTTGTGTACTTAAATAGCTTTCGAAAAGGGAATTAGAATAAATGCTTGCAGATTTTTGTTACGTCACTTATGCTAGGGTCACATTTCCTAACCGGGACCCGGCCGGACTGTTTGCGGGAACGAAAAAAAAATTAAAGTGTATGTCAATAAATTTGCACAAGCTATGCTCTTAAATAATTTTGGCTATGTCTTGTGTTTTTGATGTCTTTTATATCATACTTTTCGTTCCCAAAGACTTTCCGGCCGGGCCCCGGATTTGAAATGTGACCCTAGCATTACCAGAGGTGTCTTATTACTTCTTCGAGTTTTACGGAATGTTTACGAATATGACAGACTTCATGCAATCCATTACTAAGAAATACACGAATTTTACACGAATTATCATTTGATTCATACGTGTTTTCCATAATACATGTCCTTACTAATTTGTTTGGCCAGCGCCTGGCTAACACCTATTCTCAATAGTGAGAGAAATTCACCCCTAGAAGTTATGGTATCTTCCAACTCCCAGTGTTCTTTTCTGTCTATCAGGCGCGACCATTGTTCCCGGAGGGGTGCTCGGCAGTTTCCTGTCCGGATTCCTGATGAAAAAGTTCCGAGTCGGAGTGAAAGGAGCACTAAAGATGGCGTCCGTCACCCAGTGCATAATCGTACTCTTCACCACTAATAGCCTAATTCGCTGTCCTAACGTGGACTTTGCAGGAGTGACGGTACCATACCATGATAGGTACGCTCTTTACAAGGATTCAAATCTACTCCAGTTGTAACAGTGGGGATCAACTTCCACTAACTGACCAGGCTAACTGGTCCGAACCTTTTAGCCTAGTGGTTAGTGCGTTGGGTTTCCAAGCCGTGCGGATTGCGATTGGCGTACTCGCCCATTTGGTTTTTTTTAATGATAACTGCAATGAGGGGCTCAGTCACGTATGAGATCGCATCCTCACCACAGCGCCTCTAGCGGCAATGGGATGTAGAACCAATACCAATCTGCATTGCCAAGGTATGCCACGGTCACATTTCCAATCCGGGGCCCGGCCGGGCAGTCTTTGGGAGCGACAAGTATGATATAAAAGACAACAAAAACACAAAACGACAAAACATTATCGAAGAGCATAGCTTGTGCAACTTTACTGACATATTCTTTCATTTTTCGTTTTCGCAAACAGCCCGGTCGTGCCCCGGTTAGGAAATGTGACCCTAGCAGTAGAAGGGACTAACGAAACGTGGAAAACTAAGGTGTTCGAGCAAAACTTTGTTGATAATTATATTTTCGTCTCCAGGTTTGCTCCCCCGGCTCCCCCTGTGACTGCAGGAATCGCCCTTTTGTCGGACTGCAACAGCAACTGTAGCTGCACCACCTACTATAACCCCGTCTGTGGTAGAAACGGCCTCACGTTCTTCTCTCCCTGTCACGCGGGATGTGCGGAACACGACTTCCAGAAACAGGTATGCTACATGTTCAAGAAAAAAAGAGAGTTCGGAGGTCTCATACTTTTTTTAGGCCTGTGCAGACCCTAGTTTGACATGTTTGAAGTGGTCCTTTCCTAAAGCCCCCCCCCCCCTCTCACTGGACCCGCGACACGATGGCGGCGTCGCTGCGTCCTAGACTGGATGTGTGTGACTTTATAACGGGAATATCATTCAAAACGTACAAGTATGACTTAAAAGACAAGAAAACGCACAAAGCTTGAAAAATTCGTTTTTTGTCGATGAAATCCGTTGAGTTGCCTTGTCAATTCGATCGATCGCAGCGACGCCGCCAGCGTACCGCGGGTCCAGTGAGAGGAGGGCTTAAGCTAACTTCGTTGTTACTATACGGCGGCATTACTTGAAATTCGAGGTGTCGTCGGTGTGTTGGCTGTCGTTTTGACCTGCAATACTCACGGATGAGATTATGACATCCAAACACAGGTATGCTATTAAAAAAAAGAGACTTCGGAGACCTCATACCTCAGGGAAAAATCTCGATTTTTTTTCTCATTAGGTTAAAGGTAAAATTTTTGAACTTTTCTGTCCTCTGAACTTTTCGGCTGAACTGAGGGCCCGATTGCTCAGAACATAAACAAGTCATTTTTGGGAAGTGTGACGAGAGCAACGGGTAAAAAAAGGCTGTTAGTTGGTAGCGTCCCCCGTCCCGGGTCCTCACTTATTCTAAAGAAGACCAGAAGACTGGTCGAAAATTTGTCAAGGAGTCGAATCCTTTACTACAAAAACAGATCAACTTTTTGATGTGTATATGATGTGTATACAATGTGTATATGAACTTTCATGCTTATATTTGAATCAGATCTTTTGTGGCTTGTCGACGCTTTCACAGACATACAGCACATGCTACTGCGTTGGCCCGGACCGGAACACAACGACGTTTAGTAACAGCACAGAACCAGACGTTGTACCCGGATACTGCGAGAAAGACTGTGGTCTCCTCCTGCCATTGCTGGCCATGGTATTCATCTGGGCATCAGGTCTTTCTGGAGTGGTTCCATTGTTGATATTCGTCCTTCTAAGGTTAGAAACATGTTGGTTTCGAAGCGCAGTGTTAAGCGAAGGTCCCTATTGGAAAAGGGGTCCCGCCCGCGGTGTAGTTAACGGGCTGGTTTTTTTTTACACTTTCGGACGTGACCCCAATGCGGTCCCGTGGGACACCCTGCGGCTGCCGGGCTATAGTCGGGACCGGCCGGGACCCCGAATTATTTAAACCCGGCCTTGAATCAACGCTAGACGCCGTGAGGTACCCCTCCCCGTTACCCGACAGTCCTTCGGGGCCCGGCCGGGACACCCCTGACGGGTATTTGGGACCTAAGCATTAAACTGGAATTGTACATTGCTTTACACTTCTCTGTGTCCACTTCCGCTAAAACGAATGTTGTTCCTGTTGGGCCATGTTCGGCTATGTAAAACCGGGGCTTCAGGGGGTTTAATCTTCTACAGTAAACAATAAAAGCATGTTTGTTGTGTTTTTCTAACTACCTTGTGGATATTTTTTTCATATCCTCCCTATAAGATCCGTTGAGGAGAGGCAGAGATCCATGGCAGTTGGTATATCCAGCGTGGTCGGACGACTTCTGGGTAGGTACTTTCCTCTATCTTTTAACACGTCACATGTTTTAGAAACAAACTAGATATTTGCTAAGCTCAGAAGAGAACCAATCGTTCTCTATCTGCATATCTATGTTCTTATCTGGGAGTGGTTTTGTGCGTGTTTTCCAACGTAATATTCTGTTTAAATGTATTAACTTCAACACTGGCATTCTCATATTTCTTGAAATAGATCTTTTAAGAACATTATTAGATCTTTTAAAAACATTTTAATCGTCGACTTCATCCGTGTACCCATCTGCATGTGCATGTGTGGATTGATGGTTCTTTTCCCTGGCCCGATAATTTTCGGCTCGCTGGATGGTTAACCTTCATCAACGTAAATGGTGTCGTTCACGAGTCCTAGTGCGCATGCACACTGACATTTTTCAAGGGCCATATGTTAAAGGTAAGGGGCCCCTGAGACATAAACAAAACAAGTATGAACATTGTTATTCAAATTAAGACAAAGGTAGAGAATCGAGAGCTGTTTGCAAGTTTGGGGCCTTCACCTTTGACCTGGCACATGCGTACTTAGAATCGTGATCGACCTTATAAACTGATGCTTCTTAGTCACTGAAAATACTATTTTCACACAACTGTTTGCGACCAGTTAAGGGGGAGCCATTGAACCAAAGAGGCGATTAGAACAGTCCTTATACTCGGCTATCTACACAACCAAGTGATTTATATATTATTCAACCGACGTCTCGGTGACAAACTGTCATCAAGTCAATTCTGGCTGGTTCACATTCTACTCTGATGTTTCTTTTCTCGGCCTTAGGGGCGATCCCGGGCCCGATCCTTTTCGGCGCGCTGGTGGACCGGAGCTGCCTGCTTTGGGGCCAGACGTGTGGATCCGGAGACCGCGGCGCCTGCCTGCTGTACGACAGCGTCAACATGAGTAACTACCTGTTCGCCGCCAGCTTCACGTGCAACTTCCTGGGCCTGGCGTCTCTGTTGATCGCCCTGTATGCCTGGAAGAAGAGGCGTAGCGAAGAGACAACTGTGAGAGTAGACCCCAGACCGCTACGCTTAAGTATTGTCATGGATATAAAAGAACTAGATTCTATTTCTGATTGATTTTTAGAAACGGGGTACACTATGATTACGGACTGACATTCTCATAATGGGAATTCTTAATTCCTTCATTCGTTGATTTGGAAAGGAAATCTCATTATATCATGATTTAACATCATGATACAGAATACAAATAAGTAAAGGGAAAACTCTTTCATTCCATAAAACAAACTGTTTGTCAAGATTCTGTCTGAGGTTCCCAGAATTCTGTCTGAGGTTCCCAGAGTTCTGTCTGAGGTTCCCAGAATTCTGCAGAAATCTCTAGAATACTCCTGAATTCAGGTAAGGAGAAATCTACAGAACTGGCCATTTCCCTGGAAATGTCTTAATTTTTTCACTTGTAGACGTTGATTCATTTGCCCAATCCACTTTGAAAAAAAAAAATTAAACATTTTTCGAAATTCGGAATTTAGCCTGTCTGTCTAGATCTGGAATTACAGTGTCGTCTGTTTAGAATGAATTATAAACTCAATAAACTCAACTCAACTCAATTACAAAAATATACCACTGCGATTCGAAGGCATTCTTGGTCCAGTCGTAGATCTGTTGTACAAAATCGAGCCGTCTCTTGACGAATGAAAGGATTGTCTGAGATCCTTGCCGGCGGCCGGTCCCATCTCTGCCCTGTTGTTGTTCCTACTCTCCAAGCAGAGGTTGGTGGGGAAGATTGTGACCGTTTTATCATTTGCCCCGTTATTTGTCCGCTCTCCCCAAGATTGGACAAAAAAACGGGGCATATGATGAAACGGTCACAATCTTCCCCATAAACCTCTGCTTGGAGAGTAGTTAATTCCACGAAAAAGGAACCGACAAAGGTGACAGAACCTGAAAAATAAAATGTGAATCATTTGTATATTGATTAGATAAGAAATTCTTAATCGTTGATAAGGAAACAAATGTTCAACTGGTCATTTGGGACGATAAACGTACTAAGGTTTAGTGATGGTCTCAGATTGATGTCTCAGAAGTTTTCTTAAAACTAGACATATTAATACTGCAATAAAGTTGTATATCATATCACTGTCATACCCTTATCTATTTACTTCGATCAATTTACTTTAAAAACGTACCCTTACAAAGGAAATCGCTAAAACACAAAACTATACACACTTCCCAAAATTTAACAGATATCATCACAATCCACACAACAGCTTCAAACTGTGCAAGGAATTCGAAAGGCGACCGATTTGGTGCGACCCCTTGCGATTTATTTATACAATGCAGTTGCATATGGCAAACATTTGTATAGAAATATATGTATATAAAGTTCAGAGTCAACAGCCCTAGCCGCAAGGCCACCGTACCACCTTTTAATTTGGGAAACGGTTGCAAACCAAACTCCCATTCTTTAAAGTTTAGTGATACCTGATGCCAGCAAAGCATCGGGAACTCCAGTGATCGAGTAACTGCGGTACTTCTAGATTCTGAGTCAACAACCCTAACCATAAGGCTACAGTGCCATATGTCGGTCTTCAACCTAACTCGAGCTCCCATTCTTAAAAGTTGATACTTGATGCCAGCCTTGATAGAAGGTGAAGGATACGGAATTTGACAAACATGGCGGCCCCCTGGTGCTGTCTGGTGACCTTATGGAGGCCAGGTCACTCATGATCAAGACAAGGCCTGATCCCCTCTCGTGGCCAATTTGCGCACGAGGCATGGTGATCTACTTATGTTTTCGTGTGCACTGTCGAGTTCGATTTGCCTTTTAAGTGTTTTAGCCGAGTTCTGGAGCGATGCGGGTCAAGTTGTGACGTTAGCGGAGGCACTGATTTGGTCTTGACGCGTGACTTAGTTAGGGGAATCTACCATGTCATACACTTTAATTTTGATCAATCCTATCTCCGTTATCACTTTATCGATTGTATAGTATTATGTATCATTGGAAAGCTTGTTTAGCATGATATCAAATCTGTTACGGTCCCATTTCGAATCCGGGGCCCGGTCGGCCCGGGCTGTTTGCGAAAACGAAAAATAAAAAAATGCATATGAAGAAAATACACAATAATGTGGTAAGGAGTAGTTTTTTTTACGTTTTGTGCCTTTTCTTGTCTTTTATATCGTATGTATCGTTCCCACAAACTGCCCGACCGGGTCCCGCTTTGGAAATGGGATCTTTGCATTACTCTTGCCGTCTGAGTAGCCGGTCTAAACAGCAGTCTTGTCAGTTCCCGCTAGGCGGCGTCTTACCCTAGCCTCCTTCCGCGCCTGCGTCGCGCATCAGTACCCCTGCTTTTCCCTGGAGGTATACGTACCAGTAAATGGACTTTTCAATGTAACACATTGTTAGGCCATGCAAAAGCAATCGCTTCAAAACACATTTACATACATTTCAAATCACAAATCGCAAAGCATACACACATACACACATAAAGGCGAAGGTAATTAAATAGATTCAAACGCAAAAGCGTAGCCTTTTTTGCTAAGGTAAGGAAAGAGATGTGCAAACATCAGATGTCCTGGAACTTTGGCATCCCACCCAAAAAAGTGACGTGCGTTCATCCTCCCGCCTTTGACGTCACCATAACCTTCACCTTAGCCAACGAGAATCGACGAGACAACCATATGGACTTCATTTCTCGGCCGGTCTGGCTATCGCAACTCTCCTCCCACGGCGTTTAGTCTATTCCTGGCCAGGATTTAGCTCGAAAGGAAGCGTTCTCCCTGCTAACTGTGCAGAATCTGATAGCGTCAACTTGGCGGACGTACACGGCGGGTTAGGTGAGTGAAAATCAATGATTCAGAGGCGTTTGAGCCGTTTGCTTTTGTACGAAATGTTCTGCATAAGCTCTAAGTCCGTGACTACGCCTGCCTCTGCTAAATCGTTCGCGGTGAGTTCCAAAACTTTAACGAGTGTACCATTTGGAAAGCTGTGATGTATCACTGCTTGGCATGCCTCCCCCAGAAAGGTTATGTTTCTACAAGCTATGATGGGGTTGGTAGCTGTACAATATTGGTATGGAATGGGTCTGCAACGGCCGAGTGGGTAGAGTGTTCGCCTTGCATACGGTTGGTCGTGAGTTCGATCCCCGGCCGGGTCATACCAAAGACTCTAAAAATGGTACATACTGCTTTCTCTGCTTAGCACTCAGCCGTTTGGGAGAGAGTATGGTAGTTAAACACACAACACTACTAGTGGACTAGCCCCCTGCTGTAGTCACTTGCACAAAGCTGTGTGGCCCAGGGGTTCCGAAATGGAGATGGGCGCCTCCTTACATGCCTTATGCACCGTCTGGTGCGGGGAGGACTTTTACTTTAGCTTTAACTTCAATTGGTCTAGGTACTTCTAAGGACTATGTGGAATAGGGGACTTAAGGTTCGCGCAATTTAGAAAGACGAAATACGCAGCGTTAAATTACATAAATATTACGCCGTGCGAGATATCCACAGGGGACTTTTTATTCTATCCCTGGACACAAACTTATTTCGAAACAGGCATGACTCTCGCTATAGGGTATGAATCAGAATTCAGTGATTCTTTATGAATTAAGAAATGCTTTGGATAATACACAAAGTAGACGACATTGGGTAATACATGAAATGTATATCCGTGAATAATTTTATCAGGTTGGTGAATGACTGAATAGCAAGCTTCTTTTATTCACAATAAAGTATTTTACAAGAGCCGACGTTTCGAAGACTGTCTGTCATCTTCATCAGGGCAATACTGACTAGTCACATCATCTCCCCATTTTTGCTTAATAGTACCTATTTATGTAACAATACTTTACATTTGGAACCGCATCATCTCACCATTGTTGCTTAACAGTATCTTTTAATGTAACAAAACTTTACGTTTAAGACTGGATTGTTAGCAGTAACACCAAGCTTCAGTGCACTGTGAACTAGTCAGTATTGCCCTGCTGAAGATGACAGACAGTCGTCGAAACGTCGACTCTTGTTAAATACTTAGTTGTGAATAAAAGAACCTTGCTATTCATGAAATATATACTAGCACAGCGTTGCAACCAAAGCTATACAAGCAGCAGCTCGCTGTTACTTTAACGGTTAGCTTGCGAGTTTTCTACAACTTAACGATATCTTACCTCCCATACGCCTATCAAGAAATATTACTTTATAGCCCCAAAAGTTACCAATTATCTATAAATTTGAAACCTATCTAACTACCGATCCTAATGACCGAAGATTCGGAGGTTTTTATCACACCCTTGTTTAATTGCACGATAAACATTAATTTCCCTAATGCTTCGTCAAATCTTAACAAGCGTAAAATCACTGCAGGAAAAGTGTTCTCTCGTAATGATAAATTGTACATCCCAGCACGCATTGAGATGTATGCAATCGTTCAAGTTTCTAATTCTGTTAACTTCACGGAAGGGAAACATATTGTTTTTGCTCACTTTCTTCTCCAAGCAACTAATGTCAATGACCTGGACCAGACGGCTGTCACCATGGTTACTGGTAAAGTAGCAGTCTCCCTGTGGTGTTCGATTACATTATGTAGCAAGTGGCAGGACAGAGCTGGAGGGGCTGGTCACCATATATATCTGAATGTGTTTGAGTAAGAATAAACGGTAGTTTGTCAAGCTAGACCATGTGAAGGTAAACATCGTGTATTTGCTTGTAACTGTTGCCTTCTAGTTCTTGTATATATACTTGGGGTGAATAACCGGTCGTTCCTTTCTGGTCGTGAATAGAATCTTGACATTTAGATTGCCTTGATGCGATTGAGCGATTGAGAGTACTTTTCCATGTATGCATTTCTTGGTGTTGACCTTGAGAAAGCGTACAATTTGGACAAGACCACAAGGAAATGCGTTCTCGAATGTTTCTGAAAATCGATGTCCAATTTCAATTTTTTTTTCGTAATTTTTTCCATATCCTCACACATATATAACGTTGGGTAACCTAAATTCGGGATTTTTCCGATAATGGTTGACTGAAATCAATCTAGCAGAACAATAAACCATCCTTTTTTTCTATTATTCTGTCAGTATCATGTATTATCTTTGCACTAATCATATATATGGTAGATTTTGTCTCTAGTCGTGCTGACACCATAATATTTCAACTTGAAACTACCGTCCGCCGCACGCACAATTATGGTGCTGTCGGACAGGGGGGCACATTAATTCGGGAGAGAAGATTCGTCTTGAATATCTTACCGCTAATCACATTTTATACAGCAGCTATTCGTTCTATCCTTGGCTTGAGGAGAGTGCTATGGATATAGACGTGTCCAAGTAAAAAAAATACACGAAAAAACGGCCGTACCGCACACATCAGGCCAGTTCGGGAACAACCCGTGTGTTGAGTCGGTAGAACTTCACTCAAAGTCGGCCCATCGTCATCATCGGGCAACGTGTAAGTCGTTACATTATTCATGGGAAGTTAGCTGGATGCCGTAGCAATGGTAATACTACTATGTCCATGTGTTCCTTGTTGTGTTAGGAGCAAACTTTGAGGAAAATATCTTCCTCAGTCCACTATCACACGCAGCATTTAGACAAAAAAGTGTTCCTCACAAACCTTTGTCGTCTGCTTGACAACAGGATTCTGGTTAACAATATGGCGGCGGGAAAATACACGTGCCGTAGGTTGTAGCAACAAAGAGGAGTTTTGATGATTGATCACACTTAGAATCCAGTTGCAGGTTAGCAAAAGAGATTGTAATAAGTTGTCTTATAAATAATTGTGTTTAGCAGGCAGGAGATGTGACATTTGTCTTATAAACCAGCGAACAACCGTGCTGGGTGATTCTCCCACGAAGCCCCCAGACTCTGTCAATAAGGGACGGAGAGTTTTTGACGTCGCCAACTTCTAATGCATGGTTATCGAAGCTTTTCAGCCAGTGTTCTGAATACGTTAGTCTATCTGCTTTGCATTGCTGGCGTTATAACTGATTTTGCATCTAGCACATATCCCTAAATACCCCGTTTTCGAAAAATCCCGACTTTAAGTACCCCACGAATTTAGGTTACCCAACGTTACATGTGAAGAAAATAAAACCAAGGCATTGAAAGACAGAAGCTTTCGCCTATATGAATGTATAAGTAGTACAATGAGATTTGGGCATATGGCTGTGATTTCAACCATCTTTTGGGTTATCATTTTCACAAGGCCCGTTGCTTAATGTCGTTCATTTTTTTGGTTTAAAATAATCTTGACCTTGAGGTTGCATTGATGCGATTGAGAGTACTTTTCCATGTATGCATTTCTTGGTGTTGACCTTGAGAGAGCGTACACTGTGGGCGTGACCGCAAGGAAACGCTTTCTCGAATGTTTCTGAAAAGCGATGTCCAATTTAAATATTTTTTCCATATCCTCACACATATATATACATGTGAAGAAAATAGAACCCATATGCCTTGAATGACAAAAGCTTTCGCCTATATGAGTGTATAAGTAGTACAATAAGACCTTATCATATGGCTGTGAAACCATCGTTTTGGTTATCATTTGACCCGGGTAGTCGCTTAATACTTCTAAACTAAGTTGATTAGCGATCACATTCATGGTACGACTTGATGGGGAGACTATGGCAGAAGCAAAACGCCCCCTTGCAGTTCCAAAGAAAATTGCTAGATGGCCCAAAGAGATATCAATTCTTTCCGAGCACAGGCAGCTATATACCACTCACAAATCTTGACCATAGCATGTATAGAACACGAGATATGAAAACTGGAAGTTCTGCTGCAGTAGCAGGAAAAGCCGCATGGGGGTCAAAGATCTAATCATTTCCATTATAGAACAGTCAGCATCAGTTTTATTTTTGTTTGTTTGTTTGTTTGTTTGCTCATTTGTTTTTTGTCTCTTCCTTGTTTGTTGCGGGTTTTTATTCAACTCACAAATATGTTTATAGATACGAATAAACATTTTACTGTTGCTCATTCCATGTCAGTATGCGTTACACGCAGCAGTGTTGGCTGTTCGCCGCAAAGACTTGGGATGGTGGGATTCGCAGAGACTCAAGGACAGATATACTTGGCCCGCCTCCAAGAACGCACCGTTTAGAACATAACAAATGTCACGATCGGGGTCCATGTCTGGTCGGATGGGTTCGGAGTTGGCCCCTGATGACGTCTGTTTTTGGTCCCGAGCTCTCAAGAGTATTTGGTTCTTTTCTCCTATCTCCGCAGTTTGCAGGGTTCAGGGCGAGCATCCAAATTTTGATTTAAACCTACCTCCGTTTTCCTCCTCTTATTTCTTTCCTTCAAACCTTTGTAGTGCCTGAGTGGCACATAGGGCAGCAAGTTTCCTTGCTGTTTCAGTAGCAGGGTATATTTGTACAGGGAGGGGTTGGAAGCCCCTCCGCTTTAACATTCTGGTGGCCCCTCCTCGAACACCGGACCCCCGTTTCATGTCTCTTTTGAAAGACGGTAGATCAACGATTTTCGTAGATAAAGAAGTATTCATATTTTACGTTTGCCTGTTTCGTTGTCTTGTAGATCATACTTTTACGTCTTGCATGATATTCAAATCCTGAAAACAAGGGTTACACAAATACAGTTTTGGTCGCCGCACGGTCGCTCAATGATCATCGCCCCCTCTTACTGGACCCGCGACGCGCTGGCGGCCTCGCTGCGACCGAGTGATTTGACAGCGCGCTCAATGGATTTCATCCATAGAAAACGAATATTTTTATGCTTTGTGTGCTTTTTGTCTTTCTAGTAATACTGATACGTTTTGAGTGATACTCATTTGAAAGACAAGGGTAATACAAATCCAGTTGAGGACGCAGCAAGGTCGCCAACATGTCGCTGGTCCAGTGAGAGAGGGACTGGAAATGGGGGCGTTGTTTCGACAAATCAATTTTTGGAAAGACCACACAGCTACACCACAAAAACAATGGCAGATAGGAGCAAAAGACTGAACTGATCCTTAGTGAACGACAGACGCCACCACTGTGTTGGACTGTCGGGGCTAGTAGGGGAGTCCCGTCTTTCATCTACTAGCTCTGCCTTAAGGAGAAACAGGTTTCCTCTCAGCTTTAAAGAAAATAGAACTTTCAACCAGAGGTCGTCAAAAAAACTGCTACCTCCTAAGAACGGCACGCTTAAAGCCAAAATAAACACACTAGAACCGGCATGTGTATAACAAAGTCACTCTGGTTCCCGTTAGGATATGTGTAAGTCATGATGGGGAGCAACTTTGCTCGCTTTTGGCCAGGCAGCCAGATTTCTTATCTTTTTTTAAACTTTATTTGCTTATTCAGTTTGCTCCAAAAACAAACGACTCTCTTGAAGAGACCGCATTTAGTGACAGATTTACATGGGTAGTATATATAGGACAGAATAGGATAGGAGGGCCAAGACAAGCAAATCAAAATCAAATCACTAACTCATTTCAGTCATTGTGCACGTGACTTTACCACACAGGTGTCATCTTTATGGGAAGTTTGAGGCCAACGGGTTGAAGTCAAGATACGATGTACTGTACCGAGTGAATGTTCACCTCCGGTGTCCGCCTCAAAGTTTATTGAAGCAGCCGGGTCGGACTGTCTTGGCATACTGCCACGATTTGTTTTCAACCCGGTATTAAACTTACAAGCTTGTGTCAGAGATGTATGTGTGTCTAATGCTAAACGTGTGGATAGGATTATCTAAGATAAATCGGAATCAAACAGGTAGCCGTTTACTATACACCCACACGCAATCACAGTTGAGCTGAGTTCCCTGCTACTTGAGACCAAAGTCCTCAAAAGACCCCCACTGGTGTCTGTAACCCTAGGCTGTTTGCCTTGTCGTATTGGTTACGGCTACAAGGTTCGGTGCTGTCAACATAGGCTCAATGTCTCGTATATCCGAAGTTCACGGTGTCAAGCCAGATTCTTGCCCCTGCCAAATATTTGCCCCAACACTGCTTGGCGGTTTCCAGTATACGGGGGGGGGGGGGAGGTCACGCTGGAGGGGCGTGGTAAATTTTAAGAAGAGCAGATTTTAGGAAGAGGGCTAGCCCTACCTCTAGCCCTATCCGGATCCCTGACTATAACTCTAGCCCATATAAATACGACAGGAGCCTCTTCCCTTTAACGTGCTCGAAGCACCTCATTGAACACAGGACCCCAGGACCTCCAGTTGACCTGCAGGGACATTCCTACCAAATGTATATGACAAGTAACAGTTAGCTGTTTGCTGTGTTCTGTACTACAAGAAGTCAAAGTCCGGAAACGACCTTCTCCGTTCTCGTAACGTATACCAGTCCCACACAAGCACAGGAATGCACGATGTCGGCATCACTATTGAGACTTTGCAATTGATGAATAATGATACCATATTTGAGCAACAGACGTGATGAAACGATCACGACATGTACAAGATACATTTAACGTAAGACAGGTCCGTACAATTACTTTCCACGGAAGTATGCCCCAGGTTAAGGTTTAGTTACAGTGTATGTGTGTGTGCGTGTGTGTGTGTGTGTTTGTCTGTCTGTCTGTGTGTGTCTCTCTCTCTCTCTGTATGTGTGAGTGTGTGTGTGTGTGTGTGTGTTTGTGTGAGTGTGTGTGTGTGTGTGTGTATACCTGTGTGTGTGTGTGTGTATGTGTGTGTGTGTGTGTGTGTGTGTGTGTGTGTGTGTGTGTGTGTGTGTGTGTGTGTGTGTGCGCGCGTGTGTGTGTATCTGTGTGTGTGTGTGTGTGTCTGTTTGTGTTTCAGGATATTTGTTGTCAGCATAATTTAAAAACGGCCGGATAGATTGAAATGATATTTGGTTAATTGTTAGGCCTTGGCAAAGTGAAGGTCAACGTCAAGTTTGGTTTTGCAGGCGGTCATTCTTGGTACTGCAGCAGAACTTCCGGTTTTTTATCCTTTCTCCTGGAAATGTTAGGGTCTTGCTGTCGGTGAAAGATATACGAGGTGCTCTTCTAATTAATATGATATAATATAAGTCACAATTCTATTTTCAGTAAACAATAACAGGACAATATTTTCTTTCCAAGATGCGTTTTTTGGCAAACGTAATATTTGTATGTTGAAACGGTTCAAAGAGTTATGTTCACACCTTGCCATAGCTCATGGATTGTATCTATCACACACTGATTGTTATAAACTGCATTGGTATCGTAAAGCTCTCAATAATAAAAGGGAAGTGCATAAAGAAAGGCTTCCATAAAACTGAAGACTGAGCATTGTTTACTGGGCGTGCAATACATGCTGGGTTTTAATTACTTTCATCGTTTTTATTTCCTATCACTATGACAATGATAAAACTTTTATTGCACGTTCGTACCAGGGGGTTAATAAAGAATTTATTGCAAAGTTTTGCTTGAGTGAAAATGTATCAACATTTCTCGCGCGAACGGATATAACGAGGAATAATGATGGTATGAAACATGCTGTAAAAACTGTTAAGCGACCGAAATGGGCATGGTGTGACCCTTGGTTTTATGATTGGAATATGATGCAAGATGTAAAAATGCGATTTAAAAGACAACAAAAGCACACAAACCCTAAAAAATAATTCTTTGTTTATGAAATTGGTTAAGCGATCTGTCAATAATTTGGTATCTCATCAGCGGTCGCAACGCTGTCGAGGCCGCTAGTGAGAATAGTGTGTATTTGGCTGAATGTACAGAATAGTTCATCATCATATCGGGTAGCTTGCCCGGACTAAGGCTGCTCTCTCCCTCCAGGCGTCACGGTCCGCCATAAGTTGGTCTAGATCTTCAGACCTCACCCCTACATCCCCAGCAAGTTGGTCTATGTAGGTCCGTCGGGGTCGCCCGACACAGGAGTGCCCATGAGTTGGTGCCCAGAGCAGGAGTTCGCTTACAAGTTCTTTTTTGTTTCTGTAGCTATGTCCTACAGCGTAGTTAGTCTTGAAATTACTGCGCGAAACAGCGTGCTGATATAAGGTACTAAACAGCTGTCACTGTACCTAGGACAATGAAGGTTTTTTCACAGAACCAGTGTGTTACACAACCACGTCTCACCCGCTGACGTTTCAGTGTCTCGCAGACACCTTCCTCAGAGCTTCTGCCTGGAGTACTGCTTCTAGCCGCTGTAAGGTGGCGCTTTTGCTTTTTTAGGAATGTGTCTGTCTCACCTGCTGACGTTTCTGTGTCTCACAGACATCTTCCTCAGAGCTTCTTACTGGAGTACTGCTTCTCGCCGCTAGAAGGTGGCGCTTTTGCTTTTTTAGGAATGTGTCTGCCTCACCTGCTGACGTTTCAGTGTCTCACAGACATCTTCCCCAGAGCTTTTGACTGGAGTGCTGCTTCTAGCCGCTGTAAGGTGGCGCTTTTGCTTTTTTAGGAATGTGTCTGTCTCACCTGCTGACGTTTCTGTGTCTCACAGACATCTTCCTCATAGCTTCTTACTGGAGTACTGCTTCTCGCCGCTAGAAGGTGGCGCTTTTGCTTTTTTAGGAATGTGTCTGCCTCACCTGCTGACGTTTCAGTGTCTCACAGACATCTTCCTCAGAGCTTCTTACTGGAGTACTGCTTCTCGCCGCTAGAAGGTGGCGCTTTTGCTTTTTTAGGAATGTGTCTGCCTCACCTGCTGACGTTTCAGTGTCTCACAGACACCTTCCCCAGAGCTTTTGACTGGAGTGCTGCTTCTAGCCGCTGTAAGGTGGCGCTTTTGCTTTTTTAGGAATGTGTCCGTCTCACCTGCTGACGTTTCAGTGTCTCTCAGATACCTTCCTCAGAGCTTCTGCCTGGAGTACTGCTTCTAGCCGTTGTAAGGTGGCGCTTTTGCTTTTTTAGGAATGTGTCTGTCTCACCTGCTGACGTTTCTGTGTCTCACAGACATCTTCCTCATAGCTTCTTACTGGAGTACTGCTTCTCGCCGCTAGAAGGTGGCGCTTTTGCTTTTTTAGGAATGTGTCTGCCTCACCTGCTGACGTTTCTGTGTCGGCTCACAGTAATCTTTCTCAGGCTTCTGCCTGGAGTACTGGTTCTCAACGCTATATGGTGACGATTTTGGTTTTTAGAAAGGTGTCTGAGAGACACCGAAAAGTCAGCAGGTGAGACATTACTGGTTGTGCAGAAAGAAAACTCCCATGTTCAATTTTCTACCGACCCGATGAAATAATTTTCAGATGTCACTGTAGCTGTTGTTCACGCGGTACGTGTTGTGTATGACAAGCAAATCTTTCATCCGTTATATTGTCAAGGACCTCTAAAGTAGTATTTTTCCCTGCCAACAAAAACACGTGTCCCGTTGAGATGTCCTTTGGTGGACGGACACGCTTTATTTAGATCTCCGGGTTGGGAACAGGTAGAAATAACAAATCCTTTGTCAGTACGAAGTTCACTAACCTGAGCTGTTACGCCTCTGTATAATGTATGTAACAGCTTTTCGAAACAACTAAAGAAATATTCCCGAGCTTTCAACATCTAGAAGACCTAAAAATATACATTTCACAAAACCCACCAATCATTAAAAACGTGGGACTTTTCATCAGCCACTGCCTCCAAAGAAGAAGTCAAACCCACAGTAATAGGAATTGGGGAAGGAGGCACTCAAGCTAACCGACGTCTTTCGCACCGCAATCGTCCTTCACTAAGACAGCTGGAGCCGCATGGTTCACGTTTGGAACGCTTTATTCAGCCTTTTGCACAAATCGATTTCGCCGATGTGGCTTCTTCAGTGGTTAAGGCAAACCCCCAGTAAAGTATGTAGAAAATTAGTTCCATGTATAGAATAGACACTTGTAACATTTTTTACTGTTTGCACCCTTGCACTTAGCCTACGGGCATAAATTTGCAAGTAACGTACTGTAACACGCTACTTCCACTAGCGGCTACGACCGCTGAGCAACTCAATTTTGTAGATAAGGAACAGACTTGACGCTTTGTATGTTTTGTTTGCTTTTAAATCATACTTCTACACCTTGCACCATACCCTATTTACAACATCAAGGTTTACACAACTCACAAGTACAATCTCAACGATCGGTCTAGGGGAAATGGGCCCTAACAGAATTTGTTTTTAGATATCTCTTACTAGTAAATTAATGGGATAAGGGGGTGCTATCCCATCAATTTACTAGTAAAAGGTTTTAAAAATTGTCTTATAGTGAAATAATGTGATACGTTTGTGACAGATGTTATCACGTGTAAAAGTAGTTATCAGGGTTTTCGATTGAAATATTTTTTTTGGAATTAAAAAATGGGAATAATAGCTTGAGCTCCCTAACATTTTGAAAATTTCGGCATCTGCTTTTAACTTTCAGATTTCATCTTTTCTGTGTTTATCTTTGAAGAATTCGAACCAAAAATCACGACATAACAGCGTTATCGCGCCTGCGCATTAGCGCTTTTTTTACAGACGACAGTTGGTGACATTTCTTTCCCAAAATCCTTTATATATTTATCGATTCCGTGAGGAGGATTTGCCTGTCACGATAATTTACACTAAACACCCCCACGTTCTGTGAAACTTACAGGTGTCGTGTAGTCATTGTGCCCAGAATAGATCGGCGCCTCAGGGCATAACATGTAATAAGAACTACCAGTTCGGCTCTGCAGATGCCAGGCACACAGACAGAGCTCCGCTGAACAGTCGGCTTAGACGCGACGGAGGTGGTCTGTTCTTCGATCGAGCAAGAGGGGGTCTTCGTGAAGAGGTAGGTGAGGGCATATTTGTTGTGTGTTCATACGGCTTCCATCGCCGCAATGTCTTATGTCCCGGCAACACATAGCCGGGCATGGCCTCCCGACCTTCGCCCAACGTTAACAGTGGTTGGGAGTGCACGTGGTTTGGGAGCTTGGTCGGCTGTGGTCGGCTGGCGGTCGGAGCGGTTAGCTGGTGTTCGGTTGCGCCAGCCGAATGTTTTGAAATATTTGAAACATTCCTCTCTGGACGGGTGGCCTGGGATTGCTTGGCTGGTGGTGTGATGGTGGTTGGGAGTAAGACAGTAGTGACCAGGGTGTGTTTGAGAGTTAAATTTCGACTCTTAATCTAAAACTGGCGGCCAGACTGCTCCCGACCTACCGCCAACCTTTGTTGACTGGTGGTCTGGAGCCATGGTGTGTAACCGAAGCTTTATACATAGTTTACGTACCATCTGACCTTCTTATTTCAAGGTATTGAAAGCATGGTGATGAAAAGTTATTTCACCATTCTTATCAATATTCAGTGTTCTGCCGTACCTGGCAAACAATCTGGACGAAGTCCGTACATTGAACTTTACTTTTAGAATGAAAAGACAAAGTAAAGTGGTAACAGTATGTTATGTTTACAGACTAACGCCATGTTATATTGGTGATGATTCTTTATTTGTTTTTAAATGTACTCTGGAGGTGTTGGCCTTGTAAAGGATGCATCGATCCTGTTGGCAACACCTCTCAAATTTCATTCTGTGAAGTTTGATGAATAGATAAATAAATAAAACAGAGCCATGCATATTACTACAAGTTCCTCAAGTATTGAGGAACTTGTAAACAAGAGGGATATGTAAAGCCTTCCTATGATAGTTGTTTGATTCAAATTGTTCGATTCTAGCCTGGTAGGTTGTCAGCGGCTAAATATTATCGGTACGCGGAGAGTATGGGGGCCGACAGCTAGATATTGGATGAACCTCAGGCTATGACGAAGTCTGATCTTTACTTCAACACACAGCAAATATTGCTCACCTCAAATTTGTGTTGAACTTTGTCATGGAGTTCAACAACACAGATGAGCTTTCATGCGAACCTCGGGCTAGTTTCACTTTATGCACGCTGGGAAAACTATGAAGTATTACTCTCTCTACGTCCACAGTACACGTTTTCAAAATGTCTACTCGCACGAAATTTATCACACTAGCTGTGTTTGTTGTGATTGGGATTACTCTTACTGCCATGCAGCCAGGCCTGTACGATTATCATCGAGTGTCGCAAATTTGAAAATGACAGGCTTTGACCATCGTATACACATGGCGTGTCTGTGTTCTTGTCGGTAAGTGTGATGGGTTCTTAATTGTGCTCCTTGTATGGCTTCTCTTGAAGATCTTCCAACGTCTTTTTATGTCCATCTAAAGCCCCCCTCTAACTGGACCCGCGGCACGCTGGCAGCATCGCTGCGGCCGATTGACTTGACAAAGCACTCAAAGGCCCTCAAAGAATTTCATCGACAAAAGACGAATCTTTTTAAGCTTTGTGTGTTTTGTTGTCTTTTTAGTCATACGTTTTGAATGATATCCCCATTATAAAGTCAAGGGTAACACAAATCCAGTTTAGGACGCAGCGACGACGCCAGCGTGCCACGGGTCCAGTGAGAGGGGGGCTTAATGGTCTGAACATCGGCGGCTACGTTGGGCTTCGAACTCGCGACGTTGTGGTCCTATAGCGGGCTTGCTCTTTGTTGTGCACGCGCCATGTTTTGTTTCTGGCAACAAGCTTAAGCGTCAGTCAGAATCCCATTGTCCCTAGTCTATGTATGGGCCTGGATCTAGGATTTGAGTCTGACTGTAACGTGAAAAAACTCGACGATCTGTGGGGATCATCCATGGAAATTAAAGGACTTGTTTTCATTATTTCACCCTTTTTAGCAAACTTTCACGAAGAAGGCCTCAAGACGAAATGTATCTTGACTAGGGTAATGGAGTCTGTTGTAAGCATTATGTGTGAGTCCCAACTTCCACTATGTTTTGGATGTCAGAGTTCTTTTTGCACAACAAGATCACAAGGTATCAGAAGGACAGTCGAAAAAATTGGCAGCCAAATGTCCTGTTGCTGTGTTTCACCTTGTAGTGCCTACGGACACAAAGGACAGCACGTTTGCTTGCTGTTTGTTTAAGTTGCAGGGTGTATTTTTACAGGATGGGTTTCTAGCCCTTCCCCTTTAATGTGCTTGAGGCACCTTGTTGAACACGGGACCCCCATTTTGCGTCCCTTCCGAAAAACGGGTGCAGCCCCAACCAAGATGCCTTTCCCGGGATGTGCCTTTTGGTTTTGTAAGAAGTAAAATGAATTCTCACATATCCTTTAATATGCGAACCTGATGCAACATTTTGCCCACTTTGTCTCGTTCTGAAGCGCAGGAGTCTGTGCCGAATTTGTTTGGCAACAGTAAACCGGAACCATGTGCTTTGTTTACGGAATCGCAGAGGTTATACTCTGTAAATATACAGTCAAACACGCTAACTTAGGCCACACTGCCTTAGTTGCATGGATGACGTCTGCTCACGCATCAATTTTCGTCCGTAGTTTGCAACCTTTCTCTAAATCGTATACTGATTTTGACGTGAACTTTTTCAGTGCACATTGAACATTTTATGTTTGGAGCAAATGAAGAATTGTATATGATGCTGAAAAAGTTACAGTATTCCGAGCCCTGATCGAAGTCTTCCTAATTCAAGGAAGAAAATGTGACCGACGGATAAAAAGAACCCATTGTTTGATGTGACGTTACATGTTCAGTGTGCTCTGTCATTATGTCAGCCTTCCTGACCACTCAGGTTGTATAATGAAGGACATTTGGGGCGCAACTTTTTTTCGCACGATGCGTCAGTTTTGGTGTGCACAGAAGATGCCACCCATGTGATGGAGTCAGCATAGCCTTATCTCACATTTCGATCGACCGGTGTTGTTCCACCGCGAAAATAGAGTGCTTGATGTCTCCTCCGCTTTCACTTTTTATTGATTTCTATATAATTTATTAGAAATATACGTGAGTACAGAACAAAAATAGCGTGATGTATGGCAAGAAGTCAGGGGTCGGAATCCCGGTCTACCCGTCTGTATTTTGACTCCTTATCTGCGCGCCACCTCTGGCAAAACAAACAAGCTAGTCCTGCTAACTACTGCAAATGCAGAAATGTTGCGATGGTTTTATGTTCGCGGTTTTTTGCGGTAAGCTCCTCGCCGCGAACTCAAAACCACCGTCAATTATGAAGCCTCGGGCCCCCATGGCGACGGCGCTGCGACTTAGCTGCGACCCTGCTGCCCTGTGCGACAAGGTACTACAAGGGTCTGAACGAACAAACGAACGAACGACGTATATTGGTACTCTCCGAGCAGAGGTTAGTGGAGAAGATCGTGACTTTTTATCCTCTGCCCCGTTTTTCGTCCGCCACCTCCACTACGAAAAACGGGGCAGAGGATGAAAAGGTCACGATCTTCTCCACTAACCTCTGCTTGGAGAGTGGTATATTGGTGCGTATAATGTGTGTTCGACCCTGTGTGGTGGGAAAGTTGCTGTAACATCTGTTTGCAAGGTTTTCGGCATGCAGCAAATTGGCCAAGTTGTCAGTGTATGATTTTTACTGCTGATATAATGAAAGGCAGCCAGATCCTGATTAAACCTCCTTGCTTAGAATTGTCCTGTAGTGTGTACAAGCTCAAAACAATTAGCTCAAACCAAGCAGTTTCTTTATCCTCACGAAAACAGTAGCGTTTGAGATTGTATCTAATTTTGTGGTTTAACAGCATAGCTGAGAAACCTATTGATAGACTGTTATGGTATTTGGTAGGTGGGGTAGATTATGGGCCTCCTAGCGGGTTTCTTTGATACTGCAGCGGAACTCCAGGTTGTAGTACCCCTTGCTCCGAATCCGAGCCTGTAGGTTTAAACATGCAGCTTTGCTTACTATTCCTGACGTACAGAACCCGGTGTGTCCTACGGTTGATTGATCATGAGAAACAAAAACAGACACGGAAATGTGTCTGTATCCAAAGCTTCCCGCCACTTTCCCGCGGAATCCGATACTGCTTAAGTGTGAGCCCACCCTAATTATACCTGTTGGGGATTTCTCTGACATCCAAATTAGATACCCGTGGTATGCAGAGATAAAGGCTAATTGTCTACACCTAACAGATACCAGACCGCTACTACAATGACCGTATCCCCAGAGTAACCGCACTTTCTTTGAAACAAATTCTTCTTAATCTAAACTGTCTGCAAGAAAGTCTGGAAGGACAATGCATGGCCTATTTCTTAGTGGTGAGATAAGAAGTTAAAGGTATGTCTTTGTTTGTTTGTAATTCTTCTGATTCCAAACTCTGGCTTGAAAAAAGAAATAGTAGGCGGCTGTTGAAAAAGAGAAAGGGAAGGCATTGGTACACTTGGTATGTTTCGAAGACATGTAAGAAATCTAGCCTGTGTCATCCGAGATAACTACCGGGACTCCTGCGTTCGCGTCCTTTTAGGGCCCTGTCACACTTGTGCGTATATTCAAGTGCGCGTGAGTTGTGCATTACCATTTTTTTGGTCTAAGGTTTGCGGGTAAAAAGTTGTTTTCTACTTTGACTCACCGTTATGCAGCCTGATAATCGAACCTACGAAATCACCTATTCGGCTGCAAACTTGACCTTAAATGTTAATACGCAACCCATGCGGACTTGTATATACGCACAAGTGTGACAGGGGCTTTAGGATAGCGAGTGTAGGAGCCCCGGTAGTAATAGGA
Organism: Branchiostoma lanceolatum; assembly: GCF_035083965.1. Taxonomy (NCBI): domain Eukaryota; kingdom Metazoa; phylum Chordata; class Leptocardii; order Amphioxiformes; family Branchiostomatidae; genus Branchiostoma; species Branchiostoma lanceolatum. The sequence goes on from NC_089734.1 coordinate 4,471,384, forward strand.
TGGCACCCAGGCTATAAGAAATCGGCCTTGTAGCAGCAAATGGACAGCGCCGACATTTTGTTCAGTTCTTTTTTTCGTTCAGACCCGTGTAGTCCCTAGTGGCATATAGGGCAGCAGGTTTCCGTGCAGTTTCAGCAGCAGGGTATATATTTACAAGGGGGGGAGGGGGGGGGGGGGTGCTAGCCCTTCCCCTTTAACGTGCCCTAGGTACCTCCTCTTACACGGTATCCCCGTTTTACGTCCCTTCCGAAATACGGTTTCAGCCCCAACCGAGATGTCCTGACCCCAAGACTTGAACCAGGGTCTCCGAGTTAGTAACTAATTGAAACCAGGTGCTCAGTTGTAAAGCCGCTACCCGCAAGTTGAGTTATTGGAGCATCTCCGACGCCGACTTTTAAAATCTTTATTCTATGCAATAAAATCTGAATCATACCTATAGTATATAATAATTTGTGGCCTGCGAGGGACTGCTCGCCTCGGAAACCTTTGTCGTCGTCGTCGTAGAAATTGCTTGGTTATTGAGGCCTTCTTAATAATGTCTTGAACACCTTAATAGATATCTAAGTGTGCATACCTTGGAAATTACGAATGCTGCCTCAGTAGATCTCTTTAGATTTGGATTTTTTGTTTGCTTGTCTTAATTTGGCGTTATCGTGGTTAGTTCTGGTGGTATGGTTATTTAGAGAAGACATTAGAACTTAGTAGTGATATGTACGCATCCTGCCGGACCAGAAATACAGATGAAAGCACTGCGTCTATTTTTACCAGCTGAAAATGTTAGACTGTGTGGATGACGGTGAGACAGAAAATCAGACTTCTCCTTTCATGCCCTCAAAATGCCCACTTGGTTTGTCACGCCGAATGAAGGATACACACCATCAATTGCAAAGTCTGCGAGTTGCAATTGGAGCTGCCGAATTCTATACTTTAATCATTGCTTTCTTATCTATACGGAAACAGGAATACATGAAAAAGCTTGTCGTATTCTTTTGAAAGACAAGATGTAGAAGCGCTAAGCTTTGATATTTCATCTAACGTAAGATTTATTTTGGTTCATTGATTTTGTCCTACGTAACTGCGTCATTGGAATTATCGTTTCAAAGCGTCAGTTTCAGACGTCGCCAGAATTCTAGCCGCAAAAGACCGAGATCAAGAGGAGGGGCAGACAGCTATATCTGGTTCAATGGTTAATCGAAAAGTTTTGATCGTGACCCGAAATGACTGGGCATATCTCCATGTCTCACATGTGCCCTACGTATACACTCAACAATCTGGCTGTAACTTTGTCGAGCTCAAAACTTGGGTGTCCTAAAACAAAAGGACTACAGTCAGCTGTCTCTAGATAATGCTAGGGTCACATTTCCAATCTGGGGCCCGGCCGGGCAGTCTTTGGGACCGAAAAGTAAGATACAAAAGACAACAAAAGCACATAACGTACCCGAAATTATTTAAGAGCATAGCTTGTGCAAATTTATGAGCATACACTTCGATTTTTCGTTTCCGCAAACAGCCCGGCGGGGCCCTGGTCAGGAAATGTTACCCTAGCATAAGTCTAATCTGTTTGTTTGTTTGTTTGTTTGTTTGTTTGTTTGAATTGCATACCAGGTAAACTGCCTCGTGGCATAACGCTTCATGTTTGTATTACATAGTACAAGCTGCATATACCGACAGATTTATTTGATCCACCCGCACCGGGATGGACTCCTATACTTTTGAAAAGTGTGGTGCGTTCTTTAACGTGCCGAGATGCGACTCTTCTTATAGATGCGACTCTTCTTATAAACGGGGTATCTCTCTAACGCCCTATCCAAGGGACATCTCCAACCGAATCTAGGTACTCATTTACACCTGAGTCTAGTGAGACAATTGGTATTAAGTGCCTTTCCCTAGAGCACAAATCTGGAACCTATCTGGAATTCGAACTCAATTTACCTCTAGGTTTTGAGTCAACGACCCTAACCACAAGGACACCTTCCCACAACAGGCCATCTTACTAACAACACTCGAGAAGAACACCTGGTCGTTAGAACACGTAACCAGGTCATTACGATATTTAGCACCTCGCTAAATAACTACCTAAACCTTCTGCAATAGCAACAATCTGTTTTGACAAGGAGGTTCAGTTTTAACTATCTTGAGAGTTAGAAATAGCCAAAAAAAGCAATCGTAGGTTATTTGAGAAGAGGAGTTACCTAAATTGCATTTGCTTGAGTATACTATGCTTTTGGTTTTTCATAATTCAGCTACATTGTATTCTTATACACATGGATTTCCCTACCTTCCGCTAATTTTTTGTAGCTCTTATCTCAGGTAATGATATCTTAACACCTTAGCAACCAAACAAAACAGAAAGCTGTTGTCATCTCAAAGTGTCGTGTTGTCATCTCAAAGTGTCGTGTTGTCACCTCAAAGTGTCGAAACAGACACCACGGCGCGACCATTAACGTGTAATGGCATTTTTCCTTTTCATTTTCCTTCTGTATCTGTATCTGTATCTATATAGCCGGTATAACCGCCATCAGGCGTAACACACCAGCTTCGCAGGCACGCGGCGCGGCAGCAGCTGGTCATATTACACCGAACGGTCTGTTACACCTAGTCTTTGCATATCTGACTGCAACCGTTCTTTTAAGCTACTTATACCCCCATTCCACTTGGACGGCGCTCTCACGGCGCTCTCACGGCGACCTCATTTTGGCCAGATCGCCGTGAGAGCGCCGACAGCGCGGCGAGAGCGCCATTGAGAGCGCCGACAGCGCGGCGAGAGCGCCGACAGCGCGGCGAGAGCGCCATGCGCGCCGTCACCTCGGCGATGGTTTTGAACATGCTCAAAACCTTCGCCGTGAGAGCGCCGAGGATGGCGATCAAAAAACGAGCGCCGAGAGAGCGCGGAGCGAGCGCGGTGAGCGCCGTGAGAGCGCCGTGAGAGCGCAGTGAGCGCCGTGAGAGCGCCCAAGGTGGGATCAAAGGGCCGCAGCGAGCGCTCAAGGATCGCAGCGAGCGCTCTATGAGGATTGAATGGTCTGTAACTGTAGTTCAAACAAATTTCATTCTTGAAGTGGTGTATCTTGAATTTCTGGGAACTTTGTGGTCAAATCTTAGTTTTGCTCGTTGGTAATTTGACCAATACGTACAAGTACTTGCTTCCATTCAAATTAAATTCCCTCCAAGTTTTATTGTCAGTGGTTCAAAATGTGTTTCAAAGTTCTGTGATTTACGTTTCTATTATAACGTAGAATGATAAAATGTATTTATTGCAAACAGTTTACATGACAGACAACACCGAAAAAAAAACAAGTTGAACATACATATATTACTTAAGACACACACTGAGTGACCGTGCAGCGACTAAAATCGAATCTATTTTCCCCTCGATTTTTTCATTCAAATATGATGCAAGATGTAAAGGTAGGACTGAGAAGACAACAAAGCACACAAAACGTAACAAAAATTCGTTCTTTATCTCTGGAATTCGTTGAGTGATCTGTGAAAACTTTAAAAAGTTGCTGACATTTGACATTTTGGTCGCGCTGAGAGCGCGCAAGGGTCGCCGTAGAGATTCCACTTGAGCACGTTTTCCAGGAGTTCGGCGCTGTCACGGCGCTCTGGGCCATTTTAGGTCGCCGTGAGAGCGCGGTGAGAGCGCCGTCCAAGTGGAATGGGGGTCTTAGTGATGAAGCTCCTACAGTACTTGATGACAACGAGTTCCATTCTACTATGGTTCTCGGGAAATACGAATTTTTGAACACGTCAATCCTTGGCTGATAACTCTGGTACTTAAAAGCATGACTATTTCTGGTCCTCTTCTGAGCTGGCATTAGATACTTATCAGTCGGTACGTCCACAAGTTTATTAGTCATCTTGTACATCATGCAAAGTCTGGACATTGTTCTCCTGTCCTCAAGTGACATCCATTGCAGGTCTGCTTTCATTTTTGTTACACTGGCGCCCCTTTCATAGTTGTTCGTGCAGAATCTGGCAGCTTGGTTCTGCACCCTCTCGAGTTTATCTATATCCTTCTTTGTGTATGGATCCCAAACTGTTGCAGCATATTCAAGGTTTGGTCTTACTAGAGACGTGTATGCAAGTGATTTTACCTTTGCTGGGCATGCCCACAGATTACGTTTGATCACTCCCAATGTCTGTTTAGCCTTAGTTGATACTTTGTTGATATGGGTGTTCCACTTTAGCCCCGTTGTTAATGTAACGCCTAGATACGGGTGGCTCTTTGCTGTTGCTAGAGCCTGTCCACAGAACTGGTAGGTGGTTACAATTGGGTTTCGTTTGTTTGTTATATGCATGATGTAACATTTTTCCGGATTAAACTGCATTAGCCATCTGCTTTGCCATTCTTCGAGTGTGTTCAAATCTTCTTGCAAAAGCTGTAAATCACTCTGTGTGGACAACTCTATATATAACAGGCAGTCATCGGCAAATAACCTAACATTTGAATCAAGCTGGTCTGGTAAGTCATTTATGTACAGGAGGAAGAGTAACGGTCCCAGAACAGTTCCCTGTGGTACGCCTGACGCAACTCTAACTGGAGCTGAGGCCTTGCCTTCTACCACTACCGTCTGTTCCCTATTGGTCAAGAAAGCCTTCAACCAATTTAGTGTGGTGCCTTGAATTCCGTAGTGCTCTAGTTTAGTGATGAGTCTGCTATGTGGGACTTTATCGAAAGCTTTAGTAAAATCAAGAATTGCTAGATCTACCTGTTTTTTACTGTTCAGTGCGCCAGCTATGTCGTGAGCTGTCAATATAAGCTGTGTTTCTGTGGATCGCTTTGCTCTGAATCCATGTTGGTAGTCAGTCAATATGTTGAAACTTTCTAAGTGTTTCATGACATGACTATGGATAATGTGTTCAAGTAGTTTGCAGGATATACAGGTCAGTGATACAGGTCGGTAGTTGCCGGGGACAGCTCTATCTCCCTTTTTAAAAATTCCTTGTTTGTGAATTGCCAACACCGTACTGGAAAGAGACGTTAATAGTCTAAGCCTTTAATTACAGTCATAAAGACTTTAATTACAGTCATGACTACATGTACCAGAGTTATCAACATCATATTTTCTTTCTATCATGAAGGGGAAATCATTGTCACTCTAAATAACGCTTACTGCTAGATGTGCAGGTAAGGTACAGGTCGTTCAGGGTAGTATAACTAAAACTGATGTGTGACACCGAAGGGCGGGTATAGATACAGATACAGAGTTAGATATGCAAAGGTTAGGTGTGACAGATAATCCAGTGTAGTATAATGGTTGCTGCCTCGCCGCGTGCTTATGAAGCTGGTACCGGTGTGTTACGCTGAAGGGCGGTTATACCGGCTATATAGATAGAAATACAGAGTTAGATATGCAAAGGTTAGGTGTAACAGGTCGTTCAGTGCAACATAACCAGCTGCTGCTGCGCCGCGTGCTTATGAAGCTGGTACCGGTGTGTTACGCTGAAGTGCGATTATACCGGCTATATAGATACAAATATAGAGTTAGGTAAAAAACACTATGCAAAAGTTAGGTGTGACAGAGCGTTTAGTGTAACATAACCAGCTGCTGCCGCGCCGCATACTTGTGAAGCTAGCGTGCTTAGCTTTTAGTCGAAGGACAAAAACGGACAGATACAGTAATTTATAGCTATTCCCAATGGGACCTGTTAATTACACGTGTTTGCCCATTTGTGAGAAACGTGCAGTAAGGTGTGGTTGGCATTTACTGTTCTTTTTTAAGAATCACTATGTCCTTGGCAGGGCCTTCCTTACAATAGACACATGTAGTCACTATATATATATATGTCTATAGTCTCATTAACTATTCATGACGCATAAGGACTGAAAAGTGGTCATACGAGGCAACGCCGTCCTTTTTCGCCCGGTGGGTACGCCTGTGGCTAAGACGTTTTGAGATTGTTTATAATTATGTAGATACATTCGGCGCTTGCTCAGTATTGTACACTGTGCCATTTGTGGACACTAAGCACTAAATACGACGCCTACACCCGCTTCGCTGGAGTTACGTACACAGACTGCATATTTAAGGAGCTCCGAGCAGTATTGTGAGTACTAGTGCTTGTGCAAGTTTGACTATCTGTACATGTACCTATACAGTCGATATGATAGCGACAGCAGCTGGTTATATTACACTGAACGACCTGTCACCTAACCTTTGCATATCTAGCTGTAAGCGTTTTTTAAAGCTATCTAATGAGGATGCCTCTACAGTACTTGGTGGCAACGAGTTCTACTCTATAGGAAAAGAACGATTTTCGAACACTCAATTTTGCGTTGATGACTACCATTGAAGGATGGATTATCTATGGCAAATGGCAGACGCTTACTTTTAGGGAGCGAACTCTATGCGATAGGTTGTTATATGCTTATGTGTGTGATCTCTTCAACAAGTTTGTTCTATAATTATCTGCATGGTCGGCGATGTTAAGACGCTGCTTAAAACTAGCCTGCGTCGCAGACTTCTGGAGCAGTGGCGTTTATTTGGGGGGGGGGGGGATCGCCCTTGTTGAAAATCGCGAATCCCTAAAAAAATTAGACGCCACCGCTGCGAAGGAGGCTAGATTAAAACCTATTCTTTCAGTGTTATAATCTTACTGTTAAAACTGTCTATTCCTCATTATCAAAGACCTTGTGGTTGTTGACCTGTGTGTTCAGTTACGACATGGTCCCATAAGTCCTAAGCCGTCGTATGATTGTCGTAGAATTTTCAAGCAGGCTGTGACAAAACTAACTGCCGACAAAGATCTAAGACAGTCCTTTTTAGTAACAAGTCTACTGAACTTTGTACGGAACATGCACAATTATATTCTCTTTTATTTCACTTTAGGACAGACAATGACAATGTGGCACTAAATTCGAGTTTTTAGAAGTTATTTTAAAAGTGGCACAGGTAGAGGACAATATTACTAACTTAAAGCTTAATAAGGGCGGTAAGTTGTTATTCTTCCACCACTTTTTACCTCCGCAACTTAAGTCAGGTAGCCATTTTTTTACATCTGAGCGGAGTAAGGATAGTCTTGTAGAGTGCCTTTCCCAAGAACACAACTTCGGTGGCGCCAGGGGATTCGAACCCGGGATCACTGGGTTCCCGGTCGAACACCCTGCCGTTTCGCCACACGACCCCACGATTATCCCAAGAAGGTCCTCACACGGCACGAAAACTGGTATTTAAGCATGCTTAAACTCAGCGTAAACGTGACGTTTATTCACTCTTTCCGCTACTTAACGACCCCTATACGTCTGCTGAAAGATTGCCTTTAAGGTGCCCTGTCCGGAAGTGCGTTCAGGTAACTACGTTTCTGCACTTCTTCTCGTGTATTTACGCGACTATTCAACGCGTAAAGGCGTCGTTAAGGACAATTTTCCCGTACGTTTACGGAAGATTTAGGACGGAAAGTATGCGTATTTTTCAACCTTTAATACTTATTTCCGTCATTCCGAAAGTTTGCTTAAATATTCGATTTCGTGCAGTGTCAGTTTCCGACCGTACGGCAATCGTGCGACGTCTGCGACCGGGTCTTATACCAGTATCCTACATCGAACCCAAGGCATAACCGCTGATTCTTCTGGTCAATTAGGTACCATGTATACCCTTCAAGACAATTCATGTACGACTCATGGGCTAGCTGTTAGAAATACACAATATTCAATGGACTGTAAAAGATATATGACCCACTTTCCAATCGTTCACAGTCCATTGACTCCTTATCGCTGGAAAGGACATGTTGCTGTCCTTGCATAATGAAGGGGTTTGAATACTGGTGAATGGTCATGTGACACCTGCTCGTAAAACCTTTGGCATGGACTAGGAAAATTGATGCAGATAGAATGAAGAGTTCGGAGACTTCAAACCTCCGTGAAATGTTTAAAGCTTTTTTTGTTGTAACACTTGCATTGTCGTGTCTTATCAATTCATTGAATAAACACTGAGGCCCTTATCCTGGACATAATACAATTCTATTTTCGGCAACACGCAGTGGAAAAATTTGGACTGGGCCAACACCGTTATTTCCTGTCATCTTTCTGGGACCTTACTGGCAACTTTGACCCATGACTTCCTGTTATAGTCCCCGACGTGTCTAACATTCCAAACATTGCGAAACTGAAAACACCATAATGCTCACATAGAAACTACGCAGTTCTGCTTTATAAAACACGTTTTGTTTTATTTTCATGAAACTCTGGACTTTTCATAACTTTATTCTAGAATTATAATAGGTTTCGTTTCTTCTTGTCATATGACCATAGACTCGAAATAAGACATTCAAAATAATGTGGCACATTTTCTGTGTATATCTTTTGGTATGCATGCTTGAATAAAAAGACTCTTCGTACACGGTTTTATTCAACCGACGTTTCGGTGGCCATCTGTCACCATCGTCAGGGCACTACTGACTGGTTCCGTCGTGCACTGCAGCTGTAGGTTTCGCTAGCCTACAGATGCGGTCCAAAAGTAAAATATTTACATATCTACAGAGATAGTTAATGCAGTAGTTAGCATGAGGTCCCAAACGTAAAAGAACCGTAAGCAGCGACACCTATAGCTGCAGTGCAGAGTGAACCAGTCAGAATTGCTCTGAGGGAGGCGACAGGCGGTCACCGAAACTCACTCACTCACTCACTCACTCACTCACTCACTCACTCACCCACTCACTCACTCACTCACCCACTCACTCACTCACTCACTCGCCCACCCACCCACTCACTCACCCACTCACTCACTCACCCACTCACTCACTCACTCACTCACTCACTCTCACTCTCACTCTCACTCTCACTCACTAACTCACTCACTCACTCACTCTCACTCACACACTCACTCACTCACTCACTCACCCACCCACCCACCCACTCACTCACTCACTCACTCACTCACCCACTCACCCACTCACCCACTCACTCACTAACTCACTCTCACTCTCACTCTCACTCACTAACTCACTCACTCACTCACTCACTCACTCACTCTGACTCACTCACTCACTCACTCTCACTCACTCACTCACTCACTCACTCTCACTCTCACTCTCACTCTCTCTCTCTCTCCCATAGCTTAGTCAGCCGTAGGGACAGCAAGCGTTTTTTCACCGAAACGTCGGTGGAATAAATCTCTTGGTTGTGTACAAAGAGTCTTTTTATTCAGTGACTTACCAACCTGATGAAACTATTCACGTACGTGTACATGTTTTATGCCAACCATGATTACTTGTTACCCCAAATGACCTCTTGTGATCGATATGACCAAACGTCATTTCTAGGCCCCAGGGGTTTTAAAAGTCATGCCGTCTGAATAATTTATTGACTCTCCTATCGTAGTCCTTAGAAATGTTTTTATCTTTTCTCATTTGTTTGGTTGCTATTCTGCGTTGCTATGTAAACATCATTACACGAGGAACATTAGAAATCCATTAGTAAACTCGAATATGTCATAATGGTTGGGATGAATACTGTTTATTAACGTTTCATACACAGCTTTGTTGATGAGATGGTTTAGATATCAGAAACTGTTTTATTGTATGATATGCTGTGGAGATATTTTTCAGCCATATAGCATTGCAGTCATTTAGATTGTATTTTGTATCCGGCACGCGAACTTAACATGAAAAAACTTCACCTATTTTGGGCAAGGACTTTTCAATGCAACGCATTGCTACGCATGCAAAAACGAAACCATGTACCTTTCAAACCTCTGGTCATTAACTCCCCCTCCCCCCTACAAAGCTGGATTTGTCAGGTTTGTTTTGATTCAAATAGTGCACGTGGGAGGTCAACTCCGGAATCTGAAAGAGCTACAGCCAGAAGAATGAAATGACACCAATACTTCCATCCTCTATTGTTCGAAATTGGACCTTTAGAAGCAAGTTAAAAAGTTTAAGTCCTCCCCGCACCAGACGGTGCATAAGGCGGCGCCCATCTCCGTTTCGGAACCCCTGGGCCACACAACTTTGTGCAAGTCACTACAGCAGGGGGCTAGTCCACTGGTAGTGGTGTGTGTTTAACTACCATACTCTTTCCCAAATGCTGAGTGCTAAGCAGAGAAAGCAGTATGTACCATTTTTAGATCAGAGTCTTTGGTATGACTCGGCCGGGGATCGAACTCATGACCTACCGCATGCAAGGCGAACACTCTACCCACTCGGCCATTGCACCGGTTCACAGCAGAAGCAAGACCTGACTAGAAAAAATTCTGTAAAAAAGAAGTCAAAAATCAAATCGCAATGTGCACTCTACTGTGCACTCAATGACTGCCCCCCCCCGAAGCATTCCGAAAAATCAAAAGATACAGCTGCTATATTTCCTTTTTCATGAAGAAACTTACGTCCAATGCTAGTTTGAAGACTTCCTTTCCTGACACTAAGTTACAGCAATGGATGACGAATAGCAACTGGCTGTAGATAGAGCAGATCAAGGACAGGTCTTCAATTCTAAAGAACGACATGCTTTCATAGCTTCCTCTGTACTTACCCTGACGTTAATGTGTCACAGTTAAAGCGATATTTGCCCTCCCATGTGTTTAAATGCCGGGTGTTCCGTCTGATATCCTTCCCAGGGGAACTAGTTATCTTACAAACCCGCCATATAGTTGCGTAATACAACTACAGTAGTACAGGCGTGGCGACACTTTTATTGTATGATATGCTGTGGAGATATTTTTCAGCCATATAGCATTGCAGTCATTTAGATTGTATTTTGTATCCGGCACGCGAACTTAACATGAAAAAACTTCACCTATTTTGGGCAAGGACTTTTCAATGCAACGCATTGCTACGCATGCAAAAACGAAACCATGTACCTTTCAAACCTCTGGTCATTAACTCCCCCTCCCCCCTACAAAGCTGGATTTGTCAGGTTTGTTTTGATTCAAATAGTGCACGTGGGAGGTCAACTCCGGAATCTGAAAGAGCTACAGCCAGAAGAATGAAATGACACCAATACTTCCATCCTCTATTGTTCGAAATTGGACCTTTAGAAGCAAGTTAAAAAGTTTAAGTCCTCCCCGCACCAGACGGTGCATAAGGCGGCGCCCATCTCCGTTTCGGAACCCCTGGGCCACACAACTTTGTGCAAGTCACTACAGCAGGGGGCTAGTCCACTGGTAGTGGTGTGTGTTTAACTACCATACTCTTTCCCAAATGCTGAGTGCTAAGCAGAGAAAGCAGTATGTACCATTTTTAGATCAGAGTCTTTGGTATGACTCGGCCGGGGATCGAACTCATGACCTACCGCATGCAAGGCGAACACTCTACCCACTCGGCCATTGCACCGGTTCACAGCAGAAGCAAGACCTGACTAGAAAAAATTCTGTAAAAAAGAAGTCAAAAATCAAATCGCAATGTGCACTCTACTGTGCACTCAATGACTGCCCCCCCCCCCCCCGAAGCATTCCGAAAAATCAAAAGATACAGCTGCTATATTTCCTTTTTCATGAAGAAACTTACGTCCAATGCTAGTTTGAAGACTTCCTTTCCTGACACTAAGTTACAGCAATGGATGACGAATAGCAACTGGCTGTAGATAGAGCAGATCAAGGACAGGTCTTCAATTCTAAAGAACGACATGCTTTCATAGCTTCCTCTGTACTTACCCTGACGTTAATGTGTCACAGTTAAAGCGATATTTGCCCTCCCATGTGTTTAAATGCCGGGTGTTCCGTCTGATATCCTTAGTGATACAAAGTGGAGCTACACTCAAGTTATACAACTTATCTTGCTAGCGCCACTTAACAAAGATACAAACTTATGAATATGAATATATGTATATATAAATCCAAACTAACAGACAAAAACCTATTAGTAAGTGACCAAACTTGCATTTGTGTTACCCTTAATTTCCTGACTGGAATATGATACAACATTATGATCTAAAAGGCAACAAAACACATAAAATATTCGTTTTCTTCTGTAGGATTCGATTACTAATCAGTAAAGTCTGAGGTCGCAATGAGAGCTGTGGATGTAAGTTGTGGACCTGCAAAGTGGCTTTAACAAAGATGAAATGAATTTGTAGTCTTTTGGTCGTATCAAGAGCTACGTTTCTCGTACCTCCAAAGCATGCAGGTAGTTTGAAATGAAAGTCTCAAAACTACACAAACACGGATGTCTTTGTGGTTGCACAATTCTAAAGGAACCCAGAGCAGTTTATGAGGCTTAAAACTTGAATAAAAAACTCAAAGGAGAAAAAAACAATAAAGGAGAAAAGATACGATGTCGTTGTTTGGTGAGAAGTGATAGAAATTCCAAGCCCTAATAGACTGATCCTGACTGTCCATCACAATTAGCGGTTTGACCAATGAGAGAGTGACTGCATGTCCGTCAAATATTTGCATTTCTATGTTTTAATTTTGCATTTCTACGTTTCTACGGAGGTGGGCGGGGCTATGGTATTGGTCTATTTACACTAGGCGCTAGGCGCGTGAAACTAAAAGATCACCATGTAGCTTATTTTTGTGCCGCTTTTGCGCACTTTTGATAAGAAATCCGCACGCAAATGTGGTAAACAGTGGCATTAAATGTCAATTTCATAAAGATTACAGCAACTAGAACATTTCCAATTTTCAAGCCTCATAAAATGCTCTGGGTGCCTTTAAGGTTACCCCATACTTTTCGACACGACCATACTGATTCGATTATACGGATGGAATACAAAAAAATCACGAGAGAAAATGGCATTCTACGACTTTAGCATCCGTTTTCCGATATTGTGTTGCAATTGACGGCATATATTTGCTAATTTTGAAGCTTCTTTGTACGATTTACAGTATGGTCACAAACGTTTTTTTTTGGAAACGGACAAAAATTGATGCGTGGGCATTCATATAATTAAGTCAGTGTTGCCTTACATGTGGCATAAAACACATTTAATCTCTAATACTACGCGCTGTGGCCGCTTGTAACCGCCTTACGCACATTGAGATGAACTAATGCTACGTGCTCCTAAGATTCCAATTGTTCCTAGATTCAATCGCATCATGTAATTGTGGACAAAATAATCACAGCGTCGATGTAATCGTTCAGTGAACCTGTCATTGAGGGTAAAGCGTCGTTTGTCCCTTCAAAGACGGTCATAGAAACATCTCTAACAAATGTGCGCTGAAAATTTCAGCCCACTCAAAGTGCCGGCCACGTATCTTTTGAAGTGACGCACCAAAACCGCGCTCCGTCAAGACTTAAGCCTCAGCCAACCCACACAGAAAATCTCAAGTCTTACACATCCGGCCTCAGAACGCATTAGAGAAAACTGGTGTTTTCTTCAAATTGCATCTGAATGGATAGACGTACATTGCACACGCACTAGTATGTCAGTAAACTGAACAAAGAAGCACGTTGTTTACTATCCATTCCTAATCTCCAAGCAGATCCAACTGTTGCAAAGACCGTATCCAACTGGCAGAGGAAGTTTTTATTGCAACCGAAGATATACAGCAAACTTCCTCTGCCAGTTGGATACGGTCTTTGCAACCGTTGGATCTGCTTGGAGATTTGCACATTCCTACTTCAACTGTTTAAAGCTTTAATCCGTTAGTAACAGAGTGTGAAATACATACAAGAAAGTATGCAAGACTTGTTTGATTCTGTTTTGACTTTTCATCACTCAGACGTTTGAAACTTTTATGTTGCCAGCGGTCGATAGAATAGGCGAGGGTCGGCAGACTTTAGTTAGGGTTCAATTGGGAACCGGAAACACAACTTTTTATTTCATGAGCCTAACCACCTTCTCAGCAGCTAGCTTATGTGCGGGAAACGCGGCTTAACCATAGTGGAAGGAACGGATCATTGCCTCCTAGTTTAACACCGTCACTAATCCCACCAGAGATTTAGTGATTTGTACACCGATTTGTAATGTTGAATAAGAAATGCAATAACAAATTACGTATGCAAGACGCGATGTGCCTTTGATTGATTTCTTGCAATCGCAGTTCGGTTAGTTGGAAGCTATTTGGGGTAAATAGGCTGCTCTATTTAATTGTTAGCGCCTGGATGTGATTGTCGGTATATATATAGACTTATTCGAAATGAGTAAAATTGGAATTGATAAGGTAATAACAGTAATTACCTTCGCCAAGATGGTTATGTTTTTGCCATCGTTTGTATGTATGCATGTGTGTATGTATGTTTGTTGAGATGAGAGGAAATTAACCTGGCAAACTTCAGCTTTTGAAGATCATGACGTATCAAAATAACTTCCTCTTATGAATCTATTAGAAGCCTCATTTCTGCTGTCTTCACTTTTCAACGTGCTTGCGTAAAAAAGCGAAATGACGGTTAACATTTTCCTGCTCCCTAAAACCCATAACCAATACACATTTGGCGCCAAATGGCTACTTCAGCCGGGAATATTTTTATCAATTCATTATGTTTCTCCAGGTAAACTTAGCTTTTATGACTATGTTTTAGATTCAAGTATTCTGGTGGCTTCGTGGTACTAGTACTAGTCTCTACCCGACTAACTACGCCGGCTATAGGGAGAATATTTGCCAGGGTTTTGCATCAGAGAACGCACCGAGATATGACAGGCCCTAGGATTGCAGACTTGACCCTCTCTCCGTAGACGACTCCCTTAGCATCATACAATTCACTCTACTTGGCCAATTCCTACTATTTTCCCAGCGATTACTAGAACGCCTATATTTCCACTCTGTACATCATGTCAGATTTTCTACAAAGAATCTTCAGTGTATACGTATTCACTACCAAATCGCACGAAACAGATTATTTCAAACAGTTGCCGCAATTACCCCGATCATTTACCATTAAGAAGATCACACAAAAATTACGTTTTTGAAATGAAAGCACAAAACCCACTCATCATGCGGAACGTGAGACAGTCCATTATCCACTGCCTTCAAAGAAGTAGGCAACCCCCACAATAGCAAAACGTAGTGCCTTAGATTTGATTAGAAAGTAAGCATATGGAAACCACTTTGATATTGTACACGCAATTAGCCTTCGGACATGATTTTGCAAATAGATATCACTGCTGATAAATGTTCCATAATAGCTCCCATAGGCATGTTTCATTCAGTCGAAAGACTAAACGATTGATCCATTTATTCATGTGCGTATGTCCATCCTTGTGAAGGCTGCAGTTGCGTCATCACGTCCCGTCTGTCAGTAAGTGCGGGGAGCAGGCAGCTGGCAGCACGTCGGACGGCAGGCCTCTGATGCTGTACCGCTGTACCGTTGGGTACAGCTTTGGACAGCAGATCAACTGTGACCATGTCAGCACGATGGTGCGTCTCCGTGGCTCTCTACTGCATACTACAGGTAAATCATACATTCAACTTTACCATTTCGTTAACTTCAAAGAACCTGTGTTTTCTATGATTTTGGACGGAACCTATTGAATAATCTCGAACAAAAGAGCCAGAGTTCGAACAGAACCTTGCTTTTCGAACAGACGATTTAGAGTTCGAACAGAACCTTGCTTCTCGAACAGAAGATCTAGAGGTCGAACAGAACCTTGCTTCACGATTAGAAGACTTAGAAAATTCGAACAGAACCTTGCCTCTCGAACAGAAGATCTAGCGTTCGAACAGAACCTTGTTTCTAGAACAAAATGCCTGGGCTTAGAAAAGAACCTTGCCTCCCGAACAGAGTTCGATACGGCGTTCTAAAAGGGGAGCCACTGGTGAAATTACAACATTTGAAAACAGTAAGTCCCGCTGCACTGGAGTACGTTAGAAGGCAACTAGGCGGCCGAAAATCCAATCATTTCTTAATGCTGCCAACTAAAATGATGAAGGCCTATCCACGACTTCTTAAGATATGCTGTTCACAGACAGTCGGACAGAAAGACAGACAGACAGACAGACAGACATGAAGGCCCGAAAACATAACCTTACATGTATTAGAGAGGCTTAAGATGTTAAGATGTAACGTGCGCGAGTAATCTTCTTATGCAGGTGAAACCGGTGACACGACATGCAATCATTAAAATAGATCTCCATGCTTTTTTTGTACAATGAGATGACATTTAGGTTCCACATCATGACCCTTAATGATGATCCCTCTCTATCATTCGTCTACAAGCTTCCTTTGATATAAACTAAAGATGATACTCAAAGACATCATATACTTTTTGCGTAGGTGCAGTCTGGACGGTTAATAAAGCTTTTACAAATGTCCCTGTAGCTCGGCTCGCAGCAGCCTCAAAGTTTAGGACTTGATTCCAAATAGTTTCTTACTGGGAGACCACGATTCAATCCTGAGTCAAGACATTTCAGTTGGGGCTGCACTCGTCTTTCGGAAGGGACATAACTTTAAGACAAACGTGTTTTGAGAAAGGAACGGCAACGAAATAAAGGCTTTGACTTGACTTGACTTGACGTATTTTTGAAGTCACAAAATGCCAAAAATATGATCATACATGTAGATGACTGTCCGCTTAGTGAACCGGTGGCTCTAAGAAGACGCTCGAAGCTTCACATTTGTCAGGATTCAAGCTTCAAGTCGTCTTTAGCAACTTTAAGAAAAAATAAAATGTAGTATTCTATTTTCATTCGTGAACTTTTGAATACTCTTATACATGTTTAAACCTTAAACTTTAAACCATATCCTTAGCAACTTTAAGAGAGCATAAAAAATTGCATTCTATCTCTTAACTTTTGAATAGTCTTTCCGCCACCCTCCAGTTGATTCCATGCGCAGGTACTAGGTATATGAATAGATAAATGCTTTCATTTATGCTTGAAGGTTTGAATAACAGTAGCTAATGACATTCATGGACACTCAAAATATATTGAGATGCAACAATGACATTTTGACTGTTGCATCATTCCACTACATCTTACAGACGATTCCAGGCGAATGAAAGCTTTGATTAATGTCTGAAGTTTTGGATAACAGTAGCTCATGTCATTCATGGACAATCAAAATATGTTAAGATGGAACAATGACATTTTGACTGTCGCATCATTCCACTAACTCTTACAGACGATTCCAGGCGCAAGTAAATAGACGAAAGCTTTTATTTATGCCTGAAGGTTTGAAAAACAGTAGCTATGACATTTGTGGACAGGAAAAGATACTCAGATGAAGCAAGAACATGTCGACTGTTGTATATTGCCTCAGTTCACACAGTCGATTCCAGAAGACTTTCATTTTCATTGAAGGTTTGAACCACAGTAGCTAATGCAATTTATGTCAGACCAAATGATATTCATATAAGGTTATTTATATATTTGATGGTCACGACATTCTCACAAGTCCTACGTATCATTCAGGAGAAAAGTAACACGGTTAGGTACAAAGTCCTTTTTATCTTTCCCTGAATGAAGACCTGGACTTTAGTAGCTGATTGAAAATGTATGGCCAATCAGAAGACATTCGTATAACATTTCAAAAAGTATATTTGATTGTAAAGTCATTCTCTCAAGTACGTCCTACGCGCATGATTCTACGAACAATTATGTGCTAGTAGATGAAAGACGTTTTAGGTTTGCCTGGATGCCTGAACCACAGTAACTAATTGCATTCATGTCAAATTAAACGATATAAGCATTTCAATAAGTACACGTTTACGTCATTATTTCAAGTCATGCGAATAGAAGATAAATTTGTTTAGTTTTTGCCGTAAGGCTCGAACCACAGTTGCTAATGGAATCTATCATCAATCAAAAGATATCCGTATACAATAAGACCATAGCCTACCAACTAAGACCTGCATACGGTTCAAGAACCAATTGAAGTGGTTCATTAGCCTTTTAAGTTTAGCCCGTGGGTATCTATTTCACAGTAGCCACTGTAAAAAATCTACTCGCTGTGATAAATAAAAAGGATATTGATGTGGATAAAGTACACCTTGAATATCAGACCACCACTTCTGGTAGATGGTTACAGAAACAAGTGAACAGACCGAATTATGCAGCTGCAGAGTATTCAAGATCACTGCAACAGCAGGGCACAATGAACTAATATATAATATATAAGACTTAATTTTTTTCCCCTTTTCTCCCAGATGTGTGGAGTTGTCGGCTCCAGTGGCACACAATCCAACACGTCACTACAACTCCCCCAGGGGGTGGACGTGTTCCAACTGAGGACGCTGGTCTGCCGAGAGGAACATAAGGACGCTCATCTCTACATCAGAGGTACACGCCAACTAAAACAATACAATATGTTGAAAGTGTATTTTGCCCGATGGTTAATTGCTACATGGAACAATATATAGAAAATGTTTATGATAATGATTAAAATGATTATAATAATGATTAAAGTAATGATTTTCCTGCCCATCGCAGGACCCCGTTGTAACAGTACATGGGACGGCATCACGTGTTGGCCACCATCTCCGGCTGGGACTCTAGTGCGCATGCCCTGTCCAGCACAGCTTCGCGGGATACAATACGACATAACAGGTGCCTAGCAATTAGAGGGTTCACGATTCCAACTGCGCATGCCCAGCAGAATTGTGGGTAAAGGTGAATGCCCCTAACTTGTAAACTGTCCTGGTCTAGACCGTGCATCTAGATGTGTTTTGTTTATGTCTCAGGGGCCTTCATTGCGCATGCGCAGTTGGATCCATGAACCTCTTTAAAGATCTTCCGTATTCCCATGGTGATCTTGTCCTATTTAGTACAAATCTTTGCGGCTAGAATATACCATTTTATGAACATAACATTTCTCATATTTCATAATTGTTTGTAAACAGCCTATCTAGTTCCTCGACTCATCCAGACGTTGTTTGGAGTTGGGGATGTGAGATTTGTCTCCAGACTCGGCTCTCTCTCTCACTGCATTTAGCCTTTCGAGCGAGTTAAGCCCCCCCCCCCCCTCTCACTGGACGTGCGGCAAGCTGGCGACCTCAATGCGACCGAGCGATTTGACAGCGCTCAACGAATTTCATCGATTAAAAAACGAATCTTTTTACGCTTTGTGTGTTTTGTTATCTTTTTAGTCATACTTGTACGTTTTGCATGATATTCCCGTATAGTCAAGGCTAACACAAATCAAATCTAAATTAGAATCAACGCAGCAATGCCGCCAACTTGCCGTGGGTCCAGTGAGATAGGGGCTTTAGTGACATCCACACCTTAACCCTTAAACTGCCAGTCCTGGTTTTATCAGGGAAACAGAAACATGCCTTGTGTGCTGGGCCCGATTATAACCGGGATAGGGTATTCCCCAGAAGAAAACAGCTTTTCGTGCGTGTAGCGCTCGAAGCCCGGAAGTTAGGGGAGTTAGGGCCGCCGGCTGTTTTGCGGGTTTCGTGAGGGAGGTCAGGGGTCAAGCATTTTTGCTTGACTAAAAAACCTGGCAGCTTTCATTGTTGTCTTGTCAGGATTCCCTCTGTCTTCCCCAACGTAGCCCTCCTTCCAGAATGCCCTGCAAGATTGCTCTATACAAAACGTGCATGTAATTCGCATCATATATTCTAATATCTTGTATTTTCAAATTAGAAAATGCACATGATGTTAATTTCATCTATGTTAGAAACTCGATTACATATATCATTCTGTTGACTGTCTGTACGTATATGTATATGTTTAAAGGTTTGTGGTCGCCCCAAGACCCTTTGTAAACTTCCAAAGTGGCGACACGTGGACCCTTAGGTGATAACCAATTAAAGGATCAACAAATTAGAAAGGATACTATTATTTCTATTCTGTTGATCTTTTAGTTGGTTAAATAGCACACAAACAATAAAGGCGCCGACAACCGTTTAGAGCAATTTGCACGTCTACCATTTAACTCGTATGTCATCTCCTCTCTAACCATGTTGTATAATGTTCATTTCACAAATAATAACGCCCACGCGAGGCTCAATCTTTAAACCTGTTACCTACCTACTTACCTGTTAGTGTCAAATTAAAGCTAAAGCCATGTTGATTTGGTTATATTGATGACGTCCGCGCGCGAATCAATTTTCGTTCTTTTCCAAGAAAAATCGAACTTACTCAGAAATTGTACAAAGCAGCTGCAAACTGAGCAAATATATGCTTAAATTGCATATATCGGGGTTATCAACTATATTTGAACCAGTAGCTCAACAGTGAGGCTGCTACGTGTTGAGCTACAGGGACATCCCCATTGGTCTTACCCTGGGTTCTAGACTGTTTATCGGGCCTTTTAGCCGGTTCGAATTCCCTTTAGCCGGTACCTTGTAGTCAGTTCCTTCGGCGGCACAGAGACCCCAGCCCGCAGAACCTTAATTAGCGCGCCGGGGGATTTCTAGCCGGGGAATTAATTGACCGGCCCTACCAACAAAGGGGCGCGGTTCACTCCCACGGGCTACAACTCCCCGGAGCGTTGATTAAGACCGGGCGGGCAGACTGTTCTTGGGCCGCCGAAGCAAATCGCTAGCGACCCGGTACTAGTCTGGCGCCCAGAGTACATTGGTCTAAAAGAGATGGTTAAAATCTGAACTGACACTTTCGTAAAGACCAATACCAATTTTTGTCGGGAGACATTTTCAGTCTGATAGAAGTTGGCTGAGAGTTTACCAGAAGGAAATGGAAGTACTTTACCGGAGTTTAGTTCCATTTGGTTCATTTGAAGAGGCATTTAACTCTACCTGTTGACGTCAGACCAGCCTTTCCCTCCATTAGCTATAGGATACGTTAATGCAGAAAGCTACTTATGTGTATTCTCTGTAAGATACGTCAGCTGAGTCACCTACGCCATTAGAGCCAACATTCACATTCAGAAGTAGACATTTACCATGAAATATAGATCTTCATAATGGCCAGTTTCCATTGAGGTGGTTTGGCATAATGTGTGGTGGCCTTCTAGAGTCGTTCTCTGCTTCACGGAATAATTGAGGCTTTGATCATGACATGTGGTACTGTTTTATGCAAGTAATACAGTTTTGAAAGAAAAGATATTAATTAAATGATATGTAATTTCCGTCAAATTGACTTGTCATCTTCTGTACAATATTGCTTGTTGTTTTTATATGTACTTTTCTCTTATTTGTTTTCATGGTGATAAATGATTTTTCATATCAATATGGAGTCTTTTTCTCTACAGAAAATGCAACGAAGCTGTGCTACAAAAACGGTACTTGGGCCAGGAAGGCGAACTACATTGACAACTGCCATCCTATAAGTGCCAGCACCAAGCCCGAGAACGCAGAAATGGTAGGAAACTAATGGAACACTTTTAACGCTGTTGAGTCCTTGGCTACACCCTATGAGATTGGACGTCTGTGGTCCATGAACTTTAACTTTGCGATCAAGCTCGTCATGTTGCCTCCGTTTACGGGGGCTTTGTTGTTGTTTAGAGATATGGTCGTTGTATTTTTGTCGGTCTGTCATAACCAATTTCTTATGATTATCATCATCATATACATTATGCAATGAAAGGCGAACCGTCTTTGTCATGAGATCTGCATCAGTGTATTTATATTGCCGCCCTTCTACGTAACATTCCAGATGTGATCTGTTTGAATGAGATTTCCTTATTATTGATATGTTTGTACATTGGTTTTAATTCAGTGGCAAGACTGCGATTTCCAATGAAGTTATCTTGTATCTTGTATCTTTGAGATTTCCTTATAGTGCTACCTTTGATGGCCAGCTTATACTGCTCCACTAAGACCACGGGTGTGCGTGTGTGATAACACCCATCGATTTTAACATATATACATTTGTATTTCCTTTCAAATGATAGGAACGCCATCTTGAAAACGCCAAGCTGTTGAACAATGTCGGCCACGCCATTTCCTTGGTCTGCCTGGTCGTCGCCTTCGGCCTGTTTGCTTACCTAAGGTGAGTAAAGCCCCCCTCTCACTGGACCCGCGGCACGCTGGCGGCGTCGCTGCGGCCGATCGTATTGACGAAGCACTCAACGAATTGAATTAACAAAAAACGAATATTTTTAAGTTTTGTGTGTTTTGTTGTCTTTTTGATCATACTTGTGCGTTTTGAATGATATTCCCATTATAAAGTCAAGGGTAACACAAATCCAGTTTAGGACGCAGCGACGCCGCTAGCCTACCGCGGGTCCAGTGAGAGGGGGGCTTAAGAGTTCGAGTGTTAAACTCGTCATAGATTGAAGGCATTCGTGCGACATTCGGAGGTGTGTTATGCAGTCAGCTGCAGCTGTGAGCGCTCCAAATCACGCGCGTTCCCACCAGATTGTGCTCTCGCGAGAGAAGTTCTAAAAATGGCGCCGGAGTTTGGGAAGGGCTCTATTCGGCTTTCTAGTGAAGAAAACAGTTGATTTCGGTTCATTCGTGTATGCCCCACGACATAAAACGAACCAGTGATGTCCAATACATCCCGTTTAATTCTCTAGTGTCGGTTTACCTTCAAACTTATCATGCTGGCACAGAATCCATCCACCAACCCCTGGTCATCCCTTTATCATTTTGTTTTTAAGTCAAAGTCTTTTTCAAAATTAATGAGCTACCAGTTCTGTGCGAATGAACGCCAGAACTTGTTAACGTCATAATCTCTGCCTGCAAAGGTACGATACTATTGGAAGTAACAGTAGGGAGCATATTGCTGAACTGATAAAATCGCAATTACAATATGGCTTCATTAACAAAATAAAGGCCACATTCCATTGCGGCCTCTTTGCATGCAGAAACTATGTATGGCCATTCTGAATGTGCATCAACTGTAAAAATATAATTTCCGGTAATGCCTGAGATATACAAGCACCCAGTCTGCTTCATCGCTCCTTCTGGGTTCCGAAACATACAGCTTTAGTAACGTTACAGGATGCATCATTATTTATCTCAATTATGACATATTGCTTTCACTATATGAATGACATCCTCTAGGCACTGCAAAATTGATGCGAGTGTGCGAAAAAACAACTTGGACCCAAAGAAAATGTGCCTTCATTGTGAAATCTAAGGGGTCAGGAAGGTTTGACAAATGACTGAACTTACAGATATGGTAAACCAAAATATAACGTCTTTATTTTTGCCCGTTAACATTTTCTTCGAAGGCTCTTTCGCTCAGGGCTAGAAACATTTCTGCAAGGAGTAAGTTTACGACAAAAAGGACGTCTTACAATAGGAAAAAGGGCATTGTATGACTTTAGTATCCGATTTCCTTTTTCTTTTGAAATTTACGGCATATATTTGCTGATGTTGAAGCTTTGGTTTACGATTCACAGTAAGGCCGCAAACCTTTTTTTTTGGAAACGGACAAAACTAATGCGCGCGCCGGTGTCATCTATATAATCAAGTCAGTTTGGCCTTACATACACAATAGAACACTTTCAATAAATTTCCTTCCTTAAAGCCCCTGTCCTAATTACTTACACTATTCAGAGATACAGTTTGAGAACCATCCTCCTCACGTTGCGTTACATTTTTCAGAAAATACAGCTAGCTTTCCCCATCTTCTGGCAAGCTCCCCAGAAATTGGCATTCCGTCTTTGAAATTGGTACAAGTTTTTCCACTCTACTCTAAAACTCCGGAAACGAAGTGCTTAAAGGTCACCGTACATGAGATTATTCTACGTTTTGGAGAATGCTGTTGAGAATCCTAAGTGCCGTTTTGCGTTCCCTTCTTTTAAGTTTCCCAGCGTCAGTGTTTCGCGTAATGCT
Source organism: Branchiostoma lanceolatum (assembly GCF_035083965.1). NCBI lineage: Eukaryota > Metazoa > Chordata > Leptocardii > Amphioxiformes > Branchiostomatidae > Branchiostoma > Branchiostoma lanceolatum. The sequence goes on from NC_089734.1 coordinate 4,494,893, forward strand.
TGGTTACCTATCTCTTGAGTTGCCTGTTCATAGCGAAGATTATGGTAGTACTAGACTGAATAATTATTTCACAATACGGGAATACAGGTTAATGCTGTTGGTAGCCCAAAGGGCTAAATTGTACAGCTTTGTCAGCACATCATAGCTTTGAATGCACTTTGTTATACAAAACTCCAAAGAAACAAATTATACAACTTAAATACAACCAACAATATTTCCTTATTGTAGATCTCAATCTTTACAGCTTGAAACACGAATTCTAAAGAGCTTATACTTTTGGATAATTATCGTTCTAATTATCTAGGATGTGCAATGGTAATCATTGACTTACTTGACTCACCACTCATATCTAATATTCATCAATAATGAAATATTCCTACATGAGCGTTTATCAAACCAAATTATAGCTATGGTATAGTCGACGATTTTAGGATTAGCACTGTTACAGTAATAATGAATTAGCGCCCTATTCCGCTATTCAAAACCTTTATGGAATCCCATTTGTGAGAGTGACATTTAGTCTGCTCAGGAAAGTACGAATCCGGAAAATTACACAGACTAGGTGTTTCCAGCTAATGACCACCCTAGTGTAAACTATTAGGTGGATAAAACATGTTTAATGAATAATGTAAAATACAGCAAGTTAGTGGTACATTCATACACATGGATACATTTGATATATTTCTTATTTTCTTTCTTATTTGTGTGGTGTACGGTATCTGCAACAATGTTGTGGCAAGCCTAGTAACTCAAATTAAACATAAAACAATTCGTTCCCTCTGCTTGCTTTTTCTATTCAACCAATGGCTTTTTTCAATATCTACAAAAATTATTAATTTTTTTCCGAGCGTGCGTAGTCCAGTAGTTTGTGACCCTGCCTCTGGACCAAGAGGTTGTGATTTCGAATCCCGGCTGTTGTTGCACACCCGACTTGCACGCTACTTTGAAAGGGTCACAATTCTTATTAATTAGGATTAGGCGTTAAACCGTAGTCTCCAAGCAGACCCAACGGTTGCAAAGACCGTATCCAACTGGCAGAAGGAGTTTTTTTGCAATCCCGACGGACCCTGACAACTTCTCTGGCTGACTGGAGCTTCTCTGGCTAGCTTGTACGATTTTGGCACCGTGGAGATCTGCTTGGAGATTAGTTAAACCGAAGGTTTGCTGTTCAGTACACTTAAGATCTTGGTCAATTTACCTGTAAATACCGTGCATAGCGTCTGCCTTCTCTGTCACGACCAGTGGAAGATTAGCTCAACTGTTCATTGGGTTCATTAAGCTAAACTGGTTTGAGGCCTAGGGGAATTGCATCCGTACAATGAACCTGTAAATACTCTTCATAGCGCCTGTCTTCTCTGTCACCACCAGTGGAAGAATTAACTCAATTGTTCATTGGGTTCATTGAGTTAACTGGTTTGAGGCCTAGGGGAATTGCATCCGTACAATGAACCTGTAAATACTCTACATAGCGTTTGTCTTCTCTGTCACCACCAGTGGAAGAATCAGCTCAATTGTCCATAGGGTTCATTGAGTCAAACTTGTTTGATATCATCCGTGAATAGTTTCATCAGGTTGGTAAGTCACTGATTAAAAAGACACTTTTTTACACAACCAAGAGATTTATTCCACCGACGTTTCGGTGACCATCTGTCACCTTCTTCAAGGCAATTCTGAGCAGTGCAGCACAGGTGTCGCTGTTTATACATAATAATGAGATGCATTCCCAAACGCAAAGTATTTACATATGTACAATCACAGGGATGACAAACGTACATAAGTGTAACACATACACAACTATCGATCAAAAGACGACGCAACGATAATCATCTATTTCTTAAGGAAGCGGTCCCAAACGTGACTGAGTCTATACCCCCCCACAAAACTTGTTTGATATCACCTTGAATTGACTTCCCACATTAGGAGCATCCGCTGTACGAGGAACAACATCCACTGGAATCTGGTGGCAACCTTCATTCTCAGGAACACCAGCTGGTTCATCATTCAGGGGGTGGTGGACGTGAAGACCGTATTGGACAACAGCGTACGTTTGTTTGTTTATATGTTTTTTTGTTTGCTTAGACATGTGTTTATTCATGAAAAGCTTAAATCGGTCTGCATGTCACTTTTTGATCATATTTATTGTTTTCTCAACGCAATCCTGCAGTTTTGAATGCTCATAAAAACCGGAGGTTCAGATGCAGTACTATAGAAGGCACAAGGGGTCCAACAATCAAAGTTGCCTTTAATACCATGCATGTTCGTGTAAGCAAGTCCATGGTTCTAAATACGCATGCACAGCGATATGCACTGTGGGTAATATTTCAAAGTTGAGCCCCCAATACATGAACAAAACACGTCTCGACATGTATAAAGCATTCTCGAGACAAGAACTGTTCGCAACTTAGGGGCCTTTACCTTTGCATTAACCTTTTGCCAATGCGTGCTTAGAACCATGAACTTCCTTACTGCCAACATCTACCATTATACCATAAGGGTCCATCTGCCACTTCCAAATTTAAGTAGTTAACCCGAAAAGAAACAAACCCGAAAGCAAAACTACAAACACAGAATCTACACCGAAAACATACTAGTTACCTTCTTTGCAAGGGCATTAATCATAACAAGTATACTGCAAAGTCAACAAAACCAACACAATGGAGACGATAGAAATACATTCAGACTCGTGATCTTGGACGATGAGCGAGCCCCTCTGCGCGAGCTGCAGCAGATCCTTAACAACATCACACATCCCTGCACACTTTCTGTCCCCCGTAGTTGAGACATCCTACAACCTCCACGCATCTCTACACTACAGGCTAGTTGTAGTTTATTGAGATACCCATAGCTTTAGCCCCCAAGGAGGCTGATCCTCCCGTGTTCGTACACTCATATTTACATAGATACATACATACACAAACAGTGTTACACAATTCCAAATCAAAATAAATACAAATTACACATCAACAGTCTGAAATCATTCGTCTTTCACAATCTTGATAACCCTATCCACAAACTGTCACTAGCATCAAGAGTCTCAACATCAGACGGCTGTTGTAATTCATGTCTCCGGTAGTTGAGGCATCTTACAACCTCCGTCACCGTCTGTGACTGAAACCGCCAATTAGAAACAGACAGAAACTCTCCTTTATCCCAAGACCAATACCTTCCATGTGATTCCCGAAAAACTCTGTTATTGATATTGTTTTATTTTCATAATCGCGTTTAATGATGTGTTATTTTACTACTCTTGATATTTAACTTACAGTGTTTTTTTTTTCAATTCAACAGTACTGTAAAATCAATATATCTAGATCCAGATAAGGACTGAAAGTGATCGGACAATACAGTTTGGAAGTAATGAGCTAGCCTTGGTGCAAAAAAATTCTCTCCGGGATTAGGTCAGAGGTGCCCTGTTACGCACAAGCTCCCTACACCAAAATCACTAAAACCAATTTGAAACCTTGCGTAACAAGTCACGCAGTGTCAAATGATATGTTATGCAATATGTTCACCTCCCTCAACGTGCGTTCTTTGTTATGCAACGAGCCAATTACTGAGGAAATAACCGTTATTACGTGGTAAACAATTAAAGGATTCTGAGAAATCTACTTTATTTTCCAGTGGTACTGCCGGGCGGCCGTTACCCTTTTCAACTACTTCCAAGTCACCAGCTTTTTCTGGATGTTCGTGGAGGGCCTCTACCTACACATCATGATTGCGCATGCATTCGGGACCGAGCGGATAAAGTTCTGGGTCTACGCTATCATTGGTTGGTGTAAGTGTCTACAAATATACATGATTGGCGTAAATTTTTGGAACATAAGGTTTAAGGTAGACATCCTAGTAGCATTGACGCACCTAGCTTGCGTATTGACTGGAATGGTTGATCAAAAGATTTTCATAACCTTTTTGAGGTCGAAGGGGCAGTTGGTTGTTATCCACGGTGTCTAGGGCGCGGTATTGGAAGGCGGAACCCATCCCTCTCCTTTTATCTCCCCAACCAAACTCAGACACCCATTGTTGCACATGGGCGTAGAAAGGAAAGTCGTCTGAAGTGCTTTCCTTTCTAGCCACACGGAATGTTAAGAATTGAACCCGTGACCTCTCAATCTCGTGTCTACTAGCCTCGCCACTCGGTTATTCATCGCCACACCTTCATGCATTATTTACTTGTCAAAAAGAATAACGTCGAATGCACTAAACAGTATTACATATACATTAAAAGAAACAATGCCCGGATCGAGATCCTCTCCATGTTTGAATTCTCCCCATTGTACGTAGTGTAATCATAGCTGCCCTGGACATGGGATTCACACTGCACTCAGTGGCAGAACGGAACGGCACAGTTTGCAATGACTGTTATCGACGCACAGATGCATGTGTGTCTTGCCTATGTAAAAGAACCCTGTGAATTGCAAAGCTTCGACAGTCATTAGTAGTGAGTGGGTCTACAAAAGGCTTACATTCGGGGGATACAAATTACAGCCTGAATCTTAACTGCATATGTAATAACCCTAGATGTAAGTGATACTAATTACTGAATTCATTATTCTATATCTTGCGTTGAATACCACAGGGAAAAGTCCTATTTACATCAGAAAGATTGGAACTTTGAAGTTCTTCAATACCTGCAATATCAAGGAACGCTAGAAATGCAATTCACATGCAAGGTAAATGTAAGATGTTTCAAAAGAAGCTCTTGAATGTGTATCCGTAACACTCTGATTTCAACACTTCACAATATCAAAGAACGCTAGCTAGCAATGCAATTTAGGTACCCAGAGACGAGAGGCTTCAAAGGAAAGACAATTTTTGCAAGGCTCGTAATACCAAAGTCTAGCTCAAAGGCATCTCAACTTAACCTGATGAAACGCTTTGAAGATATCCTATGGATTTTTGACATCAAAGTAGGACACTATGAACCAGGGACCTTATGGATTAACAGCAGACACAAACAAGAGAACAAGATGACAAAGATAGCCACGTTGAAGCTGTCGGAAACATGTTTATACGACTTCGCAATATCAAAGAACGCTAGCAGTACAATTTTCATACCGAGTAACGTAACATGACCAGTTTACGTCCGATTTATTCAAAACGTATTTATCTTAAAACTGCGCGGACAGAGCCAAATTTCAAACCCATGGGCAGAAATATCGGCTCTTCTAAAAAGAAAAGGCATGGTCTGTAAGTTTTTCTCCGCCTGTTTAACGCCGTGCGAGTATGTATTTATACTGAGGTATATGATGAAGAATTGTGCTAGGGTAACCCATTATCGTCCACTTCTGAATCTTTTCCCTTCTAGCGCTATGCTTGAAGAACCTAGACCAGAAAAAAATGCACAGTAACTGTCCAAAGTAGTCTGCAGACAAATGATAGTAAAATCACTATGTCTGTCCGGCCACTTGCTTAACGCGATGGAAAAAAAAACAAGGTTTATTCTGTAAATTTCCCCCACATGCGCGGCACGTGGCGTTCACGTGGTAAACGCACGGCCATTATGTTTTGCTGTTCAAAAATTAAAGAGATGGCTAAGGATCATACTTATGATGTTCTTTATTGCTCATGAGAACAGGCTTTGGCATAATACACCGCGACATGTGGACATGAGCCAAACCGGACGTAAATAGGTTCTGCACGTAAATAGGTCATGTTACGTTATATAGAGGTTTCAAAAGAGATACAGTTTCTGTGAGGCCAAAGTCTGGATCAAAGTTATCTCGAATAACCTTGATGAAACATTTCAAAAACGTCCAAGGGATTTTGTCATCAAAGCAGAGTAAGTACTAGGGACCTAGGGGATTGCCAACAGGACACGGGTCATACTGTGGGAACTTGTGCGCCCTTCCTACAAACTTTACAATCGTTTCAAGTACATACGAGCTACGCAGGTCGAGACGTACATCATGGTTTGGCCGGAAATCATTGCAGGGCGGGAAGTTCGTTGTAGCCCACGTAATCTACTTCCTTACGGTAGCAGCAGCCGGTTAAAGCTGCATCTTTCAACGGCAGTGAATCGCATGTTGATAGACACACGCATCCTTTTCAAGGTGGAAGAGCTCAGGAAAATAGATTGTAGCAAGGTCACTCAGTATACGAGTGGGATTTTATACAAGCCCACAGATCAGCGGACGTGCCGTTGTTATTTTTACAAACTGAGTATGAGGGCACAGAGTGCAAGGACGCTCCTCATACATGTGCAGCACTGGTGTCAACGGATTGATTTCAAAGTTCGTGAGTGTCCACAGATTGAGGACAGTAGCGTTTGTTTTGTCAGTTCACTTGGGGTTGTAAGAAATCTTAATAATTCCATTTACTTACATCCTAGTTTCAGAAAAATAGACGCTTTCTGTAATGTTTGTCTTCGTGTTATTGCCTAAATGAAGAGCAATCCACAGCGGTGAAATGTGGAAGCCAGAAATCATCACAATATTTTTGGTGCTACATTTCTACACCTCAGTCTGATAAAGATGTCTAATCCTATGTTTACTCTAGACATTAGGTTCGTCATTTCTAAGCGTGATAAGTTTATGAAAATACACTGGTATCTGGTAACAAGTTGTCCTCATTAGATTTTCTTAATTAGTCTGACGTCTATATGATTATTCTGTTTATTCAGGTGTTCCAGTTCCAATCATTGTCCCGTGGGTGATGGTGAAGATATTCCTGAAGAACGAAAGGTACTTATTGTATTCATTCGTTTTTATCTAGCTCATTCGATTTTAAGCCCCTATCTCACTGATGCTGCGGCACGTTGGCGACCTCAATAGTGCAAATCAGTTTTACAAAGCGCTGAACGAATTTCATCGATGAAAAACGAATCATTTTACACTTTGTGTGTTTTGTTGTCTTTTTAAGCATACTTATACATTTTGCATGATAATCCCATTATAAAGTCATCAAGGGTAACACACATCCAATTCAGGTCGCAGCGAGGTCGCCAACGTGCCGCGGCTTTAGTAAGAAAGGGGCTTTACGCTCTTGTCTTCTTCAACCACAATGGCGTGAAGTACCAACTGTTTTGAATCGGTACATTCTCTGTTTTCCGACGGCATACTTCCAGCTCATGTAAGAAAACAGTCTCATGTGTTTATCAACGCCCAGTTTGTTTATTTAACATCTCCTTTCCATTAGAGGCTTCTATCGCTGAGTGACCGAAAATTTGACAGGTCGCTCAACGAGTTTCATAAACAAACAAAAAACGAACATTTCTTTCACGTTTTGAGTGTTTTGCTTTTTTTCTCAGTCATACTTTTACATCGTACATCATATTCCATTTGCAAAATCTAAAGTTGGTCGCTGTACGGTCACTTAGGGATCGTGGTCTTATGGAAAGACGGTTTTACACAGCGGATGTCTGGGCTAACTACTCCCGGCATATATGGGATGCTCAAGGCCACGGGGAATCGTTCGTTTGCATTTTGAGATGTTTGTTACCCCAGGTTCAAATCGGGACGGAGTGCGTTGCAACTAATGGAGTTTGTCTAAAATCGATTCCTCTTGCTTTCATTCAACAAGTTTGCAAGTCAATACTCTCAAGGACATACGAAGGTGTTTCTGTGCACTTCCTGTTCGCTGTGTTGATGAAAAGCATTCACAAGGCGTAGGGAAAAATGCTGCGTTTTTTGGTTACTATAACGACCATCAAAACCTGCCGACCCTAGCTGGCATCATCATCATCAGGTCCCTAGCTGGCAAGGGACATACAATTTTCGATCTGGGTGATTCAAACATTGTAGAAATTCACTTTCGAACATGTTCTCCTCATTTCTGTGTCAATAGAAAAAAAAGTGATACAAACATTTCCAACAGACTTATGTCCCCTTATTGTTAACACCCGCATACTATCATACTTGCATAGTTTAAAACTATGATGTCGAAAATACCAGTGTCCTGGTGCATTTCACTTTTACATTTGATTTGTTAAATCGTATCTGTTGGATCGCTTCCGCTGTATTATGGAAAGCAATCAGATACAGATAGCTATCACTGGCTACAATGGGCGTAGTTACGAAAAATGTCCATCGGCCGTAGTATGAATTCAAGGCCATTAATCTAATTAATGAACAAAAACATTTTCCTACTCTGTCGATCACAGATGCTGGATTGACACCGCTGGCGGGATGGACCACTACGACTTCATCTACCACGGACCGACTATCCTCGTCTTGTTGGTGAGCTTGGGATATTTCAAACTAATGACGTTTTTCTTAAACTGATTCCTACTTTTAATAAAAAGACCCTTTGAACACGACCAATTGATTTATTTGGTGACCGCCTGTCATCTTCCTCAATTCATCGGAGTTCTGACTGCTTCACTTTGCACTGCATCTATAGGTGTCGCTGCTTACAGATGCAATCCAGAACCCGAAATTAAATTATTTACATATACACAGGGTGTTTACAATGCGGTACCAAATGTAAAGGAGCAAATTATATGCACAAAAGTAACAATAGCAGCGTAACGTTTCCTGGTTCGTCAATAAGTGGTAAATAAGTACAGGTTTTAGTATACACCCATGCGTTAGCTGAGCGACACTTCTACTTATGTTTGTCCGACTGTTCTTTTTCAAAAGCTAAAATATCTTATTTCTTTGTAGGTCAACTTTGTCATCCTTGGAAACATCGTGAGAATTTTGATCCTGAAGCTGCGTGCGAGTCCAAACAACCTGGATACAACACACTACAGGTGGGAATCACATACAACAGAACTAGAACTCCATGCAACAGGACCAGACAAATACAGTCTGGTTATCTTTATGTTCCATCTTCCCACCTTGTAGAGCAGCAGTCTGCTTACTAACCAACAAGAGCTAACATAAGTAAATCGTTGATATTACCATGCGTAGGGATAATCGTGGGTTTCTTTTCAGTGTTTTAATAACAAAGCAGTCTTTCATGTATTTACCTTTTACTTTATTTCTGCGCTTGTCCAATTTCCGCACCTAAAGGAATCGTGTGAATCTAACATATTGTACGCTATAGCCACTGACGGCTTGGTAAAGCCGAGGATTTTAAAACCACCCAAAATCGTGACCTACGATGATCCCCTTAGTTTCGCGAGCCTACAAAAACTTGGCTACGATTTTCAGTGAGTTCTCACATCACAACAACGTCGTTTTTTTTTACATCATGGACGTTGCTATACATAGTGATAGTGTTGTTTAGACTAATCATGTATAGAAATGACTAAATAGATTAACTTTCAAAAGCCAATATTTTGGACCCTGATATTGCTTTGGTTGCCTTGAAGAAGCTACAATATTTAAATGCTTTATCTAAATTTCTGTAGGCGAGTTTCTATGTACTCAAACATCGAAAACGTAACTATGCTGTTTGCAAAATTACTCAAATACGTCTAAAGTTTCTGTATAACGAGTTTGTGATGTATGTGTGTTTGAATTTGTAGCGAGTACTCAGCAGACGGCAATGGTACAACACACAGGCTGTCACGTGTTTCCTATAAGTTACAGTCAAGGTAGGGCATCTGTCGAACTAAAGTCTATATCATTCATAAAGAAAAAAATTACAAGAACTATGCAACCGATGGATATAAAGTTGCATACAAACTAGAGCGTAAAAATGACAAATGCATAAAAATGAGACAAATGTCAATTGAATTGTAACTGAAACATAAAAGTAACTGAAAATTGCAATCTCTAAGTAGCTTCAGAATAGATATTCATGAAACTAACAATTGAAGTGTCTCATAATCATGTAACGACGTTTTAAACTATTAACTGTTCTTGAAACAATCATCACTACTTGTTGAGCTAATGGAAACATATAGACAACACGCCTTGTTTTCACTGTGTCTGCTTGCCTGCAGTTTTCCTGTAATAAGTTACAGCACAACAACGTTACACGGTACAATGTGTGGCAACTAGGGGTGGATACCGGTTCGCTGGACCTGATTCGCACCTTTATAACATCCAAGAACCGATTCCAAAAAAAATTGAAAGCCAAAAACCTGAGTAAAAAAAAACAACTGAACAAAGTACAAATATATTTTTCTATTTTGTTTCATAAAAAGTGTTTTGAGTCTCCCCTCTGACAAGAAAGGCATTTAAAATAAGTGCAACATTCAAATATCAAACATTGGTCTAATAAAACAAAACATAAACTGGACAGGATCAGGTCCAGGTTCAGGTCCGGACCTGAACCTAAATCTCTGGACCTAAACTTGGACTTGGACCTTATTAAGCCGAACCGGTATCCACCCCTAATGGAAACAGCTATTAAACACATGCATAATACAAAATAGAGGTATGGAATAAGACTTACAATAAGGGCAATAAGGGCCGGCTAGCATGCATCATTACTTTCGATATAATCTGACTTGTTTTCACTTTTGATTCAGCATCAAAGCAGTGAAGGCTACAGTGGTGCTGCTGCCCTTGCTTGGCATCACGTACATCTTGTTCTTTGTTCACCCGCCGTCCAAGGGAACATCGAAACTCTTCTTCATCTACTTCAACTCGTTCCTACAGTCCTTTCAGGTACGGTACAAAACAAGGTGGTTAAGGTTGTTGGTTTAGGATCTTAAGGTTCCGGGTTCGAATCATTGAGATTCCCCTCTGTTGAGCCCTTTCCCCACTCGAGTCAGGTGAAAGCGAGTACCTAGCTTCGGTTAGGGACGTCCTTTTGTATGGGATAAATACATCCCTTATCCAGCAGCAAAACCTTTGGATGGGACGTAAATCTGGAGGTTCCATGTTTGAGGAGAGCACTTCAAAGAACACACTTCACATATCAAAAAGAGTGGATCAAACTTTACAATGCGGCCTTCCGGTTGACATCTTGAAAATGTGACATAGTCACCTGTATGTTATATCAATCATTCCACAAATGTCGTAATTAAATCTTAATAAACTAATTCAAGAAATACATATCATTCACTTCATAGCTTTATCTGCTTTTTAGCCATATTCGAGGCCATAGAAAGGTCTTACAAAGTTGTTGTTGGCTGCTCATCTGTCACTTACTCATCTGCTCAGCACAATGCTCCATTTATCCGCTCAGCGATGCTGATCCGGACTTATTTTATGTTCAGTGCCTAAAATAGAGAACTTTATGTCCTGTTTTGAACATTACTCTTAATGCCTTCACAGGGGTAGCCTTGAAAATCAGATTTGCAACGATTTTTGCAGTGTTTCTGGGATGATATTTCATTCCAATTACAATAGACTGTCACCAACTAACGCAATCTTTGAAGCTTCTACACAATCCGCGTGCCGCAAATTCCATTAAGTCTTTGGCAGCTTGAGTGCGGGGGCAGTGTTGTTCAATAAAGTGTCTGACAAGAGGATAAAAATACCATCAAACATCCCTCTTATTGTATTTCAGGGATGCTTTGTGTCCATTATCTACTGCTTCACGAACACGGAGGTAAGTTAAGGACATTCAAGTCTGGGAAACTTTTGTTCAAACCACAGGCGATCCAACAGTTTTTCCAACGGGGTCCAAACAGACTCCTTCATGTTTTGTTCAGTAATATGTTAACCTTAGTGCTTTTCGGAGATCCTTGCCCATACATTGCTTGGTCAATTTCATGGAAAATGTTGACATGTTTAAGAGGCTATAATCATTACTCATTATCATAATGTATGCAGAAATGTAACTCATAAACTTATGGATATATTGGGAAAGTCAAGCTTGGTTTCAGCCTTCTAGCTGCTTCACTTGGTACTGTAGCAGAACTTAATGTTTCTGTATCTTCTGGTCTTAATTTCGTTTTGTATTATGCGGTCTTTAGATCAAGTTTCATTTGGGCCTTCTGGCTACTTCCCTTGGTACTGCAGCAAAACTTCTTGTTCTACAAGTGCTTAATTTTTGTCGTATTATGCCATCTTTAGGTACAGACTACGATCAAGCGCCATTTCGACAACTGGCGGGACCAGCACTGGTGCGCGTTCAACGCCTCTCCGTCCAAACATCTCCAGATGACCTCCATTACAGCCGCAGCAAGCAACGGCAACAGAAGCGAGAGCAAACGGGACGCATGCGCGTACGAGAAGAACGTCATCGTTCACACTGCATAGGCCGTCCAGATGCGTTTTGTATATACAGTTGTGAAACAACAAGAATGGTATATTTTAATGATAGCTTTTGAATATTTTGAAGCTGTCGAGAAGATTAAGATTCTATTTAGCACAATGCCGTGGGTTCAATCCTGTTGATTGGTGTATGTACGCTGCCGAAACATTTTAATGAATGGATGGGTGGATGGATGGGTGGATGGATGGATGGATGGATGGATTCGTAGTGTGTAAATGCCATGTGTGGCAGCAGTCAGTTCGAACTGTATATCTTAACAATGACGTTGTCAAACAACAACAAAAAGGTGGACATTTAAGAAAGCAGAGTTTGTTGCCTTTCTTCGATTTTTATGATGTGTGGTTGGAAAGCTAGATGGAAGGTTACCGTGTACATAGATAAACCTGGGTTTACAGTCTGAGCAAATTGTTATCGTTGTGAAACAGCAAGAAAACCTGGACAGGAAAAACTTGTTTCAGTCTGTGCCAGTTGTTACGTTGTGAGACAACACCAAAAAGTCAATTTCGGTGTGATGGTGTGGGCTGCAAGAAAATGTCCTTGAAGTCTGTTTCAGTTGCTACGTTGTGAAAATAACAACAAATCATGGGAAGGAACAACCTGTCCTTACAGTCTGTACCAGTTGCCACATCGTGAGACAACAACAAAAGTATATTTCGATGTGATGTCGTAGGCTGCTAGAAAATGTCCTTACAGTCTGTGCCAGTTGCTACACTGTGAACAACAACAAATCATGAGCAGGAACAACCTGTCGTTTCAGTCTGTACCAGTTGTTACGTCGTGAGACAACAACAAAAGTCTATTTCAGTGTGATGGCGTGGGTATGAACCAACCTGTCCGTTGTCATAGTGTTGGGGGCTGTGATGACTGGTTTCCATAGCGACAGATGATCTTGAACTCCTATTTGGACTTAATTCCATAGTAATAAAGAATCGTAAGCCACTAATGAGTAGTTCTGTGAATGGTCCTCTTGATTTAGAACTGTATGGCCACAGGTTGTCGGGGTATGGGCCCAATGTGCCCCCAACAGCGAGAGGTCGTGGGGTCGTGTGGCGTAACGGCAGGGCGTTCGGCCCAGTACCCAGCGGTCCCTGGTTCAAATCCCCTGACGCCATCGATAGTGTGCCCTTGGAAAAGGCGCTTAACACGACTTAAATCATTTCACCCAGGTATAGAAATGGGTATATTGTTCTCTGAACGTGACACTGTTGGAATAAATAAGTTATGAAATGAGTCCAAAAACGACGTTAAACAACAGCAAGAGATTGTGTAATACAGGCTGTATGGTCAACGACATCTCACGAATCTGTTGCCTAAGAACTGTTCAATGAAGATTTCGTACGAACTACGTCAGGTTATTGTAAGAAAACAATATTAGGTATCTAGAGATTAGCAGTTGTCGTTGTTATTTAGAAAGCTACTCTACAAAAGCCTTTAATGAACGTGAATTCAGGGCCCAGATGACTTCTCTCAAATCTCAATTCAGGTCCGCCTATTTACAGTGATACAACGGTATACACATAAAGAAGGGTGAAGTATAAAACTATGCTTTGATGAGACAACATTAGCAGATTGCTATATTTTGGTGTGCAATGGTGTATATATGTAGCCTTCTTCGCAGACTTCCTATGGCAGTGGCGTATATATAGGGGGAGGTTCTCTAAAGGGAGTTGTGTAGCCGAGGGACGGCCGCTGACCTCGGCTACACAACTCCCTTGGCTACACAACTCCCTTTAGAGAACCACCCCCCCCCCGATATATACGCCGCTGTCATAGGAAGTCTGCGAAGGAGGCTAGTATATATGGCCCTGGGAACAAGAAATCACTAAAAAATACATACCTCAATCCGCGCCAGTAGTGTAGATTTTGAACCGTTGGGGGTTCAGAAATGATGAGGTCTTGAGAAATGTATATATTTATACATGTGTAAAATAACAGCCCCCTGTCACTTAGTAACCGAAAGTGCCCTCGTATACTGGTCTAAGAGTAACTTGATTTTGAATAATCGTGATACCCAGTCAGTCTTTTTAAAAAGGCTGTATTTGATGACTTTAAGAGCTCAATGAATGAATGAATGAATGCACTCCAACAGCTCAAATAATCAATGGTTTATATGATTGCTATTGTTAAGTGAATCAGTCCTTGTAAATGACATGTCTTACAGTGTCTGCAAACTTTGTAAATGTAAATTGTATATTGTAAATGTATAGAACTTGGTCTGTAGTATTTATATATATATACAGGAGAATCAATTGTAACTTCGAAACATTCCGTCTCGTGTACAGGAGCGCCATCTAGACTTTAGCTTTTCTTGCTGCTGGAGTAAAATATTCACTGCAGTGAATTTTCCATTGCAATAAGCACATCATAGAAGTCGTAATTGTAAGTATATCTTTAGTAGCCTTCTCTGTTTTATATATGAATATTAACAGCATTAAACTGTTGCGCACGACGAATAGAGGCTGTGGTGAGAAGCGTTCAGAAAGCACCCGGCCATCTTTCTTCAGCTCTAAATGTAGTCACGTGACCTGCCAGTCAGAGGTCACGCAAGTCACGTGACAGGCGGGTGTAGAAGTGCTAAGATGTATATACGGTTGCTCTGAACTGACATTCCTGTACTTTGTGTATGAGAAACTTGACCGTCGCCTAGCTCTACAGGATGTAGCCTAATTCATTTTTGTTGTAGATTTTGTGAATTTTCTGTGGTTAGAAAAAGAAATTTGACGTTGTCAAGTATGATAATAAGTAATCATCTGTGTTTTTGTTGTTTTCCTGGACTTATATGTATATATTTGTCCAAGCAATAATGTATAGGTTGATGAAGGTAAGATATACCCATTTTACGATACGCCAAATGACAGCCAATCAAGCTAAAAATCAACATAAGATTTTGAAAATTGTATCCAGTTGTTTGAGTAACTGTCATTTGGAGTATAATACATGTATGTAAACGTTATCAATAAAGTTAGGCAAGGCAAATGTTACATACTACGTCATATTGTTGGGTCATACCTTAAATAAAATGATATCCTCTAGTAGGCAATTGGTAATGACCATAGCCTTAATGAAACCATAAAAACATCACACAGATATCATTCAGTTAGGCAAACAGCTGTCATTGGAACTCTGCGTCAAACGTTACACAACTAGTCCTTTATTCGGTCAACACAAAACGTAATAAGAATCATTCCTCGTAGGAATCTGATATTTCCTTATCAATGACACTCCAATATAGAAACATAGACAACAAACTGTAAACGGACTACTTCAAAACACAGAGTATAAGTCTATATTTGTATGGAATGTTCCGTATGTAATGAGGTACATTACAAGATAGATCCTCTTGGTATCCAGTACCGTGCACGTTTCGAACTATAATCACAATGTATTGATACATGTCGCCATATCCATTATTTACGTATGATACAAAGTATGCATTTTCATTGTCATTGTTACACTGTCACCCTGGGTGTAAAAGATTGGCGAATAAATTTTGTTTAAGTGTACACATCTCCATTTCTTTGAATTTCTACAGTATTCACCTTACTATGGATATCATATATCCTCTGAGGTCCCTTTTATTGACTAACTGCAAGTTGTAGAATGTTCTAGGGGACTTCCATCGTGTTCAGAATCACCGAGTGTCATCTTAAGCTTTGAAAATAGATACTTTCTTTACGGTTCATTTGAGGATCACTAGACAAAATCCTGCTGCCGGCAGCGACTCAAGTGCATCCGCCGTTTGACGGCATTCCGGATCTGTGGAGAGGGGAATATTGCTGAACGTTATAAAGACAGTAGAGATGATAAAGATACAATCAAATCTTACAATGCCGATGTGATATACAATATTTTTGGCAAGCATTTAGTCAGATTATTGAGGCCGCCAAGCGCGTATCATTGATTTAAACGGAAACATGTCCGTGTGGAAAGACCGTCATAGATACCATGTGTAATAAATACTTGAGGGCGAACTTTGTTTCATTCATTAGTTCCAACTCTTCAATAATATGATAACAAGTAGACACATAAAAACCTTACTAACCACACGACTCATTATTTACAATATGCTGACAATTCAAATGATAGAATATCCCATATACTAATAGATAAAAGATATTGCAAATTAGTAACTATTGATATTTACCTCTGCGTTGGTAAAACAGTAGATGATTGACACAAAGGATCCCTGAAAATAGAAAAAGGAAGCCGTGAACAATAATACAATAGATGAAAGGAACACACAGCTGGCATTGCGCGCACAACGTCCGGGCGTTTGGCACACTTCACTTATGAATCAATCAGCTACACCCCGATACTGTTTAAGTTAAAGTGACCCGGGCGTCCTGAAAAGACGCATAGGGGTGGCGCCCACTCCATTTCTATAGCTCTTGGGCCACACACTTGTGCAAGTCACTACAGCAGGGGGCTAGTCCACTGGTAGTGGTGTGTGTTTAACTACCATACTCTTCCCAAATGCTGAGTGCTAAAGCAGAGAAAGCAGTAGATACTGTAGTAGACTTATAACTGAACCCTCCACGTGCGTTGAAAAAGAATACAGTTTGTCACATACCCCATAGTCTATATTGAATGTTATGTAGCTACCATGTTCACCAATCATTCAAACTTTTGAACTCTTGAAAGACTCTTTAGTGTTACGCCATCAGACAGTTAACCAGGAATGCAATACAAACAAACAAACAAACAAACAAACAAACAAGTCTTTCACTTACGAACAAGGGTTAAGGGTTAAACATTTAGATTTAACGTTTGCATTGACACCACATGTTAATTGTAATGCTATACGCTCGTTCTCATTTAAATGTACACATTTTGTAACTTCCGTTACCGTTTGAAGTAAGACGTTCCTGACAGTAAGATTTGCTACATGTAAGGTTCCAAACTGTCGTTTTTATGACGACTTCAAACTTTTCTGGCTAGCTTTTAGAAACGACAGTTTGGCACCTTATATATGGCATATCTTAATATTAACGGAAGTTACAAAATGTGTACATTTAAATGAGAACAAGCGTATAGCTATAGCCATGAATAAGTTGTACCTGGAATGATTGGAAGAAGGAGTTGAAGTAGATGAAGACGAGTCTGGACGTGCCCTGTCCGCTCGGGTGTACCATGAACAGCACGTACGTGATCCCGAGGAGAGGCAGCAACACCACTGTAGCCTTCGCCGCCTTGATGCTTCAAAACAACAGAGAACAGTCCCTTCTTGAATTATTATTTTCAAAGGTCTGAAACGAAATTGGGCCCTGCAGTCATAAAAAAGCTGTTTATTCGAGGGCCTAAACGCACACGACTAACTCTCCCTCTCAAGAAATATATACCACTCAATAACTATGGCCACAGCATGTCCAGAGCACAAGATATCAAAACCGGAAGTTCCGCTTCAGTACCAAAACAGACCGCTAGGAGGCCCAACATCCAATCATTTCGAAGTCTTATCAAGACCTATCTACATACTAAATATCAAAACAATCCATCAATGTCTTCAGTAGTTATCGTGCGAACAGACACGATCCTCACAAAAACACAACAGGTCACTTCAACCAGCTCTAAATGGGTATCCCTAATGTCCAGACATGTGTGGGTATGCTGAGTCATCATTTCCTGCATGTCTACAACATTGGAGCACAGCCAAAGCAGATATCCAATTCTCCAAATATATCATTACACCACTTCCACCTAACATGTTGCAAATGAGTATCCGAAGGCCGAGACATGTGTGTACGTCATGATGATTCATGACTTTTGGCATGTCTACAACATCGGAGCAGAGCCAAACCAGTTATCCAATGCTCCAAATATCCTATCATACCATTTCCACCTTACAGCCTTACATCTACTCATAGTAATGTATCATTGCACATACATTCCCTACACGAAGTCCCAAGTAATTAATCAAGTGTTGGATAACCTATAGAAAGGGGCCTGCTGTACCTGTATCGCAGCCTATAGGAGGCGCGGCGTGGCGAGGCCGATCCTCCCGGACTGTTCGGGCTACAAGGGTGCACACAAACAGACGACACCAGTGCACAGTAAGTGGTACAGGAGGTTACAAGTACAGTCAGTTAAGCAGATATATCACTGAACAGCGCCTGTTTGCCACAAAACGTTGGGACGACTTTGAGAAATCGTTGCCAATTTTCCCTTGTGGTCACACTGACGTGCGACGCACGGGTAAGATACGTAACCTCTATAAACAAAATGGCCGCTCGGAACGGAATGTCACATTTTTAGTTTCAGCCCCAAGTTAAATAAAAGGTGACTTTCTTGTAATCGCCGTGCAGCCGACAAATTGGAGCCGATTGTCGCCTGTGGTGAGCCAGTTGGCGAATGTCTTTCCCAAGCAGTGGCAAGCAGGCGTGGACCAGTGAGATACCTGATTTAGAGTAGTAGAATATTTAGAACGTACATTAATCAAGAATACAATCTCCAAGCAGATGTAGAAAGACAAGCCGTAGCGCTTCTCTAGTCCCCCAGCTCCCAAGAGTAGCGGGCCTTTCTACTAGTCGAGCTTTATGAGAAACGTTACGATTGTATCTTCTACAATTCTGCTTGGAGAGAGATTACAATACAGTCTTTGCAAGCAAAAAAGACACGGCGAGCAGACATGATGAAAAGGATGCTGACAGATAGTATAGACCATAGACAGATAAGAACTTCTAAACACACAGTACGCGCAAGACCCGAAAGGGGGATCTTAACACCATGTCTTATTTGACGGGTAAATAATACGGATACACACGAAGTTGAAAAAAATGTGTGGACAATAACCAGAAGAAGGTTGTTTTAAAACAGCGTATCAATTTTTGCTACAAGGGTAAAGCCTCAGATCATTATGACCGTATGGATGAGGGTAAACTATTGGACAGACAAGCGGATGTTGAGCGCCCCACCTGTAGTGAGTGGCCTCCGAGCTCTCAGGGTTTGATCTCAGCTTCAGGACCAGTATTCTCACAACGTTACCGAGTATGATGAAGTTTACCTGCAGTAATTTGTACATAGTATTACGTGAATAGTTTCATCAGGTTAGTAAGTCACTGATTCACTGATTAATAAGACTCTTCGTATACAACCGAGTGTTTTAACCGAGTGTTTTTAAGTGTTAGTATTTAGACTAGAAAAGTTACTTGCTGTATTATTATATATTGTCTGTCCGTTCTTTCATGTTACATGTACTTGCAATTAGCCTACGGGCAAGAACTTGCAATAAACATATTATCATTATTATCAACCGACGTTTCATGACCGTCTGTCCCCTTTGTCAGAACAGTTCTGACTGGTTCGCTTTGCACTGCGGCCCCTAAAGGAATGTGTGTATATAAAACTTTGGTGACCGCATCTGTAAGCAGCTACACCTATACTATAGCAATGTGATCCAGTCTTAGGAAATAAATGGTCACCGAAACGTCGGCTGAATTAATACTTGGTTGTGTACAAAGAGTCTTTTTATTCAGAAATCTGTAAATAGAAACTGACAAGCAGACTTATTTTACCAAAATGATAGAAGCTATACTGCCATGGTTGACCGAATCTGAAGATTTTGAGTAAAGATAACACAACTAACCAGTAAGATGAGGATTATCGGTCCATGAAAGATGAAGTCGTAATAGTTTGACGCAGCCCAGCACCTGTAGAGACATGACACTGATAATCAGTGGGGTCACAGTAATTCCAATAAGCTTGTGTAATGTAAGTACTAAGTCAAGTAATGCTTTGGTCACAATTGCGCCGTTGCCCGAAGAGATAGACCCGGTCGGTCCCCGAAGCCACAAATTTGTCCCTGTGGACTGCCGGATACCGGGGGGGGGGGGATACCTCTCGGTGTTCTCACGAATAGCTTACGGCCCCTATTTGTTAACGGGTCCTCGGGTTGAGTTTAAAAAAAATCCCAGGGCTCGGTCGTGCCAAAAAGACACAGTAGCCGAAGGGTGTCCCACGAAGCAACGTAGAGGTCACGCCCCTTTTTTTAAAAATTGTAACCGTCTGTGTTAACTTCAAAATTGGCCAAGTAAATAGTACTTCCAGGTAAAAGGTTAGATAAAAGTCGGCTGACTGCAGAAGATTCGAGAATTATTCTCCATTGTTTCGCTTTGTGGTCATACTCTCACTGCTAGCTTTGTGGAAGACGCAAGAAGCAGTAAACAGAATAATCACTCACCCTTCATCCTGGATTAAGACCTTCACCAGCACCCACGCTATTATGATGGGAATGGGGACACCTAGAACAATGATGTAAGTCATCTTCATACATTTGTAGCTATTACTAAGCACAGTGATGGATCGGTTTGATGTATAATGCCAGGAGATCGTGGACCACTTCGAGTGCGTAGAGATAGCAGGGTCGTGTCTAGTGCGGCATTTATTGTGATGACTTTAACAAATAATTTTACTGGTTACTGTTAAAGTAGCAGACGTCTGATTGCATAATGCAGCAAGTGGCAGGATAGAGCTGGAGGGGCTGGTTACCTTCTATATATATATGAATGTGTTTGAGTAAGAAAACGGAGTTATTACTGAAGTAGCTAGTTTGTTAGACTAGACCATGAGAAAATGGAAATTATGTACTTGCTTGCAAATGTTACCTTTCTAGTTCCACTATAAGTTCTTTTACAATCACAGCAAAAAGTTAGCCACATAGACTTTATGTGCAATGAACTGGATTCGTGATATCGCTCCGAAGTTGCATTTCACAACGCAACTCGTTGTTAGATACATCTCCACAGTCTCCAATATCTTCAAGTTGCTGCTTACTTTTAAAAATGTATGAGCCTAGAGTTCTACCCTGCGCACCAGGAGACGTAATAATCGAAATCTTTTGACACCAACTCTACGAAATAAATGACTAACATTCCCAGTATATGTTAATAATTGATCAGAAACCACGGGGTACCAGTACATTTGGCTTGACACCTGTATGTCACAACACACAATCCCATTATTTCTGTTCCACAATAGCCATTTGTGGCCATTATCCAAGCGCCAAAAAGCGGTCCTGACATTATCCAGCAGCGTTAATGGACAGTACGTAGTCGATTTGAGTTCCAGACTGAAGCGATCTCATTAATTTTTAAATCTACCGTAGACATATGTATATATCATCATCTCATATCCGTATTACTCCGATGAGGTATACTAGATAAAGTTTGTCCAGTATTTCTTGTCCCTCACGACGGACACCAATGCAGACCCTGTGAGACCAGTGTCTCTTTCGATTATTATCAATGTACAGGTACAAAACCAAAAACATATTCATACAAAGTCCTTTTACCTGTGTTCGCGCGATGCTTTGCAACGTGTAAATTTAATTGACCAAAAACAAGCTGCCAACTTTTGAAACTTATTTTTGCACATTGGTGTTACACAGCAGTTTTAATGATCGTAACTATAGCTTTAGATTTAGATTTAGACCATGTTTCCGCTCCGTCTATTCTATCACCTTAAATGATAGTGTTTTCTATTTCGTGAATCCCTGATCTATAGTTTCAAAAACAATAAGCTCGATTTAGTAGAGGCAAATGCTTTTGTAACTTTAAGTTAATTAGTTGCACTGTCTTGATAAATTTTCCGAAAAGCCTGTTCGGACTTACATATATGTACACCATCCCTTTAAAACAACTATGTGGAGTATAGAGATGTAAATGTCCATGTGATTTATGCATATATGTATATATGATCATACATATAAACGTTAAGCTTCCTACAATAGCCAGGAATGGGTACGTCAGAATCACCCTCGTACTACCCTCATACTTACACCATCCCACCATGGCGTAGACCCACAGGTCGAACCTCTCTGTGTTGAACGCATGCGCGACCATGATGTGGAGGTACAGCCCTTCCACGAACATCCAGAAGAAGTTGGTGGAGGTGAAGTAGTTGTTCAAGGTCACCACTGCCCGGCAGTACCACTGTACGGTACAGAAAGGAAATGTTAGGTTAGGTTAGGTTAGGTTAGGTTAGGTTAGGTTAGACTACACCAAGTAATTTTTATGGATGACGTCCGCGCGCGCATTGATTTTGGTCTGTTCCCAGAAAAAAAAACAAGAAATTCCGCTTCCTGTAACTATGACCAAAGAGTTATGACAGTGCCGCAAATCAATGGGGTATGGAAAGAAACAGGACAGGACAACAACTACTGTTCAACTTCAACTGATTTATTCAAATTATTGCTGTTTTCATGATGAATAAAAGAATTGTTAGTTGTTACACTGTGTTCTCTCATTCAATTTGTGTTCTAACATGTGTCGTCGACTATCATATTTCAAATCTAGGCATCTTGTTTTTTCGGCCCTTCTTGTTTTTTTTTCGCGCTCTCGCATTAGATTTGGAGTCTCCGAAGGACGTCATCCATAAAAATTACTTGGTGTAGCCTTAGACAGTTTAAAGGAAACTCAAAGGTTAGTTTAGAGACTTTAAAGGAAACTCAAAGGTAAGTTTAGACAGTTTAAGGGAAACTCAAAGGTCAGGGTGGAAATCTTACTATACTATGCCAAATAGATCCCAAGAGTCAAATTTTCAACCGTATTTCACCAGTTCTTCGTGACAACTCCCGTATACGTAGCCGTTTCAAAATGGCGCCGTATGCGGGCACTTGGGTCTGGCCACCACCCCGTGACGTCATCACGGAGCTCGGGAGAGTCAGCCCGTGCCAAAACGCGAAGGTGGGAAGGGGATCTTTAGCTTTCTGAGCCTTTGTAGCCTACTGTCATTCCTTGGGACGTTTAAGAGCTTTTCTCTGGCTATCTTTATAGATGCTACAAGCCACACAATGATGGCGTAGAAAGCAAATGTTCAAAATCCCAAGTTTCTCGTTTGGGCGCAGGCCGGCTCTCCCTAATGACGTCACGGGGTCTTTGGGACGATTGTGATTCAGGTAATCATCAGATGATCTTCCCAATCAACCTTTGCTTGGGGAGTAAGGTAAGACGAGCTATAGTCAGCGGCCAAATCCAATGTAGACTTCGTGACTATCCCCGCGGAAGATATTGTCCCCAGAAGACTACATTACTTCCACCTGATCTACGTCGTATACTGGAGTCATGCACCCAATCATTGATCTGGATCTAAAAAAAGCACACAGGGAATTCGATGTTGCATGGGAAGATGAGCATGTTACGACAAGAATGGCAAAGGGCCTGCCCTGTTATGCAACATGCCGGCCATGTACAAGTAATTGCTTTGCCCTTTGATACTCCAGTGACTCATGAGGGGTAACGAATACCAGCACAATAGGTTGGACATCCTAGAGACAGCACCTTTTATCTATTTGTAAAGGAAAATTACTTGCCAACACTGCATGAAAACAAAGTTGAGTCGTTGCCATATTGTGAAATACCTTTGTCTTACAATTATGTTTCAGGAGGCATATTTTTTAGATGATAGATGTTGAAAAAGGACTAAAAAATCGAAAATCCCTGACCTCCTTCAAAATTTTTACTGAATTTCTTGTCTTATTTGTCGTTGTGGATTTTTAGCTAATTCTGTATGTGCATTTTCCTGCCTATGCAACCTAAATCCCGGGTCCAACAAACTTCCCCATCTTGCCAATCTCGGGTGACGCCTCACACATCCTGACACTCTACAATTCAAATGTTTGTGGATAACATATCAAGACAAACAAACAAACAAACAAACAAACAAGAAAACACACAGACCAAAAACATTACCTCCGTTAGGTAACTAGTACTGACACTTTTGCCCCGTACTGCCTTCACAGTCAGAGTGCCCTGGTGTTCCTAAGGATGAAGGACACACACCAAGACAAACAAACATGCAGACCAAAAACAATACCTCCGTTTTCACGGAGGTAACTATACTACTGACGCTTTTGTCCCGCACTGCCTCCACAGTCAGAGCCCCCTGGGTGATGAACCAGCTGGTGTTCCTGAGGATGAAGGTCGCCACCAGATTCCAGTGGATGTTGTTCCTCGTACAGCGGATGCTCCTAATCGAAAAAAAGGTTACATACTCATATGATCATACTTTCTTCAGGAAAGATATCAAACTGCACTCATAGTCCATAGAGCTCAACTGGCAGTAGCAGCCTAAACAGTTGACCTCCTTGTTCCAATAGGTTGCTGACTGGGACACCCCGGTTGACATCATCCGAAGGGCATCTCGGTTGGGGCTGAAAACGTCTTTCGGAAGGGGCGTGAAATCGGGGTCCTGTTCGAGGAGGTGCCTCGAACACGTTAAAGAGAAAGGGCAAGTAATCCCTCTGTAGAAATATATTACCCTTCTACTGGATCAGCAGGGAAACTTATGTTCACTACAAGGTGAACTACACAACAACAATACATTTGGACCAAAATGTCCATCAAAGACTGATTATTTGTACATGTACTAGTATTTTTGAGTTACCTAAAAGCACGATTGATTCTTGTTTGGCGGACCTATCGCACAGAGTGCTCAATATCTAGTAGGACCTGCATTGTAATGCATAACATCGTCCCAACTACTGCGACATGAGTGTGTTATACCGGCCTTCCATTTGGCACTTGATGAACCCTAACAAGAACTAGAGCTAGCATTAATGTACCGGTAATTCAGCAGCATACTGTTGCATTCATAATAAAAGTACCATAAAGTAACGATACCTTTGATATCTACTTTACAGACACCATAATGTTACATATGGATTTCTTGTTTGCATTTTTATCCTACTTTTATATGGTTAGTGTCATAGATGAAAAAGACTTCGATGAGTACGTATACCATTATGGACTATGAAAGCGTACATCTGCATATGCTTTCGAAAAGATGTCATATCTTACTCAACTAATTTGTCTTATCGACCACAAAGTACATATTACTCTATCGGTGTTCCTTGAGTGTCATTTTGGCTGCTTGCCCAATACTGCATTAAGAAATTTTGTGCCGCAGCGCACCGGGCCACCAAAGGGGAGATAATGAAAAGGGCAGACGTAAAAATGACACCGGCCATGTGTTTGTTATCATGTTGTAAACCGTGTTATCATACGAGCACAGGGGGAAGACTTTGATGTGCTCCAAACCCAGACTCTGCCTTGCATTTTCATCCGACTATGAAACGGAGGCATGTTAAATACTCCCTCCATCTAAAAAAAAAAGACATATTTCTTTCACAAGTCATTTTGATTACAAGAAATACTTCTGCTGGACTTTTTGTCTTAAATTTGATGCTTGTGTTTTAGTCCTTGTCCCATTTCTTCCACTCAAACTTGCTAAATATGGAATTGCAAAACACGAGCTTTTAAGTACGTGACCAAGTCGTCCTATGGGTGTCGTACATATCACTCAGAAGAACCAATGTGAAAGGATTACAACTATACTAGAATGTTTAGAGGGTGACATAGTGGATGTCTATGATAAGCTTCTAATTTACCGCCAGCGATGCAAACAATTAGATTTGCAACACGGCTAAACGTCACCGTATAAAAGGATAATCGATCTTGTCAAGGTCATTTTGCTGTTGTTTTTCACCTTATAATGTCTATTGGTACACAGGGCACCAAGTTTCCTTTCGGTTTCAGTAGCAGGTTACATTCTTACAGGGAGGGGCTGCTAACCCTTCTCTTTAAGGTGATCGAGTCACTTTCTCGAACACGGGATCCCCAGTTACCCTCCTTCCGAAAGACTGACCTCCAGCTTCCCACTTAATAACTAATTGAGACCTGGAGCTCAACTAGTTAAGCTATCTAACTTGCTCGAAACACCTTCTAGAAAACGGGACCCACAGCTACCTCCCTGCCGAAAGACTCCCAGGATTGAACCGGGGCCTCCTATTTATTCACTAATTAGAACCGGGAGCTCAGCTATGAGACTGTTACCAGTTGAGATAAGATCATTTCTGCTTGTTTTTATCAGACCCAAAACGTGTGTGTAAACCCGGCCATAGTCAAACTCCAGATCTGCGTCTGGACGCGCTTGTGGTATTGTTTAGATTGTGTGGGATAATCCTTTGCCAGTCTATTTATGGTTTTCGATATGGAGGCTATTATTTCGTAAAGACATTCCGTAACAATTGCCAGTATAATTTTTGCTATAAGGTTTCGATAAGCTTAGAAAATACCATTTGATGTGTCAGAGAACAATGTTCACGTTGACTTTTTTGTAGTGTTTCAGTGAAAATAAATAAAATATTATCATTTCAAAGAGCCGGGATGTTATCGACGGGCACTCAACACTCCTACGTACTCACTTCAGATAAGCGAACAGCGCGAAGGCGAAGACCAGACAGAGGAGGGAAAGAGCATGTCCGATGTCCTGCAGCAGTTTGGCGTTCTCCAGATGTTGTTCCCAGTGTCTCTGAAAGAAGAAGATGCAACCGTTAACTTTCAAATTCTGGTATAGCATTAGGTATTCTGCTACGGGCCTTTGGATATACTCTGTATCAATTCTTTTTTGTTTATCAACAGTCTGCGGTAAAATGAAATGATTTCATAATTGTTCATAATTGCTCCCATCGCTCATCACTATAAGACTAGCTAATGCAATTGTTTGTTCTCTCTTGCACTATTTTGTAATCCTTTGTGTGCAAATTGGTAATAATATACCAGAACATTCAACATTTTCGTGACAACGTGAAATCAACTTTAAACATCAATCTACGAAACTCAGTATTTTAGTAATTAAAGTCATTACCATTGTACCGTAGTAATGTGTAGGACCAAGGCAGCGAGGGTTATTAGACAACTTCAAAACAGGGTAGGTAGGGTTGATCTCTACACACCCAGCGGAGCCATAATGCATACACTTGACTGGACCTCAGCAGTGGGCGTTCATAAGAGGAGCAAAGCAGTTTGTACCTTTGTATCATATTTGTTGCTTCAGTATGTTTTGTTTATGGCTGATGAAATGTGATACTGTGAACAACAGAGGAAGACTTACACTACTGTCGTCTACACTGGAATTTTTGTTGACCGGACGACAGTGGCTGTAGTCAGCCTTCCTTGCCCAGGTGCCATTCAACTGGCAGAGCTTGGTTGCGTTTTCTGCAAACAAAATGTCTTTCAAGTTAGCCGCACGAACCTTTGTATGGTTCAAACCTGCATTACTTAAGAATAACTGTATCATTTATTCCCAGCCAAAAAACAATTCAATATAAAATGAAGACTGACGTCACTGTATTAACATGTCAATATACACCTATGTATCTATTTCATCTTTTGTTTGGTCTATAAGGTCTTTGATAGGAAAATACAGTCAGTTATGAATTGCAAAATAACCATACTAACACATACCACGACGGAAATTGATGGATTACTGCTATTAAGTATAAGACCGCTATCCAACTTTTTGACAAACATATCAAAGTTTACTACACCAGGGACTGCCTGAGGAGAAGTGGCGTTATGTAAACTAATGATGGCGTCTGTATTTTTTAGATAGGGCGCTCGGACTGCGTCCACTCTCATAAGGTTTACTACAGCAACACTTTATTGCATCGTTCTACAACCTACGTAAACATGTGTCTGACGTTGATTTGATTTGATCTGACGTTAAGATAGGACGTGGTCTTCTTCCCCTTCGGGGAACTATGGGTAAGTGTCGGCGTAGTTCAATAGCTTTTGTGTTAGGTGTAAGTAAAACGTTATCTGGTTGTGTGCAGGATTGCCATTAGCTAAACATACAATCATGACTTGGTACTCAAACAGATTAAGGGGGAGTCTAGCCGTCTGAGTTACATATTGAACCTAACCTCACTGACGCCATTGCGGTCGTTCTCCTTTAGCTATATATTTTTTAAAGCTTACTATTGGACGCCTCTGCGTAGACCGGTGCAATGGCCTAATAGGTAGGCTGTTCACCTTGCATACGGTAGGTCGTGAGTTCGATCCCCGGTGAAAGACTTTAAAAAGACTTTAAAAATGGTACATACTGCTTTCTCTGCTTTCACTCAGCATTTGGGAAAGTGTGAGGTAGTTAAGAGTCATTGCATGAGAAAACCAGGCAGAGGTCGGAAGATGGGGGACGGCCGAATCGGCTCTAGGAACGGGGGCCTTACCACTGGTGTCGTATGGAATGCCGCGCAGCTCGGTGAAACAGGACATGTGCACTACTCTCCCTGCCGGTGTTGGTGGCCAACACGTCAGACCGTCCCATGAGGAATTACACATCGAGCCTGGATAGACAGAATGGGGCACAGTATACAGTAAAGGGTTTTGCACTCACACGACTGTGACAGAAGCCTAGAATTGAGACATTTATGTCGCGCATGCGCACCCCTGCCGTACCGTCGCCAATGAAAAATCACAGGTCTAATAAAAGAGACATAAGGTACGGATAGTAACAACGGCAACAACAACAAAACGCTTCCCGGAAAAACGGCCACAACAACAAAACGCTTCCCGGAAAAGCATATCTTTGCATCTAATGATATAAGTCAAGTCAGGCATCAATAATGATAATAAACACATATAAATTATATTTCGATAGAGGCAGTACGCGATTGTCATGCTGTAGTTGATTAAGATTAAGACCGTACTCCTATAGATAAGGATATATATATAGGTGACTATGAAGTTGATACGCCAAATAGAAAATCATATCCAGTTGCTTGAGTAACTGTTATTTGGCGTATCGTATTACCTGGATGTCTAACTTTGATCGGCATATGGCGTAAATATTGTTTACCGAATTGGACGGTTAAACTCCGACGTTACCCTGCGGTGACGTAATCATGGCTATGCAAATGTGTAGGCCTGACTCAAGCAATTGACTTCATGTTGGTGGCTGCAGTGAATTCCCATGCAAACATTCTAGATACGTGCCAAATGATAAGCTCCAATTGTAATCTCCTCGCAATTCAGCCCCTGGCGGCGAACACAGTCGGCCCGCCCAATGATGATACTAATACTAATACTAATGATAATCATCAACTTACCCACAGAATCTGTGAGGACATCCGTGTGCTTATGGAGGCATAACAGCCTCTTGATTTCCCGCAGTGTGTACTGCCTGGTCCGTAAGGACTGCCCGTAACAGGTCCACACAGGCAACTGTGGACAGAAGATCAACATCATCAAATGATCATATTTGTAAATACGTGTATCACTTTATTTGAGTTTTTGTAAACCTAGTTCAGGCTAGTTGTATGTGTCCTTTTGCTAAACATTAGGCCATGCTGATTTAATTATATGGATGACATCCTCTGGGGACTCCAATATTTATGCGAGCGTGAGGACAAAAACATTTGGGCCCCGCAAAAAAGTCACCGTCATTATGAAATCTAAGGCGCTAGGCATCGGGAAGGTTTCACGACTGACAGAACTTACAGAACGTGGTATACCAAATGATATGTCCTTCATGTTTGTTCTGTCACATCTTCTTTCAAGCCTTTTCAAAATCAGGACGCTATATATAGTACGATGAAAAATAGGCATTTTATGACATTAGTATCCGTTTTCATATATTTCATTTGCTCATTATAGAGCTCCTTTGTATGATTTACAGTATAGTTGCCTTTTCAAACACGGACAAAAATTTTGATGCACGCGAAGATGTCATCCACATAATCAGGTCAGCATGGCCTTATTTGTGGTAAAGTTTTGGAGAATGTAATTCGACACCAAGGACACGTTTGGAGATTATAAATCGAGTTACTCCCCCCACTGCACGAAAAGCTCACGGATCATATCACATGAATATTGTATTTGGACCATCAAGGAAGAGCACACACCAAAGCCATAAACGCCGTTATTGGTGTCAGGAAGATATGTTCTCTATCATTTGTAATTTGGATTTCACCATATTTACGACGACATGTACACATTGAAGCTTGAAAATGACTTGAATTATTCACGAGGATTGTTACACCACATTTGTAGCTAATACCATAGCCAGCTGAGCCCTAAATAAAAGAAGAGCATACATGTGTAGGGCAACTCGTTATGAGCTAAAGTTAGAAGCTGAAATGACAGCCTAGATAAGTGGAACTGCATGATTTGCCGAAGTTAGAATCACGACGGTCGCTGAATTACATTTCTGGCGCGGAGCATACGAAGGTGAGGCTTAAACACCAGGTCAGGTAGTTCAACCCTGACGCTTAAAATTGATAATAAAGACCTGGTCATATTCGTCGTACGATTGTCGTACGATCGTCGCACGATCGCAAACTAAGACAGCATTCTTGGGATAGCTGTGCATGTGCCATGCTACGTAGGGAAAAGCTGTCTTGTTACGGGAAAGGTTTTCGTACATCTTTGCCAAAAGTCGTTCCTTCTGCTTGAAAATTCTACGACATCAAAATCCAACGACGACCTTCCTTGAACATGACAGAAAGTTAAACTCAGAATACTTCAAAATGACCGGAGACTGATATCGTCGAAAGTTGCACGACTCAACCTATGGATTTCAGCCAGATTTTGTATCATATATCACTGACTTCATTTTGAACATATAAAACTTAAAACCCGCTGCGTTCATTCACTCGTCTGGGAGGCCGTAACTGTAGCAGCAATAAGCCCATAAAAGATACTCCTTATGTACTACTGCCCAAGCAATCTGAGAAAAGTATCTCCTAAACACCCTAATGGGCTAGTAAATGGAAGAATTATCTTGGTGTAGCTTCGCGTAGCTTCCAGAAGACGTTCATTTAAAGAAGTTTCGCACAGAAAGTTTAACTCAAAATGAGAACACTTAGACATGCTTTTTCCATTTGGCAGACATTTCAATTAAAGGGCTTCACTGTGAGAAAAAGATAGGCTGATTGTCGGGCCAACTTCTCTTTCGAAAACTCTAAAATCAAATTGACATTCCTTAAGTGTTCCCATCAAGCAACCTTGTGAACTTTTGATGGGAAAAGTAACTCTCACAGCTTCAATACGATACTTAAATGAGGGAATTATCTTCGTGCTTCGTACGATAAAGTGTCCATTTAAAGAAGCTGAAAAACACGAGATGGTTACAGTATTAGACATGCATTTTACATGCGCAAGACGTTACATGCTAAGTCGTTCGAATTCGCTGTAAGAGAGCGATAGGCTTCATGTCCGTACATTTGTCGTTTTGTTGACTCCAAAATCAAATTGACATTTACGGGTGTACTGCGTAATATTGGCATCAATTTTCGTAATTGTGGCATAATTTTCCAAATAACTGCAGAAACTGCAAAAATAAGCCAAGAAATTAATTGAGTGTAAGTATCAAGCAACCCCGTGTGAACTTTGGATAGGAGAAATAACTCCCACGTTCTCAATGTGTTACGTGAATGAGGGAATTATCTGCGTGCTTTGCATGTCTCAACAGCTATCAAGGTTCCCATTTAAAGAAGCTGGGAAAATGGGTAAATGGGTACAATATTAGACATGCGTTTTAACATTTGCAAGACTGATATGCTGAGTCGCTGTCAGATAGCGAAAGGCACTTGTCGGCATGGTTCTCATTTCGTTTACTTCAAATTGTACGCGGTAATTTGGGCATCATTTTCCGTAACTTTAGCAGAAATAGCCCAATCCAAGACATTCATAAGTGTTCCTATGAAGCAATCTCTTGAACTTTAAACTTACTCTACTTTCACAGTCTCATTGTGTTACTTCAATGAGGAAACTTATTATCTACGTGCTCTCAAAGCTCTCAAAAGTTGATACGGTGTCTATTTAAAGAAGCCTTGGGCCAGCAAAATCACAAAATGGGTACTGAGTATTAGACACGCATGCATCTTTATATTTCCAAGACGTTCCATTCTGAGTAATTCGTTTTAAGACAGCGATAGTCTACGGTTCACGTTTCTTTAACTCCAAAATCAAATTAAATTGAATGGTTGTATGCCGCAATGGTAGAAATCAGCCTATTCAAGACATTCCTAAAGACTTACTTTTAAGCAACGCTTTGACTTTGAATGAAAAAAGTAACTCACAGTTTCAATGTGTAACTTGAATAAGGGAATTATCTTCGTGCTTCGCACTACGTCGTACAAAGTTAATAAGGAAAACATCTAAATACGCCATGAGGCGAATGGAAACACGAAATGTGTATAAAACCAGAGCAAGCTGCTAGGGGGCCCAAACCTAAACAACTTTTTCAGTACATCAGAAGCTATCTGCCACCCAAAAGTCAAGACCATAGCACGTCCAGGTCAAAAGATACAAAAATTGAAGTTCTGCTGCAGTACCAAGGTCACATACCAGGGGGCCCAAAATCGACCTTGGATTTTGGCTTCACAACACCTGCCCACATACCAAATATCATTGTAATCCATCAAGAGGTTCTTGAGTTATGCTGACTACAGTAGTGCGGAAACACAGACACACCCAAAACTATATCTCAATTTTTCATGGAGATAATTAAACATGCATCATTAAGATGTTACATGCTGTGTTTCGCTATATGATACATGTAGCGGTACGCTGCTTGTCGGTACAGCTCTCATTTCTTCATAGTGAAATTGACATTCTTCCTTGTGCGGCGTAATGTTGGCACCATTCCCGGTAACTGCGGCAGGAATAAGCCCATCATAGACATTCATTGATGGTTACTTCCTTTAGTGTTACTATCAAGCAACCTCGTGAACTTTGAATGAGAAAAGTAAGTCTCAAGCTCAATGTGTTACTTAATGAGGGGTTAACTTCGTGCGTCGTATGTCTGAAAGGTTCATAAGATGTAAGCCGTTGGGCAAATGGAAACATGGAATGCATAAAATAAGACATGCCTTGTCACAGGCATTCTGGCAGACATTTAAACCTAGCAATTTTCCTATAATAAAGTTATAAGTTTCTTGCCGGTCTGATTCTTCTTTTGCAGACTTCAAAGTCAAATTGATATCAACGCTTGTATCGCGAAATGTTGGCATAATTTCCCATCATAACTGTAGCAGAAATAAGCCCATCCAAGTCATTCCTTGACTGCCACTATCAAGCAGCCTCGTGAACCTTGAATGAGAAAAGTAAGTCTCAAGCTCAATGTGTTGCGTAATGGAAGAAGTTATGTTCGTGCTTCGAATGTCTAAAAAGTTAATAAGCTGTCCATTTAAAGACGCCGTGAAAAGAATAAAATAAGATTGCGTTGTCACATGCATTCTCGCTGATCATATTATTTTGCTGTAAGAAAATGATATGCTGCTTGTCGATCTGATTCTTCTATAGGGCTTCGAAATAGGGCTCCCTTGGAAATCAGTTACTTGTTAACTTAAATAGATGAATAAATAAAGTTGACATCAACAGTTGTATGGCGTAATGTTGGCATAATTCTCCATAACTGTAGCAAAAAAAGCCCATCTAAGTCATTCCTATCAAGCAATCTTGCGAACTTTGAATGAGAAAAGTAAGTCTTAATCTCAATGTTTTACTTAATGAGAGAATTATCGTCATTCTTCGCATGTCTTAAACGTTCATTTAAAGACGCCGTGAAAAGAATAAGATAAGACATGCGTTGTCACATGCATTCTCGCAGATCTAATTATTTTGCTGTAGGAAAGTGATATATGCTGGTTGTGGGTCTAAGTCTTCTTCAGCAGAATTGAAAATCACATTGACGTTATCGTTTTTACGGCCTAATGTTGGCATCATTTCCCATAAATGTAGCAGAAATGAGCCCATCTTAGTCATTTCTTGAGTGGCACTATCAAGCAATCTTGTGAACTTTGAATGAGAAAAGTAAGTAGTCTCAATCTCAAAGTGTTGCGTAATGAGGAAGTTATCTTCGTGCTTCGAGTTTCTTAAAATCTTCGTGCTTTGAAAGTTCATAAGCTGTCCATTTGAAGAAGCCGCGAAGCGAACACAAACGCGAAATTAGTAGAATACTAGACATGCAAGGCATTTGCCACACGTTCCGAGGTGATAAGTGGCTCACTGTAATACAGCGATAGGTTACTTCTCGTTTCGTTTACATTAAAATCTAATTGGCATAAATTGTTGTACGGCGAAATGCTGGCATAATTTTCCATCATAAATGTAGCAGAAATGAGCGCATCTTAGTCATTTCTTGAGTGGCACTATCAAGCAATCTTGTGAACTTTGAATGAGAAAAGTAAGTAGTCTCAATCTCAAAGTGTTAGGTATAATGAGGAAGTTATCGTCGTGCTTTGAATTTCTTAAACGTTCATAAGCTCTCCATTTGAAGAAGCCGCGAAGCGAACACAAACACGAAATTCGTAGAATACTAGGCATGCAAGGCGTTTGCAAGACGTTCCGAGGTGATAAGTGGCTCACTGTAATACAGCGATAGGTTACTTCTCGTTTCGTTTACATTAAAATCTAATTGGCATAAATTGTTGTACGGCGAAATGTTGGCATAATTTTCTATTATAATTGTAGCAGAAGTGAGCCCATCCAAGTCATCCTTGAATGCCACTATCAAGTAACTTCGTGAACTTTGAATGAGAAAAGTAGTCTCAATCTCAAAGCGTAATGGGGAAGTTATCTTCGTGCTTCGAAAGTTCATAAGCTGTCCATTTGAAGAAGCCGCGAGGCGAACACAAACACGAAATTAGAACGCTATTAGACATGCATTTTCACAGCTGACGTTTCGAGCTGATAAGTGGCTCGCTGTAATATAGCGATAGGTGACTTCTCGTTTCGTTTACATTAAAATCTGATTGACATGGATGGTTGTACGGCGTAATGTTCACATAATGTTCCATAACTGTAGCAGAAATCAGCCCATCCAAGTCAGTCAACTCGCACAGTCTTAATGCGTTAAAATGAGAGAATCATCTCCGTGATTCGTAGCTCTCAAAGTTCAGAAGGTATCAACTTAAAGAAGACATTATGCGATCAGACGCATGAAATGTGTACGATATTAGACATGCATTTTCAAATTCAAAAGGCGTTTCGAG
Organism: Branchiostoma lanceolatum; assembly: GCF_035083965.1. Classification (NCBI taxonomy): domain Eukaryota; kingdom Metazoa; phylum Chordata; class Leptocardii; order Amphioxiformes; family Branchiostomatidae; genus Branchiostoma; species Branchiostoma lanceolatum. The sequence goes on from NC_089734.1 coordinate 4,529,721, forward strand.
CTAAGTAGTGTTTCACTGTAGGATAGCGATAGGCTAAATGTCGATATAGTGTTTGCTTCAAAAATCAAATTGACATTAGTGAATGTACGGCGCAATGTTGGCATTAATTATCGCAACTGTAGCATTCTCCTTCAAGTGTTACTTTCCAAGCAATCTTGCAAACTTTGTATGAGAGCAATAAGCGTTTCGCTGCATGTCAGCACAGCTTCCGTTTCGTTTCGTTTGACTCCAAACTCGAATTGACATTTACGCTTGCACGGCCTTCTGGTGCCTACTATTGCTTACATATTTCTTATCGTCTTGGCAGACTTGAGATATGGGTTTACGAAATGATGCCCTAAGGTTAACAAGTCTACCCGCACGGGTACGGAGATGTATAGCAGTGAACTTTACAGTTTAACCACTAAACACAGACTTACGTCAACGTCCTTATAACGGTCTCTACTGTAGTAACGGAAAACATTACAGATGAGTGTCGAGTACATTTTGTGCGAATGCTAAAGGTCTAATATCACATCCATTCAAGAACAGCGTTTGGCATTTGATGATGGATCTGAGTGTGAAGCTTTTAGACGTTCTGTGCATACTCATGGTACAAAACAATATTTGAAGAGTTCAGGTATACGTAGACAAAACGTAAATGAACTCTTCAAATGTTGCTTTGTACCATGAGTATGCACAGAACGTCTAAAAGCTTCACACTCAGATCCATCATCAAATGCCAAACGCTGTTCTTGAATGGATGTGATATTAGACCTTTGGCCCCTTGCTGTAAGGACCTGCTAATGTCAGTAACGGATAATGTATACATACAACAACTAACGTTGCAGAATCGTTTTGTAATATGTTCTCCTCATTTTTGTTGCAATAGAAAATACGACAAAAACAAACCCACCTGACCCAGCCCCCCTTCATATTCAAAATATTGATGTCGTGGTGCATTTTAACTTAACATTGTTACGTCTTCCATTGCGTACAAAAGAGAGGTCAAACCCTTTACTAGTAATAGACAATTACGTTGTACCCTGTTCTTTTATCTATGTTATTTGCAATTAGCCTTCGGGCAGGAATTTGCGATCAACTAATCATTGTTTAACTGTATTTGTTCAATCATTCGGCCGAAATCTTTAAAAAAAGGTAATCACTACCTACCGTATTGGGACCGTAATCGGAAAATATGGCGTTTGATTTCCCTAGGCCTTACTCTATTATATTGGGAAGACGGTGTAATGTTTAATAAATAAACACGGTTTAATGTTGTTAGATTACAGAGGTCTTCTCACGTTTAAAAGTCAGCAACCAGCATGTAAGAACAAGAAATAGCCATGCCCTCAAGTATCATCGCACCTATCGTAGAATAGAACTCGTCAACATGGTACTGTAAAGGCATCCTCATTAGACAGCTTCAAAAAACTCTCACAGCTTGACGTGTATATGTAAAGGTTAGGTGTGACAGATCGTTTAGTGTAATATAACCAGCTGTTGCCGCGCCGCGTACCCACGAGGCTAGCGCGTTATGCAAAAAGGCGATTAAAGTTATACCAGCTTTACAGATACAGAAGCTGATGTGTCACGAATGGCAGTTATCCTGACTACATGGACACAGATACAGATTCATGTCATCATATTTAGATTAACATTAAGATAGAAAATATCAATATAGATCTAGACCTGTATGGTTAAGTCTCGTACCTGTGCAAGTATCCAGACAAAGCTGAGAAGACGCAATCTGCCCATCTTCTTGCTCAGGCCTTCTCCGTCGTGATGATTCCTGTATGGGAAGAGTCAACGTTTACGTCTTGTGATATGATATCAGGGAAATGTATGTGACACGTGTTCTCTCTCTCTTCAGGGATTCACGGTCCAACATGAACTGCACCACGAAGAGCTGGCTTTGAAACTAAAGCAGGTGTCCGACTAGACAGCGGCTATATATATATAGCTAGCGCGGCTAGAAAAAGCTAGATGGTCATCTTTTAACTACACTAAGGCCACAGCAAGTAAATGTTATGGATGACATCCTCCGCAGACTCCAAAATTAATGAGACAGGGCGAGAAAAAAAAACAAGGCGGGCCAAAAAAAACAAGATACCTACATTTTCAAATTTTGAGATCAGGATCATATAATGTCCTTGCTAGAACAAATGCAGAAAACAGCTTGTTATTGTACCATCATGGGCAGGAACTACACTGGGTATTCATATGCAATGAAACACCTTAGACTGTCAACATTAAACTGTTCTTGAAGATGTGTATACAGCTCAAGTAACTATCTAAACGCAGAAAACAGCTTGTCATACCATCATGGGCAGGAACTACACTGGGTATTCATATGCAATGAAACACCTTAGACTGTCAACGTTTACGACATATTTGCCAATTTTTGGCATGTTGACCACCAGTGGAGGGCAATGAAATTTCTTGTTTTATATTTCGAAATCAAGCGAAAATTAATGAGCGCGCTGATGTCATCCATAAAAATGGCTTGCTGTGGCCTAATGATAAGATCATAATGGGACTGCGGGAGTCACCTCATGACAAGTCTGAGCTACCGTTTGAGGAGGATTCTATTTTTGTCTGTCCTGAAATCTACAAACTTGAACTCTAGTTGCCGATGGTAAGCGTGGATTTTCAAGTCAGCCTTAAGAGGTACCACGAAACGCAATTCTACAAAGTTTGGCAACAAATTAAGGATAGCCTGTGGCATGCAGCTCGACTTGAAAAATGTTGTGTTTGAATTTTCAGCCTGAAAAGTACTAGGAGGAGCTTGTTTGCAGTTCTAATGCTGCGAGTGGGTTTTCTTTTCAGCAATGATGACAAGAATCAAAGCTGGACGTTCATTACAGGAAGGCCGCGCTGACTTGATTCTATGGATGACACCCACACAGGATCACACAGCCACGCGTGCATCGATCTCCGCCCATTTCCACAAAAAGATTACACCCTTACTAAGCCGTACAAATAAGCTACAAACGAGGTTATGTATGCCGTGAATTGAAAAAAAGACGGATCGGATACTAATGTCGGACAATGCTTCATTTCATGTCGTAAAACTTGCTGATTTTGTCGTAAACTTACTCCTTTGACAAATGTGTTCGAACCCTGAGCTGCAAAGTCTAACCAAGTCAAGTAGGAAGAAGAAAATAAATAATTTATAGTACCATGCTCCGTGTGTTCAGTCATTAAAAAACACATTTCTGACCACTTAGATTTTACAATGAAGTGAACTCCTTTTTTTCTGCCCATCTTTTTTTCGCATCTAATTAGTAACGACCAAATATTAAATTCGGCGTGGACATTCAAATTTCCCCAGAGTTCCAAGAACTACAAGCCTTAAATGGACGACAGTATATTGTACTGTAGGCGGTGGATTTTCAGTTCAGACTGAAAATTGACGTGCGTTAACGTTGCAGCTATTCGTCAAGCTATGGAAAGGAATAAAAGTAGGGTGGATTTCCAGTATAGCTGCCTGTATTTCACTTTAATGGTTAGAGTGGGTTCACAAGACGGCCCGGAGGAGTGGTACAAAGTGCAGCTGCAGGGAATCGAAGTTACATACGACTCCCAGCTTGTTCGTTTAGACCCTTTTAGTTCCTAAACGCACGTAGGATAGCAAGTTAACTAATCAGTAGCAGGGTAAATTTCAGAAGTAGGGGATGCTAGCTCTTCCCCATTAGCCTGCTCGATACACCTCCTCAAACACGGGACTCCCATTTTACGCCATATCCGAAAGATCGACTAGTGCAGCCCCAACCGAGATGTTTTGACCCAGGATCCAACCGGGGTCCCCTGGTTATCAAGTAATTGGTACTCAACTGTAACCCCGCTACCAGTTAAGCTTTAGGGATCACCCCATGATGTCTCAAGTTCTATCTGTTTGTTTGTTTGCTTGCTTGTTTGTTTGTTTGTTTGTTTGTTCGTTTGTTCGTTCGTTAAAGTAAAAGCCAAGAGGCGTTGCCCCTTTTACCTTTGATGTAAAATAACATCAAACGTGTAAAGGGCTTCCGGTTAACATGAAAAGTGTCAGAAAGTGTAATGCTCGAATTCTTCATAATCTTGATAGTAAAGAGTGTGCACGATCATCATTATTCATTCATATTTATTCCTCTACACGCTTGGAAGCCGCAGGTGTAGAAGAAGATAGATTGTGGAGGCTGTCGCAAATCCCAGTACTTATTGCAGCGGCACGACACAGAGTGTTTTGTTATATGGACACCCTGGGAACGCCATCACGAGCAGGGTTAACAATTTATCGTGCCAGCCAGCATGAAGCTTCGATTTCCATTTGAAATAGTGTTGGAATAAAGGGCAAGGTTGCCGCTGCCTTGGCAATCAACGAAAAGTCCATGTCAACTGGTAAATGGAGAGCGACGCCTCCAGATTCTTGGCGAGCCAAATCCCCGCCTAATATGTATGATATCTCAAATTGGCCATTGCTTTGACGTCCGAACGTGTTCCACTATTCATGCTGCATTGGAAATCCTTGCCTACTCTTTGCTGTTAATTCCACCTTTGGCTTTTGGCACCATGCTGAATTGAGTATCCATTAGGACCGGATACAAACTCCTCTTAATACTTTTCGGGCTCAACTGAAAACTTTAACCTAACTTTTTTCATGGAGGGCTGGATGCCATAGGTTATCCATAATGTGTTGCCTACATTTACTGGGTTTCTTGGCACGTTTTACGGCTGACTTGAACATCTACGCTTACCGTTGGTAACAAGCCAAAAGAAGCGCCTTCTGATTGATAATTTTACGAACAGAACCAATAATCCTCATCAAGCGGTAGCTCAGACTTTATTAGTTGACCTGACATGACTCCCAACATGAGTCCCAACATGATCTTATCATTGGTGTAGCTGAAAGATGATGGAAAGATGGCAAATTTGAAAGTACACGCCAACTGGTACATGGAACACCAACGTCACCAGATACAGATACCAGAATCTCCGTCTACAACATCAATGTTGGTATTTCAATTGCACATTACTAATTACGACGCTCGAAACCTAAAGCAATAATCTAGATTGCTGCAATGCTTCACTGATGTATCTAATATCTAAGATCAGGTAGGAAACAACGGTAAAGGTAAAGCACTCACCCTCAGCTGAGGTGAAGCTTTTTTAACCCTTAAGCTTCCAGGTTTTCTCACCAGTACAGCTTCTCAGTGCCAGCTTTTTCAGACCCTCTAAAAACAAGGGGTACTGTTTTTATTTCACTAGTTTATGGTTCCTTTCCTCCTAAATATCCCCAATATGTTTTACACCAATAGAAAGCTAAGAGTCTAGTGTCATGCAACTTTAGCCTAGTGACAATAGTAAGGATTTACAAGGGCAATAATGCAATAAAACATTACACTTTTCATAAACCTGTTGCATTAGTAGCAGTACAATACGGCTCGCGTATTTAGCCAAGCACAGTGGTTTCACTCTTCTCGATAAGTGTGTTGGTTTTTCTTTACGTGCAGGGTCTGACGCTATAAGCTCCCTCATACATGGGGTGGCCGGCTTTACGTCCCAATCCGAGAGAACAATCGACACTTTTCCAGTCGTGCCAAGAACAGTGCGCGACCCCGGACCGCTGGCTCCACTATAATGATATACTAATTTTCAGTTTTACTTTTCTTAACGAATTCGCTCAGTGCATGTAGGAGGCCACTCTTCGAATCACTGAAATAATTGTTACCGTAGCAGCATCTCTTCACCCTAGGTCAGAAACATCAATGCTTGAGACAAGCATGACTTCACTGACCCATTAGGAGAAGCAGTGGTTCCGAAGGCTGCTCGGGAGATTCCCTGCCCCATTTGATGTGTAATAAAGTATGATGTCCTGTCACCCCATAAACTCATGATGTAGATACAAAAACATGACTTGTTATCACAGTCAAAACATGACAAAACTGCTGGTACGTAAATATGACCTAAGATAGCTAATAGCATCAAAAGATCATCAATTTCGACATTTCAATTACCCGCAAATTGAGGCATAAAGTATCGCTGTCACCTTATCATCTGCATGATTTAAATTGCTGCAATGCTTCACTGGTCTATTTAGTAGCTACCATTATAGATAAGTAAACAAGCCATACAACGTACAAAGTAAAATGTATCAAGAAGAATGTTGCATCAAAATACACGATGAGTGTTAAAAAAAAAAATTAATTCTAACTAAAGGTCAATAAATATAGAATACTGTGGATCTAATGAATACGTTAATCTAGAGTCAAAATATCAACATCAATTTCAAGATAGTCTTCTTTTAACATGAGAATGTTTTTTTACTAAAAACATCTTCAGATATTTCAAAATATCTTGAGATTTTTCAAAATATCTTAAGATTTTTGAAAACATTTTGAGATCTTTAAAACACTTAGATATTTTGAAATATCACCTTTACACGTACTTTGCTAGGTTATATAGGACATATTTTGCACATTACCGAAGATGGAGCGATGCATGCAGCAGGCTACATATCATGTGTCATGGAGGCATCTATCGAGATCAACTAGGTATTAGATCAAGAGTCACTAACCGCCAAACAGTCTGCCTTATTCCCTATTGGACAATTAATATTAATCAATATTAATTTCATAGGCGAGTAAAGGACATTTCAAGTTATTATAATAAAAGCAAATCATCTCCATTGAGAGTTGATGGAACTGAAACTTGTATACGTGGTATATATTCGTTATTTTTATCTCCATGAAAAATGGATATATTGTTTTTGGCGTATCTGTGTGTGTGTGTGTGTGTGTGTGTGTGTGTGTGTGTGTGTGTGTGTGTGTGTGTGTGTGTTTCCGGACTATCGTAGTCAGCATAACTCAAGAACCTCTGGATGGATTACTATGATATTTGGTATGTGGGCGGGTGTTGTGAAGCCAAAAATTCAAGATCAATTTTGGGCCCACTGGTATGTGACCTTGGTACTGCAGCAGAACTTCAATTTTTGTATATTTTGACCTGGACGTGCTATGGTCTTGATTTTTGTGTGGCAGGTAGCTTGTGATGTAATAAAGAAGTGGTGTAGGTTTAGGCCCCCTTCATGATTGTTTTTTTTTTTTTCACCAGGGGAAATCTTGTCGCCATCTGGCGGTTTTCAAAGAGCCCTGGGGGAAAGCTCCAAACAATTTTTGTTACATAAAATTAGATAACATAAGATAACTAGATAACATAAACATAATAACGTAAACCAAATAAAGACCTTGACATAATGAACTAAGATCAAGTAGAAATCAGGATTTGAAATTGCATATCTATGTGAAATTATATCAATAGATAAGAGCTCTCTTTTATACATAGCTTTAAAATGACTGATAGTTTGCATGATGATGATTTGCATAATTAATGCAAAAGCACCGAAATTCATCAAATTGGAAAATTATTGGACTGTCAATATTGCAACATGTGTTAGTAAGATAAAGGTGTTTATGATTAATCATATATTATGTAAATGTGTAAGTCATTTGCAGAAATAGAACTGTTCATGGAGATATGAGGTCGTGGAACTCTTGTTTTCCTAGCGTTTTGCAGATCAGGCATTATTTGGTCTAGACTACTGCGGCTATAGGGAAAATATCTGCCAGGGAAGTTTGGCCACCATAGGGCTTTATTTGTAGGCGCACTTATAAGGAGAGATTTTAACTTTAACGTGGACTGAATCTACTGGCCAATTATTCATTTGTTTGCCGAATTCAACGATCATCCTTACCGTTACCCCATAGGAAAAGGCATGGTGGATGCTATACTAGGCTTATGGGGCTAGCTGTTTGTAGCCTTCACGTCCACTAACAAACGCCTATGCCTTCTAGTTTTAAATACTTGAGTTACCTTTTATACAAAGTTACGGCAGACAAACTATTCGCACGTGGGAAATTATATATATACATATCATACAAACTGAGTCTCAAATATAGTTTTAGACAAGTTTTCTTCACTTCTCAGCGCAATTGCCTGTGCACAAGTTCTGAAATTTAAAACTTTCATAAAGAATAACAGTACTGACATAAATAACAAAGCAACTTTGTGGGAAATCTACACTTGGCTATAAATCTGAGCCTTTTTTGCGGTCAAAGGTGAAGCTGGGCATAAAAGGGAACGATAAACGTTGTAGTTGTTAGCTATTAGTTATGAACTGCATTTATTCTGACCAGTTGGTGGTCGTTCTTTATTTGCTTTTAACGAGCGATATTGTACCACAGGTCAGCTACTGTACACGCTGTAGTCATGCTGATTAGAACCTGAATTTTACAATAATGAAACACCACAGGGTGGTACGGTGGCTTGGGGTTAGGGTCGTTGACTCAAAAGCCGGAGGTAGAGTTAGAATCCCTGTGGTCTCGGTGTTGTGCCCTTGGGAAAGGCAATTTACAACCGTACAATTCATCATTCAAATAACGTGTGAGTGAGTACCTACTAGCTTCACTTAGGTACGTCCCTTGTATAGGACTTTAAACGGAGGTCCGTATTTGAGGGGAGCCACACCTCTAGCACGTTTAAGAACCCACTACACTTATCAATAAGAGTAGGTGAGAGTGGATCAAATAAATCTGTCCGGATAATGCAGCTTGTACAAACATTTCATCTATGTTATACCACGAGGCGATTATACACCACCAGCAATTATAAAATAATACTGTCCAGATACATGCAGCATGTACTATTCAGCACAAACCTGGTATGTTATGTATGTTATGTATGTTATATACCAGGAGGCTATGCCAATACAAACAAACAACTAAATTAATTAATTAATTAATACAAACATAGCGTAGGAACAATGGGACAGGCCAGAAGATCCTACATTCCGTATAAGCCATTCACTAACAGCTGTTATACGTGAAGTTCAAGCAGAACTTTTCTATCTGCCTCATGCGTCGCAAGAGGTGAGAGCCTCTAAGTTAGTACGGGTATCTCACTGGACTGCGGCACGTTGGCGACCTCGCTGCAACCGATTTGACAGAGCGCTCAAGGAATTCTAAAGAAAAATCTATTTACGCCTTGTCAAACATTTTGCATGATATTCCGATTATAAAGTAAAAAGTGACACAATTCCAATTTAGGTCGCAGCGAGGCCGCCAACGTGCAGTAGTCTAATGAGATATCTGCTTCAGCATTCACCCGAATCACTTCAGAAGCAGCTTCCGGCCAGAAACAGCTTTCGCCTTTCTTCTACCTAAGTCCTTCTGGAAGACTCGAAGACGAAGTAAAAGTAACAAAGACGCCGGACCTTTGCCGGTAAGAGGATTTTGCACGGCGACAGAAAATAATGAGCAACCAAAGAGAACGCCATGGTGTTATCTAAGATGGAAACCGCAACCCATCAATCACAATGGCACGTCTTGAATGTGAGGATCTGATACATTTCTGCAGTATAGTTAACCTCTACTTGCGCAAGTCCATCTAATACCGTACTCAACGTTAGTCCATTAGACGGGATATAAAGTAAAGCATTAGTGTGGAAACAGACGCCTATATGCATTCGATCGGTCAATCTAGGAAGTTCCGAGGCCTTTATGGCTGTGTGGGCAGTAGGTTCTTAATCCACTGTGTCTAGGGCAAGGTATTCGAAGGTGGAGCCAATTCCCGAGTCTCCTTCCAACGCCTTTTACTTCCCCAACCAAAGTCGGGTACCAACTTTTTACACAGAGTCGGAGTTAGGAAAGTCATGTTAGCGTAAGTGCCTTTCCCTAGGACACAATGTTTAGTCGGGAATCGAACCTACGACCGCTCGATCTCGTGTCCGCTAGCCTAGTCACTCTACCGTCCGACGCAACTTTATGTCAGACTACGTTTAATATACTATAAAACAATAGACTCTTCAGTCAATTTTCAGCAATTTCTTAACTGTTTAGGACTTTGATAAAACGAAAGTTTAGAAAAAGTTTCAAACCGTGCCGTATTACTTGTAGACCTCTTGAACTTGTCTCAAAGAAACTGCAAAAGACACTTTCAAACGCCATACCATTGGGGATAAGCGTATTCTTCAGTTTGACAATTAATAATGACCTGCCAAACAGAAAGGATTGCTGGTGATCCTTAGGGTGAACACCACATACGCGATACATCCCGAACCAACCCAACACGCTATCAATCACACTCACACTCTCCGTGTAAGGCAATGTGTTTTATGCTTGAGGTATCTTTAGCCTCACAAATTACTGGAGGGACGCTGTTTGACATTCTCAACACCTGGTAGGTCCCCGTGTGTGCGTGATCGATCAAGCTGTAAATTCTCCGCGGAGAGGATGTCAATTGAACCCCGGGAGAAATTTCCTGCAGCACTTTCAGGCGCCAAAGTGGTCAGCTCCGGTGCACAAAGAGTATTTCCTTTTCCCGAGCAGGTGTTAGCATGCCCGCAGGCAACCAGGCAACGTTCAAATAATGCGATAGAGATTCGAGATACATATTAAAGAACCGAAGGAACGGCAACTCTTCACAACTGAAAGCAAAACTGAATAGGAAAGTTTTTATTACCTCCGGGAAGGAGGTCAGTGAATTCCGACAGGGGTACTGTTTTTGCCTGTGTTTTCGTGTTCACAGCTATAACTCAGCGATCTTTGAATTGATCTGTTTGAATTTTGGCATGTTAGTAGTTATTATATTGAGGTCCCTATGAAACATGGCGATTCTGGGCTCAGTCGCTGTATTTTCAGATTTTGGAGAAGTCTCCATCGACACCTCCATCTTGACTGCAGCGTGATACAGGAAATGTGCTGTCGTTTGCCTGTGTTATACAACCTGGGGCCAATTAGCTACTCTCCATGCAAAAGGTTTATTCCGGATTGCTACGCTGTCGGTTCCTGCTACTGTTATAATAAACAACTTTCTGGAAATAAATGCAAACAGGTTTTAAACAAATTGTGAATCCTCAGCTGGTAAAGAGGGAATCAAACACCTTTGCCCACGCCGCAAACACCATATAATATATATAACTACTAGTACTTCGCGGAGGTTTGTAGATATCAAATTCTGACCCAAACGGCAAAATAAAAATTGGAGGATGAAGAAAGAAAACTAACACTTCGCTGATCGAAGCTGAATGCATGATCTGTGACTGGGCAAACATGTTTTACCAAACGACAACTGTGCTCACTTCACAAATTTGCGCCAATTTTCCCTTGCGGTCAGACAGACGTGCGATGTATTAGCGTATGAAGCCCGGATAAGCAGATGAATAGAAATCACAGTGTTGCCACCATATACTATGATTAGATATGCATTAATAAGAGATTTGCAGAGGTAAAGGAATTTTCGCTTATAATACTTGGCACAACATAGGTAAGATATCATAAAATATATAACAGTCTAGACTTTGCTCCATCTTCCGCCCATTTTGCGAACTGCGAAGTATTCTAACATATTCTAAAATCGCAATTTATAGCGACATTTTGCGAAGACAAAGTGAGATTCCCGAATAGAACATCGGTCTTTATTTATCCATAGAGAAGTGTTGATGCAAACATAGTCAGCATCGTAGCGTGTAAAGGTAGCGTGCGTAGTCCAGTGGTTAGCGATCTTGCCTCTGGAACTAGAAACCTCTGTTCGATCCCGGCTGTGTCGCACACAGACATGCACGCTACCGGAAAGGGTCGCAGTCCTTAGGACGGGATGTTAAGCCGTGGTCCACTGTTCATTGTGCTTGTCCAAAAGACCTTGGGGAATTTTCCCGGTACAATGAACCTGTAAATACTGTAAATAGCGTTTGTCTTCTCTGTCACAACAAGTGAAAGATTAGCTCCTCTGTATATTGAGTTTATTTGAGCTAAACTGGTTCGGGATCAGTTTCCTTTTTTTCCTTTAACATAGCCAGCAGCTGGAATCTATAAGCAGCCAGAGTTCCTAGCAGACGAAAAAACGATCGCCAACAATCTGTAAGGAACATTTGTCCGCTGGGAAGGCAAAAGCAAATCTGATCTCATATCATATCTGAGTGGAGCGAAGACAAATCGCAGTGAGATACCGGCATAAAACATCGGTTTTCATTTATCCATAGAGAGGTGTTGGTGCAAACAACTGCATCCAGACTTCCTAGCAGACTAAAATGATCACCAACAAGCTGTAAGAAACATTTGTCCGCTCGGAAGGCGAAAACAAATCTGATCTCATTTCAAATCTGAGTGGAGCGCGGTTGCCGGTGAGAACCATTTTGTCCTGTGTCATTTGTTTCACAGTCTATTATCATTCTTTATCTCTGGGCCCGGAAAGCATCTAAGGTCATCACTGGCTGGTCTAATGGAGGTCATGCCCAACACCGACCCCACTGCCTCTTCATACACATTTTCTAGACCAATGACTACAGGCAGTCGATGGACACACAAATCATAAGACCATGGGTCTGTAATGTAAAACACGCATACATACACAAATCATCATGAGTCTGATTTATCATTAGTGATCCATATATGCATATTGACTACAAGTATCTAATACAAATATATAGAGGCCATAGCCATCTTAGCTTTAGCATTCTAAGCTTTACCAGAGCTTGCATATTTGTTGCAAAACCGACGTAACATGTACATCAACAGTTTCGTGTGAAAGAAGAATAAAGTAGTAACCGGTCGACTTCTGTCTTAGTGCTGTCATTGTCCAAAACTACGAATGATAGCCCGGAGTCTAGCCTTCTTGTAAGCTTTAGTCCGCTACCCAAGCTCCGCTCCGTCTTGGCGCACTAAAGCTTAGAAGGCTGAACTCCAGACTAACGAATGACGACGTAACAGTTACGTTTCAATGAAATAGTCAGCAATGCCGGATGATTCAGCCACATGAGACGTTAGCGTTAATCAAAGGCGCGCTTGGACGGATGAGCAAATATGATCAAAAGACATGTTATCTGTGCGTTAATGGAGCGTTTACATTCCGTCGCACGATTTTCGTAAGGTAGAATTTTTTTTCAATATAAAATTTGGTGACGGCACCAACCACTGACTTGGATCTAAGACAGCCTTTACCGTAACAAGACATCTAATAATTTTTCGACCTGCGGCACGACTATCCCAATAATGCCCTCGCTTTGCGATCGTACGACTATGGTACGACGAATATGACCAGGCCCTAAGAATACCTTAAACTTCTTCCTGCTACCTAACCGATAGAAAATGGGGCACCAAACGGCTACCTCAAAGGGTAGAAAAGCGTGCACATCTTATAAAGCGCGCATCGATGCATACATTGCAAAGTATGAATGGCCAACCACTTTCCTGAAGGCGCTAGAGACGATGCTCATACTCAGCGGACCTGGCGCTAATCCTCGAAGGAGCAAACATCAGGACTCATATCCATATCATTTCAAGAACAAGTCTCCAAATTATGATACAGGCTAGTGCGAATGAATAATAGACTAGGTATGAGCTTGATGATAGTACAGGATAAAAACGAACACTTACAGTCGGCAGACCTCCGCGCACTACCGGACAGCACCTCTCGCGTGTCCTGAGCTGACTAAAGATGACGATAACAGCCACCGCAGATCATTAAGTACGTCCCCGGACGACACCACAAAGACACGGTAGCACCTGTCTCAAGGCAGGCTCAATGGATCTGAAGGAAGCTCACCAAGCGGCCAGATCAATAACGAGTGCGATTTGTATATGCGCCGAAAGGCTGGGACCACCTGGAAGCGCAACATCCGCCTTTCAATTACTTTCTGAAGTTACCCAAATTATCTTCATTTCCTTTGACCAAACATCAAAGAGACGTGGGAGTTGCACTTAATAATTTACGTCTACAACAAGGACGTGCCCTTTGGAAAGGCTCTTCAGGAGATGGTTTACGGAGAGGCTACACACGACTGAGTCCGTTGACATTTGAGTGCCCTAACTATGATAAGGAAGTACGGTTACGAGCAAAGGGTATGCGAGAAATTTATCATAATACAGTAAATGTCAAATAGTACGGCAGCGGGCAAGTGTTGCTATGGAATAAGAAAGTATACGGAAAATGTAACTTATCTTTTCTTCCATTCAAAATATAGCTGGCTAATTTCTGAAAGTGTTCTTCACGGACGACTGGTTTTTCATACATGCATTGGGGTTTGAAAGCTAGAATGAAAAACGTTATGCATGGATGTCCTTTTATATCACCTAGTCATTAAAGTCATCAATAAAGCTGATAGCTTAACTATATTATATTCCAACATACTAGTGATATAAAGTCGCCGAACGGTCTATCTCTACTACAGTCTTTCTCATGTTCGATTGGCCATTGAGCACTGTGGTCACGTGACCTTACGAACAAGTGACGTCAGTAATTAGCTCTCGAGCGTGTCAACTACGGACGAATTCCGGCGCATCAGTGACCCATTTACACTTTATCTAATCCTTTAATCCCGCATCAAGATAGGTCACACAGCCAGGGAGTCACCCCTCGCCAGGATACCATTAAGCTGGCTGTAAATTGACGTAGTGTGCTTAACACTAAGGCCACGCTGAAGTGGTTATATGGATGGCATCCACGTGAACATCGATTTTGTTGTGTAAAGCCCATGTAGGCTTAGATAGGCGTACTGCATAGTTTCCAAAAGAGAGAGGAAAGTTTTCCACCAACTGTGATTCACAAATGGAATCTGCAAAAGCGCCAAATATGGCTGGTAAATTGTGAGAAAAAACGGAAAAGGACAATGATGTCACAAATTGCCTCTTTTCTTATCGGAAAACAGACTGGTTTTCACCTATTCCTTGCAAAATATGTATTTCAATCCCTGAGCAAGGTTTTCCAAACGCTAAGAAGATGTGAAAGAACATGAATTGAAAATTAATGTTTTGCCATGTTCTGTAGTTTCAGTCAAAACTTCATAACCACTTAAATTCCATAATAAATACACTTTTTTTACACAACTTTTTCTTCGCACGCTCGAATCAATTTTGCATTACCCAGATATCACCCATACAAGTATGGCCTAACGAAGATATGCGCCATCCGACAATCCAAAGAATCTACCTTCTCCGACCTTCGCCACCCGTAAATGCTTAAAAGTACTGCAAAACTCAGAAGAATGACTTTTACTATACATGATTTCTTATCCTTACTTTCTTTCTTAAGAGAAGCAAGAGGCGAACGCTTGTGTATAAGCCTAAACACAAAGTGTATATAATTGGTTTAAAAGTTTCTACAAAAATAAGCTATGATGAACTGCATCTACGTCGTTGCGATAGTCAAACGGCTGGATATATCCTTTGGGTCCGGAGGTGGAAGTGATTTGAAAAGCAGGATAGATGGTGTAGTGCATTCCTAATATAAGTCTTGCGCTAAACTTACACGAGTAGAATATATAAAAAAAGTATCATCATCTAAATTCCACTATTCGTGCTACACATGTCGCTAAAAATATTAAGAACTCGTTGTTCCTGTATCAATACAGAAGGTATTACCTTTCGGGGTAACACACCAGCTTCGCAGGCACGCGGCGCGGTAGCAGCGGGTTACATTACACAGAGCGACATGTTACACTTTTGCACAGCTAGCTGCAAGCATTCTTTTAAGCTATCTTGTGAGGATCAACTGTACTGCACACAACGGTAGTTCTAGGGGGAAATTTCACGGATGACTTCAGCGCGCACATTGATTTTCGCCTGATTTGAAAAAAGCAAGAAATCTAGGTTCCCTCTGGAAATGGTCAACATGACAGGAAAATCCCGGAAATGGGAACCTAAGACGCGTGGTCGCCTCAGATGTGTTCTTGTAGACGTGGCACTAGGGAGGTAGTCATGACTGTAGTTGAAGAAGTGAAACTAGTTCAGTAGTTGTAGAAGTCACACTAGTGTGGTGGCCTTGAGTGTAATTGCCAACTTGGTAAGTGATAATAGGCTGCCTCACTAGAGTCACTTTGTCCACTTCTTGCATACAACAATAAAAGAGGTGTATGTTATGTTGTGATGCCAAGCTTTGCCGCTTTCAACGTTTATGGTCTCAATATTGAAATTTTAGGTACCTTGTTGTTCAGTTTCTCCAACGACGTTTCATCTCGCATTAGATTTAGAGTCTGCAGAGGCTGTCATCCATAAAATGTACTTGATATGGCCTTGGTGAATCAATCGCAACTTCACACAGTGTGGGCTCGCCCCATTAAATCTCACCCGTGTACTCAATCCTCACGCACGGAGTGGCTGAGCTAGCCGCCGTGTCCATCTTACCGAAACGTCTCGGCAGAAATGGGTTACATCAGACCGGATTAGAGTTCTGAATGAAGAGGCGTGCGGGTACGCACATCGTTTATTCATTTCTGCATTGGTAGTCACAGCTTGCGTGTTCGTTCGTAGTGCCCTTGTAGTACCTAGTGGCACATAGGGTAGCAAGTTTTTTTGCTCTTTCAGTAGCAAACAAAGGTTATATATATTTACAGGTAGGGGTTGCTAGCCTTTCCCCTTTAACGTCGAAGAGGCACATCGTCAAACACCGGATCCCCATTTTACGTCCCTTCCAAAAGACAAATGCAGCCCCAACTGAGATACCCATCCCGGGATAGAACCGGGGTCTCCCAGTTGGCAACTATTTAGAATCAGGAGCTCAACTGTGAGGCTTCTACCAGTCGAGTTTCAGGAACGCACCGCAGCTTGTGGGAATTGCACTGTTTAGTCAAACGGACCGGCAAATTCAAGGTCTATGGTCTGAAGCTTTCTCTCAAGAATGACAGATTGAGCTCGTGAGCAAGAGTTATGGGTTGATACTTGATAACCCTTAAAAGTTCCACCATCGAACATGTTGGATATACCCCATGGCTCAAATCTCTAAGTAAGATAGAAGACAAGTGTCATTTTATCTTTTACTGTACGTCATACAACAAAAAATATCATTCTTCTGCTATTAGATAAAACATGTATCATATCTATCCATACATTTACATCTTACTATCTTGAGAGAGAGACAAACTAGTAGTCCACTGTGTACTGCTGCTGCAGTGGTCTGGGCACTCTGTAGCTGCAAGCAGCCATTTTTCAATTCTCTCCACTGCAAGAGAGACATGACGCTGCCCCAAAATGTACCTCACTTTTCATGGAGGCAATGATGATGGGTTGCGCTATTAATAACAAAACAGGTCCCTATACTTGGCACGTACCTTTCATTCGTTACCGTCAACAACATCTGCAGCATCTCAACATTCATCACGACCCCGTTCCTATAGGAAGTCGTGAAATTTATCTTAAGGATGATGTGTCACGTTTATAATTTAAGGTACCAACCGGAACTGTAACTAAAGGTGAATTTCTCTCTGTCTCAAAAATCGAAGCAAATGTATTGTATTTATCTATATATTTATTCCATCCAAAGACAGTTGGGTTTCTACTGCTCTTCAACTTATAAAAGTTACTTTCCAAGATGACCCAGCATATACAGTTACAGGAAAAGACATGTCACATTCAGTCAGGCGGAGACAAAAGTAGAGTACATTCAGTAGAACAAATAAAATCGGATATGTCAGTATAAAATCGTTGTACAGGTTTTAGCCGTCCCAAGGTCAAAATCAATAAAGTTGTCGTAGAGGTCAGAGGTCAAGGAATTACGTGAGGTAAGCATCTCTAGGCCGCTTTAAACTGCCGTAGGGTTGAAATATAGTGTGGTCTTGCGTCTCTTATTCTCTCTGTACAAAAGTTATGCCTGGTTGACGGAATGTGCTTGAATCAACACCATGCACATCTTTAGGTTCCGACGAAAATCTTGTTTAAAGACCACATGAACCTATGTGCGCCTTGGACAACAAAGAGCTTCTTAGAAACTGTCCAGAAAGTTGGTAAGACGTGAGATGAGGGAAATCCTACGTATCAACGTGAAAGAAGAAAAATGATGAATATAAACTAAGTTGTAACTCTTTGAGTGCCGTAAAAAGGTAAAGATAGTCCCATGGCACGTTTGAGGCTGTAGGGGCAGTGGGTTGCTGATCCACTGTGTCTAGGGCACGGTATTGGAAAGCGGAGCCCATCCCTCTCCTTCCGCCACTTTTACCTCCCCAACCGAAGTCAGGTACCCATTTTTACACCTGGTTGGAGTGAGGAAAGTCGTGTTTAGTGCCTTTGTCAAGGACACGTCTAGCCAGGAATGCCAGGAATCGAACCCTTGACCTATTTGTCTCGTTTCCGCTAGTATAGCTCGCCATTCGACCATTCAATGCAGTGTAGTGTATGGCAACAATTCCTAAATCTGTGCCCACGCCTCATTTAAGAAAAAGGTAGTCGGCCGGAGGGGGCATCGATTACCCCCCGCGAGGATCGTGTAATTAGAACAAAGCAGCTCTTTCCCACGTCCCTACTGACATCTGTTTTTACTTCTCAAAGTGGTACTTACCCAATAACAGATTGGGATAATTACAGAGCAACAAGTTAGGGAGATCTCTTTAAGATAACTTCGATTCGTTATCATAACTGAAAGGGATGTCCCTGTAGCCCGACTGGTAGCAGCCTCACAGTTGGGCTCTTGTTTCCAATCAATTCCCTGTACTGGGCCAATCCTGGGTCAGATTATCTCGGTTGGGGTTGCACACGTCTTTCGGAAGGGACGTAAAACAAGGGGGTCCCGTGTTCGAGGAGGTGCATCGGGCACATTACCCTACTATCAAACAACATATGGGAACTTGCTGCACCTAGCACTACAAGGGTGACACAGTGAACGAATGTCTTTAATTTCGCTTTGTTATCATAACTGAAAGGGAGAATTGTATGAAATGATTCAAGAAGTTACCTGATTCATTTCATACCAATCACTTCTTCCTGGTGAGTTGCTAGATTACATGTTAACTAGAAGCTCTTAGGCTTTTCTCGGTGCCTGCTTCCTGTACCTATATATATGTATGGCTACTTTTTGTGCAGAGTGGGTCGCTAAGTGAGTTTAAAACAGTTTAAGCCATTAAGTGACGGGATAATTGCACTGCAGCTGCCGCGTAAGTAGTTTTTTTCGTGACTGGCATCCTTTTCTCTCTTGTGCAGTTGTAATTCTGGTAATGTAAGCTGATGATCGCCATGTATGACAACAAGATGTGGTTTTCAGTTCAAGTACGATTTAAATTACCCCGGTTGCTTTGATATATGAATATGCGAGAAAGTTGCCCAAAATAGTGTCAGCACGTTTAAATAAGCTGCAGACGCTTGTTTTTTAATGGTAACGTTAATTATGTAAAAACAAACACTGTATTAACGTACTTTAGAACTATCGAACACCATTATTACGGCAACAAACCCAACTAGTAATACAATAAGTGTTTTCCCTACAACAGGGCACATCATGTATATTATTCAAAGGCTTACTGATAATTCCTCGAGATTCTGACCTCAAATCGGCAGCATTTAATAATGTGCAAAACTTAATGCACTTTAGGAGTATGGGATCTATCATAAAGGGATTACATTCAAATACATAATCCAAAGATGTCTTGCAGTAGCATTATGTCAAAAGTTAACATTAGCGCCGTGATGTATCTATATAAAGAAGATCATCATGGCTTGTCCTGCTTTAGAACTCTGTCACAGGCTTATTTGGAAAATGCTATAAATAGCTAATCGCCGCACTGCAGCGCGACAGTATTCATCTAACGTTACGCTTTATTTAAGCACTTGAAAGGACCAATAAGACTGGAATTGCCAGCAACACCATTTGTATCCAGAAAGTAAATTGTCACTTATTTGTTATGGCATTCTTTAACAAATACCATGTTGCACAATTTAACAAATACACCTGTTACTATGAGGTCCAAAGGATTCACCGGTCTGTGGTCATCCCTTTAGCGGTACTTTGAACGTAGTATTCTAAACAGAATAGGATCTTTTTAACCAGACACGTTACTTTGTAGTCTCTACCAGACTAAATCCCCGTTCACACTTGTCTAGTGCGTATATGCGTATTAACCTTCTTTTTTTTGGTTAAGGGTAAAGTTTTCGGTTCTATAACCAGGCTCTACGGGTCGGCTCAGGGGTGTTTTACCGGGCCCAGAATGCATGCATTGTGACCCGTTTCTGTCAGCCTGTTTTCTTAGCTAGCATAGAGAGTTATGGCTGCCATAGAGAACAAGTACTCGGCGAAGATAATTATCGCGAGTGAGCTAATTAATCCAAGCCCGTTAACCAACCCCTGAGGGGTAATCTGTCTGGGCGGGTGGGCACCACTCCTAGCGCCGTAGAGTTACCGGGGAGCTCCCGATATTGTGGTTTCCAGGCTATAACAGCGGTGGCTATAGGAGAACATTTGCCAGGGGGAGTTTGGCCACCATGGGGATTTATTTGCGGGGGAAATGTGGCTTCCCGCGGACTGACTCTCCTGGCCAATTATTCACCATATTTTGCGGAATTCCAAGTAGGAAAGCCTAGTAGAGGATGATTGCTTTCCCCTGTAGTATATATTAGGCCATGTTGATTTGATTATATTGATGACATCGGCGCGTGCGTCAATTTTCGTCCGTTTCCAAAGAAAAAAAGTTTTCTACCATACTGTTAATACCATCTACAAATTGATCAAACATATATTGTAAATTGAAAAAAAGATAATTCGGAAAAGGGATACTAATGTCTAGAATGTCTAACTCAAAGAAGAAGATGTGAAAGACCAAAAATGAAGAATCCATTATTTGGTATACCATTCTCTGGGTGATTAGTCATTTGTTCAACCTTCCGGGCTAGTCTCCGATGCAGACTCCTCCCGGCTGTTTTCTTTTTCAAGTTACAGTTTTTATACTATTACATTTTTTTTCTTATCCCGGCCAGCCATAAGAAAAAAATGTAACGTTAATAGTATAAAACTGTAACTTGAAAAAGAAAACAGCCGGGAGGAGTCTGCATCGGAGGCTACTTCCGGGCCACGTAGATTTCATAATGAAGGCAACTTTTGGAAGACTTTTTTTATTCGTACGCTCGCATCAGTTTTGGGTTCCCAGAGGATGTCATCCATATAACCAAATCAACATGGCCTTAGCACAAAATAGAGGGAGACCTCCTTGCTGACGTTTTCACACTAACACCAATCTGCATCTTTACGAGTGCTGGCTGTACTGTCCTTCTAATGAAATATTCGCCAGAGAATGGTGGGAATGCCTTTGTACCTCAGCGACTTGGGAATCTTGTCATTAAGCCGGAGGGGACCAATTACAGTCGGCTATAATAGTAAATTGGAAATGGGCGGCGTTCTATCTTTAATATTGCTCAACGTGTCAGTAATTGCCGATTCCTCCACAGATGGACATTAAGGAAGAAGAAGAAGAACCTCCTGAGTCCGGATGTGCAGATTTATTGAGTAGATTTAGTCTACCCACGCTGTAGTAGATATAAAATACGTGATGAATGTACTATACATAGCGTTTATCTCTACTAGTGATAGATTAGCCGTACGTCAACGTTTGACTGATGCTACAGTTCGGAATAGAGTCAAGCAAAACATTGGTCCGTACGAAGACCTGCTAACCAAGACGCATGTAAGTTTGCAGTTTTGAATGAATAAATAAATGTCAAAAAGAAAACTGAAGTTCTACGGCTACGTGTTACGGTCAACTGGATTAGACAAATATATCATACAAGGAACCATCCAGGGAGGAAGAAAGATGCGACATAGACAATGGAAATGATGGAAAATAACGGGAAACCATGTCAGAGAATGGACAGCCATGACGCTACGTGTAAAAGTAAGACAAATAGAAAAACATCAATGTTTAAGAAAACTGATTGTCAGATCGGCTGCTTGCTGTGATGCCCCAGTGGTCAAATAGCTTTACTCATGGATAGATGAGGCGAGATGATGAAATATTAGCCATTCAGTAAGCTCTGATTACTTTCACCACTAAAAAACTGCAAAATCTGCACAAACTGCCAAAGAGATTATTGAAGTGAAATGTAGAATCACTAACCTTTAAACTTCTAATAGCTACAGCAAGCCTTCTTCAAGTCTTAAGAATGTATCTGTCGGACAGATGTTAGATCTGTATCTGATAAGAAATCCATATAAGAAAAACAGATGATCTTCAGGCCGCCAAATCGTCATTTGTAAAGGGTTCCTGATCGCCATTGCCAATAGGTTCATGCGGACAACATCACCTCCTATGACCGGCGATACTCATCAATGACCAAGATCATAGTCGGTGTCAACCAATCTCTCGCTGTCAGAGGCTGATACGACCTCCTCTACGAGGGCTACCAATAGAAGCTCATAGTTCTTCAGTCAAGGTTACCAAAGTCGAGTCTCCACAACCTCAAGACCAAAGTGTACAAAGCAGGATAGACTATGCTCTTTGGAAGTGATGTTTAAAGACAGCAAGACTTGGTCCAGATCTGCTGCTGAATCTCTTTCATGAGATTTTGCCGTGGTTATCATCGATCGTGAAACATCGACCGACTTGGACCTGGGTTAAGAGAAGCATCAGTTCTTCCTGGTTACGTGCCAGATAATGATAAACCATGCTCTAAGGATTAAGAAAGTCTCTCAAGGGGATAATCACTCTGTACCGGCCAAGGTTGGCAAGTTTGGGAGCGATTGATTTTAGGCATAGCGTTGATACCAGGTGTTGATTGTGGCAGTTCTGCTCTGATTGCCGTGGTATTATGTGTGTATGTGTGTGTGTTTGCATGATAGATTTTTACGTTAGTCGATACTTTTGTTAGTTCATAAAGAAACATGAACACATGAACATAAGAATGGAGACCAATGTGCTGAAATATCTCCGGAAAAGAGCAGCTAACAAACAAGAATGGGTAAAGGTGCAATCGGTTCAAGACGTGCACTCATTTGGTTAAATTGTAGTCTTATCATAGATATATCGATTGAACTAAGAACAGTTATTATTATTATTATCATTATCATTATTATTATTATTATTATTATAAAGAAACATGGCAGGTGTTGTTTTTTTTTGGGTCATAAGGAGACATGGCAGATTTGTATCATTAGGTACTGCAGCATTACAGGCTGGTACACACCCTGGAAGTATAGTTGTGTAGTTTATAGACAGCTGGTCATCCGATCGCCATACGAATTACCCCTTTTGAGAGAGAGAAAGCTGGGATTGATTAAGAGAAGATGGGAGAGAGAAGCTCACTAACATCTCTCCCATTGAGAACCTCACAAAAACTCTGGAGGCGTCAGATCTTCCATTTCTTGTTCATCCACACTCCTAACACTGGCTAAGTAAGATGAGTTTCTTCTCAAGTTCTCACATTGCACCCTTCTGACAGCGAATATTTTGTAAGCCTGCGGACACTGGCTATATTTGCCTCGAGAGAGAAGCAATTATGAAGGCGATGGACAGCCAAAGAGTTTCTTCAAAGTCGACTTAAAAAGGTTGATGGATCGACCTATTAAAACTAACACCCGTGAACAATTGTGCAGCCCACTATATTGCCCTTGAGATGCCACCGGTTCTTCCGTAGGCGCATCAGAGGAAGTTTGGATGGATCACAAGAGGTGGAAGTCCGTTGTTCAGGCCACTACTGTGTCCTTGAGTTGCCGTGTACTCACTTTGTCATCATTTGTAGCCGTACAATCTCTCGCCTGCAGGCAGAATATCTTTTGAATACGAGGAGTGCAAACTTTGATAAGGGACTTTATAGCCACCCCAATGTTACAAAAAAAGGTTGAAAGTGTTTTACTTATGTTTGGAAAGGTTAATCCGTACCAAATTAGTCATAAATTTTACGCAAGATGCTGATTATTTCCATTTTTCGTAGTGAGAGGTAACTTAAAGTTACTTGGATTTCTGTATGCTAGGAGTTAACTCGTTAAAGAAGTTGTTGTCAGTCAAGTTTTTTGCGTCCGTTTCTTAAAACTTACAACAGCATATGATAATCGTCTTTTAGAGGTACACAGTTGATAACTTCAATAATCTTTCACTTACGGTAACCGTTGTAGTCGATAGCAGTTGCCGAATAAAGCGTCACCAACCAGTTTGTTTGTTTGTTAGCTATAGTTTGCATTGCATACCCGGTAAACCGCCTCTTGACGTAACACACCAGGTTTGTACTGAAATACTGAGAAGCACAAGCTGCATATCCGGACAGATATTTTCGATCCTCTTAAACCGGGATGGACCCCTACTCTTTTACATAAATGTGGTGGGTTCTTTTACGTGCTCGATAGGCGTCTCTCTTCAAACTCGGGGCCTCCATTTAACGGTCTATCCGAGGAACGTGCCTAGCAGAAGCTACGTACTCATTTACAGCTGAATCGAGTGATGAATTTGGTGAAAAATGCCAGGGGCACAACATCGGGACCTATCAGGGATTCGAACTAAGTACCACTAGGTTCTGAGTCAACAACCCTAGCCACAGGTCCACCGTTCCACCTTCTTAGCTTGTCTTAACCCTTTTCTAATAAAATCAAGATATCATCGCCACGTCCCCTGCTTCAGTGGTCCTTCACATACTCCATTGTTCTATCAATATCCTCAGCGCCTGTTGGCAACTACAATTGATGACATGTCCAAGTGGCCAGTAACGGTTCATTCATCAGTACTATCATGGAGGTGCCAGCAGTGACGGTAAATCAGACAAGGATGTGATGTAACGGACCAGTAGCAGCTGGAGGGGTGACCAGACTAACAGTCTGGAATTACAATTGATAAATCAATCATTTATACTGAATATACTGGACGAAATTCTGTACAGCCATTAACAGGAAAGTAGGCCAACATGTCGAACTTTCCGGGACTTCTGCCCTACCATCCCACCTCACCCATCCCTTAGCCTCTTTTTGGTCGTTGGGACACTATGACTAGTTTCGCCACCATCCTCCTCCAACTAACATCCTCTGCCGCTCACATTGCTTAGTCCCGTCCATTCTTTACTGTTGTGTTCCCACCTTTTTCTCTATCTTCCCCTCAATTGGCTTCCTGGGGCTGCCCCTTGTAGTACAGTTTTTACATGCCGTACCATCCCAAGAGGCACATTTAGCCCTGTACTCAAACGACAAAAGCTGATTGACTCCATAGCATCAACCTTCCGTTTCCTAATTGAACCATCTAAAGATTTTCTTCACCTCCACAACATAGCAAGTCATATTTTTGGTAAGATACCAGCGGTTTACAGATCTTGCTGTGTCACTGACGAAAGATAGTGGATGCTACCTGAAACGTCTGACCGTTTACAAAACGTATCCAGCCGCTTTATTAGCTGTTATATTGTGTATCTTATTGCCTGGATGGCGAACCTTCATTAACGTATACAGCTATTTTTCATTATTCGCCCTGCACGGAACCATGTTACATAACAAAAGACAAATCACAACCACCGGTGTCTTGGATTTAGCTTTTGGCAAAGATATATATGAATAAAGTGCCTGTGCAAATGATTCGTAGCTGAAGGTGTGTGCGAGAGGCAGTCGGAATTGCAAGACGCGAGAATCAATCCCTTCGGATGTATTTCTAAACTGCGCATCGACTTCCCTGTCTCGGTAATTGCACTACCGAGGAGACTCGTAAGTGTGAGTACCACATCGATTCCCTGCCGGCCTCTGGCGTATACAGGATTCGATTTGTACCATTAAGAAAATTGTTCAGTTCTCCAACTGGCTTGCAGGACTTAAGTACTGTTGATCTACAGCAGCTGGGATTTGTTCCCTCCGTGTGTATCCCCATCTCCTTATGGTTAAGTCGAGCATCTCACATATAAAGTGATTTAAATCTATGGACGGTTTCTTTATTTGTACCACCTTAGTATACTGTAAAGCCCAGAAACCAGACAACCGGCTTGTAGATATCCCCACAGGAGCTTATTACTGTTTATCTTCAGAAGCTGTAATTTGTTTTCTCCATGTGTATCAACTTAAGGTTAAGTCAAACATTACACGAATATGACTGTATATATACCTATTGTTTGTTTTCTTCATTTGGATCAGTATACTGTAAAGCCAAAAACCAGACAACCGGCTTGTAGATATTCCCCGCAGGAGCTAACTATTGTTGATCTACAGAAACTGTGACTTGTTTTCTCCATTTGCATAAGCATAATTTAAGTTTAAGTCAAACATCTTACATATAATGTAATTCTTATCTATGGTTTGTTTTCTTAATTTTAATCAGCCTATGGTAAAACCTAAAACCACCTAAAAAAAGAAAATAAATTTTGTTCTATGTTTGCTTTTCTTTTATCTGTTTAAACTTATGGTAAACTGAAAATCATACAATCAGTGTAAGAAGTTGATCTATTGCTTGTCATCTCAACATGTAAAAACCTACGGGTAATCCTAAACCAATTCAAAATAAGCAACTTTGATCTATGGTTGTTTCTTTGGTATTGGTATAAACTTATAGTAAAACCGAAAATCAGGCAACGTAATGTTGATCTATAGTTTATCATTTCCATTTGTATCAACTAAAAGTTAAGTTAGACAAATCGAGCTTTTAACTTCAAAATTCAGAATGCCAGTAACTGTCCAAAACACTATAAATCTTTCTTAGTCCTAGAAGTCCTTAAGAATACGCAGAGTTGAGATGCCACAAGGGCCAAGGCGCTGAGGCATTTGTGGGACATTGAATAGATTCTGTTGTAAATTGTTTTAGCCTAATTACTCCTTTGAGATTTGCTGCAAGACCTTCAACTTGAGCTCGTTCCTGGAATTTGGAACACACATGGGATATGTTAAAGCTGGCATTTGATTTACGTTTCTAAACTGCCCACACTTCTCAAGAAATAATCTAACATAGCCTAACTGGTACCAACATCACACTTGAGCTCATGGTCCCAATTAGTTGTCAAATGCTCAATCCTGGGTCAGGACATCTAGGTTGGGGTCAATCGGAAGGGGCGTAAAAGGGGGGTCCCTTGTTCGAGGAGATGCCTTTAGCATCTTAAAGGCTAGCAACCCTTCCCTGTAAAATATACCCTGCTACTGAAACAGCAATAAAACTTGCTGCCCTATGTACACTATGCACTACAAGGGTCTGAACGGATTCTTAAAGGAGTCCTAAACTCCAGAAGGCGGTGTTATTTTCCACTAGATCATGTATCAATTAATACATAATCAGCCGACTTTTTACAGAATTCTGCTTGTGGTTAATTTCACAAGGTGTATTTTCTAGAACAATATGATACTCATTAAACCGGTGCAGACCCTACCTATGTATTGCCTATGAGTAAACATACATCATTAATCGTGGATATTTTCGGCATAAATGAGGGAGGTTAAGCACAATAAGAAGGCCAATTGTTGATAAGATATTAAAGAACACAAAGCAAGACAATTTTTTCTTAACCCCCATGACATTCTTTTTATAATCTAAGTTTTGTCAGGCCTTGTCAGGCACACTGTATTAAGCCATAGGCTGAGGTTGTTTAATCTAATTAATCAGAAAATAGACGGTCACCTGGGGAATTCGGTAGAATACTGAATGCTTTTTGATGCGCACGGTACTAGTATGTACTTGATCGTATACTGTAAAAAATATCAATTTTTACGTCCTAAAATTATCATCTATTGGAAAATAACTCCCCCCCCCCCTCTGGAGTTTAGGACTCCTTTAATGGGGTACCAAATAATTCCGCAAAATGAAGTGTTTATTTGTGTCTACGTGAGCAAGCGTATTCGTTCTACTTTGAGTCTTCAAAAGGCTGCGTGAAGCATTCGGTTTAGCATTTGAGCACAGTCACACCTCTAGCATGTCATGCTTAAACTAAAGCAAATGGGAACTTTACTGGTACGTTACGCCAAGAGGCGGTCTACCTGTTAGGCAATAAAGCTCTCCACCCAAATATTAAGCAACCTCAGCTAAGTTAATAAACTTGAGGTCATTACAGCAGCGCATTTTTACGCGAGTAGGAAGACCGAAATTTAGTATGAAATCTGAATTCTGTTTTGTTTTATACACTACCTTACAACTTTTATTGATTTTCTTGCAGTTCATAATAGAGTCAATATATCTTGGAAATTTGATTTTCCTGCGATGTTGGGAAGATAAAAAAATCAGTCCACCAACATGATTTTTAGTGCATTTCCCCCCAAAGTTCAGCTGGTATTGAGCGCGCGTGAGTACAAAAGTGGTCTTAGTAATTAGGCTAGTTTCTATGCCAGTCACTGCTCTTTTCACCCACAGAAGGCACTTGCTAATGTATCATTGTAGCGATATACCGCACTGGGACACTCGATGACAATAGCCAGACTTTCCTTTAAAAGCACATCAATGGACCGGACCCAAAAGAGCAACTAGCGTTCCGTCTGCTAAGTGAACGAAATACTGTTGAGGAACTATCATGGGATAAGGTAGCTAAAATTAGGTACAGGTACAGTACATAGTGTAACATTTCCGGGCCTGTAAGGGTCATACATTTCTGTTGGGACCTGACTTTGTTGATTAAGTCGTCGCAGTCATATTCGTGTAATATTTCCTTACCAGACGATGCGCTGTGAGGTGCAAACAAACTGCTTATTAAAACGCCCTTAGGGTATTCAAAGTGCCGTAAGTGCGACGACATTATGTAACTCGGTATCTCCTGTATAAATCATAACCTTATTCAGTTTGTCAGTAATTTCCCAATGGTCACGTTTTTTAATCAAAAGTCATACTACAAACTCCCAGTTTTGGCAGCCTGAACAGCCTGATTCATAACTGCAGTCTTTTCCAGGCGAAGATGTGATCAATTTTCCGGGTCATACTCTGCGATGTGCATCAGCCCAAACAGATACTCCAAATCCTTTCCAGTTATGAGTGCCATTTGCCCCCGTTGTGCACGTATTTGTGCTTGACCAGATAAAACAGCTCGTAAGTCTTTCTTAACGCTTCTGGATACGCTTAGATCCTGTATAGTCAAACGTTATAAATAATCATTAAATCGTCTTCCATTTCAGCTACCCAGCATACGGAACAACGTACGCATGAAGTTATAATTACCTCGACTGTGCGATCTCTAAAGCCCCCCTCTCACTGGACACGCGGCACGCTGGCGGCGTCACTGCGTCCTAAACTGGATTTGTGTTACCCTTGACTTTATAATGGTAACCTCATTCAAAAAGTACGAGTATGACCAAAAAGACAACAAAACACACAAAGCTTAAAAAGATTGTTTTTTTTGTCGATGAAATTCGTTGAGTGCTTTGTCAATTCGATCGGCGTGCCGCGGGTCCAGTGAGATGGGGGGGGGGGGGGCTTAAACCTTAAGGTTCTCTGCACTGGAATGCGTTGCACGTATAGCCAATCTCCACACATTGCAGCGTACTACGTCCATGTTGATAGCAATCGTGACCGAATTCTAAACTCCCACTTTCACTCGTCTAAAGCTAATAACAGTTGAATACTAGCTCAGGGAACTTACATCCAACATTCTAGTCTTCAAAATGATTGATGTCATAGCCTCACCTTAACATGAAGAACTAACTTCTTTTATAACTAGATCCACTCCCCGGTGTGCCATACGGCTAAAAACCCATTAGTTCCCAACTCAATGACTTACCTTGAGTAACAACCTCTCCGGCCATTTTGGCAGTCTTAACCGAACCACTAAAGTAGGATAAAGGCAACCTCTTCATCTTGTCCCAACTGGTACCATCAGATGTCAACTTAACTGTGCAGCCAATGACCCATATGAAAGTCACCATGCCCGTACAGGTCCGTGCCTCAATAAGGGGGCTGTCACATTTGTGGGTATGTCAAGTCCGTATGAGTTCTTAGGTAAAGTTTTTCGGTTTGATAACCACGCTACACAACGGTGGGTCAAACAAAAGACTTTTTCGGCTGCAAACTTGACCTAAGCCAAAAACATGTCGATACAGAACTCTTACCTATGAGATTCGTTGCGCGATCTATCAAATCTCTTGTTGCCCAGCGATCGCAGCTAGTTAGCAGCCTCCAGTTGAAAGGGGGTGTTACGACCTTATACTGCTGGGAGCTCATCAACAGGCGCATGACTTTGATGGTTTGCAGAATCGTACAAGTACGACGTGGCCCCTGACATCTCAGCATGATATCATCTCACCCTGACGCCTGTGAATCTCTAGATTACGCAGTTTTCTTATAGCCACGGAATACGAGAACCCTCTCCAGAAGACGTCGACGTTCTTCTCTGTCGACGTAGTTTCGTCACGTTGCTCTTGACATCTTTATCTACACATTTGAACGGGTTTTGCAACTTTTCATATTTTGAACAATACCACACTTCCTCGACGATTTTCATTTCCCTCAGGACAAATTCTGTAAACGGAATTCTTTAAGACTGAGATAGGGCTTTCGTCACCATTGCTTCTGAATGAACATTTCTGTCAAAAAGATTGTCAAAGATTTGTAGTTGATGCGAGAAACTTGTAAGTCCTCACTGACACTTGACATTTCCAACTGCCCGACTTGACGACAAGGAATCGCTAAAAGTAATATTTACAAAGAGCGGGTCATATTTCTTCGAGACGAACTCATGACCACGTAAAGCCCATCGTTGCGCTTCCCATATGTGAACTTTAAATGATTTATGAACAACTGACCAGATAGGGCAGACATTAAAGTAGTCACTAGAATCATAAGCTTTTAAAGGTTAGTTATAAGGGGCGGTCGAATGAACTTCAATTCGAGAAGGTGATTTGAAGAGAAAACGTTATGGAGACAGGAAGGTCATCAACTAATAACCAATGTGCCAAGTGAGCGCGATCGTCAACTAATGATTTCTCCTTATTGGTAAAACCAATGCAAAAGGTGTTTGCAAAATAAAGATAGTCCCTTTGGGGACAAAAGAGACTGAGTCATCCTCAACAGCATTTACTTGAAATTCAGTTTGATATATTTTCCATCCGTCTGCACAGCTTGACAAAATTGAATTGAGCATGCTGACCCCTAGTTCGAACGATGTCCTTGACAGGCAGTTTGTCTGAGTGCCACTGGCAAAGCAATCAAGCTACCCGTGCGGAAAGGATATGCCCCAAATTACACTGAGGTTCAAGAGTGTCAATTCGTTTCACTTCCACCCGATGGTCTGTAGCAATCCCCCTTTGAAGACCACTATCTGATCGTGACCGAATGTCACGATAAGGATGGTTGGAAGATTGCTTCATGCCTAATGAATAGATATTGGCTTGATATGCCTATTTGCAGGCTTGAGGAGTTTGATTCTGCTCAATTACGTCAAGGGCTGTTCAGTTGTGACCTTGAAGTGAAGATGGCTACTACAGAGACTGACGGGCATTTCAACTGGTTATGCCAATGGCATGCACAAACTATCACTTATAAACAGGTTTGCCTACTTTTCAAACCTCAAGTCTTTTCCCCCACTAGAAAGCCCTGGATTTGACAGATTTCATTTGGTTCAAATATTGGGAGGTCAACTCCGACATTTTGAAGAACTATAGCCAGAAGATTGAAATGATTGAAACTCGGATTTCACCCCTGTCCGAATGGGTCAGTCCGGACAGTGAGAAAGCAGGTCCATGTCATTTAATTAGAGGTCAAAACATGGCAAAGATTGCAACATTTGGCCTGATTTTGAAAATACTAATCCTTCTGTCAACCCAACAGAAGGCTGGACATTTATGATTAACATTTGCCCAGGAAAAAAAGTATTTCAAGAATAAGTAAAAAAAAAATCAATCGGTGCACTGTACTGCGCAACTCCCTCCCCTGATAAATATGTGCGCACCGGTGCCTCAAACAGGAAGAGGAACATTTGCCAGCTGCTGTGAATAGATGTGCCGAATCCAATCGCTTCTTCACGTCTTCACGGCCCATGTAACAAAATTTGGGCATTGCGACCTCTACGCGAGACCTAAGAACGATTTTCGAATTGTTCACTGAGGGCCAAATTATCAATTTGTTTCGCTCACATTCCAGGATCACAGCATCTTATATAAATCATTATCCTTTCTGAGTGTGAAGTCAAGGCTAAGTGATAAACTTAACGCCACTGAAAAAATAAAGTTAGCTAATAAAAAAAGTATGTTTGTATTCTGAATGGTGGGGTCCAAAATGTCCTTCATTTAGCTACAACTTAACAGTAATAGATGTGATTTTTGATGGACTATTCAGATAAGCATGACTTGTGATGGAATGCCAATGAATACATATTGCTTTTTTCATACTAGCCCGTCGAAAACTTGTACATGTGTATACGTAGTTACTTTGACAGCAAACGGTAAATATTTAATCAGTTATCAATAAGTCAGGAAAGGTTCACTTTTTGTCCTCGAACGGAAAGTGACTTGAATGGTTACTGATGTGTAGCAGATTTCCTACACGTGATTAGTGGAGCTAAAGTCGTAACTTATTCCACGGGAACATCGAGGGCGGTGTTGGGGGATTGGCTATGGTGTTAATGTGCAGCTGCGGGCATGTTGGCGAGATGATTACAGCGAAGCCCCTGACTTCTACGGTTGCCGATTTGTACAGGATAACCTATATGCGTCATCCAGGGCTAGCTAAAGTACCCATTCATTCCACGCAGTATTATAGGCGAGGATTATTAGGAGTTGGCAATGGTGATAGTTTGCAATTTCGGGTATGCTGAGGAAATGATAATTCATGTAATAATTTCTGATATGTGTACAGGAGTACATGCGTAAAACCAACAGGGCTGAAATTCAGAATCACTCAGTGGGGATGGTCCTTGCGGGTTGGCAAATGCATGGTGATCATTTCGGGTGTGCTGCAGAATGATCACTTATATAACCATGAGGCTTTTAGCATCTATGGTTACGGATCTGTACGAAAGTACATACGCGAAACCAGCAGGACTGTTCAAAATCATTCCACAACATCAGCGACGATGGTGCTTTCGATTTGGCAACGTTAATGATTTGCAATTGCGGATATGCTGAAGAGTAAATAACTTATGTAAGAATATAGCCAGTGAGTTCTATGGTTATCAATGTGGACATAAATACATACATGAAACCAGCAGGACAAGTTCAAAGTCACTCATGATGGCAATGGTGACAGCTTACATAACGCAGGAGTTGACAACGGTGATGATTTGCAATTTCGGATATGGTGAGGAAATTGTACCTTACGTAATAATGAAGCCCGTGAATTCTATGGTAACCGTTATTGATACATGAATACATACATGAAACCAACGTAACTCAGGTTCTAGGACACACAGGAATAAGTGACCATAATGCTTTCAGGTTGTAAATGGTGCTAATTTGCAATTGTGGATATGCTGAGGAAATTAAAACTTATGTAAGAATGAAGGCCATGAGTTCAATGGTTATCAAAAATGAATGTGTACACGACTACATACATGGACCAAACAGGACAAGTTCAAAGTCACTCGGGTTGGTAATGGTGACAACTGAGGTTATTCATCTGTACATGGGAACAAACGTGAAACCAGCAGAGATAAAGTTATAACCTATTCCTCAGGATCAGTGATGAATATGGCGTTACAGGAGTTGGCAATGGTGACAATTTCCAATTTCGGATATGCTGAGGAAATTATAACTTATGAAAGAATGAAGGCCATGAGTTCTATCGTTATTGGTGTGTACATGAATACATACATGAAACGAACAGATCTGAAGCTCAAAGTTACTCCAGGGTATCAGTGAGGGTAGTGCTTTCAGGTTGGCAATGGTGCTTATTTGCAATTTCCGATATGCTGAGGAAATTGTAACTTACGTAAGAATGAAGCCCATGAATTCTAAGGCTATTGATGCGTACATGAATACATACATGAAACCAGCAGGACTGCAAAGTCACTGCAAGGGATCAGTGAGGACGGTGCTTTCAGGTTGGCAATGGTGCTAATATGCTGAAGAATAACAGCTTACGTAACCATGAGGCCCCTAACGTCTTCGTTTATGGATCCCTTCAGGAGGAACCAAACATGAAACCAGCAGGACTCAGGTTCAAAGCAACTGCAGGAGATCAGTGAGGGCGTTGATTTCAGGTTGCCAACGGTGCTAATTTGCTGAAGAATAACAGCTTACGTAACAATGAGGCCCCTAACGTCTTCGTTTATGGATCCCTTCAGGAGGAACCAAACATGAAACCAGCAGGAACGAGGTTCAAAGCAACTGCAGGGGATCAGTGAGGACGGTGCTTTCAGGATGCCAACGGTGCTAATTTGCTGAAGAATAACAGCTTACGTAACAATGAGGCCCCTAACGTCTTCGTTTATGGATCCCTTCAGGAGGAACCAAACATGAAACCAGCAGGACTGAGGTTCAAAGCAACTGCAGGGGATCAGTGAGGACGGTGCTTTCAGGTTGCCAACGGTGCTAATGTGCTGAAGAATAACAGCTTACGTAACCATGAGGCCCCTAACGTCTTCGTTTATGAATCCCTTCAGGAGGAACCAAACATGAAACCAGCAGGAACGAGGTTCAAAGCAACTGCAGGGGATCAGTGAGGACGGTGCTTTCAGGTTGCCAACGGTGCTAATTTGCTGAAGAATAACAGCTTACGTAACAATGAGGCACCTAACGTCTTCGTTTATGGATCCCTTCATAGGAACCAAACATGAAACCAGCAGGACTGAGGTTCAAAGCAACTGCAGGGGATCAGTGAGGACGGTGCTTTCAGGTTGCCAACGGTGCTAATATGCTGAAGAATAACAGCTTACGTAACCATGAGGCCCCTAAGGTCTTAGTTTATGGATCCCATCAGGAGGAACCAAACATAAAACCAGCAGGACTGAAGTTCAAAGCCATTCCAAGGGATCAGTGATGGTTCTTTCGAGTTGGCAATGATGATAATTTGCAATTTCGAGTATGCTGGGGAAACAATAACTTATGTAACCATGAAGTCTGGTTATGCATCTGAACATAGTACATAGTACATAAAATCAGCAGGACTAAAGTTCTAAGTCATTCCAATAGATCAGCGAATATGGTGTACTGGTACCGCTTATGTGCAGTTGTGGCTGTTTTGGAGAAGCTATAGCGCATCAATATGTCATCAAACATCTGGTGTTGAACCAAACGTTACTCCTATGTTTACTGGTGTGTTCAATGAAACATTCCAGTGAGAAGGTTGTACAGGGACGGTTCATGTGCACTTGTGGAAGTTTTGAAGAAACCATAAAGCATAGATTTTGAAGAAACCATACCGAATCAAGTTTTTTTGTCATCAAACACCTGGTCGTGAACAAATAGTGACATCCACGATTACTTGTATGTTAAGGATTTAACCTGCGGGTGAAGAGCTAGAGATTAAACTCACTGGCATTACGCGGAATCAGTTAGGACCGTTTCTGGATCGTTCGTTCGTTCGTTCGTTCGTTCATTTCTTTGTTCGTTCGTTCGTTCGTTCGTTCGTTCAGACCCTTGCAGTGCCAAGCGCTACACAGGACAGCAGCTTTCCTAGCTGTGTCAGTAGCAGGATATATTTTTACAGGAAGGGATTGCAAGCACTTCCCGGTTTAACAGACTCTTCGGATCGGACACGGGACCCCATTTTACGTCCCTTAACAAATACGGTTTCAGCCCGAACAAAGATTTCCTTCCAAGGAGGTCTCCCAATTACCAACTAATAAGAACCAGTGGCTAGGCTGTGAAGCTGCTACCAGGTGAGCTACAGGGACATCTCTCACCGTTCCTACACAATGTGCAAGTGCCGTACCTGGAGCAAAATGTGACTTGAATGGTTACTTGTGTTTCAGGATTGCCTATATCCAACGGACAGAGCTGAAGTCCTGTGAAAACACATTCCACTGATTTAGATGAGATACTAGTAGCGTACAGGGAGACTTCTAGTGCTGATGAGCAATCGCGGATGCGTTGAAGTAATCATGACTTATTGATAAGTCTTTAAACAGCTGGCCTTGAACCAAATGTAGCTTTTACGGTTACTGTTCAGAATTGCCAATATGCGAAAAGTAGAGTTTTAAGTCCTGTGAAGTAGATTCCACCTGATCAGTTCACTACATAGTCTACTTTTCTATCAATAGTGCAATCACGGGCCTGTTGAAGAAATAATAACATTCGTAAAGGTGGAGCCTTTGACCAGGCAAATTCGTAAACATATTTCGGACGTCCAAAATTGCAAATGGATCCATATTCCATAACGTCAATTCGTTTTGCGTTGATGAAGGTTAGACACCAAGGTAATAAGATACGCCAAAAATAGTTATTGGATACAGTTGCCTGAGTAACTATTTTTGACGTGTCAATTCGTTTACTTCCATCCAATGATCTCAAATGAAAGCTGTGATATCTGATCGATAAGGCCGGCTGGTTACTTCAAGGTAATGAATAAATATTGCTTTGGGAATCACTGAGACGCAGTCGCTCGGGCAGTAATCGGTTATGCACCATCAATTATTAATAAGGCATGATAGTCTCAGTCTGTGGCCTTGAAACGGAAGTGACTTTCATGCTTACTCATGTGTGAAGCGTTACATTAAGGTAACACCCCGAGCTAATGTCTAAACATGTTCCCCTTGATCAGTGGGAATACTGTGTAAGTTTTTCCCATGTTTCTGTAAGTCATTCATCGATAAGTCATCACACGTGTAGCCTTGAACCAAAAGTGACTTCTTTATTCATTGATGTGTACAGGATTGCCTACGGGCAGATGCCAGCGCTTAAGTCCAAAAACACATTCCGCTGGATCAGTGGGGTTACTGTGTAGAGACTGCCCATTGTTTAATGGCCATTACAAATGTGTTGAGATACCATAATCTATCAATTAATCATTAAACAAGTAGTCTTGCCAAAAAGTGACTTCGATGTTCATTGATGTGTACATTATTGCCTACGGGCAACAGCCAGAAATTAAGTCCAAACACATTTCACTGGATTAGTGGCATTGCTGTGTAAAGACTGTCCATGGCGCTAATGGTCATTACGAATGTGTTGAGATACCATAACCTACCAATTAATTATCAGACAAGTAGTCTTGCCCAAAAGGGATTTCGGTCTTGATGTGTACAGAATTGACTGCGGGCAACAGCCTGAGATAAAGTCCAAACACATTTCACTGGATTAGTGGCATTGCTTTGTAGAGACGTACTGTCCTTGGTTCTAATGACCATTACGAATGTGTTGAGATACGGTAGTAGTAGTAATCCACTGTTTTCTGCTGCTGCAGTAGTCGAAACATCCTGCAGCCGCAATCAGTCTTTCTTCAATCTTTTCCACTTAGTCCGATTCATCGCAAGCTTCATTAGCTCCCGTAGGTTTCTTTGTGATCGCAACGGTCTTTGTCCTCTTTCT
Organism: Branchiostoma lanceolatum; assembly: GCF_035083965.1. Classification (NCBI taxonomy): domain Eukaryota; kingdom Metazoa; phylum Chordata; class Leptocardii; order Amphioxiformes; family Branchiostomatidae; genus Branchiostoma; species Branchiostoma lanceolatum. The sequence goes on from NC_089734.1 coordinate 4,566,741, forward strand.
TTCAGGTCTGCCCTCAGTGGACTCAGTAAGTTCTTGCAGTGTCTTCCTTTTCTGGATCTATATGTGTTGGATACTATCAAGGCGAAGTCCAAAACCTGTTGTGCAGGTGTGTCGGTCGACATTAATAACCAACTAATTAATCATCAGACAAGTATCCTTGCCCAAAAGGGATTTCGGTCTTCATGTGTACAGGATTGCCTCCACGGGCAACAGCCAAAGACAACGTTCAAACACATGGACTAGTGGAGACATTGTGCAGGCTCTGTCCAAGCTACTAATTTGCAATCACGAACGTGTTGAGAAACTATAAGTTATCATCAAACGCGTAGCGTTGAACCAAAAGTATGTACAAAAAAGGTAAAGGTAGTCCCGAAGCCATTTGAGGACGTACTTGGGTTGTTATCCGCTGTGTCTAGGGCGCGGTATAGGAAGGCGGAGCCCAAATATCTCCTTCCACCGCCTTTTACCTCCCCAGCTGAAGTCAGGTATCCATTTTTACAACTGGGTGGAGTGAGGAAAATCATGTCAATTTTCTTTCCCAAGGGCACAACATCTGTGGCATGTCAGGGGATTCTGGCTAAACACCGTATCAGTTACGCCAACACAACGTCATCAGAATACGCTGAAAAGCCATTTGAGGTTCTAAATGGTTACGGTTACACGTACAGGCTTTTTACAACATTATGTTTATCTTACATACCTCCTGTATGTTTTGAAGGAAAGCACATAAGATCAAAGATATTATTGAATAGATCATCAAGGTCCTAGTGATCAAGTTGAATGCACTTCCGCGCGCATTCAGTTAGTTACTGATGTCTACTAGGGTGTCCATCATGGCGCACGGAAGTTATTTGATCTGCACGAATGCCCTATGAGGCCTTTTGACCCTAAATCTTGCAAGGGACGCACGCAAGGAGACTGATGATTACACGTCTTTGTGTAGTTCTAAAGTATCTTACATTTGTTTTGATGTCTGCCTCTACATAGTTGGTGATGTGGACTGTTAAAACACGGGCATATAAAGCTTTGTAAGGTCTTTAGATATAGTGATGTTTAGTTTGGCGGCCGCAAGTGAATATGCAAAAAAGAATCTAGGTAAAAACTGCTGCAACGTTCTAAGTCATAACCAAGTCAAAAAGGGGGGGCGGTAGGAGTGATTGCATGGTAAGAGTGTGCAAAGAAAGATCATGTACGCAGGCGCAACATTAGCAGAAGTAAATCACATAGTGACACATCAACCCAATGGTCAAATAGACAGTGCTGCTAGCTAGCTGAATATTGTATTGCACTTATATATCATTCATCATCATCATCCACTGGTTTCTGAATCCGCAGTCGTGGATACGTTTATATCATTACACCATGGGTTGTACTGTCAAACATCACAACTAAGACAAAGTGTTGTGAAACTTCAACATCTATCGTTTTAAACTCTTCAAATGATAGCGGAGGTAGCTGAATATCATATTGCAATTTTGTTGCCACATCTTGTTACTGGCATACATCACAAGTAAAACAACTTGCTGTGAAAATCCAGTCTCAATCGTTCAAAATCCTACTAATAATATGGTGGAGATCACATAGAAATATTTAGACTTGCCTTAGATACAGTTTCATACCTCTATGAAATTAACATGCCACCAAACATTTATGTAAGTTTATTGACGATTGAAATATCATTTCAACGACAATAACAATCACACAGTCGTGTGATCGTCGCACGATCGCAAACTTAGGGCATTCTTGGGATATGCAAGCATGTGTCTTGAAAAGCTTTGCTGCTTTGTTACGGACGAAGTTGCTTTAGATCCTTCTTGGCGGTTGGTTCTGTCACACAGCCTGCTTGAAAATAATACGGCATCCAAATTGCACAACGTCCTACGACGATGGAGGCTGACGCCCTTAGTAGCAGCTCCAAAGTTACTGTCCTCAGGCTTTTCATCAAACGGCGGCTAGCTCCAGATCTCCTTATAAAGCTGTTCTTCAGAACTTCCGGGGCGTTCAAAAATTCAAGGTGATGGAAGTGAAGATCATCTCTGTTTGAAAGCTAAACTAAAGACAGTATGTGCGAAATAATGGTCTGTATCATGTTCCAATTTCAGGAGTGATTTCACCTGCTCTGCAAAAGGAACGTCGCATCATTCAACGGGAGTGGTTTGTAAATGGGCTACTGAATCACAATGATGGAGATTTGTATCCCAACGGATAGTTTTGTATTCTAAATCTCAATTTAGATGTGCAGTCAAGTTAAAGGGACGTTACGTGATAACGTTGGTGGCTCAAATGAGGAGAGCCTCTCCTTAAGCTTGCTCGAAGAAGACCAAACTCTTCTAGGTAATTGGATAGGCGTACGATAGCTAAACCCAACCTATCCTGTGACAACGTATAGTATGGACAAATCCAAATACAGAGCCAACACTCAGTATGGTCAGTTGATGCAACGATAAGATACGTGCATATACTTGTATAGTAGCTATCACACACACATGCACAGACACACAAACACACACACACATACACGCACACGCACACGCACACACACACAGAGAGTTATTAACAAGAAATACCAGAAAAATCTACTATCAGTTTACAACCATACACCAAAATCTGTTTTCAAAAGGTTGGCTAAAAAAGATACATATGTCTTCACTCGAGCAACTAATTTCAGGCAGCCTGTGGCTGACGTCATCTAGCTGATGAGCACAGATCTAACCTGATGTCACGGCCTCTTACCCTCTTCTCAGATGAAATCTTTCATCCAGCCAAGCGCAGGGAAACTGGAATAGATTGCCAATAGATCAAGCACATCTTGGCAGTCCAACTCTTACTGTAGGCAACGTCGATGAAGGTTAGACATCCAGGTACAAAAGATACAAGAGATATCAGTTACTCAAGCAACTGAATAGATTTATTAAACACACGTTTAAAGCAGCATGCACTGGCTTTCGGCGATGACTGAAGAAATTTTGTGGTCCAATAGGTAGTTAAGAAAAAAATATGTGTCGAAAACATATTTTAGATAGTCCGGTAACGGTAGGAAACAACGATAAGACCTTATTCACCTCATTCACCTATCAATTGATACATAGTTTTCGGTTATTTACCGTTGGACTACAGATCGACGAAAGGTAACGGATTCTACCGGATTTGACCGTTTCCAAAACCGATTCAGCTGCTTCGGTATACGTAACTGTTACCGTGTGTATACTCTCGGATGATGCTAAATTTCAAAATTTTAGCACTGTATCAAAGGCATTCATAATAAAAAGTTTGAATTTACGCGGCTTTAAGTTTTACCGCTGAATGTAGATTAGATTATCAGTGACTATTTGAGGTATAATCGACAATCGATAACTGTGATAGAAAGATGCTGACAAAATGGAAACTCGAGGTTGGTCTGACAATCTGTGGTAAAGCATGACTGGTGCCGTATTGCCGCGTAGGTTTCAACGGTTCAGACTATCAGTTAAAAAGATAATCTGCGTGAGAAAACGTAAGAATCTAAGATTACTCTCGAGGTGTTATCAGTCTCTTACATACATCCGACCCTATGCTGTTGGTTTCGTGCTATCTATCATCATTGGCAACACTCTGGCAAGGTCAGTAATGTACAGGAAGTAGTCTAGCACCAGGTATGCACAGATGGATGGTATCCGCAACGGATGTTGATTCATCTTTTTAAATGACAGTTATGAATATTTTACGCTTGATACGACTTCACGAAGGCAATTGTGGGGTCGTGTGGCGTAACGGCAGTGAGTTCGACCCAGAACCCAGCGTTCTCGGGTTCGAATCCCATGACGCCACCGATGTTGTGCCCTTGGGAAAGCACTTTGCACGACTTTCCTCACCACACCCAAGTGTAGAAATGGGTATACTGTTCTCTGTACGTGACACTGTTAAAATAAGTGCAGTGCCACGGCGTCCTTGTCTAGATCTGTCCAAAAACGACATAAAAAAACAAAGGCAATTGATGCAATGGCCAGGTGAGTAGAGTATTTGTCTTGCATTCAGCAGGTTGACACTTCGATCCCCTGCCGAGCCATACCCAAATACTTTTAGAATGGTACATACTTCTTTCTCTACTTAGCACTAAGCATTTGGGAAAGACTATGTTAGTTGAACACACGTTCACACACCCCTACCGTAGTGTTTGTTGTGTGGCCCAAGGGCGCCCTATGCACCATCTGATGCAGGAAGGACAGTCACTCTAATAATAAAACTTAACTTGGATTAAAGGTATACATGCCTTGGGAAATATTACGACTAATGACGACTCTTTCGTTAATCGTATTTTATTTAATGATTTACCACGTATTCACCGAAGGAATCACTCCGCTACACTAAGACAAAGTGACCCTAAAATAAATTTCTTCTCAGTTCGACAATATCTGGAACATATACAACACGCTGTGCATATATTGTAAAACGGATGAAAGCTCCTTTCATATCATATTCTAATTGATGACAAGCTTAGCAGTAAACAAGAAGATTGTGCTTCCGATGTTCGTACTCTTGATTCGCACTGCAAACCTTGTCATCAATTAGACTATGATATATTAGATACTAATAATCAATCAATGTAACGTTTTTCAATATCCTGTCCGTCTGCCAGGATGAAAAATCCGGTATCTTATCTCCAGGGCAATAAAATATGAGGCAAGCTAAATAGATAATAAGTAACTTTATGACGTTTGTTTAGTGGGAACTCTAAGGCCTAGGGGACATTTTGTGTTTCCGGTTCCCCTAGCCTATTCGTGGGGCGACTGCTGGAAAGGGACATGCTATTTTCGTTCTGGCATCTGATTGAAGTCAAAACAGACTTCCTATATTTCAAACTTTATCAATTAATTAAGGGTTTGAACATTTGATTCAGGATTATGCAGTAGACATTGGACTTCTTATAATTAAGTTTTTCTTAAGTTTATCAAATATACTTGATATTATACAATGTATAGTTGTATAAATAAAACCTGCACAATCCAATGCTTGCACGATGCATATCTATGTAAATACAACAATGGCACATTCCAGTGTCTGACAAATTTCAGTTTACCATTGCTAAACTGTAACTGTTGGACCACTCCGGTCGAAATCCTTTCAAAAAGGGCGAAAAATAGAATGACTACCACAACTATTATTTCAGAACCTTAACTGGAAACATTACATTATTTCCTAGACCTAGCGGCACATTGCTTCACTACACAAGGTTGGTATTTACAATCAATTAGCTCACAGCTTACCCTGAGAGGTATCAATATCATTCAGTCATTTTTCTTAATTGGATACGCATGATTGTAACTTTCATCTCTTATGCTTAGGCTCAATGCCACAGGAATAATCTTTATCAATTTGTATCTCGCGTCTTGCTGAATGGTTTAGATTAGTTCAAAGACTGAGGCAAACTTTGAAAAGTGCGTCGACAGTCACAAAAGAATATGCTACGATACACATAATACGAATTTTCAGCGTAACAAATTCTTGGCGGTTGTTGTTGCGGTTCCAGATGTTATCTCAAAACGTGTCACTTCAAGCCAAACATATTCCTCTACGTTTGTTTTGTTCCATGTTATGATAGAGTGCTAGCTAGGAATTGTGTGGGTTTTTTTTCGCCAAGAATAGCGTCAGGATTTATGGTAAGATGATCCACGTAGCCTATCATGAATGGGAGATAAAGTACAGCATCACAATGCTAAAAATGACGCCCCATTTTAAGTACAACAATATATTTCAAGAGACTCGATACCATAATCAGATTTGGCTATATCTTTAGACAGCTCTCACAATGCAAATAGAATACATAGATTGCTTTGTTATCAGAAGGTACGGAAAGAAGTAGATACTAATGATCAATCAAATGTAACGTTTTTCAATATCCTGTCTGTCTGCCAGGATTAGAAATCCAGCATCTTATCTCCTGGGCAAGAAAAAAAATATGAGGCAAGCTAAATAGAAAATAAGTAACTCTATGACGCTTGTTTAGTGGGAACTCTAATAAGGCCTAGGGAAAATTTGTATATTTCCGGTTACCCTAGTCTATTCGTGGGTCGACTGCTGGAAAGGGACCTACAACTTTCGTTCTGGCATCTGATTGAAGTCAAAACAGACTTCCTGTATTTTAAACTGTATCAATACATCACGGTTTGAACATTTGATGTAAGAATATGTAGTACACATTGAACTTCTTTTCTTAAGTTTATGACTATACTTTTATTATACAATGTATATTTGTATAAATATAACCTGCATAACCCAATCCCTGCACGATGTATATTGATATAATTACAATAATGGAACATGTCAGTGTCTGATACATTTCAGTTTACCATTGCTAAACTGTATTTGTTGGACCACTAAAAAAGGGGAAAAATAGAATCCCTTCCAACTGTAACCGGAAACTCTTCATTATTTCCTAGGCCTAGCGGCACATTGCTTCACTACACAAGGTTGGTATTTACCATCAATTACCTCACAGCTTGCCCTGAAAGAAATCAATATCATTCCGTCATTTTTCTTAATTGGATACGCATGATTCTAACTTTCATCCCTAAAGCTTAGGCTCAATGGAACTTAGGAACTTAGCTTAGGAACAATACTTATCAATTTGTGTCTCGCGTCTTACTGAATGGTATTAGTTCACAGACTGGGGCAAACTTTGAAAAGTGCGTCGACAGTCACAAAAGAATATGCTATGATGCACCTAATTCGAAATTTCAGCGTAACAAATTCTTGGCGGTTGTTGTGGCGGTTCCAGATGTTATCTCAAAAGTTATCACTTCCAGCCAAACATATTCCTCTACGTTTGTTTTGTTCCTTGTTATGATAGAGTGCTAGCTAGGAATTTTGTGGGTTTGTTTTCGCCAGGAATAGCGTCAGGACTTATGGTAAGATAATCCACGTAGCTTATCATGAATGGGAGATAAAGTACAGCATCACAATGCTAAAAATTACGCCTCATTTCAAGTACAACAACATATTTCAAGAGACTTGATACCATAAGCACATTTGGCTATATCTTTAGACAGCTCTCACAATGCAAATATAATACAGAAGTTGCTTTGTTATCAGAAGGTAGTGAAACTCACGTTTAGCCCCCACCTGAATGTATCAAAATATTAGAGATTTAAGTGTGTCAAGCCTATATTGTTTTTGTTGTCAATAAAGCTTCTCTTTTACATTGCTGTGAAAGGATCAAGTGTAAGTGGCAGCATGCCGCAGCAACTGTCTTAATAAGTAGTACGTTAAACATTGTGGAGCTAGTTGATCTTAACTTCCACACGTCAGTGTGCCTTCCTCTTTTCAAAAAGTAGAGAGAGCGTAAGCTATAATTGTTGTTGAATAGTTAGCGTACTTTTATCACCAGAACATACACCCACTCACTAGCACCAGAGCTCAACTACTATTCGTCTAACAGTTAAACGTTGAATTTATTTTAAATGCACATATCAATAGGGATGTCCCTATAGCTCAACCAGCAGTAAGCTTGCAGTTGAGCTCCTGGTTTCAATTAGTTGCTTACTGTGAGATCCCGATTCAACCCTGGGTCAAGACATCTTGGTTGGGGATGCAACCGTCTTTCGGAAGGGACATAAATCGGGGCACCGTTAAAAAGAAGTTGCCACCAGCACGTTCAAGGGAAAGGGCTAGCAACCTTTTGTAAAAACAAACCATGCTACTGGAAAAGCAAGGGAACTTGCTGCCTTATGTGTCACTAGGCACTACAAGGGCCTATACCAACCAACAAACGCACATATCGATATGCAATTACAAGTAGGCATCGAGCCTTGCAATTAAGAAAAGCTGGTGTGTTACGCCTAATGGCGGTTATACCGGCTATATAGATACAGATACAGATACAGATACAGATACATACCGAGACATTGCAAGGCGACAATCAAGATCGGTCTGGCCCCATGGCGACTCTCCAATTACACAAAATAAGGCTGCACAAATTATCTCAAGCCCTTAAGGGAACTCCTGCAAACTCTTTACGTTGTTTTCGTTAAATGATCCCATTAATGAATAGGTTCGTACTGCCTCTTTTTTGTGTCCAGGGATTACTAAGGTTTTGCGTAGAAGAACAGTGACGTAAGTATTAATTGCAGGAACGTGAAGAAATATGCAGATTCAGATGATAGCAGGTATCTTCTTGCTCTTACATCAAGTTTCTTCTGTTGCAATAAAAGGAAAGCTTTACCTAGATTATGTAACCATAAAACCACAGAAATTCAATATCTTATTTCAATCCTTCGAATAAAAAAAATGTTATCATGTGAAAAAGATACCTTTTATTTCCAAGGCTGTACCGTTGGAAGACGAAACGACTTTAGAATCTGGAGATTGTAATAAAATAGCTGTAAAGTGTTTGAGTACTCCACTTTTATTATTATATAGTAAAAGATATGACCTCAATTGACCCTGATTGTAACCGCAGAACACTACCTTGTTTTATCAGGCCACAGCAGCAAATTCTTTGGATCACATCCCCTGCAGACTATAAAGGCTAGTTTCACTTTCCAATCGACAACTACCCTCATGCCTACATGCCCTACCACATTATTGTCCCTTCTACAAATACAATTAAGTCTACCATACGACACATTTCCCGTTTTCTGTATTTTCTTGTCATATTGACCAAAATGTATTACTGGGTTTTTTTCGGAATCAACTGACAATCAATGATGTTATCCATGAAATCTACTTTCTGTTGCCTAAACTACATAAGTCCATAAGAAGCAGGCTTTGGGAATTGCAAGACTTGCTGTTCATAACATTCCCTTAGTCTATGCTAATCATTTGACATAGATTAAACCCAAATGGCTATGTCAAAGTTAGGGTAAAAGCGCACTATCAACCATCTCCTTGAAACATGTTTTGAGCAAAAGGTAGGAAAAAGGAAGGTAGTTCTATTGCCCTTTGGAGGCCGCAGGGGCATTGGGTTGTTGTCCACTGTGTCTAGGGCACGGTATCGGAAGGCGGGGCCCATCCCCCTCCGTGCTTCTTCTACCGCCTTTTAACTCCACAGCCGAAATAATGTACCCATTTTTGCACTTGGGCGGAGTGAGGAAAGTCGTGTAATGTTCCTTTCCTAAGGACACAACGTCTAGTCAGGAACGCCAGGAATTGATCCCGTGACCTATCGATCACGTGTTCGCTAGCCTAGCCACTTGGCCAATCGACGACATTATAGGTCGTGAGCAGTTCTGACTATATTGAAAAAGTAGTTTCTTGCAATTGAAAAGCATTTTGGCTGATACCACCAAAGTCCTCCTCTACCTCTTAAACTTTTCATGACGGTACTTAAAGTTATGTTCCAACCTTTGAATATTGCATCATTTGAACTTAACCTCCTGGCTTCTACGTGTAGATTCATGTAGAAACAAATAAAACAATTTGATTCAATCCTCTGATGCTGATTTCTCGCATTAATAAACCAAGGGTTTATCAGCTTTCTACACGACATGCACTTAAACTTTCATGCAGTAACATTTTAAGACACTAAAAGCACTCAGAGGGAATATTTATAGATATCCCCTTGACTTAAGCGTTTGTAATGTCAGATTGGGCCACGTATAGACGTGACTGGAATAACGGACCCTTATTTGCAATCGAAGGCTAATTGCAAGTACATGGTAGAAACACGGTAGACATATATGTGAAAAAAACTAGACAGTGGATAGCATTATTGTAACAAGGAATTACTTGAATACTTGTTTGACTATATCTATTAATACAAGTTGGGTCTGACTGATCTGTGATTTTAAGATTTTAAGTTTTGTCTGTTCGTCCGTGGATGTGAGAAAGATGGGGTAGGCGTGGTGATTTTTTGTATCCGTCACTTAGCTTGGAAATGAAATGTTTTTCGTCTTCCACTTCTTTAGACGTGCAGTATTTCGCACACTGGTAATCTCTTACACCGCCCTCTCTCTACTTCTAGGCTGTGAGCACTAATTCTAACAAACACACAAAACGTTAAAAAAGTTCTTTGCCAATGGAATTTGGTGAGCGATCTGTCTACTCGCTGGCCACTTGGCGGTCGCAGCCTCTGGCGGAAAGGACCGCTATTAGAAGAGCCTGTACGAGTATCTTATCTCGGCAATCAGTGCAGAACTGAAACAATGGTCACGTACTTGTCTTCAGGTATTCACTTCATTAACATATCTATCCAGAGTTTTGGTATAAAACCTGGTTCTGCCAGATCTTTCCTTTGTCACGGACGAAAGATAGCGGATGCTGTCTGAAACGTCTGACTGGTTCAAAATTTTATCCAGTTGCTTGAGTAACTATTTTTGGCGCGTCACGTACCTGGTATCAACGCTATGCCTAAAACCAATCGCCTCTAAACCTGATAACCTTGTACAGAGTGATCACCCCCTTCAGAAACCTTCTGAATCTTCGGGGAATGTTTTTCTTATTATCTGGCACGTACCCAGGAGGGACTAATACATCTCTCATAACCCAGGTCTAACTTGGTCGATGTGGCAGGATCGATGAATTAACACAGTCAAGGGAACTCGGGAGCATAGTTGGGCTCAGTCTTCAAACATCACTTCCAAAGTTTATCCTTCTCCGTATATTTTCAATACTTAAAATTTGATGCGGTTACGTTTTACAACACTGGAAGCACTCGGAGAGGAGTGGTAGTATTTATAACTTCGACTTTAGCACTTAGAATGTCATCTTCTTCCAGGTAATACGTCACAGGAATAGACGACGGCATAACGATAAATGTTGTAGGATTGTTTTTAACATGAGAAGAAAAATGCATAAGTCTTCTCAGGCTACGATCAAAGTGTTAAAAATACATTTTCCGACCTGCAGAATGGAACATCCAAATCCATCTAAAGAATCCTGAGTTATACGGGTGAACGAACACAAAATGACAAAAGAGCCAAACAGCACCCCCGACGGAGGTGAACCTTCTTCCCGGGTGTAATAAGATTCTTAACACGGCAATCAGCGCAGAACTGCCACAATCATCACCTGGTATCAACGCTATGCCTAAAATCAATCGCTCCTAAGATTGCCAACATTGGCCGCTACAGAGTGATTATCCCCTTGAGAGACTTTCTTAATCCTTAGAGCATGGTTTGTTATTATCTGGCACGTAACCAGGAAGAACTGATACTTCTCTTATCACCCGTCCAACTTGGTCGATGTTTCATCATCAATGATTGCAAAGGCCAAGGGAATGCAGCAGCACACTTGGGCTAAGTCTTGCTGTCTTCAAACATCTCTCCCAAAAGGCCATTAAAAACAACGAACAGTAGGGTTCTTCCTAGAAGCGCTAGCTGTCATGACAACTGCCAAGTGAATTTAAAATGGCTAAATTGATGACAGATCACGTTAAAAAGAATCTAGCACACTTGGGCTAGGTCTTGCTGTCTTAAAACATCACTCCCAAAAGGCCATTAAAAACAACGAAAAGTAGGGGTCGTCCTTAAAGCTGTCATGACAACTACAAAGTGAACTTAATATGGGTAAATTGGCGACAAATCACGTTAAAAAGAATGACCTTATCACTCTTTGGTAACAATTATGATGATTTTTTTTCGTCAAACTGATGATGCATCAACAGCGCTCTTCACGGACATCCCTGAGCAAGTATTAGAAGAAAAGAGGCGGCAAGTACAAAGTCTTCTTGCTGTCAACCTTGACACCCCTAGTGCTCTCGTAGAACTAGAAAGGAATTTATAAGAAACACATCAAATAAGATTGGACGGCTCTACAGGATTTGAAGAGCATCGTTACTTAAATCTTTACTTGTCTACTGTGACTAGTCGACTACTGGTTGCGTTCCACCTTGGCCAATTGTTATAGGGATTTGCCACAGTGGAGTGATATTTCCACTCTCCAAAAGCTTATCATGATGATAGGCATCTCAGAACGTCAGTCAATGATCAATCGTTATTTGGAATTGCAAGTCCCCAGAAACACGTCTTGCTAAACCACTTCAAGGTGCAACAGCCAAGATAGTCACATAATGATCGTTGGAAGATTGCCAAGCGTTGCTGTGCCAAACTTTGTGAAAACTTGGACCACAGAGAAGAGCAACTTTTACAGTTCATGAATCGTGATGGGGACGATATATGTTTTTCAATCGCACTCACGGCAATCATGGGTTTGTAACCTTTGTATTAAAAAAAGTTATTGCCTGATATATAGAGAGCAATCAATGAGTGGTCTACCAGCCTTGGCCGTCACGGGGAAACCATCGTTCCCTGAACGTTAACTTTATATGTATTGCCCACACTTTCTACAGGGGCCTTTAGTTGCGATGAATCTCACAACTAGACCGCTGTAATGGCCCAAAGGGTTGAGTGTTGACAAATGGTACATACCGTTTTCTCTGCTTAGCACTCTACACTTAATTGAAAAGATTGTGCTAGTTGAACACACGCCACTTGGGCTGGCCTTAGCCTTGATCATGTAAGCAACTCACGTCGAAGGGCGGTTATACTGGCTATATAGATACAGATAGTGCAAAGTAGGACATGGTATGGCACACAAAAATAAAGTTCGGAAAACATCTTCCGCCACTGATGCGAAAGTTTCCTGATACTCACCAGATTTTCTCTTCTGCGTCGTCAGCCCAAACGTCTCCAGAAAATAGAGTTTCTAACGAAATGACAAATTCAGTGTCAGTTATCTCTGTAAGCACTGTGCAAACAGCAAATATGCATAGAAATGTCATTTGAACAGTAAAGCGGCAGTAATTGACATTATGCATGAATTGTTTGCTATTTTTCGTAAACCATTTGGTACCTTTGGTGACTTGTCTAGTTGTAGTAAATATGCATAAAAATGTAGGTCGTCGTACGATTTTGCCGTACGCCGTTGAATTTTCAAGCAGGCTGTGGCTGAACAAACCGCCCACAAGGCTCTAAAACAATCTTTTCTGTACCAAGACCGTTGAATTTTAAATTTGCAGGGCACATGTACGATTATCCTACGAATGCCCCAGTTTGCTATCGTATTGTACCATGTATGTGACCGGGACCTAATTTGTAATTCTTTAACTTCAGAGCGACACTTGACAATGTAATCATCACCTGAAATAAGGAGCGTATAGATCCGTGTCAAAAGCAATCAGTTAGAGGTCTACCAACCTTGACCGTCAAGGAAAAAAGATTATCTCTTGAAGATTTTCCATAAGCCTGCGTTCAAGCTCCTTTGGTTACATGACTTAGCAGCTTATGCTGCCACAGGTGATTTATCTTCAATAGAATTCGGGTAGGACGGTTATAATCCGGCTGTTACGCTTTTGAAATTCCCGTTATCTTTGCTGTCAGTATCAAGGCAACTCAAAACGTTCCACTAAAACAGCATTCAGCGTTTTGGTCTTTAGCTTTAGAACAAACTTTCAGTGAATAAGGCCACATTGATTTGAGTATATGGATGTCATTATCTGCGCACCCCAAAACTGATGCGAGCGTGCGAAAAAAAAGTTTGGCAAAAAAGGGTTGTCTTTGTTATGAAACCTAAGTGGTCAGGGAGATTGAACAAATGACTGTTATAGGTGAGCACACATTTACAACCAAAAACAATACCTTCCTTCCTGGATGTAATAAGATTCTTACGGCGACAATCAGTACAAAACTGCCACAATCATACCCTGGTATTAACGCTATTAATAATAAATCGCCCCTAAGCCTGACAACCATGACCGCTACAAAGTGATTGTCCCCTTGAGACACTTTCTTAATCCTTGGGGCATAGTTTGTTATTATCTGGCACGTACCGGATAGGAACTAAAACTTCTCTTAACCCAAGTCCAACTTGGTCGATGTTCAACTTCACGATCGATAATTACCACGGCTAGGAGGATTCAGCAGCACAGTTTGGTTAAGCCTTGCTGTCTTCAAACATCACTTCAAAAGGACATCAGGTCTGCTCTGCATATTTTCAACACTTCTGCATTGCAACTAAACACAACAGCAAAGTTTTTCCTGGGAAATTGTTCAGAGAACTGCACAGTGAACTTAATAGGGGTAAATTAGCGACAAATCACGATTAAAAGGATGCTCTTATCACTTTTTACCTAAGATTGTAATGCTCCTTTTTTCATTAGAATTGTGCTGCAACATAACTCGTTAGGGACAGCCCTAACTAAACAAGTGTCAGTAGAAAAACGGCGGCGGCAACTACTTCTTGCTATCAAACCAGCAGTACTCTAGATCTCTCATAGAATGAAACTCGACATCGTCACATATAAGATCCCAGGATAGCTTTAAGTTTGACGTTAGCATATGAAGCTTAAGGTGTCGGTTTGAAATGATGTAACAACAGTGCCGTGCTTCTGCAATTAAAGCTTAGGCTTTGCGTCGGAGAGAGGATATATCGGTTCAGCAATACAAAATCCCGTATAATGCTTAGTTTTACACGCACAAACGCTGTTAGCATTCAATCTCTAAGGCCAGACTACCTGATTGAATGTGAAGGGCGTTCGATGCGATGCGATGCAAAGGACGTACGTACAAGATCGTGTAGGTGTGACATGATAAAACCACAGCGGCGTGCTGCTGCAATTAAAGCTTAGGCTCTGCGTCGAAAAAAGGATAAAGCGGCTTATTGATTAAAAAATCCTGCACAGTCCTTAGCTGTACGTATACACGCACAAATGCTATTAACCTTCAACCTCCAAGTCAAGAATACCTGATTGAATGTTAAGGGCGTCCGGTGCGAAGGACGAACGTACAAAACTTCCAAGGCGCCCTGTGCGAAGGACGAGCTTACAAGATTCCCTGCGAGGCAGTACAATATGTATCGGTCACCCGCCATGGAGGGCAAATACCCTTTTTATACTAATCTCGCTACGGATTGCAAGTTTGAGATAAGCACGAATTTGCACCCAACGGTACTTTAGTGAACCATTAGGGCAATAACATCACGTCCAATGGCGGCATCTTTCTAGTATTTCGATATGTGAATGGCGTCCTTAGGTGAAAAGTAATTTCCTTCTCAAGCATCTTTACTAGCCTACTGGTGCAAATGTTATAGTGAGTTGTGGAGGATTTTCCACAGTGGGGTGATATTTCCACTCTCTAAAAGCTTATGATGATGTCGGGCATCTCAGAACGGCCATAAATAGGTATACGTAATCATCAGTTGGAACTAAAAGCTTACAAAAGTGCATGTCTTACCTTACCACTTATCCTTCTCAACAGGAGCATCGTTACCTAAATGTTACAAGTTTATCCTGACTGTTGGTTGCGTTCCACCTTGGGTAAATGTTATAGTGAGTTGTGGAGGATATTCCACAGTGGAGTGATATTTCCACTTTCCCCGAGTTTATGATGATGACATGCATCTCAGAACGGCAATAAATAGGTATACGTAATCATCAGTTGGGACTAAAAGCTTACAAAACCATGCATGTCTTACCTAACCGATTCAAGATGTAACAACCCTGATCTTCACATAATGATGATTGCCAAGCGTTGCTGGGCCAAACTTTGTGATAACTTGGACAACAGAAGAGAGCAACTTTTACAGTTCATAAATCGTGATGGGGTCGATACATATTTTTCAGTCACACTCACCACAATTATGGGTTTGTTAAAAAAATTATTGCCGGATAAAGAGAGCAATCGACGAGTGGTCTACCAGACCTGGAGGTTGAACAACTGGTGTAAACACACATATACAACCAAAGCCAATACCCAGATCGGGGGTGAACCTTTTCCTTGGGTTTAATAAGATTCTTACCGCGGCAATCAATGCAGAACTGCCACAATCATCACCTGGTATCAACGCTATTCCTAAAATCAATCGCTCCTAAACCTGGCAACCTTGGTCGGTACAGCGTGCGTGATTATCCCCTTGAGAAACCGTCTTAATCCGTGGGGCATAATTTGTTATTATCTGGCACGTATCCATCACATCGTCCAGGAGGAGCTAATACTTCTATTAACCAAGTCCAAGTTGGTCGGTGTTAGAAGATCGATGATTACCGCAGCCAATGGGATTCAGCAGCAAGCTGCTGTTTTCAAACATCACTTCTAAAGGCCATCCTGCTCTTCACATTTTTAACACTTCTGAATGCATTGCAACAAAGCCCATACAGCAAGGTTCTTCCTAGAAGTTATGACAACTGCACAGTGTGACGTGATAACCACAGCGGTGTGCTTCTGCAATTAAAGCTTAGGCTCTGCGTCGATGAGAGGATTTTCTGGCTCATGAATACAAAATACTGTAAAGTGCTTATAAGCCGTACACGTAAAAACGCATTGACATTCAATCTTCAAGACTAGACTACCTAATTGAATGTAAAGGGCGTCCGGCGCGAAGGACGCACGTACAAGATTTCCAGCGAGTCAGTACAATATGTATCATTCACCTGCCATGGGGGGCAAATACCCTTTTTATACTAATCTCGCTACGGATTGCAAGTTTGAGATAAGCGTGAATTCGCACCCAACAGTACTAGTGAACCATTAGGGCAATAACATCACGTCTAATGGCGGCACCTTTTTAGTATTTCGATATGTGAATGGCGTCCTTATATGACAAGTAATTTCCTTCTCAACAGGAGCATCATTACCTAAATCTTACAGGTCTATCGGTTTAAGGTCCATCAACCTTGACAGTCAGAGAGAAATCGTCATCCCCTGCAGATTTTCGATAAGCCTGCTTTCCAGCTTCTTTCAATTCCAAGACTCTGTAGACCATCAAGAGGGAATTTCAGGAAGGACAGTCCTAAGCCGGCTGTCACGCTTTCCTCTGGCTGGAAATTGCAATTATCTTCGCTTTTAGCAGCAAGGTACCTCAAAACTTTTACCGATACAGCCTAAAACATTTTGTTCTCTGGCTTATTATAAAACTTTCATACATAAATTCTGCATCTCCAAAATTAAAAGCATTGGATAGATGACATTTCTGTTGCTGTGTGTGTGTGTGTGTGTGTGTGTGTGTGTGTGTGTGTATGTGTGTGTGTGTGTGTGTGTGTGTGTATGCACTTTTGACCGACAAGACCTGAAGGCAACTTCAAGGGTACAGGTCACAGGGAAATCTTTATTGACACAACAAATTTAAAGTACAGCGACTATCGTAAGGTCTTCTACAACTATACATGCAAACAACAAACAATGGGATACAAAATGATTAACCTACGTACAAGTATATGAATACTTCACCATGTCGAGTTTAACCTATCACTTACACTACTAGCTTAAGATCTAAACATTCTTTGATGTATTCACCTATTTGTACACAGTAAGGGTTGTCTCCTTGTAGAATGTATTTTAATTTATATATTATCTATAGAATGGAATGTATCAAAATCTGTTGAGCAAGCGAAAAGAAGGTTGAACAGCTTTGAGCGTTTATCATGATATCAATCTAGGATGAATATGAATGGCACAGCAACATAAATAAATGAATACCCGAGGTAAGCTCGACTCATTAAGGGTGAGCTCTAACTGGCCCTATAGGAGAAGCAGGAGTTCAAATTCTGCTCGGGAACATTCCCTACCCCATCTTCAATTATTTTTCAGACCGGAATGGTCTGATCCACTCATACCGGAAGGAACCTCTTCCCGATTTATGCGGTGGGTTCTATTCTTCCCCGAACAAGTTGTATACAAGATGAAGAAATAAACGGTTGTTCAACTAAAAAAATGGACTAATCGTAATTTTCGACTGAATCGACAGTCCTCTGTCAGACCAAATCACGGCGTGTGATTTCAAGGCGTATGACGTCATTAATGGGTCAAAGGCTGTTATAAGTAGATATTGCCCCCATCCCCGTTGAGAGAAGGTTGGTGCGCCCTGGTGTATACAACTTTTCTCTCGTTCAACTGTTAGTTTGAGTACACCTGGAAGAAAAGTTCATTGACCGGAGAGTAGCTTGCTGGAAGAAGGTTGGTGCTCCCTGACGTATACAAATTTTCTCTCGTCCAACTATTAGCTTGAGTATACCTGGAACAAAGGGTCAATGGCCGGAGGGTACATTGCTGAGAAAACGAATAAACTGTTCAATAAACTAGGCAAGTTTAATTTTACTGCCGCCCGGCACGAACCCAGCAGGACCTGATACCGATAACTTCAACCTTCTGTCCAAATCGATCGATTCCCCCGGCCAAATATTACATGAGCGCTTTACTCTCCCGAAATTGTCTTGGTGTACTATTGACGATCTTATGTCTTAAAAAAACCGTTACAAGTACGATCGTTAGTGTCTTTACATGTACAGCTTTTTCCGACTGGTTCATTCTATAGCTATATGTAGTTAGATTTTAGTCAGTTGTGGTGTGGTGTTAACGTCTGCAGTTAAGAGGAATACATTTAGAACTACTGATCACGCAGTAATTATCGCTTTCACAAAGCGCCTATATATCGGACACTCAGCGTGTAATGGTCGCTAGGGATTACAAAGTTACGGAGTCATGGACAAATCAATGGCTCCCTGGTAGCCTTCGGAAGATTAGTCTCCAGAGAACCTTTTGCTAGGATGGTCACGAGCCCTGAGCTTGTTATTTTCTGTCACGTACTCAAGAGAATGAATTCAGTCCCCTGTGATACTAGTAACGTTTGGGGTTGTGGTGAATACGTTTTGAACTATTGGTTAGGCAGGCAAGCAATCTTCACTTTCACAAAGCGGGGATTTGGGTACTCGGTGTGAAATTATCACTGGGGATTACAAAGTTGCAGAGTCATGGCCAAATCAATAACTCCCTGGCAGACTTGGGAAGAGTTTATTCTCCGGGAACATTTTGCTAGGATGGTCACGAACCCCGGGTTTATTATTTTCTGTCACGTACCCTAGAGGACAGATTACCTCCCAACGTCCGCCCAGCCCGATCGATGTTTAAACGGTCGATGATTGCCACGGTCACGAGCATTCGGTGAAAGGGTTGAACTTGATCTTCGCATCGCGACCTCTATATCATTACCGCGAGCTTGTTATGATAACGTATCTGTCTTCTATCACACAAAGGATTTACTTTGCCTCTGTAGCGTTTTTCCTTGCATTTCCGGCAACATTATCCGGCCAGAAAATATTCAGACGTGACATACGCCTAACGTCCTTGATCCCGTTTGCTACCGGGAGCGTAATAGGTTATCTGACTTGTTTTCGATCACAAGGATGAACTGGTAATAGCCAACATCCACCTCAACCCTATAATTGTCACACAGCCCATTATCAACACGCGCAAAAGGAAGAGTTGGACAAGATCGACATGCGATGTTCGCTCTAATTACCTCCGAGGAAGAGGTTCACCGCCGACGGGTATTGTTCTGGTTGTGTATGTATATTTGCGCCTACCTATAACTCAAAGTCCTTTGGCTTTATTTGGATCAACAATTAGCTTGATATTTGATGCATTTGCAAGACTTTGGTATGTCGGTAATTATTGATATCCCTAAGAAACATAGAGATTTTGGGGCCCCTATTTTCAGTCACTGTTGCAAAACAGGCCGACACCTCCTTTCTAAAAGTACTGTAGACTGATAAGTATAAACCATAGACAGCTGGTCTGCCCGGTGAGGTCAATGACCTCCATTAGAGAAAGTGCATGATAAGGCTAGAGCTATTATATTTCAAAATGTAGAAAAAATACTCTAAATATTCAAGGAGGTATGAGATCTTCGACTTCTTGTTCGGTGTTTTATCTGACGTGCTGTCTATCATTCGTCGAGCTGAATCAATCATCATCATCATCATATCGGGCAGCTTGCCCGGACTAGGGTTGCTCTTTCCCTCCAGGCAACACGGTCCGCCATAAGTTGGTCTAGATGTTCAGACCTCGCTCCTACATCCCCAGCAAGTTGGTCTATGTAGGTCCTTCGGGGTCGCCCGACAGAGGAATGCCCATGAGTTGGCGCCCAGAGTAGGAGTTCGCTTACTAGCTCTTCTTTGTTTCTGTAGCTGTGTCCTGCAAACCGTACCCTTCTCTCTCGTATGGTTGACGATAGGGATGGTGAATCAATACCCCACCCAAAAGGATTCGGAAAAAAGGTAGCAAATTCTTTATGACCTTAAATCCATTGAGGGTATAATGCACTTCCGGCTTGCTTTCGATCATGAGGAGGTTGCGGTTTGCCTTTTTACTGATGTCCTTGATATTGCCACCTCTGAAAGGATTCGGCCAAAGAGTTGGACTTGACATGAGCTACGTGGCTTCGGGGTCATTGATGAAGCTTAACGAGCTGTTTTCGACGACGAGAGAGGCGCACATTGCGTTTTCATTGATTTTTTTTTCATACTCAATGCCAATCCCAAGGACGTGAGTCATTACCCCCATGACAATTGGGGGTATAGTTTTTGGCTAGTTTTGGCTGGTGTGTGTGTGTGTCTGTCTGTCTGTCTCTCCCTGTGTATTTGTGTGTGTGTGTGTGTGTGTGTGTGTGTGTGTGTGTGCGTGTGTGTGTGTGTGTGTGAGTGTGTGTGTGTGTGTATGTGTGTGTCTGTGTATCCAGAGCAATATATTAAGAAACACTGAGTAGATTGCGATGATACTTGGTATGTAGGTAGGTCGATGTAGATGTTTGGGCCACCTGGTGGCTGACTTTGGTACAAGAACTTCTTATTTTGGTATCGTTTGCCATGGACATACTGTGTCTTGTTGTCAAGAGTATTTACCTTCAGCATTTGAAGTTAGACCGAGAGCAAAGAAATTCGGTGTATAGGTTAATTATATGTATAGTTTGATCTATACAATTGAAAAAAGGTTATTGGCAGTAGGGTACATTCCTGGGAAAACAAAAGAGCTGTTAAATGACCTAAGGAAATTGAAATTCTAACTACCGTCTGGCACGAACCCAGCAGGAGCTGATAACTCCAACCTTCTGTCCAAATCGATCGATGTCCCTCGTTCAAAACCTACATGAGCGCTTAACTCTCCCAATATTGATTTCGGAGACCTACATCTGAAGTCCGTTAGAAGTTACAATCATCAGTGTTATTACATATTAACGATTAAAGTGTTGTCCAACAGGTACATTCAATATGTAGGTAGATTTCAGACTCCTGTGATGTTCCGTTTGGAGATAATTGTGCTGAATACATTTCGAACTTTTGAACATTCAGTAGAGTAATTATCACTTCAACGAAGCGCCTATATATTGGACACTCAGCGTGTAATGATCACTAGGGATTACGAAGTTACAGAGTCATGGACAAATCAATGGCAATGACAAATCCTAGCAAAATGTTCTCTGGGTACTAATCTTCCAAAGGCTACCAGGGAGTAGCCTTCGGAAGACGATGCTAACGTTTGGAGTTGTAATGAATAGGTTTATAGATTAGGCAGGCGGGCAATCTTCGCTTTCATAAAGCAGGTATTGGGATATTGGGTATTGTGTGCAATGATCACTAGGGATTACAAAGTTACAGAGTAATGGCCAAATCAATGGCTCACTGTCATGCTTGGAAGATCTGTCTCCAGAGAACTTTTTTGCTAGGATGGTCGCGAGCCCCGGGTTCAGTATTTTCTGTCACGTACTCAAGAGGACAAATTCAGTCCCCTGTGATGTTAACGTTTGGCAATGTGATGAATACGTTTTGAACTATTGATTAGGAAGGAGAGCAATCTTCACTTTCACAAAGCGGGTACTTGGGTACTCCGTGTCCAAGGATGGCTATAGATTACAAAGTTACAGAGTCATGGGCAAATCAATGTCTCACTGTCATGCTTGGAAGATCTGCATGTCTCCAGAGAACCTTTTGCTAGGATGGTCACGAACCCCGGGTCCATGAGTTTCTGTCACGTACTCAACAGAACTAATTCAGTCCCCTGTGATGTTAACGTTTGGCGATGCGATGAATACGTTTTGAACTATTGATTAGGAAGGAGAGCAATCTTCACTTTCACAAAGCGGGTACTTTGGTACTCCGTGTCCAAGGATGGCTATAGATTACAAAGTTACAGAGTCATGGACAAATCAATGTCTCACTGTCATGCTTGGAAGATCTGCATGTCTCCAGAGAACCTTTTGCTAGGAGGGTCACGAACCCCGGGTCCATGAGTTTCTGTCACGTACACAAGAGAACTAATTCAGTCCCCTGTGATGCTAACGTTTGTAGTTGTGATGAATACGTTTAGAACTATTGATTAGGCAGGAGAGGAATCTTCACTTTTACAAACCGCCTATATATTGGACACTCAGCGTGTGATGATCACTCGGGATTACAAAGTTACAGAGTCATGGCCCAAATCAATGGCTCCCTGGCAGCCTTCGGAAGATTAGTCTCCAGAGAACATTTTGCTTGAATGGTCGCCAGCCCCGGGTTCTGAGTTGTGAACTATTGATTTGGTAGGCGAGCAATCTTTGCATTCACAAAGAGGGTATTTGGGCACTCAGCGTGCCGTGATGGCTAGAGATTAAAACTTATAGAGTCATGGCCAAATCAATAACTCCCTGGCAGGCTTGGGAAGAGTTTATTCTCCTGGAAACATTTTGCTAGGATGGTCACGAGCCCAGAGCTTGTTATTTTCTGTTACGTACTCAAGAGAACGAATTCAGTAATGATCACTAGGGATTACAAAGTTACAGATTCATGGCCCAAATCAATGGCTCCCTGGCAGCCTTCGGAAGATTAATCTCCAGAGATTATTTTGTTGAATGGTCGCGAGCCCCGGGTACTGAGTTGTGAACTATTGACTAGGCAGGCGAGCGATCTTCGCATTCACAAAGAGGCTATTTTGGTACAGTGCGTGCTAGGTAGCTAGAGATTACGAACTCGTAGAGTCATGGCAAATATCAATACCTCCCTGGCAGGCTTGGGAAGAGTTTATTCTCTTGTAACATTTTGCTAGGATGGTCACGAACCCCGTGTTCATTATTTTCTGTCACGTACGCCTAGAGGACAGACCACCTCGCAACGTCCGCCCAGTCCGATCGATGATCAACCGGTCGATGATTGCCACGGTCACGAGCATTCGGTGAAAGGGTTGAACTTGATCGTCTTATCGCGACCTCTATATCATAACCGCGGGCTTGATATGACAACTTATCTGTCTTCAATCACACAAATGATTTATTTTGCCTCTGCAGCGTTTTTTCTGGCATTGCCAGCAACATTATCCGGCCAGAAAAATATCCAGATGTGCCATACGCCTAACGTCCTTGATGTCGTTTGCTACCGGGAGCGTAATGGGTTATCTGACTTATTTTCGATTACAAGGAAGAGCCGATTATAGCGGACATCCGCCTCAACCCCTATACATATCCCACATCTCATTACACCCAGGGCACCTTTTCCACTTGGGGCTGCGTCCGCTTAGTGATAAAAGATTTGACAGAGCGCTCAACGAATTTCAAACATCAAGAATTGTTTGCTTTTTTCGTTCTGTCTGTTTTTTTTATTATTTTAAGTCATATTTTTACCTTTTGCATCATATTCAAATTTTGTACGTCTGGAGAGAATATAGAAAAGAGCGTTACGCACAATTCTCGGAGATCATTTCATTGACTATGAGAATGCACTTCGGATCATAAACCTACAGACACTGGAACAACGAAGGTCGTACTTGTGCCTGAAATTCGCCAAAAAGTTGAACCCTGCAATGCTCTCCCCAAGAGCTAGTGACGTACACAGTAGAATCACCAGAAACTCAGAAATATTTAGAACAATCAGATGCAGAACCAACCGTTGCAGAGACTCATCCATCCCTTACTTTGATAAACTTCTAAACACACACAGCTAATAATCGTTAGACGCTTAAACCGTCATTACTATATGAATTCGTCAGTAGTATATGTGTAATATTTATTTTTAGGAATTTTATGTAAATCCTGAAACTCCGAAGAATGATGATGATGAAGTGTATGTAAGTACGTAATATTTATATGTAGTAAGTCGTTTTTTATAACTTGTAATTTTATAGTTTTATGTGTAGAAACGATTACTGCGAAATGTTTTTACAATGCTTCTGTGCAAAAAAAAATCATTTATTCATTCATTCATTCATTATGAAATGAAGGGTCACTGAGATGTACGGTCCCTCAGCGATCGCCGTCTAGTGGAAAGGGGGACTTATCAACACAGGCAAAAGGGTTTGCCCAAAGAATTAGACACGATCGACGTGCCATGTTCGCACTTTGGGTCATCACAGTAAGAGTTTATTATATGGTTTATATGGCGTGTTTCTATCATTCTATCATCAGTTGAATCAGTATCCCATCCAAAAGGATTCGGCAAAAAGGTGGCAAATAAACTATATGTGACCTTAAATCCTTTGAGAGCGTAATGCACTTCCGGCTTGCTTTCAGTTTAAAAGGAGATGCGCATGCGTAGCACCTTTATAATGATGTCTTTGACTTTGCCATATCTCAAAGGATTCTGCCGAAGAATTGGACTTGACATGACCTTGGAGCTTAACGAGTTGTTTTCGACCACGAAAGAGGCGTCATTTACGTTGTTATTGATTTTTTCATGACATAAACGCCAGTCCTAAGGACATGTGTTATTGCAAATAGCTTTTACCTCCAGCACTTGAGGTCAGAAAGAAGGCAAATAGACTACATCGTGTTTGCCGTTGGACCTGCCTGCTGCTGCTAAGTGAGAATATGTGATGGGAAAATACGAGTGTACATTATCTTTACATCTATTCATTGTTTTATGTCCTGTATCCACTAAGTGCTTCGAATTATCTGTCTATCGTCAATTTATGGTGTTTCCTGTCGTACTAAAAGCAGCTTTCGGCTGCAATCCATCAACAGATGGATCTTAAAGGAACACTTGATGCAATTGTAAGCTTGCTTCTAAAAAGCAGTTCTTTTTTAGAGAAAAGACCCATTCAGAAAATAACACCGCCTATGCTACATACAATAGTCCAGCGTTGTCGCTGAAAAAAATGTGAAAATTTGTCGAAAGCACCAAAATCGGCAAACATGTAGGTTTATTTCAAACAAGTAAAAGACATGGAGGCATTTCAGTGTCTGACCAGAATCGATTTTCTGACAATTTTCGGACCAGAAATATATGTTTTATACATTATGTACATTTTGGACTTCTGTGCCATGGTATTGAGAGCAAATGACCTGAAATTTGGACTTGAAGATACATAAGACATATGCCCACAGCAGGACTCAGGACTCCATGCACCCTTTTGGTGTACGCAACTTCAAAATGATTTTGGAGGGGATTTTCT
This sequence comes from Branchiostoma lanceolatum, assembly GCF_035083965.1. Lineage (NCBI taxonomy): Eukaryota > Metazoa > Chordata > Leptocardii > Amphioxiformes > Branchiostomatidae > Branchiostoma > Branchiostoma lanceolatum. Next base: position 4,591,838 of record NC_089734.1, read on the forward strand.
GCTATTCTTACAGCAAAAATGTACATTTTTAGCCTTTTTCCCCCAGGCCCTGGCTCTATGTGCCAAATTTGATGCAGATAGACAAATTTTCACAATTCATCAGATTTGTCCAGCTATGCGACTGGACAAACGTTTCAGCCTTCGATTCTTTTTGTCCTCTCTCAAACTGAAAATGAATGGAACTCGTTTTGAGCAAATACCGGATAGGGCGTTTACAAGTCGTTCCCTGTAATATTGCACGCCACCGCCGCGAGCGAGCCAAGCCGGTGAATTACGGTAAAAGGCGGCACTTCAGATCCATTACCACATGGGCAGGTTTCCATAGAGGCCTAATTATACACGTGGTGAAGGTACTTGGCATTCAGTTTCCGACTCCATACCACATGCTTGACTGCTTAAATCCTGTGTAAGTGAAATATTCCCGGCGAGACGGTTAAATATCGATCATTATTCAGCCAGCATGAAGGATAATTATCCTTATCTGCGAACCCGCCGCTAGGCGCCTTAATCCGAGAAAATCCTACATGTTTACTACTTAATGCGAATACGTGAAACGTATATTCGAGAATGACAGCTAACATGTCCGTGATAGAAGTAGCAAATACGCTCATCTTTATCTCTTGCTTAGTGGTATCTAGAACTTCTGGAAACTATTATGGAAACTTGAGATCGGCTCCTGAACCCATCAGTGTACGATCGTAACAAAATGGGGGAACATTCTAAAGGGTAATAAATGATACTTTTAATGGTACAGTCGAATTCATAATCAGAGTAACAAAAGAGATATGATTAATGGAATTAACTTCCCAATCTTTTATGGGAGAAGTTTAGTCTACACCAAGGCCAGAAAAGCAATTATGAAAGAAATGGCCATGTAATCAAATACACAATGGTCATAAAACTACGCTGCGTGTAATAGACGGGCGAAGAGCACCATTGACTATTGGTAAAATGATGATATGAAAGACATAACCTTTATGTGAACTTAACAACAGTCATATAAATTTGAACTTGTTTGGGATAGCAGTGGAATCAACATTAACGATCTCAACTTACATATCAACAAGTTGGTACATTGATAAACAATTTCCAGCCCAACATCATCGAAAGACCCATAAACCACACCTCCTCTCGGAACTAACAATTCCTTTTTCATATGTTTATGTCACAGTAGAGATTGAATCCAGTAGAGTCCGGAACTGTACTAGTAGAGCCAATCTCTACTAATAGAGTTCCGGACTCTGCTGGATTCCAATCTCTACTGTGACATATACACTATAATTGATTACCACCTGTCAAAGACCATATTGTATGGGAAATAACAGGCTGTCACCGAGACAAAAGGTCACTAAAGAAGCACTACAAGAGCATTATTCACGTGGAAAAGGCGCTTAGCATTCAGTTTCCGACGCCAGACCACATGCTTGACTGCTTAAATCCAGTGTAAGTGAAATATTCCCGGCGAGTCTGTTAAATATCGATCATTATTCAGCCACCATGAAGGATAATTATCCTTATCTGCGAACCCGCCGCTAGGCGCCTTAATCCGAGAAAATCCTGCATGTTTACTACTTAATGCGAATACGTGAAACGTATATTCGAGAATGACAACTAAGATGTCTGTGATAGAAATAGGAAATACGCCCATGTTTATCTCTTGCTTAGTGGTATCTAAAACTTCTGGAAATAATTATGGAAACTTGCGATCACATCGGCTCCTAGCCCATGCATGTACGATCACACCAAAACGGGGAAACATTCTAAAGGGTAATAAATTTGAATAATATTTCTAATGGTGCAGTCGGGTTCATAATCAGAGTAACAAAAGAGATATGATTAAATGGAATTAGCTTCCTAAACTTTTATGTGTGAAGTTGAGTTTAGACCAAGGCCAGAAAAGCAATTATGAAAGAAATGGCCATGTAATCAAATACACAATGGTCATACAACTACGTTGCGTGTTATAGGTGGGAAAGACATTGACAATTGAGGAGATGGCCGCATAAAAGACATAACTTTTATGTGAGCTTAACAACAGTCGTATAAAAATGAACTTGTTTTGGGTCACAGTGGGCTCAACATTAACAATCTCAATACACGTACATATCAAGTTTGGTACATTTACATCATGTATAAACAACTTCCAGCCCAACAATATCAAAATACCAATAAACCACATCTTTTCCCGAAGCTGAAAATTACTTTTCCTGTTTTTTCCTGTTTGCATGTATACATTGCAGATGATCACCGCCTGCCAAAGACCCTATTGTGTGGGAAGTTACATACTGCCACGGAGACGACGGTTCTTCAAAGAAGCACTACAAGAGCGGTCTGTGGAGGTCTGTCACCCGCCGCTAATCTCATTTTTTATCGCGAGGTCTGTAGCTAGACACTCCATCTTCTTTATTTACGACCACTGTGCCAAGTTTGACGATAAGGATGGGAGGAGAGAACCTTGGAGCATTTCACACCTGCCAACTGAAATATTCCCCTAACTGCGCGTCTCACCACATACAAGACATATACAACGAGCCAATATCCTATATCTGCTGGGGGATCTAAGTATACAATATTTCAAAATTAACTGACAGAATATCAAGAGGTTCTATCTTTGTGTTATAAGTTTAATACGTATTTTGAACACAGAGCGGTAAAGCAATATTACGCGGGTAGTGCTATCATCTTGTCCACATTGACGATAAAACTATACACCCTGTGTTGCGGGCGATTTGTAGGGCTGTGATGCTCGAGATGAGATTAGCAACGGTTAAAGTCGTACCATTTTGTATTAAAAGTGACCGTAGCGTTGACGATCACTCCCAGTCAAAGGCCCTATTGTATGGAAAGTTACATACTGCCACCGAGACGATCAAATGAAGGGCCCTCAAAGAAGAACTACAAGAGCTGTCTGTGGAGGTCCTTAGTCATCTGTCACACCACCGCTACTCTCGCTTTTTATCGCGAGGTCTGCAGACACTCCATCTTCTTGATTTACAACCACTGGGCCAAGTTTGAAGATAAGGGAAGGGAGTAGCTGAACAGACGTTCATAAGATTATGTACAAAACAAGAAACAAAAAAAAGGTTTGAAGATAAGGAAAGGGGGGAAAAACCGTCATGCTTTTTATGTCTTACAACTGGATCTTACGGCCCCCCATTCCAAAAGACGATGATCGCGCTGTGACCTTGCTGCGACGTGTGTTGGATTCATGTAACTTTTCAATTCATAATTGGAATACGAGGCAAAATGGTAAAGTATGAATGGAAAGACAACAAAACACACAAGGCGTAAAACTAGTCGTATTTCATCCATGGAATTCGTCAAGCACTCTGTCAAATCACTCGGTCGCAGCTCGGTCGCAGCGCGGTCGCTGCCCGAGTGGGATGGGGCTGTAACTGTGCGTCTTGCCACATGCAAGGCATATACAACGATCCAATACCCTTTGTCTGGTGGGGGATCTAGTTATACGATGTTTCCAAACCTACTGACGGAATATCAAGAGGTTCTATCTCTTTGTCATAAGTAAGATTAATACGTATAGCAAACACAGGGCGGAAAAGCAATATTACGCTGCCCGGGTGGTTGTATCATCTTATCCACAATGACGATAAAACTACGCCCTGTGTTACGGGCGGTTGTGGTTCGAGATGAGATTAGCAACGGTTAAAGTCGTAACCTTTTGTATTCACAGCGGCCGTAACGTTTATGATATCGATAAACTAACACTTATACTTTTTATTTACTTTTATATATCAGTTTTATGTCGAATCATGTTTTATCGAAGGCAAATAAACCCTTCTCAGGGCTCACCCATCATTTGTATACAGTCATTGTTAGTATACAGTCATGGAGAATTACATTCTGTTAAAGATCTTCTGCACGGACATCAACCCCGCTGCCACACATATGCTAAGGAGTCCCTAAAGAAGCACTATGATAAGGACTAATAAGAGGAGTCCGTTGGCGTCCGTCACATCGACCACCGCCGGAGGCCTCCCTGCGTGCTCCTTGTCAGTCATGAGCCCGGAGCTGAATCCATATCTCCACCGGTAGAAAAGAGATTGCCTACCACTGCCGGCCATTTGACAAAAACATGCAACGAAAACTTCCACCGGAATAATCGTGCAATCCAAATAAAGACCACCGTAAGACATGAGATAAGTACTAGTTTAGCATCACAAATATCAATATAGTAGCACAAATGAATGCATCTTAAAAACGGACCGTACTTACGAGCAGGGAAGGTTGTGGAGCGGTCGAGGGAAGAGTGCGTCTGCTGAGAGTTGGGGCGTCAATATATATTAATGGCGGTCGTTAAAGCACAATATGTGCACTACATGGGGTCCTACCAACTGGGAGCCATGACCTTGTACGATAATATGGGGGCTGTTTATGGGGAAATTCTACACCCTTTTTTCTTTTATGCACAGGGCCATTTTTACAGCTGAACGGTGAGGATGAGAGTGAGGAAAGTCGTGTAAAGTAGCTTTCCCAAGAAACTTCTAGCCAGGAATCGAACACGCGACCTCTTGAACTCGGGTCCGTTTAGCATCCATAGCAGGCTCTCTGGGCCTTTGGGGGGGGGGGGGGGCTTTTGCTGATTACCTCTTTTTGTACTGGGTCATTTGTGCAGCCAGTCCGTAACCAGTAGGCCCGGTTTGGTGACGGGCTGGCTGCACAAACGGCCCAGTACAAAAACAAGTCATCAGCAAAAAGTGTATCAAGCCCCCCAAAAGGCCCAGAGAGCCTGCTATGGAGGCTACATCCGCTAGCCTAGCCAATCAGCCATTTGACGCCATTGACAAGTATAAAAGTCTGCTTTTGAAATATGCACTAGTTTATGCAGCATCGGTATTGCACACATATCAATATCGAAAATGTCCCTGACCCGACAAGCTAGGTCATCTATGTATCCAAAGCCTTTGTGATTGCATCCTCTATCTTAATTCTGCTTCAAAGGGCATTGACGAATCGAATCGATACTATTGGTATCACAACATCTAATAAAACTTACAATCCAGAAGACTGAATGCCTTATCAACTGGACATGATAGGACAGAAAATATGATTATTTAACAAAGTTCTATTCAAAAGTTCTTGCCCGAAGGCTAATTGTAGTACGCAGACTTGGGAAACATACATGTGGTAGAGACAAAGGACACATACATATGGCAAGGACGGTGATTGACATTAATGTAACAACAGACTAATTAAAAAAAATCTAGTGTTGGCTATATATGATAAACGAGCTGGGTTTGTCTTTGGGGGGGGGAGCAGAGGAAGACGAAAAGCCCAATTTCTATATGTATTTCCTGAACATATATATATATATATCATTGGGTACGAAAATTTAGGTCTAGTGAGTTGTATCTACTACAAAAGAATCTCGACCAATATATGCCTGACATCTCAAAGCATTTAGAAAAGCGGGGATCATTTTACATTTCTTTGTATTCTTTCGACCTATTCGTTGCTTTGTAGCCATAGCCCAGAAATTTACACAAGGTCTAAAGCGTTAAGTCTCTGTTTCTAACTCTCCTCTGGGCACCAAAGGCATCGACCCACTCAGTCTTGTAATAAACATCAGACCATTGTGACATGTCCTTGACATCTGCTAGGACTCAAATGGAGATTTACATTTAGTTCATTGCACCCTGTTACCTTTGTGACCTATTGATCTTTCGAATTGACATGGCAAAATTGATATGACAAAAATGATTGAAAAGGATTGGGACAACGTCTGTGGCCCTAGGTCCCTTCTGATTGCCAAAGCGAAGATATCGACCCACTCAGTTATAAGACAAATGACAAAGCTTTAAAACATGTCCTTCTGAAAAACACATCTGAAAATTTATGATATTTTATATCTAGGTTATTGTACAGTATTCGGACAAAGTTTGTGGCCTTCTGATTGCCAAAGTGATGGAATCGGCCCACTCAAGCTTCATAACACGTCCTTTTCATCTAGCTCTGAAATTACTCACATTTATGATATTTTATATTTAGTTTATTGTACCCTATTGTTACCTGTATAACCTATTGATTTTACGAATGAACATGGTCAAATTGATATGGCAACAAATGATTTAAAAGTATTCGGACAAAGTTTATGACCCTAGGCCTCTTATGATTGCCAAAGGAATCGACCCACTCATGATTTGCGTGAAAAATGACAAAGAGTTTTGACACGTCCTTGCCTTCTGAAGTATATTTCATATTTTGATGAGCCCTCCGGGTGTCAAAGGAATCGACCCACCCAAGCTTGTGATAAGTGAGACCTCTGTGACTGACCTTTGACATTTGATATGACTGAAATGAAGATTTTATATTCATTGCCATCTAGCCTGTTACACTTTTGACCTATCGGTCGTTATAAATTGACATGACTAGATTGATACGGCCGAAATATTATTGAAAGTATAAAGGGACACCGTTTATAGCCATATGTCTCCCTCAAATGTCAAAGGAGTCAACATATTGAGTTGTCCCCAGATGACTTGTCCCGATAACAGATTTTTTCACGTACGTGCAAAGGAGATTCTATATAATAATAATAACTTTGTTTCACAACAATTGTACAAGGTACAACGTATGGCATTCAGTGGTACATAGATAACATTCTATTAGTCTAATCAGTCTATCTTATACAATATGTTGTAGTAGTATGGTAATCGCATTCAATAGGGATGTGCATCGGGTATCGGTGCAGTAACGAGAAAATCAGGTCCAAAATGCCGGGACATCTGTACCTGAATTGACTTGCACTTAGCTATGCAAGTGAAGAGGAACTTTACATTAACGGTAACATTTTTTTCCCGTGGACTTCGCTTCAGGAAACTGCTCAAAAGCATCGATCTCTCCGTAAAAATTCGCTCTGTGTGGCCCATCAAGTCTTCATCTTAATTACGTTTGGTCAAGTATCTCCCGGCACCAGAATAGGTTAATTTCCTCCCGGCCCCGAGACAAAGACCTTGACCTCTGAACAGGATTCTATATGTAAACCGTGATGAAAATGGAAAGATCAAAACTGACAAAATCCATCCGCAGGGAGACCGCCTGTCTGGTTCTGTTTCCTGTCTACAGAGGAGAAACATCCGTACAATTTGCCCTTTTATAATGTAACATGTACCAAACTTGACATGTTGAGGAGACTTTATCAAATAAATAAGCAAGGAGCAGGCAGTAGATCTATCTGTCTGTCACTTACGGTTAGGCCCTTCTTTCCACCAGGCGGCGTTCGCTGAGTGACCGCACAGCGACCAAAATTGGGTTTGTGTAACCTTTAGTTTCATTTACTTTCCAAAATCATATCCAGTTACTTGAGTGACTATTTTTGGCATATCTTATTACCTGGATGTCTAACCTTCATCAACGTATCTAGGTTCATCATCGGAATGCGATGCAAAATGTAATGATTCAAGGTATGATTCAAAAGACAATAAAAAACAAAACGTGTAAAAGAATATTTATATATGTATATGAAGTTTGTTGCGCGATCAGTAAAACCTTTAGTCGCTCAGCGCTAGCATCCTCAAGTGCAATGGGAGTGTTAGAGAGAGTTGTGATGATTCGATCAGCACTTTGCTTCTAAAATGAAGCGAGCTGTACGGCCGTGCCCTCAGTGATTTTGCCTAACGCATATCATACATGCGGGCGTAAGTCCTCTTACATCCGTCAGGATGTTGGATTTAAAGTACTCATGTCTGATTACTCTGATAAACTGGAAAATATCACAGTCAAAACCTGCAAATTATAGCTATCCTACGTGACGTGGGTGTCCAATGTGTCTAAGGCACGGTATTGGAAGATGGAGCCCATCCCTCTCATTCCGCCGCATTTTACCTCCCCAACCGAAGTCAGGTACCCATTTTTACAGCTGGGTAGATGCACTCATAAGGAAAGTGCCTTTCCCAAGGTCACAACGTCTAGCCAGGAATCGAACCCGGGACCTCTCGATCTCCACCAGCCCTAATCACTCGACCATTCCCCCCATCATCATGTGTCGTATGTTGACGTTGTAGCCGAATTCCAACATTGTAAGACGCAGGTTGTATCCAAGTTCTCAGAAACTGGTGACCTTCAACGTCGAAGGTGAAACAACGTACACGTAATGGCTGATCGAAGGGTGTGTATACGGAAACACCACTGTTGGACTTACTGGCTATCCTGAGTGTGTGAATATCAATATAGATGTGGTCAGTTTCTCAGAAACCGGTGACATTACGTCTAAAAGGGCGTGCGCGTATACGTAACTGAAATCCCTGGCGTGAACCTATTTGATGCGAAAGCTTGCTCAATGCTACAGGCAATGCCGATGATTAAAGGCAGATACCGTACTCAGGAGCAGTGTCATGTTGTGCCGTACATTTCCTGTGGGTTACTCGTAATGAACTTGCAAATCCTTTAAGCCATCGTATCATCTAATGTGTTGTACATCTTCTCTTCTCTTAAATAGAATCTTGAATATATTACGGTTGCTTGAAGAAAACTCGTCTGTGAGATGATAGAAGTCAACTGAGGACAGAAATACAACATGTATGCAGAACGTAAAAACCTTTTAGCAATTTCGTTCATGCTACCGACAAATGAAATGCCGCCATTCTGGTTTACATCTAATCTCCAAGCAGATCCAACGGTTGCAAAGAGCGTATCCAACTGGCAGAGTAAGTTTTTATTGCAACCGGTTGGATACGGTCTTTGCAACCGTTGGATCTGCTTGGAGATTAGTTTACATTGGCACCGATCCTTGGGCAAAGGATGCACACAAGCTCCCTCGACCATTGCGGTTCTTGGCGTTTGCATACAGCTGCTCTTACGGTCACAATTGTCGTAGGTCGTTGCACGATTTTGAAGCTGTAGAAGTTTTAAACAGGCTGTGACGGAACCAACCGGCGACAGGCAATTATAAGAGTTTTATTTAGACGTTCTTCCCCGAGGCAAATGAAACAGTATACAGAAATAATATACACACAGCTAGCGCAAAATAACAATGGTGATAAGTGGAACAAGTGACAATTCTAATAAGAACTGCTACGGAATCTAATCTGATAAAGCGAGTTTTGGTGGCTTCTTCAAATTGCTCTTTTATTTTCTGATCGTTAGAAAGACAACAATCCAAGGCTTTCACGTAACAAGACATTTGACTTTGGCTACTTTTTGCACATGTACGGCTATCTCAAGGATATCCCCAGTTTGTTAGTTTGCTACAATCGCCAGACGCATGTGACGGGGCCCTTGATATAGAACTTTATTGCACGACAATTGTACATGGTACAAAGAATGGCAAGAATTCATAAACATATACATATAAATCGACTATTACTTAATATTCAACATATATGAAGTCCGTTTTAGAACAGGAGTTTACTACCATTTCATGGTGCTGAACTCTGTCAGTGCTCTGCAATTAAGTCCCGGTGTACGTGATAGCTAACCCACGACACGAGGAACATTTAGATAAATGTTACCTACATGGTTGTGACATAACCAACAGGTTTTCGGCGTTCAGGCTGCACATCCTCAAGGCTGTGCTTCGCTCTGCATCAAATTTGCGTCACCTTATTGTGAGTTTAATTGATTTACTAGTACCCAAACAAGTTATGTGCGTACGTCGCTCGTTCTCATTTAAATGTACACATTTTGTAACTTCCACTACCGTTTGAAGTAAGACGTTTCTGGCATCAAGATTTGCCACATGTAAGGTACCAAACTGTCGTGTTTTTTCTTAAGCCAGAAACGTTGTAAGTCGTCATGAAAACGAGTTTGGCACCTTATATGTGGCAAATCTTAATATCTGGAACGTCTTACTTCAAACTGTAACGAAAGTTACAAAATGTGTACATTTGAATAAGAAAGAGCGACGTGTGCCAAGTCAAAGCGCATCAATCTATCATGCCATCCGCTGTTTAAATTGATAAAATTACTGCAAAGATACTATTTTATCATTTTCTGCATGTATACGGACTTACCCTCAAGCCCAGCCACTGCGATGCTGGCTGACTGCGTGTTACAATATAAATATAAAAAATAAAAATATCAAAGCCTAGAGAAGGAAACTTTAACTCTGCTGCCGCGCCGCGTGCCTGCAAAAGCTGGTGTGTTACGCCTAATGGCGGTTATACCAGCTATATAGATTCAGATTCAGAACTGATTCAGCGAGATGTCAAGATTTGTCCTTCAAACTCAGCAGGACACTGTGTGGAATCAAAGTAGCCCCATGATTTGAAGTGGGCTCACGGACTTGCTAATCAAGTTCTATTTCATCAATGCGCTTCATCTTCTGGACACTGCGTGAATTCAAAATACAGTCAAACCTGTCCAAGGCGACCACCTGGGGTACCAATCAAATTTAAAGCGGTCGCGTTGGACATTGCGCATGGGCACGTCTGACTGTGCTTTCGAAATTTGTGATTCAAAGTTAGGCCACGCTGATTTCATTAGTTTGTCTAGGAGTCCTGTCACGTCACAACCCATTGCTCATTTGTGCCACCAAAGAGCACACAGTAGACAATTAATTTAAAGACTACATAGATATTTTCAGAAAATATCACATTTTGGCATGGATGATAGAGCAAATTTCATTTTACTGGCACTTTAAAAGGAAAGCAGACTTATGAAAGAGAAGAAACATGAAAAGAGAAGGAAATGCCGATTTAGAGTCGTAGATAAAGTACAAAATGACATCCCACCAACCATCCTAATCTACTGGTAGTCGATGTGTAATCTAAGTTAAGCCTCAATTAAATAATACTGCAATATATTGTAATATGTATGATGTATCTTTAATGTTGTACTTATGCATAAAGGACAACAGCATCATGTACAGTTTACCTCTTGCTGCTTACTATGACAGCAGAGACATCTACCATTACAGCTCTTTATTGCAGAGCCAAAGAAGTATATACACTTGCTTGGAGCTGCTTCATGCATGCCATAATGGCTATAAAAAAAGAAAGCCTCAGAATGACCTGAAATGAATTTATTGGAAATGGGAGAGAAATGGGATATGTATCATGATTCGTCACCCGTCTTGAGTAGAGACGGGGTGATACAGACCCAGCGACCTATGACCCATTACTCAAGTCATGCGTTCTAAAGGTTACGTGCCGAAAGCCATGGGTCTAGCTGGCATACATATGTACAGTAAACAAAAACTCAAAATACACTTTAAAAACATCATTTTTACTCTTATGTACTTATGGACCGGTACCAATCAGGTGCAGGAAGACATCATAAAACCCGCACAACTCCTAACTTACCTGCACTAACCTGCATATGCAGGCTGTATCTGCTCTTTAATATGGGTTCCCATAGCTTCATCACAAATAACATTACACAAGTAGTACAGTTAACAGTAGGGGTGGGTACCGGTACCGTGTACCGGTATTTTCTTATGGACCGGTCCAAAAAAAATCGGTCCAGAAAAAATCAGGCCTATGGACCGATTAGAAAATTCACAGTACCAGGCTACCAACAGACGGTCACATGACCGGTCTTAGAAAATACAAAGCAGCAGATCTAACGAGTCGTGATTGCTCTTATTCGAAGAAGTTAGCTGTTAATCATATCTAGATGAGCCAACAGACGGCGAGAAGAGTATAGTTAATTTTGAGACAAAGTGCGAACCTAAGAAATTATATTGTTCCAGACATGACATTAGTGATCCGACACATGCATACACTTGCACTCAAGTAAATTTACACCCGAAGTAAAGACACCAAAACAAACCACAGATCCGTCAACCGATATTTGTTTCATTCTTGTGTGTCAATAGTCAGCACATTTTACTTGGTTTTTGTTTTAGTTTTCTGATAATCAGCAAATGCTTAGAACTGCTGAAAGCTGTTAAGCGTCTCAAGCAGGATTATTTGTTAGTCATATATAATGTCTAGTTGTCAACTGCTAGTACATTATGCTTTAAGAAGGACAATTTTGCTCTGAATCAATTTTGTGAGATAAAAAATACATTGTTACATCTTCGTTTCTTTTTTGCGCATTTGTGTGCACTGAAAATAGTCATATCATTCTAATATACAATTTGACCATACTTTGTAGGACTCACAGATACCCTTACTTGTGTCTCGCTCTTCAAAATATGATGTACTGCCACACTGCTATGATCAGCTACAGGTACAGGTCCGGACCTGGACCTGATCCTCTGGACCTGGACCGGACCTGAATTTTTTGTACCGGTACCCACCCCTAGTTAACAGTGCTTTGCTTAAGGTTTCTTTTTTGTTTACTTTATACTTTATTTCAAGTTGTTTTTTACATCATATGATCTAATCCTATCATATTTTGTAAATTCAGTTTATTTCATCTTAATTTATCTATTAGGATAATATTTAAATGATTTAACGATTCCCTCCATCAAGATGATCTTATTAATTGTAGATTGTATTTTTTACGCCCATCATAAATTACTGACGTCCAGTGTTAAGGGCCCGCTGTTTAGATGTGTCCCAAAGGAGAAACAGTTTCCCCCTCCTCCTGTGATCAGCAGTTCGTCTTTACTTAACAAGTCACTGGTGTGATTGTGGACCATGATTGGCCTCTCCAATTTGCACTCCTGTATCATAAAGATAACACAGAAATTAGAAACAACCAAGAAGATCAAAGATCTCATGATCTCAAGATCTCGTCTGTCTTGTATGTTTAACACTAGTTTCTAAATCATGCAAATAAGGTTTTGATTAAATCGAATGTGCCTTTTGATCACTTTCTGTCGCTCTACCATGAACATGACAATCAAATGTTTACTGTGAGAACATACTGACAATCTGACAAACAATAAACAACACATCCCCGAAGTCAATAGCCTCTTCCATGACCTGGACTGTCATGTCTGATTAGAACCTCTGACCTGTACTTTCTGCCACCCTGACAAGTATGACCTGTGGGTCATCTTCCCACTCTCACACAGTCACTCTACTGACAATGCGTTCAAACATCCTAACAGAAATCATATCAAATATCACTACAATTCATCCAGAGCTTTTCAAGTTATGCTAATAAAAAACATCTGGAAACACACACACACGCACGTGCACACACGCACACCTCCATTTTTCAAGGGGTAACAAGGAATACAACAATGATGGAAAATGATAAGCAAATAGATATTATATATGTAACTTACAGGAAAAGCATACTCCTTCCACATCCCAGAGACCAGGTTTATCACAGTGAGACCAGGAGGGTAATGGTTCCCTGGGTTCACCCCTCCTACAAGGAGTAGGCTGTTCCCACACACATGGCTGGTGTGGGAATATCTGCAAACAGAAGATTCCATAATATATATGACAGTGTTCAATTCTTAAAAAGATATGGTGCAGCAATTTGCAACTCTAATTGATATGACTTAAAGGTAACAGTTACTTATTCAAGCAACTGTATATAATTTGGAAACAGTAAGACATTTCAGAGAGCATCCACTGCAGTGGCTGCATCAGCAACAATGGCCAGCATTCTTCGCACAAACAATAGCAACATCTCATGCTAATAAAACAGGTCCATGTGCAACGTTAAAACATAACCTAATCACTATGTCATTTATCAATTATTTTAGATTTAGATCAACCATATTTGTGGAAGGATTGACATAAGAGGGGACTATCACCTTTTCAAATATCAAAGAGTGAACCCCTTACTACTCATTCCAATAAGTGTGGTATATGTAGGTTCTTTATCATGCTCTCCTCAAACACAGGACCTCCAGCTTTACGACGCATCTAAGAGAACATCCATAACCAAAGCTAGGTACTCCACTTGAGTGAGGAAATAGATGTTAAATGACTTTCACAAGGGCACAGCATTGGGACCTGCCAGGGATTCAAACCTGGAACCTTTAGATTGTACACTGCCCAACTCTTTGTCCTTCTTATTTCATTACCGATGCCTTACATGTTGTACCTTGGAGACAGTGGTGGTGTCATCTCCAGCTCCGTCCACACAACTGTCACGTTACCCTGGGGTTCAGGTGCACAGGTGGCCAGGTGAACGGCACCTGAAGGCTGCAGGTCCTCACACAGCCCACCTGTGATGATCACCTGGTTGTTCCAGGTAGTACAAGAGTGGGAATGTCTCGGTGACGGAGGATTTCCTGATAAACGTACCTGCAGAAAAATGTCATATCAGATTAGAGATCTCCCCTAGGGTTAAGCAATCAGTTTTGTTGCTCACAAGATAAAATTGACATGCAATATATTACAATATTATAAATGTAATATTATAGGGAATAGATTAAAACCAAATAAAATTACGCTGGAACGCAACAGAAAAAACCTTTTGCTAAGAAAATCTTGTTCATATTTTCAAGACAATTATATTATGCCATGTGTTTTATGCTAAAGTCACATTTGTCACATGATTTTGGAGGGATTTTCAGCAAGGTTATGACAGCACCAGCCATCAAGAAGGATTTATGTCAACCTTTGTCGTCGCAAGACTTTTGTACAGCGCACCCACAACTGTCCTAATCTCCAAGCAGATCTATCAGTGCTGGTGGCAAGGGGGACCAGAGGCTTTGGATACTAGTTGGCCCTTTTGATACTGCCTTTGCCACTGATGGATCTGCTTGGATTTACAACTGTCCTCCTGAGAATAGCCTCTATTTTCAATCCTAAACCTATCATGATATAAGAAATGTGACCTGAACCTTTGGGCCACATAACTGAACTTTTTTGTCTCACCTGTACCCATTCCATATTTTCCAGACTGAGCACGTGTACATCTCCCAGGACAGCATCGCTTGCTGTCCTTCCTCCAAAGACAATGAGGTACTTCTTTCCTGTTGAGAACAAATAATGCCAGGCTCAATCATTAAATGTTCAGGGAGGTAGAAAAGGTAGGAACAGGAGCTATTCTACTTTTCAGAGGTAATGGCTATGAAACATTAAAAAAATGTATGGAAATTCTACCGAATATCACCGAAACCCAATCAAAACTTTAACTATCAAGCATAGTTGTAGGTATAACACCAACTTTATTTCAGCAGAATGATGCTGCTCACAAGCAGTACTTTTCAAAGATGAACATGCCCCCAATCTAAGTACATTTTATCAATATTGAATTTTGTATCATGTGAAATTCTTTTTTTTTATTTACTTCACATCTTTCTCCACAAAACCAGGCTCATAAGAGCCACTCACATGTTTTGGATTACTGTACTGTACTGTGATGTCAGATGTTTGTTCACCTCTGACTTGAAAAGTTTAAGGCTGTATCTATCAGGGAAGCAATCATGAGGAAGCTTGTTCCATAGCAATGTAGTTCTAGTTCCTTACCTTCTATTGACACAAATGCACTAGAATGTCTCCACCGTGGACAGGGGTAATCTCCTGTACACTGTACTGTCTCCCATTCATAGAGCCAGGAGGTTTCCTGGTCTGTGTCCCTTTCAAGTTTAGGAATGACTTTAAGCTGCAGCAGGTCTCCTTTAGGTTTGTACGGAGACGTTCGTCCACCGAACACAACAACTGTGTCATCTGAGACAGAAGTGGCAGTATGGAAAAGCAAGGGACCTAAGAAAAAGAATGTGGGGAAAGGGGAAAACAATTTCAGTTTGCAATTGATACTTTCAACAGTTGCAAAAGATATTAAAACCAGACGTTCTGTTGCAGTACTGTAGAAAGCTAAAAGGTGGCACGTTATCGAACTTGACCATCATTCTCCTGACCTCTAGTCATACACCAAATATCATAAGGATTCATCCACAAATTCTTGATTCATGCTGTTTATAAAAAAACACAAAAACGGCACCCAAAACATACCCTTCTTCAAGAAGGTAATTAGCAGTACATACCTAGTTCTTTCCCAATTGGTTCTATTGGGAGGCATGATCCACTGGCCACATCCAACAGTTGCACTAGACATAGTCTTGTATGTTGATTTCCCCTCTCACCAAACCCTCCAAATGTGATGATCTTTCCTCCCGTTAAGGTTGCACTTGCATGTCCAAATCTTTTCACACTGCCGTTACCAAATGTTTCGTTTTTCCAAGATAGACACAAGTCTTGGGGTTGAATGTGTTGAGATGCCAATGTTTCCAATCTCCTTGGATTTATTCCTGAGAATAGAAATTATTAGTGAGGTTCAAATAACAATGTTAAATCACAAATCGCTGTCAAAAAACCAGATGCGCATGCGGATGTCATCCCACATCCATATAATCAAGGCAGTGTGGCCTATTTGTTTGAAACAAAAACTAAAAGAATGCCAAAAGAAAAATGGAAACTTTCTTGAATCTATTAATCTTAGGCCCCACCTGGAAATATAGTCTCTGACAAAGAAACAGCTGATCCTTTGAAGGCACAGACCACAGCATAATGTGAGCATTTCAGATGCCATTCCTGCATTCAAGAAGACAACAAACATGGATAAAGTTAAAAATACAACTGACACAAAAATTGAAACACAAGAAGAGGTTTGATGAAAAACGTTCCTTGAACTTTTCCTCAATCATGTTCACCAACACAGACAGACGTTTGTACTAAAATTGATTCACAGAAAGGAAGAGAGTTTTCAAACTGTGCCATTCTCACCTCAAATTCATCAAACACTTCTATGCTGTCCACCCTAAGTTTCTCTTCCCTGGGAATCAGAGTGGTAAAGAAGTTGTTCATGTCTGTTGCACGCACTGTAGTCCAGCCCTAAAAGGGAACAGAGCAAAAACAGTATTGTTATATTGACAATCACATACCTTTCTAAGTAAAAATCATATTGAATATTGAAATTTCTATATTAAATTGTGAAGGCAAAACAGATGTACATTTGTACACAACTATACAAGTCGCCATCCTAGACAACAGGATGGACAGACATAATAGGAACATGGAAAAGCATAACAATTTAAGGACTACAAGCGGAAATGACAGTTGTACTGAGTTGATGTTCTTTCAGCACCAAGGTCAGGTTGCAGGAGTCAGTAAACACTGTTGTATCGAAGTATCTTTATCATCTGTCTATTACAATTACAGCAAGAATTGTGTGGACTCAAGGGATATGTAATACATACTATTACAAAAGATAGAAATCATACCAGTCATTACAAAGTAACAATTTAACCCAAAATAGAAAGAAAATGGCTATAAAAGTCCTATAAAATAGAGATACGAAAAAAGTGACTTACAAGGTCCAGATATCTTTGCTGCTGACTCTCCAGTGTTTTGTATCTCTGTATGTTCATGAGGGGAGTGCCAAGCTTCTTAAAGTGATTCTGCCTGCAAGAGAAAACAAACAAAGGAGTCTTTAAAATATCTTGTGATACCGCTATGTCTCAAGCTAAGATCACAATCAACTTAACAAAATTACAAAGAAACAAACACTGATAGAAGTTTTGTTTTGATTGAGAAATTTATAACTTACATCACAGCCCCAAAGCCATCATTTGGATAAACCTGTGATAACAAAGGTAAAATGAATTTGAAACCTTAAATTGGCTTATAAATGAATACAGTAAAATCTTAATTGTTATCACTCTGCACAACTGGGAATATACAATCTATGATTGACATTAAAGGTGCAGTTCAAGAAATTGCATGAAATATCTTTCAAGAAAACTAAAAAACTTAACAAAAACATTGCATCCTACCTGTTCATAGGTCACAAAAACAGCATGGGAGAATGTTTCCGAGGCCCAGCGAATAACTGCATTGGAGCTGTGAAATGAGGTAAATTTCATGTTTAACTTGATGAAACATTACAATGAATCCACCTCATGTCACATGACCCAGTGACCTCTTGTAGGTTACGTGACCACCCCTCATTGCAGAGCTGAAGAAAAATGGTGGATAAATCCACATTCAAGTCGTATCAGTCTAAATCCTCTTATTGCAATGAATCCATCTATCTTACGTGCCTCATGGTGTCCTTATGGAATGTACAATGTAGAATAAGATTACAGACAACACCGCTGACCTTTTGACCCCCATGTAGGTGATGACACACTCCGACAGAAGCAGGGTGGGGCAGTCAGGATGTATCCCATGATGCTCTAGGAGGCACTGTAACATGTTGAACTTCCTCAGGTCTGCACCAATCAGCTTGTAGAAGGGAGAAACAATTCCTGCAATGATTCAAGAATGTACGTTTTTGGTTGTTTCAGTTTTGTGATAGAATACAAAATTAGAACATGCAATCAGCCCTTATACACCAATGACACCAAAATACAACACTTCCTGATGATATCCACTGTGTCTATGGCACTGTATTGTAATGCGTAGCCCATCCCGCTCTATCCACCACCTTTTACCTCCCAAATTTTTACACCTGGGTGGAATGAGTGTAATACTTAAGTGCCTTTCCCAAGGACATAACATCTAGCATGGAGACCTCTACATCTCATGTCCGCTGGCCTAGCCACCCGGGTATTCCACGATACTTCTGCGGTGTGTACGGTACATTTCTGCTCATGTCTGTACATAGATTACATCCTCACCATTCTCCACTATCCTGCTGTCTTCTCCCACAAGTTTCAGTAGAACTTCGTCTGTCTGGATCATGTCAGACTTGCGCTTAGTCACCTCGGGAAAGTCCACCTCGTAGAACACCGTGTTCTCCAACAGACCCTCAGACTTCAGCCTGAAGTAGGCCGAGTCAAACCCTGCTCCTAAAGACACCAGCTAAAGACAAAACATGCAAAAATACAATTGAAATCATCTTCCATAAACAAGATGTGGAAAAAAAATGTCGGTGGTGAAACATTATGCAACTGCAGGTAGCCAGCGCTTTTGCAACTGTAAAACGTATTTCTACAATAAGAAGACAAAAATGTCCAATAATGATGGTAAATTCCATATCATCATTTACTTTGCAGTTTGGGTAACAATGGCTTCCCATTGGTGGTTCTCTTCTAATTAGGAGTTAGAGGTCTGAAACATCTATAGGGGCTGTTACGGTCCTGAATGGCAGGAACTTGAATGTGTTACACGGACTGCCATACTACTACATTGTATGACCTACCTGTGTCTTTATGCCTTGGTGTGCAGTAAGGAAAGATTTCAGCACATGATCTATTGCCTTTGCTCTGATGTAGTAGCCTCTGGAATGAAGACAAGAATAAAAGAAAATAGTGTCAGCCTCTGAAAGATTAGATACTTTCCTTAGGGAATGATGGAGTCTAGTACACATGTACAGTCATGGTGGGAACCGCATCCTTTGTGCTGTATGTCATTAGTATGTGACAAAGCAACAAGGTAGTTGAGACCAGTCACATTTGGGAATGTATCCATGCCAATACCTCAAAAAGCAGCGTAGGAGAAGTATCTAAAGAGTCTGAAAAAAGCAAAAGATCAAACCAGTTTACCTCATTGAAGAGCTATTCTTCCACTGGTCGTGACAGAGAAGATGCATACTAGTAGGTGGTATGTATAGTATTTACAGGTTCTAGCTCTTTTTGACAAGCCGAATGAACAGTACTAGTGGACCATGGCTTAACCTAGGGACAGCAACCCCTCTCCGGTAGTGTGCATATTGGCTCAGCAACAACAGATGGCCATGGGATTCGAACTCCACACCTGTTGGTTCAGACTCAGAGGCAAGGTTGCTTGCCACTGGACTACACATGCAACATCGAATTGAAAGGTAGCTGAAGAGTTACCAAAACTAACTTTGGCTTTTGTAGCAAAGAACTCAATATACAGCTACTGACCAACCCAATGAAACTATTTATGAAAATAATTTCATCAGGTTGGTAGAAGATTGGATATTGGATTTGAATTCTTTTACACAACCAGTAATGTGCTTATGTTTCATGCAGTCAGAAGCTCAGAGCAAGGAGGTTATATAGACAGTGAAATGTAAGCAGGTGAGACATTACAGTGGTAGTGCAAAAGAAACTACCATACCCAATTTATGTACCAGTAAGCCCACCTGTTGATGAGTGGAGCTCTCCGAACGGGTTTCGCTACGAAGCGCCCGAGAAAGTCGTCCTGGAAGTATCCCAGCATGCACATGGAGCACTTGCTGACGATGCTGTTGTCATTGGTTCCTTGCACCTGGGAGGGGGAAGCGGTGACATCAGTTGCCATGGCAACAAGTTATCAAACAAAAATTAATTATGTGATTGGCAGATGACTGTCTCCAACTCAAAGATGGCTGCAGTGCCTTGGACCAAGATGGCCGCCTCTATAGGCAAATGGTAAAACAATACAGTTTTTTGCTTTGAAAGACTTTTACAGACTTGATGAATACGGCAGACTAAAGCTGTTTAATGTTAATTGATATTCCCAACTTTCATAATCATGAAACTGAGGGAGAGCTAGGGGGTGGGGTGGTAACAAGTGATCATACTTTGAAAAGCCGTCATAATTTGACACATATTTGATTATTTTCCTTACCACTGTTTAAAAAAATAATGTCTATTTCATCGTCTGAAATTATGTACTGCTACTTACAGCTGTATCATTCCTTGATTTCGAGTTTTTCGCCTTTTTCCCGGACATGTCACTTTTCGAGGAATCCGCCATGACTGAAACCGCGACACCACATATCAAGGGGTGTCGTTCTTTCAAAAGAGAGAAATGAAGTCTTCTGAAATCGTCAAATCTCTTAAGTAGTATGATTAACAGTTTTTAAAAGTTCCTCTTCTATAACTATATCTAGATAGTTGACAAATGAATTCAAAGACGAATTTCTATATAATCCCTTTTAAGTTCCCTATAATTTGAGTGGTTTGTTCCAAATTATTGTCCCTTGGAGTCTCGTTGCACAATCACGTGACCATTATGATTTTTCGTCATAAATCAAGTACTTGACTGTATTTTACCATTATAATGATACACATGAAAGTTGTCATATTACTAAATCATTTTTTAGCCATTTTATTGTGTGTTGTGGTGTCATTACCGTGTTTTTCGAAAATCTCGCTTGTCATTATTGTACGAGAGTTCATTTCGCGGAAATCCAAGATGGCGGCTAATTTGACAAAACTGTGAAATTTGCCGTGCTTTTCGTCGTATCTTCATCGATTTTTCGCCGATCCGAGGGACAATCATGACGGAACCCCGACAGGACGAGGTGGCCGTGCCCCTAGAGGACCTCGTGACTCTAGTTTGGGGACGGAATATCCGCCCGGACGTTTTTACTCGATGGTCACAAGGTAAGATCGGGAGGGTGACAGAGGGGTTTCCCCCCCACATGGGCTAGCTTCCTCTTTGTCAAAATTTGACAGATGTCAAAATTACCTTCACAAAACATTAATTAGATGCTTCATAAGGTGCTGAACTAGATTTTGCACAGCTTTATTGTGATTCCTGTCGAGTTAAATGTGCCAATGTGATTTTAAAAGATGCAGAAGTTAAAGTTTCGGAAAGGTTTCGAATCTTATTTTATTTGCATATTCATGACTGGAACCACATACTGATTTGGATACAAAGGGAATGAAATCTTCATGGACGTTATATAATGAATTTCACGCAATCAAGTAGTGGTGATTTCCTTCAGTACGTTCTTACCAATTTTGTACTCTAGGCGCAAGCTGCGTAAGACCAGAGTCGAACCCATATCCTTTAGATTCTTAGTCAACGACCACCTTTAAGTACCACAAGACCACCGACACATGTCCGTGACACTGTTTTGCAGGGTTGGAGTTCAGTGAGGATGAACCCACAGCTCTGATTCAGCATGAAGGAGGACCCTGTGGAATCATTGTTCCTCTACAGGTAAGATTTTTTTTTCAAACATGTTAAAGGAGAGAGCTTTGTACTTTACAAGTAGGATAATCAGACCAAAATTACCTTAACTTCATGAATCAAGGGCAAACATCATGACAGTAGAGCTTAATCTGTTGAGTAAAGTGCTTTTTTCAGAATCGTAATTGGACCTATCGTTACCGGGGTATTCACAAACATAAATGCCAGAAATAGCTCTTTTCAGACAGCTACATAGATTGTTACTTCTTTTGATCGCTGTTTTCAGGCCTCCCTGTTGAAGAACTTGCTGTTCTCAGAAGGAGCTCCTGAGCAGTGGAACAACTTGTCAGGTAGGTCATTGAGGAATGGTACTGCAGATTCATATGTTTGCTCATTTTGCAATAATAATATGATAAGTTGAAGTTGAACAAATCAAATTTAAGAAGAATACGTCCAAGTAAAGGAGAAAAAAATACTGTAAGTCTACTTAGATCCGTGGGGCCTAAAATCCGCGGTTTCGGGCAAATGGAAAATCCGCAGTGGTTCTAAATTCGCACTGGGCAAACATAAATAGAACAAAAATAACTGAATACTGCCATCAAAAAATGCTTGTTCAATTTTTAAAAATCAAAAATGTTACGAAGGTCGCTACAAAACTGTATCAAAATCGTCACAAAATGCGGTCCACGCCGGAACTGTGACGGGGAATTCCCGCTTGTGATCACGTGAAATCTTGCAATCAACCAATCAGAGCACAGTTTTTCTGACGCGAACCAATCAGGGCTTAGAACAATTGTTACCGTATAACTACTGTAAAGACCAATCATGGCTAATGAAAAATGAATCAAAACAGAGTAAAGAGAGTTGTATGGTTTTGCATTTGTACATCATGTTGACCAAGGCTCAGTTCTTCCGGTGCATCAAAGTTTTGATCCAGAGAAGTTTATTTTGATGTGACATTGTTTTATCTCCCCCAGCTGACCAGGCCAAACAACTGCTGCTGATGTCCCTGTGTGAGGTGTTTGAGTTGTGTGGAGTGGAGAAGGTTGTGTTGGTGTACCAGTGCACCAAGAAGGACAAGTCAGGGGAGGAGGCCATGGAGACTGGGGAGGGCAGTGGGGAGAACACCGCAGCAGAGGAACAGGAACCTACAACTCAAGGTATGATCATAGTCATTGATTACTGTACAGTCAAGGCTTGAAATTCATTTTTGGGAATAGGTCCACTGGTAACCTGAATATTTAGGTGCACAGAAAGAATTAGGGGCACAGCTCCAATACATCCAATTTCGAGCCCTGACATTGGTCTGTAGTAGTTAATGAATCTGCTGTTAGTCTACACTGTTGTTCTGTATTGGAAAGGAGCACTGTTTTTTCTTGCAGCTAGGAACTGAATTGCAATAGCTTGATTACAATTTGTAGACAAAATGCAGTCACTTTTGTCTTTCTGTTGTAAACCTGCTGTACGATGAATGTACAGGCGTCTAAGGCTGAATTTTTTAGGATCTAGGTAGGGACCGTAGGGTAGATGCAGTGGTAGATGGAAAGAGAGTTATAGGAAATTTAAAATTCTCACAAATGTCTTTGTATTTTTCAGATACAGGTTCTGCACAAGAAGAGGGACCAGTGGCAGCAGTAGATGAATTCCATCAATCTTTAAGGTGATTTGATTTGATTGATTTGTTCTGCTGTTTAAGGTTATCAAGGCTCATTATCATTCCTTAGTTTGTATCTTAAAGAAAGGAAAAGTACAAATTACATACAACTGCATGTATAGAACTATTTATGAGGATAGAGCCACCTAAAGCTGAGATATTGAAAAGTGGCAGAAGCAAGTCGTTGATATCCGTGCAACCAGCTCGGCAAGATTATGATGATGATTTTGTTTAAACAGTATAAGATAGAAATGTGATTTTTATCGCAGATGCTTCTAGGTATTTACAAAAGACCTTTAAAATCTATTTTATTTTTCAGGATGCGACAGTTTTCCTGTGCAGACAACTTAAAGACTATGATAGAGAGTAGCTACGAAATATTCCATGGGAGACATGGAGTTCTGTTGTTCCTGTATTCTGTCATTCTATCAAAGGTATGGAGTCTCAGTTACAAAATAAATTACATTTTCATCTCCTCTCTTCTTGTGCTTTTCCATGATGGATATACAATTAGATTGAATAAAAATTTGAACCTATAAATAGAAGCTATGTCTTGCTATGTTTTGTTGTCATTAGTCTTGTCATTTTGAATAAAACTTTTTTTCAGATAAATGTCTACTTTGGTATTTACTTTTTCAAAGGTCAGAACATGTACATTAAGATGATGTTATGTATTGTTTATCTAATATAGTAATAAGCAGTAATGCTTGTGTCATCTAAATCTTGAACTCTTTGTTCTTGTCTCTTATTCTTTTGCACATAGGGTATAGAAAATATCAAGAACGAGGTCACCGACCCCACAGAACCATTAATAGATAGTGTCCATGGGCACGGGAGGTGAGTGGTTCTCACTTTTCTCAGATTTGTTTTTAATGTGGTGAATGGTGTACTGTCTTGATTCCTAACAGTCTGTGCTGGGGAAGAAGGAGTAAGAGTCTGATGTGGAGTCATTTGATCAAGTGGAAACAAGCAGATCTCTAAGGGGGCAAAATTATATCAACCAGCTGAAGATTCAGGCTTGCTCATACGATTTTGCCCCCCGTAGCTATAGAGATCTGCTTGGAGATTAGAAAAAATTGGATTTAGATATCGGAAATCTTTTTTTGATTGCATAGGCTCTTATCACGCACTTGCAATTTTCAGAAATTTGTACAAGTTTGAAATCTATTTGCCTTTGTTAATTGTAGAATTGAACAGTTGTTTATTTGTTGTGTTGTTGTTGTTGTTGTTTACCAGTCAAAGCCTGATCAACCTCCTGCTGACAGGGTACGCCGTGTCCCACGTGTGGGACGGAGACCAAGACGTCGCCGGGCTCAGTAAGACCATCCTTCTGTTATCCAGTCAAGATATTATCTCAATATATGAGGACTAGACAGTCAAAATTAGTCTTACAACCATGTCCAAAGACGATTCTTTTCCCCATTGACACAACCATTAAGCAAGTTGTACAGAATGACCACATGTCTTCTGTGAAGGCGATCACCCCCAATCCGGACCGCAAGCGACCAAAATGTTACCTTGAAGACTGTCATAGTCAATGGTGTGGCGACATCGCTTTTAATGATCATCTCTTTTTTGTGAAAACGCCATGTGTCTAAAACGACCGGATTCAATGAGTCCCCTGGGTGGTCTTCTTAGACAAGTTTTGAACTTCTTAACCCTCTAATATCAGAGAATCTGTCAGGAGTTTTGTGAAATGAAGAAAACTGCTCATCACAAATCATCCCATTAGCAACAACTCTCAAAAGTTCATTGTGATATATATGAATTTAATGTTTCTTCACCTCCTGTTCTCCAGAACTTCGAGGCATTCCTAGACAGGGAAAGGTCGGGTTCCTTACACTGTTGGAACACCTGCGGTACTGTGAGGTAAACTCTCTGAAATTCTTTATGGATTTGTGTAGTAGAGCATTAGTTCGCCAAAAAGACAGAAAAGGAATATCAAGGAACTGATGATGCCTTGAATGAGGTTTGTACTGGCCAAATGCTGTCTGCTTTCAATGAGTAACCATCTGACAAGGACTATATTTCTTCCCCTCAGGTCGGCAGCTACCTGAAGAACCCAGAGTTCCCCATCTGGATCCTGGGCAGTGAAACTCACCTAACTGTGCTCTTCTCAAAGGTGGGGGCTTCATTTTTCTACTACTTAACATCTTATTTCATTATATGTGGATCTTGAAATCTTGGATGGAGTGCATCAGGAAGGCCATTAAGGTGTGCGGCCCAACAACTAGTGTGATCCCCTGGACAGAGCCGCTTGGAAGCGCGGTGTGAAGACTAGCCAACTGCTGCCCACCCCTATATCACGGACCCCAGCAGCAGTAGTCAAATACTGGACACTACTAGTGCTACTATATATTAATTAATATGTGACCATACAGTGTATACATGTAGGACAAAAGCATCAGTGACATATAAAAACAAAGGGTCAATGGCATTGAAATGTTTGATGTTGTGGAAGGAGGAATATTGCATTTCTCATACTCTTGTCCCCTCCCATCTTAGGAGATGACTTTGGTAGCTCCGGAGTCAAGAGATGCAGAGGCCAGAAGGATATTCAAGAGTTATGACCCAGAAGGTAGGACATCTATATGTTTGCTTCTCAAATGTGTTGAAATACTTTGCACATAGCAAAGTAAAGAACAAGGATCTTTAGATTTGAATGTAGTGTGAACATACAAACTTGATATGAATGTTTAACTGATGGAATTCAGAAGGCTAGAAACAAACAAGTCATTTTGTTGTCTCTGTGTCTTGTGTTTGTTTCTGCAGTGCACTTTCAGTATGTTCTGCCAGAGGGCGCTTAATGTCTTAGGGGTGAAGTCTGTCATCTGTGATTTCTTGTTGAACATTTGCAACTTTTTCCCTCCACAGGAAACGGGTTCATCTCGACCATCCTCCTGGGGGATGTGCTCAGGGCGCTGGATCTGTGTGCTGAGGAGGAATAGTGAGTCTTCTGAGATAAACATATTAACTTTTAAACTTGTATTGATCACGAACCAGTACAACCAACTAATAGGTCAAGTAACTGGATAAATTTTCTACTAAAGAGTCAGACGTTTCAGATAGCACCTGCTGTCTTTCATTGTAGTCATTCTCAGTCTAATGAAAGGACGCTATCTGATTCTTTAGAGAATTTATGCAGTTGCTTGATCTATTTTGTACAATCAGGTATTGTGTGACGTTCTACCTGGATGTCTAGCCTCCATCGGCCAGCCCACAATTGCTTTCAGAATGAGTTCCTTGGCAGTGATAAGCAAAACCGTATTTTCTAACCTCCCCCCTCTGTGTTCCATCCCAGTGTGGACATCATGCAGAAGAAGCTGGACTCAGAACAGCTGGGCATCATTGTACTGGAGCAGTTCATGCAGGAGTTCTTCGCTAACGAGGTAAGCACAAGTTTAGGCAATGAAAGATACACAGAGCTTCTTGAAGCTACAAGAATTGCTTTTCCTTTATTCAATACATTTGCAAGTTTCTTTTCCAGAAGAAAAATTTAGACACTGGAGTGATGCAAGAGTTCTTTGTATAATTTCCATGTGTATAGTTCATGCTGAAATGTAAACTTGTAAGATTTACATTTATTTACATTACATTCACAGGAGAAGTCACCCATTCCAGAGTCTTTCACAGTGTACCATTACAATGGGCTGAAGAGATCTTCAAACAATGGAAAGGTAAGTGAAATGGAGTGACTGCAATAGATATAACAAGTCATAGAGAAAGAGAATAACATTAAACTACCATACAATGATAATAGAATTAGATACAATGTATGGCAATCTTTACATGTCCTTATATTGATATGAGGAAATGCATTCTTAAACTTCACTTAATATTGGGAAGGAATATGAAATATGGTATTCCAATATGGTATGCGTGGACTCTTAAAAATTATTCCTATAAATGTTTGACAAATTTTCATCTGCATAGGTAATCTGAAGAAATCTGTTCATTTGATCCTGATTGATTGGACTAAATTACTCTTATTGAGTGAAGTTCAGCTATATTTTGATACTTGCTGCTTACTAATGCACCTCTTTCCCTAAAGGTTCAGTACCAGCAAGGGAAGGCCATGATACAGGATCTGGGAGAGGTCAAGTGTGTGACAACGGATAACTCTGCCATCAAAACCTGCCTCGCAACCAAGTGGCCTGGCGTGGAAGTGCTCTGGGACAACGACATCAGCCCCTCATTGAACTGAAGCACATTCGGACAGACAAATAGCAGTAGATTCGGCACTGCAGATTCAGTCAGACCCAGGGAAGCATAGGCTGTGCTTGTCGTCAGGGCGGGGTGTGTACCTGTATGAAAGAAGGAAGCACCGCATTTGTGCATGGATTCGCACTGTCATTCAGTTCAGAGAAATGTTTGTACCATGCATGTTGAATGCACTGAACAACCATTAAACTGAGGTCTTTGGAAGAAAAGCAAGTTTTTACCAAAAAGAGCCATTCTTTCACAATACTGTACTCCCTGCTTGGCTTAGTATAGGGACATTTCTCCCCTTTTTGATGCACTTGTTAAGATGTTAGAATTAAATGAAAAAAATCATGGCCATACTGTGAAGGAAAACAAAGCATAAAGAATCCATGTAAGGGAAAATTTACCTGTAAAAGATCAGAGATCTCAAAAATATATCCCACAAGTTGTACTTTTAGGAAAGGTGAAATACGTGTATGGGTCTATCTTTTCCACTTTCTCCTTATTTTTGTTTTAGATCACTAGTTTTAAATATTGTGATGAACTTTTTTTTTACATTTTCATCTAAACAAACAAGACAAAATGCTAAGAGAAAATAAGCTAATATGTTTAGTCAAGCACCCTTTTCTGGATGAGTCCCATATTTCAGTATTATGTTGTTTTGTTAATGCTTAATGTTCTTGTTAACTGTACCTATGTTTTATAATGATGAGTTATAACTTGTATTGTTTACTGTTAAGGGATCAACTTTACTACTTTGATGGTGCTAAAAACTCAGAACTCAATGTTCATATATTACCTGTATGTTACTGTACACAATTTTCTTCTGTTCATGTGTGTGGTTTAACAGAGAGGCAAAAGTTGTTTTCAATGACGCACACACACACTCACCATCCGGTTTATGTATCCGTAATGTGCGGTGTGTGTACGATATTTTACACACAAGCTTTCTAGTCAACCCTTACCTGGCTGTGTAAAAATGTATGTATATACACTAAGTTGTACAGGAATGTAGACCTTGTCAGTTGTACTTTGATACTGGCTTTGAGTATCAAGCCATTTGGCTTCTTCTATGGATGGGTTTTAAGTCAAGTGTTAATTTTTGCCTATCTGGCAAGAAAGGGAAGTTTCGCTTATGTAAACAGATGGGCAAGAATTCTTAAAACAGATTATCAAATCAATCAGCCACTTTTGGTTAAGAAAGTACAGGATGAGATTATGTTATAAAATTTTCACCTAACTCCAAAGAAAGCAGCATGTTGTAAATGTGAAATCAGATAAGTGATTTTTTGCACCAGCATCAAATTTGAGATCTCAAATAATATCATCCATAGAGTTTACTTTATGTTGCATTGTGTGTGTTTACATCACGGCATAGTTTCATGTTGTGCCAGATCTAGCTGGTTATGTAGGCAAGCTAGGTCTTTGACATTTCACAAACGGTCAATCTTTTGGAAGAGAGAATCATAGAAGGGGCTTAAAATAAGAGTTTATATAAACAGCTCACAGAAGAATGGATAGATCTAGCCTCAAAGTTTCATTCGCCTCAATATTCCTAGACTATATCTATTAGATATAGTTTTCTTTGGCGCAAAATGCAGGTAGAAACAAGACGAGTTTTACTGTTGTCTGAATCCACAGGAGAAAAGACAAAAATGTGTTAGATGGAACATAGGCCAATTTTGTTAGACTTACTGAATTTCAATGTTAATGTTGTGTTGTTTTATAAAGCTATTTCCCTACTGTATGTTATCTACCTTACTGTTGTTATACATAACTTTTGGACCAATTACTTTGTCCAAGGAGGTTAGAGTTTCTTTTCTTGTAATGTTTCCGTTGAGTTCATGTTACCTGTATGTGAAACATTAAAAAACTTCATACACACCTGTTTATTCCTGTTGTACTTGCAAGCAATAGTGTATTTGTATAGTTGAGATAAATGTCTTAACATTTATAATACATCTGTATAGGCAATACAACCGCCCTATTTCATAACACACTGGCTTCGCAAGCAAGTGGCGCGGCAGCACTTGGTTATATTACACGGAATCATGATTTGTTTGCACATCTAGTTGTAAGCGTTGTTTATAGTTATCTAATGAGGATACCCCTACAATACAAGTTCTACGGTAGTTATAGGGAAGAAACTTAAGGGTGTAATTTCAATAAATGTCTCTAGTCGGCGCTACTGCACCGTATGTGATCCTGATAGTTGCGCAGGGTCAGTGCGCAGGTCATTCACTCGTGGCGGGAGAAACAGAAAAGAGGGAGGGAAAGCGTCCACAACTTTTGTAGATTTCCGATTTATTTCGTCCACAATGGCAACGGAGAGTGCAGTCTGGGCCTGGGACCACACTAAGGAGGCCTTAGCAAAGTTGGAGTGTCTCTTGAAGTGTGGAAAATGGTAAGGAAACTCCGAAAGCATTCGATCACACCACAGCTTATTTGTCGTGGTCGCATATCATCAAGTTGTTACGTAAGATCTCGATATTTTTTTATGCGCGGCAAATCATGATATTGAATTTCTACCGGATTCCCTCACGAACTTGTCTGCCCCTTACATGTTTGCACCTTTCCATTGCTAGTAGCCATCTGCTGACGGAGCCATGCTCTCTAGGAAGCTGTGAGCATCTTTTCTGCAGGTCTGTATACGTTCAGTGTTCAGAAATAATGTCTTAAATTTAGATACGGGCGCCCTACTCCATGTGTTGAAATTATCATAACAAGGAGATTCTATCAAGAATGGACTGTTCTAAATAAATAAATGAGCAGGGGAGGTTATCCCTGCTGTCCTGGCACATTTGATCCCCCTTTGTCCAAGAGTCTTGTTCTGTGTCATCACCCCCTCCTCCTTTTTTTTAACAGCCAAATCAATTTGAAATGTAAATCGGACTTCTTTAGACAAACCATACATGTAATTCAGTTTTTTAACATAAACATATACAGGATCGAACCCCTTGCCAATTGCAGCAACAGGCAGCACACACTATGTTTGTACAAAACATTTCCAGGGTCATTGACCTTGTCTAAACAAAGATACTGTTCTTCATCTGAAAGGACAGCTGAAATACATGTCTGTTTTCCACCGAAGGTCGTGTGTGTGGCGGGACGTGGGGAACAGCTGTCCGGTGTGCGACATGCCCGCGTGGGTCAAAGATCTCCAGACCAACCGACGACTGGCGACACTGGTCAGTCTGACCGGTCAGCTACGAGCTGTCCTGGACGGGACAACAGCAGTGGAAACCCAGGAGGAGAATGGTACCTTATAACAGATATTTAGTGCTCGAAATACTTTTACATGCAATTTGAAACATCTACATGCAAAATGATCTATTTTCAGTAGTAGGCACAAAAGCTTCCAAACCAAAAAGCATTACAAAATAAAACAGTAGTTGAACTCAGGAGGAGAATGATACCTTATAACAGCTATTTAGTGCTCGAAATACTTTTTTTTTCATTTACATGCATTTTACATGCAATTTGAAACATCTACATGCAAAATGATCTATTTTCAGTAGTAGGCACAAAAGCTTCCAAACAAAAAAGCATTACAAAATAAAACAGTAGTTGAACCCAGGAGGAGAATGATGCCTTATACGACTGCATATAACTTAAAATTAACCTGCTCCCTGCTAAGTTAGCCATTTGGCACCAAGTGTGTATTGGTTATGGGATAAACTTATAAAGCAGCAGTAAGAAGTTTGAATACAGAACCATTATAAAAACATAATGATAAAGTATTGCCTTGTTTATTTCATTCATTCATTTATTAAATACATACAAAATATATCAAGATAATCCACTAAGGCTTTCTCGAGTTATCGTGTTCACACACACACACACACACACACACACACACACAAATGCTACCTAGAAACATTATCTTGTGGTTGAGGTAATTGAAAGAGTAAAGTGTTTTATCTTTCTAGTTGCAGATGTGGAAAAGACTCGGGAAAGTGAGGGAGCGTTTGTTGACCATGCTGACCAGAAAACGGAAGAGTCTTTGGTGGAAAACACAGACATGGAAATTCAGGAGGCTAGCACTATAGAAGATCACATAAGTGTGATGGAAGAGGTGACTGATGATCGACCATGTGAGCAGGACAACAAAGGTGTAACTGAGAATATCCCTGATGAGCTGCCCTGTACAAACCATCCAAAGAGCCCGAAGACAGTGTTGAGGGAATCATCTCAAGGAAGTGCTCTGAAAAATCCTTCCGAAGATACGGACAAAGACGTCCCCGCGCTTCCGACACCCACCATGGATAAAGGTAAGAGGGCCACCAAGAAACAGGGTAGCAGCAAACAGAAGTGCAGCCAGTTGACCTTGAGAGCAAGGACAAAGAAGAGTTACGCTGAGGACAACGACAGCTCGGAGAACGAGAAAGAACAGGAAGAAGTTGTGCCCAAATCGCCTGATCCTTATTCGGTGTTTGACTTCCACGGGTCTCCCACTCGTAAGAAAAAATCCTCCAAGAAGACAGGAAAAAAGCTGAAAAATCAATCCATGTTCAACTTCTTTCCAGCACCTAGCCAGCAAGGTCAGAGGTCGGTTCAGGGGTCAAGTCGGGGGTCAGGTCGGGGGTCAGGTCGAAGGTTCAGTCGGGTCACCAAAGAAGGACTGGCGGATAAGAACCAGCAGTGGGGATTCTCCAACTCTGGAAGGAAGAAGAAAGTAGGGAAGACGTTCAGCCCTCGGAAGAGCCAGTTGGAGAACTCCTTTGTCAGGAGGGTCTGCTTTGCAGATGCAGATGAAGAAGAAAACATTGCAGGAACAAGGGATGAAGGCATTAAAGAAGCAGTTGTGGAGGAAAAAACTGGACAAAAGAGGAATAAAGGAGTGGAAGAAGCAAAGATGGAGGGATTAGAAGAATATACAGAAATTCGCAATGAAGGCATTGAGGAGGCAGTCATGGAGGAACCTAATCATGAGGATACATCTACAGAGGATGAACAGAACATAGAGCAAATTGCTTGTGAAGAAGTTACGAATGTCCCAGAAGAAGCACAGCCTGTCAAAGATAAGATGGACAAAACTGGACGAGAGATGCCAGATGAACATCTTGAAGGTGCTGATGCTGCACTTCAAGAGGATGGAAGTAAAGGAGGTGGGAAAGAGGAGGTTACTGCTGAAGTAGAGAACACTTCTACACCTGACGACATTGAGATGCTACCGGCGTTTAAGTCCGGAGAACTTCAAGAGAAGGAAGCTGCTTCTCCGTCTACAGATGAAGAAACGGGTAAGAAGAAAAGAAGAAGGAGTGGAAGACGTAGTGTCAGAGATGAGAGTTCTGAGAACGTTGACGTCACTTCTGACCCGTCAGCATCTGCTGGAGGAAGTACCAATTCTCCTCAGGGCTGCAACACCCCGAAAACCGGTCACAACAAGAAGCGGAAATCTCCAACGGTGAGGAAGACGCTGCTGCCTGCGGAAGAAAATGACAGCAAACCCTTAAAGAAAGCTCAAAAAGAAGTTGCAATTGACAATGACAGTCCAAAAGAAGCCAAGGAAGAAGGTGCCAAAATCCGAGGCAAAGCGAGAAACGTAGCAAAGGAGGGAAGCAGAGTCAGCATATCACCTAGCACTCCGCAAAGTAGGGGTGGGTCAAAGGGCAGGAGGTCATCAGTCCTGACCCCCAGGGGTCAGAGGTCGAGCCCACGAGGGTCACCAGGTCATGTGATGAAGAGGAACGTCAGAGGGGAGACACCACTGCACCTGGCAGCCATCAAGGTTAGGAGACATCTCAATCCGTAGACTTTCTCTTCCTGATGTTATGAATATTATAACAAGAAATTGTTACATGTATTACTACATCTCATATCTCCGTGAAAAAAATGAGGTTTTGATATACAAAATGTATTTCTTACTGCCATAGCCCTAGCCTTATCATGTGCATCAAAGTTGATGTTCAAAAAGTCCCAAGCCACCCAGTGTACCAAATGGAGGTTCCTCTAACTTCTATTTTTGACCTGTCCCTTCAGGGCGATGCTGAGACAGTTTTGCAGCTACTACAAGAAGGTGCCGACCCCAATGTCAGGGACAACGCAGGATGGACCCCATTGGTCAGTACCAGATTGAAGTACACAGAAAATGATATCAAGAAGCTACTTCCTCAAAACACATGTGTTTATGTTTAACTTGTATATTGTCCTTCGGCTTGGTAGTCTGATGTTATTGTTAGTACAATCCCTGCTATTAACTTAAGTAAGATGCAAACTTAAACGACAAGGTAACTAAAACCGGTATCTCACTGGACTGTCACGTGACCTGAACGGAAGTGTGTCGTCAGCAATGGGTCAAAGTGCTGTAAATACCTTTAAGTGTGTCTGGTTTTTATTTCACACTAAGGCGAAAATGGAGTGTTTGTGGTGGTTTTAAGTTTGCGGCAGTGCTAAAGTTACATACTGCTACAGTATTGGAGAAAAATGTTTGCAGTGGTGAAATGCTCACAGTGAAAACTGCGAACATAAAACCAACGCGAAAATTTCTTTCAGTAGTCTGTATCAGCCCCCGTCTCAGCTGAGTGATGCTCGATGACCCCTAACATAGATGGCCTCTTTCAGTTTCACATTCTTTTCTTTACTTCTCCCAGCACGAGGCATCGAACCACGGTCACACTAGAGTCGCAGAGGTTCTGTTGGACTACGGAGCGCTGATCAACACCACTGCATTTGAAAATGATTCTCCCCTGCACGACGCTGTGGTGAACGGAAGGGTGGAGGTTGCTAGGTTACTTGTGTCCAGGGGAGCTTCATTAGATGTCAGGTGAGTGGGTAGCTAACTAGTGTCCGGGGAGGTTTGGGACATACTGTGACAGTAGCGCAGTGGGAAGAGTACAACTGGAGTAAGCCGCACTGTACATGTATGTTCAACTTCCATACAAAACTGCTGAATGTTAAGAAGAGAAGCAGTATGTACCATTTGTAAAGTCTTTGGTACGATGGAAATCATGGTTCGATCTGCATGATATTTGGTATGCTGCCTCATGTTCTGGAAATGGTATGGCCATGATTTAAGGGTGGAAGAAAGCTGTTGTGCTAGGGAAGGAGAGACATAAGTGTTTCACTTAAACCGGTTTGGTTGTACTGATATTTGTCCCCCTCTTTCCCTAGGAACAAACTTGGGCACCTACCAGGAGACCTTGCCGTTACTGCGGCCATGAAGGAGGCTCTCAACACCAAGCCCCTACACACACAGCCACAGGTACACCATGTACATGAACAAATCATGCTAATATTTAGCTATTTACTAACATAGGAGTAGAATATAGAGGCTTTCAGTACCACAACTCACACAACCACACTGTTGAAAAGACTCATTTTTCCACGGAATTATCGTAGAGTGAAACTTGGTGCCACTACATGTAAGTACGTCAGATAGCTCCAAACAAAGCTAGATGTGCATCAGTGTAATACAATGATTGTATAAGTACTATAACCAGCTGCTGAGAAGCTGTGTTACGCCAATGGACAGTTATACTGGCTATACAGGGACAGATACACATAAAAGTCTTCTTTTTCCTTACTTTGAAAAGTTGTCAGCAAGTGATCGCATATCAGCTGTTTTAGTAGTTGATATGGCTCTACTGATACTTTCTATGTTGTTTCGCATCACCTTGACTTTGTCTTGCCGGCCCCAAGATTCATACAATGATTTGTATGCCTTAGGTTGTCATGACGACAAGCAGCCAGGTTGGCCAGGTCGTTGCCTTGGCAACAGGACTGGACAGCAAACAGAGGGAAGCACTGGAGCAATGCATGCTGGTCCTAGATGGGAAGGTGGTGAAAACGTTTGATGACCAAGGTTAGAATGAAAATATTTACAATGCACATGTACTTGCAGGAAGGAAGTTCACCTCCTACAGGTACTGTTTTTGGTTGTGTTTGTTGAGTGTTCGCACCTATAAATCAAGATCCTTTTGATAGATTTGTTTGAATTTTGGTAGGGTAGTCACTGAGGTTCATGGCAAGAAACATGGCAATTTTTGGCCCCCCTGCAGTATGTTCAGTTACTGCAGCATTACAGGCCAACATTTCTTCCTGAAAGTAGTGTGGTATAGGCCATGAACAGCTGGTCAGCAGCCTCCATAGAATAGGGACAACAAATGAGAGGGAGATAGGGGGAGGATCACTAATATTTGTGATGACGAGGGCTTTGGGGGTAAGAGAATTTACAAAACTCTGTATTTCAAGGAGGCATGAGATCTTTGATTTCTTGTTCCCACCTACAGTGACCCATCTTGTCGCGGCCTGCGATGACACTAACCGCTGTCCTCGCACCATCAAGTACCTCCAGGGTGTTCTCACTGGCAAGTGGATCGTCAGCTGCAAATGTGAGCCTAACTTTACTCTCACTTGAGAAATCCTTTTATGGCTGGGGACACATTGTTTTGCCAGTCAGCTCTATGTCCCTATTTGAAAGGTTGATGCAATTCTTCAGTTGTATCCAGACCTGGGTGCAAACCCGGGCAAACCGGCTCCATGGAGTTTGAACCAGATGTGGCAAGTAGCAGACTGTGCAGAACACTGCACCATGTGGCCAAAAAGGAGATTTCAGTCTCTCCTCTGTATGTGTCCATGACATCTAACCATAAACGACAGGGCCCTTTTCTTACAGTATTATTTCATAGACTTAGATCTCTCCTCTGTACATGTCCAGGGGTGTCTGCATGTCTGGAGGAACAGCAGCATGTACCTGAGGGGTCGTATGAAGTCCTGGGAACATTAGCTAAACCTGACAGCACAGGAGCCGGCAGGGGACGGCTCAACAAGGAACAACAGGTCTGTTTGTTTGTTTGCTTGTTTGTTTGTTTGTCCGGGGCTACCTTGGACATAAGGAAGAAGAGATTAGGTTCTAGAAAATCATTTTTTCGGATTTAGCTCACAGCTGGCAGCTTTTTGGCAAAGAACATATAACAGGCATTTGAATTCTACCATTATGCCTTTTGACACCTTGCATACATAATGTGTTTTCATTGTTTTTATGATTGAACTGTGTGCCTTCATGGCATGCACTAATTTAAAATGTACAATGTACAACAGCACCCTCTAACTTGTACCAATGTACCAGTACTCGTAGTCCAAACACACAATGCCTGCAGGTTTTCTAAACTGAAGATTGTCTTAAGGTTTTCCTCTCCTTTTTCCCTCCGCAGCTGCCAGGCCTGTTTGACGGCTGCCAGTTTTTCCTGCACGGGAAGTTCCAGCCCCCCACACCCCCCAGGAAGGAGCTGGTTGAGCTGATCAGGGCTGGGGGAGGGGCGATCCTGGCCAGGGAACCCAAGCCTGACAGTGACTGCCTACAGGTAGAGTGGGCTTGGACTGTTAAGTTATTTCTTAGACCAGGGACAATTTGCTACAGTAGGGTGTAACAAATACAAGGCCAGGAAAGGAAGACATTGCACAAACCTACTAAGTGTCCTAAAAACAGACCTCAAAAACAAAGGAATTGGAGACCTAAGAACAGCAAAGAAACTCAGAGAGCTACGGCAGCTCGCAGGAAAGAAGGCACAGTTGAAAGAAATGAAGAAAGACTGAATGCAGCCAGAGGTTGTTTCCACAACCTCTGAGCCGCAGAACGCAGTGGATCATCATCATGGACAATTCATTTTACTGATGGCCCCAGCATTTAGTATTTTACCTACTTTTACATAATAAGAAATATGGTTACTTTTGAAATACTGTTGGAAATACTGAATCGAAAATTGTCTTGAAGCTGTTCGGAAATGGGCAGATTTCTTAACATCAACAGTGGCAATAGTCGTGGAATTTTTTTTCCAAGAACTGTGACACAAGGAAGATTGAGATACTTTCCTAACACTTTCACCCCCCTGAAATGTTCAAATAGATACCAGTAGCTCTATGATGTTGGTTCATATTATACCACATAGGTTCTACCTTGTCCAAGGTCAAAGTACCTTGTGCAGTAGTCCTGTGAATCGCTAGATGGCGCACATATCCAAAGCAAAGCCTGATGGGACCTCACGTGATGACGCCCCCATCAAACCATCATTTTCCTTCGTGCTTCGCACGAGCTGCACATGTTCGAGTTTGGTCCGGCACGATCGGTACCGGTACTGACTCATACTTTTCAACGTTGGAGTTTGGATGAAAATTGGTGGAACAACGCTTCCACTCCTGCTGGCTCAGCGACAGCCAGAACAAAATGAGCCGACACGGTAGACGAAGATCGCCGTAGCTCATGGCCCTTCTATAACCTGGAGGGTTTAGAATTCGGGGAGGAACCCCCGATTCTAGGGGCAGGCGTCAGCCACGAATCTTGAGGACGGAGGAGCCGAAACCCGTCTCTCACGGCCCTTCTTATATAACCTGGAGGTTTTGGAATTCGGGGAGGAACCGATTCCAGAAGGGCCGACGTCAGCCACGTATCTTTGAGAACGGAGATACCCGTCTCTCATGGCCCTTTTTAAGTGGAGGAATTGAGAACGATGGAGTAAAAGCTCCCTCTCGTTTTGGGCCTGGCGACGTCTAGAAGATTCAAGAACGGATGT
This sequence comes from Branchiostoma lanceolatum, assembly GCF_035083965.1. NCBI lineage: Eukaryota > Metazoa > Chordata > Leptocardii > Amphioxiformes > Branchiostomatidae > Branchiostoma > Branchiostoma lanceolatum. Next base: position 4,629,835 of record NC_089734.1, read on the forward strand.
ACACCGCTTCTCGTCGCCCTCTTCAAGTTGGAGGAGGCAATAATCTTCTCCCACTCATGGAGAACGACCGTAAGTTACAACCTTACGTTTGACAACAGAGGAACTAAACGTTTCCGTTGTTCATGGGCCGTCTTCGACCAGAAGACTTCGCCGAACGGGGGAATGAAAATTCATTGTTCCCTGCGGCCGTCACCCGACGGTAGCCGAGGGCGCCGTGCCACATGGCCCGGCCGATTCAAGGCGTCGTTTCAAAGGCAAACAGTAAGTACCTTACACCCGGTTTTCAAGGGTACCTCCATAATGGTTGCCCAACCAGGCTTCCATGTTGAAAACAAGCCTTGTTCGGATTGTTGCTGCCTTGCATTCTACGCTCGCTAAAGTTGAGCGCCCATCATTCTTCCCCTAAAGTCGACTGGAGATTACTCACTACATGTAATCAGTTACAGCTCGCCCGTAAAAGCGGCCAGTGTTTTAGTCAAGTTGTTGTTACCAACAGTCGACTTGGGAAGAACCCCCACTTCCACAGGAGAGAAGAGGATTTTTTCTCTACTTCTGTCGCTGAAGAAGGTATGTCGTTGACAATCGAACACAGGCTGAGTTCTTGTCGAACACTGAAATTGAGTCTAGTTTGTTGGTGATTTTTTTTTACGAAACTTGTTCCTCCGACAGCTTTCAAAATTATGACAAATATATTCCCAGTTCCTGGGCCATACCAGCCACAGGTGTGTCCATAATTTACACCATTACGGCAATTTCTCCGAAGATAAAAGGCGAAGTTTACTTTGTCACGGAGCTTTATGACTGGCGTTGTATTGCCACTCAAAGAACAACATATTGTTCTAGCATGTACAGTACATAGCAAGATTGAGCATGTATATAACTCGTAAGGACGAGTTCTTCAACACATGGTTGTTTACCTTCCATAGAATGTTCTTCTTTCAGATGAACATAGTGATGAACAGGTGTCTGTTCTAATTGACCCTTTGTTATGCAAAATGATGGCAACATTTTTGTTGTCGGGACTCGCACCGGTTGTACTTATACAGCGGTAATACGATCTGTTTTTCTAACATTTCGTTTGCGTCAGCTTCTGTAATTAAGCAAACGTTGCTGTTTTTTCTTTTTCTTTGTTTATGACCAAATGATATGAAGTCGCTGACGTGCTATGATATTGAGGTTGCTGGCGACAAACAGTCGACAGTATTCCTTCTCACCACGGACATTCTGCGGAGGATACCTTCCTGGTAAGCATGTGTCGTTAAATGAGCTGAGAAGGGCAAGTGCACTGCTCAAGAATTCAGGTAACATAACTGTTTACCTTCAATTTGCGTACAGAACGATCATTGTTATTTGAAAGCCGGTTCCCTGCCAACATACATGTATTGATTTACCCAAGGAGGTTGATTTACCAGGATGTTCTAAATATCCTTAATCGAGTCAAGTGTAACGTTAGCTCTTCAAGCTGCCAGTTCTGTAACCAATCATATTCATATTGAGGCGTGGACGTTAAGTCCCATTTGTTGCCGCGTTAAATTTCGCAATTTAGTAATTGGCCGTGTTTATACATGTAGCTGGCTGAGCTTACCACGTGCTCAAGGCCACGTGACCAACTAATTGGTGGGGATACCCAGTCTCTTCGACAGGGGCTTCATGAATGGTCTAAATACACGCATATGTACACCGTACATGTGTAGTATTCTATATCCTTGTTTTTTTCGGGATACTTTCGATCTTGAGTATTCGACACCTCTCATTAAGACATGTTGATTTCTCCAAGTATTAAACTAAAACTTTAATACTGGGCCTTTCCAGAATTTATCGAGTCCGTTTGTAAATTTCAAGCGGCAGACAGGTGCGATTCTATCCTAAATCGCCAGGGGACGCCATTGTCAATAATATTGGTGTCAAGGGTCACAGAGAAAATGGCCGTCTTATATTTTTATACCTCTTTATACCATCTTCAGTCGAGGAAGGCAGCGCCTGTTGTGGACTGATCTATTCGCTTCCGCCGTGTTCGTGCATCAGCTCCTTCCAATGTCGATCTAGTTGATTCTTGAACTGGTTAACTGTTTCACTGGAGACTACACTCTCTGGTAGGGAGTTCCAAGTGTTTATTGTCCTTGCACTAAACACATGTGCTCTTGTTCTTGACGCTGATATTTACGCTGGTGTTTCGTTCTCCTTCACCTGTCAGATTAATCTGATCTACAACAAGGGAAACTTGTTGGTAGTAATCCGACTGATGGTCTATTTTCATGGAACTTGACAACGTTACCGTTACAAGGGTATCCTTGTCGGAGTTGCACCGTCTTTCGGAAGAGACGAAAACCGGGGGTCCCGTGTTCGAGGAGGTGCCTCGAGCGCGTTACAACAGTCTCATTACTCATATGGGTACCTACTGGCTGTAATAATACAACCTGGTGAATTAATAACCCGCTCCGTATTGACTGGATTCCGGGCGCGAGGTCGCTCTATGTTTTTTCTTTGCTGTATGATACAACAGCAAATTATGTTGAGGTTAACTAATTGAAATGCCTCTGATTCTAGTACCTTATAACTTCGGTATATCAGTGAGCTTTAAATTTATTCAAAGCTCCTTTATCTTTTCCAATCAGCTGCCACGGGAGTCGGTGTAATGTAATGTTACATTTGCCAATAAATATATAAAGCAGATCCTGCTTTAAATCTAGCTTTCATCTAAATGTGGCCGTCAATCAAGACACAGTTACGAACTGTAGAGCACCGTTGGGTCCCAACGGTCCACCAGGGTGAATAATCACTCCTTGGTCTCACCACACAAAGCGTTCCTATTGTTTCTCGGTGGTAATCAGTAGATAATTAGATAGATGTGAGGTAGAAGTCTTGGGCAGTGCAGAGTCACTGCTAACTTATGGACTCCACACTGATTGCAGATATCATCAGTTCTGCCTCAGTATACCATACTACCTTTTCTGGTAACATTCTTGATGTGATTGAGTGAATGTTATACACTACAGTCACTCGTACATTGTGTATGATTCTTGGTCCCCAAAGTGACCAGGGTACCACTTGTGTAACCGTGGACACCAATTTTGATTCTCTGATTACAGGCATTGATGTAATCATTGTTACATTGTTTAATTGTTGAAATTAAGAAGTTGACACACCTTAGTTCACGGTTAACTCTTGGTATGGGTACGAACATTCACATTGTTCTTCAGCTGAGCTGAATCATCAATATCCAGATGACATATATCCAGTTGTGATTACTCAAACAGTAAGGTACAAGTAACCTTGTGAACAAATTGTGCTGCTGACACCCCTGTGTCAGGGTCCCCAGCAGCGGTATAATCAAATAGTGGATACTTCTAAGGTTAGTGAGGCTCCTGAAGTAGGACTCACAAGCCAGACTTCTACAAGCCTGTAATGCACATGAGTGAATTATCAATTGGTTGTGCATATGTTAATGAGTTAGCGGAATGCTAACAATTGATTGTGTGATTGTCTACATCTCACACGTGAGGTTCCCAGTAATAGAACAAGTATTGTGAACTACTTAACAGGAACCTGAAATGAAATGAAACCTCATTCAGACATAACTTGTCTTAGCTATATTCAACCTTTGTTATGAGGGTTCTAGAGGAATTCAGTTTTATCTGAAGTTCATATTTTGAACGGATAGGATAGACGGATTAGCCTGATAGAATGTTATCTATGTACGTGTACCAGTAAATGCCATACTTTGTACCTCGTACACTTGTTGTGCAATAAAGTTATTATTTTGAACGTATCTTACATGCATTGATGTGACTAGGTACGTCGGTAGACTTGGGTGCTGTTCTTCATGACCGTTGCTGTCAAGCAGACAAAATACTTGAATCAGGTCTCTTTCCTTTTGGGAAAGGGAACATTGTGATTTAGTGGATTCCTCCATTAGGTTACTTGGAGGACTGCTCCTTCCCCTTGGGAAGAAAGGGGGGGGGGCGAAGTTGGTCTGACAAGTAATCAGGGTAACAGGTCCAGAAGGATCCTTGCGAACATTAGGTCTTGGGAACTGGCCTTAGACTATGTCTGATACCCTAATCAGGGAACTGTGCTGTCCATAACTCTGGAGTCTGCACAAGGTACTTTGACCTTGGACAAGGTAGAACCTATGTGGTATAATTGGAGGTTATGCTAAGATGTACTTACCATATGAAGTATAATCGTAATTATACCACAAGGTGATACCTTGTCCAAGGTGTACCTTCCCACCCTGAATGTCATGTTCAGTAAGTAGACATTGCCCACCCTATACAAGTGGACAGCACAGAGATATTACTCTTGCACTCAGTCAATGATGGTTTGATGGGGGCGTCATCACGTGAGGTCCCATCAGGCTTTGCTTTGGATATGTGCGCCATCTAGCGATTCACAGGACTACTGCACAAGGTACTTTGACCTTGGACAAGGTATCACCTTGTGGTATAATTACGATTATACTTCATATGGTAAGTACATCTTAGCATAACCTCCAATTGTATTTTATTCGAAGATAAAGGTACCAGAACAAAATGCTTTTCCACTGTTGTGATTGTTTCCAATTTCTGTTCTAGGCCTCCACCACAGTTACCTAATAAGGAATATTTTCTTAGGTCAATTTTTTTTTGGGGGGGGGGGGGAGAAATAAGACATATTTCCTTAAATCTATTTTTCTCTTGAGGAGAAATAAAGCATATAACCTTATATCTCATTTTTCTTGTAGAGAAATAAGGCCTATATCCTTACGTAGGTATATTCAGTCTTGGAGAGAAATACAGAATCTTTTTTTTTTCTTTACCTCACCTAGGCCTCCACCACAGTTGCCTACCACGCCCGGAAGGACTCTGACCTTGCCCACTGTTCCCACTTCATTCTGTACGACGAGAAATCCGCCAAGACGCCGCCGAGGATCCGCACGGCCAAACTGTGCACCGTTCCCACCTCATGGCTGATGGACTGTGTGACTGTCTTCGGCCTGGTGGAGCTACCTAACTGATGTAACATATGCTAACATTATAATAGACTAGTTTGAATCACACAGACTGCTTTTGTCATAGGGGGATTTTGCTCACAAACTGTCTGTGTCAATCATTGTCATCGTTCGAAACAACATTCCCCAAACCCAGAAGAAGCAGGTGTTTGATTACAATCTCTGCCCTGATTTATTTAGAACAGGTAAGTACAACTGAGAATAAACCGTTTTTCTTGGTATTTTACGCAAGTGGAGGAGAAGAATAGACAAGTCAAGTCAAGTTTATTGCACAACAATTGCATCAGGTACAATGTACGGCAAATAACATGGAATATTAACAACTACGGACTATCTATACTAGTGCACTAACCTAACATCGTGGATATGTGTAGCCCCATCACTTTTTGTTGTTGTTGTTCCTTTTGTCTTACAAAGATATAACATACATATGGTTTATGCTCAATATTTGTTTTGTAAGTATACTAATATAACCTTATTGGCATAGTAGAAACTCACAATCATGTACAATAATACAAGACATTGGTTCAGCTTCCATGTTTTTGGTGTTCTGTTTGACATAGACATTATACCATTTATACTTATTTGTTTTGTTAGATTAGAGTTCCACGACGTCATGCCTTTGCCGAGTAGTCTTGTTTCATTACAATTTAAATCATATGCAAAAACGTCTCTTATTATTATGATTTAAAAGAATCCATTACCTATTTCTAATTCACACATGTTGCAAGTTTCCTTCTTAATGATGCTGTTGTATTGAGACAGATAATGCTACTTACAGTCTTATTTGCATAATCAATGAGACAATGAAACAAATTTACAAAAGCTCTAAATTTCATGGAGGTATGAGGTATCCGAACTCTCATTGATTATTGGAATAAGTCTGTATTTAGCATAATTATTTACATTCATGGAAATATATAATTTTACATTCATGGAAATATATATGAGATATATAATGCAATGGTTGAAAGTACTCAATGGTGAAATGTGGTTGGCTGAAACGTATGGTAAAACGTTACAAACGAGATCACACCTATACCCAGTTACCAAATGTCATTATAATCCATCTAGAGGTTCGCAAGTTATGCAGACCACAAATGTCCGGAAACACCCAGACCGCATTTCATGAGGTAGCAAACTCTTAACAACAAATCTGTTGTGCCTGCTGTGTTGTCACCTCCTATTTCACTCTTTGTATTTGAATTCACAATGGGCATGTGAAATTAACGACTATAAAAGCATTGGTTACCATTCACGTTGTCTTCGTTGCCTGGCAACTCCGCGGGTACCAGGTATCATGTTCCCTGCACCTGCAAACATGGCTGAAGGAGGTGATAACCTACTCGTTCCCAAACCTGGCTTTTTTCACCTTGACCTGTTCGTCAAGGACACGAAGGACGTTTCACCGTGGTATGACGAGCTCAAGACAAGACTGGACCAGGAAACGGGGCCCATGGAAAGTGCTATGACCAACCTCCTGGGTGTTTTTGCGTTCTACAACCTACGCGATCAAGGTAAAGCACGGAAACTTCTGGAGAGCGTCGCCCAAAAGGACGAGAACAATCTCAACGCTATCGCCAACAAACAGTTCATATACGGCCACCTGATGAGAGCAAAGGACGAAATGGCATGTAGGGATCGGTTACAAGAACTGCTTTCTGACAAATCCGATGCTGCAAGAGCACGAAACGCTCGCTGTTTTGCCGAACAGGGATACGCGCTTGCCTTTGATGTTAGGGACGACAGCAAGGATATGGTATCAAAGATGAGGAGGGCTATCAGCTGGTTTGAATCAGCCTTGAATTTGGTAGATAACGCCGGTGCGGTGACCATAGAGGAACTTCTTGTTTGGAAATTCTACCTAAGTAAATGTTACCTGCGACTCGACCAGGTCAGTGGTGGCGTCCAACACAAAGCGCCAGCGTTGACACGCGACGATATGTTGAAAGGTTTCATTGTAACACGAAAGCTTTTGATAGAGGTAACCAAACTTGACCCAACTTGGAAACACGGTAGATTTTACGTTGCACGAGCATGGGCTATGTTAGGAGGTCTGGAGAGTAAATGCAACGTGAAAGTTGAGTGTTATGAAACCCCTGAGTACCTAATCAAAGAAATTCCCAAAACAAAAGGAGCTGAACATATTGGACCGCATGTGGGTTGCTTTGAAAAGGCAGTGGAAATCAATCCCAATGACAGCGAAATCTACAGGAGATGTGGGCACATGTACCTGGTTGAACATCTCTACGAAAATGCTCGAAGGAGGTTGGACAAGTCAATAGACATAATGCCTGCAATTGCAACTAACTGGGTTGCCTACTACATCAGATCCCTCGTAAACATGAGAGATTACGAAGACAAGACAAAACAAGCAATCCGTACTGAAAGGCCATTGCCCTCAAAAGAGTTACTTAACAGGGCCAAAGATGACGCCATTGCCTCCTGTAAAGGTGCAGCGACACCGTTCAATAATTACCAACTCGGAAAAGTCTGTCACAGGCTTGCGATTCATCCGGTAACGGAAAAAGTGGAGGACTGGGATGAATTAGATGACGCCCTTGACCACTTCGCCGTTGCACTGCAGCTGGAAGACGGCTTCACCAACCCCGAGATCCAAGCAGCCAGAGGCAAGAGTCTGGAAGTAGCAGGAGAACACGGGAAGGCTGCAGAGTCGTATAAGCGTGCCGTTGAAAACGATGCTGACAACACAACCTACCTATTGAACCTTCACGGGGTTCTGAAAAACCTTCTGATACTTCATCGGAATGTCCAAGGTGAGCATTATGTCAACGAAATGGCTTTCTGGATCACCGAGGGATTCAAAAAGTACGCGGACATCACACCGGTACTTCGCGAATGCGTCTTAGAGTTTGCCAGCCAAATGATACAGGTATGTCAGCACCTTATTGACCGTGACAATGCCAAACTGGCGAGGATGTGCCTTGAATGTTTTGAAGGGATCGACAATGACACATGTCGCACAGATGCTGAGTCTATGCTATCTTCACTTTCAAAGGAAGCATCTGGAATAGATGACCAACTGATGAGAATGTCTGTAGTACAGTCCGAGCAGGAAACACGCGTGAAGATCCCGGTGACAGTGGAGAAACCGCGTCACGGGCAGGAGTTCCAGTACGACTTCTTCGTCTCACATAGCAGCAAAGACGCCGACTGGGTGAACTTCGCACTTCTTCCAGCATTGGAGGTGGAATCACAATTCAAAGGTGCGTTTCTTTGACCATGATCTTGATAGATAAAATAACTGACAATACGTGTACTTGTTATTCTTATGAACACACCATCTTCATGTCACAACATTATTTCTGATGTCTGATGATTGTTTCATGTGATACATCACTTCCGCAGGTTGTGTGGCTGATCGAGACTTTGAACTCGGCGAGAGCGTGTTCGACAACATCATTCACAGCATCGAGAACAGCTACAAGACCCTGTTGATCCTCACACCAAACTTCGTCACCAGTGAGTGGTGTAAGTACGAGACAGAACAAGCATTGTACGAGCGTTTGGAGACAAGGAGAGGGTGTGTTATTCCCATCTTACTCGAGAAGTGTGACGTACCGAAGAAGTTACGAACTATCACGTACTTTGACGTGTCCAGTGACGTAATTGGCTCTTACGATTGGTTGAGATTGAAGAAAGCTTTGGAGCAGGCTCCTTTAAAGGAGAACTGAAGTTTCAAAGAGTTAAGGCAATGAAAATGATACTTTTAAAAGGTTTTTATCACGAGCAGATTGTTTGCCGTGTATAGGTCATTTTTAACCGCCTTGGTGTGTCAAAGGAATAGATATTAGACTTACAACATTCATGGATGCATCTTTGCATACTATGACATGATATTTTATGTGGACTGAAACGATTTTGATAATAAATTTTATTAAGAGATACTGTGTATTGTTGTTGCTGTTTATTCAAATCTTTACGTATACGCCAAGAATGCCGTGTTTTCGGTTGCGTGTGTCTGTCCGTGTCTCTGCTAGAGGACCCAAACTTATGTCACTTCTTCCCGAGCACAAGAGCTACTACATGTGTACTATCTACCACACCGACGTTCCTCACTGGACTCAGGCGTAAATGACCTAGTTTGGGAAATGTACGTCCTTCGGATAGGGTGTTAAATGGAGATCCCGTGCTTAAGCACTTTAAAGAGCCTACCACACTTCTCGATAAGAGTAGGGGTCCATCCCAGGGACCCCATGAGGGGGGTCACCAGGTATCAAACAAACAAGGTAGACATTAATATGGAAATGGACACACACAAAGCAATAGCCAATAAAAACTTTTATATTCAGAAAATATAAGATAAAAACAGATTAGTTTAACTTAACATTAATTTTCCACATGATCAATATCCAGAAAGTTAAGTTGCATGCTAGTTTGAAGGTCACATACAAAAAGTGTTAATACAGATTTTAATCAAATTATTTTAACTATCATCACGAAATATCCATAGCAATAAAAACGTATCCTTAGACAAAAAATACCTTTGCTGTTTGAAAATGTGACTTATTCTAACTTTATAGTTATGGGAAAGGGGTCAATCCACCCCTCAAACTGAGAGAAGGTCACAGTGCAGTGGTAGCACATCCTATATTAGTTTATGACCCTGAACCCTAGGGCAAGATGAAGGATATTAAAGAAGTATATAACAATAAAAATGTATCCTTAACAATTTTTTTTCTGTTTGAAAAATATGGCTTATTCCAACTTTGTGACAAATATGTTGATCAGAACGACCAGCATGGAAAACACAATGGCGGCGATGTTCGTTGCCTTCAGCATGTCCTCCTGTTTTTTCCTCTTCTCCGCGTCCTTCTCTAACTTCTCGATGTTTGTGGCGCCCTGGACAACCAGCAGGGCGAAGATTACCACTTGGAACACCATGGAGAAGGACAGCAGTGTCACACGCGCCACCTAGCAGGATAGAAAATTATGACAATTAGGGACAAGGTTGTAATTCGAAACTTTGATAGCCACCACATCTGTCTGTGGTTCGCATTTTGATATTTTTTTTCTAGTTTTGAAACTGTTTTAGGCCATGAGTTAGTAGAAAATGCAAGCATATAGGAAACAATATTACCCTTTAGAAACAGCACTGTTCATATCCTTGCCAACGTCTAATACGCCCATATGTATTTGAATGAACAAACAGGTATTTTGAAGGCTGGAATACCAACATTTTCTTAAAGTACATGTGAAATGAATTTTCAAAAGGACAGTAGTCATGGTAGTGAGCATGCGCAAACTAAATGTCCAAATTCTAGAGGTCTGGAACAGCCGTGTGCATTTATGGCATGTTCCGTGCTCGTAAACTAAAGAATGAATGACTGAATTATAGCAAAGTTGTCCATGTCCATAAGGCTGCACAATCGTCTCAAACCAGCTAGTGAATATCTTCAACATCTTTAAGACGTTCCTTACCTCTAAATGCGTGAAAGGGTCCGTCTCCCTGCCCTTGAGAAGGGTCGCCATCTGTGACGCGTTACTGGTGAACAGTGCCGTGTCCATCAGACCCTGTACAACCGTCTTAAACTAACTAGTGAAAGTCTACATCTTTAAGACGTTCCTTACCTCTAAGTGTGTGAAAGGGTCCGTTTCCCTGTCCTTCAGAAGGGTCGCCATCTGTGACGCGTTACTGGTGAACAGTGCCGTGTCCATCAGACCCTGAACAACCGTCTTCAGCGTCGCGTACGTGTTCACGTTACTGATGACGCGACCTGAGGGAAGATTGGGAAAATATTCTCAATTAACAAAAACTTGGAAAGTATAGAGATTTTGGTGCAGTTACAACTACAGGAGAAGACCACTCGGGGCCAACAAAATCTGGACTATGTTGACAGGTGGTCGCTATAGACAGGACTCTTAACGCCTACATGTATGTAACAGGGCGGAATTGTGTAAGGGGCAATCGGAAAGTGGTCCTTGTGTACAGGTGGTTACTAGTTTACTAGCACAGGTCTTTTTTTCTTTCCTTGCTTATACTTTTCGCTTAGTCACCAACGTATACAAAAAGCGAACACGGTTTAGGCCATGATTGAAGCAGAAGCGATGAGATGTGAGCGTGATCAGTTTCTTAAATTGAGAACCTGAAAAATTATTAGACTTAAATGTTTCCTGATAAATGAGGTTTGCATGTGACGCCACGGTCACCATAATGTTTCATTGGTTAAACCTGAAAGTCTCGCATCTTCACGTGTATGACGTCACAGTCACGTGACTGGATTCAAATTTCCCGACAGTTTTAACCGCCCATCATGGCGGACGGCATTTACGTCATAATCACGTGACTGCAAAGGCCTTATTTGTGCAAAGTGAGGATTGCTTTTTTATTAAGGTGAAAAGCTGTGCTTGGGGTTGCCGAAAACACGAAAGAAAAGTTTTACCCAATAACGCCCCCGATGGAAGAAGCCATTCTTCGCCTACGACAGTGCAGGAAAAGAAAATTAGAGACAATAGTTTACTAGAACGTAAAGAACAGCAGGTCGCTGGTGTATTAGCTACTAGTACTAGTACTTACTCACTACTTGCATGATAGCTAATGGAGGAAATAAAGTGTATAGAAGTACGCAGTAGGTCCACATTTTTACGGCTTCCGTAGTCTTGTAATAAATAAGTAGAAATATTAATGTATAAAATCTTGTAATATTGGTTTTAATTTTACATTTTCCGTAAAGAAAATCATACCTGTGGGGTTCTCGTCTTCTGAACTTTTTTCACTGGCGCCATCGCCCCCCTCTGTAGTAGTGGTAGCTTCCCTGGTCGTGAGGGGTTCCATCTCTACTCCGGTGCTGCGTTCGTTCGGCATTTTTTTCGGCTTCGTCTCTTGTTGTCAACTCGGCGACTATCTTTGACCTGATAAAACAATGCCCTAGAAAGGTTATTTCATATTGTTGAAACTGCATAGGATATTCTGTTTTAAAAACAGCACTGCGATCTTAGCTTCCAACTTTGATATTCTGTATTTTGATACCTTTATAGTAATCCTAACATCCTGAACATTTTCTAAAGCAGATCGAGGATAATGACAACAGCAAGAGTGATGACCACACTGACACTCAGACCACTCCCGCAGGACCTAGGCGAATGCCTACATCCTTGTGGCATGTTTCTCGCTCGGCTTCGTCTCTTGTTGTCAACTTGGCGACTAGCTTTGACCTGAAAGTGACATGTAAACCTAAGCCAGCCCTGTAGACAGTGTTGACTTAAACTCTATAAAGAGACAAACGCAAACTTTAAGTCAGACTCAGACGTCTACTTGGCGGACGGAGCTGACCTAAAGGTGAAAAGCAATTTTACAAGACATCGAAGAGCTCATACCAGACTTCGGCTTGTAAAGGAAAGCTGCAGTAACTGAAAATACTGCTATGAGGTCAAAAATCGCCATGTTCTCTTAGGACCTCAATAACAAACAACATCGAAATTCATAAAAATCCATCAAATGGATTTTGAGTTACATGTACATGTATAAGTACAAGCACACAACTAAAACAGTACCCCCGTCGGTTACCGGTTGTGAACTTCCTACCCGGAGTTTGGTTGCCCGTCCTGTGGTGTGTTCGTTCAGCATCTGTCACGTCTAACGTTATAAAGTGCTTATGCCACGAACGGCACTAAATTACTAGTACAACAGTTCCTGTCCGTTTAGCAAACGGTGTTGACCTGAGTGGGTGGAACGCAAACTTTACTATTCCCTCCTTGCCTAACTAACGGTGTTGACCTGAAAACTCAAGGCCTGTAGCCTGGCATCCATCCTATCCTAGAGCCGGTTCGCTCTTCTGATCGCTTCTCTGCCTACAAGCAATATAACCTCCTTGCTATTAAAGGACCGAACTGAAGGTAGAATAGGATGGGTATCACGTAAATCACCAAACGCAACTTCTATCCGAATGTTGCGGTTTTCGGTTTCTGTTCTTCTTTCTGTGCTTTGGACCGTCTTTCGGGTAGTTCAGTTGTTGTTTTTGCTCACCACACAACAGAACCTACAGTACATTTTATAAAAATCGACGAGTCGGTGTATCTGCTTTGAGATTCACTACAGAACCAACAGCGTATGGTCCCCATGACCAGCCGCCAGAGGTCGACCACCGTAAATAATCGTCCCCGTGGATGATGTCATCTCCGAAACCTTACAGATGGAACGGAAACAGAATAGCCTCCAAATTCAGTCGCTGAGAGGATGGTAAGGGAAACACATGAACACACGTAGAGAAAGCGGCGAACTTCTTTTTGACTCGTGTTGTATTCGGTTCTACTCATAGCATTCTTAACAATCTAATTATTGAGGCTGGGACCTGACAAGACCAGGTTTTCACTTTTCCTATCTAAACCTTCCCCAACCGAGGCTGATTTTGAGACTACAGTGACCCCACTCCGTCTTGAGTTCAAGGAAGTTCCCGTTTCCTGCAGCGGCACTTCCTCTTGCCGTTCTTTCTCACGCGAAGCGACCTTTAAAAGTGATGACTACAAATATTAAACACAAAGAGACAACTAAGCGTACGTGCACTTTTTCACGGAACCACTACTGTGATACAAAACAGCTGTTGATAACAAATCTCCTTGCAGAGGACTGATGTTCTAGTACCGCTGCCAGGTATTGTCAGTGGTAATGATAATATTTAATGCCCTCCCGGATCCCCTCTCATTCTCTTATCACTCACTCTGTCTTTCTCTTTTTCAAATTTCGCTCTTTCTCTATCTTTATCTCTCTCTCTCTTTATTTCTCTTTGACTCTCTCTTCCCTCTCTCTAACGCAAAATAAACGGTAAAATAGAACATCTGCTTGGAGATCGGAGACTGAAAAGCGGATCTGCAGGGGAGAAATAGCTCAAAAGCCAATTGAAGAAAGCATCGTAATCAATAGACACAATGACAATTGTCCATGAAAAGCGTCAAAATATCCCGTATGAATAGTTGTCCCGTGGGACACTGGCTAATAATCCAACAATGCGGTCGCCTGGGTCACATTTCTGGGGCGTGTTATCATTGGCGTTTGGTTTCCATCAAAAACGGATTAGTTTACATGAAACTCCGACCAGCCCAGTGCCCCAGCATCCCCCCTCCCAAACACACACGCAAAGAAGACTTGTTTGTAATCCTTATTTTCACACATATGCCGTGAACCACTATAATTGCTACTTCGTGGGTGAATGGTAGTCCCTATACCAGACTAACTACACCGACTTTAGTCCCCTGGCAAATTACTGTCCCTAATAAAGCCTGACTGGCTCTATTAGAGACAGTAATTTGCCAGGGGACTCTGCCACCATAGGACACTACATGTAGTATCATCTGGGTGAAATTTACTCTCCTGGCCAATTAGGCGCGATATTTTTGACGAATTCTACTATCCATAACCCCGTAGGAAGGCCTGATGCAGCAGGCTATATGAATAGGGAAACACGCACCAGTAGTACTAGTAGAGCCAGTGGTTTTCGTGACCTATATATTCATAAATGGCTAGAACGAGCGTGTCTGTCAGACTACGAATCCTTCCCGCTAGCTTCCTGGCTACGGAAGTCACTGTGTACTTCTATTTGCATGTTCAAGTGTTTGTAGATCTTTGTACACAATCGCTATCCAAGGCTACCGTACCGTTAAGTCAACGTTGAACTAGTTAACTACAGAACTAACAGACTAGCTGTCAACAGTGGTCGGAGTGTATTTAGTGCTAGTAGTAGAGGCTATAGACAGTAACTTAAACAGAAGCTTACCTTCGTTTGGGGGACCGTTATGTAGACAAACTTCCTCACTGAATGTTGGGGTACCACAGCGTAAGTCAAAGGGCAGCGTCCTACTAACGGATAACAAAGCTTGTGGCAGACGACGGTATTTCTGAGTGGGGCGGCCCACTATTAAGCGGAGGGGGTTTCGCAGAAATACCAAACCTAGAAATAATTAGACAATCCATAAAACAATTACAGTATTAACACAAATAAAACCACAATGTTATGCTTACAAAGGTTTGGTAGCAAATATGTACATTCTGAAGATATAATAGCAGAGAATTATAAATGTGATCCCCTGAAATTGCAATGGTCTGTCCCGCTCGTTAAACCCGGTTTCATGCTTGTGTGCATAGTCTCGAAGTGTGACAATTGCTGTTGTTCATTTTGTAAAGTGGGGTCTTTTGGTGACGTCAGCCACTATTTCTGTCCTGCAGATCAATAGGTGGAACCCACCCCCTAGTGTCTGGGCACGGGGATTGACCATTATAGGTTCAAAAAGGGGTTGGGCGTCGCTCGATATTTGACGTTTTAAGGTTTCGCTTCTCATGACATTGACAAAGAGAAAATCATTTATTCTTAACTAACAATTCTTGTCATAATAAGGTCTTCCCATGCTCTCTTTCAAACATAGATAATTGAAACATTTCCTGTCTGTCACAATTTCCCAAAAGCGTATATAAAGCGTATATCTATGATATCCCCGAAATCATCCTCAAACCGTTCTCATTTATAACTGTACATATAGTAACACAAGACAAGTGACCTGACCCTATGTGACTCCATAACGCATGCGCAAATTTGAACCACGAACGCACTTCCGGGTTGGCGACCGAAACTGAGTCACCGAAACTAGTGGACTCTCTTCTTCGCACCAGTACACACTACTTGTAGCCCTTATTTGGCTCATCATTCGCAGCAATCACATCATTACAGTTGCAAGGGTTCTGATGGAACGAGACGCACGGCCTTTGAGAAGAAACCAACCAGAGACTTCGAGAAAGTTGTCGCCTTCTTTCACAAGCGGTTAAAAGGTATGAGTAGGGCTGCAACATAGCCTCTAACAGATTTTTCCAGCAATCCACGCAGCCTGTTAGAGGCTATGTTGCAGGGCTATTTTTTGCTTGCAGTCTCATATATTAGCCCGGGTATTAAGACTGCAAGCAAAAGATAGCCCTGCAACATAGCCTCTAATAGGCTGCGTGGATTGCTGGAAAAATAGTAGAAATTGGCCGAATAGAGTGAATATCTAGTAAATGCGTGTGTGTGTGTCTTTGTGTCTGTGCGTTTTTTTGCTTCCTGTCTGTTTGTTTGTTTGTGCTTCCTGATGTCTGTGGTCAGCATAATTTAAGAACGGCTGGATGACTTCTGATTTCATTTGTTATGCGGGAAGACGAGGGTGAAGGTCAAGTGTGGGCCTCCTGGCAGGTAACCTTGGTACTGCAGCAGAACTTCCGGAATTTGTATCTTTTGTCCTGGACATGCTGTGGTGTTGGATTTTTTCTGTGGCAGATATCATGTAGTGTCAGAAAAAAGTTGTGTGGAATTGGGCCCCCTAGCAGCTTGATTTTTCTTTCTTTTCTTATTCTTTATCAATTCCGACTGTACCTGGTTTCTTAACTTCCTTTATTGGCAACTACGAGGTAAGAAAGGGAACAATTGATTAATCAAATTATTAAAAGTCATTGTTTGTAACTTTCCAGGGATAATCGTAATCGATAGACAATCATGAGTGACGTTGTAGGACAAGAAGGGAACATGGCCCACGATTTGGAGTCTGTCCCAGACGGCACGCAGCCATATGCATCCATCTCAGGACAAAGTATGGGCAGCGAGGAACTCGAATTTCATTCCCCAGCAGACAGTGAAGACGATACCGACAGCAACAGCAGCAGCGACAACGGAGGGGCGACGGTAGGAGTAGCGCCCCCTCTCGGCCAACACGAGAAGTACCACGTTTTCTTCTGCTACAGTAAAACTGATGCACCATGGGTGAAAAATATGGTCCAAAAGCTCGAATCAGATGAACTCGGGTTCAAGTGCTGTTTCCACGAGCGCGATTTTATACCCGGCATGGCCATCATCGAAAACATCGTCCGCTCGATCCAAAAGAGCCAAAAGACCGTCTTCGTGCTCTCGCGAGAGTTCGTCGCCAGCAGGTGGTGTAATTTCGAACGGCAGATGGTCATGGGCGCCAACCTGAGAGAGGAAAATAAGAAGGTCATTCCCGTCATGCTCCGCGAGTGTGACCTGCCTGACTTCCTTCATCACATGACGTACCTGGAAGAGTGGACGCCATACTTCTTTGAAAGATTCATCGGGGCAATGAAAGGTATGCTTTTAATATATATAAACTCAACACAAAAAGTTTGAAGAATTACATTTGCTCAATCATAGCTCTGTAAATACTTTATCAATTACCTTACATTATGTATCTTTGGAGAGCTTGTTTATGGCCCTTGACAATATTTGTTATTTTCATACATTCATGGGTTAAACACAAGAGCTGCGTTGGCAAGTGACTTACGGCACTGTTCTGGTTTTGTGACTTACTTACATGGTCAGCTCTGGTGCTTAATCTTTGAATGTAGGATTTCGGCAAATCTAATATCATTGTAAAAGTTACTGTGATATTTAGTGCTATCCGTTTGGTAATGTTACAGTGGAGAAATGTTGTTATAAGATCCCGATAGGAAGGATTCGGGGCAGGGGTCTTTCGAGGGAGAAATGTTCTGTTTACCGTTGATGAATTGGCACTTTACTCCAAATGAAACATGATCATAGGTTAGATATAAAAAAATCTTCTGACTTCAATTTCCCGTCTGCGTGTTTATTTCTGTTGTTGCCTTACAGAACCCGCTTCAAATGAAGCAGGAAGCCAATCGGATTCCTTCTCAACATTCACCTACAACCCCAGTAAGTATTGGTCGCCGTGTGACATGACAGAAGATACCTAGTTTGTAAGAATACTGCACATATCATGAGTACAAAATTACATTATAACCGCAATGTATCAGAATCAGGTTATCCATTTTCTGACTTAAGGTGATCCTTATTGACGCCCATTGTATGAACCAACGGACATATATGAAATAAACATTGTGCAAAGTAACAGGTACAGGGACAAGAATAAAAGATACAGAACAGGTACAATACAACGCATTAACATACTGTGCATGCAAGACAACCCTCGATACTGTGAGTCAAATGTTGAACATTTTGTAAAATACTCGCTTTATAATTTACCGACTAGACCATTTTGTATATTGAAATGCGTTCTGAGTCTCCTTTTCGTGTTACCGCGTCTAAACTAAATCGGGGTTACGTAAGTCATCTGACCTATGGAATATGAAAAGTCTTGACATGCAATTAGCAACACTAACAGTTATAACCTTTCATTGTCTTAATCAATCTAAGTCAAATTCTGAAAGTTCCTATTTCGCTGCGTATTTCGTCTACCACAATGGTCCTCTCTATTTTTCTAACATCAAGTTAATCATTGCATACAGACTACAACAATGGCCAACAACTGCTGAAGATCGAAGCGACGGCTGCGTGTTGTCCACCCTGTGCCCACTTTGACGATCAGATTATTCCTTCTGAGCTGACGTCAAAAGGCATTCGGGTACGGACTGTTTACAATTACCAGAATGAAATTCATGATTTGTTGTGATATCTTCGAATCAGCAAATGAAAGATTTGCGACGAGGGATTAAGTATCACCTAAAAGATGTACAAAAACTAGCATTACTACCACACACATTTTCGCAAGTTATAACATCATCATCAAGTGTGTGAAATCACGCTGAAATAAAGTCGAAATATTGCCACATCAAATCAAGTAGCAAATATCTATACAACTACAAGTTTTTGCTGATGAATCTTGTCTGATAACATTATGATAAACTTTCACTCTGCAGATACCGAGAGAGGATTACCACGAGGCCATCAGCAAACTGATGGAAACTGGCAAGATGAAGGGGTTCAGCTGCTGCTCCAGCGAAGCCTGCTTCTGGATACCGACCTGCCTAATCTTAGCTTTCTCTCTGGCAGTCATAATAAGCAATATATATAGTCCAAGTTTTTCAACCGGACATGACGACGCTTTATACAAATCTTCCCAAGTCTTTGGTTTAACAGGAGCATTCGTACTTTTGGTTCTGCTGATTCGCTGTATATCACGAATCAGGGTAGGTCTAACATCATTCATTTTATCCTATATTCTATTTCTATGCTCAGAAGGTCTACGGTTGAAATGTTAGGACGGGATAAACGCCTTGTTTGAACTTTAATTTTTGCTGTATTGGGTATCAAATTAATACTTTTAAATGTACTTTCTAAAATGATTCTTTGCCTTAAAACATAACTTCGTAAGAATGCATTGGCTTCAAATTGACAAAGGTCATAAACACGTTGTTTTTGATATGCTAAAGATTAGAAGCATTCACAGTACTTGCATCCTCACATGATAAAAAATGAAATAAGAATAATTCATGATAGATGATCATGATCAAGTATCTACTCTATCTGGTGTGCTGTGAAATGTGCATTTTTTACGTTTAAACTCCTGTTGTGTGTGCTGTAAACCTATATGCTGCCATCATATGTTCTTTAGCTGAATCGGGAAATGAAAAGGACTTTGTTGGAAGTGAACTCCATCCTGGTCAAGTCCCACATCCTTGCGACTGTGACAGACCGGTGCAACTGTTATCCAGTGGCTGTTGTATCCTTTTGTGTAAAAGTTACAGATCAATTCCTGCCTTTGTCAAGGAATAAGTCCAAATTATGTATCGGAAATTACAGATCAACTTTCTTTCAGCATCATTCAATCTTGTCTTTACCGCTACAGATTTGAATATATGAGTTTGCCCTGCAATCTTAACGAAAGGTGCTGAAATAAATTGATGACTCACTTAAAATTAAAAATAAAACTGTTTACAGTTCTAAATATCCACGAATCTTATACGATAGCTTTGCAATTGAATCTGACAAGCCGTTGTCCTTACCTTGACAACCAGCTCCATTTCGTGTACTACGAGAGAGGATCTTGTCTGGTAAGTTTCAATGAACAACAGTTATATTCGTTGAGAAAAAATGGTAGATTAAAGATCTTTCCTCACTGTCCCGTGTGTCATTTTTGTTATAGATGAAAATACTAGAGGACCTGATGGCGAGGAGCACATCGTGTTCACCCACAGTGACATCACCATCATCATCAAACATGAGCGATCCACCGGTATGTCATCAGTTGCTATCAATGTTATCAATAGCTGTACCTATGGAAACATTACGCACAGGTTGACTGGATTCCAATTGATGCATGCACATGTGTTATAATGGGCAGGAATTGTCATGTTTGGTTGTTGTGATAGTAGTGTTTGACTCAATGAATGTGGCAACTTTTTGATCATATAGCTTATACTGGCCATAGTAGAAACGTCAAGTTATCAATTATTAGTATCCCCACTTAATGTTGACGATCTCTTCTGGCATCTTTCATGCCTTTTGCGTGCTTTCTCTTTCGATCAGTGTCCATAGATGTATTTAGAGAACAACTAATTTGTGATTTTACTCGTTTTCTTTGCTAGGTGTCTGAAGGCGCTTCGTCTTGTGCTGTACCAATAGAGGTGGACGATGCCGCTCCCCTTTTGTCGGGAGGGAGCGGAGACGCAGACTTCCACGAGGACACCTCATCACAGACATCCCGCATGTCTGAACTCAAGGTACGTTGTCTGCAGAGAGAGACCAGTTCGCCATTTAGGGAGCCTCTTTTTCTATATTTTTCTGTACGTAACATATGTCAACCTACTAACTGGGGTGATATTTGAATGCAATCTTCTTTCCTAATGCGCCAAAAATAGTCACTCAAGCAACTGGATAAAATGTTGAAACGGCCAGGTGTTTCAGATAGCATCCGCTGTCTTTCGTCAGTGACTATGGAAACGACTGGAGAACCTTGTTTAATACCAAATCTCTGAATATATATGTTAATGAGGTCTTTTTTCCTAAAGGTTTTGTCCTTTAAGGCAATAATGTTTGTTGATCTAGACCATCTGCCCCCCTCCCCCCAAGCTGAAGCCGAGGCCCTGCTACTGAAGTACAGCGATGACCAGTTCGCCATTTAGGGAGAGTCTTCTAATATTTGTCTGTATTTTTGGTTAACACACATTTGAATGTAAGGTTCTTTCCTAGAAGGCCTAGCGTTGGTTGATTCAGACCATCTACCTCCCCAAGCTGAAGCCTAGGCCCTGCTGCTGAATTTATATGTAAACGAGTGTCCGATGTTTGTTGATGTTGATACCACCACTCTTCCCCATGCAGGCTGAAGCCGAGGCCCTGCTGCTGAAGTACAGTGACGCGTACGTCCGGCTCCTGGTCACCAGGAAGCTGCCGCAGCCCCGCCAGTCCCGGGGACACACCCAGCAGGGCGCCTGTCTGTGTCAGCTGGTGGAGATGCGAGAGTTCAGCTGGAACCTGGACCGGGAAGAAACCTCGGTCGTGTGATAGAACTGGACCGAGAAGAAGCCTCGGTCGTGTGATGGAACTGGAGGGAAGAACCCTCGGTCGTCTGATAGAAACGGCATCGGGAACTGTTTGAAAGATCTGAATCCAGTGATGATATTATAGAGACAGAGATAGCATTGCACTATTACTATTTCGTAAATCAATCAATGTATTGTACATGTCAGATACTAACACCGATTTCTATTTTGGTGATTAGGTGAATAAAGATGATAATCGGGCCCTAGTATCATTTTGATGATGGCAAGAAACTAATAATGCAGGCTAAAATAATCAATTGTTAAGCTAGCGGTTTGAACTAGAAAAAAATAGAACTATTTTGGAATTATGTCAGGCCCTTACGGGTGCCTGGAGTACTGTACTTATTATTGTCGTATTTAGCTTTTGGTGTGTAGAATGGGGCTAGTCCACCTTATTTTATTTTATTTCATTCTATTTGAATTCATCACAATGGAGGATACAGGTGTAACGCACTGCATAACAAACTTCTTCCTTTGTATAAAAATCGAGTCGACGTTTCGGTGAAGGTCTGTCACCTTCCTCAGGGCAATACTGACTGGTTCTACTTTGCACTGCAGCTAGGTGTCTCTGCTAACAAAAGCGGCCCCAAACGTAAAATATTTACACGTCAAATACATGGGTAGTTCTTGTAGCGTTTACAGTGCGGTCCCAAATGTAAAGTAGTGTATAATATACGCACACAAATAGTTTCCCTCCCTCACACTTAAAGCAATTATCGACAATATATGTACAGCACAGACCCAATAGTAGCTACACATATACAATAGAACCATATTACAGATGGTGACAATAGCTACATAACTACACCAGAAGCAATGTCACTACACTATATGTGTTCGCAGGAAAGCAATTTATTGCATAATTTGTTGTTTTATAGTCACTCATTTTTCTTTCTTCAATAAAGACGCCCAAGCGTTATCATTTGTGTGTTGTTGTTGCTGTTGTTTTTGTTTGTGTTTTGAGTACTGGCATTGGTGTAATCGTTTACTGGCTTAGTCTTTTATAACTGGCTAAATTTTTCATTACTTGCTTAATTCCTAATTGCTTGCTTAATTCCTCATTAAATGCATCATAGTCTAAGATTACAATACAGCTGTGCTTGGTGTACATATCAGCATATATTTGACAAATATTCCGAATAAGAGATTTTAATCGTTGTTCTCCGACCTTACTGGAACGGTAATTCTGTCAATGAAACATTATAGGACAGAAACGCATGAAAATAACTTCACTGTTTGCAACATCTGTGCCAGTCCGTACCTAATTTGCATACATGTACACACCCCACTGGTCCTACTCTCTAGTATAGTCTCTAACCGTCAAACCAGTTTGACGAGTTGAGTTGCAAAACTAAAGCACCCCTATCTCCTGTAGTGTTAGAGCGTCTCGTGATCTAGCTTTACACGTTCTTCATCGTCGATTATACGTTGGAACTAGTCTCTAGTCTCCTCTACCTAAGCTTTCGTGGTACGTGAGGTTGTCAGCTGATCATCTTTATTCCCACACAATGTAAGTGATGATCTCTGTTGTCCATAATCTATAAACCCATTCGAGGTTCCGATTACGCATGTGCAGTGTAAAGGTGAAGGCCCCTGGCTTGTAAACAGTTCTCGTCTCGACATTGTCTAGATTTGCATGACAACGTCCAGACGGGGTTTGTTTACCTCTCAGGGGCCTTTACCTTTGACACTGCACATGCGTAGTCGGAACCGCGAATGGGCTTATTCACTATTTGTAACCTCTGATTTTCACTATAGTTTATGTATACCTTTTACCTTTAAAATGTCGCAATGTTGTATAATTGCTTAATCTAGACTTGATTGGTACACTGGTTGAGCCACTGATGATTCTTTAAGCAGATCTAGAGGATTCGAAAATGACATTTGATATGATTAATCGATTCCGTTGTTTACAAACAGACGCATTCACGATGTCTAAGGGGGTACAAGAGCCCGACAGCGACGAAACAACGCCTCTCATTGTATCCCTTTCGGGCGCAGATTCGGGCGCAGAATCAGGTATTACCTTTCTCCTAGCTTTTATCTTTAAATTTATTTGAAGTTGTTTGATACAACTACTGCAGATAATGAAAAGTGATTGGCCAGTACTTGAGTTCTTCTCTACTGCTAAGCCTCGAGCTCATACCTATGATAGGGGTGGCTCAGGGTCAGCAGGGTCGACCTTGCCAGCAAACTGGGAGAGGGACCCCACCTCCGCCACATCAAGTGCACTCTCTGATGGTCCGAGGGAAGAACGAGAACCTGTATTAGCTATATTTTATTGTATGTTAAAGGATATTATACTGGGAACCCCGACAATGTCCTTTTAAGACCATACATTCCAACAATCCTGATCACACAGCAGTTATGCCTACGGCTATCGAAATGCAGGTAATGGTTGATCGACTTTTTTGGTTGTCATTCGTGTGTGTGTGTGTGTGTGTGTGTGTGTGTGTGTGTGTGTGTGTATGTATGTGTCTGTGTGTCTGTGTGTGTATGTGTGTGTATGTGTGTGTGTGTGTGTGTGTGTATGCGTGTGTGTGTGTGCGTATGTGTGTGTGTGCGTGTGCACGCGTATGTGTCTGCACGCCTATGTGTGTGTGCGTGCGTGCGTGTGTGTGTGTGTGTGTGTGTGTGTGCGTGTGTGTGTCTGTCTGTCTGTCTGTCTGTCTGTCTGTCTGTCTGTCTGTCTGTCTGGACAACATAGCTCGAAAAGCTGTAGACGGATCATTGTGATATTTGTTCCCTAGGCAGGGGTCTGAAAAACACAGGTCAATTTCAATAATGGGCCTCCTAGCGATTTTCCAAGGTACTGCAGCAGAATTATCAGTGCTTGATATCTCGTGTTCTGGGCATGCTATGGTCTTGATCTTTGATTTTGAATTTTAATCCAGGCTCGGAAGCGATTCAGAATTTGAAGCGAAACACACAAACGTACAAAGGACAGAAGACGATCCACGAGACCGTCCAGAACACCGCCCTGCTGACCAGTAACGTGGCGCAGCTGATCGCACTCATTAAGGACAACCCACAAATATCGGATCTGACCACTATGCAGGTAAGACTTACGAAGAGTAAATCCAAGAGACATGAACTCTCCTTTATTCCCGAGCATTAAAACTGCTCTACCACACTGACTGTTGATACAACAAGTTTTTACTGTACTATGTTACGGAATGAATATTGAAATGTAACTCTACTGCTCGAACTGTCAAGTTATTGAAGTTGTTTATGTATAAGGGGACTTGAATTGGTGCCTTATTTTAATCTGTTCGTGTAATGTTATTTTAAACTCGTAATGTTATAGTCAATTTTTACATAGTGAATTTTACAAATCATGAGCCCTTTGTAAATTATGACGCACTCAATGTGCATATTTCTATGAAATTGTCATATGCAAAGTCATGAGAAATAAAACTGAATCTGAATCTATCTGTGTTGGACAAGCCTACAGCATTTTTGGGTACCCACGACGATATTGGTGTGTAGAATTCAGGACGTATGATAGAACCTAACAGCTATATACTAATTAGCTCAACGAAAGTCATTTTATCCACTGTAACAGCAAGTGTAGAAATTGACCCTTACCCTATCGTTATGTATATGCTAAAAGAGAACTTTATAACTGTATGTATATGATAATGTTGTAAAAGGCTTGTCTCGAGCATTGATGTTTCTGAACTGGGGTGATGAGATGCTGCTACACTAACAATAAGTTCAGTACTTAGATGAGTGCCCCCTACGGCCTTGCACTGGGCGAGTTCGTTAACAAAAGGTGACACTGTAACCCCATGTCGTTCTATTCTACTCCGGTAGGTGGCGCGGATAGCTCTCCTCGGAGCGTCCGTCCTGTTCCAGCTGATCGTGTACGTGCTGCTGCTGCTGCAGGGTAAAACCTTCGTCAAGAAGGAACACGAATACGCCCGCCCGGAACAGAGACAAGAGGAAAAACATCGTCTGAAGAAGAAGAACAAAGTTGCCATCGTGTTCTCTGTACTTGTGATGGGCGCAAACTTCGCCCTCACTCAACTGAACTGAAAGTGAACACGTGGTGGAAAGAAATGCGCAAGAGTCGAGAGATGAAGTTTTGTTGTTTGTCTTTAATACTAAAAGGAAACATTTCCGTACACGTAGTTGATGAACGAGAGTTTGGGTCTTCACGTCAGCAATGCTTGGTTTGTCGATCCTTCTTATTGTATTTTCTGTTTGTTTGTCTGCTTGTTTGTTTGTTTGTTTGTTTATAATTGCACAACATGTACGACCTAACATGATATGATTCAAAAACAAACAAAAACAAGGAAATAGGTTACTAAAACATTTGAGCTTTGACAAACTCATTTCCATGAAGTTAAGCCTTGATACCGACCAAAAATTTCAGAATCACTAATGAGTATACAAGTATTGGTAGGGAAGAATCCTGTGGTATACATTTCTCTGTTTAAGGCTAATATATATATACAAGTGGAGTAACTCCCTGTGTGGTCCGAGGGCTATAGAAAGGGAGATGGACATCGCCTATAAAATCTTAATTGGTATGGAAGAACATTTTTACAGTATTCAACATGTGTAACACTCATGCAATTACAATGCTATGACGATTCTGTAGCAGTAAATCCCACCCCCACCAATTGTAAACAAAAATTAGACTTAATTCCTAGACTCAAATTTCAATGTATATTTTCTGCTGTATTTTGCTATTTTCAAATCACTGATTTTTCCATGACCGTATGACCTTGAACCCACAAGGTATGACACTGCGGATGTGCAATTCAAACATTGAACCGGCTTATTTAATGCGTCCCAATTCCTGTGTAGAAGCAAAGTGAAATCCTTTCCAATCATTCCAGTTCTGTATTGACGAAGTTCATCAACTTCGTCATCACACAACTGGAATGATTGGAAAGGATTTCACTTTACTTCTACACAAGAAATGGGACGCATTTGATACGCAATTGACCAAACAAGCTTCATACCTGTACCTACACCGTTATACTTGTAACTGATTTTTGTCCATTTACACAGCCCTATTCCAGTTGTGTGATGGCGAAGTTGATGACCAGCACCAGTCCCGTGAACGCCATGGCCACCTTGTTGGTGCTCCTCAGCTTCTTCTTCTCCTGATCTCTCTGTTCCGCCACGGCGTACTCCTCCTTCTTCCGCACACGCGTCTTGCCTTGCAGCAGGAGTAAGACGTAAATTATGCCTTGGAAGAACAAAGAGAATGCCAGGAGAACCATCCGGGCGATCTGGAAGGGTCAAAAATACATACGTCAACTTTCATGATCCCTAAGGCCATCACGTTAATAAAGGGTCGAGTTGTAGAGGTTTTTCAAGTATGTCTTGAACACCGGGATTACATAGAGTGTGCATATCTTTGTTCAACACTTATGCTGCATTTATTGAGTAGATCTCTTTAAATTACTTTTTTTATTATAAGAGTTGACGTTAGAATAGTGACACCATGGAATGCCGTACCACTATAACTTCAAAATAAACTTCAAGTTGAATATACGTTGATGAATTCGAAGGTTAGACATCCAGGTAAAAAATTGTTCAAAGACAAATCAGTCCCTACAACAGGATAAGATACAGAAATTGATTTTGAACGTGACATCCATCACTCTTCTTTAGCGAGTGACTTTATCGTGTTTTTCAGGTACATTCCATACACTAAGTATTGACTCGTTCTGTCAATTCATTTTTGTGAGTCAGACGATGAAGAAGAGTGATGGATGTCGCTCGAAACGTTTCTTATCCAGATATAGAGTTTGAATTGTCTTTAACCCTCAAAAGACTGCTTCGTCAATGTAAGAGAAATATCTTGACAGGTTATGGTTTGAATAATTCCTAGTCCTTATCATAATGTATGCAAAAAAGTCGGAAGGACCTAACTGAATATTTTCAACGTCACCTGTGGTCCCGTGAGTGCGACCTCTGCTGTCCCCTTCACCAGTGTGATCATCTGCGCCGCGTTACTGGTGAGCAGGGCGGTGTTCTGTAGGCCCTCGTGCAGAGTCTTCTGCCCCTTGTAGGTGTGGGTGTTTTCTGCCATGTCCTGTGTAGTTTTCTTAGCTAAATGACCAAAACAATTCACACAAAAACAGTGCTCTTGTGCCATCTTTAATCGTCTTGTGGCCCTTGTACGTGAGTGTTTTCTTTGCTAAACAAACAAGAAAACAAACGGGACACAAATAGATAAACAATGCATATGTCACCAGTGAGTAGCCGGTAAGTCACTTCCATTACAATCTTTACCAGTTAACGAGAGGTTAAAGCAGTTTAGAAAATGTCACCGAAAATATATATGCGCTCGAGCCCAAAATATACTGCAGATTACATACCGAACCGCTAGGGAGCAGACTAGGAACTTTTTGTTCTCCTAAATATCAATACTTACTCATTTGTAATAGACTGTGTTATCAAATTAGGTGGCGATACTTTGATACAGAAGAAGCTTAATTTCAAGTAAGCAGTGATGAAGGTTTTGTCTCACCCTTCTCCTTCAGTCCCTGCAGACGGCCTGGGATGAGGGCGCTGGTCTCAGACTGGATCTTCACGGTCGGGACGGCGGCGGGATCCTCCATCTCAGTCATGGTCAAACTGCACTTCCAAGATCTATAAATATATTAAGGAGGCACTGCCCCAGTTTATTTGGGGTTTCAATTAGCGACTGCACAGCCTCAAGTCTAGCGACTGTCTCTTACAGGGAATTAATCTGAAGCAAAGGAACTGTGCATGGGATGAAAGGATATCCCTTCATCTACAAAACCTCTCTAATTATGGTAAATTGGAGGGAAAACATTATTTTGATGTCAAAAACGTTAGAAATTTCCATCAATAATTGTGAAAGCCTTTCGTAATAGTACTTTGTAAGGTAGATTAGTCTCATAGGATGGTTGTTGTTGTGTAGCAGAAGGTTGTACCTTGTATAATTGATGTGCAATAACATTTACATATACAACAATGATGTCGCCCGGGTTAACTTAAATATTTATTGTATGTTTATGCCCTGCATGTGCAAGGTCAAGATCTGGTATAGACTCGACTGTACGTCTTTTACAGCTAAAGCTACAAAATCAGATAATAATCAGAAAATCAACGTTTGGCTTTTTCTCTTGTTCCAAGACATATTGGCTGTGAGGCCATCTTTTTCTGTATTCACGAGTATGTTAGCAACTAGTAGGTATTATTTCAGAAAAATTCACCTTGCTTGCCTTTCTGTTTATCCAATTTATCAACAAACTGTTATTCACTTGGAGAATATGATAGTGATTCCAAGCGATGTTAGTTTTTAACATGGATACACTCCCTCTGAAAAGAAAACATCCCCCACAAATTGATAGAGTGGAACATTCCTTACTCCAATCAAAGACAGTTCTGTTGTGAAACCGGTCTGTCGACATGTGTCACGAAGTAGCGTCTGGGACACATGTCATTATGGCTGTTAGTGTCAGAAAACGTAGCACGAAATGTGACATGCGTAAATGTTGCTTTTTTCCCATGAAGGTTTATATGGCAACTCTTTGTACACTTATAATATGGCTGCAAATAACCCCGATTATACAATTCAAACGTTACGTTACGTTATAATCTTACTTATCATTGGGTGAGTGCTACTAATTTTCGGTGCAAGCTTGTGTCTGTGTACTTGTATCTGTGTCTGTTTGTGTTTTCGGATATTTGTATACAGCATAATTTAGAACCTCTCGTTCGGAACCGTGTTATAACAGTATATATAAGTCAGGTCTAGTCGTATTTGGAGCCAATGAATTGTGATGTCAATATTTCGCATTCTAGACCAGTGGTGTGCATGCAGACTATTCTATACAATGTAATCGTAACTAAACGTCGACACAGAAACAGTTACACAGACACAGACAAGCACCCAAAATTAGTAAGATTATTTTATATAGAACAAAACCATGCTTAACAAATATGGTTTACTTACCTGTTAACTACAGTTAATAGTCAGTGTGACACTACTTCAGGATTTAAATACACGACGTAACCCCACAAGGCGCCCCACCTCGGACCAGACCAAACTTGTTCTGCTTCAGGTCACATGAACACAATAGCGCAAATCAGTGGAACGTAATTGAAAAGTGAGAAGGCTTTTGTTGTAGGTCAATCGACTTTATCACTAGGTGGGCGTTTAGACCGAAACATAAGAGCATTTAGCTTTTATGGTAGGCTTTATGGCTAGAATATTTTTCATTATGTGCTGTTTTCTGTTTGTATTTTTTTTTTAAGTTTTCTGACTGTGCTGTAGGGCTGTCACAAACCTGGTACAATCAACTGATATACATTTATAAAACAACATTTGCCAACAAATAAAGCCAAGAAAGTGTGATAATCTTTATTGATAATTATTGGTTGGAGCACACAAAAAAACGTAAAACTAACATAAAGCATCGCCATCTGTTACTAGAGTTCTACGAACACATTATCTTCGCCAAATAATCAAGGCTTATTATGGATAGTGATTAATATTTACGTGCTTATCACCCCTTGCAAATTTGATCATACACAATACCGTTTGGAAGTTATGATGGGGGGGGGGGTGAGTCCAGTCTAGATAGGGTTAAAAAATCATGTACACGTAACCGTTATAGATCTTTATTTCACACTCAGTATTTTGTAAGCGTCAATATACACGACAGAGGATAGACTTATTCAAAGTTCAAATGAAGTCCAGTTCCCTCCAGTTTTGTCTTGCATTTCAAGTCAAGCAGCCTGCTTTGTTCGTCGGTAAACATCGTCTTCCAGTCGCCAACAAGACCTGGAAACGATGTACATTTTTGTGAATTAGACACATCTTAATCTTGAGTGAAATTTTAAGTGATGAACGTTGAATAATGTTTTCGTGTTTGTTTAGTAAGTGTAATACTAGACTCACATGTAACGTAATCCGTACATGTTACACTTATCAGCAAAGGTACTTGTGGCTTCATAAGAGCTAAGTTAGCTGACATTGGTTTTCATAGATTTATAAAGGACGAAAGAAAGAAAAATATCCAACACAGTACACCCAAACTACATTTGTATTAACAAAACCATGGAGTGACACAACAGTGTTCCATGAAGCCCCCCCCCCCCCCTCCCAACCAACGCATCCACACGTAACTTTGTCACAAGATATCAAGGGCTGAGACCAAAGTTAGGGCTGCCCATAGAAAAGCATGTTAAAATACACTGAAACAAGGCTTCACAAAATTACTAAGTTCCCCCCCCCCCACAAAAAAAAATTCAATCTTAAACATTCTTCTCCACCAGAAAGTCACACAGGTCAAGTTTATACAGATGGATTTTACACTGCGCAACGCAACTCTCAAACGTGACCACAGTACTGTAGTAGTCAACGAAATTTTGTGTGAACTTGAAGTCACCTTTGCGAGCGTTCACAGCCCTGTCGCCGTAACGTGAGTTATCCAGGGCGGCCTTCATGTTGGAAAAGGTGCACGCATGCGCGATAGACTCGATGGAGGCGTCATCCAGTTTGACCTGAATAAACTCCGCGATTGTCTTCACGGCGCTCGGTAAGTCCTGAGACAAACAGGTGGAAAAACATTTAACATTAAGAATTAAAGCTGTTACACAGACTAAAATTTTCTTGGTGAGAAGCTTTCAGACGACATCCACCATCTTTCTTCAGCTCTGAATATGTACTGATTCAGATTGGGCTCTGAAATAGTGTCACTAAATTTTTCCCGCTTCTGACATTAGGTCATGATTTACAGAGAAAAATCTGAGCTTAGCAATTTATTGGAAAGTTTGCTGGTCTGAGATGACCATTGTTTACAAAGACGGTCTCATTTCTGAGTGAGTCCCGTTCGCACTTTTCATTTCATTTCAATATGCTCCACTAAGACGTTACAGTTGCTTGGCATCCTTATAGACGTCAGGCACCTACCTTCTTCATGTCTTCATACTTTAAGAACAAGAAATGGGGGTCGTCATGTCTCTGCCACCAGCCGAGGACATGGTCGAAGTAGGAACCGTACGTATCTACGAACAGAAAAAAGTCATGAACATAGAAATTAGACAGTTGTTTATTTCATAACACTTGATTGAGCCTCCGTGACTTTGAAAGCTGCATGCAATGTTGATATAGACGATCTGATTTCATGCCGTTTACAACAAGCTGTTCATGGTCCCTACTGCGCATTCAAAGCGAGATGCATTGTTGGTAATAGGTCAAAGGTAACTGCCCTTGAGACATAATGAAAACGCGTGGAGATAAAGAAAGCATCTCGCTGAGCATGCACAGTTAGAACTATGAACAGAATTTTGGACATGGGTGAGGTTGATTTCAAAGTGGTTCATTCTACAAAATTGTCTTTGATAATTTCTTCCTACTTACGCTTGCCGGCCAGGAATAACTGAAAGAACTCGTCCCAAGAAGGAATCGGCTTCCGTCCAAAAAGAGACCTGAGCTTCTGTTCGAAGTGGAAGTAAGAAACCGCTGTATCCTTAGGGTTCCTCATCACGACGATTACTTTAACCTATGAAAAGAGAAACAAATTAAAATACTATTTGCATTTAAAAAGGTGTGTATTTAGGGCATGGGTGGGTGAACCACGTGCATATATCGTTGTGGTCGAATCTGTTGGTGGTAAGGGAGTGGTGTTGAACTATGACAGCTTTTTTAAAGGTGTTGATAGAGACGGTAGGACATGATTTTAGGAGTCTGGTGTTGAGGGGCAAAGCGTTCCAGATGGGTACGATTCTTTGGGAAAAAAATAGTTTAAAAAGTAGAGATAAAACATTTTTGGGGTTGGAGCTTGGCCTGAGATTTGGATCTTAAGGATGTAGGTGTGCAGGTTATATAAAAATGAGTGAGTACATAAGGTGTGTGTCTGTGTGTGACGGTGTCTACAGCAGACACACTCACGTTATCCTGAGGATGGGAGATCCCAGGCGGGGCGGTGTCCGGGGTGAGATGGGTGAGGATGACGCGGGGAGAGGCACATTCCTGCAGCATCACGTGACGAGGGCGTGGCTCGTGGGGATACTGAAACTCCAGCTTACCCACCATGTCGTCAGAAGAGGCGTCGGTCCGCCCGCCGGCCGACAGGATCTTGTTCACGATCTCCAGCATCCAGTTGGTTCCTGTAGATTAGAGATTCATAGCATGGCATCCATCCTGGTCTGGATCCAGTCCGATCCTCTGATCGCTTTGTTCAGTAGGAAAGTGTACATTATATTTGTCTTTCTATGTATGTCTGTGTTTGTGTGTGTGTCTGTATTTTGTCTATCTCTGTGTACCCATTCTATTGTACCCATTTTATTATTAGCTCCAGTCCACTCCTCTAATCGACTCGCTGTCTTCAGCAGCCGTGTGTGTGTGTGTGTGAGTGTGTGTGTGTGTGTGTGTGTGTGTGTGTGCGTGTGTGTGTGCGTGTGTGTGTGTGTGTTAGTGCGCGCGCGTGTGTGTGTGTGTATGTGTGTGTGTGCGTGCCTGTGTGTCTGTCTGTGTCTGTCTGTGTGTCTGCATGTGAGTCTGTATCTCTGTGTACCCATTCTATTGGAGCTCCAGTCCGCTCATCTGATCGCTCAGAGGAGCGAACTAGAGCTAGAAGGCTCTATAATAGGAGGACTACCAGCCTAATCATTAAATGTATTCACGGTATTTAGTGATAAGTTTTGAAAATACTATTAATCTCTATTAATAGTGTGTAAACGTGTTTCCCTGATTCCGGAAATTCACAGTGAAACGTTGGCATACATTTACAGTGCTGATATTTTGTCTGTGTTATTGGAATGATTGCAAAGCAATGTGTGCGCGGGTAATAAGATTTACCATATTTTGACATATTTTGATAACAGATCGAACGTAATAAAAATTCAGTAGATTCATCACATATACCTGCTTTTGGAAAAGCCACTATGGCGATGTCGTCATCCCGGAGGTCAAAGTTCGCCATGGCTTCCAGATTGTCCTTAGTGACGTCAGGTGGATATCTGATACCGTTGACGACATGTGTGAAGTCATCATCGTCCATGAAACATGCGGTCACCTCCGCCATCTAGAATTTAAAGTCCGAGTTAGTAATGACATATCCGTGTATCCGTGTCGACAGAGGTCACGATCAGAATGCTAGAAATACGTTAGGGTGGTCTCCCATGTATAAATTGTGCGTGTTAATTCAAGTCAATACGTTGATCTAAGGAAGCATAAATCGAAGTGGAAAAGTTTTGATTGTCTTTAAGCGAATATAAATTTGCATAGATAAATTCACAGACTCCGATCGGGACCTCTAATGGTAGAATTGACGAGTGTACTAGCAGAGTCCATGATCGAGATTTCTGCCGACAAAGACGCCGATTGCGATCTCTACTGGAAGAATCGGCGATTCTCTCATGTTGCAATATCAACTCTGACACCCCACATGTCTAAATAGTAGTTCTGTTTAAATCATAATCTAATGAGGCTCTTACCGTACTTGATGATACAAGAACAAATTCTGACTCCGCTGTTTCTGTTGTAGATTTTACAGCTGGAAACAGTTAATATTTGATACAGGTAGTGCAGGTGCAGGGTACAAAGTTCAAAACGCCTTTCAATCGCTGTGTTGCTACTGACAGCTGATGTGGAACTATGGGAGGACATTTACTAAGAAACTGTCATGATAAGTTAAATTTTCGCAGACGCTCAAAACTGTACTTTAGAAATCAAACTTAGAGCTTCTAGAGTTTAATTTACGGATACACCATGTGTTTGGGACGTAAATATTAATACGAAGACTAGAGAGGCAGGTACACTTCAAAGTTCACTGACCGAAATCGACCGTTCATGTTTAATTCTTTTCAAAGGTGAGACTAAACAATCATCACATAAAGCACAATACATGTGATATGATAAAAAAACTTAGTTCTTCGTGTTATTTTGCAGCATTAATCAAAAGTAGTTGCGCTACATTGTATCTCTTACAGCTGTTGAGCAAAATATCCATCCATCCATTCACCCATTTTTTCATTCTTTAACAAAACATAAGCCACTGTCTCATCATCTCGGCTTTTCCAATGACACATGGAAATTAGTCTGAGTATCAGGAAGAAGTGATTTCCACCGCCCTAGGGCAATGACGTCACGACCTGCCTACATCTTTCCACCAATAACATCCAGTTGTTTGCCTTCAAAAACCCGTGCAAGAGTCTGGACATTGTGAACAGACTCCTGCAGACGGTGGTGGTCACATTTTCTCTGCTGTAAAGAAACGCTGTGAAGAAAAGCTGTGAAGAAAAGCTGTGAAGAAAGAAAACGCCTGTCGACATACACCTGGCTGTTTTCATGTGCTGTTGCACAGGCTGAAGCGTAAAAGGTTAGTCGTGTTCAACGGTTTCCAACGTTAGTGAATACACTCGTTCAGACTCTTGTAGTGCCTAATGGTACCTAGCTCTAGGGGATCAAGTTTCCATCCTGTTTCAGTAGCAGGGAAGGGTTACTAGGTTCCCTTCCCCTTTAGTTTTACGTCCCTTCCGAAATTCGGTTGCAGCCCCAACCGATATGTGCTTCCAGGATTGAACTGGGTTTCGATCCGGTGTGCTTGGTCAAAAACACATGAGCCGTAACTATAGCGAAGTTGCATTGCACTACTAGCTAACGAAAAAGCGTCATGTTTCGTCCTCAGTCTGAGGTTCGCCCGCTTTACCTTCCAGTTACCAACTAATAGGAACCAGAAGCTCAACTATGAGGCTGCTACCAATTGAGCTATAGAGACTGAACGAAATTTTATCAGGCCGGAAGATCATTGGACATTGAAGTTGTTTTTATTGCACAAGTATGTAATGTTTTACCTGTTTCCGTAGTCTGTCACCTACCTTCTTAATGGCTGCAACGGCTAGGGTTACTTCTCACTGCAAGATAGCGTTGTGACCAGAATTTGGTCCCAAACGTGTCTGAGAGTAGGATAAGATGTTTCTAATCGTTCTTAAAAAAAGAAGACCTCGTGACCATGTTTTCTTTTTTTCTGGTCCAGGTTTACGTCTTGAACGTTCCCTGCAAGTCGATACAAGAAAACCCTGTGTACATCCGGTCGCCTGTTAACAACCTGAACAGGTGAGACCAATATACATACATTGAGAAAGGAAGTATAAAGTTTTCTCTGAGCTCTTGTAACAAATGGCTCTTCGAAAGAGTATCCCCTTACTGTTGGTTTGCCTGACCCTGGCGACCCCCGTCATCCCCACAACTAGTCTCTGCTCTCCTCTCTGTGAGCAATCAGGCTGGTCTGACTGCATGCCTGGCCAGACCATGCGGAGGTTACCAACTCTGTGTATCTTATGTCATGATGCTAACGTCAGCGTCACTGGTACACCTGTCCCTGTGGGGCCCTGTGTACTCGAGGTCCCGCAACATCTTTCCATAAGGGGCCACCCTTTCGGTGTTCTGTCAGCAGAGAAGCTATCGGCCTTTAACCACTCTTCCGTACAAACCTTAGTCCTGGTGCATGGTGGGATAAAAGATGTGGGAAAAAACACCTTCAATGGGTTTTTGAACCTCCACACTTTAGGCCTGGATTCTAATAGACTGACACGTGTGAGACAGATCTGGTTGGCTGGGTTGACAGAGCTCGTTGAGCTGAGGCTGATGTACAACAGAATAGCACACATTGACCCGGGGTGTTTCAGCAACTTGAGAAAGCTTAATACGCTGAAACTGGAGGGTAACCTCTTGCAGCACATCGACCCTACCTGGTTCCAAGGCCTACATGCACTAACGATGCTTGACTTAGGAAAGAATGAAATCAGAAGCGCTCCTCCAGGGGCATTTCACGAACTGCCGTCCGTCGATCATATCTACCTGGAAAGGAATCATTTCTCTTGTCTGGATAGGGAGCTCTTGATGGGGATGGGGGACTTGTCGACATTCTATGTCGGTGGACACAGCTTAATGACGATAAGTGATGACGTGCCACAGAGAATGGCATGGAGCCTAGACATCAGCTCCAGTGGCATCTCGCTCAGTCTGCCCGCCTTCTCTTTCTGCGTCACGACTGATCAGGAAAGACACGAACGGAGTCTGCAGTGGAGAGCTCAACCAGCAGGGTCTCCGTTCTTTCCCATGTCATGCATGTTCTCTACCGATATGAGGGATATTGATGTTCTGCCACCCTTCGTTGTCCTCGCCACCGATGAGAAATTGGCTAAGAACGCTACAGATCAGTGTAGGCGCATGTGGGAACACAACCGCGGCGTTACAGTGGACTTGAAGGGTAACTCGAGCTTTCAGCTGGTGTCTATGGGAGTAGGGAATACATCTGTGGCATTGCTGCTCTTTAACACACAAGACACACATACCGTCAGTAGGACAGATCATGGCATCATAAACACAACCTACGCAAGCACTTCACACGCCAAGAACATAACCTGCGTCCTGGTGTCCGTACAAGATCCATCCCCCTTGCTCTTCACCATTCCCCTCGTCCCAAGAAAGCCGACAGTACCATGCCCTGTCCACGATAGTGACACAGACCCAGTACGTGTCCTGACATCCAAGCCTTCTCGTACTACAGAAGAGTACAGACTGGAGAATGAGGCCACAATGGCATCCATGTCTACACCACAGGCCCGCACTCTCACGTTCAATCATGAACAAGGCGCGACAGAACCTGAGGCCGGTTTCCTCATCCCCGTAGTAGTTGTCTCCATAGTCGTTGTAGCGGGAGTTCTGCTCGTGTTGTTCTCTGTAGGATTCCTGTTGAAGTTGCGCCATGCACGGTTACAAGCTACCGTGGAAACCGGTGATGCACACGTAGAGGTAACCCCGGGCCTTGTTCCGTCTAGAACATTGCCCACAGACCTCTGTGCTGCCTCGCACATGTACTCAGAGATCCCGGACAATATCGCTGTTGCACAGCGCCCTCTACCCGCCCTCCCACACACATACGCAGAGATCCCAGATCATATAGCGGCTGCGCAGCGGCCTCTGCCTTCCCTGCCGAACAAATCTCTCCGTCCTGTCAGGCCAACAGACTGTGACAGTCTTGAAGATGAACCCATCGCCCCCTACGCTGCTGCCGCAGAACCATCACTTCCTGTCGTCACAAAGTCCAGACAAAATCAAAGAATGTATGATAGCGACGGTGTCCATTCAATACCTGGTAAGCTGGCAGCTACATACAGAGTACCCAGGGAATCCTGGCATCATTGTGTTACTTCTTATGGAAACCCTTGCACCTACTGGCCAAGGGTGATCATAGGCGATGGAACACATAACACACCACGGCGTGCATCCCTTCCCCTCGTCACACTACCTAACACCTACTGGCCATGGGAGATCGCAGGGAAGGGAACCCGTAACACATCACGGCGTGCATCCCTTCCCCTCACACTACCTAACACCTACTGGCCATGGGAGATTTCAGGCGAGGGAAGCCGTAACACACCACGACCTTCGTCCCTCTCCACACTACCTAACACCTGCTGGCCATGGGAGACTCGCGGGGAAGGGAACCCGTAACACACCACGGCGTGCATCCCTTCCCCTCACACTACCCAACACCTACTGGCCATGGGAGATTTCAGGCGAGGGAAGCCGTAACACACCACGGCGTGCGTCCCTCTCCACACTACCTAACACCTACTGGCCATGGGAGATCACAGGGAAGGAACACAAAACATGACTCGGCGAGGGTCCCTACCGACTGATCTAAATGACTTTTTGCTATTTTTATTAATTGTGTGTGATTGTGCAAATAATTCATGTTGATAAAAAGATATAAAATGTACAAAGTATTATTCATTATAAAGGGTTCTATGAAGGTACATCGGCAATTCAATACCGTCACGGGCTATTAGCAGGTTTAGCAATATTTTGAAAAGACCCGTTCTTGCCCATCCTCTACATATGTATACGTCAACAAAAGAGGCCCTCAGTTTGCATCTTTTCCTTTTGATGAAATATTGTAATTTAATATCACGATGGCAGGCTCGTCCTGTTCATATCCCCTAAATCCCATAGGCCGGCAATGAGAAACAGGAAATTCGTCAGAGTGTTTGGAAGAAGCAATCTCCTGAACCCCGGAGCACTGGCCTGGCCCACTTCTGGTTTAATCAGTTGCAGCTTTTAGCTCGCCTTGTCCATACTTGAACACAAAATTTAGGCACGTATATATCAAGAGAGCATATAAGTATTCATTATTGCAATGAAAGACTCGGCTTCTCCATTTCCCCTATTCCCTGAGGCCGGTAATCAGAACCAGGAAATTCGTCAGAGTGTCTGGAAGATGCAATCTCCGGAACCCCGGAGCACGAGCACTGGCCTGGCCCACTTCTGGTTTCATCAATAGCAACTTTCAGTTCGCCTTGTCCATGTTAGAACACATAATCTGGGCACGTAACTAACAAGTAAAATATGTGGAACAAGTTTGAACTTTAATTTCCAACACAAAACTGGAATTTGTGAAGGGATGAGCCAGGATGACAGAGACTGGATATGGGGCTGTACAGTCGAAAATTTGGATAAGTCCAGTTTTGTGTTGGAAATTACAGTTCAAAGTTGTTTCAATATGACTTCTACCAACACAGATTAACTTTCAAGGTAAGTAAAACATGTATTCAATAGGAGGAGACTAGACTCTAGTTTGTTTATCGTTACTTATTAGCTGAGTCAATTACGCACCTGTGACCCAAATGTGCAAAACCTAACGTACCCAGAGCAGAAGTTGGGCATTAAAAGTAGCGAGATACAGTACAGCATATCGTTTTTTAAAAACGAATCACTTGTAACGTTTATATGTACAATTCATTGTTAGACGGTGAACTTGTTTGTTCAGACTTTAGTTGAAAAGCAGGCCACTGCGTTACATAGTGTTACACAGTTCGCCCGGTAAATATTTCCAGACCATTGATTGAAGTTACCAAACTACTAACATTTGTTAGATAGACACGTTGTTTTAACATAGAAAATAAATTGTATTAATCTCAACAAATGAGGCAGAGGTAATGTGTCATAACGGGTCTGTAATGTTTTGTTATCTTAACCTGCAGTATCTAGTCATGCAAAGCCGAAAATTTATCATGATATTAGAATTATGTTGCTGTTGAATTCAACTTAAACTAGACTTCAATGACCTCATACCTTTATACAAGGTGATGTTCATCTGTAACTAAGTTACGCATGCCAGTATGAAATTTTCATTTGTCACTCAGATTCGTGGCATTTTCTTATTACTTATGCGATTTAGTCCCTTATTTGTACGATTAATATATCTGTTTATATTCCACTTGCCATAAATCACATGTGTAACATGCACTGGAGTCCTACTATGGAAAACAATGGATGTCCTATTATTGAATTTCCTCATTTATCATGCAAGTTAAGTTCTCATTTGTACAACTTGCATTTAAGTCTGTACATCTCTGTGTAGGCTATCCTCTTTGAAAGATCTTTACAAAAACGCCCCCGCAGTTCCAGCACAAGCTGCTAGAGGACCAATTGAACTTCTCAATTCCGTTCTCGAGCACAAACGCTATTAGCCTGACAAATAGCGCTCCTAGCGGCCGGTCGGTCCTGTAACCGCCATCCCCCTGGGGCCCAGTAACCTCCGGCCGAGAGTTGTGTAAACACTGAGGCTAAAACGCTATCTGCCGCTAGCCTCTACCAGGCTCCATAGGTCGCTAGAAAAATAGTAGACTGAATTGGCCAAATAGACAGATAACACACCAGAGGAGTTGGCTAGCCTGTATTACACAAGCTCTCGGCCGGAGGTTACTGCCCCCGGTGGGGGGCAGTAACCTCCGGCCGAGAGCTTGTGTAATACAGGCTAAGGAGTTGGCTAGCCAGGGAGTACAGTTTGCTACCTTACAACACTATCAAATGTCCAATCTCCCTGAACTTTGAACTTTGAACTTTATTCACCTTTGAAGCGGTGGCACATCGGCAGCGCCGAGTGCTAAAAGTACATACTTAACGCAGATTGAGATATCATAATCAACCAATATACAAAATCTAGTCGAGAGTATCGAGGAGTAATAAAATAAAGTAACAGTATTAGCTGGTGCATGGAAACCAAAGAAGTTCATAGAAGTAATATTATAGCAGTAAAAATAAAATATAGATAAAATGATAGCAGATACATGGTAAACCTTAACTAACATTTCTATACCTAGCTGAAGCAGGAAACAATGGAATTTATATACTAAAAACAAACGAAATTGATATAAACAACAAAACACAACTCGAGGGGAGTATGATAGACAGTGTCAGCTGGGTGGCAAGTGGATTGCTTATTTAACCATAGTTGTATGGGGGGGAGGGGGGCAGGTGAAAATAATATAAATAATAACAGTGGAGTCTTGGCAGTAATCTGGGTGTAAACAGTTAGCTATAGTGCGAAGAGCTATAACGGGCTAGGTTTACATGTAGCTGTGGTTTGAGGATATGATGTTACATAGTAACTGATAACAATTAACAGAGTCGTGAGATTTAACAATGATAAACCATAGTTTTCGTGTAACTATAATAGGCATTTACCCTTCATTGCGCTGCGACGAAGGTCAAAGGTTAAAGGCCACGGGAAGTGTTCAGCATTGACCCGAAGTTGAGAACCTGCCCTATCTTGTATCTGGCCAGTGTAACCGGTATGGTATCTCAAGTTCTGTGCTTGCTAAAGTACAAGCTATGTTTGGGACTGGTTCATTGAACCACCGCAAATCAGGACGTACGCACTGTCAATCTTATCGATAACCATCATGGCGACTGAGTGCCAGACACCCAGG
Organism: Branchiostoma lanceolatum; assembly: GCF_035083965.1. Classification (NCBI taxonomy): domain Eukaryota; kingdom Metazoa; phylum Chordata; class Leptocardii; order Amphioxiformes; family Branchiostomatidae; genus Branchiostoma; species Branchiostoma lanceolatum. The sequence goes on from NC_089734.1 coordinate 4,670,832, forward strand.
GTAGCAACGGGTTAAAGTCCCCCTGGAAGGCGTGCGCGTATGTAGGTCACCGGTGGGATTTGATCCCTGTAACCCGGAAGTGACACAAACGGCGGTGAGTAGCGTTCATTTTTTTGTCTGTATGTCTGTCTGTCTGTCTGTCTGTAGGTGTGAAAATATGCTTGTCCGATAAATCTTCCGAACCTAGGTCTCTGAACTTTCCGATCGATCCCAGTGCGGTGAACAAAGGTTTTCTTCATTCTTTTAGCACGAAAACAAACTCGACCTTTGACCTTGCCTTGTTTACTTCAGAGTCACATTTCTTTGTATTAGATGTGACGGTTTGAATCTGTACTACGTACGATTTTGGCGGTAAAATTTGTCATATTGTAGATATAGGAAATATTGGGATAATTCACATCTACTACCACTTTTCAACACATTTCTGTCATTATTTTACATTTCTGACGTATTCTGCCGGTACCCTCAGAGTTTGGACGCCATACTCATCATTCGGGATATAGTGTTAACACTGTATACCTGAGCATATCAAGTTTCAGTGCTTGACTACAAAAGAGAACAGAAAAGACTCTTAGGCAGACGCATTTTATTTATAACCTGGCCTTGAACTCTAGATGGCAGAGGGGAGCGCAGATTTTATGGACGCTGATGACAACACGAATGTCATCAACGGCATCAGATATCCCCCTCACGTCAAGAAAGAAAATCTGGAGGCCTTGGCCGAGTTTGACATACGGGATGACGACATCGTCTTAGTGGCTTTCCCAAAAGCAGGTGTGTGTTGAACTCACTGTACTTACTGAAGGTAGATTTGTCATTGATCAGGCATTTCATATGGGTCATAGGACGACGACTTTAAACCACGGTGTGTTGATCAACGCTAAAGCAGGTATATCACTAGACTGGACCCAATTGGGCTAGGAAATTGGATCAACTTTGCGTATTTTCACCAATTTTCCCTTGCGGTGACACTGACGTCAAATAAAATATGTGTCTGTCACATTTTCAGTTTCGACTCCAATGAGGTACAAATAGATACAATATAGTCTCATCATGGAAATCGCAGTGTTACCAGTTAATTTAAAACCAAGGTACAATGATTACAAATGCACAAAAAAAGAGATCTGCGCGAATTGCGAGAGTTGACAACTTTCAAAACAATTCGCAATTTCAGGAGACAATTTGCACCGATTTGAGCCAACTTGCGGTTGGCGCCACTTTGAGCATGCCTGGCGCAATTTGGCGCATTCTAGTAACATTATCGCTTAACAAACAGAGGTATACATCTCTCATGATAAGGAATGGCGCCATCGTTACAAGTATCATCCCATATCAATTGATTTTCTTGGCTCTTAGATTTTTGTGGCCTGCAATTAACACTGCTTTAGAAATATTACAGTACACAGAAATAAGAAATTTATTTTTCAATTACCGAAATATCTATCAAGAAACAAATATGTAAGATTTGCATATGATATGAAAAAACTCTTCGACTGAAATTGGATTTTTCGACTGAACAGCTACAGTCTTTGTCAAGGAATGAGCAATCCACTGCTTCTGTGACTTCACGTTATGCAGATGAGACACATGACTCGGTGAGCAGTGGATCATATGTTGCAGAAAGTCTATGGCGCCCCCCGTCTCTGTTGAGGGATGTTTGTAAACCTAGATATGGACAAACCTTGAGGAAGATCTAGACTACCACCTACTACTATCATTGAATTAAAGATACGTTGTAACCCTGTATACATAGGAAGTAACTGGATTCTAGAAATCGTGAACAAAATCCTGGTCACCAGTGGCAAGATTGACATTTCTTCCTCTGACGACATGATTGCCATGGGGAAGCTGGAGTTCCAATATTCCCACGAGCCACGCCCTCGTCACGTGATGCTGCAGGAATGTGCCTCTCCCCGCGTCATCCTCACTCATCTCTCCCCGGACACCGCCCCGCCCGGGATCTCCCATCCTCAGAATAAGGTACGTTCAAACGTAGATATCTGTTTATCTATTCAAACGACAAACTTACATACGCAGGGAATGGCTTGTGCCTTCCTAAACCATGTACAGTTTGTTACAATGGGTTATTAGAAATATCAAGCGATTACAACCCAAATTATTTACATTATTCGAATCTAACAAGACAGCTGGAGCAACTGAATCATTACTGAGTCTTACAACACAATGTAGGAAATACTTTTTTTCCCGCGCAGAAGACTAAGAAGTAAAACTCTGATCTCACAAAAAAATTGCGCATCGAACTTTGTACTGTCCTGATGCAGTATTTTCCAGAAAAACATGGCTATACGGAGGTTCATGGTTCTCAATACAAATGCGCAGCTAAATGTATTGTTGTTAATATGTCAAAGGAACATCCTGCCAATAAATGTGAAAAAAAAATTATTGAAGTTGCTTTCAGGTGAGAAACCTTCAGAAGCCATCCGCCATCATTCTTCAGCTTCGAATGGGTAGTCACGTGAGTAGGTCAAAGGTCACACAGGTCACGTGACACAAGGGTAAAGCTCAGGTTCTTCATGTTGCAATAATCTCCTTCCTTCAACTTGTCTATTTCTTTACTTCTGTTTTTAGGTCAAGATAATCGTTGTCATGAGAAATCCAAAGGACACGGCGGTCTCTTACTTTCACTTCGAACAGAAACGTCGGTCCATGGACGGACGGAAACCTCTTCCCTCGTGGGATGAGTACTCTCAACTATTCTTGGCAGGCAAACGTAAGGAATAGAAAATAATTCCGTGTGTATTGATATATCTCAGACAATAGTGGCATTAGTTTGGGAATCTTACGACTGAAACGTCAAGAAGGCAACCGATGTCGTTTACTGTTAGAATGCATTCGATAATTTTGTTTGCACTCCAAACCAAATAGCTTGAGCATTGTGCTCATATTACCGTTAAACGGTAAAATAGTACAAATACTACTAGTATTGGCATGTATTGAAGGTTGGTTGATTTCGTATATAAAATATACGGAGTATATTTTACAATTGGCCTCATGGTCATGGATGCACAATAAGCATAATTGAATCAAGAAAAACAGAAGTATCTTTTCACCCAAGAACTTGTTCTGTTCTTAGATACATACGGATGCTTCTTCGACCATGTCCTCGGCTGGTGGCAGAAACATGACGACCCCCACTTCTTGTTCTTAAAGTACGAGGACATGAAAAAGGTATAAAACCCAGATGTAAGGGAGGGATTGCACCTATGTGTCACTTAGTTTGGTATGTTGCAAAATATTGTAGACTGTATGAATACCCATTATACCTATTTATGTATATTTGTTTATTTATATCTAAGGTCTAAGCATTTACAAAATCATGACTGACTTCCTGCTGAAGGGTGTCTGGTAAAGGGAACGTGACAACAACATCATGAAATCCTTGGTGTACCGAAAGTTCGAAATAGAACTAGGTAGAACGACATGGAAATGACATACGGAAACAAAATACTAGTAGATTGGATTGGAGTAAAATAGCGCCAAATGGAGCAAAACTAGTACTAACAAAACAAGAGTTTGGAGACCTCCTTCTTAAGTTTCATGGCTTATAGTTTCACACTGGTGTCCCGGTAAATAACGTATATACTAGTCACTAGTCTATAAGTTATTCACCGGGGCACCGGTGTGAAACTAACTAATATATAATAATCATAATGATAATTCACCATGTTGTATTATTACAGCCAGTAGGTACCCATACAATCTTTTATTTTCATATGTTTGTCTCAGGACTTGCCTTCCGCCGTGAAGACAGTTGCGGAGTTCCTTCAGGTCAAAATGGATGACGCTTCCATCGAGTCCATCGCGCATGCGTGCACCTTTTCCAACATGAAAGGCACTTTGGATAACTCACGCTTCTATGACAGAGCTGTGCTCGCTAGGAAAGGTAAACCAGTTTAGACTGATGATTCATTTAGCCCAATATTCATAGTTATGAAACGTTGAGCTAAAGAACCAGCGCGTTAAAGAACCCACCACACTTATCGAAATGAGTACTAGGGTGAGAGGATCAAATAAATCTGTATACGCAGCTTGTACTGTTCAGTACAAACCTGGCGTGTTACACCATGCCGGCGGTTTAACGGATATGCAATACAAATAATTCAAGCAAACAACTAGCTGGAACTGAAAGGTAAAGCTTGATACCAGTTTAGACAGGCGAAACTTTGTCTAAATGTTGTGTAGGTGTTCCAGTACAGATCATTAGTGTCATATTCGTTTTATTCATCCATACATACATAGACATGTTCTCTATTTCTAAGAGGATTTTTTATGCACTACAGGTCGTGTGGGCGACTGGAAGACGATGTTTACGGATGAGCAAAGTAAGTTCTTCGACCAGAAATTCAAGACAAAACTGGAGGGGACTGGACTTCACTTCGACTTTGAATAAGATTATCTTAACTTATGATAATCCATCAATCCCTGCTGGAGTTATTCGTCTCCAAAGGTAACAACAAAAACGCCAACTGCAGTTCCAAACAAGCAGCTAGGGGGCCTTAATTTACACCACTCACTTGCTTTCCCGTAAGCTATCTACCACCTAAAAATGATGAACCTGACACCTCCAGAAAATTTGGCCTCAAACTTTGAAGCTCCGCTGCAGTACCTTAGATATCCGATAGGAGGCCCATTATCGAACTTGACCTTCCTCTTTGACACCCCTACCTATTTACTTAATAGCATGCACAACCGTCAACAGCTCCTCGAGTTATGTTGGCGACATACAAACTCACGTACACACAAAGCATGCTGCAGTACTGTAGGAAATCGCCAGATAAATCATTTTCGAACTTGATCTCCGTTTTCACATCTACACACCTACAAAAAATCATGAAGATCCATCAACGTTTCCGTCACTTTTTTTGCCTACATACAAACACAAAAAAATGCAAAGTGCGCTGCAGTACTGTTGAAAAACGCAAGGTGAACCATTTTCGAACTTGACCTTCCTTTGCACAACCACTACACATCTACCAAAAATCATAAAGATTCATCGAAGTTTTCTTGAGTTATGCTCTTGACATACATACAGACCCACCCAACAGATTTCTCAACCGAAAACATAATCTTCTCCGAGTACCAGTACTCGGCGAAGATAATAAAAAGAAAGTAATTGCTGATGAGACTATACTTTTGTACTTAGCATTCTCCTTTGTAAATTAAAGCTGTTAATAGATAACGATCCGTACAGGAACAAACGTTGTTTTTTTTTTCCTCTGTCATGCATATTCAATCTACACATTCAATATGCTACAAGTAACAGTGCTATTAGCCATCGCATCTTCCGTAGTTGTCACTGTTGTACGGGTACCTCGCGTAGCACTCTGCGACAGTCTTGTCACAATCGCAAAGCGCCGTCTTACACTTCTTGGTTTTGTTGGCGTTGGAAAACAGCCACCACCCCGACGAATTCTCAGCTGTGGAAGGAAAAAAATATAGTATGATGAAATTACAGTATGGCAATAGCTGTGCCTTACATGTCTGTCGAACAAAAACAACGGAAACATATGTAATGTCCGCCATAGACGTTGTAGCCTTGAAACCATACCATCGGGGGCTCCCCGATATCTCTACGGCGCTGGGAGTGATCTCCGCCCGTCCAGACAGCTTAATCCGCTCGGGGTGTGTTTATGGTCTTGGATTAGATTAGGTCGCCACCCACGGTGTGGCGGCGGAACTCCCTATGGCAGCTAAAGTAGAAAGGCTGTGAAATTCTATATGGCAGCAGCTAAGTAGACAGGCTGACAGGAACGGTTCAATAAAGCAGAATGGGTCCGGTAAATCACCCCTCCTAGAGACTGGGACAAGGCTAGAGACGTTGATGCGTTCCCCAAATAGCAAAAAAAAGAACATTTATTTTTCTAATCAACCCATTTTTTTAATCAACCCCAAAAAAACATTTGCGACCATACTGTGAATCGTACAAAGAAGCTGCAGGCCCCGCGGATGGCTAGAGTGAATAGTATGCTAAGGGAGCCGGCTACGGAGAGAGGGTCCAATATGCCATCCATGATGTCACAAACTGTAACTTCTATAGCGAACTAACTTCTCTGGCATGTTATCCGTCTATTTGTTCAATTTCTACGATTTTTCCAGCGACCTGTGGAGCCTGGTAGAGGCTAACAGATAGCTACGTCTGTCCCCTCCATACTTACTGCATTCGATCTCGCCACGCTTGCAGCGGTAGTTGTAGCTGGCGGTGTACGAGAAGACGGAGCCACAGCGTTTCGCCACGCGCGTGTAGCACTCGTCGTGCGCTTTGCAGCACCTGTGAAGGCAGTCAACACAAGGTTTGAAAAGCTGGCAACAGCAGAGCTAGCGTTCTATGGCTAGTACATGTGTGAAAGTGAGTCCCAATGTTTGCTCTTTCCCTCTTTCTTTCTAACTCTCGAACTCCAAAACAATATTTCAATCATATTTTCATAAGATGGGATCTCTCCCTGTATATAATTCCCTCTCTCTTCACTTTTCTCTCCCTCTCCCTTTCATCTATCTCTCCGTCTTTTGCTCGCTCGCTCTCTCTATGACACACGCACATACACACAAACACATACCCACGCACACACATGCACACATACACACATATACACACAAACCAACACACATATACACACACAGAAACACACACACATACATACACATGTACATACGCACGCACACACATACACACACACACACATACATACATACACTCACGCAAGTACACACACATACATACACATACACACATACACACACTGTGACACTCGCACATACATATATACATGCGCATACATACGACACTCACACACACGCACACACACATGCACATACATACATACATACACACATGCACACACACACACACAAACAAACGCACATTCACACACACACACACACACACACACACACACACACATACACACAAGCTCCTATGTCCTCCTCTTGACAGAAACAGTCATTTTAAAACAAACCCACCTGTCGACGTCATCCATGGGCTGACCGCTCCCTCCTAACCCACACCAGCAGCCGTACCCGTTGTAATCTAACGGGTTCCGCCGGGTGGCGCAGTAGATCAGTTGCGCAAGGTTATAGGCGCTGCGATTCCTTTTGCTGTGGTTTTTCTTATGGCCCTCTGCCTTTGGAGTATAAAGTACTGAAAGATACCCAGTAAAGTGATTTTCATGTCTAATAAAAGGAAACTAATTATGTGCATTATTACGGCGTGTGGCTCTAAGATCAGACCTGGATATTTCACTGAATAAACGAATGAAACGACAAGTTAAAGGGAAATTTGACCTACTCAGTGAAACATTGACATTGCACCAAACATCAAAATATATGTACATATATGTTAAATACAGACCGTGCGTTTCTGCATTTTGATACCTCGTGCTGATACCTGTTGGATTACGTTCTGCCCGAGTGCTTGCTGCTTTTGTTCAAATGTCATTTGACCCAAAAAGTCGAGATGGCGGAAGGTTGAATGAAAAGGTGTTCAACTTTTGTGTAACCTGACCTCTCTAACTGACCTGCCTGACTAGTATGGTATGTGTGAAAATTATTGAAATGACTATTGCCCTGTGGGGAATTTAGTGGTATGCAGCCCGGAAAAAAAATTGTCGAAATACGACATATGATAATTGTAAAATGTGTTGTCATTCCTTTCCATTCTACAGCACCCGCAATCTGCCAATATGTCAGATTAATTTCAAGGATGACCAGAAATGTATCATTCGACTATTCAAGTCTTCGGTCGGTTTAGTTACGCCGTTGTGCTAATTTCTATTTCCGGCACCGACTAATGAGTAAGGACTGAATATCCCCCGCAAAATTAACTTAAGACCCTCTTACTTCCACTTACTTTGCCTTATTCATACCAAGGAGCATTTGAATCTCCTTGGTCACAAAGGATGCTCAGTATAGCTTCGGTTGTACATGTGTATCATAATTTGACCTACATTCTGCACATATTTCCAACATACATAGTACAAACAATGTAAAGCAAGACTTTCTTTGGAAATACTATGTCTTAAACGGCCTCAAAGCGGGCCGACGAATATACTACTTAGACCGCGAGCCACGAAGCACTACTCTTTATAGATATACTTATGACTTCGCAATCACAGACGGAAAAGAAACGGTGAAACGCCATCGCTTATAAGGAAATGTTTATGCTCAATCGTCATGAATTAGTTTGTTTCCGGGTTACTTCATGCACTGTTTTCTCACCAAACGATCATACTCTACAACAGAAAGTACATCATGTATTACTACAGAATGACTTGTACTTACTTACGATAAGCGATAGCGTAACTGCTATCATAACGCCCCTCCTGATCAAAGCAAATATGGCTAAAGATGTCAGCACAGAATGTCGCAGTAGTTGTCTGAAGATCCAACAAGCTATGTATGACCAATGGTCCCTAGGGTCTTGATAATTAGTCAGTCCTTATACATAGGGCGTGGATACCGTTCGTAGCTGCTTGACAGGTTGATAATAAGAACATGCCTGAGGCTCCAATCTCCATGGCAACGCTTAAGTCGGGCACATTCTTGGTTCATTCTTTACTACCCACGCTTTTCTTTTCTTTGTTTCGTTTCTTTAGAAGCAGCTTCACACACAACGATGTAATTGATAAATTCTCATTGTTTTCTGTTTTGTTTTCTGCACCACTATCTCAATAGCCAATATAACCTAATCTCCAAGGAGATCTCGTATTGTATAAGCTAGGCTAGCTTAATATACGATTTTTGCAACGGTGTAGATCTGCTTGGAGATTAAGTATAACCGACCTTCGGCGTAACACGACAGCTTCGTAGGCATGCGGCAAACTCGTCGGGAGGTACCAAATACATGTACACATAAACTCGCTTAAAGTATGGTCGGTGGAATGTTGTTGTAATGACTATTGAATTACTATTACAATTGTATTTCTGTTAATTATTTGTTATTAAGATACCATTTTTGTTTTCCTCTATTTCATTCGCGCTGTGAAGTTCTTAACGCTTAAACTTAAGAGGGGGAATACTACACATGATGGCTGCAAAGCAGAAAACCCCGTAAAACAAAAATCTCAGCACATCTGAGATCTTGTCTCGGCTTTATCCAGTCGGCGAGGCCGATGGTGAGTCGCATCTCCCGTAGTTGTCCGGGTTGTAGCGATCCCGATACCAGGCGAAACAGTAGGCAGCCATCCTGTCACACTCGCAAAGCATGATGGGGCATTCCGACCATGACCACCAAGGCCGGTCTGCAAGTTGAATGAGAAAAGAAAATCACCGTACCTTTCTTGATGACGATAACTTTCATATAGATAGCACTACTTTATGTGAGGTATAAAGGAGACCATATACATCAGGGCACTCCAGCTATCACTCAACCGAGACGGCGGTCGTTATAAACTTCCTTGCACGTTTGACCAATTGCTGACGTCACGTATCCGCAAAGACACGTGTCAATAGGGTCACGTGTCTGTAACTTTTGCGAGTTTACGTTGTTACGTAAGTGATTGATCATTATTGATCGTCGAAAATTTGATCTATGTATACCTTAGTGTTGGAAGAGAGTTTAGCATTGTGTATTATTTGTTCCTTATGTACATTTACATTGACCCACTATAGTACTGATCCGATATTGTTCCACTAGTGGTCCGATATTGACCCACTAGTGGTCCGATATTGACCCACTAGTGGTCCAATATTGACCCACTAGTGGTCCGATATATTGGCCCACTAGTGGTCCGATATTGACCCGCTAGTGGTCCGATATTGACCCACCAGTGGTCCGATATTGACCCGCTAGTGGTCCGATATTGACCCGCTAGTGGTCCGATATTGACCCACTAGTGGTCCGATATTGACCCGCTAGTGGTCCGATATTGACCCGCTAGTGGTCCGATATTGACCCACTAGTGGTGACCTGAAATGACACTGCAGTACTGTTGTAAATAAAAGCAAAAGCTGTTGCACTCACGACAAGTTATCCTCCCTCTTTTGCAAGAGCTGCTATACGGGAACAGGTACGCGTAATAGTACCCACATCTGTCTTGTACCATCCCGTAGCACTGGTCATGCTGCTGACAGCACCTGTAGCGGACAAAATTGCATTTCCAACCATCTAAAAATGCAGTAAAGGACATGTATAATGCCACCATTCAACAAGGACGGCGGCCTCGCTGCGACTTCACTGTGACCAAGGAGGTTAAGCTGCGACCTAAAATTTGACAGAGCGCTCAAAGAATTTCAAAGATAAAGAAGATTCTTTTTACGCTTTGTGTGTTTTGTGGTCATATTTCTACATTTCGCATGATATTCCAATTATGAAATCAAGGGGTACACTGTCTAGTGGAATGGGGGCCTAAGGAAATACATCCCAACCTTAGCCCTATCCATAGGTTTTATAGTGACCACTCCAGAGACTTGAAGCAAACGATCACGATTGACAGGTGACCACCTTATGGTACGGTTACATTTCCAAGCCGGGGCCCGACCGGGCTATTTGAGAAAACAAAGAATACAAAATGCACATCAATAATATACATAACGTACGGTAAGGAGTTGTTTTATTTTAAATTCTGTGTGTTTTCTTCTCCCTTATATCATAGTTTTCGTTCCCACAAGCTGCCCGGCCCGGCCGGGCCCCTGGTAGGAAATGTGACCCTAGCATTAGACGGAACTTTAGTGATTGGTTCGATGTGAAATATAATCATCCAATAGTGTCCACAATGGCCAGGTCTTCCAGGACTATAGTGGCCAAACCTACACCACTTACTCTCGGTCCCAGAAGCTACATGTATCTACCACTTACAAAACATTGCAATGGCATGTCCAGAACACGAGATATCAGAAACGGACGTTGGCCGCTGCAGTACCGTAACAGGCCGCTAAGAGCTAAATCATTTCCAGATATCATCAAGACCTACCCACATGCCAAATATCAATATAATCCATCCAGGCCTTCTCGAGTTATGCTGTTCAACCACATGCACACACACACACACACACACACACACACACACACACACACACACACACACACACACACACACACACACACACACACACACACACACACACACACACACACACACACACACACACATATACACACAGACACACACAGACACACACACACACACTATACCGAAAACATAACTTTTTTGGCTAAGGTAATAACGGAAACTTCACCTACCTGTCTACGCCGTCCATGGGTGTTCCACCACCTCCGTATCCGCAGTAGCAACCATATCCGCTGTAATCTGACGGGTCCCGCTGGGTGGCGCAGCTAATCATATTGCCGAACTGCAAAATACTTCGGTACCCTCTCTCGGTCGGATGTTTGCTTGTGGATCTTATCAGATTCCCACGGGGTTTAGCGTACGCCCCTACCATGACGCACAGTCAATACAACAGAGAATAGGTCCGGTTTTAAAAACACGAAAATAAACACAACTGTGCAAATGTAGAATTTACAAAGATGGCCAATGATCTTAACTTTCTGTTTTACCTGTCCCGCCTTGAATGTATCATAATGATTAGAAGTGCTTTCCCACAAACGTCTCTGTGATAACTACTCTTAGTTCTGTTTTACCTGTCCCGCCTTGAATGTATCATAATGATTAGAAGTGCTTTCCCACAAACGTCTCTGTGATAACTACTCAAGATATTTAAGAAAACGGTCACAGTATATAGGTGGCCACTATGAACGAATACTTCATGCTTGGGTCAGTGGGGGAAATAATCTAAGGTACCGCCAACAAGTAGCTACAATGATCAGGTGGTCCCGACAGCTAGTCCATTCAAACGCACCGGATAAATGGTAACTTGTTTCATCCCTTGCCCTTTTTCTGAGACCTAAAGGGCATCTTTCTTCTGGTTTCATCATCATCAGTTATGTATGTTTAGGCCGATCGAATACCTGAGGTCATCAGCGCCATGCATACTGGTAGGTACACCGCAAGATGCGTCCAGAGCAACATCTTGAAGAAGTCCTAGTCTTCAGAAACTGGAACGATCTCCTTCGTCGAACAATATCAAACAAATCTTGGTCTTTCCGCGGTCGCTTCAGCGTCGACAACTCGTATAACGTGGACCATTTGTTTTTCTCTGTTGCGGAAGTTGTTACGAAAGTCGTTGTGTATACAAAGTACAATGATCTTTCCCACGACCCATAAAATATCGATAGTTAAATCTCCAAGCAGATAGACGTTTTGGGCTTTTGTATTCTTTCTGAGTTGAAGAGATGTTACTTGCAACCTTTGAAAAATAATAATTTCTCGAGTCAAAAAATTACTTAATTTGCAATACTACCATGTGTTCTGTCTCGTAATTCTTTGTGGTGTATCCATATATGTATACATCTATCTAGTACATCTATATCTGTATACATCTCTCTTTCTCTCTCTCCCTCTAGCTTTATCTAGAAAAGATACAACGCAACATGCGTATATTCAATGTCTGTATTCATATATTCAATAACACAATTCCAATTTTAACAATATAACTTTTATTACAGAAGATACATGTTCAAACGTCATATTATATTTTTCAATTTTCTGTATGCACCATTCCACTGTCAGGCACCTGATACATGGCACAAATTGTTATTACCTTCGCCGAGGTTATGTTTTATCAGCGTTCGTGTGTATGTGCTTCTGTCAACGCGATAACTAAAAAATGCCTGTATGTGTTGTCTTCATACTTATGTGGGTAGGTATTCTTGAAACCTCGAAATTATTAGATTTTCAGCCCCCTAGCGGCTTGCCTGTTGAGTCAGCATGGTGATCAACCGAGGGAAGACCACTGCTGGCAGCCAGAGTGAAGGCGCACAATCCGCTACCGGAAGGAAACTACAGCTACGTAGGAACAGTCTGGGAATTGGAACATGGAATGTTAGAACACTAAATGCTCAAGGAAAAATACAACAGCTGGAGCATGAGCTCAAGAATTACTCGTGGGACATTCTGGGCATTGCAGAAGCAAGACTGACAGGTACTGGGGAAATGACTACAGATGAAGGGCACATGCTATACTACAGTGGTCATGAACGACTACACAAACAAGGTACGGCGATACTGGTGCACAAACGGGCGAGGACTGCAGTCAGTGAGTACCAACCAGTTTCAAGTCGTTTGATGTCTCTTCGCTTGAATGCCAAACCTTTTAACATTACAGTAATTCAGGCATATGCACCAACAACTGAAGCTTCTGATAATGATCTAGATGATTTTTATGACGACCTTACAACTGTCATGCAAAGAGTGCCGAAGAAGGACATAACTATACTGCTTGGAGACTGGAATGCCAAAATAGGGACTGATGCTCACAAGGATTGGCATGGTACTGTCGGTAAACATGGCTTGGGAAAGACAAACGACAGGGGAATTCGGCTGTTAGAGTTTGCCAGGTACCATACGTTAGCCGTCGCTAACACCTTCTCGCAACACAAACTTAGCAGGAAAGCAACCTGGCACTCACCAGATGGCAGGACGCATAACATGATCGACTACATCCTTATCGGGAAAAAACACGTGTCTTGTCTAAACCTAGCAAGAACTCGTACTTTCCCAGGCGCAGACGTTGGGAGTGACCACGACCTAGTAATGACAACACTGGATGTACGTCTAAAAACACCAAGGAAAAGAGATAACGGAAGAATCCACTACAATGTAGAAAAACTCAAGGAGTCCAGCATTCTTGCTGCATACCAAGCTGAGATTGAACATAGGCTTGCACCTCTAGTGGCGGGCAACACCATAGAGGACGACAACTTAGCAACAGAGGTAGAGACACATCTGAAGGCTGCTGCTGAATCCACACTGGGGAAAGCAAGGCGAACAAAACATCCATGGATTAATGAAGAGGTACTTCAGAAGTGTGACGAAAGAAGGAGAAAGAAAGGGGACAGGTTTAGAACTCGACAGAAAAACAGAGAATACCAAAAAGCAAACCGGGAAGTAAAACAGGCCATCAAGGTTGCCAAGGAAGAGTGGATACAACAAGAATGCAAGAGGGTCGAAGCTGGAATACGAAACAACAATACAAAGCAGGCATTCAACACAATAAAGTCACTCTCCCAGAAGAAAGGTAACCAGACTACATGCATTGAAGATGATGATGGCAACTTGCTAACTACAAAGCCAGACATCTTAAGGCGCTGGAAGACCTACTGTCAAGAGTTGTACAACTACCAACTGACAGCAGAAGAAGAGGTGCTGGAAGAACTAAAGTCAACAACCTGTCAACTGCAAGAAGATGTCGCTCCAGACATTCTTGAGTCAGAGGTTGTAGCAGCAATCAAAGCCTTAAAACTGGGAAAGTCCCCTGGTATAGACAATGTGCCAGGAGAACTTCTCAAAGCAGGAGGAGAGACAGTTGCCAGACTGTATACAAGGATCTGTAACCATGTATTCAAAACTGGCAAGTGGCCCGAGGCCTGGACAACTTCCGTAGTTATCCCCCTTCCAAAGAAGGGCAACCTAAAGAAATGCTCGAACTATCGTACCATAAGCCTTATCTCACACCCAAGTAAGATTCTCCTGAAAGTCATTTTAAACCGGCTCCAGCCACAGGCCGAGCAGATACTCTCTGAAGAGCAAGCTGGATTCAGGAAGGGCAGGTCCTGTGCCGAACAGATCTTCAACCTTCGCCTGATCTGTGAGAAGTACAGAGAGCTTGGGAAACCGGTGTACCACACTTTCGTTGATTACAAGAAGTGCTTCGACAGAGTATGGCAGGACGGTCTGTGGGCAGTGATGCGCCGGTTCAACATTAGCAGGGGGATTGTGAACTCCATAGAAGCACTGTACAAGTCATCACAAAGCATGGTCATGACAGGGGGAGAGTTCAGTGAGTGCTTCCCTACGTCAGTGGGAGTTCGCCAGGGTTGTCTCCTTTCGCCTACACTCTGCAACATATTTCTGGAGAACATTATGAGAGAAGCCCTAGCACCAAAGGTGTCACCCATCAAACTTTCAGGACGCATAATAACTCACCTTCAATTTGCTGATGATGTAGACTTGCTGGATGGTTCGAAAGAGGATCAGCAACTCCAGACCAGCAGCCTGGACTCCACAAGCAGGAGGTATGGTATGGAGATAAGCCTCGAGAAGACCAAGTGCCTTGTATCTGGGCCGTCAGACACCACAGCCCAAGTCACAGTGAGAGGTACAGAACTGGAACAAGTCAGTGAGTTCACTTACCTTGGCTCTGTCCAGACAGAAGACTGTGGTTCAACCAAAGAGGTGAAAGTCAGGATTGCTAAGTCAACCCTTGCACTGTCAAAACTCAAACACATTTGGTCCAGTCATAATATCTCCATGTCAACAAAGATCCGTCTACTACGTTGCCTTGTGTTATCAATATTCTTGTATGGCGCTGAGTCGTGGACGCTTAATGCAGAAATAGCGAAGAGAATCAACGCGTTTGAAATGAACTGTTATCGCAGACTACTACGAGTTCACTGGACATCACACACCACAAACAAAGAAGTCAAGGAACGCATCCACACTCTGCAAGGCCCACTTGACAGTTTCCTGTCCTTGGTTAAAAAGAAAAAACTGCAGTGGTTCGGACACGTGTCTAGGGCGAAAGGCACTCTTGCACACACAATTCTTCAAGGAAAAGCGGAGGGTGCGCGGCCGCGGGGACGTCCCCGTCGGTCGTGGATCTCAGATCTCAAGGAGTGGACCGGTCACTCAGCAAACCAGATGACGAGACTGGCGGAGAACCGCCAGCAGTGGAGAGCCTTCACAGAAACCTGTGCTGCCCCGACGGCTGAATAAGCTATGGGAGAGAACACAACAGCGGCTTGCTATGGTACTGCAGCGGAACTTTAATATCTCGTGTTCTGGACATGCTATGGGTATGATTTTATAGTGACTGACAGCTCTTGGGAGGGAGAGTAAGTTGAGTAGGTTTGGGCCCCCTAGCGGCTTTTTTTGAAACTGAAGGAGCCGATTTGGTTTCAAACTTTTTTTAAATAACTCATGAAGGTGTTGACGGATCGTCATGTTTTTGTGAAATACTTTGCACCATCAGATATAGTGCGACCATCTCCATGGCCATGGTCTCCAACATTAAGTTATGTAATCAGCGAAAAATAACTATTTGATATTTCAACCCCACCGAAAAGAGCATTGAGTATGACACGAGAAGATATTGACGTTGAGCCTAGATCCATATATTACATACCTTATATATTTAGTACCCGTATTTCGTGATAAGAGTGAATCTGAAGAATCATAAGTTAAAACACGAAAATACGCGTCTTTCACCGAGCACCCGGTCGTTACCACTAATAGATAATTGGCAGGGAGACTGTTCTTGTCCAACTGGGCATGCGCAACGAAATGCACTGTGGATAATATGTCAAAGTTGAAAGCCCCTAACTTGTTAACAGTTCTTGTGAAGACCATGTTTTGTTTATGTCTCAAAGGCGTTCTCCTTCTAAATATAAGCCACAGTTCATTTCACTGCGCAATCGCAGTTGGAACTATGAATCTCCTTATTTCCCCAATCCACAGGAGGTTTGGTAGACACTTAGTAATCTTTGACCCGCGAACATGGCTGACGCTAAATAAAGTCATTTTCACGTGACGAGGACGTCATGGTCCCGTGACGATGACGTCATTGTCGCGTGACGCTATCCTTTACACTTGTCCTGGTCCATGTGGAAGTGTGCGGAGTTGTACTCGTCCTCGTTCTTCGTCAGGCATTCGGCCACCTTCCGGTCGCACTCGCACAGAAACTCGCGACACGACATCTTCGTTCTGTCCTCGATATCTGTGAAAAATGAAATTGTTTTTTGTTTGTTTGCTTCATTGAACCTTTGTCTATTCATGAGAAGCTCGAATCGGCATGCATGCAATCAAAGATAGCAGACTTAACCCCAATCACACACAGAGACACACACAAAGAGAGATACACACGACAAAAGCTTTCTTCAATCCCCTTGATTGAAGTAAAAATTACTTAAGTACAATAAAATAATGCCATATTTTTCATACAAGACGTGTTCGGAATATTTTCGAATCGATTCAATGTTCACGTTAATATTTTGAAGGTTCCGTACCTCATGCGTCGCCAAAAAAGGGGTTTCAATATGCAAAGTGTCCGTCATGGTGGGACAAACATGCATTGGCCACAACAGACATGCAATGGCAGTAAATTGTTCTACCACGTGCACGTACAACGATTGACCCAGGGCGTAGTCTTTCTGTCAAAATCTGTATTCTGTAATTCTGTAAATTGACATTGTTTCATTGCCAATTACGAGTAAAACCAACAACAGAATAACCTCCTTGATAAAACTTTTTAAAAAGTTTGGGCAAATACGAACTAAAACAGCTTGGGGAAATACGAACTACAGAATCTTGGGGAAATACGATGCTAAAACTCACCACATGATATTTTCCCGTTTTCACACTTGTAGTCATAGATGCCAAGGTACTCAAAGAACTTGAAACAGTTGTTCTCAGCGGTCCCGTAACATTCGTCGTGGACTTTGCAGCATCTTTTAATAAAGAAACGACAAAGGTAAGGACAAAATGCATGAACCTTCGTATCATACCAGTAACCTTTGTTGCCACGTATTCCTTGTCTGTCCCAAAACAAAAAACAAAAGAGTATTTAGCTTCGGTTAGGGACGTCCTTCGGATAGGACGTTAAACGGAGGTCCCGTGTTTGAGGAGAGCCACACCTCGAGCACGCTACTGAACCCACTGATGGATGGATGGATGGATGGATGGATGGATGGATGGATGGATGGATGGATGGATGGATGGATGGATAGATAGATAGATAGATAGATAGATAGATAGATAGATAGATAGATAGATAGATAGATAGATAGATAGATAGATAGATAGATAGATAGATAGATAGATAGATAGATAGATAGATAGATAGATAGATAGATAGATAGATAGATAAATAAATAAATAAATGAATGAATAAATGAATCAATAAATAAATAAATATTTCTATTTTTTTTAACTCACTGGTCGAGTATGTCTACCGGCTTGCCCTCGCCTCCCGGGCCACAGTAGCAGCCATAGTCCGAGTAGTCAAACGACGACTTGTCGGTGATACAAGACAACATTATCATCGTCTGGAAGATGTTCCTCCTCGGTCGGCTGAGGTCAGGACTCTTCGTGTCCTCGGAGGAGACTGTTGACAGATAAGATGTTGCATGAGGATGAAAGCTTATACAAAATGAACTATTTTTCATTGACTATATCACTGTGTATAATGTATTTGCAATATCCCGACTGACAGTACATTGTCTAATGATATCGAAAATTGTTCAGTTGGCTGTTTATGAACAAAAAATATCGAGAATATTTTGTCTGAAGTCAAGCCCTCACCCTAAGAACGCTTTATGTAGGCCAATCTGGCATGATTTTAAAGGTGCTTACGTACTATGCGATGTTCTAGAACGCCTATTTATTTATTTGATAATTTATTCCATGGCCTGCTATAATCCGGATCCATGAAAAATAGAGTGTGTGGTCGGTGAGGGGTGCTCTTTTCGTGCATTCAATGTGTCAATCAAGCCAGGATTCGAACCCTGTCCCATGATACAGGAACGGGATTAGTACCCACGATACCATGATACTTTGAATTCACGTCACACACACACACGCGACAATGGCGTGCGTGACCTCAAATCATTCACTCAACCCGACCGTTGTCTGCAGACAGGGGCCACAACACATACAGTACACACACAGTACCCCATATAAACATGATCCCAGCATTGTGTTACTAGTAAATTGTCCGAAACAGCAGGACAATATTTATCAATACCATATAGCACATTTGACTTGGTTGGTTCTTTTATTGTTTATTCTATAGAAATTAGCTATTGTTAGAATATAATTTCTCACATTTAGGCTCGTGGTTAGAAAGCAACACACAGAAATTAAAACATTCCAAATTATCCGTAATCTTTTGTCGGCATACAGTATTGAAGCAGAATGCAAATGTTTGAACATGTCCTTGATATTCGGGTATTTAAGAAGCCGATTTACATGTTAATATAAGTGTGAATATAAGTGTCGAAGCAACAGTTGACCCAATGATAATAAGCCAGCCTTCTTGGATACTAGTTATAACTTTCCCCCTCCCCTACAATAGAAAAACCGTATAACTATATCAAGGAGGTTTGCATATGTGGATTCTACTTACCTATCACAACACCTAGAAAAACAACTGTTGCTATGACTAAGGTCCTTCCGCTTTCCATGGCTGCATTCTTGGGTTAGCTGGTTACAGAGGGAGCAATTTTAGTCTCTCAAACATAGCGCCATCTTGAAACGAACAACAGATACACGTAGGCAGTGGAAAAACCGGTCGTGCAGGGAACGAGTCAGGCGTAGTCAACCAAACCCACTGTCTGCCTGTAACGTTTGTTTCGCCCTGTGCGGTGCTTTCAAAAGCAGTCCACTCGACGCAAGAATGCCATGGCAGTACTAAACTACGTGATGTGTTTTATCGGCCCATATCACCATCCACAAGGTCCCCACCTAAAAATCAAATAGATACCTAATATAGTATACGTTCGAGAACAACCACGTAATGCCACGTCACAGGGGACATACAGGGTTTATTGTAAAGGTGTGAATAGACAATAATAAATGACAACAGTACGGGAATAGGGCGACGTGAGTGTAAAGAAGACTTTTATTTTAATACCGCTTAGATTTTTCAGTGAGTATTCAAACCTCCTTGGTTTGTTACTTCCAATAGGACATTCCAAATGTTACTTTGGCTACCAGGACAAGTTTGCTACATTATAATTTTTATGTTTTCCCAAAAAATTCTCTTCGCCTCCGCATCATCCCTGCTAAAACTATGGGGACCCATAGATATAGATGAATATGTTACAGGATTAAATTAAATTCTACATCGTCGTAATGTTTAGTACGTTTCATGCCGCCCTCTGGCGATTCAATTGCAAACGACATCAACCTTATATTCTAAAGGCATCTCTCGGCAATAACATTAGGCGCTGCCACTTGCGTGTGCGTGTGTGTGTGTGTGTGTGTGTGTGTGTGTGTGTGTGTGTGTGCGTGCGTGCGTGCGTGTGTGTGTGTGTGTGTGTGTGTGTGTGTGTGTGTGCGTGCGTGCGTGCGTGCGTGCGTGCGTGCGTGTGTGTGTTTGTGTGCTTGTATTTCTGAGATTCCCAATATACACAATGTGACATTGTCATACATCCCGTGTGAATCTTATAATTTATACATGTTACAAATGTACAATGGATTTATTCATAAAGACTTTGCATACATCCCCAGTGCCGCTATTTTTGTATGTCGTACTTGATAGGTCGCAAAGCAGTAAAGGCTAGGGGTGAAGTCTACCACTGATTACCCTTTGTCCCTGTGGCAGTGGTTTTCTGAGAAGGCTAAAGTTAAGCTTGTGGGGGTGGTTAGCCTCTACCAGGCTCCACAGGCCGCTGGAAAAATAGTAGAAATTGGCCAAATAGACAGATAACATGTCAGATGAGTTAGCCCGCTAAAGGAGCACAGTTTGCGACCTAGCCTCTACCAGGCTCCACTGGTTGCTGGTAAATACATGTAATAGACATTGGCCAAATAGACTGCAGATAACGGACCTAGGACGCAACTGTACTCCTCTGACATGTTATCTGTCTATTTGGCCAATTTCTACTATTTTTCCAGCGACCAGTGGAGCCTGGTAGAGGCTAGTGGGCTGTGCGTTTTCAACTAATATTCTGTGTTCAAACTCAAAGTATGTTGTGATCACGTCCCGTGTTCAACAAAGTTTTTGACAAGATAGAGGCTTGAGGACAGAATACGTCATGAAAGCTTTCAATTATATGAAATATGGTTGTAAAGGTTAATAAACGTAGTTTAAAAAGAAAAACCGTTGTAAAAGCGATCCCTGCTGTTGACAGCAATCTAGACTGACGTCTTGGCCAATTATCGTACCCATTACTAGTATATGCCGACCTCCGTTCATTCTGTTTTTGTCAAGGTTCAGAGGAGTACTCCGGCAAGGTTCAGAGGAAAACCTTGACTCATTGAACAGAGTAAACGGAGGTCAGCATATACTAGTAATTGGTACGATAATTGGAAACAACACAAGCGAGTAGAACAGTCTCCTGGTCCCCGGAATTCGAACCCGCGCCGAATCCGGGCAGCCAGATCACAGGCCGCACGCCTTAACCACTAGGCTAAAAGGTCTGGACCAGTTAGACTGGTCAGTTGAACCCCACTGTTACACACGTTTTGTGAACGTGTAACTCTATATCGCGAGAAAAGACAACGCCTTGCGATGACATTTGGCAATAACGGCGGAAAGCCGTTTACATCATTTGAGCTTTAATACAGCGGAAGCAGGAAAACACAAGTCAATTATATGAACTATGGTTGTAAAGGTTAATATACGTAGTTTAAAAAGGAAAACCTTTGTAAAAGCGATCCCTGCTGTTGACAGCAATCTAGACTTGGCCAATTATCGTACCCATTACTAGTATATGCTGACCTCTGTTTACTCTGTTCAATGAGTCAAGGTTTTCCTCTGAACCTTGCCGGAGTACTCCTCTGAACCTTGACAAAAACAGAATGAACGGAGGTCGGCATATACTAGTAATGGGTACGATAATTGGCCAAGTCTAGATTGCTGTCAACAGCAGGGATCGCTTTTACAAAGGTTTTCCTTTTTAAACTACGTATATTAACCTTTACAACCATAGTTCATATAATTGACTTGTGTTTTCCTGCTTCCGCTGTATTAAAGCTCAAATGATGTAAACGGCTTTCCGCCGTTATTGCCAAATGTCATCGCAAGGCGTTGTCTTTTCTCGCGATATAGAGTTACACGTTCACAAAACGTGTGTAACAGTGGGGTTCAACTGACCAGTCTAACTGGTCCAGACCTTTTAGCCTAGTGGTTAAGGCGTGCGGCCTGTGATCTGGCTGCCCGGATTCGGCGCGGGTTCGAAATCCGGGGACCAGGAGACTGTTCTACTCGCTTGTGTTGTTTCACGTGTGCCTTTTAGGTCTTCTAGCCAAGAGGAAGTCTCGTCGGCCATATTGTGAGTCAAGGAGGAACGGGAGACGGTAGATTGCGGTGTAGGATAAACTTTATTCAGGAGCCATTTCTGAGCAACCTGCCCTCCGCGTGGTATGGGCTAACTCCCCGATTCCCCCCCGCTTTCCCTTGTCTTACTTATCCCCTCGATACATGAATGAACTTTATTGTTCGACAATTGTATGCATCGGGCACCCAGTCCGGAATTTTCAACATGTTCCGGTACTATCAAGACTATTAAGTTTGTATCAAGGATATTATTCTGTAAGAGATCAAACGGTGCTTTTGCCCCCCCCCCCCTTCCCCCCTTACAGGGATGTGTTCCTTGGGGCGTAAACGTAGAATACATACGTAATCATGTGATGCAATCAACGTCAATAGCTTGATTTACGTACCCTTAAGGCTACAAAGTTCCTGTAGTGTAATTGAATAATCAAAGGCCAGCTGCGCTCCCTGAGGAAAAACAGGATGTTAACTTTCAGACGACCTTTTCTCTCTTTCGTCTTCCTGGATATCAAAGGAAACACCTTCGAGGCAATTTGGACGCCCAGTGAGATTGTCATTAGAGAAATGTCAAACAAATATCGTGCAACAGGCTATGCGACATTCTGGTAATAAATGGGGTATAACACGGGAATAAAGTCCATATCTGACGAAGCGCCCCCTATTTGGCACACATTCTTTATTTATTTATTTATTCAAAACCAAGAACTTACAGACAAAACATGCCTGGATGGCGATGATTTTTACAATAAAATAGAGAACACCTATATACAATATACAATGTATACATCCAAACGTTCATCACTGATATAACAAGTGCCCATCATTGCACATTAGGTTTTACTGATGGTTGTACAAACTGATTGCCTGATGTAGAAAAGAGTTCTGTAATCTTTTGGTTCTTGCTGGGGGGATAGAGATGTTGTGTTTGTTCCTGAGTGACCGTCCAGTAGTTGCGGATCTACAGGGGGAGACGAGATCGTGTAGGGGGTGGTCATCTTTGAGCATTTGCTTGAAGAGGTACATTACATGAAAACTAGGACTACCACCAAAAGTCTAAGAGAATGATACCTCTATACCCTGCTGCATTGACGCTTTAAACTAAGCCCATATTAAGAGAGTAGCGTGTCGTAAGTAGAGAAGATATAGTTTTGTTTTATTGCCACCCAAAATTTTTTTTAAATCAATGCTTGCAGCCCCTTATGTTAGGGTTACATGTGGCAAATCGGGGCCCGAAAGTTATGAATGTTACTTACCTTTGAGGTAGTGATGTGATAGGATAGCCTACTAACAGGGGCTACAATAGTACAGTATATTTTGTCGATAATGAGCAATCGACTCTATGCCTGGAAAAAACGAAACCATCTCAATGTCATTAATAACCGCATTCCTTTGCAGCAAAGAATATGCCGATATTGTAATTTAGATAAGATTGAGGACGAGTGTCATTTTGTTGTTGATCCTACACTATACAACAACGGGGGAAATATCCTCTTTAATTTTGAACTAGATTTCCTCGTTTTCAATATTCAAATAGCGCAGACAAATTTGCATTTCTTATGGAACTAGACAAACCATTATTATAGGCTCCATACGTTCATATACATGCATCTACAACTGTCTTAAGAGGCGAAAGCAATTGAACCTGTACATACAGTATTAATTAGTCTTTAGATGTAGTAAGATATCAACTTTTTTAATATCACTGTAATTATACCCCTACTTTATCACCATGACCTGTATTTAGCTTGTAAGAGTAGAAACATGCAATAAAGGTCTTTCGTTCATTTATTAATATGTAAATGCATTGAAATCAATCTTACAGGGCAAGACTGTGGCACGCTTAAGAAATCGTTGCTAAAGCCGAACTCCAGTTTAAGGCCACGCCTAAATATCTGTATTTCAGCACCGACCATGTCCTAACCATTGTTCGTTTGTTTGTTTGTTTGTTTGTTTTGTTTATCTATTTATTTGCACACATAAAATACATCATACATGATACGATAAACAATAGTTTTAAAAGATGCAGGAGGAGAGGAAAAGCGTATAAAGCTTATACTAGGCCCTCCTCTTCTTTACTAATCAAAATTGATTATAATCGATGAATATTGTTGCAAAGTAATGCATCGAATATGATAACGATAGATAAGGATAATCAAATGATGAATGGTGTAATGTAATAACCTAAGATAAGATCTACAACACTACTACGACATATGAGACAACGGCAGGGGGCTAGGATGACTTATGAGGTGGGTTTTCACGGCATTTTTAAACGTCAGAAAAGAGGATATATTTTGTATATTTGTCTGAAGACCATTTTCCAACCATCCCCGACAAGTAAAGGACTCACTCCCAACAGAGCGCCGAATGCTTCCTCGCCTTTCCCCAACCATCCCGGACATTTGCCGCAGATTAATTCAAGATTCTAGCGTGTTTCCTGAGGGGGAATAGTGTGTTGAACTTTCAGACGGCCCTTTCTCTCTGATGTCTTCCGTAGCAACAAAAGAAACACCTTCGAGGCATAGAAACGCCAAATGTGAAACGAATATTGCTCTTGTTATGTTCATATTAGGTGGCAGCGGCGTGTCGTCTAATTAGATGGAACGTGAGCGAAGATGGAGTGTAAGCTTCTTGCCGCCACGAGACTTCATTTTCCTTTGAAGAAGCGTGGTATTGTACATGCATTTAAGTTCAGGTGGTTTTCATATCGCGCTTAGGCGGAAACGGAGTGTCCGCGGTGGTTTTGAGCTCGCGACAGTGCTATTACATACTGCTAGAGTATTGGACAAGAATGTTCGCGGTGGTTTTAAGGTTGCGGTGAAACGGTCGCCGCGAAAACCTCGAACATAAAACCACCGCGAACATTTCTGCATTTAGAGTATTCATCCAATTATCAAGTCTTTAGTATTCAATGATGACAGAAAGATGAATAACCAGTTAACAGAATGGCTATTAAGTCAAGGCTTCAGGCATCGTATGTAGGGAACCCGTGCTTTCATGAGGATCTCAAATGAAAAAAAAATGGTGCCGACTTCAACGACCATGCAATATTTTCATCTTTTTAGGTACAGTTCTAGTACATACATGATTTTAGCGGCACTGTGTCGGTACTGGTACACACCCCAATGAGTACGTATGCGCATGCCTGTAGCCAGAATTTTGATTGGGGGGTTCTTTTTAATGTTTGAGGGACCAGCGAGCGCCGTAGGCGCGAGCTTCCTAGTGGGGTCCGGGGGTATGCCCCCCCGGAAAATTTTGAAAATTAAACCTTCTGATATGGCATTTCCTGTGTTTTTGAGAGAATTTAAAAGAAAGAAATCAGAGACAAAGTGAGCCGTTTTCAGCCCCGCTGGTGATACAAATAAGTCCACCTTGAAAGAAAACGGCCTTGGACATTAAAAAGTGGACCTTCGAGCGTGTAAAACTGGAAAATTGAACCTTCTGAAAGGCCATTTCCTTTGTTTTTGAAAGGGTTTCAGAGGAAAAACCAGAGACAAAGTGAGCAGTTTTTTTCTAGGATTCTAGCATCTGTGGCCTTGCTGGTGATACAAATAAGTCTGCCTTGAAAAAAAATCTTGAACATTAAAAAGTGGACCTTCAAGTCTTCCGACCCCCCCCCCCCCCGGCTACGGGCATGTCTACGTGAAATGAATTTTCATTTTTCAAAACTGAAAAAACGTTGAATTATCTCAACACTTAAGTAGCAAGCAAAGGGTGTCCTTATAGCTCAACTAGTAGCTGGTGGTTAAACCGGTTATATAGATATAGATACAGATAAAGATCTAGAAACAGACAGTAGCAGATACACAGTTGAGCAAAGGAACTTGCTGCCATATGTGCCACCGTAGACACTACCATATATTGTCTGAACGATCTAACGAAATGCCAGTCACTAGCATATAGTATGTTAGAACAAAGACGGGTCACAATGTAACTATATGTTGTCCACTATGATCTATCGGTCATAAGTCCGTAAAGAAACATCTCATGAATGTGCAAATGTATGCAAATTAATCTCACAGGGCAACAAGACTGTCGAATGTGTCCAAACTGAACTGGAGAGGTATTAAACATTTGCAATCAAATACATAATGTTCACCTTCACCTGGTCTAGCCTAACAAACTACTGCTCTGACTACTCTTACTCAAACACATTCTTCCTTCAATAACAATAGCTCCATCGCGTAAGATTGCTATGTTTTGCTGCATTCTTTATTGTGTTAGGAAATTGTAATTCAAATTTGTAGAAAAATCTATGGGCGGTACAGAGGAATTATATTTGCGGGGGCAAATATGTACAAAAAAAAGGCTAGAACAGCTAGTACCAAAGATTGCACCATTCCAAACATTGACTAGGGGTGGACAAAACATATTTTCATCTCTCTTTTCCCAGTAGACGTTTAAATACTTTCTCTTCTATACCACAGCACAGTTAAATTACAATACCATGTCTTTTATTCCTTGTTCCCTCTATCATTTGACATTCAACCCAAAGAAACCCCTTTCAGCAACCAACCTCCCCCTCCCCACCTCTAGGCAACGTTTAAAATGGTATAGTCCAAACACGCTGCCTAGCAACGCCTGGGATATGCTAAGAAGCTGCAGCTCTTAAAAGGAGAAGCTCGGGAGGTGCCTTCTTTGATTTCTTCACCATCTTCTTGCCGGTAAAGCTCGTGTTGGCTCAAGAGAAGACTACGAGTGCAGGTACGTCTGGTGGGCACTGTTTCTTACTGAGATAGTTCTGTAGGTACGCAATGGTATCAGTACATTTTGTAAACCAGTTTCATCTCAGCGTGTTCAGCGTAGGATTTCTCTGACATTTCTGTTGGGGTGAAAACAGACAGATGGTCATAAGAAGGGGTGGGTTTAATGTACAGTAGCTGTAAAATACACATATCTTATCGAGTATGAATACAGGCTATTTGTATATTTTGTGTGCTAATACGTATTTTTGTGGGGGTGACTAGATAGCAAATCTGGTCTCGATTTGACCAAGATCAACCACATATTGCCCGTTCGCATCCGTTTGCTTTTTCGACGGACTGGCATGCTTACTTGCTTATGTTACGGACTGGCATCGTAGGCTTTTTTCTGGCTGTATGATAGACAGTGAACAACAGGTTACAATGTTTTCTATCAGAGAGTAACGAATGTAACCATTTTCATTCATCAGCAACTCTTAGTACTCTTGTATGCTTTAGCCTGGATGCCAGGCCCCCAAACTCTAAAATATCTATAGTGTGGGGCTATAGATGCTCAAATTGGAGGATCCCACCAATGGAGCAGCAGCAGGATCAGCAGTGAGCCATTTACAACCCTGCAATGATGGGTCAAAAACTCCCAGCTGTATTTTTGAATCCACTAACAGATAAAATTTCCCCAAGCATCAAACCAGACCCCCACATTATAGATATTTTAGGGTTTGGGGGTCTGGCATCCAGGCTAGTATGCTTCGGAGGGACGACGTTAAGCTTCCGGTTTTGAACATGTTTTCTGAACGTATGTCACACCTCAAGCACATTGTAGATCATTGTGTGGTGGTTTCAACCGGTCTGATCCTTACTTCCTTACATAAGCCTTCGTGAAGTAATCATGGTGCTTGCGGTGTGGGCTAAAATGTTTGATATCCTCGTGACATACTACATACAGATGCGTCAAAGAGATCTTGAGTCATAGCTTCGAACACACAGACACAATGACGGAGGTAAAAACTTACTCTCCAAGCAGAGTTTGGTGGAGAAGATTGTGACCTTTTTATCATATGCCGCGTTTTTTGTCGGCTCTACTCACCGATGTAATTCACACCTACACGGTGAGTGAAGGTTGATAAGGCAACGATCAGCTGCAGCTTTAGAGCCTTCGAACTCGAGCAGAGGTTGGTGGAGAGTGCCGACAGAAAACGGGGCATATGATAAAAAGGTCACAATCTTCTCCACCAACCTCTGCTCAGAGAGTGGTAAAAACTGAGATCAACGACCCGAAATTAGAATCATGTTGGGCCACTTACTTAACGTTTAAAGTTTGATTGGTGCTATACCGAAGCCAATTTCGTCGAAGCAGTCGGTAATTATCAGCAGTTTCCCACCGCCTTCCGGCAAATTATCCCTCTTCTGAATGCAGCAAAAACACATATTTTTATCATAGATACGTAAGTCATTTCTAACCAGCTCCTCCAAAGTGCATATCAATTAATTATTGTTTCTCTGAGCGTTTTGCTGACAGCTGTGGTTGTGGTTGTCGTTGTGGTAGTTTTTTTTTGTCAGGATTTGGGGTAGCAATTCAGGTCTCGGGATAAACAGAGTTCGGAGATCTCATATCTAAATGAAATATTTAGAGCATTTCTATACTTTTCATCTTGTCTCATTCATTATGCGAAAAAGACTGTAATTAGCATGACCTATTTGAAATGATGGTCTTAACTACCAAATTTACATATATTGTACGAGTGAAAGTCGTTTCAATTTGCAGAATGCCAAAATTATTATTACTTCTACATTGCTTAAATCACTCCGACACTGGGGTAATCACGCGCATGATAATGCTACGGCTATAGCATTAAGGAATTCACAAAAAATCTAGATTAGATTTTTGAAATCTCGAAAAACACTAAACTAGATCGTTTGTCTAGTATTGCTTTATCTACATGACCCCTCTCATGATGTTGTGTCCTAAAAGAAGAAAGGCACGAAGAAATGACATCCAGGAAGCACAATGATGCCAGGTCGTCCTCTGGTAGATTTAATTTTCTGGCGCTTGCCAGCTGCGCCTTCACGAATGCGTCAAATGTTGCCCCGATATAGTTATTTCCGCAAGAGGGTGACGGCTATTCGAACGCTAATACGTCAGCGGCTGCAGTGTGCAAGCGCGAACTAAATGTCTATTACAGTACAGGCGTGAGGTCACGTTTTGATGGACTTTGACCAGCCTTTTGGAGCCAGCACATGATATTTTCTTGTTTTTACCTTTTTCTCCATGCTTTACGCAAAAACATGGCACTGCCGTTGCGCTTGGTCTTGTATAATCCCCTTTGTTTCATTGGCGTTTCAATTGCTGAGTTGTTTGCCTAACTGCTGCATCAAGATAAAAGTACGTGAGTCGTGAACACATCAAGAAGGTGCAAGATCTTTAGCTGTAATAACAGGAAGACGAGCTTAGTCAATCCACTGGTGGTCCTATAACAGAGGCACCAGACATCTGTAACTGATTAGTGATCAATAAATGAGATAGACGCCTGTCTATCTACAGCAGTCTTGACCAGGCAAGCAGCGAGCGCAGATCTCATTCTTTGCCCTCCTATTCTAGTTCCAATCTCCATAGTAACACATGTACTTCTTCCAAATGGTAAGTGTTTATACGTCGTTTTAAGAAACCGGATGCAGTACGTACACAGCGATCTTCGAAAACTGCAATAGACGTCATCAGAGATTTGTGTAGGGGTATATAGGAAATCAAGTTAAAACGCGATTTACTGTACGCTACACAGTCATGCCACGTGAGCGGACCAAAGGCGTTGGGACTTTGATGTATTGAAACTTCAAAAACAGGAGAATGAAAGGACGTCTAGAGCCCCGAGTTCTGTTGATAGTGTTAGCAGTTGGTGTTGAATGTGCGACAAGCCTTTGTAAAATGAAACTTGCATCGTCAAATTCATCAAAGGTGTTTGGACTTTGATGGATCAAAACTTGACAGGCAGGAGGATGAAAGAACGCCTAGACCCCTTAGTTATACTTCTAGTGTTGGGAGAGCTGATGAAGGTGCGACAAACCTTTGTAAAATGAAACTTGTATCGTCAAATTCATCAAAGGAGGTGTTCGGAATATGATGTATCGAAACTTCAGACAAAAAGACGCACGTCTAGACACCTACTTCTAGTGTGTTGATGAAGGTGCGGCAAGCTTTTGTAATTGGAACTTGAATCGTCGAATTCGCTGTGTAAGTTCTTAGAAGCTTGAGACGTACAAGGAGCTGGTTTGCTACCGCCGCGCTGGTAAGGGACATAAAATGTTCGATCTGATGTGTGAAGAAAAATCAAAATAGAATCCAAGAAGTCGTGCAAATCTTCTCACAGACTTCCTACGTTTCACCCTCTTTTGACAGATTAAGGCTTCGAACAGTTGATGTAGGAATGTGTAGTAAACATTGTACATCTTTGTTCAGTTTACTTGCTCTTCTACAATGAATATCTGCACAATTACAACATCGTGTTGAAAATACCAGTGTACTGATACATCCAATTGTACACTGTTGAATCATATTTGTTGGATCGCTTCGGTCGAAATCTGAAAAAAAAAATATGATTATTTCAGGACCATAACAGGAAACACACCTGAGTTTTGTTTCTTAAGCCTAAGTTAAATTTCGCAAGGATTAAAGAAACTTGAAATGTCCTAGAAACCTTTTGATTTTTTTGACAATGTTGGTGCGCTGGACTTGGCGGAATGGAGCCTGTTGTAATCAGATACGATAGGAGTCTCCTGGTCAGAATGTTCAAAATACAGTTGGCCTTAGATTGATACGCAGGGCTTACATATGTCTAACAATTGCTTTGGTGTAACGTAGGCATCCCGTTCTCCTGCCCAGATTCGAATCCACGTCCTTGACGCGGATTCAGCTCTGCATAGGGGAATGAGGTGTCCAGGGATGTCCTTATAGCTCAACTGGTAGCAGCCTCACAATTGAGCGCCTGGTTCCAATTAGTTGCTAACTGGGAGAATCCCGTTCAATCCTGGGTTTAATCCCCGTTGGGAATACGACCGTCTTCGGAAGGGACGTAAAATGCGGGTACCGTGTTCGAAGAGGTGCCGTTAAAAGGGAAGGGCTGGCAACCCCTACCTTTACCAATATGCCCTGCTATTGATGAAACAGCAAAGAAACGTGCTGCCTAGCCTGAACGAATTAACGACTTTATGCATCCACCACTTCATGACAGTGAGGCTGGCATAATGTCTTACAAATTAAGAAAACAAGATGCCGCAAAACAACTTTTTACTGAACATTTTGAACATCAGATGTACTTACAAAGGAAAAAGACATGTTTTTACACATGCTATTTTCAAGACCTATATTCTATCTAACACGTGTAAACTCAATCAGTATCGAGCTAACACAGTCTAGATCTATTCTATTTCTAAGCTACTAGCGCGATAACTTTTTTATCGAGAGTCACTTTTCCTCCTGCAACGCTCGGGTAATGAGGAAACAGACACGACGTTTGGATGTGCTTAAGAGAGAATATTTGCCAGGGAAGTTTTGCCCCCATTGGGTTTCATTTACAGGCGTAGTAAGGGGGGGGATGATAACCTGATTATGGATTGACTGTCCTTTTCAATTACTAGTATTCCCTTTTTTGCCGAAGTTTACGACCCCTTACCCCCGTAGGAAGGCCTGGTTGAGGCTACGTTTCTGTCTTGTAAACGGTCATTGCCATATGAAAGGATCGATGATCTGAATCTGTATCTATATAGCCGGTATAACCGCCATTCGGCGTAACACACCAGATGATGACGCGGCATTGACCCTTTCGAATGGCAACGAGACGGAAATCAGCGTTGCGACCACGGTCTTTCTTCAGATGTATGTCATAAAGTAGGGATCAAAACATCTTCCCGGTTTCCTGAGTCTGAAGATGTCAAATACATAACTAAAAGCGTAATCTGATTATGTAACGCATGGGCGGAGGAGTAAAATCTAATTGATAGGGTTCTTTGGCCCAGGCATAGCTAGTGGCACCTGCATTCATATCTGTGGTGGGTTCTTCTCTTTGAGAAGAGGTTGGATGGAAAGATTGTGTCTTCTGAAGTGCTCCGGGTCAGATCTTGGGTTCAAAGAGAAACCGTTACGATATTGCGTCTGAACATCTTCTTGAAGATTGGTGGATTCTTGAACGTGCTCTGTATGAGACTCTCCTCCAACATGGGAGCTCACACTCGAGAGTATTTCTACATGAAGCTCTCTTTTTCGGTTTGATAAGTACGTATGCAGAGCGTTCGCAACGTGAGCGTTTAAGGTCGTGTCTGCGCATTCTAAAGATTAATATCTCTTCTATAGGTTCATATAGTTGTGTTCAAAGAGATATCTTATCCAACGGCCGTTACTCTGATGCAACGTTGACCAAAGACAACATCAGAGACTCGGCAGCTGTAATGGGTTTATTTAGAAGGCTGTATACCGTACACCACGTTCCGGATACGTGCCGGCTTAGAGTGGGCCGTAGATCTGAGAGTGATTTCTTTCGTTTGTCCCTGTGGCAGACGGTGCAGGCACTTGGAGCGGTCGGACGTGGGGCTCTCCTTCATTTAAGACATCACGAAATCGCCGTCAAGCGCAGCCATATGTGCGCGGGGCAGTAGCTGTATTTCTACTCGAAGTCCTCCTTTTTGGTGTAGAGTGGGTCTGTTAATCTGATTGTGGCATCTTTCGTTTCTTTTCCGGCGGTAGAAGTTGCAGACACTCCAAGCGGCCGGACGGCTGCAGCAGGTAGTACATGATGGAGCTGGAAGATGCGGACATCCTCCCGCCAGACTCGGACCTTTGGTCTGACGGTTTCCTGGACGCCAGCTGGAACAACAGGACAGGTGAGACGGAGGCCAGATTTACACACAGGTTTTCGTAGTCGACTTTGGGCTGTGTGTGAGGAGCTTTGGGCTGCTCAATTTGAGTTTTCCTACTAGAAAACGCTACATAAGTGGCCTAGGGTGCGTTGCACAGTCCTGAGTCGACTCCAAGTCGACTCAAAAACGCGTGTGTAAATCGGAGTTTGCTTTCGACCTCGATATGTTACTATTTTCACTAGTCAACATGTGGCTGAAAAAAAAAATTCAGAAATTCGATGTTTGGATGTTTGCAAAAACGATGTTCAGAATAAAGCACAACGAACGCAGGGGTCAATAGTCAACATGTGGCTGACATGTGGCAGCATGTGGCTATTTCATATATTCAGAATAAAGCACAACGAACGCAGAAGTCAACAGTCAACATGTGGCTGACATGTGGCAACATGTGGCAACATGTGGCTATTTCGCCAGTCAACATGTGGCTGACAGAAAATTTTAGAAAAATTTAGAAATTAGATGTTTGGATGTTCACAAAAACGATATTCAGAATAAAGCACAACGAACGCAGAAGCGCCGGTATTTTCACACCCGAAGCGAAGACTCGCTGTTTTAGTTATCATTTGAAGACCTTATTTGGAGATTTTATTAACTAATAGTGTAATAATCGATTGATTGCTAGGAAACTTTACTGGAGAGTATGAAGAGTCTCCGGAGGACGGCCATCTCGGCCCGGAAGCCTGGGTGGTGCCCGTGCTGTTTGCAGTCATCGGTGCCGTGGGCGTCTCCGTCAACACCCTGGTCATCTACATCATCACCAAGTACGATATGAATGAATGATGAATGATTTTATTCGTAAGGAACTCGCGGGCAAACACGCCCGAATTACGCCCTTATTACTACTCTCCAAGCAGAGGATGGGTTCCGGCAGGTTTTTGACGTGTTTTAGGCGTTTTTGTCGGCCTTTCTACTTTTTCATTTTTTTTTGTCTCTAGAGACAAAAAAAAAATGAAAAAGTAGAAAGGCCGACAAAAACGCCTAAAACACGTCAAAAAACACGTCAAAACACGTCAAAAACGCCTAAAACACGTCAAAAAACAGTTTGTCTCTAGAGACCAAAAAAAATGAAAAAGTAGAAAGGCCGACAAAAACGCCTAAAACACGTCAAAAACCTGCCGGAACCCATCCTCTGCTTGGAGAGTACTTATTACATGGTCTATACATTACAATCACATAAAACAATGACTTGCAGTCCACTAATATTGCATTGATATGACTGATATAAAACATAACGAAAGACAATTACGCAGTTAAAATCTATACTTAAGCCATGTTATACAGTCGTATTGCACAGTGGAGGAAGGAATTACTGAGCCACTTAGTACGGGCTTTAGGAACACGTATTGCACTAGAGTTTCTGAGTCTGAGTCCGGTGGCTCCTGACCTCGTGGGAGGCACTATAAGTCGTGCAGGGGGTGGTCCTCCTGAAGCATGCGTTCAAGTCTCCCTAATCTCATAATAATAATAATGAATGAGTGGTTTATTTGACATTGCCATTGCACACAACATATCACACTTCCAGTCAAAAGACTGAATTGCGGTGAGAATACATACATTGTTTATACAACTATCGTGCACAGCACAGTATAAAAGGTTAAAAGATATCATACGAAATTGTATTGGGTAGGATTTCGGCAATCATTGTATTCAGTTTTTTAACAGTATTGGTAAAACCTAACGTCATTGATGATAATTACAAAATACAAAGTATTCCACTTTCATACACTGTAAAATTGACTCACTGATTATAATTCAATATCAACATATATGGTCACATGCTGCAAAATCACAATGTACATACAACTTGACACGAGATCTGAATTCTGGTATTTACAGTATGGGTGAGATCTTATGTCATGGTGATGATAATTACAAACTCATGTCATGCCTGGGCCGGAATAACGTTCGATACGGGTGTTCCGGACTGGTCTATATCTTACCATATTGCCCGGGTATCGCAGTCGTATTGCACTGGCTTCCATCGCATGATTCGAACGCCCTTCGCGTGCGCCGGTCGCTGTCAAAAATGAAATTGGAATCGAGGTTGTTACAATTTTTTGTTCGAGGACACAATTTTCTCAACTCATGGCACATTTCGCATTGAAACATGTGTTTTTTTCGGGTGGGTATGACATAGCATATAAAATACAACACGGTGTCGGGCAGGTACCTAGGGCGATACGGAATACATCGCGTTGGATTCTATATAATACATGTATTCTCTAAAATACAACCCATTCATGGCACCCTATCGGCTGATTTAGGACATGTTTGCAACCGTTTGCAAAAGGGTATAACAGCTTGTATTATTCACAAGGTAATCTCATCTTAGTCTAAGGAAGCTCCTTATATTGTTTCCTTTTTTTGTCACTCAGATATAACGAAATGAAGACGCCGACGAACCACTACATCGTGAGCATGGCGGTGGCAGACCTGTCCTTCCTTATCTTCTGCTCCCCCTTCACCGCTTACATGTTCGCCACGACCAGCTGGACGCTGGGGAGGAACATGTGCAAGTTCGTCTTCTTCTTCATGCAGGTATCTCTATCTGTATCTGTATAGTATATCTATATATACATATAGTTGGCTGGTTGGTTGGTCGATTGGTTGGTTGGTTGGTCGATTGGTTGGTTGGTTGGTTAACCGGTTGGTTAACCGATTGGTTAACCGGTTGGTTGGTCGGTTGGTTGGTCGGTTGGCTGGCTGGCTGGCTGGTTGGTTGGTTGGTTGGTTGGTTGGTTGGTTGGTTGGTTGTTTGGTTGGATGGTTGGTTGGTTGGTTGGTTGGTTGGTTGGTTGGTTGGTTGGATGGTTGGTTGGTTGGTTGGTTGGTTGGTTAGTTGGTTGGATGGTTGGTTGGTTGGTTGGTTGGTTGGTTGGTTAGTTGGTTGGATGGTTGGTTGGTTGGTTGGTTGGTTGGTTAGTTGGTTGCATGGTTGGTTGGTTGGTTGGTTGGTTGGATGGTTGGTTGGTTGGTTGGTTGGTTGGTTGGATGGTTGGTTGGTTGGTTGGTTGGTTGGTTGGTTGGTTGGTTGGATGGTTGGTTGGT
This sequence comes from Branchiostoma lanceolatum, assembly GCF_035083965.1. Classification (NCBI taxonomy): domain Eukaryota; kingdom Metazoa; phylum Chordata; class Leptocardii; order Amphioxiformes; family Branchiostomatidae; genus Branchiostoma; species Branchiostoma lanceolatum. The sequence continues at coordinate 4,706,555 of NC_089734.1, forward strand.
TGGTTGGTTGGTTGGTTGGTTGGTTGGTTGGTTGGATGGTTGGTTGGTTGGTTGGATGGTTGGTTGGTTGGTTGGTTGGTTGGTTGGTTGGTTGGTTGGATGGTTGGTTGGTTGGTTGGTTGGTTGGTTGGTTGGTTGGTTAGTTGGTTGGATGGTTGGTTGGTTGGTTGGTTGGTTGGTTGGTTGGTTGGTTAAAAACTACATTTCTTTCAAAAATAACAAAACCCACTCATCATTGAAAACATGAGACTGTTCATTAGCCACGACTTCCAGAGAAGAGGTCAAACCCCGGTGATGTATGTAGAAAGTCAGACTCTGTAGGCTGTACCTTTATTTTTACGGTATCGTATCTGTGTATCACCTTGCAACTAGCCTTCGGACATGAGCTTGCAAATACATGCATCTTTTTTTTCCTTCATTTTTGTTTGTTTGTTTGTTTTTTTCCTCAGACGACCGTAGAGGCATCCTGCTTTTCTATGACGTCACTCAGTGTGGACCGGTACTTCGCCATCGTCCACCCCATCGCCTCCATCAACTACCGGACTCCGCGCTCCGCCATCGTCATCAGCACCATCATCTGGACTGGTCAGTACAAAACTTACTACAAATTCAAACATTTCAACAGTGTTTAGCACCGTCATCTGGACTGGACTGGTCAGTACAAAATTTGCCACAAATTCAAACATTTCAACCGTGTTTAGCACCTTCATCTGGACTGGACTGGTCAGTACAAAATTTGCTACAAATTCAAACATTTCAACAGTGTTTAGCGCCATCATCTGGACTGGTCAGTGCAAAATTTGCTACAAATTCAAACATTTCAACCGTGTTTAGCACCTTTAGCTTCATCTAGACTGGTCAGTACAAATCTAAACATGTCGACCGTGTATAGCACCATCGTCTGGACTGGTCAGTACAAATTCAAACATTTCAACCGTGTCTAGCGCCATCATCTGGACTGGTCAGTACAAAGTCATACATTTCAACAGTGTTAAGTTGTTTACAATATTGGTGTCAAGTGGCCGAGCAGATAGGCGAGCAGACCGATGATGCCGACCTCAAAAAGGATATGGGACTACATTCGCGTTTTAAAAATAACAGAGTATCGTATCGCATCTTACAGAGAGAGAGAGAGCTCTTCTGACGAAAGTAATATAATTGATCAGGCGCAAAGAGAAATGCCGGAAAATTCTAAAGCAGGAACCTCCGTCGCCCCAGGTGCCACGTTGCTTGTACGGCTGTCGTTCGCTCGCCTTTAATCAGCTCATCAAGCAGATAACACGTCTGGTTCCAGACTCGAGAGGGCCGGTACCCAATCTGTTCGGCAGCCCGAGGCATTTCTGGCACCGACTTGGATCAACGCTCCGGATATCATATAAGAAGGACGCCTGATGGGACACTCCTTTGAAAGGCAACCACAGCAAAATTAGGGCCCAAAAAATGGAAAGAAAAAAGAAATGCTGAAATATTTATGGTAGTGACCTTTACTAACATTGTTTAGCACATTTGCGAAACTAGGAATGGAAATGCCAATATGAAATGCGCTGTTGTTGTTGTTTTCCAGGACATAAATTCGTTCATTTTCTCCGCCACCTTTCCGTAAAACATATCCCCATCCCTTTTATTTCTCATATCTCTCCACCAATTCACTGCAGTCCGTTTCTTAGAAGCCTAGTAGCTTTATCGGGCTTTATGAATAGTCATAAACTCTGATTGCCGTATTGTAGGTTCAAAGACTGGATAGACTGATAGAACACAATTTTACCGCCTCTGGACACAATTAATTTTTTTCTCGAGTCGCTTTCAAGCCTTCTCAGCGCCATACCATTTCAAAGCGCTGGCGCACAGCTAGCTCTGCGCACGTTGCCACGATGGAACATCCTGACTAGGCCCAGCTTTAGAAATCCTGCCTTCGCTCGCAGCATTCGAAATTGAGTCACATCGCTTCGGGCTTGGGTACCCTTGTGCTCCGCGACTGCTCAATCAGGCTCTGATAAGACTCCGCTGTTAAACTTACGGTTACCTTGGCGACGCCCATAACAGAATAAGATCAGATATAACCACATCAAAGTAATCAGCAGGCACGGATAGGATTCTGTGAATAGCAATTTTTTCTGACGATAAATTTAGCGTGATGCTTATCAAACTTCAATTTGTAACAGGACTTCTTTTTCTTTCCTGTTGGCAGTTCGGTCTTAACCCTTACAGGAAATTAAACACTCAGCAGCCTAAAACGGCTACTCTCCAAGCAGGTTGTTCGGTTCCGGGTGGTTTTTGACGTGATTTCAGCGTTTTTGTCGGGCTTTCTATTTTGTCCCGTTTTCCGTATGTCACGTAATCGCTGGTTAGGTGACATAGAGAAAACGGGACAAAATAGAAAGCCCGACAAAAACGCCGAAAACATGTAAAAAAAACCTGTCGGAACCGAACCTCTGCTTGGAGAGTAATAAACGGCTAGTTTGGGGCTGTACTATCTTTACAAACGTATTCACAAGGTGAAATAGTGGCCTTTTTGTTAGGGTTATTGAACGAGAATCTGTAGGATCTGGAATCCCTAGCAGGTTCCAATGCTGGTCCCAATGCCGTGCCATTGGAGAGGGTATAATATATCTTGAATCAAGTGGAAGTACAGGACTTGTTTCGTTGTAATACATTTCTCATAATGTACATTTTGTGCATACATGAGAGTAACTTTAGCCGTTAAGTCCCGGGTCGAAAGAGGAATCGTTGTTTATTATATTTTGTATCATATCGTTTGTTATTAACTACCAGAATAATTTTTGAACGCAAAATTGATCTTGAAGTTTATTTCTCTGACCTTGAGTCGAATGTTTTACCTTCAGTGGCCCTCCTGGTTGCGTCACCGCTAGCAGTGAACTTTGACCTCAATTACGTAGAATGGCACAGCAACCAAAACACCTACTGCATGGAAGTATGGCATTATTTACATTTTCTGTTTGTTTGTTTGTTTGTTTGTTTCTTTGTTTGTTTTAAAACTATCATGCAGCTGATTCATGCTGTACTTATTTCAACACATTCTTACCTGTTGCATGGAGTATGACAGCTTTAGATCCTCTGTTTTGTTTGCTTGTTTGCTTTCTTGGTTGTTCGCTTTTACATTTACTTTAATGACAAACAGCATCAGTGTATACCTGACAGAAAGCGACTTAAACTAGAATAGGCCGTGTGTTTGGCCTTAGCACAAACGATTGATGCTGCTATGGTGTTTAACGTTCAAAGTTCATCCTTAAATGACCACCTTTCGTAATCTCCAAACAGCGCTGGTCCAGCATGTACGGACAAATGGCCTACTGGATCACCATCATGGTCCTGACCTACGTGCTCCCCCTAGCGGTGGCCTCATGGAGCTGCATGCGGGTTGTCCAGCAGCTCTGGGGCAGCAACGCGGTGTACCCTGGGATTGAGCAGCTGCCCTTCCAGTTCCGACAGAAGGCCCTCCGGAAGAAGCGAAAGGTACTGTAAATGCAGAAATGTTCGCGGTGGTTTTATGTTCGCGGTTTTCGCGGCGACCGTTTCACCGCGAACATGTTTGTCCAATACTGTAGCAGAATGTGACTATGACGCTGCCGCAAACTGAAAACCACCGCAAACACTCCATTTTCGCCTCTGCGCGAAATAAAAACCACGCGAGCTTAAATACATTCAGTATTATGGCTACACATAGGAAAGCATGTTAAAATACACTGAAACAATGTCTCATAAAAGTACTAACCCGAATTTCAATCTTCAAAAATCACAAGGGTCCACCATACAAATAAAACAAAGGGTTGTTCAAGCTGAAACTCTGAGAAAAAAATCAAGTAAACATACCCAAAAGTACCCTACCTTACCGAATGTAACCCTTGTGTCATAGCGAGCGGGCTCGAACATCGGCCTTCTGGATCCACGACATTTCATAAATGGACCAATCATTAAATTCAAAGTAAAATGAATTTGGAATATTTCTTACAGTTCACAAACAGACTGTGTATACATATGGCGAATGGAGATCTGGCAAACAACATATTGGTTGGTATGAAAGCTCATCTGTGTTGTTGAATTCCATTACGAAGTTTGATCTTTACCTCAACACAAAGTCATCTGAAGAAGGTCGGCGTAGTGGGACCGAAAATTTGAGGTGAGCAATATTTGCTTTGTGTTGAAGTTAAGATCAAACTTCGTCACAACATATTGGTTGCAACTGATATAGAATGGAGTTGTTTTTATTTATTCATTCCTTTATTCTCCCCACCTCAGGTTTGCCTGATGATCGTTGCCATGGCGCTGATGTTCGCCATCTGTTGGTTGCCGAACCACCTGATCATCCTGTGGCAGGTTGGCACTTTTTCATTGCCGCCCTTCCCTCTGGCGAACGCCATTTTTGTATTCAAAATACAAAACAAGCTGTTATGCCCAAACCCACACCACTTATTCCTGACATCAAAGGCAATCTACCACCAACAAATCAAGACCATGCCATGTCGCTTTAGTACCCTGGTCGCACTGCAGGGGACCCAAAATTGACATTGGCCTTCATCATCCTAACACCTACCCACCTACCAAATAACATCGTAATCTATCCATAGGTTCCTGCCTTTTGCTGACTACAAATAGCTGAAAAATTTAAAAAGACTGCGATTCTTGCTTCTTTCACTGTAACTTTATTTTCACTGTTTTCACTGTCACCCCTGTACCGTGATCTTATCATCACCGTGAAAAACTACCTTTCTGTAAATCACTTGCCACCACCGTGAAGTTAAAGTTCAGTGAAAATTTTCTTTACACCGTGAAATTTTGCTACCGTGAAGATAAAGTGAATAACAGTATATGATGGAAAGGTTTAGTTTCGAGTAAATACAACCGGCCCTACCCATATATTTTGAGCGTTAGTTTTAGGTGCGAAGGACCCGAGTATAGGTTGCGTTGATGAATGTTAGACATCCAGGTAATAAGATACGCCAAAGATAGTTACTCAAGCAACTGGATAAAATTCACTGACGAAAGATAGCGGATGCTGTCTGAAACGTCTGACTGTTTCAAAATTTTATCCAGTTGCTTGAGTAACTATTTTTGGCGTAAGTATAGGTTGGTTTGACGTTTTCGCATGCACCGCTTCGCAGATTCTACAATGAGTCCCACTCATATAGCCAAACATGGTGCTCATATGTTGCTGAAACTGCCTTAATGAATATCTACCAGAACTCAAGAAAAGGTCATGTCATGAACACACGTAGCAATCGACTCCTACGAGGGTACAAGTGGCGGTGACTATTGTTGAAATGATTCCCACTCTCCAAACCACCTGCACAGCAATTCTATGGGATAGGTTGTATGATGATTGGTGCGGGTGGCGTGTTGGCGTGTAGAATAAGTGTCTAAAAACCAATGCGGAGTATTGGCCCTAACTATACCCAACTAAGTTCAGCACTCTTCAGCAATTTAGAAATACTGGTGGGATTTGTTACAAACCTCAATGATCTTTCAGATTATGCATTAGTTAATCTATTTCTTCGTGGCTCTCCATCTCTTTCCAATTCTGAAAACACCAAGATATTACTCAATCCTTTCTGAATGAATTTAAAAGATTTCAATAACACATCTATTGTATAATTTATATCCTACCGGTTTTCAACTTGGAATGATAAAGTTTATAATTTACATTATGGAATATTTCTTACCTACGGAATGTCTTATATTACTTTCTTATTTTTGGATTTGCTTTCAGTATTTGTTTGACTGTATCTGTTTTATTGTATTTTGTTATATCCTTTGTTTCGATGACGACACTAACATAAGCCACCAGCTTGAGAACGTGGTCTTCAAGTTCTGTGATTAAATGTCATTTAATTTGATTTAATTTGATTTTTTTTTAAATGTGGAGTATAGGGTGCTTGCTCGTGACATGGTTGGTTGAATTCGAAAAAGTCAAACCTAAAAAGCTGCACTTTTTCTTCTTTGCTTCAACACATATCTGCCACGAAAAAATCAAGACCACAGCATGTCCATTGCAAAAGATACGAAACCCGGAAGTCTTGCTGCTGTACCAAGGTCGGCCACAAGGAGGTCCAAAATCGGCCTTGACCTTTGCGTCCACAACAACCACCCACATCAAATATCATGTAATCCTTCCAGAGGCTATTAAGATATTATGACGGATACGCACACACTCCCACGCACAAACGCACGCACACACACACAGACGCGCGCGCACACACAAACACACACACACAAAAACAAACGAACAAACAGGGCAAAAACTGTACCACCATTTTTCATTGATGTAAAAGTGTGCATATCTATTGTGGCAAAGTCACGGTACTGTAATTAGATATACAAATTCAAATTTAGCTTCAACGATAATTATGCTTCAAATAATGTTCAGTTACTCAAGCAACTGGATATGATTTTGGAAAATCATTTTCATTGATTTTGGACCTTCCAGAGTCATATCCAGTTGCTTGAGTAACTATTTTTGGGCGTATCGTACGTATTACCTGGATGTCTAACTTTCATCGACGATAACTGTGTTTCTTGTTCGTCCGTTCGTTTTGGTAGGTTCTGGATCCGAAGGGATTTCCGCGCAATTTCTCGATGCACTCCTTGAAGATCTTCGCCGTGACCCTGACGTATCTTCAGTCCGCCCTGAACCCGATTCTCTACGTCTTCCTGGGAGAGGCGTTCAGGAAGAACTTGAAGAAGACGTGTCCGTGCTTCTTCAGGTTAGTTGATTTGATTGATTTATATGGCTGTGGAAAAAAAAGTACAGCCAGGGCTACCCAACTAGCCGAAGGCTATTACAGCCCTGGTAACTAAACAATACACAAAATTCAATACAAACTTTCACAAAGCACATTGAAATGTTTACGACTAAAACACACCTAAATATAGTTAGTTAACTTACTTATTAAGTTTTAAGATATTTACCAGACCTTTCCGTGTATTGGGCAGTGCCCATCTCCGTTTCTATAGCCCTTTGATACTATGAAATCAAATAAAACTTTATTGAGTGTACCTCACCGGACCAAAGATGATGATGATGATGATGATGATGATGATGATGATGATGATGATCGAAAGTCGCTGTACTTTTTGTTGTGTCAATAAAGATTGCACTATAACGTAACCGCTGTTGTTTTTTTCTCAGATCCGGCCGCGTGGGCTCCAACCGTGAGGCGGGCACGGGCGTCCCCCCGTCCGTCAGCCGCCCGCTGGAGCTCGGGGCTCTCGGGAGCGGCCGCCAACCCCAGCCCGCCAACCCCAACAAGATCGACCTGGACCTGACGCCGATCTCCCTGTCCTCCGTGCCGTCGTCGTCCGCCGCCTGCAGCTCAAAGGAGTAGGTCTCTTTATTGATATTATGCTCGGGTCACATTTCCTACTCTCCAAGCAGAGGAGTGGGTCCGGCTGTTTTTTGACGTGTTTTAGGCGTTTTTGTCAGGCTTTCTACTTTGTAATGTTTTTTTTGTCAAGACAAAAAAAAACATGACAAAGTAGAAAGCCCCACAAAAACGCCTAAAACGCCTAAAAACACGTCAAATACCTGCCGGACCTACTCCTCTGCTTGGAGAGTGACATTTCCAAGCCGGGGCCTGGCCGGGCAGTTTGCCGAAACGAAAAGGACGACATAAAAGACGGCAAAACACATATAACGTGAAAATGGTTATTTATGAGAATGATTTGTGTATATTTCTTGATATGAATTTTTATTTTCCGATCCCGCAAACAAGTTTTAGCTATAGTGTGTAATTTTGTTGTCATACCGAATCATTTGTTTCTATATCTATTACTTCACTATTATTTCGTTATAAGTTAATGCATCATGTTTGTTACAAGTTTCGCCATTCCTGGTAAAGAGTGTACCAAACACACGACAAACACCATAATCACATCACGGAGGTTTGTGTCCTACCGATTTTAACTTATTCTACCCAGACCACTACAAGCTATACGAATTTCTCTAAGCTTACAGACAAAGAAAGACCATTCTTCTTTTAACTACCAAAAACCCACAAATTATAGAAACGGTGGGACATTACGTCTTCCATTGCTTACAAAAGAGAAGTCAAACCCTTCACTAGTCACTAGTTATAGACAATTACGTTTGTATAGTCTAGTCTAACCTCTTTTACCCTTTTGTACCCTATTATTCTATGTATGGTGTTTGCAATTAGCCTTCGGGCAGGAATTTGCAATAAACTTATTATTATGATTCTTTGCCATTGCAGACGCCCACTTTTGCTGCCCACGACAGGCACCGCCTCCATCCTCATGCGGCGGCGTCGGTCCTCCTGCATCTCCATCAGAAACCACAAGGTGGCGCGCATTCAACCTGCGATCATCACAAGCAAGGTCTGAAGTAGCCTGCCTGAAACCACGCTTCTGGCAGTCCTTTCACTAGTCACTACTATACGCTTTATTGCCAATACCCTAACCCCTACGAGAACATCATAATTCTGGTCATGTACTCGTATGCATATGTGCCAACATGGACAAACTATTGTGAGACTGAAAACTGTCTGGCTGTTATCAAAGTGTGGAAGGCTGTGATGACTGGTTTCCATAGTGATAATCACATACATAGATGTGTATAAGAAGAGCCATATATATCAATATGAATATGGACTGATTTTCAAAGTCACATTGGGCCTGTACATACTGGGAATTCTCCGGTACACTGAGCCTGTATATACTGCCCCTCTTCTTCTTTTGTACAGTTTGTATATATATAGGTATGTATGATATACTGTAAATATAGCGCCTGCCCTTCTCCGCCTTTCTAAATGGTTTAATAGAGCCCTATGTTCAGACATCCCTATGTTCAGACACCCCTATTTTCCAACTGACTTATTTTCGGCGCGTTCAGACACTTTATCCTTTGAGCTGTCAGAACATAGGGCTGTCCCAGGACGACATTTCCCCAAAAGAGGAATGAATTGTACTATTATTTACTAGAGGAGTTAGATGGCTAGAATATAGAGGATGCACCCCTCACTTATGTTTACCACACCAAGTTCTTAGCTCTAGCAGATACCGAGGAGTTGTTTGCTGCACCACATAATCATATATGACCTCCATCGCGTATCGGTAAACAACAACCATGGTACCTTAGAAGACTGTATATAGTCCTCCACATACAGTATACATGTATGTAACGTTATATCAAGTAAAAATTGTGTTTGACTAAGATGGTTATAGATATAGAGAGATCCTTGGTTTAACTTAGCACAAAGGTTCATCTAAGATATCTAAAATACCTCAGAAAACACAGAATCTGGTGTTATGCTGGCCATTCAGCATTTAACCAATCATCTATTGGGTTCACATGTCACTGTATTAATAAGCAATGGCAGCTAAGAACAAAACTTGTGAAATGTTAGTCTATGTATATATGGAAAATATGTACATATTTTTAAGGAAAATAATACCATATTGGCCTCAACTTAGACTACGGTTAGGACAGATGGCATTAAGTGCCATCAATGAAGTGCCATATAGGTTTAAAACATCTTAACACAATAACATTAGTATCATATTAATAAGTTTAGGTTATGCCAGTTGGCAAGAAAAAAGTTTTAACCAAAAGTCCAATATACACTTCCAGCAACCTTTGACCCTTCGCTGATGGCATACTTGCATAAGCAAGACAGAGCAAGTGAGTTAAAAATTCCTGAGTCCAGTTTTTTTTATTTGGAGGACAAACAGCACAGACACTGAGACAAGCAGACACACACACTCTCTCACAAGCAGACATACTCACACTCACTCCAAAGCATAGACACACTCTCTCACAAGCAGACATACTCACACTCACTCCAAAGCATAGACACACTCTCTCACAAGCAGACATACTCACACTCACTCCAAAGCATAGACACACTCTCTCACAAGCAGACATACTAACACACACACACACTTACTCCAAAGCATAGACACACTCTCACAAGCACACATACTAACACACACTCACTCCAAAGCATAGACTCTCTCACAAGCAGACATACTAACTCATACTCACTCCAAAGCATAGACACACTCTCTCACAAGCAGACATACTAACACACACTAGTCACTCCAAAGCAGACACACTCTCACAAGCAGACATACTAACACACACTCACTCCAAAGCATAGACACACTCTCACACAAGCAGACATACTAACACACACACACTTACTCCAAAGTATAGACACACTCTCACAAGCAGACATACTAACACACACTAGTCACTCCAAAGCAGACACACTCTCACAAGCAGACATACAAACACACACACACACTTACTCCAAGGCATAGACACACTCTCTCACAAGCAGACATACTAACTCACACTCACTCCAAAGCATAGACACACTCTCTCACAAGCAGACATACTAACACACACTAGTCACTCCAAAGCAGACACACTCTCACAAGCAGACATACAAACACACACACACACACTTACTCCAAAGCATAGACACACTCTCACAAGCAGACATACTAACACACACTAGTCACTCCAAAGCAAACACACTCTCACAAGCAGACATACTAACACACACTCACTCTAAAGCATACACACTCTCTCACAGACATACTAACACACACTCACTCACTCCAAAGCATAGACACTCTCTCACAAGCAGACATACAAACACACACACACACACTCTAAAGCATACACACTCTCACAAGCAGACATACTAACACACACACACTTACTCCAAAGCATAGACACACTCTCACACAAGCAGACATACTAACACACACACACACTTACTCCAAAGCATAGACACACTCTCACAAGCAGACATACTAACACACACTAGTCACTCCAAAGCAAACACACTCTCACAAGCAGACATACTAACACACACTCACTCTAAAGCATACACACTCTCTCACAGACATACTAACACACACTCACTCACTCCAAAGCATAGACACTCTCTCACAAGCAGACATACAAACACACACACACACACACACAAGGTCACACTTATACATGAAGAGACACATACACAAAGACACGCACTCACAAGCACAACTCCCAAGCATACACACATAAAAACATAAACAGACACAACAACAAAACATACACATACGTAGATGTGTATAAGAAGAGCCATGTATATCAATATGTAAAAACTGGCGTAAAACAAAAGTGCACATGGTGGCAGAAGCCATATAAGAAAAGAAATGTGCAGCAGAATTAAGATTTATCTATTTATTACGCTTCTCGATTTAAAGTGGAAGGTATGGCGGAACAGGTGTTCCTTGGCAAAGGTCATCTTTTCAAGGTCGCCATACCATGTAGTACTGTGCCAGAGATTTGCTTTGAAAGTGATGTCAATCTTTTTAATGTGTATAACTGAAGCAATAGCAGAAATGTGTGACATATAGGGCTGTGTACCTAAAAAGATGTCGTGTAAAGGTGTTAGGTTCACAGTCCAGGTATTAAGTGATGTGAAATTTGTAACAAAGTGATGTGCAATAGCGAAGATGTGTTGTACGAACTGTGAAATAAGAAATGTACAAAAAGAACAGTGTAACAAAGCCATGTGCAATAATAGAGATGTGTAACAACAAGTAATGTGAAAAAAGAAATGTGTAACAAAAGCAATGTACAATAGTAGAGATGTGTAACAAGTGATGTGAAATGTGCACCAAAGCACTGTGCAATGTTGTAAATGCAGAAATGTTCACGGGAATTTAATTTTGCGGTAGGGAGAAAATGAAGTGTTCACGGTGGTTTTGAGTTAGCGACTGAAACAATAGTAGCGCTACAGGCACACAATGGAACGGCTTTTCGCTGTGGTTTTAAGTTTGCAGTAAAGAGTTCACCACAAAAATCGCAAACTAAAACCACCGCGATCTTTTCTGCATTTACTGTAGTAGAGGTGTGTAACAATTGATATTAAAAAGAAATGTGTAACAAAAGCAATGTGCACTAGAAAAGAATTGATGTGAAAAAAGAAATGTGTAACAAGAGCAATGTGCAATAGTAGAGATGTGTAACAAGTGATGTGCAATGTGTAACAATGCAATGTACAATTAGCCTGAGTGTCATCCTGTTTCAGTTCCCGGCTCTACCCTCAGAGATAACATGTGGAGAAAGTCGTTAGGCTGAGTGACAAGGACAATTCCCCCCATGGAGCTCTGATAGAAGGAGCCAATCAGCATGCCCGTCCAGATTTCTGGACGAATACAGTTATTCCAGACTTGAATGGCAGCGATCTCAGACTGTTTGTGAAGGTAGAGCCTGGAACTGAAACAGTATGACACTCAGGCTAATGTACAATAGCAGAGATGTGTAAAAAGTGATGTACATGTGAAAAAAGAAATGTGAAAATATGTAATAAAAGCAATGTGCAATACAGAGATTTTTAACAAGTACATGTAATGTGAAAAAAGAAATGTGTAACAAAAGCAATGTGCACTAGAAAAGATGTGGAAGAAGAAATGTTTAAGTGTGTAATATACAGTAAGTGCTTGTATTGTGCAGCAAGTAAATTGTATCAAGAGTATTAAGTCATCTGTAACAGAGTTTTTTCCCAATCGTGTACAATACAGTGAAAGTCATTTAGGTACAGGTCACCAGAACATCAGTGTACTGGTACTGTACCTGAATAGACTTACACTGATCAAGTATACCACTTTTGACTTCCATTTCGTAACTGAAAGTGTGCCATGAAAAGAAAACGTAGCACTGGAAAAAGATTAAAACATTGTATGGTCGTTGAAATCAGCACCATCTTGATTTGAGATCCTCTCAAAAGCATGAGTTCTCTGCATAAGATACCTGAAGTTTGAATAAACATTCTGTTAACTGTTTATTCATGTTTCTGTCATCATTGAAGACCACAGGTTGCTTTGTCAAATAAGTTCAGGTATAGACCTGCGCCTGATGCTACGTTTAGGTACACATCCCAACTTGGGATGCATAACTGCATAAGGACCACCTATCTATTAGTATAGTGGTCACTTTTTGGTGGTACCTCACTGGGCTGCGCTAAATTGCACTACAAAATTGCACCATCTTTGCCAATTTTCCATTGACATACAAAACACATATAAAATACCTGACCTCTACAAACTTGCTACGCCTGGAATATCATGTTCTCAGTTTCGGCTCCAAATCAGATACAAGATCATTTTATCAGAAAATCGCAGTGTTGCTACTGGATTTAAAAAAGGATACTCAGATTAAGATTAATTATAAAGAAATTTGCAGTGATTGCACCTTTTTTCTTCTGATCTTAAAAAAATTCCCAATTTAAGGCTAACTACCGGTAGATTTAGCGATTATGGGGTCTTTTTATGAATATGAATTGGTATTGAATTTTTCTTTTTATTTGAGTTGAATGTGTGACAGTTGTGTGCCAATTTGTTAGAATAAACGCTAGCGACCCCAAAAAACACCCCTCCCAATAGAATGGTATGGCGACCCTGTGACATCACAATTAAAGATGGCGGCCACCACACATACCAACAGATCCAACAAAGGTTTTGCTACGCAAACCTGTAAAAATTGACGCTGATTTGAGCCACTTTGCGAACGTCTTTCAATGGTATTGGTGCAGTCCAGGGAGATACCCGCTTTAGATTATTCTTTAAAGGAAAGCTACACGAAAAATTGAAAATCCTTCTATGCTATGCTTAATATATTCCAAAGTCAAATTCTTATTTCAAGTTGTTTCACAAAGTCCGTCATAGTTCTGGGATTTTCCACAGTTTGCAACTTATGCAGTGCTGACGCCTTCTCACCTGATAATTGAATTATATGACGTCAGTGTTTCGAATTTTTCACCTGATGATTGTATTATATGACGTCAGTGTTCTAAAATTCAATCATCAGGAGAAAAATCTGAAACACTGACGTCATATAATTCAATTATCAGGCGAGAAGGCGTCAGCACGGCATACGTTGCAAACTGTGGAAAATCCCAGAACTATGACGGACTTATGTGAAACAACTTGAAGTAAGAATTTGACTTTGAAAAATATCAAGCATAGCATAGAAGGATTTTCAATTTTTTGTGTAGCTTTCCTTTAAGTAGACCCAGGTATGTATACAGTGACCACCTGTCTACCGTGAGTCTGTGACCACTTTCTTCAAGTCCATTGAGTCCCTTGACTAAGGATAGGTGTATTTTCCTGTTTAGGGCCTCAGAAATAAAGACAGACGCATCAAAACTTCGTTTTTTCACATCATTTTCTTTAATTTTGCACAAAGGTCTTGTAAACAGACACAGCTGAAGATGGTACACAGCACCCTCAATAATATGGCTGCTTTATCTTATAATTATCATGTGAATATTTATTTCATTTCTTCTAGAATTGTGTGTCGGTTATCCAGAGATAGACCAAAGAGCCAAATGAAAATTAGGTCGCTTTTGACTAGGTTGGAGGAATAGGTGGTCTACCTTGACCCCCCCCAATGACAATCTGAAGTCGAGGGACTAGGTAGGTACCTAGAAGTGTTGGTAACCACAACATATAAGGAGGCTGTTTAGCCAGGTTAAAGTTGGTGCTGGGGGCAGCTGGACTGTTCAGCTATTGTAGGTATACTGAGTTGGGGGTGGAACAGACTAGATCTTGTTGAAGGCAGCTACATCGACCGACTGAACAAAGTCTTCGAACGCCGTGATGCTTTCTTCCAAGAAGTCTGTGCCAACCTGTTAAGAAAGTACGACAAGTTAGAGAAAATGCAACACAAGACGTCTTAAAACATTAAGACATAACCATTAGCTAGGCAAACTTTCTTCTATAAAATTTTCTTAAGATTTTTCTCATTTTTGTAGGACCTTCATATGAAGTGAACAATTTCAAGATTCTTGACCATTGCAACTGCTGCTAACATTCCATGGCAGAGGTTTATATTATTCATAGTATAGAATCATACAATATATGTCATACATGAAGTTTAAGTATATATAGTAATTTGACACCCTACCTTGTCATCCTCCACAACACAACTGATCTGCAACTTTTTGATGCCATACGCCAGAGGAACCAACTTAGCTGTGGACAAAAAAAAAGGCGAATTTATAGATCAGATAATGGTAAGCCACAGAGAGCTTTGGAGACAACTGCATTTGAAGGGCCTTTTCAATGTGCTTTAGACTCTTAGTTTAGAGCAATCAGGGCTCGAAATGCAATCACATGCAACATGCAATTTGCAGGCTATTTTCAAGATTTGCATCCAGAAATATTCTGAAGGTGCAATTCTACATGTGTAAAAAAACTCTTCTTTGCACTACGGAAGTGTCATGCAATTTAGCGAGTAGCCGAAAAAATGTATTTCGAGCACTGGCAATGTACTAATAATTGTATTGACATGCAAAGCTATCAAGTAGTTTTTAATTCATAAAGCCCATTGGGGAAGTTTGCCCCCCCCCCCAATCTCTTTAAATCCTAGCTAATAGCCTGCTTTAGAGCAATACACTAATAACTGAAAGGTTCTTGCCCATAGGCTAATTGCAAGTACATATAAGATAAGAAGGAAAATGATAAACAATATAACATGTGACTACTCTAGTCTAACTACTGACTCTAAATCCTAACTTATTGGGGTCGACTTCTTTTTTCCGAGACAGTGGAAGACGAATGACATGACGGAAATGTGGGTTTTGTAATGTGAACTGTACTTACATGTTCCCCACACCAGACCGTCGGTGACGATGGAGCGGACGGATTTCTCCACTTCCTTCATGTCTGTCTCGTCGTCCCACGGCTTCACGTCCAGGATAATCATGGACTTGGCGATCAGAGCGGGCTCTGGAAGGAACGCAAAAGCTCTCGTTCTGAGTCTGACTCAAGTAACTTGTAAACCATGACATACAAAAATCAGTTCTGTCTCACAGACTCTCAGCTCATGTTTACTTTAATCTAAATATAGGACCGTTAGGGCACCACAGAAGACCTAGCAACCAGTTTTCTCCACCCAGTCCCGTCTCGGTTTTCTGTTTTTCTTATCTTAGTGTTTTACTTTTTAGTATCATGCCTGGCCATTCTGATATCATTCCTCCAATATTTTCAGGAATGTGATATAAGGTGCCTTCACCAAGGACACAACAATGTGGGTCCTACATGTATTAGAGACTGGTTCCACTTACTCTTGGATTTCTTGGCTGCGTAGGCAGCCAGGCGTTCCTCCTTCAGCTTTTCTGCTGCGGCATCGGCCTGATCGAGAACAAACACAAAAATTAACTGGCTTTAATCTAACACTCGATACAATAGAGATCTAAAGTCGTTTAAAAATCTTGCCATTACAAACACAGAAAATAACCATGTACAGTACCGTAGAAATAGATTACTATTTCTGAATTAACAAAACTATTTATCTAATGAATGAATAGCTAGTGGTATCCATTCATTTACTCACTCACTCACTCAATCATTCACTCATCTATTCATCCTTTCATTCAATCACTCACCCATTCATTTAATCACAAACACACTCATCCATTCATCCCTTCATTCAATCATTTGCTCCAAGTAACCTTGGCTTACCTCATCATCAGATCCGAACAGATCAATGTCATCATCATCGTCATCATCATCACTGTCTGCTGCTGCAGCCGCTGCCCCGCCCTTCGGTCCGTAGTTCCCCAGGGGCTGCTTCACTCCAGGCCAACTGGACAACGCAAGGGGGCATTTTGTGTCAACGTACTGTAAATGCCTTTAAGTCCACTGTGATTTAATTTGGTGGTAGGCTACAGACTATCAGCAGTGTTCTCACCAGGATTTTTTCACAGCATAGGGGTCAGGTACAGAAGGCCAACTTTGCACGGGGCAAGTCATTCGGGGAGTGCCAAAGACATGATAACGGTTGGGAGTCTGGCATCTTCCCGCACAAAATTCTGAAATTCATCACCAAATAAGACACTATTTCCTGCGTTTTGAAAGATAGATTTTGTGAAGTTAAGTTTTTCCTCTGTCACATACTCATTCTAAAGCCAAATATGAACTTTTATAAGATTTATGAAGGTTCTTCCCAGAAAGATACACCCCTATGCTCATTGAAACACAGCATCGGGGTCAGATCACAGCATCGGGGGTCCAGATCACAGCATCGGGGGCGGCTATGCTGAAAAGGCCTGGCGAGAACACTGATCAGGCTACAGACGTGGCTGGAAAGAGTAGAAATCAGCCAAATACTTGAAATTAGACAGATACCAGAGAAGTTGGCCAGCCGATGTGACATGGCAAATTCAATCTGTCGGCTGGCCAACTCCTCTGGTAGGCTATCTGTCTATTTTGCCGATTTCTACTCTTTCCAGCCACGTCTGGAGCCTGGTAGAGGCTATGCTTCATTACAAACCTGGTGTGTCACGGCATGAGGCTGTTTAGCGGGTAAGCAATACAAGCAAACAATTTCAAAGAAATATTTAACAAAATTTCCACTAGATTGTCTCCTCACCTCTGCATCTCCGGTTTCTTGTACGATGACATGTGCTTGAACCAGCGCAGTGCATGGAACAGGTCAGCAGGGGGCGCCCCTGACAGGGCCTCGAACACCACCACATCGGCCTGGGATGGGACATATCTGCGGCAGGGAAATAGCAATATTCCATCACTCTATTGATCAAAAAAGATTGTCGATTGTCTTCACCCAATATTATGTTGAGGAAGGTTAGAGGTAATAAGGCACGCCACAATGACAGTACCTCAAGCAACTGGATATGATTTTGAAACAGACGCTGTCTGAAATGTCTGTATCAAAATCGTATCGTTGCTTGAGTTGCTGTCATAATATTTTGGCGTACACTCAATATTGTTATGTTAGGCTATCAATTATATTGATGTATGGCTTTCTTTACAATATTGATATGCCATCAATTGGCTTTACTGCATTTCATATTTTTTTCTGGTTTAAATTTGAAAAAAAAATCCAGAATTCAATGAATCTATCAATCAACATATTACATCCATACGCAATCTAGGATCAATTTGATATTGATAGACCGCTGAACGTTCAAGAAGGTTCTATAATTTCAACCTTCTTGTCTGTATAGTATTTGTGAATTTATTTAGTATATTCATCTTTTACGTATTCTGAAAATGAGTTTTTAATAGTCAGTCTAGTCGCTGCTCATGCACTAACTAATGTAGTGCGTTACGCAAGTAAAACAAATATCAAAATCTGCAGATGTGGCATGCCCCCTCCCCTTTTCATGAACCGGCACACGTGGATAAAAAAACGCACGAAAAATCACATTTTTACTCACCCTTCGATGTAACTGCGATCTGCAAGGAAGTCATTCAGCTGCTTCTGACCATCCTTCGTCTTAATGTTGCCAAATCCCATCTTGATGTGTTTTTATGGCGTTTTTAGCCCAAAATTCTTGGAGCTGGGGAAAAATTTGCCGGGAATCGGATCTTCCACGAGTAAAAGGACTGAACCGAACGTCTACGGTGACGAAATCACCTATTGGAAATCTAACCAATCAACTGTAAGCTTTTAGAAAATATCGACCAATCATCGCTGGCTGTTTATTCAACGTTCGGGGGTACAAGTAAATGTGAGAGGTATGTGGGTTCATGCCCGTAGCCAGGGGGGGTTCGGGGGGTTCGTCCGAACCCCCCCACAGGCTTGAAGGTCCACTTTTTTAGGCTTGAAGGTCCACTTTTTCAGGCTTGAAGGTCCACTTTTAAATGTTCAAGATTTTTTTCAAGGCGGACTTACTTGTATCACAGCAACGCCACAGAAGCTAGAATGCTAGAAAAAACTTTGTCTCTGATTTTTCCTCTGAATTTCTCTCAAAAACACAGAAAATGCCCTTTCAGAAGGTTCAATTCTTAGAATTTGAAACGCGCGAAGGTCCACTTTTTAATGTACAAGGTTTTTTTTTTCTAGGCGGACTTATTTGTATCACACCAGCGGAGCTGGAATTCCTAGAAAAAACTGCTAACTTTGTCTCTGATTTCTCTCTTTAAAACCCTCTCAAAAACACAGGAAATGCCATATCAGAAGGTTCAATTTTTTAAATTTTCCGGGGGGGAATACCCCCGGACCCCCCTAGAAAGCTCGCGCCTGCGGCGCTCGTCTCGCGCCTACGGCGCTCGCTGGTCCCTCAAACATTAAAACGAACCCCCCCATTCAAAATCCTGGCTACGGGCATGGGGTTTCCTTTGTTTTAGCCTTTTTTATGTTCATGACATAGAAAATCCGTAGGAGAACTTATTTTTCCAGCAAATGGGAACTTAAATATCTCCATGATAGTATATCGCTATCCACATTTGATACTATTCAAGGGAGTAGAAAATATTCAGTGCAGTATAAGCTACAACCGCTAGAGGAGCCACTGAAGTTTGACGGACAGAATATTCATGGCGGCATTTTGAAGAGATTGCTACGGTAAGTTTAGGTCCTTCCAAGTCCTGTTGTATGTGGTCGACGTCTTCTTTGTCCTGTTGTGTGCTTCCGAAGATGTTCGGAAGTTGTCGTGATGCTCGCACTGTCAGAAAACGTGAATACGATCGCCTATTTATACACCAACTCGGGTATGGCGTAGTGTTATGTGGGTCTTTAATATGTTTGGACATGAGTTAGGCCATGTTGATTCGATTATATGGATGACATCCTCTTGGAACCCAAAAACTGATGCGAGGGTGCGAATATTTAAACAAAATTAGCAAAATAAAAAGTTCCCTTCAGTATGAAAGATTGGTTCCCAGAAATGATTAAGTTAGAGTATGCCATACCCAACAATAGATTCTTCATTTTTGTTCTTTCACATCTTCTTTGACTTTGGGTGTGACTTTGACATACTACGACTAAGACTAAAATATTCATACACTTTAAGGATGGAATCTTTCTGCTGCTTCAAACTTGCACTATCTTAAACCATCATTGAGAATTCCACTTATTATCTATCTTATTTGCCTCTTGCGAGTTTATTACACCATTAGGAATGTGTTTCAATCTAACTAACATAAAAGTCATAATCTCCTGACTATGGCTTATTTTCTTCAAGATGAACGACAACATTCATTCCAAAACAAAACAAAAATTTATTGAATATCATGGATAGTACAACTGATTAAGTGTTACTAGATATCAACATGTGACCAGTTGCCATATCATCAAATCATCAACTTCCAGATGTTCATTTGACATTACATGTCACATGTTCCATACACACCTTCAGGAAACGTTAAAAAAATAATGATATTTGCCACATTCATTGTCGCAAACGAACAGCATTTCTTGAATACTGTTCATCGAGGTTACTACATACAACGCACACTTTCCATTTTTGTGGCATGTTGAGCCAAAAGAGAGAGTTTGGTCTTAACTAACAAGTGTTGAAACCTACACAGCGACTTTATGCCTACCAACATCTACCGCAAAGCTAGAACACTGATTTGGAATATCTTACGTCTTTTTATGTTTGTTTCACGCGTTTGCGTCGTCTTCTCGTAGTGCTCTCCTGTTAAAGTTAGTACGCTCTTTGAGCTTGTCATCATATCACGGATCCCTGCATCATGTGTACGTGTTCTATCGGCGTCGCCTGTTACACACTAGATACGGTCTAAAGCGTTACTGATGATACAAAGAGCACTGGTTCTATCCTATCTAGTCTTTATATAAACAGATGTCTTAGTTGACAGCATCACACTCTACTGTGGTCAGGATTTGCAGACGGTTGTCTGGCTGTGATTCTATCTATCGCCTCCGTTGTTAAAAAACAGAAGACAGAGCAAAACATACATTTGATAAATCACATACCGCTTAACACTGTTCGTTTTGCACACAAAAAGTGCAACCCTTTTCACGCTATTACACACTCACGTTTGTTTTTACGTAAATGTCCCACTTTAGAAATCTTTCGGCCTGATTTTCATGGCCGTTTCCTTGAGTGAATACTCCCAGCCCTTCCACTTGGACCAGTAGACGCCCTTGCCATAGGCGCAGTAGAAGCCGCAGTTGCCGAGGTACTCGCCGTTCAGGTCGGTGTGGCTGCAAGACCCGTACCACCAACCACCCTGAAATGGAAAAAAATAGAATGTAATTCGATCCAGATTAGCTTGTTGAAGATTTAATCTTCCACTGGTCGTGAAAGGGTCGACATTATGATAGGTACATGTCAATGAACTGTGGAAATTTCCTCGGTGCTATTCGTCATCCGTCTTTTAGACTGCAGGGACATCCCTTTGCCAAATATATAAATATGTATTCTGTGTAGGAGCTATCGTTGGAGCGAAAGGGATCTAGAACAGGGTGGATTCCAGGTTTACCTGGCCGAAGTCTTGTGCGCAGTTCTTTATCCTGTTGGCGTCGTTGTCTCTGTCGATGGTGGAGAACTGCTGGCGGTCGTTCCCGTACAGGAGCCCGATGGTCATGGTGTCGCCGGCGTTACCCGAGTAACGGCTCTGGCTCAGCCGGTAGTTCTCGCTCTCGTCGGCGATCCTGTGAAAAAAGATTATAAGGGTTTGATACGTACGTTGATGAAGGTTAGACTTATAGGTAATTAGATACGCCAAAACCAATTACTCAAGCAGCTGAAAACGTTTCAGACAGCATCCATTATCTTTGACTAATGGGAAGTGACTAATGGAAAGAACTAGAGAACCAGGTTGTATAGTACTAGTATGCCAGAACTCTGAATTGAAATGTTGATTAGGTGAAGACAATTTAGGATGGTTAATCTAAGTAGAAATTGTACGTACTTGAAGTTCTCGTATTTAGCATAACGGGACTCCCCTTCCCAGTTGGTGAGGTCGATCCTGAGCCCGTAGTCTCCCTGGCTGCTGGTGAGGTGGTGGATGTTGTCGTTCCCCAGCCAGTACTCGCTTCTCGCATCCCCGAACCCGGCCTTGTACTCCGCCCAGCCTCGGTTGAACGGGACGCTGCCGTCAAGACGACGCTGTGAAGTGCAAGATAATCAAAGGATATTGGAGTTTTTCTTTTACAGAACCAGTAATGTCCCGCATCTTCTTACGTTCAGATGTCTGTCAGACACCTTCCTCAGAGCTTCTGACTGGAGTGCTGCTTCTCACCGCTATAAGTAGCCGAAGTAGGTGGCTCTTTTGCGTCGAGAACACTTATTATAATATTCAATTGACGCGACGAAAGTACAGGGACTTTCGTAAGGTCACATTCGTAGTACGAATGAATACTGTGGTCTACTACCTAATGCTTCGCCCCCATTTCCAATCCGGGGCCCGGCCGGGCTGTTTGCGAAAACGAGAAATAAAAATGCAGATTAAGAAAATGCATATCAAGAAAATGCACAATGTATGGTTAGGAGTAATTCTTTACGTTTTGTGTCTTTTGTTGTCTTTTATATAATATTTTTCGTTACGACAAGCTGCCCGACCGGGCCCCGGATTGAAAATGGGACCGAAGCATTGTCAGAGGCTGAAAGGAAAGCTGATGAAGTCAGCAAATATCTCGGGGAACTCTCCAGAGGTTGTTATTCACGTGCCCACATGACAGGGTGTCTCATTGACTATCAAGCCCAACGTGTGGGTAGTGTCTGTCAATGCCTGCACGGAGGGCTTAAGTCAGATTTCCGACACCCTTGAAGACAGTCTTGGGTTTCTGGCATCACACCAAGATTGTCAGGATAAAACTATTATGTCTTAATCCAGTTTGTAATTGGGTTTCAGTGGTAAGATTACACGTTCTAATTCTCATAAACATGAGCGATCACAATTGAGCGATCGTTGATGTTGACCAATTGTAGAAAAATGAAGATTCGCCTCTTCTAAAAGGGGCAGGAATCTTCGAAAGTCTTTTTCCATCACAGGGCACGTGACTTCACCATGGAACTGTACAAAATTTTAACCATTTCATACATAAAGTACATTCCCAAATCTGCAAAACGGCGTTTCCCGCTATCTCGTTGACTTTTGGAGTCCCGGAAAAATATCATTCACTTGGTGATGCCGTAACGTGCACCCTGGCGTGTGAATACTGCAGCTATGGCAAGGCTAAGGGTTCGAATCCCGGTTAAATCACTTTAAGTCTTCTCTCTGGAATGCCCGGAGTTGAGTTGTGTCAGATTGATCGTGTTTCAAGTTCTCATCGTTTTGTTGAAATACTTCCGATATGCTAGGAATGCTTCAAACTGGCAATGATCCAATAGGTATTTTAGAGGAGCTAAAACAAAGCCAGAATCGAGTTTGGTATAAATTAGTCCTTTGTAAGGTCTATCACTGACTGCAACTCGTTCTCATTAATCCAGAAGGGGCCTTTGGGTTCGCTTCAGTAGAAATAAAGTTTTGGTGATACTTCATATAACTTTTTATCCGTGCGCATGGCAGGCGCGTAAAAGAACCCAACCCAACTTATCGAGGAGACCAAGTGTGTTTTGCTGTAAATGCGAGCCATGGCGAAGAAAAAAAACGTAAAGGAACCCAACGCACGTATCGAGAAGAGAAGGGGTGGTCCGGTGTGCTTGGCCAAAAACGCGCGCGGTGGCGAGGTGTATGGGTCTTTGACTTTGAGCCTGAAGCAAACAATAGATAACGAAATTAAGCTTCGAGAGAAGAGAGAGCTTTCCCCTTACCTGAATGACTGTCCAGCTGCCTCCGTCGCTCTCCATGTCACTGTCATCAATTGAAAAAACCTTAAAACGCTTACGCGTCTCAAGCATTAAGCTTCGAGAAAAGAGAGAGCTTCCCCCTTACCTGAATGACTGTCCAGCCGCCTCCGTCGGTCTCCATCTCACTATCATCTATTGAATAAACCTTAACGCTTCCGCGTCTCCAGCATTAAGCTTCGAGAGAAGAGATAGCTTTCCCCTTACCTGAATGACTGTCCAGCCGCCTCCGTCGGTCTCCATGTCGCAGTAGACCTCGAGCGAGTCGCGGATGCCGGCGGGGTAGATCTGGTACACTCCGCTACGCCGCTCCCCTCGCTTGAACAGGGCGGCGCAGTCCTTGCGGGTCGGGTCCCCTCCGCCCGTGGACACCACCGGCGGAGGCCTTCGTGGCGGCGGCTGTGGTCGGCGCGGTGGCGGCTGCGGCTGTCCGGGTTGTGTTTGTCTGGACCACTGTCTCAGGGACGTCAGGATGGAGGAGGAGGAGGAAGAGGATGGTGCAGACGAAGAGGAAGAGGAGGAGGAAGAATCAGATGACTCATCACCGGCGCTACAGGAGGAGGAGGAGCAACGCTGGAGAAAAGAAGAAAGAAAATTTGTCAGGTTTCACCCTCCCTTTAGGAATTGTTCACTCAAGTCATTTGCTAGCACAATTTCTTTAAATGATTGCAGTATCTGACTGGATCCAACAAGCTCTCAGTGCGTACCACAAGGACAAAAGGACTTCTTCTATCTGCTAAGAATCCAACCTGAAGATGGGCGATAGAGTATAAAGTCCAAGTACCCAGTCGGAGCTTACGAAGACACCGCCACATGACTTTAGATAACAAGAATGTAATCTGACAACGGCGCTTTTCATACGTTTCATTGACACAGGTGGTAAGAAGGCTAATACAAAAAGGAGGAGTTTATTTTAGTACGTCCACAAGATGAAGTTCGAAAGAGAAGCTAACAGTAACTGGGAAGTTAAAGAATGAACACCTTGGCTTGTTTCCTTGGCCAAGACCTACCCATCGGTACACCGAGCAAAAATCAGGAAACTTCATTTCTAACTTTCGAGTTATGCTTCCCATAAACAAACCGGAATTTTAACACATGGTAGACCATGCCAAAGTAAAGGAACTCACGGTTTGCAGCTCTTAGAGCCAAGACCTACCCACTGAGAAAAAATCGGGAAACTTCATTTCTAACTTTCGAGTAATGCTTGCTGCTGCCGAACCAGACTTCTAACACATGATATTCTATGCCAAAGTAAAGGAACTCACACTTTCCAGTTCTTTGAGCCAAGACCTACCCACCGAGAAAAAAAATCAGGAAATTTCATTTCTGACTTTGAGTTATGCTTCCCACAAACAAACCAGAATTCTAACACATGATAGTTTATGCCAAAGTAAAGGAACTCACGATTTCCAGCTCTTTGAGCCAAGACCTACCCACCGAGAAAAAAAATCAGGAAACTTCATTTCTAACTTTCGAGTTCTGCTTCCCACAAACAAACCAGAATTCTAACACATGATAGTTTATGCCAAATTAAAGGAACTCACACTTTCCAGTTCTTTGAACCAAGACCTACCCACCAAGACAAAAATCAGGAAATTTCATTTCTGACTTTGAGTTTTGCTTGCCATAAACAAACCAGAATTCTAACACATGATAGTCTATGCCAAAGTAAAGGAACTCTCGCTTTCCAGTTCTTTGAGCCAAGACCTGCCCACCGAGAAAAAAATCAGGAAAATTCATTTCTAACTTTCGAGTTATGCTTGCTGCTGCCAAACCAGAATTCTAACACGTTCTATGCCAAAGTAAAGGAACTCACGCTTTCCAGCTCTTTGAGCCGGTCTTCCATTTTCTCCAGCTCAGTTAGTCTCGTCTCGAGCGCGGCGATCCTGGCGGTCTCTTTAGCCCTGTCGGCTGGAGTGGGCCAGATGATCTTACAGGACATCTGCCCGCTGTAGTCCACGTGCCCTTCCACCAGTGCAGGGCCCATGGTCTGGTCCTGCGCCTCCACAAGTGCGCCGAGCAGCAGGCAACACGCAGCGGCCAGGAACGCTCCTCTCACGGAACCCTTCATGTTGGATGTGCGTTGGGCGATGGTCTGCGGACGACTGAAGGTGTCCCGAGCAGCGACGTCATTTATAGTCCGCGCTACACCGTAGCCTCCAAATCAGCCTCCTTGGTGGGCGTTTCGATGTTGGAATGTTTAGGCAAATACTGTTTTCTGATTGGTAACGCACTTCGATGGGTTGAGTAGTCGACAACATCTGTAACCAGGTGGACATGGTAGTCATTAAGAACGATAATTATATTTGCTAAATTATACTGCAGTGGCGAAACGCCTTCTGCGTAGCCTGCTATTGAGGCTATGCGCAGCACGCCGTTGGCCCAGATTTTGCCAGAGATACCGTGTTCTCGCGCGTGCCTCATTACATACAGGCTGTTCTGAATGGCCGAATGTTCTGATGTGGCGTTTCTACGTACCAAACATGACGCAATGTTGTCTCTGCCAATTGGCAAAGTATTTGGTGCGAACGCCATGTGGTAAAAATGTTGGAACTCGCTGTGCAATGTGGAATTTCTGGGGACAAGGTTAACCATCAGTTAACTAATGTAACTGTAGCGTGACGAAGGCAATGGGATCACCTCATCATCCACACTGAACTCGAATAGCTTTGAGGAAATGCCTCCCCCGTCTTTCAAAAAATGTTGTAAGGAATCCACTCTACAAATGATGTATTGCCAAAGACCTGTATGTGCTGATTTGAAATGATAATTGTTCACATGGTTTATCGCTCAAACGCCGATAAGGAAGCATTGTTTGTTTCAATCAACACTCCTTTAAGGCCTCGTGTGTGTGATAGGCTGCAATGCCATGCCAACGATGTCTAACCCGATATTTGCCGGAGCGTCAAAGACGAAGAGGCAACTATCGGTCAAACAACAAGTGGTCGGGAGGGGAAAGAGGTCGTCCCGTAGGGCGCTGAGACATCTGCGCAGGTCACGCAGGTCGAGGCAAATGTTTTAAGGCATCAAGCACCCCTGTGTATCTGTGTCTGTCTCAATCAGGCGTTATAGCGTCCACGTGCGCGCCAGCTTCGCAGACATTCGGCAGCTGCTGGTAACAGAGCACCGAGCGATTTGGCACATCTTAACCTGCATAGCGAACCGCAAGTGTTGCCTGCAACTATCTTATGTCGATTCTCAAGGCGCATTTGATGACAACGATTTTTATTGTGCAATAGGGTTACAATAAGAACAATCAAGGAGGGTTAAAATGAAAACATTGTATGCTGCTTATGAACAAGGGGGGCTAAAGCTCATAAACTTGTGGGCTGTGGATTTAACCTTGAAAGGCTCTCGGTTACCAGAATTGTACCTGAATAAGGATTGGTTTTGTTCCAAGCTTATCTTCTTATCTAGTTCTATATTTCGCACAAACTTGTTTCCTTTTTCTCAGCTTAAAAATGCGAATTTTGAATCTCTTATGGGAAAAAAGATCACCTATAAATAAGAACAATCACACGTGACTCTCCTCAAACATGGGACCTCTGGCTTTACGTCCCATCCGAGAGGACGTCCCTAACCGAAGCTCGATACTCATTTTCACTTGAGTCGAGTGAGGAAATAGCTGTTAAGTGCCTTTCCCGAGGGCACAACATTTGGGAACTCTAGCTAGGTATTCGAATCCAGAACCTTTAAGTTAGAAGTCAACAACCCTAACCGCAAGACCATCTTGCCACCTTTATTGACTAGCATGTCATGAGCCACGGATTCTCTGTACTTCTGCGGCTCTTACAGAAATTCTCTGCCGCAGTGTCTTTCGTAACTAATTCACATGCACAGATTTACGTCACGTTATAAAATTCCTAACTCTTTGTCCGTGCAGTTCGCCCTTGAACGTGGGTTACGTCAAGGCGACACAAACCTAAGAACCGGTGACCTCCATGTTTAAGGTCTTCCGGCAGCCCCCTTACTTGCAGCGTGTGCCCTGTCTGCTGTCATTTGTCCCGTGGAGTTCACCCTTGAATGTGGATTACGTCGACGTCAAGGCGACACAGACCTAAGAAACTGACTTCTATGTTTAAGGTCTTCAGTCAGACATCTCACAGCGTGTGCCCTGGACTGCCGCCTGATCTTAAGCTTGCACCCATACTCATAATTTATATGCATCTGCAAATGTTGCCTTTCTAGTCTTAGGTCAGTCTTCTGTATTTTCTCCTTCATGTCCCCTCTCCTTCTCTTGTCTTAATCACGCTTGTACTCAGTGTCTTCCAACATCTGGTCTACTTCAAGGCCGCGGCACGCACCAGCTCAGTCAGTGTAAAGTTTCCGTGAAAACGTTGTGTCTAGCTGTCCGACACAGGATTCCATAAATCTGACCTGTTCCTTGTTATGTATCGACCCGATGTCTCTGTTTAGTTTGGCGCACAAGTTCCTGAAATTCTTATATCCACAAAGCACAAGCTATAGACTGAACAGACTCTCGAAAATGTATCACTTGAACACAGATGATTCTCAGGGGTAGCGAAAGCAAGGTGGGTTTGAAAGCATTTTTGGCCTGGCGCCTAAAAGATCTCAAATATTCTGTAAAATATGCAGAATCAGCTTTTTACGACAACAATTTGCAAGCGAAGCGCAATCTTGATATCATGCTCCACAAAGCCTAGGGCAATTTTATCACAAAGAACTAGAGACCATGATTAGCGAGGTGGTGTTTTTAAAAGAAACAGGTGGTTTGACGAAGCCGCAGGGACCTCCCGATTTAGCCCAGATCGCACCTAAGGGAAGCTTTGATTATGTGGCCAATGTTTAGTACACAGGGGGAACTCTCTGTAATCTAGGCGAGAAGTTTCACATGGATGCTGATGTCAGCAGCGGGCGGTCAACGGCCCCCGGCAACAACTGCGTTCAATTTTCCTGGTTATCTTTCCTGTCAATTACGTGTGTACTGGTGGGTCCTTGGGGAGGCAGCACCTTGGCCGAGGGTGCCTGTAACAAGGACGTCTCTCACAACGTTATTTCGGACATTTCATATTTCTTATTTGCTGGTCTCTTAGTATAGTAGTATCGTATTGCATCATTGTTAAAACTCTGTAAAATTCATTTCAACGTGTTACAAGACTTGCTGACGTCCAATGGCAAAAACATATTGGGGGCTCTTTAAACGTAAGATGTCAAGATTAAACCGGTTACAGTGAAACTTGTCTATGTTGACCTCTCAAAAGGCTAGAAGAAAAGGATCACAAACCGGTGGCCAGTACATACAGGACTCG
The DNA here is from genome assembly GCF_035083965.1 of Branchiostoma lanceolatum. NCBI lineage: Eukaryota > Metazoa > Chordata > Leptocardii > Amphioxiformes > Branchiostomatidae > Branchiostoma > Branchiostoma lanceolatum. The sequence goes on from NC_089734.1 coordinate 4,735,359, forward strand.
TAATGCTTGTGTCAATGGGAAAATACTCTAAGTGACCACCAAAAAGTGGCCACAATAGCCAAGTGGTCCTTTTGCAGAGGTGGTCCCTAGCACAGGGTTGACTGTATTTCAATAACAATGGCCAGGTGGTCCTCGTGCAGAGGTGGTCACCAGTACAGGTTTGACTGTATATCAGTGGTCATGTGTTTGTGGCCATTATGCAGAGGTGGTCACTAGTACGGGTTTGACTGTATATCAGTGGTCATGTGTTTGTGGTCCTTATGCAGAGGTGGTCACTAGTACGGGTTTGACTGTATATCAGTGGTCATGTGTTTGTGGTCCTTATGCAGAGGTGGTCACCAGTACGGGTTTGACTGTATTTCAATGGCCAGATGGTCCTTATGTAGAGGTGGTCACTAGTACAGGTTTGATTGTATAACAATGGACTTGTGATCCTTATGTAAAGATGGTCCCTAGCGCAGGTTTGACTAGCTATATATCAATGGCCAGGTGGTCCTTATATAGATGTGATCACTAGTATAAGTTAGACCGTACTGTACTTGGCTATGCTTCAGCAGCTTATCATCTATCAATGTAAAACGTTTGTGGATTGAGTCTAACGTCACCTCTGTCTCATCATTTGTACCAGCAGAAATATCTTAACAAGCAGTTGATGACTGGGAGAAAAATGTTTGCGTGAGACCCCGGGCACATCACAGCTGGTTTTCAGTTGTTAGATGGACCGCCTTCAAGATGTTCTCGTCTCAAGATGAAGGATAAGAATCTAGTGTCCTGAAGGAGATGTGTGAGGATTTCATTGCTTCCGCTCACCGATAAGATGCAACACGTGTTCCTTTGCACATAGTCATGTTTTTTCCAGTTCCTGAACGTGTAAAACAATTTGCCACTCCTGGACTCACAAAGGCAACTAAAGCTGTATCTCACTGGACTGCCCCAAATTGCGAAATCCATTTGCAAAGTGGCGCAAGCCGATGCCAGTTTGTCGCCTGGTATTGCGATTTCTTTCAATTGAAACAAAATCGCAAATTGGCGCAGAATGGCGCAATCACTGCAAATCTCTCTTTGATGAATCTTAATCATGGTACATTGGCTTTTGATTGAATTCAGTGGCAAGACTGCAACTTCAAATTGAGTTATTTTGTTTCTGATTTGGAGCCGAAACTGAGAATTTGTAAAGGCCATGTAGTTCACCCGTGCGTCGTACGTCAGCCGGTACGCGAAGGAAAAATTGGCAAAGCGTCGCAAAGTTGGCGCAATTTCCCAGCACATTTTGAAGATACCCGCTTTACAAAGTCAAGGTCTTCATGTGGAAACAATCATTGCAGTGGAGAACATCATCACAGTAGTTTGCAATGGGATTCGATGGAGTGGCTCGTGATCAAGTCTGTGGGTATGCTTCTTGTTAAAACACGATTGTAAAAACACAATGAACTCAAAAGGAGATATAAAGTGAAGTAAAGAACAGTCACATTGGAGTGTCCTTCATTAACCACATCCGGTCAACAAGTGGATGTGATGATCGATTGAAATTGTAGGGTGAATACAGAAGAAGACCTAACGTGTGCATGTAGGAACATCTTGAGTACATCAGAAGGCACGTGATGTGTGATAGAGTAAAGGACCATCCGAGGAAGGCAGTGTGGCGGGAAACTAATGACCAGAGAGGCATGACAAACGAGGAACTAAATGGGACAAATGCTCCGCACCTCTGGTCAACATCACATCTGATGTTCCGATGTGACTTTTCATTAGGAAGCAATCCCTCTTGAGTCCACGCGTGACCAAGATCGCATCACAGTCGATATGGCCGTTTCTTTTCTGTCTGGCACAACTTAACACTCTCATGAAGAGTTTGGGATGACCCAGTGTCCTTTAATTAGCCACATTAGGGACTCTGTAAATGCATGTCTCCCATCACTCGATGACAAAAGACCCGAGGCTTGCCGTCCACTAGTTACATGTCAGGCATTGCTTACAGATATTTCCTCTTTCAAGATCAGCGTGGATGTAACAGAGAGCAAAGATCATTGCCTTCTTCTGACACCTCTTCAGAGCCGGCTGTCAGACGTTTAGTCAAAGTCCTCCCTGTACCAGATGGTGCATAGGGCGGCGCCCATCTCCGTTTCAATAGCCCTTAGGCCACACAACATTGTGGGGCCAGTCCGATGGTAGTGGCGTGTGTTCACCTCCCATACTATTTCCCGAATGCTGAGTGGTAAGCAAAGAAGCAGTATGTCATCGGTATGACGACTCCTCCAATCATTTTGTTTACTATTCGTTTGTTTGTATCTGTTTGTATTGCATACCCGGTAAACCGCCTCATAGCATAACACACAAGCTTTGTACCAGCTGCATATCCGGACAGATATATGTAATCCATTCACACCGGGAAAGGACCCCTTATTCTTTTCGATAAGTGTGGTGGGTTTTTTACGTGCTCGAGGTGTGGCTCTCCTCTAACACGCGTACGGGACCTCCATTCAACATCCTATCCGAGGGACGTTAGATTGACAGAGACATCCCAAAGCCATGTAATGGCTGATTTAAGCATCACTCAGCGGCCTCAAAAACACCGACAGCCAGTTTGTTGAATGTTTACGATGCGGATTCACCCTGTCCAAATGTTAGTCTTCCCCGGCTGGCTGGATTGCCCAGGGGCGCGGGAGATACATGGCAGTTGTTCCCGGACAGACGGGGTAATTTTGGGTCAAACCGGAAGCGGCAATTGTGGTGGGAAAGAAATTCAAAGCGACAGCTCGACTAGCATGTTTTGAACGGCTTGTCGCTTGATGAGCCGCAGCCCCTGACAGAAAACTGGCTACCCTTCAAGAACGTTATCCTCCCGCTTTGATATACGTAGAGACCCTGAAGGGTGCCTTGAGATCCTGGAAGATTTCCAAATTGGTTATTCTTCTTGAGAGTTTACATCTGTCTACAAGATGGTAATCTTAGGCAATGTCAATGAACATTGAATATCCAGTATTCTTTTTATCAATCTATTGCTTTTCTGCAGGCTTCTTGCTTTTTTCCGACGTCAGGTACAATTCAAATCAGAAATGAGAAGACGTCCGAATCATGGATATTTGAAGAAAAAAAAACTATCAAATTAACCTAACACAAAGTCGTGAAACCCAACGTAAAATAACTGATATATCAAGGTCTTTCTGTAGACCTTCAGAATCGAATACCTACCATTTTTCTTGTGCAATCAATAGCTTTGGACAGTTGCATCAAGGTCTTCCCTGTAAAATTTACTATCCGTCTTTTACTAGAATAAGCAACAGCATTGGGCAATCATATCAAGGGCAAGGTCTCCAGTGCAGAATGTACCATGTACCACCTATCGTGTTTCTGACACAAGCAATGGCATTCGACATTCACGTCAAAGACAAGGTCGTTGCTGCAGAATTTGCTACCTGCCGTGTTAATAGCACAAGCAATTAATGAATCAGACAGTATTACGTAATGGCCTAAATGACCTCTCTGACCTTCGGTAATAGAAAGTGAGCGGGTCAGTGCACTTTGCCAAGGACAGTATCCTCCTACCCTCGTTCTCAAATTGGGCTTTCATGGACAATTAACCTGACGCGGCTACAGCCTAGTTTTGTCAGGGAGAGTTACTTATTCCCATTGGGCAACTGGTGACCAGATGTTGTGTCCTTGGGAAAGGCACTTTGCACGACTTTTCTCACTCTACCCAGGTGTAAATGAAATGGGTATCTGACTTTGGCTGTGGATATATAAAAGGCGGTGGAAGGAGAAGGGTGGCCTTCCAATACCGCGCCATAGACACAGTGGATAACAATCCACTGTCCTACGGCCTCAAAAAAGGCTATAGGACCACCTTAACCTACTCCTATACCCTCAAACAGGCTCCGAAATCAGGAGCCATCTAACCCATGCCATAGTTATGCCCCGAAAAGACTGTTATGTTGACTGACCATGAATAAGATGAACACACGGTGCTTTGTACGACAGTTTTATTCTTGACATTGTTGCTGATGACAGCAGCATCCAACGAGAAAGGCATGAATACTTGCAGTCTATTTAAGCTTGATAATAATCACATTCAGAGCAATGGTTGTTCGGTTCTCCTGTATTAGATCTCAGCCTGCCAAGACACTACAACAGCCAACTAAAACGTCAGCCAGAAGAGGAGAAACTAGATGTTTTGACAGCGGATTGAGTAGCTAGAAGCACATTTGGAATCTCCTTATGATGACCAAGAAACCCCAGGCACCATGGTAGGCAACTTATCAACTTGATGAAGGTTAGACATCCAGGTAATAAGATACGCCAAAAATAATTACTCAAGCAACTGGATAAGATTTTTCAAAAAATAATTACTCAAGCAACTGGATAAGATTTTTCAAAATCTTATCCAGTTGCTTGATGAGTAATTATTTTTGGCGTAACTTATTGTTTACTGTTTTACGATCGATTGACTACATGTACATATAATCAAGATGTCTGTGTTCGAAAAGCTTGACGATTTATTCCATTTCTTGTCTATTTCTTTTCCTAAGAATGTTCTGTAATCCAGGGAAGGCACATCATTTGAAGCATAAAGGTCATCCCTGAAATTGTCACATCTCATTATTACGTAAGACATTTTCCTTTCGCCCTGAGCCTTAACACAAATAGCCATGAGCTGACAACTTGAATAAGGGGGTTCGTGGTTCTATCTGCGCATGTGCAGTGAAATGCATTGTGGGTAATATTTCAAAGGCAAGACCCTAAAAGTTCTTGTCTAGACCATGTATAATGTATGTCCAGACGTGTCTTATTCATGTCTCTGGTGCCTTCACCTTTGACCTATGACGCAGAATGCATGTCGCTGCGCAGTTGCAACCATGAACTTCCTTATTACCAGTTCATCGAATGCAGGACGCAACAACTTCAGTCTAACCGTAAAATCTACTTTTCTGATATTTACTGCACCAAGTATGAGTTAGGCACATGATGTCCAACAACTAGAGACTCTTTGCTGTCACAAGAATCCTATAACTACTTGAATCAAATCTACACATTTCTCTGTCATATACATGTCAGCACTTCTTGCAGCACTCTTTCATGGCTTTTTTATTCCTTCATTCAGTTCCATTCCCCTCATATTTTCTCTCACTTCATCAACTTCGTCAATTTACAATCTCTCTCTCTCACATTCAATGTGTGCATTCCTTTCGAACCGTTCTCGTGAATTTCTCAACATTGGGAAGATTTCTACATTTGTTGGAAACGCCCATCGACGTATTGTTCTGTATCTCGAATTGTTTCGACAGCAACGTAAGCAATTAAGGATGATGGCTTGTGAGATTTAGCTAGCTTTGGTCATTTAGTAACAAAGAAACGTGGTATGATAAAACATGAGCTAGAACGTAACAAACTGAACTAACATGCCCTGATTTCGAATGACCAACCTCCTAGGTAGCCATTTTTGACAATATGTATCTTGGCATTCCTTACAAAAATCTACACTTAACAGTTTTTTTTTTGACATGGGTTTTTGACAAATATAATGAGGTGACGATGTTAAATCTTGTACAAAAGCTAGCATCTGGCAGCCCTATTTGCTTTGATAATTCACAAGGCTGATTTTACTGTACAGCACTTCTTTATTACCGTACAGGATTACCAGTTTATGGCTAATTGTTAACAGTTCGTACATATGTACAGCTAAGAAAACGTTATGCTCCACCCCTTATCCCTAAAGCTTTACACTTCTATATTGTTGCACAGTACAAATTCTGCCCAGGCGTTTGTTCTGCCACAATTACATACAGTATTGCACAGTCTTGACTGTACTATATCTATCAAACTCCCATGCGCCGTCACCCTAAATACAGTATCTCAACAGCGGTAAGCCAGTTTGCTGTAGAGTTTAGTCTAGGAATATATTTTGCACAATTGTTGTCATTTTATAGCAGCGTATCTGTACAAGGAAGCCCTTTTGCGTAGCAGGCGCACTCAGAAGACTGCCCCTAGTAAAAGCTATTGTAACAAAAAGATAGACAAGATCCTACAGTTGTTTTCTCTACTCCTTAAGATGAATTCGAAGATGTTTTACATCGCAGTAAAATTCAAAAAGATGTGTATTTGGTACATCTTTCAGGTGACTCATTTTTCCTACAGTGTGCGTCACTATTCGTGGAGAAAAGCACCACCTGAAACACGTATAAAATGAACCTAACATCTGCTTGAATATACATTGCCTCTTCTGTGAACATTTGCACATAGGGATTGGTCGCCTCTAAGTGTAGTCTAGATGGTTGGTGTAGGTAGACCAGAGATGACAGTTAAACAGTTGTCCCAAACAGCGAACGCCGGGCATAGGGACTCTCTAAACTTCGTCTGGAAGGAGTATATCTGTTGCTTGTTCCCTGGTTGAGACATGGTTATACACGTCAGGGTTCCCGACGAGAAGTCCACCAGTATACCGATCTTAGACGGCGGCGAGGAAAGCTGGATGGTCTGTGATTTGTTCTGATGCCACAGCGCGAATCTCTTGTTGTGGCACTGTATGGCCCAGGAGGAGTTGTTGCTCCCGATGTACTCGTTCCTCGGGGTGGATCTGTACGCCACGCCGATCCTGTACCCCCTACTCCTGCTGACGTCGATCTCCCAGTAGTGGCGCCCCTGGCTGACCACGGCGTTCCCCAGAACGGCGACGTAATCCGTGAAGCGCTCGGGACGCGTCGGGACATTTCGGCGTGACGATCCGGCCGAGTCATACGTGACCGAGCAGCCGTCGTCGGAGATGTCCAGGTCTGGGTGAGCCGTGTCAGGATCCAGCGTGAACTTGAACGCTGTAGAAAAATACACACACAAAAAAAGCATTGGTTAGCCAGCGTTCGTTTTCATGGTCTTCCTTTTTACCTTCTTAAAGAAAGCTAACACATTAAGACCTTAGAATTGCAAGCATTTAAACCGTTTGTTGTGGGTAAGGCCTTGGATGAAGGTTAACATCATACAGTGGTGTTCTGTTGTTTTCAGTATTCTACTGTGCTGGCACGGTGGCTTTGTAGTTAGGGTTGTTGACTCAGAACCTGGAGGTACTGAGTTCGAATCCCTGACAGGTCCGGTTGTTGTGCCCTTGAGAAAGGCACTTTGCACCATTTTCCTCACACGACGGCGAAAATGAGTCAGTACCTATCTTCGGCTAGGGTTGCCCATTGGATAGGATGTTAAATGGAGGTCCCGTGTTTGAGGGGAGCCCCGCGTTAAGCACGTTAAACCCAGCACACTTATCGAAAGGAGGGTAGAGGTAAAACCCGGTGTGAGTGGGTCAGATAAATCAGTCCGGGTATGCAGCTTGTGCTCTTCAGTACAAAGATTATGTTTTACGTCATGAGGCTTCATTGGTCAACCTCTGGGAAACCCGGAATTTCAACATTACATGTCAGTGTTGGATGTTTCTGTCTGCAAGTTCAATGAACTTTGATTCATGACCGACAAGAACACTTTAGGAATTTTTACTGTTGATAACTCCGTGGGCCGCTCTTCAGGGACATTGTTGATGAAATATTTGCCCGAAAAGTCGGAAAACCTAACACCTGACGTTGTACAGATTGGAGAATTTGGCGACTGCTTGTAAACATGTTTATATGTTTACTTGGCGAAGGTAATGACCGACAAAACACTTCGGGAATTGTTATTGTCTATAGCTACAAGGGCAAGGTCATTGTTGACGAAATCGTAGCCCAAAATGTCGAACAGATTGGAAAATTTGGCGACTGCTTGTTAACATGTTTATATGTTTACTTGGCGAAGGTAATGACCGACAAAACACTTCGGGAATTGTTATTGTCTAAAGCTACAAGGGCAAGGGCATTGTTGACGAAATCGTAGCCCAAAATGTCGTACAGATTGGAAAATTTGGCGACTGCTTGTTAACATGTTTATATGCTTTCTTGGCGAAGGTAATGACCGACAAAAGTTTAGGAATTGTTATTGTCTATAACTACAAGGACAAGGTCATTGTTGACGAAATCGTAGCCCAAAATGTCGTTCAGATTGGAAAATTTGGCGACTGCTTGTTAACATGTTTATATGCTTTCTTTGCGAAGGTAATGACCGACAAAACACTTTAGGAATTGTTATTGTCTATAACTACAAGGACAATGTCATTCTTGACGAAATCGTTGCCCGAAAAAGGTGAAAAACTAATGTCGTACAGATTGGAGAATTTGGCGACTGCTTGTACTAATTGTAAACATGTCTACTGATGTGCTACAGTTCACGTAGGCCGTGCACGTAATAACGTAGGCTGTGTTTTTTTCTACATACAGGTTTCCCCACGGGTACAGCCAGGGTATCATCCTGCTTGATCTACGTCCGCTGTGACAGGTGCGGTTACCAACAATTGGCATACACCCATAAACCTTAGACCAGGAATGTGAACTCAACGTTAGGAGCAAACGTAACGCTACTCTTGAGTAATTGACTTCATAATTGTTGTGACGTTGATAGCTCCCAGCTGTTAACGCGTCCCTTTAGTGTCACCAGTCATGTTTTGAATGTCACCTCTCATACTTGTCAAACTGTACAGTACATGTGTGCGATCCAAATCAGTCCTGTACAGATGTAGATATTTCAACGGATATTTACACGTCCTATGAGTGTTACGTTTCTTAATTTTGAGGGGTACGTCACCTTTATGGTGCAAGACAATAAGTGGGCCATCTGAGGGGACACCACGACAATGGAAAAGACAGAGAGGGCGACAATGCAAAAGGTGGAAAGACAAACCTTGTCAAACACCTGGGCCCCACATGGCAACGACTAGCTCGCGACAGTGTGAACTGGGACCATTCAGTGGAGGGGTTCCTCCTTAACTAGTGAATTTGTTTGTTTCGCAAAACGAACAAAAACACCTTCAGGCGTAACACACCAGTTTTGTACAGTAAGTACAAGCTGCGCAAGACCGGACTGTAAGGTTTGATCAACTCACACCAGGATGGACCCATACACCTTTCAACGAGTGTGGTTGGTTCTCCTTATCGTGCTCGAGATGTTTCTCTCAAGGCTCACGGTCCCATCCGAAAGGACGTCCCTAGCCGAAGCTTGGTACTCAACCTTATGTCAACAACTCTAACCACAAGGCCACCTTGCCACATTAAGCTCTAAGATGTCCAGAAGATGATATCAATGATGTTTATTGCAGTTTTGGTCCTTATCTTGTTACTCAGCCTTTAAATTCTAAGCCCACAACCCTAACCCCACAACACCCCCTTGCCAACTTTAACCCTGAGAGGGTAGTGTCAATGATATTACCTGCAAGGAGAATTATATGATAGACTGGGGCAATGTAAAAGCACTTGATCAGGGTTCTGACTGGTTTGCAAGGGGTATGAGGGAGGCTATCCACATCCGTAGACAACGTAGCACCTTAAACAGGGACATGGCACGTCACTATCTCAAGCCTGTATACAACTGTCTCTTATCACATGAGAAGAGCAAATATGAGATCTGACTTACCAGATTGAAGAAGAGACAGAGTACGTCTCGAAAACTTTTTTGTTGTGTGCTATCACTAAAATTTCGTCAAAAGTATGTTACCTGCAGTTTTGGTCCTAATCTTCAAGCCTTCGCTTCTCGGTGTCTGGCCGGCCTTGTTGACTGCCCGCACGAAGAACGTGTACTGTGTGTCCGGCTGCAGACCCGAGATGGTCCTCCTGACGTCGCTGATGTCGGATATGGTCTTGTAGATGGAGCTGACGATTGCACTGGACGCGTAGGACCGGGCGTATTGCACCTGCGAGAATGGTCAGGGAACACAACGTTAGCTCGCTTGGGTATACTAAACTATTCCCGAAGCAAGAAGGAAAACCAGATATAGAAGATCTCATACCTTCGTGAAATATATGGATTATCTTAGACATCTTGACAAAATATATAACACAGTCATTTCCATCGCACATATTATATGATCCACTCTCACATGCCATCGCTGGGTTCTTGATGTCATCAACAGTAACATCAATTTCCTGCATGCCTAAGGAACAAATTTGGACACGGACCAACTACCAGGAGAAACTAACATACACACAGACAGAAAACAATAACGCCGTTTATATTAACTAATAACTACGTAAAACTAATAGCAAGTACAGGAAACAGTGGCGTGGTTTACCTGATATGTATCAAATGCGGAAACGTCTTTACAGTGCCATCTGAGGTACACTGAGCTCTCCTCCGCATAGCACTGGTCTGTCAGGAACTCGGGAGTACTCGGAACTGGAACAAAAATAGCATATCCATAAGCGATAAGAAGTAACCTGTTACCATATACCAACATACATAGATGATACTTTTCTTTCTTTTTGCGCTGTAAGTTAGTTTCACATATGATGCGTAGGGCCGCTTTTGAGCCACACATCTCTGCAAGCACTACAGAAGGGGCTAGCTAGTCCACTGTTATAAAAACTAATATCATTTTTGGCACACGTTAACGTAGTGAAATCTGACTGGCGAGCGAGCTGTTATTACTTTGGAGGTCAAGGTCATTTGGTTATTCCCTCGTCAGCCTTAATTACATTGATCGAACTACCAGTGATGTCGAGGTTCATGAAGAGGAGCAAAAGCATTATGGGATGATCGGAACGATTGGAAAGATGGTGTGTACTTGATCCGGGTAGTTGACCCGCATTGATGATAATGAGTAGTCTTTACAAGCCTCCCTAGGTCGCTGGAAAAATAGCAGAAATTGGAGAAATACACAAATAACATGCCAGAGGAGTTGGGAGGCCGGGGAATATAGTATGCGACCTGAGTATTTTCCAGCGACCTAGGGAGTGTAGCAGAAACTAGATACTGAGTGGGAAACTTACGTTTGAGGAAGTCTAGCTGTCCGAGCATGGGCACCAGGTTGGAGAAGTCGATCTGGAAGTGTTTGAGCTGCAGCTGATCCACCAGTTCTGTGGACGACTGCAGCGATGGGGCAGAGTCTACCGCCATCCGAACTCTCTTTCTGATGGCCTTAGATGTCTAGAGAAGGGGATACGAGGTTATGAGATAGAGATCAATGATATGCAGTATGGTGCAAGAAGCATAATAATAAACATACCGGTTCTTAAGGCAATTGGAAGGAGTCTGTGCCTTGTGGACATGTGGACATCATTGGTCATCAAGAAACGTAAGAAAAGGCATGGACCGTGAAGGTGCGTCCCCAATTTTCCAAGCACACAGGGTCACCCCTACTCTTTTCGATAAGTTAAGTGCGTTGGATGCTTTAAATGTTACTTTTGGATTTTGACGTCTTTGACATTATATGGCAATACAACACCGTCAGTGTAACAACTGAAACCTCATTGGAGTCACATGATTTTAATGAGTGAATACCTAACATAAATAGAAAGAAAACAGTTATAGTTTCATTGCCACGGACAGGGCCAGCTGTTCTTGGTCACTCAACAACCACAAATCGGGAGGATATGCGATAGAGCCATGGCGATCCCGTGGTGCCTTGTGAGCCTCCGGCGTTTACCAAGGTATTAACGTCTGATCCTCCCTTAAGTCCATCATCTTACTTAAATGATTTCTGATAAAGACTGAGAAAAAAAACTGTAGGCTTAGACAAGCATATGTTCGTCTAGCTTGAAACATTGCATTATCAATCTAATCAGTGGTGACGTCATTACCTGTAAAAAGCAGCCTTCGTTTGGTTCCTTGAGTGCCTCCTGTGCGTACGTTACTGCTGCAGTGGTGCCCTCTAGCGTTTTCCTATAAACTGCAACCTGGGAATCAAACAGATACTCAGATGAATGATTATCTTCTATTTACTTACTATAGCTAACTATAGGCACAGAACCAGTCAGTATTGCCTTGAGAAAGGTAAAAGCAGGACTGTCGAAACGTTGGCAGGTAAGCATCTCAGCATTGTGTGTAAAGAAAATCTTTTCATACATGTAGCCATTTGATTGACAAACTGATGAAGCCATTCACTATTATAGAGGTATGTAGCACACTCAAGTCAATCAATCACACACTGTCCCTGACATCTCGATCTAGATACCATTATAGACATTATTTTAAATCATTTATATACAATATTTTTTATGTACATGTACTGTACTGTACTACATTGTAATGTCTTGTTTTTGTCAGCAGGGCTAGCCCTTTGTAATAGCCACAGGCTAGTTGGGCAGCCCTGGCTGTGCGTGTTAATCAGCAAAATCAATCAATCAATCAATCAATCAATCAATCAATCAATCAATAAAAATACTTGCATTACCTGTTGCTTTCTGTCCTCCACTCGTCTCTCCTTCTCGTCATGCAGCTTCCCCACCATGGCCTTCTCCCGCTCATCCACGATCATCCTCAGCCGAGAGAACTCGTCCTTCACTGACGCCTCCATCTTCGAAAAGTTTTGCTGAAGGACAGAAAAAGAGCAACTTCAACTAGAGTCATTGAAAATGCAGGGTAAGTCTTAACAGAAAACACATTTTCACTTGTCCTATACACTGACACAGTAAGTGGTACGCAGATACCAACTGCCCAGACATGCTTAACCGAAAGACAGCAAAAAGAACCCGTCTCCAGCGTGCTGCCCAGGATTGAACCGTTATCTCCCAGTTAACGTTAACAACTTTGAGCCCCCACCCATTGAGCTATAGAAACACCCTCACTCATAAGTGTACCGCACATGAAAACTCATATGGTGAGTGATCTTTCTTTGTACTGGGTCAAAGGTTCAACCATTGTACAACATAAGTCATAAAACACGTATACGTACCTCCACCATTTCACAGAGCGACCGCAACTTGGCGATGTAGTGCACCATTTCCGTGTTGATGCCCACCAACTCCTGCACATCCTTGGCAAGTTTCTCCTGTACAATATGGTATAAATTTGTCAATTTGGATTACATGACACGTTAATAATACAATATATTGCTAACTCCCAACAACAAACTGATATAACAAACACACCCAACAGCACTAGTACTACACCACAGCTAGTCTCTAGTAAATCAATGAAATTCTTCTTTTGAAGTAATGAGATAAAATGAAGCATCATTGATTTAGTAGTTAGGGAAGATTTTATTCTTCTGGCTAAATGAGATGGACTAGCACTATCCCATTAATTCACTGTAAGAAGACTGAATTCGTCTTAATGAGATAGAAGGGCGTCATTGATTCACCCATGAGAAAAGATGGAATTCTCATTCTAGTGAATCGTGAGATAGAGTGGTGCTGTCTCAATAATTCACTAGTAACAGTGATTATTCTTGTGGCGAATCAATGGAATGGAAGCGAGCTATCTCATTCATTTTAGTAAGGGAAAATTATTCTACTTCTAGTGAATAATTGAGATAAAAAGGTGCTATCTCTAAAATTCAGTAGCAAAGGGATATCATAATAATATCTCAGAACGTTTCCTCACCTTTTGACATCCCATCAATTCACTAGTAAGCTTCAAGCCTTGAGAGAAGATTGGAGTATTGTTCTTGTATATTAATAGCATAGAAGAGTTCCATCCCATCAACTCACTAGTAAGTGAATATTGGATTATTCTGTATTAGAAATTGTGTAAATAACGTCCCTGAGGTTTCCTCACCTTTTGCTCGTTGTAGGTGATCTCGAGCGGCTTGACCTCGTGTTCCTTGTGTCTGCCCACCAGCTTACACAGGGAACACACCGGCGTGTCGTCAGTCACACAGAACAGGTTCACCTTTCAAGGAGCATAAGCGGTCTTTAAGAGCGGGTTTGCACTTATGGAAAGCGTTTAAGACATTGAAACTTAAAAGCTTGTCTGCTCAATTTTTATGACCTTCGGTATCACTGAAGAGTTTGATCTTTAGAAGCATAAGTCTTCTTTAATAGCAGGTCTGCACGTTTAAGACATTGAAACTTAAGACATAAATGCTTGTCTGGTCAGGTTGCAAAGCTCACTATACGGAGTAAAACAAAGGTAAAGCAGTCTTTTAGGGAGAAGAATTATGCTAATGGCTAATATACAGGGCAAAGCTCGAATGGGTTATTATCTAACGTGATTGAGTCTTCTACAAAACACGCAGCCTCCGGTCGTAGGCTCGTCTTAACATGATTGTCATTTTTCTTTGATAGCAGTTACGTTGCGCATATGATAGGGGCATGGAAGATTTGCTTTGCAACAAGTGACATTATCATGCATGATGATCCTAATCGTTATCAGAACTTATCGTAAGATGTTAAGTGGAGAGCCATACATGTTAATGAGGAGCTATTTCTTATCAACTACAATGGACAACACACATACCTTTTCTTCCCGATGCTCCGTGCACATTAAGACCTTGGTCTGCGGGTCTACGGTCGGGACCACAAACTTGTGGTCGGCAAACGCCGTCTTGCCAGTCCTGAAGAAAAAATCACAAAAACACAACAATTACACATCCGACTGCTTACTAGAACATCAGTTGTGTTACCATTGGTAACGTTGTTCCATGTACTGCAACGTCTACGCCACCAGTGGAACCTAGAGGTAGATAGGAAGAATACATGTGAAGGAAATAATGGTTTATCTTACATCGTACGCTCTGCTAGAGACTGTTGCTTGGTTATGTCACCGTGTCTTTTGCTGTGCATTTTGCCGGGTCAGCATCTCACAAACAATCGGTCAGCCTCGGGCTTTTTCAACCTGTCGTAACAAACAATAGAAATGTATCCTTGAACAGATAGCGTCTGTTGGCCACGTTTGCTTGCACGTGCAGGTCGTTTGGCCTAGATTTAGTGTAGCTGTTAGTTATATTTAGCTTACATACCATTCACAGTGTCAGAGGCTGCCACCAGAGGGCAATATCAACGGATACATTGCTGATAAACCACTCATTCATTCAACTTGGTCAGTTCTAAGGAGAAGAGGACTGAGATCCTTATCACCCTTATCAACATATCTTCCCTCGAGCGAATGCGGAGATCATCGGATTTGGAGCAGCCTCTCATTGCAGTAAAAACAGATTATCCGGAGTTAAAACATTCAACATTTGGTGGTAGTGGAAGTAGTTGTCCACATGCTAATAGGGGTAATGCCGTCTGCCATGTCACTGTTGTCTGTTTTTAGACTTTGTTGTATTTTACAATTCTGACTTTGAATCATACTTATATTCAGTTTACATTCCATTCACGGTGACAGTGGCTGCGCTACCAAGCTGCCAACAGATATATTGCTGATAAACCACTTGTTCATTCTTATAACTCCGTACTAAGGAGAAGAGGACTGAGATCCTTATGACCCTTATCGACATATCTTCCCTCGGGCGAATGCAGAGATCCGCGGATTTGGAGCAACCCCTCAGTAAAGTAAACACATATTCTCGAGACATTCCACACTGACAACAACGGTAGGAGTAGTGGTAGTCGACCGGCTAATAGTAATAACTTCATATTCGTCTGCCATGTCACCATTGTGTGTTTTTAGAGTTTTGCTGTGTTTCATACTTTTAATTTTGAGTCCAGAGTCGCCTCTTACTTAGTCACTGACTGTCTGCTGTAACAAATAACAACAACAAGAAAAGAATTGAAGATGCATACAATACTTTAGGGGGTAAGTGTTGGTTCTCTCTCAAAGCCTCTATTGTCAAGATGTGACATTGTTGGATAAACTGTCATATAATGTACCCATAACCAATTCGTGACCATCGCGAGCTTCAGAATTGACAATAATCAATGAGGTTCCATTGATTGTGAAGTAGACATTATTTATCGTCAGCTGCAGCGCTGACTGCCATTCAAGGTCTACAAAGCTTTCATGACTGCCGTATAATATCGATTGTGGGGTCGATTTTCCTGACAATCCCTGCTTTCAGATTAATGGGCGTTCCCTGTACAATGCTAATTTTTCAACAGGAATCTGTTTTGAAGATGTCAACAGCACCATCATTCATAGTCATACTTTAAAACAAACTTCACGTATTGCAGATTATGAAGATCCACGACATTAGCACCTCTTTTAGGTAGTAAAGGACACAATTTGGCCCATGGGCTTCTACATGTACTAATTGTAAAATGTCACAACATTCTAGGAAACATATCCATGTTTAATTCTCTAAACATGAACAAACGTTTACCTACTACATACTTGTTCTTCAACAATGCCAGTTGTGTTTTGCCTTCTCGGAGTAATAAATTTCCCAATTGTCCTTCACCCCACATCCTCAACTAATGCACCCAAGATTCAACAAGAATGACACCTTTTGTCAATGTGTAGATGTGTGGCAAGATTATTGCAACATCTTGGTCCTTTTTCCCTTCCTTAACCTTTCCCTACCTTCTTATTATTTACTTTCTATTGTGACTGATCTGTCCATTCTTCACGTCAATATTCCGTGGAAACCAAAGGGCTTACTTCTTCTTTAGGTCTAGATATTTTTCAAGCATGTTTGTAGACATGTAATCCTCCTGAAATTGGTTTATTGTGACTTATAAGGCTAGTTAAGCTTTGATTAGAATAGGGATGTCTTCCGTGAAGATTGTTTACAATCATACTAACACCGCCGATTTTCAGATAACAATAGTGAGCTCTAAAAAGCTATTCAACCTGTGAATACCAATTTCCACATCCCCTTTTCATCTCAATAGGAAGATAGCTGAAAAAGGAACAACGCGATTTTCGTTCGTTAGCCTTGTATAATCCAGGGAGTTCAAATAGCCTACAGTTTACCTTAGGCTACAGCAAAATGCACAAGAATGTGGCCCTTTGTGGTATCTTCAATACACAATTAACTAAAGGTAAATTACCGGTGTGCACTATCCCTTAAGGGGAAACATTGTTCAAGAGTACCCACAGACGAGCTATAGCTATCACCCTTTGCATCTGTTAGAATAGTGTATACTGTTTATGCACCAATACTGGCAATAACAATACTTATGATAAGTCGTAACAATGTCTTCGGTAAAACTTGTCCCTAACATACAAACGACATGCTTAACAGAGTAGAACGATATTCGGATTATCTTAAACGATACGGAAATAGGTCACCTGAGGTAATGAGGATTCCAAGAAGACTTCCAAACGAGGAGTTAATTGTTTGAATTTTTTTGAAGATGATAGCACCTTGTGCTTCATATTTTTTCTATGTTTCAACATACTTTAATACTAATGAGTCGAACTTTCACCTCTTTCACAGATGCGATATCAAATATTAAAAGTGATGCAATACAGAAACATAACTCAAACTCAGGACAACGAATAACAAATTTAAGCATTCTGACTTTTGAACTCTCGGCCGTCTAACCGCGCCATTGTTTTGGAAGACACGCATGAAATGTGTACGAATAGACTACAATTCTGAACATGGACATAAGTACGGTTATTTCAGTTACCTAGAACTATACTCTTGAATGGACGAGAATACTTGGTAGGCGGTTTCGCGAAGTTGTCTTACACTGTTCTTGTTGTTGATCATTATGGATACACTAACATAAATGACCCGTGAAGTATAGGAAGTGACGTGACCTTGAAATATGTAAATCTGTATTCTGCACAATTTCACATTACAATCCTCCTACCATTTTGAATCGTTTGTTATGATGACAAATATGTTTTCTCGTTCTATATTTCTATACAGAAACAACGGAATGAAAACATACTTTTTAGTTTCCAGGATATGCAGCGTTTGGTGATGTCACACCCCCAAACATGTTATTTGCACGTGACATTCCCTGTGACGTCAAACAAATTCAAATATGACATTCTACTCGAAGTAAATTTCGTTGGGTGTCTGTGTGTAAAATTGTACAGTTTGGCTGTGATTTAACTACAACAGCTCTACCAGCAGACGTTCAACGAAGCGTGTCTTAAAAAGATTCCCTACCATTTTTCGAGGTTCACTGGGTCCATACAAAACTAGAAAACTCCCGAGATCCCCCAAACTTACAGGTAAGACCACCCAACACAATGATATAAAATGTATCCAAATAATATTGTTTTGATCTCCGTAATAATCATAATCCATTTGCGTCACCCTTGGGCGCTGTAGCGACCAGACAACTTTCCGATCTCATTAAAAATTCATTCCCCATGAATCGGCTCTTCATTAGAAGATAGTTACGGGGGAGGCGCGTTCCTACCTGACAGTCCCATTGGTGGTGCGACGTTTTGACGTTGACAGAACCAAGTTCGCTCGCGAAACGTACATTTTGGCGTCTTTTCTGACGTCAAGATTCACGTCCGGGAAGATCTGGTCAGGTCGATTCTGCGTGTTCCATGTCGACCTACCCCCGTGACATCTTGGCGTACGTCAGGAGCCCTCGCTATTTGGCTTCAGCACCTGCCTGACAGGTTTTCGTGTCACTCCGGTCAGAGGGTCGGCAACGAAGCAACCAAGTCTCCGGAGGGGGAGGGGCTTGTCCTGACACTTTTTTTAATTCACTACGTTCACCACAAAACAAGGCTCAATGTGAGCTAATTGTGGACACCTACCGGGATTATGAGGACAGATATCTGTTCACCTTTCACTTGAAACGTTCAAGGTTATATTTACCTATCAGGGAAGCAATCAAGAGAATTAAAGGTACAGTTCTAGTAAAGAAGCTGTCAGCATAGAGCTTCCTCATAGAATTTGGAATATGGTGATTTGCGTCTAGTCTGTGAAGGTGGCAAATCGTGTTTTTCCCTCATCTGTCGTTTCTTCTTAAATCTTCAGGATCACGTTTCCCCATCAACTTCCCCCATCAATACGTTGGCTTTGCCCCTTGTTCAACCTTACCAAAAGTTATCCCCAAGCTAACACTCCGGTTATTGTTTGCACGCTACAGCTTTCAGTACTACATAACCTCTTGTGATGGCATTTTAATAACTTGTTGGTATTTCGAAGCTACTTGGTCAGTCAGACAGATTGTTAGTTAGTGAGTCGGCAAGCTAGAATAATTTCATCCCTGAATCCCATTACACTTTGTTCTGCCCTTATCAATCGCCACAGACATTGTTGATTAAAAAGGTCAGTTTACAATGAAATGAAGCTCTGTTCTTAACAGCAACACTTACACGGCCTATATGTAGGCTCATCCTTGTGAGGCTGGAAAACAACCCCATCGTCATGTGTAGTATGTATACACACGTATGTATGTAGGACATGTACCGTCAGATCATGGTGTGATTCTATCCAGGAATGATGTCATATTTGGCAATACTTTCCCATAGAATTAAAGTCTGTACCACAGCTGTGGGCCAATGGGACATGACGTAATCCCGGATGTGGTCGCCGTGACATTTGGTTGTGTTTTCTTTTCCATGAGTCATTTCCGTGACGATTCCTTCGTGATTGAACTTTAAATCGTCTAAATGTACAGTAAACTACATTGTTCCAAATAACCAGTGTTGAGAGACAAAGGTCCACAAAATAGAGAACCATGTAGTCTTAATTGGTTGCTACTTCTTACTCAGGCCGCATGGGAGCGCACCTAGACCATAGACCACAAGCCCTTGTTGTTAGACAGGCTTATTGTCGTGGTTGAATGATTCTATTCTTTGTTCAACGTATTTTGTATTCTCCAAGCAGAAGTTTCGGTCCGGGGAAACCTCTGCTTGGAGAATACGTATTTGGTATGCAATTTCTCTCCTAACCGTTGATAACACTGGTTAAGAATAACAATCATAAGTTGATTCTTAAGCTTACTTACTCTAGATCTTCGCGTTGAGCTGTACTTGTCTTGAAACTCTTTGCTCTTCATCATAGAGATGAAATATTAAAAACATAAGTTACAAACTTATTTTCACACCATTACTATAAATACATGAAACAAGTCAAATCACACGAGGACCCAAAAATGTTTAACTACATAGATGTCCGTCGTCAACCTCTCGACAAAACAGGGTGAATGCCATATCAGCGATTGTAGAGAACAATGAGGTGAGAGGTGAAAGTTGAAACGGTGACCTCCATAATAAAATCAGGGATACCGATGGTGAGGTGAGAGGTGAAAGTTGAAACGGTGACCTCCATAATAAATCAGGGATACCGATGGTGAGGTGAGAGGTGAAAGTTGAAACGGTGACCTCCATTATGGCATCAATCAAACAAAACTAACAGTGTTCTAAAATAAACAGGATGAATATAATATCAAATGTACATACCTTGTTGTAGGGTGTGTCAATTTCAGGCACGTTTCGCAGTAGGATAGCTCACACTTCACGCAGCTCTTCACGGCCGGCTTCGGGGGGTCGCTCCTGCACACGTCGCACGGCACCACCTTCTTCCCCCCGCCGGGAAAGTTCGACACCGACGTGGCCTGCTTGTACCTTTCGATGATATTCTCCAGAATCAAGTTCCTCTTTAGCCCGTCTAGGCCTCTGCCGTCCAGAATGATCTCATGTCTACAGGAAGGGCACTTGAGGCTGCTGCGGGGTTCGTCCCTGTAGTCGCTCGCCGCGCCAATTTTGGACATGGGGTCGCCGTTCGGATGGACGAGGATGCCTTCGGCGCATTTGCTGCAGACGCTGTGGAGACAGGGGAGGAGGAGCGGCGACTTGAAGTGGTCCAGACACACCGGGCAGAGCAGCTCGCTCTCCAAAGCCTCCATGGCTGTAGCAGGGGGAGAAACAAGAACGGGAGGGATGAGAACAAAGCGTCTGACACAGAGTTTGAATGGACTGCGACTGGACGCCATTGTTCCGTCGGGAGGCCCGAGACACCGCCATCTGCATCTAAGTCACGTCCTGGGTTAGAGAGGTGGTCTTTCTGTTAGAACGGTGGCGACGCTGGCGGGGTCTCTTGGCGATGCTGAAAAGGATTTTTGATCAGAAGGTGGTGAAAGCGAGAGAGCGAGTAGAATTATAGAAATCAATGAACAAATTCCACCGTCCATACTTAGAATATCACACTATTCGTTTGCCATGTGTAGTCCTATTCTATACCAAATCAAAATAGAACTTCTAATATGCCGAGTCCCTGAATAACGTTCTAGATAGTAACGGATAAAACATTCACCCCCAAAGTGTTAGAAGACCTGGTTAAATATCAGAGCTTTCCGCCCAATCATCAAACCATCAAAATGTAACCCTGTTACAAATCTAATACCGACATCAGACGATCTACAAATACTACATGTACATACCATACAATGAGCCCAACTTCATCCTTGTAAAATCGCCAATCGTTCACAGATGTATGAAGCTAAAACCGCTATGGATAGTTCACCAAACAACAGTGTAAAAGAATAAAGTGCTTACGATAAAATTCCCTTGGGGCGGAAGTCCTCTCCCTTCCTGTGACCATCACAAACGTGACACTCATCTTCTGACATCCTTCCAAGCAGTCATCCCTATCATACACGCATACTAGCACACTGTCGTGCTTACTACTACGTTCCAACCCACTGAAACAACACTACCACACACCTAAGTCTGCAACGTAAAAGTGCAGTCCTGCCCAACAAAATAAGTCTAAACGACCGTTTCAGGCGGTTAAAACATTAACACTACCGTAACGCCTTAATAATATAGAGGTTGCAGGGGGGATTAAAGCCTCAACCGCCTTCTGACCATGTAATTAAGGCCGTTATAGTCGTTGAAGTTAATTACAATGCAGATACACGTACGAACAACTGATAATGAGTTGTCCTCTTTTTTTACTCTCCAGTGTTATCAAATTGTATTATAGGCATAAGTATATTGTACATGATAAGTTTATTGATTCAGGCATTAATTATCCCCTCCAAAGAGATGGTTGGAGGTGGTATTTGTTTGTATTTTTGTTTGTGATCGTACATAAGGACCTGCTTGACGTTGGAGAAAAGATAGATCAATCCTGGACCCTACCAGTACTAGTATACTGTAAGTACAGCTTCGTTTCAAACCTCAAACACGTGTGTAACCTCTGCTGCCAAGTTCTTGTCTACTTCATCATCTTGGGTAACGGTCAGGGAAATCACTTAGCTTATTCAAGATTCAAGGTAAACGCCAACACGGAACAGGATGACTCTGTCTAAAGGTTATACAGGTCCTGACACGGGGTCAGGCTTACTGCTTGTTTCGCACTTTGTGATGACATTTACTGCCGGTGAGCGATATGTGACACCTTCAATGAGCCTCTAACCTGGAATCCGGACCATTGCCAGGGCTTACACGGCCTAGCCTCCATAGCAGGCTCTGAACCGGCCTTTTGGGGGGCTAAATAATACTTCTTTTGCAGCCAGCCCGTAACCATCAGCCACCCCCGTAACCATTTACCGGCAAAATGGTTACGGGGGTGGCTGATGGTTACGGGCTGGCTGCAAAAGGTGTATTATTTAGCCCCCCAAAAGGCCGGTTCAGAGCCTGCTATGAAGGCTAACACGGGCCAACTCTTCGGCGCCAGGGCCAACATGCCCCGAGGAAAGTTTGCCTCAATATCGGCCTGTGGTAAACAGGACACGCGTGACAGAACATGCTGTATGAAAGCCCCGCTGTCCTGTTGTGTGAGGTAACAGACAGGGCGTGCTTTGCATGTCTGTGGCTTACTAATCACCACCACCTTCAACACCCCGCACCGTCTGCTGTTATCCTATGTTTCCGACAATAAAGAAGCAATTCTCTTGCCTGTGATGAGCGATATAACCCAATCAAGATAACGCTTTGAATCAACAAACCTATAGGTAGTTGCAATTGAATGCAGAAAACACTTGAAAGTTAATTTCCGATTCATTTGTAGGATCTAATAAATCCTGTTGAGGAGACCTCATCAAGTAAGTAAGTAAGTAATCCAATCAATTTTTTCAGAATCAAAACGATCGAAATTGAACAAATCATGATTGATTTTTTTTTCAATGTAGACTAGTTTCTTTACATAAAACAATTTCATCTATTTTGGCCGATCTTTAAAATACTTTCAGTCCCTGAATGAATATGATTAAGACTGATTTAAATACACGATATTGTCCTTAATTTCCAGAAATCTTCTTTTCAAATACGTATCCTGTCAAAGTCAATTGTGAGCAGATGTACAACAAGGTGGTACCCAGGTGTTCCACAAAGAGTCGGATCGATTGCTGCAAATATTTGACATTGAAGAACTGTAATCTTCATAGATTCTCAATTTCACCTTGAGCTCTTTTGACCTCGTTTGCCATACGGGCGAGGCCGCGAAGGTCATGCGAGATAACACATACGTTGAACTGGAAAAGCATTCCAAGCGCGCGAAAATCCGCTAGGGCAGAATAGTTTCACCGAATTATGCTTACAATCTGCAGTTTGAAAGGAATCTGCAAGGGGGAGGTGAAATCTAACAACGCTTTTCTTCGATAAAGGCAGAAAGACGAGCAAGAAAATCATACGATTCTATCTTACTTAGATTTGTATTTTCAGCAATCCTGTTCACAGAAATAGAATCCATGCAACGCTGATAAACGCAGTTTGAAAAGAAGCTGATAGGGACCGACATTGCAATACTCCAGACATTTCTTTCTTTGGCCATTGCCAACATTCACACTAAAAACAAAATTATGACAATCAATTCATAACTTCGTTTTTTATCATGCTGTTGACCAACAGCTAAGTTAAAATACTTCCCTCGCCATTCGGTGTATAGGGCGGCGCCCATCTTCGTTTCTATAACCCTTGGGCCACACAGCTGTGCAAACACTACAGCAGGGTACTTGTGGTGTGTGTTCATCTTCCATTATGATACTATTTGTCTAAGTTTGCAGAGGAAACACAAAAAGATTCACAAGGCTGGTCAAACTGCTTCATTTGTACACAACACACGTCGTGCACAGTCTCGCCTGACCTTTGCCGCCGGCCTTTTCTCACCTCACAACAATAGCCACATACAGACGAGTGACAGGTACATGATGGATTTAAAAATACCCCATTCTGACAGGTCTACATTTAAAACCTATGTCTCGTATTCACTGGACAGAGCCTAATCGGGCAACCAATGAGTGGTCAAAAATCATTACCACTGAAAGATCACTGGAGGATCTGAATTCGATATCATTGAAAGATCATCAAAGGATCTTCGGAAGCCATTGTATGTCATTGTCCGTTCAGTGAAGATATTATTAGATATATTTTTGGACACTCGAAAGTCTCTCATAAATCTCAATGATCTCGCCTCTGTGGAATCTTCATTCAAACAGGAGCCAATGGGACCCAGGGTCCCCCTTTAATAGATTACATTCAGGAAGTCAGGAAGAGTAACTCGACGAGTAAAATGTCTTGGTAACCGCCATTGGCATGCCTCCACCGATGTGAAGGTTGTAAAGTGATGGATGAGAAAATAGTCCGTCCTGACAGGTTGACACAACCGCCTCAGGACCCATCACTCATCAGGACTGACCTCCGACCCGGATGTCAAACATTCACACCAAAATAAACATTGTCATATGAACTTCAACTGTCATGTATGTGTACATAGCAACAAGAAAGCGAACGCCGGATTATACGACATTCGCTTCACTGAATTATATATGTGACACCTGGGCAATCAAACGCAGTCTGACATGGCCGGTAGCACGGATTGTCTGACAGGTACTACGATGGACGTCATGTCACGACAACAAAACAGGTGTAAAAGGTCCCACCTGCACCGCGAACCTTGCAAAGCTATTCCTCCAGACCATTTTGAATTTGGAAGAAGATTAAAAAATCCATATTACATTCATAAATATTTATGACAGGGAAGAATATCCCGAATAATTTAGAGGAGATTTAAAGTGTGCTCGTTCAAAACAGCATGAGGAATAACAGCCCAAATAAAATGTGAGAAATCTTAAAATCAGCCTTACAACAACTCAAGTGAAAATCATCGTGTCAGATAATGATTCAGTAGCGACCAGTGACCAGTGACATATCAGTAAGAATTACATTACATCACCCAACCCTTTTTATAACACGTAAGTCACTATACAAATGCAGGCACGAATAAGCAGCTTAGACAGCTTAACGGGCTTTCCGTATGGCTCATGTCTTACTTTACGACGCTACAGATCTCTGATATGCGACGTTGTCTAAAAAGTTAAGCAATGGTACCTCAAAGCAAATAAAGCAAATCTGTGAACGGATCCGGACTCTGACGTTTTATCTAACCAGTTTAACCTCCAACAATACTTTCCTTTCAATTTTAACCGAGCGACAAACAACCGAACTGGCTGAGGGCAACGAGCAAAACATGCATTTCTTTGCTTTGAAACCCAACACCGCTAAGAACATGTCTTGTTGTCTTACGAGGCAAGGCCGTTTCAACCGTTAGCCCATAAGTGGTAGACAGAGGCGTGGCTACAAATTACGTGCGTTAGACACAAACAAGGTGATTATAACGGCAATTGGGGGACGTTTTAGTAAACAGACAGCCTGGTATCTGTTAACAGTATGGATTTTACTGTAAAACCGTTACAATATGGCTGATGGTAGATGCATGGAGGTCTAGAAATAACAACTTTAACAATAAATCCTTTATGTCGAGAAAGAAGACGTACACGTGGTCACTGATCATTGAGTACGGTAATAACGGATGTCTGGAAGACACGACCAAAGAACCCACCCCTTCCCAATCATTAGTCTATCCCGACAAAGAATGATATTGTTCAAGGGCACAACGTGAATACAGACCCCTCCTTATGTCGGCAAACCTTTAGAATATGTAGGGCTGCGCCCAATATCCTACAAGCGATGCATATCTGAGTCTTCGACAACACCCTCGAGGAATGAAGATGTAATTGCAAACATAGTCGA
Source organism: Branchiostoma lanceolatum (assembly GCF_035083965.1). Classification (NCBI taxonomy): domain Eukaryota; kingdom Metazoa; phylum Chordata; class Leptocardii; order Amphioxiformes; family Branchiostomatidae; genus Branchiostoma; species Branchiostoma lanceolatum. The sequence goes on from NC_089734.1 coordinate 4,760,985, forward strand.
ATGATTATTCTCAGGGATTATCTTTTATATCTCCCCGGCCCAACAAGCATACAAACAAACAGGTGTCCGTATCATGCAGCGTTTCGTACTTGTCACCTCCAATATGTTGAGGATAAACTTGACCTCTGTTTCTTCAAAGCAACAAAACTGTGTAGCAATACTTCACAACCTTCAGACTGTGGCGAGGAATTTGGACACAGTAGACCAGGAATGGTGGGGCCTACGGGCATGAAACAGTTGAGGACACGATCCAATATAAGTTAGAAACCTCTGGAATACACTTTAGATTATTAAGACTCACCTAAGTCTAGATACTCCACCGGACGGTAAAACCTCCGTATTCTAGGAATCTCCCTAACACACGTGGCCCTCGGGAAGGCTTCCCCGTTGTTGTGTCCATATCTCGGACCGTTCCGAAGTTTCCGGACAGCCCTGGCTGCCAGGAAGGTAAACCTGAGGATCCTCCGTTGATGTTGGAAGAGTTTGTCACCTTCAGTACTTATAGCCATTTCGGTGAGACTTATGACAGAATCAGAAAACGCGGGAAAGTTGTCCGTCCCCATGGTAACGGTTCCTTAGTATTTGGACGTGGGAGTAAAAAACACAGGGGCGTCACCGGAGGGTTGACGTTGTCACCTGAGAATTCTAGGTGTGCTGCATGCCACACCGGTGTTTTGGATCGTTGACCACCGATGCTGTGGATCGTTGGTAACCTCAGACGGACTACGTACACACGCCAGTCATCGCACGGACTGAAAACGTCCTTGGAATATCAACAATTCCTGAACGTGAACTGGATAAACACCATACCAGCAAGAGTTATTGATCACCCCCAAACCCGTGCATCCATTCACCGCATATATGCGTTAAGCCGGGGCTTTTCTTCGAACGTAATCCTATGCCGTTTACAGAGTAAACGTATGACGTTGTCTGTTCACACAGGTAAGAAGAACACGCCTCGCGCGTACGTGACTCCGTGTAGAGAGCTTCACGAACAATCTACCACCCGGATCTACCCAATGAAGGCCCCCAGAGGGTCATCTATCAGCTATGCGTGTCCCGGGGTCAAATCTAGTCGTTAGACCAAAGCTACTACGGATTCTCAATGCTGCCAAAACAATGGCTACCGTAAGACAAGTGGGTGATACAGGTAAACAGTAGCTGATAACGACACGGGGGTTTCGCTGTGTACGTTTTGCTGTCTGTAGGCAACTATGATCACCCTCACGTCTTTCACAATTAGGCGAAAGATTCTTACAAGCTGACGGTGGGGAATCAGAATAGACTGGAGCAAGGGCTTCGAATGGGAATGGGCGCCCCCCTACGCATCTTCGATGCATGGGACCACTTTAACTTTTTAACTTTAAGGTCTTTTTGATGTCCTTGACTAGTGAAAATAGATTTGGTGGAAGAAATGACCAGTAAAATAATTTGGGGGTCTAATCTACCACAGTTACGACCAATTTAGTTTCTGAGTCATTCACTCAGAACTCACAAGTAATTACCTTTCACTATAAGCTTTAAGCTCAGGATAATATCTCCTTTGTCTGCTTTACGTGGGGTACTTGTCTGGTATTTCAAATTACGCAAAGGAGACACGCAAGGCTCAACGAAACGACGACACGCATTCGTACGAGGAGAGAGTGACTTTTACATGCCCGTCACTACATACAGGTTTCCCACGTCATTATAGAGAACAAACTATGCTGTAGTATTTTGTATCAACAGAAAGCCGGCTTGTCACATACTACGATACCTCAGGTAAATTTAAAATCCCACCCACAACAGATCGTACGATAACATCACTTGGAATAATTCCAACATAAGAACACATCAATCTTATGACGAAGACCAACTATCTTACCTTATTGTAATTTGTCTTGCTGCTGCAACTTTCTTGAAACTATTCCAATTGCAGTTCGAGACCGCAATATCGACGTTCACTGTCCGTGACTGCTAATTCATTCGGGGTCGCAACCCACGACACAAAAGGTTCGAAAAAAAGATGGCGGCACCAATGGCAGGCGTCGACCTGGGCCAGGCTTATTTATTTTGAATGCTCGGGTCACTGAATTATCTTTGAGCTGAATTATTTATAAGTGTTCTGAACCGGTCCGACCGCCATGTCGGAGCCGAACGTCGAAGCCAAACGATTTGTCACGAAAATTTCCTTATATGGAACTGGGAAGGTCATCGGGGAGCGTTCGGCATATCTATGGTAACTCAGTGTATCCGTCAAGGCAAAGTTGTTTGAACTTTTAGAAAATGAAGCTATGCACCTCATCTTTAAACCTGTTACTTCTGTTTCGTATCACCGAGGGATTTTATCATTTTACTCAATGAGATGGATTTTGTGTCGTCAATATTGTGCGCTTGGCATAAACTGGTCATCATAACAACAAGTGACGAAAACGCAAAACAAAATCATTTCAACTTTTGCATGTGCTGGCGTCAATGCAACACATGAGTCAAGTTAACCAGATAGGTTAACATGAGATTATATTGCTTTGCGACGCCCCCTGTCACCCCGGGGTCCCCCGAAAGTGCGAAATGGAACGAAATGGAACGAAATGGAACGAAATGGAACGAACTAAAACAACATATGTAACATTATGAAATGAAATACCAGTAGATAACGAAGTATAAGGAGTAGACTGGAACAGGAAGCATTTTAAATACAGAAGTGAGTGGTAAATACATAATATAACGTGTTTTATTTCTTGAATCTATGTAATAATATTAAATACAACGTTTTTGTCGCGTTTGTCTGCCTAGATTCTTCCCTGAAAATGGAGGCGCCGCGTGCAAAGAGATCCGCTGCTCTTGCTTGTGTACCAACGATCTGCAAATGAACTGCTGCAAATAGCAGGGAAAACAAGCAAACGGAACTGAGTATCGAAGTTAGGACTAGATTATACAGTTGGTGGTAACAGTGCATCTCATAATTCACCAAGAGGGCATGAGGCAATCGTTATTTTATTATCTATAAATCTCTCCCCCAAATGGAGCCCCGCATACAAATAAACCGGCATTGTTGCCAGCGCGACAGAACTGTGGGCGTGCTGCCGACAGGTTGAATCAAACCCCGACTTTCCATTTATTTAAATACGGCTTTAGTCCATAACTGGTACGTAGCATATGTATATCTTTCCAATCGTTCGGCTTAAAGTCAGACCCCTGACCCCTGAATGGACCCCTCCGTTAATGATATTTAAATGAAGCTCTGCGGCGCGTCACACATTTCACACATTTCACACTCCATTCAAACACGGACGCGGAGTCCCCTGGAGACATTTATGCTTCCTTGTTCACGACAAAACAAAGGGAGGGTGTGAACGAGCAATGCATGTATTTCACGGTTCACACAACACGCACACATGCTAGCTGTATACATAATAAGATTACGCTTGCCTCATGCCCTCTTGGAGATACAATGTTACCATCAACTTCTGCAATGGTATTTCGGTTTGCTTGTTTTCCCTGCTATTTGCAGCAGTTCATTTGCAGATCGTTGGTACACAAGCAAGAGCGGCGGATCTCTTTGCACGCGGCGTCTCCATTTTCAGGGAAGAATCTAGGCAGACAAACGCGACAAAAACGTTGTATTTAATATTATTACATAGATTCAAGAAATAAAACACGTTATATTATGTATTTACCACTCACTTCTGTATCTAAAATGCTTCCTGTTCCGGTCTACCCCTAATAATTCGCTATCTACTGGTATTTCATTTCATAATGTTACATATGTTGTTTTAGTTCGTTCCATTTCGTTCCATTTCGTTCCATTTCGTTCCATTTCGTTTCATTTCGTTCCATTTCGTTCCATTTCGCACTTTCGGTGGACCGTCACCCCGGACCATAATTGTTCTTGTTCAAAAACCTCGTCAAGAATAAGATATCCTGGCGGAAGTAATGATGATTCTTTACTATGTTTAACACAAGGTGAACAACTTTGATTAAAGGCCTCTAAGTCCATTACAGAAACAGCTGCAGACATGCGAACAATCCACCCTCTGTCTTGTGAGCTAGCCGAATTAATAATACTTCATGTGTTGTCGGTAGTAACGCTGTACGTGTGCAGACAACATGCTATAGCATAGAGACTCATTCAACCAAAAACTTTTCAGGCAATACATTATGTTTCAGACAGACAAAATTGGGAAACTCGAAACTCAGACGAGGTTCTTCAGATGTAGTCAGAACAACGTTCTGTTCATCGTTACATAACGGCCAAAGTTGTACGGTAGTCAGTCAGGTATGAACAAAAGGATTACTAACGGTTTCCAATCACATTTCCAAACGAAAGGACACAAATCCCCCACTGAATACCCAAGCAACCCAAATCCAGCGTCCCAATGAACCGTTGCTAGCTACGTGTAGGGGCTCCAACTACAGCATGAATTCTGCCTATCAGTAAGCAAGTGTTGATCATGAACAGGGAATTCATCCATTACAATACTGATGCCTAAAAATGCCAAGCAACGACATAGACGGTTTAGATTAATTGTCAGTCACAAAGAGACAACCGTCACTCAATACCTGCATTTTCTCCAAGGACGATACTCCCCTGAACAGCCATACAGTAGAAGCTCGGCGGTCAAATGTTGGAGGTTTCCCTGCCAAATGGTATCTTCAGGCAATCAGTGCAATCTTCGTCCAAAAAAAGTACCCGACAACCTTCTTCAAATTTGTTCTCAGCACCATGTTTGTCCGTCAGAGAGGACATATGAGACAACTGACCTGTAATGGGGTCATGCCAGCGGCTCAACTCAAACAGATTTAGGTCATTCGCTTGAGCAGACTTCCGATAACTTCTTGAGACCGAATACCGAGGAAAAGACAGTCGCCTAAGAACCCTAGTCTGGACTGAGATCTTAACGTCTAGATTTCGGACACTTCTACTGTCTCAGCCTTCACCACACGGATTGGTGTTTCTTGGAAGACAGTTTGGAAACTGCCTAGGGGAGACGGCTGAAGTGGACCCTTAGGCCATAGGTGTCAGATCAAGTCAGCTCACGTGCAGCACAGACCTGGTCATCATTCACAGCAAACGAAGAGGTCCTCGAAACGGTGGATGTGATTACAAGGAGACCGCACGTGCTCGTGGTCAACCGAGCATGCGCTATATTAGAGACCTAGGTAGCAGCTGGGAAAAGAAAACAACATCTTCCCCTACTCTGATAACTGCAACTCTCTCCCGCACTAAGAAAAACAACGTGAAGCTCGTCACACCAGAGCTACTCGGCTAAACTATTCGTCAGTTGACATTCCGCCATATCACTCTTGATCAAAACTTGTGATACAATTCACATATGATAGCATGCTGGCTGTAAACACCTGATCCGTGTCTAGGTACCCCGTGTTACACAAGCTCGTGCTATCAGGGGCTATATGGCCCCACCCCCATCCCTCGAGCCCCTCCCCTAGTGGGCCCGTAGGGCGAGAAGGGCGCTATGAGCCAGGCTGACACCTAGAGAGCAACGTTGTAAACGACGTTGTAAGCATGCCGATGGTCTGCACATCGTCTAGCTACACTCGACAAGAATACGTAGCAGTAGAGCCAGGGGTTGAAACAGCCCTTTGCAGAACGCTAACACTGTGAACATCTTTTAAAGGCCCTATAACGGATCAATACGTTAGACATTCTAGAGCTCGTTACCCACTGAGGCACTAACTGACGCAAGATGTCAAGCAAGGAAAATTTGAACCAGGGTTGAAACAGCCATTTCCAGAACACGTTGAGGACATCTTAAAGACATTGTAAGAACGATAAGTAAGACATCTTGGAGCTTATTCACCCTTTGTGGCATTGACTGACGCAATATGTCAAGCATCGAAAAGAAGAACCAGGTTTGAACCGGCTATTTCCAGAACACTCTAAATTTATTCATACAAATCGTAAAAGCCTGGTAAGTATGGCAAGTAAAACCTCTTTGAGCTTCGACACCCACTGACTCTCAAGCAAGGAACATGCTACCGTTATACATCAGCACTTAACCTTTACCTTTGGCCTGGGTGACGTCTGCTTCCCTACAAGGCTGCGGAGCTCCTCGGAAAGTGCTGAAGCTGTTGTGGATAACGAGAATCCTCTTCATCGTGTACGTACCACCAGCGCTTCGACTGTCTCCGACCATACAGGACTTGTCAGTCATGTGCTCGTCAGGCAGTCGCACATCTTCTTTACCTCGTGGGTAACCTCAAGGTCTTCATCACATCTACCTATTGAGGCATAGTCACGAGACTAACGTGTAGCTTTGAGCATGGTACGTACCAGGCACTAAGGTAAACGGCCGGCCTAACTCTCCCGGTAAAATATGGCGAGACGAATGAAATGTCGATAGGCAGGCGAGGCAGATGGAAAGCATATGTTCCAATTCTGCTAATCTCTATCAACTCATCTTCCTTTGCTAGGTCGAAGCAAAATATATTCTCTTATATCTGAAAGGAAAGCTACTGTAGATTTTTCTACAACAGTAATAACAAAACTATAAAACTGACCAATATTTTCGGTCCTTATAATTGGCATGAAAGGGCAAGGGAGTATACATAATGTACCACGAAGTCCCTAGGTTATTCTCCAAGAATTCACAACATAGCGAGGATAGTTCCGGACATACAACACCTCCGTTAGGAATGCGCACTGCTTACAAGATCTTACAAGGACGTTGGGAGAGCAAACATTCTTATCTCTCTTCTCTATCGAAGTGGCAGCAAGGATAACACGGGCTATATTGCGTACAGCTGGATACAGCTTATTAGGCAGCCACGACAAGTCAAACGAGGTCAACAAAAATAGCCTTCTTAGCAGCCGCGACTGGCATTTTTGTTGGTATCTCTGATGTGGCGTTGTTTAGGTGTTGTTTTCTATTCTCTTGTTGTTTACTTCTGTGTTCTGATGGCAACCGTTTTGTGAAAAAGGCAGCCTTCAAGTTCAAATTGCAATGCAAATCAGGATACAGCGGGTAACCAACCGAAAACGAAAACACCCGCCGCATAGCCTGCAAGAGAGGCTAAACAAGACCACCTTAACAGATCGAAGCCATAATCTCGTTTCCGCTGATTGACCATTATCGCACCAATTGCTCGACGATTCCATCCATTACAAGAATTTATCGATCACCGAGGCCTTATGTTATCCTCTCGTCGAACTTTGACCTCCTCACACCTTTGACCTCGTCAGACCAAGGAGGTTTTATATAGACCTCCTTGGTCAGACCAAACGTGGAGGTTCGACATTCTCAGGCGGCCAGATAGACAGTCACGTGACCACAACAATGTTACATGTCACGCATGTTATGGTGTAAGTAACTTTGTAAGTGCTGAATGGAGGTTCTACTACACACAACGTTGTCAGAGGTTGTAACAGACCACGTTGTAGTGAAACTCGACCACATACTTAGGAGAAATCGTGATGACATTGCTGGTGTAATGGTAATCTAACACTGTGAACAAGCTAGCTGTCCTGACATTGCCTGAAAACCACGGTTCAAAGCGTTTATGTTGTTATAGCAGACCGGTTCTGGTGGTAGATCTAGAGGGCTCCACCCAACCCTGCTATCAAATTGGTTCTAAGTGGCACTTTAACAAAGAGACAGACATACTACTAGATTTGCAATCAAAATCACCAGGATGTATACACATTAAAGGCCTGACAGTGTCACTAGTTGCTTGACGAAACCCTGGGACGTCCGAAAGTAACATGGAAGCAACGGCCTTGACAGTACCGGACGTTAGGCTCTAAACCGATGTGACCTTTCGAGTTCTATTGACATCCTTCAATCTTCGAATTCACTCAAAACATAACATTGCAAAGTCATGTTCGTCTGAATGGCATTTGATCGAGATCCAGATTGACATTACGACTCAAAATTCAACAGTCATCCAAAACTAACATTCCGACTAGACTGAGGTTACAGGGGTGATTATGTAATATGTAAAGGCACATCCCATTTAGCAAGAAACTCGAAGCAAAGTTTGCACGAGTGTCTATATGTAGTTCTGCACTGTAATCCATTCAAACCGACGCTTCCAATGCCTTCATATTGCAAAGACGAAGGAAAAGCCGGTACACAGAGGTCACAATATACAGAGGTCACATTACCTATATCTGTGTTGTTGACAGCCATTTTCCAAGATGGTGGATCTGGTATGTAAAAATCGAACAGCACTCGCAGCACGTGTGTGGGACACTCTCCCCTCACAGGCGATTAAAGATGAATCCCAGACGAGTAAAGCTCTCCACACGACACACCTTGCTGTCGAATTCCTTCTGAACAACGTAACATCAAAACAGACCACGACGTCCAGTCAACCGGCTAGACATGTTCCGCACTGTCAAAAGGTGCATCAGACAATCCTTACAGAGCAGTGAACTATGATATCGTTAATCATAGACATGGTGCAATGCCATATCTGGCGACCCGTTCAAAACAGACAACTCCGTATCCGTTTAGGGCTGGACTCGTCAGCCATAAATGTTCCCACACACAGAGATGCACCTTCGGTTCACTGCTGTCTCTTGTTGCGCAATCAGTAATGATGCGCCTGAAGGAAGGTTAGGCGGTTACAAAGGGATCCGAAAGGTTAACATCAATCATAAAAGTAGAACATGTCTACTTGACATCATGCGATTCCGGTCTACTTCTGTTATTACTGCTAGTATATTCAAGAGGACGACAGCTACTTACAAACCTAGAAAATAGACAGAAGTTACTAGTACTTACTACACTTCACCATGACCGCCATGACTGCTGTCACCAATAGACCCAGGCACCCAGCTATAGAGATATTGGCCACCAATTGCGATCATTCGTGTGTTTTCAGCTGCATCCCTACCTGTCGAACTACGAGTGTATTATTGAAACGTCATGAAGATAGGTAGCACCTGTAACAGTTCAACGTTATCTTACAACCAACCTATTGGTCGTCTGATTCTCTGTTGAAGCATCGAATGGCTTGATATCACCATGGAGAAAAAACAGACCAAGTGGTATTCGCATCACGAACCACGAATTGATTAGCAATCTTCATTATTGTGTTTGCTTATGAAATTTGTTGTCAGAAAATTACAATAATTGGCAATCAAATGCCTAAGGTTGAACAATATTGTTCAGCTCTAACAGTGGTTGTTTTAGATTGATATCATATTGTTCATGATAAAGAAATTAATCTAGTCAACAAAAAGACTCCATTTGTAAAACGTCACATAGTTGTTCAGAACTTGAGACTTTGGAGGGCGTGTTAGACGTGACATATTGCATTAACTCCTGCCATACAGTCCCATGTAGAACTGCAGCAAGACCACAGCTTGTACAGGACAAAATATTCAAAAAACTGAAAGTTCTGCTGCAGTGCCAAGTTAACACACACGGAGGCCTAACATCAACATCGACCATCGCGTTTCCAACACTTACCCACGCACAGAATACCATCACAATATCCATCCCCAGATTCCGAAAATATAAACAACCGGATTCCAAAAATACCTCCTCATACCTACTCATGGAGGTGAAAAGGGTCAACGAATTCTTGTGCAATGTAAAACCACTCCGGACCTTGAGCTACTTTTTGGTGAGTTCTTTCCATTCCTGGCGTCCAGCACTATGCATTAAGAACCGTGCGAGGGCAAACAATCTAGACATGGTCCTTTCAAACCCTCAAACGCAGGAACTAGGTCAATTCACCACGGTGTGGCTCTGTATTTATTTGTTTACAGTGCTAGCGAAGGTGTTTGACGTACAAAGCGTAGGATATTGCATACATGTTTAGCGGACGGAAATGGGGGTCCTGGGGATATAGGACACAATGATCTGGAAACGAGTTAGCAAGAGGTACCAAAGTTTGTTTTGAATCGTTTGAATGAACCAATCAAATGTCAGCTCGCTGATTGACGTAACGCCACCATCCTGTGATGGTTGGGAAACAATGGTTTTCTTACAAACAAGCCTTTACTAGCATAAGGCTTTCAGGAAACAAGAGTGTGCAGGGTACCCATAACGTCTTGACTACCACCACAAGTACTGTGTTTCATGCGGGACAACTCTGGAGTGGCCAATTAAGTTGAAGCTGAGTACAAGACCTTGATACTTGAGGTACAGTAGTGGAGGCATACTAGGCCCTCTGGCTCGCATGAAGGCACGTTTGCCTGAAGTCTATGATAGTCTAGACACGGGCCGCCACTTAAAACAAGTAGGACACAGGCTCACTTCACATAGATTTTACAGCGGAGAGGTGCATTACTACTTCTATTTCAATATTGTCACCTTGGTAACGATTTGGAGGGTCAGAACTACGTATGGTGTGTATGAACGTTGACAAAAGACGACCTATATAAACCTATTTCGCAAGGGACGTAAAATGGGGGTCCCGTGTTCGAAGAGGTGCCAACTAAAGTCGGTCTGAAGGAGAGAAGAGCTAGCAACACTTTCCTGTAAAAACATACCCTGCTACTGAAACAGCAAGGTAACTTGCTGCTTTATATGTGCCACTAGGCCCTACAGGTTCCTACCCTGACGTGGCCGTCGCTAATCTCCAAGCAGATCTGTAGGTTGCATAAAGACCGTATCAAACTGGCAGAGGAAGTACGTTTCGCAACCCAAGGATTGCATTACAAGCTCCTTCTTCCAGTTGGATACGGTCTTTGCAATCCATTGGCTCTGGTTGGAGACTAGCCGTCGCAGTAACATTACTGTATGCCATTCGTCTGGACGTAAAAGTAAGATTTGAGATCTAACGGATACTTTCTGCACTGTTCAAATGGTTTAAACGGCATAATTAATAACTAGTCGACTAGTCCAATGCTGTATTTCAAAGTATCAAATCCTCAATGTGCCTAAAATGTTTGTAACACAATAAAGGAGGTTGATTTTATTGTGTAAAATGTTTTTGTTTTGTTTTTGCCTGTGCCTGATTGCCGTATTTCATTCACATGACTTCATGAATGAAGATCGTTGATTCATTGAGAAAGAAAATTGGCTTGCCGCGCTATTACAATCGTCATACCTCAAGCAGACTGTGCATAAATTTTTACTTAATTACCATCTTGATTTGACGCTATGGGAAATAATACTAGAAGTGCCAATGAGCTACTGACTATATTGGTGCCACACAGTCGCCAGATCTGACACCACCGCGGGTCTGGCAGATACGGATGGTAGGAACGGGGATCGATACTTTGATCGATATTTAGCCTGTGCCAGGTTCTTCTCGGGCCGCGGGGCTGAATAGACAGTGGAAACGAGCCAAAAAGGTGACAATACCTCGCCAGAGGAGATATCTATTCAAGTTTTAGAGAAGACTAGTCGATACTAGGAACCCCGGAATCGTTCGTTCAGACCCTTGTAGTGCCCAGTGGCACACGGGGAGTAAGTTTCCTTGCTATTAGCCCTTCCCTTGTAAAGTGCTCGATGCATCTCCTCGAACATAGGATACCCATTTTGCGTCCATTCCGAAAGACGGGTGCGGCCCCAACCGAGATATCCTGACCACCAGGTCACTTGGAAACAGGAGCTCAACTTTGAGGCTGCTACCAACTTTAAGGAGCTGTAGGGACATCCCGAATAGACAGTAGAAACTAGCCTAGTGACAATAACTCACCAGAGGATATATTTATTCAACCATCAGAGGAGATAAGTCGATACTGGAGACCCGACTGTATTTTGGCCTGGGAGGTCATCATTGTAATCTGGGCAATGTGAGAACAATCCGATGTGTTTCGGTAATTCCAGTCAATGGCATGACGCCCATCTACATCCGATTTGATATATGATTATGTCAAATGGATCTTCCGAATCCGCGTTCAAATCCCACGTACCTACGCGTGCTAGGAAAATATATCGATTTATCAGTTTACGCTTCACCATAAACCAGGTAACATCTATTAGCATGAAAGTTCATCTGAGTTGTAACATCTACTCCGAGTAGATGTTCGGCTCCGGTTGGCCTTTTGACGTGTTTTCAGGCGTTTCTGTCCCGTTTTTTCAGGTAGGCAAACTATAACTGTACTCAACTGTGTGATTATATTGACCTTATGCGGCCAGAGATGAGTATCGGTCCCAACTACAGGTCACAATAATGACAGAGGGCATGAAAGTGAAAACATCGAGGTCAACCGCTTCAGGGGAAGGGTAGAAAATTACAGTCATTTCAAAAACATCCTCTCCAAAGAAAGGAGGGGTGACATAAACAACTTTCTCTTCGCACTCACACACGTATCCTTGGACATTGGATCACAGTTCAAAGATCGGCAGACTTTCTCGAAATAGTCAAGTCATAGCCAAAACACACAGCCCAAATAAAAGGACAAGGACTAAGTCAGATCCCTTGTGAACAAGTAACAACCAGTAAGCGTAAAATTACTGACCATAATTATCACTCGTAATGGATGTAAAAGACTGTCTAAGGGCGACCTCGACGCCTAATTGGCTAATTTTGGTGTAATTATCAGCGACAGGAAACCACTGCTCTCTTAGCCTCCATAGCAGGCTCTGAACCGGCCTTTTTGGGGGCTAAATAATACACCTTTTGCAGCCAGCCCGTAACCATCAGCCACCCCCGTATCCATTTTGCCGGTAAAATGGTTACGGGGGTGGCTGATGGTTACGGGCTGGCTGCAAAAGGTGTATTATTTAGCCCCCAAAAAGGCCGGTTCAGAGCCTGCTATGGAGGCTATGCTCTCTCACGTGTTAGACACAATGAGCTGTCATCATTCTCCAGACCGATTCATCCTTGGATAGATCACTAAATTACAGGACGTCGCAAGGAGAGAAAGTGAACATTAATTAGTGATTTAATGAGAGTGACAATATGCAAACGCAGGGTCTCTTAAGTTCTCTGGTAGGCTATCAAGAAATGAACCAATTGGGTACAGGCCAGAAGTATAAGGCGTCACTAAGACGACGGTGTTATACATTTGCAGAAAATATTCAAAATAATATAACAGCAAGCCAGACACACCCAGACATAATGATATGGTGTTGCATTCCTTTAACCTTGAAGATCAAGAGTACTTGGAGTGGGTGGAAGTGAAAAGATGTCAACGAACCCTTCATCCTTGTAGTAGGATATCAACAAAGAAATCAACTGACGACAGGTTACGAAAACAGTTATCAATAGAAAGTTGGCTCGACACACCCAGATATAATAGGATAATGGGTGAAAGTGACAATATGTACACGATGACTCTATCCTTATGGTAGGACATTAACAAATAAATCAATAGATTTGAAACAGACCGCGAGTTGCAATCGATAGTAGTCTTGGTTTTTTTTATTTAGGTGCCTCTAAGACGACATTTTACCTTTGTAGAGAACAGTTGAAGTAGTTGGTTTGACACACCCAGACATAATTGTCTGGCGGAACATCTCTTAAAGCTTGAAGATCAAGGATTCTTACAGACACTGTGGCTACGGAGTAAAATGCCTATAATTACACAAGAAGTCAGGACGGCAACTATATCCGTCTTGATCTAGTTCTAAACGTCTGCAGCTAGCAAATAATTGCTGAGCATTTTTATGGTTATCTACTGTTTCCTCTAAGCAAAATAAACTTTTAACAGAACATGCTGGCATACACACCAACAAGACATGCCTACTTCGAACCTCAAACAAATCAGAATGACGGCTAGACGTTTTACAAACTTTGAAAAATACGGCCTTGTTCTCAGTTACAAAACAGTTGGGGGTTTTTCAGCGCGGTCGTGGTCGTCTTTCTATGTGAAGCGTTCGATCTCTTTTTGGCTTACCGTTTTGGGCTCGAAGAAGAATTAAAAGTTATAACGTCAACCAACATGTGTAATGTTTAAAAGTCAAAACCATTATAAGAAATACAGCAAGAAAATCAAAATCCAATTGAGGGGCTCCTAGACAATACAATAGCGGCAGACATACCCCTGGGGGCTTCGGTAGGAAAAACATCGAGTCCTTGCCAAGCCGTGGAGGTGATATCCAAGCAGATGTAAAGATAGGCTCTCTTCATGGCCCTTTTCTCTCCTCTGTGCCAAGTAACGGATACCACAGCAAACGGAGATGGGACAAAGTTAAGAGAATCTACTGACTTCAAAGGTCGATGAGAATTGATGTTACCGAACAATAGTCAGGTATCCTTGCTGAACGCCTTGATGATGGTATAAATCTGCCAAGAAGGAAACTTTGGGACGCGAGAGGAATATTCAATCAAATTCAATCTTTCTTACCAACTAAAGACGGTCTGAAATGGCAGTAACCCAAACCCTAACGTTATATATAGAAGGCTTTTCGTTTAATACTCGGTTTGTTAACGAGCGCCTGCTAACATTTGTTACAACGATAAGTGGGCCTTACAGATTTCAACATGTTGCAGATGGGGACAAGGTAATGCTGATGGATTTATACAGCAAGAAAAATCAATAACTAAGTCTCAGAATAAATAAGCACATATTCAAAAATTTCCGGCCTAGTAAAATACCAACGTTTGATTATCTGATTTGATATCGTAAGCTGTCATTGCAGACATCTGCAGTTTGATACAAAAGTTTGTTGTTTCAATTATCCCATATATGTTCCTAAACCCAGCAGGAGCGGTCCACAAACTTTAACAGCAGATAGAAGCCCAGATAACCGATCTGATACCAGATGACATATACTCGCCTGAGGTCCTGGAACGTTTATCAACACAGCTTTAACATCATCTGGCTATCGGCTAACGAGCAGCGAGTCGGTTCTTTATTTAGTAAATTGCTCCAATTTATCTCGCTGGCAAGGCTGGCACATGCGTGTTTTTCGATAGGAACAGGGCCATCTGGCACATTGTTTAAAGTTAGACCAATACTTGGAGGAAGAACTGTTTATGTGTATACACAGTGCGAAAATGTGCGTATTGGAATTTAGATCCAAACATTTGGTTGACACCAATGTTTAAAAGTTCCTTTTGAACCCGGAATGAAACGACATACGTTTTGCCGGCAGAATATGCAAATTTCAGATTCCCATGTATACAAACTATAATAATGTGGGGGTTTTCGATCTCTGCTGCAAATAAAGAAGTCATACCCAACTTGTCTAGATATAGCCAACACATAGAATTTGTCCATTGTCACATGTATGCCTCCTATGCTTCTGCCATGTACTTGTAATTAGACTTCGGGCATGAACTTGCAAATAAACTTTCTATTTATAATAATGTGTTTCTTGCAGAGTAAAAGGGGATGGCAGAACTGTGATAATCACTAACCAGTCCCTATCACATATGTCATAGACATCATTGTCTTTTCTGTGATGTTTTCTGAGATAGCCATTTCACTACCACTATCTATCGTTGTTTTCGTGTCTATACATACGGTTGCTAGGATGATGATGACGGTTGCTACTTGATATTGAATAATGTAAACAGATGAAACAACACTCCTAGTTTGGGGCCATCGACATGGGACCATGCTTCGCATCCTTGTCATTCCTGTACGTTTGTGGAAGGTTTATAAAGGATTAAACCAGACTGTTATCATAGACTACTCTATAGGGGTTATCCATTTGCAGACGACATTTTGTGCGACAATTCTGTCCACGGTACCCTGGGCACGAGAGCAGCGGTGGCATTTCTAGCATACCTAACAAATTTCTTGATTCCTGTAAGCATCCGCATTTTTACTGTAGATTCTGTTACAGTTTTATGATGCAATAAGAGGAAGAAAGAAAAAGACATGTTGAGGACAAACTACTAATGAGAATTAAGAAAAGGGTCCGTTGAGATTTGAATTTTCCTCGAACACGGTACCACTGGCCTCGTTTTTCCAACATCTGTTTCAGCTGTTTGCCGGCTTCCTGCCCCAGTGAGTGTCCGTGTACATGTGCTAAAGTCTGATTCAGAAGTCTCGACAGATGATCACAGAGCGGTCAGCTCGCCACATGGTTCTAAAATTGGCAGGAAAACGTCAGGGTGACTTTGAACTGCCGGGTCCTCCTGTGGCTCTTGAAGTCGGAGTGTTACATCAGTAACGTATTTCCTGGGTTTCTAGTGCTGATCTTAGGCGGGTTTTTTCCTCAGCACGTTCAAACCACTGACATTTGTCAGAAATGAATACACTGCACGCACCTTTGACCTTTGACCCATAATAAGTTTTAAAAAAGAGTCACGTTTTCGAATTTGTGGGTCACTTATCATGAGGAAGGTCATAAAGATCGATGTTTGCAGCATACGTTAACTTGACGTTTTCTTGTCTTACAGAAATGTATACCTTTTAGATCGCAATGGAAAATTCCTATCCTAGGTTCTAAGTTGATCGGTAGTCAGTCCAACTGTCAGAGACAAAGCGTGTGCTGCCGACCGAGGAGGGTTTTTGGCAACAGGACAAGGTATCCATCCGGGCAAAGATCGAATGTAGGAAAATTTACTGAAGTGCTCGAGGGCAGTCATTGTACAGTCGCTAATAGGTCACCAATGTTTCAAACTACTACCTATTGGCACGTAGGGATGCCGTTACGGAGAGCCGTATTGATGCAAAAGTCTGTTGATTACCTCCGGGATAGAGGTTTACGTCCGACGAGGGTATTGCTTCTGGTTGTTTATGTGGGTTCGCACCTATAACTCAAGATCGTTTTGATGGATTTTTAAGGAATTTTCGTACGTGGGTTGTTATTGAGGTCTCGAATAAACATGGCGATTTGGGGTCCCCAAGCACCATCTTGGAAAAGGTACTTTATGGACTGTTAAAGTACATACATTTTATATGATACAAAATGCTTCCTAACATCTCATTATCTTCTCGATTTCTGACATGATGGACATAGTTAAAGTTATGTTTCATTTTAGAAATATTCAATTTAGTGTATGATTTGTTGGGAAATTATCAGCAAAAGCATATTTTTTATGCTCTCAAAACTTGTGGGCAAAGTTTTACGAAACTTTACGACTTATTTCCTACCTTAACCGCGCGATTGCCTGCAGAAAATTGCTCATTGACGTTTTAGACAATGATTTATACCAAAATCGATGTGTGGGTATAGAACGGGGAATAAAAGGCTTCAAGCGTATGACCTATCTGTGGTACAAGACCTACTGATCGAATCACAGCGGTCCATGCATGTACATCTCAGCCCATGCGGTAAACATAAAATGCCACGTCCTGATGTATCGTCTAAATAACATAGATCATATACTTCAGAAGCTAACTGTAATAGATTGCAACCCTTAAAACAGGAAGTATTTTGGCACTTTAGGAGCCAACACATAGGAGGTACGGCAGGGTATTACCGTTTATGAAGAACTATGAACTTAGGGCCCGCAATCGTACGATCGCAAACTGAGGGCATTCTCGGGATAGTCGTGTATATGTCGTACACCCAGCTAGCTGCGTTGTAACATAAAAGATTGCCCTGGATCATTGTCGACGGTTGGTTCTGTCATAGCCTGCTTGAAAATGCTACGAAGGACGATAACCTACAACAAATGTGACCGCGCCGTAAAAGGGGATGTGCGGTTAATCTCAATTAGGCTAGGGTCACATTTCTAAGCCGGGGCCCGACCGGGCTGTTTTTGAAAACAAAGAATAAAAAACACATATCAAGAATATGCATAGCGTATGGTAAGGAGACATTTTTTAAAAGTTTTGTGTCTTTTGTTGTCTTTTATATCATAGTTTTCGTTCCCACAAGCTGCCCGACCGGGCCCCGGGTTGGAAATGTGACCCTGGCATAAAGCGGGTTATCTCCGTACGACACAAACACCTCTGTAGAGTTAGTTCGTACAGCCCTTTTCTGTATAAGGCTAGAGGAAAGCACTGTTTACAGTGGGATGATGGATCGTATATATAAAAGGAGTTCCACAACTATAGCATTGTCGACCTAATTCACTATCCATAACTATATCAGCTTACGTATTAATCAAAAGATAACAATATGTCGTTGTCCTCGATTGTAGAATTTAACAGTCTATAGAGGAAGCTAAGTTGTTTCGGTTTTTATCAATTATCTATCAAAAATTCTTAACATACAGTCGAAGATTACAAAGCGAGTTTACAAGTTGTAGTTCTGCAAATTTCTTTATATCTATTTACACAAAATGCATTTCATAAGACCTGTTGAAATATAGTAAATATATCCTTTTAGTTCTTTATTTTTCCTTGCTGACGACCCGTGTGATTTCGAACTTTCCCAATCCCACGGACCACTTGGCAGAGTTCCAATAATGAGGTAGTCCACACACACATGTCACCGCGGGTCACTGACACCCATGGAAACGTTGATACTCGACCGGTCTAAACGTCTGGTGTTTTCAGCTGTCTGGAAACGGCACGTAAATCTCACTGAACAGCGCTCTTCTGTCTGTAGTTCAAATATGGGGATTCGCAAGGCGCCCTAGTACTGAGTGTATCTTGAGTGGGCGGCTTTCCCAGAAGCAAAAAGAAATCGCGAATGTCATACCTCCGTGAAATACCTAAGAGTTTTTGTTAGTGATCCTCCCCTTCTCTTCTTGTAATAGATTTCCAAACGCTAAAAAAGCAAAGTTTTTGTTTTATCATTTGTCTTTTAGATCGGCTACCTTTAAGAATGATTGACAACTAAGCTTCACTCCTTACAAAATATAAAAGATTACAATCTCAATTGTATTTCCTGTCACACCTAGCAATTACATTAGATACGATCACTTGTACTACGGAAAGAACTTGTCAAATTACAAACAGGTGTGTTCTCACAACACACCTGTTTTGTAAACATACCTGCTGATGCGTGGACCTTCCATGGGGGGGCATAGGTCAGGGGTCAAACTACTTGTTCTGTACAAACACCTGCTAAACACGAAATGTCAAACGTCAAGGGATGGGTCAAAGCAATGTGCAAACAAAGTTTGTTCAACAACAATTACGCTCTCACCATGCCCCGGCTGATGCGTGAACTGTCCATGTAGATGAAATTCCGATGGTCAAAGCAATAAACCACCCTAAGCAATATAAACAAAACGTCGTTATGTAAAGACGACAATCAATTATTGCGAAGTTATGGAGACGTTGGAGGGCTGCAGTGATATTTGGGACGGATATGCAGCAAAGCTAAATCTCAGAGTAAATCTTGGGAGGGAAGATTGTGTTTTCGACAGTCAGCTCTTGTAAAGCTTTTAAACTACATGTTTGAAAACAGATATCAGTGTTACTATTTGTCCGTTTTTCTGCCGTGCAACAAAGTCAACAAACTTTTCCTTTGTGAATGTCCCGGGTCCAGCTTTTTCAAGTAGCTAGTAGTGAAATGCGGCTTCGCTACGGCTCGCGTTTAAAGCCAAGTGCAACGGGTAATCCCTACTCTTCTAGAAATGTGTTGGCTTCTTTTAAAGAAAATACGCAGATGACAAAATACGATTAGCGAGATTACACTATGCGGGAACAAACTACACAGATACAATGAAGAGCTAAATACACAAACATCACAGCATTGAAATGCCAATAGTTCATTGACCTCGAAGTCTCTTTTTAGGTATTCTTTAGATAAAGTACTAGTGAGATAACATCTGTTAGCTTGTCTGCTGTGTCCCATTGAGACGTTACCATGTAGGGAACACAATAGGTTTACCTGCTAAGCCCCTGTCACACAGTCGACGAGCTACGGCCGCATTTTTTGATCGTCGAATTTCAAAATGGCTAGAGACTAGCCCATCACAATGGACGGTGCTCGGAAACCTGCGAACGTCGACCGTACCCAAAAAATTGCGCGATGATAGGAAAAACGCCAGGAGTATTACTTCCGAAAATGTCATTTAGAGCTCGTCAGTCGATCGATTTTCGTGCAGTGCGACAGCGGTATAAACAAACAGTGGACCAACCAGTGTGCTGACAAATGTGATCTTTTGAGGCCATGTCTCAGCCTTTAGATAAGAGTATTGTCATTACAATGGGTCGTGGGGTTGGCAGGAGTCCGTGGAAAATTAATTAGCAACATTCAGAATTAGATAAATTGTCCTTATGTCCCTATAAGGCATCATAGGAAATCATCAATAATCGCGCATGGTGCATATTTGATAGGGCGTTCTTAATTTGGGGTAACGGTAATTAAATTGTCGTTTAAAACGTTGTGCGAGTGAAAAGCGGTGGCAGCTGTCATCGACCTATTTAGACACATTAAGAACACGTTCCGACAAATACAGGTACATAAATAAGAACTCTCCAGAGACAAGCATATACCGCACATCTCCGCAGTTGAAACAGGCGCAGCATTTTACGACTCGTGACATTATATATTGGTTCAACCGATGACTAAAATCATACATGTTTGTTGTTACTGTTGGCATTGGCGTTGGCGCCTACGCTAAACGACTTGAACAAAGACAAACGCTCCTCCATCAACCAGTTAGTAGATTCGCGTGGGCGACAACTTTTTACTGTGGATGTAGTGGGTTTATTGGTGTAACGGGCGTAAAAAATAACTGAAGGATTCTGAGAAAAATGAGATTGGCAAGAACAGAAACTAGAACTACGGAAAAATGTATCTATACAAACTATTGTCCTGAAAATACGCATCACATTTTACCCATACGCCTACGGTCTGTTTCTTTTTTTCTGGCGGTCCCATTTTGCACCAAAATAACGACATGACTCTGCCGGAACGGACAACTACTTACGCTATTCTATACTCAAAGAATCTGCTTAACTTTGTTATCGGAGTCAAACAATCACAGTCCCTTACGCGTCGCGGTTTTGACCTTGACATTTGCACGCTTGAATCGCCTTGTCTTCGAGCGCGTTTGCAGATTTCTACAATTCCTCAATAGAGCATCGGGTAAAGAAGAGGGCATGAGATACATGTAATGAACAGAACATTCAAACGTACCATACGTGATATATCTCACTGAGTGATAGTTCACCTGTTATGTCAATCCTTCCACAAAATGTGGCAAATCAAAATAAATAATTGAATAAATTAATAAATCTTGATAAATCAAAATAAATAAATAAATAAATCTATCTAGGAAATTTGATGCGAAGAACAGGAGACGGGAAATATGCGACGATCAGTACGTTAAAACGTATTGTATGTAAAAAGAAACTATTTTCTATCGGCAGATTAATATATATATGACGAAAATACGATGCAATGGGCACGGGAAATATATATAAGATGGACAGAACGTTAAAGTCATTCAATATCGGCAGATTTATATTTCTGTATCTCTACTTGGCATAGAAAAGGGCATGAGGCATACCACATAAAAGAACGGTAGATTGCTAATAGATAATATAACTCATTCGATATCGACTCAACTGCGTCAATAGAATACTAGAGAAGGGCATAAGAGATGGTTTCAAAATCTATTGAGAGAAAATTAGGTAAAAAAGAGCAAGAGAAATGTGAGCTTGAATGAACGTTAAAACGGCTAATAGACATACAAATCATTCGATATCGGCCCAATGGGTGTCATCAGCTTTAGAGGTCACGGGTACCGAATTCGAAACGCAAGGTTAGAATGGCCGCTAATGTATGATACAAATCACTCGATATCGTCTAGTTAAAGGACTTCAATTTCAGAGCTGCTTGACATCAAACTTGAAACTTGAACATGACCAACACGTAATACAAATCATTGGATTCAATCTTAATGTCAGACGGCAATTTCAGGGGAAGCAGGCACCAAATGCGAAACGTAACGCAACATTTGTTATACGTGATACAAATCATTGGCTACAGTCTAAACAAGGGGATATAAATCTTAAAGTTTGTAGGCACAAACTTTGTAAGGAGAGAATGTACTAAGAAGGGTTGGGGTTTTGTTCGTGTTAAGAATTTTCGCGTTCGCGTGGAAAATTTTCGCGTCGAAAATTTGAAATGGAGAATTTATTTATAGGTTCAAAATATCAAAGTAATTTTATCATCAAAATTTTTCTCCCTTGGGAATAGACTTGAGTCTCTTGGGAATAGCACACACCACACCACACCCTGCCCACACCCATGCAGGGGAAATGTTTGCCTGTAATTTTGATCATTTGTGCGTTAAAATAGACAAATTAGTTGATCTGAAGGGAATTGAAGGTTTACAAATCTAAGGTTTCATGCCCAAAAGGATTTTTGAAATCTTTAAAAAAACAAAACAAGTTGATTCCCAAGGGACTCAAGTCTATTCCCAAGGGAGAAAAATTTTGATGATAAAATTACTTTGATATTTTGAACCTATGAATAAATTCTCCATTTCAAATTTTCAACGCGAAAATTTTCCACGCGTACGCGAAAATTCTTAACGCTAACAAAACCCGTTCCCACTAAGAAGAGGGTAAGGTTCTAGACACTTTATGATACCCACAAGTTATGAGGAATACAGTAATCCACGACCATGACTTTGGCCGTTTCTGTTTGAAATTTTGTCACACCAGAACAAATCGGCAGCAGATGTGGCCGAATCCCCCCCCCCCCCCCGTCGCCAAAACAATGCCAGTGTTGTCGGGAATTAAGTATGATGGAATGCGAATTGAACACGTAATGATTTCTCTACCAGTGGCGTATTGGGGACGTGTCGCTATAAATCATCGAAGGGGAATACCGAGTAACCGACTATTCTCCGAGCAGATGCAAAATTGTATACCTTTTTAAATTCTGATAGACTGAAGCAAATACCATGGGGGTAAATTCAATGTGTTAACAGCTAAAAGCCTGGAGCAAATTAATAAAGTATGAGTAAATATATATGAATAGATGTATAACCTTAACCTCTCTTCAAAGAGGTCCTGTGAGAGTTCAAAGGTCAAAGTCATAAAACATTCATGCACAATAACACACACAAAAATACAAAACCGATCTAAATACCCATACACATAAGATCAATAATATGATTTTGGTTAGTAAATCTAGAACTGGAAAAGAGATAACATGATAATTACACATTTGAAATGCGCTTTGGTTAGTTTGCCTTTGTTTTGTCACAACAAGGAAGTGCGTGACCAATTTCCGTTATGACAATATGCCGTTCTACCGGTAAAAGGGCAATAGAAAATTCAACGCACGCGTGAGATTGCCCTGACCATAGGTCACCTGAACCGTAAAGATTAGCCTCGAAGTCAGACTGTTTCTGAGGGCAGCTCCTCGGCTCCAGGGCCAACATGACCCCAAAACATTTTGACTGAGCCCCTTTGAGGTAGACCCTGCATCAGGGGGTGGCGTCAAAATTTCTTTGGAGGAGATGCTGACCCTGACAGGCCCTGAAGCTGTAGAGCTGGTCTGTGTAAGCCCTGGAAAAATTCTGGCTTCAAGGCTAAAGTACATATGGACCAACGCGGCTATAACCAGACCGATCCAATGTCTAACGGGAGTGATAATATCATTATTACACACTCGTGCCGTCATTTACAGGATCTGTGGCGCGTAGCTAAAGCGAGGGGAACATTCTAAACACGTAGTTGCGTGGGACGTAACGACATTAAAACTGCGTGCGCGACTATGTTGTTGTCGTTGGTCTAGCCTGGATGCCAGGCTGTTTCTATGGCCTAAACAGGCAAGCTCCTCGGCTCTACCCCGACGGAAATTTTACCGAAGGCCCCCGGGGGTCACTTGGGTTTCTAACTCCGGGTGTCTGTGGTAAAATTTCTTTGGGGGTATGTTGGACCTAAGAGCCGAGGAGATGGCATGTAAATGCCCTGGAAACAGTCTGACATCCAGGCTATCTTCGGACCGGATGCTGTGGGAAAGGTGGTCATCTCCAAGCAGATGTTAGGATGGGAAATCGTACCGTTTTCAGACAGGCTAGCTGCCACGTTTTTCTAACACGCTACCACCCCATGGGAAAACGAGACAGCGAGAAAACGTTGTAATTTTCAATCGCAACATCTGCTTGGAGATTGGAGGGGTATTTTTGGGACGTTGTCGTTTGACTTCGATATGAATAAATGATGAGGGGATGCATTAGAGAGTAGAGACCTCTCACAATTTTAGCCGGTCGCAAAGGGAACATTTATCTCATCCAAAAACTAAACTGTCATCTCCCATAGTCACTGACGCTTAACAGCCTAGACATGTTTTTGTAAGCCAAGTCTCCCAAAACATGATCCATTTTGGAGATGTCTAGAATTAGATTTTTATCAATGATAAGTCGTGTTCCAAAGATATCGTGGCAGGGTCAACATCATACGATGCGTTTGATCGCAAGAAAGTCGGAAAATAAACGCCTGGAAAAGGTAAAGAAAAGGGCACGCGGCAGCCGCCAAATTCGAACCAAATTAGGTCAATGATACGCTTAGTACGTCATCGGGGTAGTTTTTATGTAGGGTAAGGGTTTCGGTGTTGTATGGACGTCACAATAAATAAATGTCATAAAACCGGATAGCGACAACGTACTGAAATACTGAAAATCTCCCACTAAGCACCACCGCGCCCCTCTTCCACATTTAGCTCCGTATCATGTTACTCTAACCATGCCAGTAGAATCTGTCCCTGGGGCTCAACTACAACATTTCACCAACAAACCCAGACACTAGGAAAATACCTTAGGATCCACCACCCAGAAAATAACGTTTCCCAACCTGTGTACACAACGCTCCGCCTTGGCAGTTCCTTCGGTTCTTCCTTCGCTTGTGGCTCGGGATCTTCTGTTGTTGTTGTCGTCTCATGGTGTTCTTGTTCTATTGTTGCCGTTTTTTCTTCGATCTTTGGAGGTGGTGTTGTGTCTGTGGGGATCGTGTCCGGTTTCTGGGGCGGTTGGGCTACGGTCGGGGGCGGTGATGGGGAGGGCGGTCTATCTTTTATATCCGTGAGGGGTGGTTCTATTTCTATTTCCGTCACTTCGGCGAGCTTCTCAACGGGTTTCTCCTCAACTTCGACAGGTTCTACGTCTTCTACGATGACTTTGGTGGCGTGTATTTTCTCCTGCGTCTCTCCTTTGGTCACAGTCGGCTGGTGTTTCGCCGCGATCTTGGCCTCTAGCTTCTCCTTCTCCTTCGTTAAATCCTCAGCGCTTCGCCTCCTTAAGGGTGGGGTGGTGGAAGCGAGCAGCACCTGCTTAAGAACCGGTGTCTCCCTCTTAATCTCCGCGGACTTGACCTCCGTCTTGACAACTTCCTTGGGTTTTGTTTCTCTCCTCCTGGCTTCAGTACGCGTGGACGGGGGAACGTACCCCTCCCTCAGATCGATCATACTCCTTCGGTAGTACGCAGACGGTTTGTACATGGAGTGAG
Source organism: Branchiostoma lanceolatum (assembly GCF_035083965.1). Taxonomy (NCBI): domain Eukaryota; kingdom Metazoa; phylum Chordata; class Leptocardii; order Amphioxiformes; family Branchiostomatidae; genus Branchiostoma; species Branchiostoma lanceolatum. The sequence goes on from NC_089734.1 coordinate 4,786,099, forward strand.
GGGGAGGGGTGCGGGACCGTTCCGGCGCATCGTAGTACCGTAGCGCCGCTTCCACGCTGGTGGAGGACCGCAGGCTTCTCCTCCGTAAGGAATCCGCGGGCTGCCGCTGCTGCTGCCCGCGCGGGTAAAGCGGCATCATGCCGGCGAACGTGTCGTCTAGGAAAGGCGCAGGATCTACTGAAAATTCTAACGGACTAGCACTGCCACAGTCTGCCCCTGGATCGGACCAGTACCCGGAAGTGCCTGGGCACGAGAGCGGCAGCTGCGCGGAGGGTTGGTTGTCAGAGGTGCCCGCTGATAGGCTGGTGGAATTCCGCTGTGTAAACTGATGGATGGACCCTCCTGGAGTGGGGTCAACAACGGCGCGGGACGATTCAACCGGCGACCTACTTACATTCCCTACACATGTAGTAGAAACATCATCTGTTCCGATTGTTGCGTTCTCTGTCGGTTTTTTCTTGGCGTTGCTGTTTTCGACATTCAAAAACTGCTCAGAGCCATTTTCCGGTCTTTCGGAGTCAGTAGTAGTACCCTCGCTCGATTCTGCTTTTGTATCGTTTCCAGTTACTTTTTCTTCGGTACTTTTGTTTTCTACATTAAACTGATTAGCACCATTATGTGCGATACTTTCAACTGTAATGCTCTCGCTAGGTTCAGCGTTGCCATTTCCACGTACATTTTCATCGGAATTTTTGTTTTCAACATTCAAAATCTGATCAGTGCCATTGTAAGCGATACTGTCGCCTGCGGGGTCCTCGCTTGATCCAACTTCCTCGTCTTCAACTTCTTTGTCATCGTCACTTTGGTTTTTATCATTAAAAAGCTGATCAGCTTCGTTTTCCTTTCTTGTGGAGTCTTCCTCATCTGTAGTTTTCTCATGTTTGTCACTGCTATTTAGACTGTCTTTATCAACATTGGGCTTAACAATGCTTGTATTACTGTTCAGCTGTGGAGGGCACAGTGCTTGGTCTAGTGTAAGTTTAATTTTGCGTGCCGTTACCTTTGAATTAGTGGCTCCTGCTGTCTTTTCCTCACTACTACTGTTCTGGTGTGGTCCTATGCTCGACATAGGAGCAGGCGAAGCGCCGTTTTCTGTTTCAACATTTGGAGAAACACTCTTCAAGTCTGTGGTCTGCTTCGTTTTGATATTCCGCTTTGAACGAATCGTTAGGAATGTGTTCCGTAGGACCCACCGTGAGTTCTTAGTGAGGCTCTCAGTGTCGTCGCAGCCAGCCTGGTTTGTTGAAAGTGTAGGGTGGTCCACTTCCGCGTCCTTTGACATTTTGAACGCCTTGTTGTCAATTTCGCCAGGCGAGGTGGATCCGTCTGCCGCGTCGACGCGAGAATCGTCGAGACCAAAGTCGACACCGCTGTCCCTGTCTCTAGTCGGCCTTCCTTGCTCGTCGTCTACGGACGAAGGCGAGCCGACTTCTGTTGTCACCTCTGTTTCTGAAACGTTGCCAACAATGTTGTCGTTGTCAGTTTTGTGACCGACAGGCGACCGTGATTCGGGACACCTGGTGGTATTGTCAGCTGACACACACCTATCGTCACAACTCTCGGCGTCGGCGTCGCGTTTACCTGGCACTAGAGTCACGTCAGCGTCACCTACGTCGACGTCACAGCCGCTGTCTCGGCCACCTGTCCTCCCTGTGTGACCATCAAGAGCAGTGACCGGAAACGGCGTGCCTTCATGATCTTCCTCCAATTTTCCGCTTCTACGACTATCAACATCTTTACACGCCGACTCAAGACTGACCTCTTGCACTAGTGAAACTTCCTCCGTTATTTGGTCGCTGGTTCTTTTCTTCCCGTCTTCACAAGATAGGGTATCGATTTCGTCTGTTTTTGTCTGGTTGTCGTTCACGCCTTCGTTCTCCCAGACGCTTTGCCCACACCCGGTGTGCTCTTTAGTGCATCGGTTGTCTTCACTTTTCATACTTAGTCGCCTCACAAAAACTGTGTCGCCACCTGCGTCACTTTCCTCGTCTTTAGCTCCAAGCTTTTGTTTCACGTCGTCGACGGCGCCGCAAGACCCTGCCTCGGCGGCTGTACGAACTATCTCCATCGAGGTGGATCCTTGAGAAAGAGTTTCACAGGAAAACTCGGGATCAGCTGAAGGCTTGGGAGTGTTTAACTTCTGCCCTCTCACGTCGACAGGTTCGATCACGCTATCAGTGTCATCAGTCTCACCTGTTTTTCTACTCTCAAACTCCGCTGGAGCGGAGAGACCTTTCACCTGACCATTGTCTGACCTGCCTTTGCTATTGTTCGGATCGTAAACTTTGGCACTGCTGTCTGCCTTGATTTTATCTAAGTTACGACATGATGCACTTAATTCCTTCACATCTGGCTGCTCTAAACTCTCGCTACAAACCAACAAAAGCTCGTCCTTTCTACCTAATTGCTTACAGTCGTTGACTGCACCGCCTTTACCTGTCGCGTCGATGATAGTATTGTGCTTGGCGTGAGTTACGCCTATTGCCGATTTGTTGTTTGTTCTCTGCCTCCTTCCCTTTCTCCGTCCCCCTCTAGGCTTTGCCTTAAGCGATAGACATGTGTCTGCCTGAATGCTACTAGTAGCACTACCTAGCGACTGGCTTGAGTAGATCTCCTTGCTATTTTCTTGCGTTGCGACTTTTTCGCTACTTGCAGAAGCAGAACTCCCGGCTTTTATGCTTATGTGGTCGGCGCACACCTCATCAGCAGCGTTACGCACACCTGAGTTCCCACCTGTGGATTCACCTTTGTCTCCGACGCCTCCATCTTTTCCCACGGCCGTTTCGCCGTCGGCCATCCCCGGGACACTTCGGTTCGGGTCGCCAGTTTCCGTTACGCCCCCTTCCTCTGTTTGACCGGTTGTGTCCTTACTCTTGGGACGTTCTACGTCTTTCAGATCCACCTTACAAGAATCTTGAAGATTTGTGCCCGTATTTTCTAAATCGGCTTGTTCTCCGTCATCCTTGCTCGGGATAATGTCGGTGTTTATCGCAAGGACATCGTCAGTGTCCTTGTCGTGTTCTCGGAGGGAAGTGTCCGACATCCCGTGTAGGGAGACGCTCTCCACCGGTGACTTCAACTCGGTCGCGTTTTTATTCCCCATTTTCCTCCCCGACCGTCGATTTCTACGCCGCCTTGTTGTAGTCCCTCCGTCGTCTGCGCCTTTCTGTTCTTCACTTGTCGTCGCCCTCCCACCTTGCTCGCGAGGAGACGCCGCCGCCGCCGCTGCTTGGTCCCGTACAGCCTTCGCGGTTGAGAAGAAGTACGCCAGAAAGTAGGAGATGTACGCTCCCATGGCAAAAATCACCACGTACTCCAGATAGCTTCTCAGAAGAATGACGGCATCGAAAATGATCGTCAGGACCCCCATATTATACACACCTTTCGCTCGAACAAGCCGGACGGTAACGTGTTAACATTATGCTCGGAGAACACAGTCAGCTGAAGCCGCTGAACTCGTAATGGCAATGCCCGCGGGCCAACAAAGACTCATTGTTCGACGAAGCCGTCAGACATAAACACGCGTCGGGACTCTAGCCTCGATACTAAGCCCTAGCTATACGGCTGGCGTTCCGATATTGTCCTCCTTTTTATCTACTGACTACTTTCGCCAAATGTATGTTTTCGATGTCATTTGTTTGAAGATGGGTAGGTTTTGTGGCCAGCATAACTCGAGAAGTTATGGGTGGATCTTTATGATAGTTGGTAGGTGCAAGGAACCTCCTTGGTAGGTGTCAGCAACACGAAAGACAAGTTCTATAACATGGTCTCTCTTGCGGCTTTTTGCGGCCCTGCATTAGTTTTTTTTTGCTTTTTGTTGTAGCTTTACGCATTGTTTTCTGGTCGCTACCGCGTTCTAGCTGGCAGAGGCAAATGTTGCAGACACGACAGCCACTCGACAGACATCGTAGCACTCAGAAAACAGAACGTACATGTAATAAGTGAAATAAAATCGACAATATCAAAAGCCAGTCGTAGCTTTCACTATCTTTGAATTAGCCTCAGTTAAGGCCTGGAATGGAGGCTACGTCGCCTACGACATATGGCTACTGCGCCAAGGCTTAACTCCACCCCCGGTGATTAACAATCACGTAACCAACCGGAAAGGTAGCATAATGTGTGTAGCCCGGTACACTGATGTAAGGCATTAAAGGAAAAGGAACTCTGTCATTAAAAACCCGCCAAAACACCACACGTCATACACATGAGGTGTGAGAAAAGGTGTTTCATTCTCTGTCGGTGCCTTAAGAAGAAAGAAGGCGGAAGGTTTGTCATGGGTTTCGTAAGGTTATTACTTACAAATGATGATCTATATCTATTCTTGTTATTGTCACAAATTCAAGTCAATCACCTCTGAATTGTCAACATTTACTGGTCATTACAAAACTAGTGGGTATTTCTATAATACACTTTACACAAATACAGGACATTTCCAACACATTGATATAGACACAGGCAAATACTACAATTTCAAAAGACGAGGCCTTGTAATTGTATTAAGGGCTATTTTGTTGGTATATTTGCGTGGCTTTGTTCTTAACTTTAAAGATAAACTATGACCTTTATGATTGGTTGCCTCTGACCGTGACCTTTTCATCCCCACACGCCTCACCTGGCATCACCTCATACCTACCATAAATTTACCCGTACGCGTTTACCTGACAACACACCTGACTTCTTGGGAGGGGGGTACTGGTTTCAACATTTACGACCAACTTCATTACATTACATTGCGATCGTGCATTGTTTGAGAAGCGATATATGAGTAAGAAATTCGCCGGATGAGCTATAGACAAATTCTGAGTACCGTCGACATCCATAATTGTTGTTTACGATGTTTATCTACTAATCATGGCGCCGGTGATTAACGCATATCCGAGCGTCGGCCAGGGATGTCATTACTGTATATGGTTGACGTTTTACTGGTTTCTATAGAAATGCATCACAGACCATCTTAGAATACTGATAGGATACTTAAGAAATAGAGGACACGACAGCAAAGAAAACTCAGACCTTACAGAAAAAGTGGGATCATTCCTCTTCCACTGTCTCGGAAAGAGAAGTCGAACCCAATAAGTTAGAATTCAGTGTCAGTAGTTAGACTTTAGTAGTAAGTTAGACTATAGTAGTCACATGCTTTACTGTTTATCATTGTTTGTCCGTCCTTTTCATTTTACATGTACTTGCAATCAGCCTACGGCAAGAACTTACAATAAAATTTTCTATATCAAAGACACTGTGGACTCACAACAGAAGAAGGAATATTTGAAGCTGCAAAATAGATGATTCATGATGAAGATGATGACAGTTGTTTTTCTGAATTGGCATATCATTGAGCATGATGAGTTTATATGACCCTTCTTTCGCTGGCAAAATATAACCTTTGTTTCAAATTATCCGTGATGTGTGGTTTTCAGGGGAACGACTGTTATTTTTTTGTGCAGGTGTGAAGTACTCACTGTTATCATGACAGCCATCAGCACATTCTGTATGCATTGTGTAATCTCCAAGCAGATCCGGCAAAGATCGTGTCCAACTGGCAAAAGGAGTTTTTAAAGCCACACAAGGGTGGCTAAAAAAACTCCCTTTTCTAGTTGGATACGGTCTTTGACACAGTTAGATCTGCTGGGAGATTATGCGTTGTGTACAAACACTGGTGCTCGTCGTTTTCAAGGGGGTTGACATACACCGGATGGATTCATAGTTATCCGCCATACGTAATGATAGTGCAGACAATGATTTACATCTACATACATTGTACATGCCTCAAAAATCTTTGCAAGAGTTTCCAAACACCTCGTGTATTTCAAAATTCAAAGTGCAATTAACTTCTTGCATGAAGTGACACTCTTTCTTGGATACAGTGGAAGAACTTGTCCAAGAAAAGGTTGAAGCATTTTGCTTAGTTGCCAAAACGACAACTGCCCCCCTAGGCCCTCCCCACCATGACATGACCTTGTCATTCGAAGGTCAGTCCTGATAGCCATCAGAGATGTTATCGTGAGATAACAACTCATTAGACGTGTCCAAGACATGGTGATGTCACGGCCTTCGTATCACAAGGACACTTGTAAAATACCACAGTGCACTATATCCTTGGCAACTCTCCGCTGTACATGTAGCTGTTGCCAGAACTATGACGTCACTGCCATTGGAACTGTATAACTATAATATTAAAGCTCATTAGAGCTATCAGAGCTGTCTACATCTTTATAACCTCCTTGCTAAGATGTCCTGACGTCCTAACCTTCGTAACGCAACGATAAAGCGGCTATCTCACTGGGCCGTGCCTGCTTACAACACTGCGATTTCCAATAACCTGCTCATCTGGGCTCCATACGCAAATCACGTCAGTGTGACCGCAAGGGAAATTTTTTCGAAGATTCGCAAAGTTGTCGACATTTTTGTCACAACCAGACGCGGCCCAGTGAGATTAACGTTACTGGTGATACTTCGTCTCACAACATCATATTGTTGGCAACTCTACAGTCACGTAGTAGTCATGGGCCTCATGGCCAAAGCTATGACATCACTGCCATCAGCGATGTTACTACAAGATTACAACTCATCAAAGCTTTCTTAAGACATGGCGATATGTCCTGACCTTCGTAACGCAAGGGTATCGTTACTGATGATACTTCGTCTCACAACATCATAATGTTGGCAACTCAACAATCACATAGTAGTCGTTGCCAAAATTGTGACGCCGTTGCTATTAGCGATGTTACTACAAGATTGCAACTCATCAGAGCTTTCTGAGACATGGCGAGGTCATAACCTTTGGCACGCACGCAAGAACTGATGACACTTCGTTACACACCATCATCTTGTTGGCAACGTCACAAAATGGTCATTTGCCAAATCTATGACGTCTGTACTCTCTACCATTAGTTGTTTGCTTTCAAAAGCAATGAGTAGTCTCCATTTTTACAGCTAGTCATCAAATTCGAAGCAATTAGTAATGGGTCTATAATTAGCTAGATGAGAGACTCTAGCAGGACGTAGCCTGTTCTTTTACATCAATTGGTACACGTTAGACAGTCAAGAGTGTTGCAAAATATGCCAAATCATTTTTAACCAATCAGAGAGCGCTCCGTGCCATGACGTCATTTTCCCGCGGACGCTGTGTCCTCACAAATTTCACAAATTTCTGACATGTTACAAACTTCATTCCAAACATCTGCTTGGATAGTATTCTAGCCTGCTTATTTGCCTCGATCTGCAATACGACATGATTCCCAAGGTGCGGCTTATTACTCATCATAGATGATACCGCAGAGTAGCATGATCATATCACCATTGACAACATTGCTCGTTGGCATCACATAATAGTCATATTTGTAAAGTTACGACATCACTATTATTAGTTTGCAGTTTAGCTAGGCAATAATAACTACACTACATGCAGGCATGGAATGGATTTTTGAGACCTAGCAGAGGGTGTAGTCTGTAGAGGATATGGTACAGCGGTGCCTAGCCTTCTACATGTTCTAATTGTGTCATTATCGGCCCCGCCTTGGACTGAGTACAATTCGAGACAATTTCCCAGGCGCGGCCAATAGCTTAACCATTTGTGTCAATACGTATATCTAAAATCGTTATATGCTGAACACTTATGTTTTCCTTATAATTCCTTTAGAAAAAGCTTCAAGTATTAACCCACTCTTTCTTATAAGGTCAATATAATGTCTGTATAGCACAAGACAAATGCATTTGACCTTGCTATGTTCACTTTGTAGATATTTAAATACATGTCACTGTAAGAAACCCCTCCCGGGGCGTGTGCATACCGAGTCTCGGTTTGTCACTCAAAACATAGTTTCGTCATAGTTCAAAGTCGCAACAGTAGTCACGAATGGCATAGCATGTGTCAAATTCAACTGTTAGCAATGTAAAGCCAAGGGGTGGGGGTGCGACCAAGCAGTGATTCAAAAACACAAATCTCAAATTAGGAGAAATTATACGGCAGCATATGTGGAGACAAAATACAACATAATAGATACATGAGTAAATAGATTATCAACCGGGCGTGTGTGTGTGCAATAAATCTCTATTGTCACCCAAAGTACGACTCAGAAAATGAAATCTAGAAATCATATGACGTGACAAAGATTAGATATAAGAGCCACCAGTTTCTTGAATGTACAAGTGTCGTTATAGAAATGTTGACTTAAAAATATTTTCTATCCTTGGCTTGTTTCACCACAAGGAATATGTAATGTCAAACTGTTATAGCTAGGATACGGTGCAAGTAGTCGACATTCAGAATATTCATATCCATATCTTCCACTTTGAAAATGAAAATCTTCCAACTCTGTAGGCAAGATAGTTGTTGACCACATGCCCTAAGCATTGCATAGTTAGAGCGGGTGTGAGGAAGCCAAGCATGAGTAAATGGATATATTAAACACGTCAATAGACAAGGCAGTCCCACAGCCGACTCAGCACTATCTCAGCACTCAGGATGCACACACACACACACACACACACACACACACACACACACACACACACACACACACACACACACACACACACACACGTGTACACACACACATACATACACACACGTGTACACACACACATACATACACACGCATACACGCACATGCACATACATACGTGCACACAGTCACACACACACACACATACACACAGTTTCATAAACACAGTCACACATACACATTCACACACGCACACACATACATGTAGTCATGTACATGGTGACAGAGTCACAAAGTCACATACATACAGAGAGGGGGGTAACCACAAACAATATTTCATTTCCTTTGGATGAAGTAAATATTAGTTTTCGATGAGCTAAGTTAACACACTGCAGAGTTGTTGTGCCCGTTAGTACATACGCCGTGCTGCCAAGCAGAAATGTTTAGCAAACAAACAAACAGTGCAGAGGTAAGAGAACGTTTTTACCGGCTCCATTTCCGCTCGGCCCGCGGTTGGCTTTCAACAGTTCTGAACAGAAAACAGGGAATGTTACTGATAAAGAGAGTATGATTATCAGAAAAGATTATGTCAAGTCCTCAGCAAGAAAATATCACTGCACATAGAGTAAAAGCCAGATGTCATCGTGTTATAGTGTTATCTATTACCTTTCCTTCCTTCTTCTCTATATAACAACTGTTATGATTCTTTGAAATCCTATTAGGTGTCAGTGTAGCTAATAGAAATGTAGTCCACAGTTCTCAAACATGGCAACAAGTCAGACATATATTCAACAGTCTTGCTTGTATTTGGATGGTGCAATATCATAAATACAGACAAAACTACATACTACTAGTACATGTTTCTGTCGTTTTGTTGTTATTGTTCAAATTTACTATGAAAAGACCACACCTTACCCACATGAACACTGTTTCTCTTAACTGTTTAAATTGTTTGTATAATCTGAAGACTACCATTAGGACCCCACTAATGTCCATGCGACATTTTGCGACATTTACCTGTCCACACCATGTAACTGAAACAGTTTTCTTTAACTATGTGGGGGACCGGTCAGACCACACAATAACACACTCTCTCCGTTATCACCCCGTTATTAACAAAATATGTAATGACATGTTATCATGAGACAGGATAAAGAGAGTATTTTTGGAAGGAGGCACATATATACAAAATTGTGGCCACTGCTATGTCGGTAAATATATGAATGTGTAGACCACAGGAAGAATAGCCTCTTATGAGGCTAAATGTGGATCTAGATAAACCCCTAAGAAAACTCTAAAACTAGCTCCCAGACCGAAACCTTTGCTTGGAGAATAAAAAGTTACCTCGTCGAGGCCGTTTAGCTTTATGTATAGGTGACATACAGACAACACTGCCACAATTAAATAAATAATAGCTCTGATATACATGTAATTTGATATATTTGGTTTTGGGAAGTGTAATATGATAAAAATTGATAATGTAATATCATAGTCAGGGGCCAATACAAATGCAAAAGGCCAGCTATGCAGCAGTAGAGTTACCGCGTTGAGGGTATTTACCATTATATAGCATGATATGAAAGTTTGTTTGTGAGGTGGTGCCCAGGTACCAGGCTAACTGCAGGTACGTAGAAACACACGTGGTAGAAACATATGATTCGGAAACATACATGTGACAAGTAGAGTGATTGACATGATTGTAACAAGATACTAATTCAAAAAGCTAGATATATGTAGAAGAGTTGACTGGCTTCTTTGATATACGGACAACAAAGCATAACTGGACAAAGGCTAGTTCAATGGGCTGACCATGATATGTACAGTATGATATACTCGTATTCGCTGAGAAAACGTAATACGATATAACATAATGCAATATGATAAATTTGATTGTCAAAGGTTATTACCAAGGGCTAGCCCTGACTTCTAAGGCAGACACATAAGCCAAAGCAAAGTTTATTTTGCAACAGAACAGTCTATCATCACGTCATTCAAAATGTTTACTGATAACAAAATTCTTTGTGTTTTCACCTTCCTCAGCCTAGGGCAATCCTGAAGATGACAGCCGGTCACCGAAACATTGGCTAGGTAAAATACTTGGTTGTGTACAAAGAACTTTGTTATTCAGTGATTTGCCTACCAGATGAAACTATTTTCAGTCGCGTATAACAAAGCATTTGAGTACCATAAAAAGACGTAACGTTCATATCGCCTCACTGTTTATTGTCTGAACTTGGCACTGGTTACATCATTGTGGACAGTGAACTGAGCTAGACTGGAGCAGAAAGCGGAGTCGACATTGATTCTATATGATGCCAACAAAATAGTCAAATAGCTCGGAACAAACTTGACTTCTTTGTGCAGTTTTGTTGTGTTTTTTTCACCACAAATTCAATCTCTGTTGGCGTCGACATGACCTGACGCTAACCTCAGCTCAAACTCGACTTAAAACGTACTGGACTTGCAGTTCTTTTTATTTTTGTGTGTAGGAGGAAATTTTCTTCAAGAATGGATGAAATGGCCTGGAATAAACACGACTTCTTAGGACAGAAATTAACACAGAACAAAGAAGATTGTACCTTTCAATGCTAACTCTATATTTCTTGGCGCGACCTTAACCTGAGTTGTAGATAGTCTTAGAATTGGCGCTACCGTTCGCCAATCATCAAGGCAGACATCTATGGCTCAAATAGTTCGGAACAAACACGGACTCTTTGAGCAAAATTGAAATTTCCTTCTGCTAGATTAGCTAGCGGTGGCGCGGCTCCGATTGTAATTTGTTTGAGACAGGCAAAGAACAGTGACGGAATGGGAACGTGTGTTGGTTACACTAATGGACAAGTTTGGAGAATGTGCACATGTAGACGGACTGATAAACCGATAATTGATAAAGGGATTGACTAATTGATTGATTGGCTGGCTGGTTGGTTGGTTGGTTGGTTGGTCGATCGGTTATCTGATTGATTGGTTTGCTGTTTGGTTGATGGATTGATTGATCGTTTAAATTATTCATTTATTTGTTGATTGATTTATTGATGTGTAGTTTAACCTACATAGATAGATACCCTTCCCCAGATTGATTTATAATCTTGCAGAAAAGTGTAAACAATATTACAACCATCAACATATGTACGGTAAGGAGCAGTTCTTTTTTCGTTTAGTTACTTTACTGTATTTTCGAAAGTCTAACTATTCACATACAATATCTGTCGCATACGCTGGCTTAGACTTGCGAGAGTCACAATTTTCACATTTTATGGCATTTCTAAAGGACAATGTGGATGATCCCATAGCTCTAATGGTAGTAGCCTCGCAGTTGAGCTCTGGTTCCAATCAGTTGCTAACTGGGAGAACATCTCGGTTGGGGCTGCATCCGTGTTTCGGAAGGGACGTAAAATTGATCTCTTGTTTGAAGAGCAGCCTCGAGCACGTTAAGGGGAAGGGCTAGCAACCCCTGGAAAATATATCCTGCTACTGACAAAGCAAAGAAACTTGTCAAGGCACGAACGAATAAACGAACGAACGGACGAACTACCATCCCAGATACAGCGTTTGGGTCACGCTTAAAATAAAAGCAGAGTCCAAATGGACTTTACGATGAACAGATGGGGGGACCCTGGAAACAACCCAGAACCTGACTCACAGCCGACGGACCGTCTCCTTCCATTCTGCACCACCAGTTAAACGTCTGAGAGATTTGTTCGGCTCTCTCGTCAACGGTTGCTCATGAACACGAGACGAATGTAAAGGGTCTCAACAATATGGGAGGGCTAGACCATTACAGGAAGGGTTCGGAAGAACCGCGACTGCTTTTGTGTGTGTTATAACATTATTGTTACATAATTATCTTCCCATTTGTTTAAGGCAGTTTACATCTGCGTCCTCTAGTGGGTCTCTACTTATGACTTAATCTTCTCAAAAGCCTTAACTCGACGACGGTCTATCAGGTCAGGATGATTCTGCATTTTTCTCTCTCGGTGATAGAAAGCGGAGGAAGTATAAAGACACATACAATAGAAATGCTCAGCTCGAAAATGTCACATTATGGGGAATGCAATAATATATATGCAAGCAGTATTTTCTCGCAAAAATACACATCTAAGTTTATATGGAGGGCTGATATTGAGTGTATATCTTATACCGTAAAGTGACTTACCCCACAACAATATATTTAACATTTATCATGTTACTTATTATATATACATATGCTCGTTGTGGTTCTTTAGAATCTAGCCGTTTGTTTGACTTTACTGGAGTTTAAAACGACCTGCTGTTGACCCTTGCTCTAGACACTGCCACGCCCTTCTACCATCCCATAAAAGGTATGAAAGGCCGTGACGTAATCCCCGCCAGCTGACTTTCAATGGTGTTCTTTCTTTCTAAAGCCTGGATTCCGCGTGGGTACGCTCCATAACATTGGGAAGGGCTCAGCTAACCCAATTTAATCAAGAACTCTGAGGAAAATCAATTCATCTACGCTCTACAAGACAAACATTCCCTAGAACATGTTTTTGTGTATGTTGGGTGTAGGGAGTGTTGTTGCATGTACGTGTATGTATGTCGTGCTCCTCAAGTCCTCGCACGCACATACTACATATGAATATAGTCAAGATATACCTGTATTGTGAGTACATTGTAGTTATTGTGGGTGCAGGAAAATGGGGGCAATGATCCTTGAGACCTACCTTTTTGGGTCACTCTTGAACAAGGATTTAGGTAGTACGTAGGGAGGGAGGGCTTGTTGCGTGTACGCATGCCGTATTATCTAGTACATTGTTGTATCTTTGCAAATGCGAACCTCAAGTTCAAGATGATAATAAAGTTTACATAAATAATTTAGGTCATCTTGGGTGCAGCCTTGATAATGATCTCTGTAAACATACCTTTCAGGTCATTGGCGAAGAGAAATGCGGCAAGGTTAGACCCGGCCCCGTCCCAGGTCTGTCTCCGCCTTGCCCGTTGCTCGGGACCGAGGGTGGCGGAGCGACGCAGCCTCGACGCCGACTGGGCCTGGTTCAGGCTCCGGCGCTTCAGACTCCGATCGCTGTACCGTCCCGGGCCGGATCGGTTCAGGTCCGTGGGGTCCGCGGGAAACTGGTCTGTCTCTTCCGAGGCGTAGCGTCGCTTGAAATCCTCCATGTTTTTAGAGACGGTAGTGGCGTGTGTCGGGCACCGGGCTAGACTGGGCCGGTATGCGCACGTCCGATTAGAGCTATCGCCGCTCACGTTCGGTTCTATGCTCGCAATGCCAATCCGATCCGGAGGGACGGAAATTCGAGAAGCTTCGCGCCGCTGCGACGGAAATTCAAAACCAGAAGTCTCGTCTCCTGGGATGTCGTTTTTCTGGCCCGCTTCACCCTCGACGGGGCAAGGCTCATATATACAAATATAGACGCACTTGTAGGGAGCGTGCCTGCACGGCAGCGAGGGAGTCAGCCCAGATGACCTCTCACCTTTACGAACGCTTCATCAATACAGACACACGTTTGACACACATCCAGACAAAATTATGTTTTCTATAAAAACATCCAAACGTGCCGAACTATCCTAAACCAGTACTGTTCTCACTCATCGACTGTCTTACCCAATATATGAGAAGATACAAAAAATATCGTCTTGTTGCCATGGTGAAAGCTTCGTCGCCATGACGACCCACGTCTAGTATGTAATGTGTTGTTGCCAGGATGGACTTTATGAGCGTACGTGATTTAACGCTCCGGTGGGAACGAGACATATCTGTACGATGACGACACTTGGGTGTGGGAACGAGAACAATGGAAGGGATGGAAGAACGGGATTATCTAGATCGACGATTTTAGACAATTGATTATTATTCTGATTCAGACATTAAAACTGATAATTATCTCCTGCCCATGGTTCTTCCTGTTGTCTGTCCTTCTACCTAGTGGCTACATGTACACGATAAGAATATGTAAAACCGTTGCCTACGTTTTACGATAGGCTAACGACCTGTCGGTAAAAAACTGAGGGTTTTACTAAGACAGTCGTGGGTGTATCGCACAAAATCCAGCGGTATGTCTTGCGACGGAAAAGATTGTCTTACACACAAATTATTGATAGTTGGTTCTACCATAGCTTTGCTAAATATAGTGTGCTATTACACTACTGTATAATAGCAACAGTCGTAAATGCAAGTCCGGATGTCCCTTGTCGCGGCACTTTAACGTAATAGTACTCAGTACTTTTACTCAGCCTTAAAGAGTACACACGTTTATGAAAATACAAGTCTAAGATAAAACAATGTTTGTGTTCATTGTACCCTACTCCGGTGTTGATAGAATTAGGTTCAACTTAGATTAATACCATTAAGATTTTAACGGACACCTGTCATATTAGAATGCACACAGCGAAAAGCTTAGCCCAGTTTGCATTACTTGACGTGAGCGATTTACCTGGATTCTCCTTTTAAGCCCTCCGAATATACTATCTGATACTATGTGCACGTGTAGCTTTTGTTGTAAATCTACAAAATACATAGCATTCAGTATGCATTATACATGATATCAAGATGGTAGACTTGTTTCAAGCAAGGAGGTTTCAAGCCATTCCTGATCCCATGTGCGTTCAAAATTGCACACTGCTTTTTGAGCGGGTTACCAACACACGGAGCTCATATTTTCTACATTATCTTCCACAGCATTGTGAAAAATATTCAATTTTCAAGCTGTATTTTATGGTAATCACCATTAAAAGTAAGTAGCGGAAAGGTCTCCGTAGGTGAGGCGGCACCTTTGATGTCCCAAACGATAGCCTGAGGTCTTGAACACCTGTGCCCGTTACTTGACAGGCTCTTAGCGCTCGGACGGTGCTTTGTTGCTAGTTAAGTCATCTTTAATTCCACTATGATCTTTTAAGAAAAGCACTAAGATAACGGTTTCCCGCCCAAGTTGCAGGGTTGTACCGCGTTTTGATGAATTTTTGTTGAAGAATTATGTACAGTAGAATCCAGCTATTTGCATTACTGTTAATAGTATAATTCGGGGATATGCATAAAATTCTGAAAACCCAAACCATTTCCCATTCACTCCATTATAAATAAACTGGCATAATTGCATTAGTCATTTTCGCATACTCCTGCTATTTGCATAAAATAATGCCAATGGCAACAGGAAAAACCGGTTGAACATGTCAAAGTCACTTACTCTTATGGACTGTATGCAAATGTCATTCAAATGTAAATCGAGTATGGGAAGTTTCTATGGTAAGACAACACCATAGGAACTGTTATTGTCCCTGCGACTCCATTGTCCTTTGCTGTGATAGGATACAGAAGAATAGAATTGCCAATTATTTGCTAAGTAGCCATCTTTTGCATTCAACATGTGTAAATAAACTGCTGATATGCTTATGAATTCAATATTTTACATTTTGTATAACCTGGGAGTGAGTGAATTTGACACAAAGTGTGTGTGTTTCCTTTGAGTGCCATCCTAGTAACCACAACAACCCCCTCCCCCCTCAATGCCGCTCATTTTGTCCCCTTGGGTTAATGGACTACTCCTTATTATTGCATAAAATACACTGACAAATCAGTTATGCAAATAAGCAGATTCTACTGTATCAGTCTGTTTCAGTCTAGAAGTCTGCGAAGGAGGCTAAAATTGAGTAACGTAACCGGCAAGGTCGTGGGAGAATAGGAAATTCCGTCTGAGGACGCTTTGTTGTGCCTTTTAATATGTAACCTTGAGAATTCACACTCCCACCTGTGTTTATAAGTAGATTCTTTTTTGCTGTTGTCATTTCATGAATATATGAATGACTAATTAATTCCGATAACAGCACCTTGCTTGGCAACCGGGAGCTGAATTTGTGGCTCTTAACATGCATACATAACTCAAACTCAATCAGTGATACATAGATATACATAGAATAAGCTTAGAATTAGCCTATGGTAAGTTTCAACATGATGCTCAATACATGCATGATACATAATGAAATGTAGCAACGTTTTTTTAAGCTTCTAAAATCGCGGAAAACAAGGTACTGAATGTGCAGAGACGACCGACCCTGGCCTGGCCTTGAAACATTACATTATTTGATTATGCTTTCTCACCATTCTCCCACGTTATTATAACGTTATATGTGTACTTGAAACATAAGATATTTTCACTCCAAATAGAACGCCTTGAAGCAAGCCAACTTTCTCATGTCAACAGGAAAAGGCCATTTTGTTTAAACATGCCATTGACATTTTGGCTCCCACACTCCAAAGATCTCCAAACTGTTTAGGGACCTTTAGGGGCACATCGAACGAGAAATTTAAAGTTTGTCGCCAAATTTGAATCAAATGTTCAATGTCACTAGAACGGCAAGGTGAATATAACGTTAATGTTAACGCTAATCTAGTTGGAACATTTTGTTATAAAAGACAAGCATCTAAACATGCATATTTCAGGGGAAAAAATTAAAGCTAGGGCCAAACAAGTTTGTAGAGGCGACGTCTATCTACATTTAGTAAAACTGCAGATACAAAATACACCCCTTTCCAGCAGTGGGCGAGTCTAGGCGTGAACTCTACATATGGCGCGAAAATTTATTCAAATAAGCCTTTGTATAACCTTTAACCCCAAAATTCGCTGCTTCCGCGTCTGGGGGAGTAGTTTCCTTTGTAGTTCTTTAAGTCACAAGAAAATCATTCTATATGCCCTATGTATCAAATAATGAGTTGAAATTACTTATTATCATATTCTATAAATTAGTTTTGAGCACTAATTGTAATATCATCCAAATTATTGTCCTTTCAATTTCTCTTGATTAACCTATCACCCCTATAGTAAAATGGCTTGATCTAAGTATTTCCCATGAGCCATCATTTTACCAGCAGTGCGCATGCCCAGTAAAATTTGGCGCGGCATATTCCCGCGAAAATATTGCCAGGCGCCAGACTATAGCAGCGATATTTAGCTCCGAAAAACTGTCTTTCCGATGGTTTTGGGCATAAATGTTGTCATATCATATTAGGTAAGTACTGAAGGTCATATACATGTTACATTTTTGTTCGTTGTTAGTGTGTAAAGTGAAGAAATAAGACTAAAACTTGTCAGAATTGAGCTGCATGCGTATCGTTTTGCTTGAGCTGTGACTGTAGTGTAGAGTAGAGTAGAGTAGAATTTTCGGTCAGGTAGGACTGCTCCAGTATGAGTGCAAAAAATAAAAGAAGCCTTCTAGATAGAAATTAACGAAATCTATTGTGAAATACGCCACGATTATACGTCCTTGAAGAATGATTTTATACTTCTGAGTCTATGACAATTCGTTGTATGATAATGTTTTTACCAGATTTAAGTATAATTTTTTGCAAGACTTTCTTTCTGTAAAATTCGTCTTGGAATTTCTATCTAGGTATGAAGGCTTCTCAAGTTTTGCAACCAAGCTAGAAAATTAATTCTATGTCTTAGCCTAACTCTACGATTGCTTAAAGTTTTCTTTTGATTGACTGATTATGCATATTAAAGAAACATGCAGTCTGCCGCGTTTTTTGTTTGTTTCTAAAGTCTAACCACGCCCCCCTCCCCACCTTCCCCATTGTCCTGTATGTCATTAATCATACATGTGTAAGAATAAGATACATGATACATGCACATTCTTAAACACAACACTTGGGTATTGCAGGGGAGGGGCTTAGTCTATATCTATCTATATCTATATATAGTACTGGGCAAGACCCGGTGTGGGTGTTGCGCCCGGGGTGCACGCCTAAGGTGGTGATGGTGCTCCACCAAAAAAAAGGGCAGAATTTAAGTCTAGTACTGTAGATGCATTAAAGTTTGCATTGTTTTAATTTGGCGGTACAGAAAAAATGGAATGATCAGAGTGGTTTTAAGTTCGCATTTGAGACAATGGTAGACAAGGTAGTAGGAGGGCACAAAAATTTGGCAGTGGTTTGTGGCGAAAAGGTTACTGCAAAAAACGAGAACATAAAACCACCGCAAACATTTCCGCATTTACAGTATTGCCTTGCTCTCAAATTATGCAAAGCCAGTCAGCTGTGTTCGAGGAGATGCCTCGAGCACGTCAAAGGGGAAGGGCTATCGACCCCTCCCTGTAAGACCCTACTACAGAAACAGCATGGAAACTTTCTGCCCTGTATGCCTCTAGACACTACAAGGGTCTGCTTACAAACCAGCACATACAAGCTGTCAAGAACTGTTCACAGATTTTCACTGCTGATTTCTTCTCACACAGATTCCTCAACAAGACAGAGGTTAGAGGTCGCCTGTTCCACCATGATGGTCACAGTGGCGGGCGCGGGGGACGCTGGCGTGAAGGAGCTCGTGTCGAACCTGCTAACGGAGTCGAACCCCGACGTGGACAGGGTCTCTTCATACACCAAGCTCATCGAGTAAGTTGTGGTAGCAGATTTACAGTTGAGCTCCTGGTTGCATAAATGGCTAACTTGGAGACCCCAGTTCAATCCTGGGTCAGGGCATCTCGGTTGGGGCTGCAACCGTCTTTCTGAAGGGACGTTAAATGGGGGTCGCGTGTTCAAGGTACCTCAAGCATGTTAAAAGGGAAAGGCTAGGAACCTGTAAAAATATACCCTGCTTGTGCTACAGAAGCAGCACAGAAATGTGCTGCCCTATGTGCTACTAGGCACTACAAGGGTCTGAACAAACAAACGATTATCAATAATTATTATGAGCAGTGATTTAGCTTCGTATTAGAAAGCGAGAGCCCAAAATGCTACTGGTGTATTGGGGAGACATCAAACCCCTATGTGTTAAAAAAAACCCAACACACTTATCTTGAAGAGTAATGGTGACTCGGTATTCTTGGCCAAATTTTGGGGGACATCACAGGGTCTTGCCTTCTGTCCCGTGACTTGAGGACCAATGTTTGTTGTTTTTTTACAGCCGTCTGCGTGAGGATGAAGGAGGAACACTCCCCCACAGTCTCAGTAAACTTTCAGGACAACTGCTGCCTAGACTACAGGTAAGGACTGCATGGTTGTTTTCAGTAACCTGTTTTAACTGCCTCAAAGCATTGCCCACCAGTTTTGTACACTAAGAGTTTTTACTGATCCTAACTTCCTAAACATCAATTCCTATTACTTCAGAGGGATTGTGTATTGGGGAGACATCAAACCCCTGCAATTCTGACATCCCCAATACACAGGACCTCAGAGTAAGCTAACAAACTGTTTTGCATAACCAGTTAAATGCCTCAACGCATTACACACCAGTTTTTGACACTAAGATGTCTGATCCTAATTTCTTAAACATCAATTCCATCTCTCTCAGGCTGATGTTGAACTGGGAGCCGCAAACACAGAAGTTTCCCAGACTGCTTTGCAAGCTCTCGGATTCTGCCTGCACCATACAGAGATTTCAAAGTAAGTTAACTTAGTTAAAAGCAATAGCCTAGCTCTGTGCTGGTTTCTAAAAAAATGTTACAACCCAGAAGTAGCACTACATTCTTGTATATGTGTAGAAAAAATAAGTGTGTGTGCCCATGCATGTGTGTGTTAGCTAATATGTGTGTCTGTGCATTTGGGTAGTGTGTGTAAAATACATGTAGGTGTTCCATTTTCCAACAATCAAAGCACCTAAGTAACACAAGGCAAACATCTTTTATTTTTCAATCCTTTCCAGGTCTATTTCAAACGACCTTGCACGGAATCTGCTACGAGGTAGGCAGTCACTTCTGTTATGAATTTTACTGTTACAGATTCAGAACCTTCTCACTACCCTTTTAGTAAGATCTTGAATGTCTTATTGATAGTAACACCTCTCCTATTCCACCCAGCCCTGTGTACCACCTTGAAGGTCCAAGACAAGACCACCGCTATCAGGGCATTGTGGTGCATCGCTAAGCAGAACTTCCCTTCTACTATTATGAAGGAAGAGGTGAGAACTATTCAGTAAAAGTTTGTACAAATTCTGTTACATGTAGAACTTATCATTTCAGTTAAGATTCAAAATTTCTTTTTTATATGAATGTTTTTGTTTGTATGTTTTTGTTTATATGTATGTTTTGTTTCTTGTGTACAGTCCTTGTCTATTCTCACTCTAAACCAGAAGATCACATGTTTAATTGTTTGAATCTTTTCTTTTTTTCCCAGTTGGAGGGTGTCTTAAGCGCCATCCTAGGTGTCGTGGAATCTGGTAGTTTCCAGTCCGTCACTGTGGAACACGAGTCTCTCAATGCCATCAGACGACTTCTGGAACAGGTTTGAATTTTTCTTTGCTTGAATCACAGTCGCATGCTATTCCAGTAGCTCAAGTTGTAAGACCATCTGTATTAAAAAAGTCGCTTTAGGACCTTAGTTAGGATTTGTCCAATTTATATTTTCATATTTTGAATATATTAAAAAAAGGTGCCTTATTTCTCAGGTACCCGGGGACATGGCAGTCCATGCAAACCGGTGGAGTAAGCTCGTACTCCTGTCGGTCGTGCACACGGCGCCAAAAGTCCGCGAGAGAGCAGCGGCAGCGTTGGAGATCGGACTTCCTGCTATGATGTCACAGCAAGAAGCAGTCGTCGCAGAGTTGATTCCAGAATTGAAATCTGTAAGTCAGTTTTAGTTTCATTGTCATGAAGCTATTTTTGCTTTCCTTCAAGTTATTATTATAAGATGATATTTGAAAAAGTTTAAACCCTTTTTTATTCGTTTTTGTATCTGAAAAGGCAAATTCTAACCATGAGTAAAAATTCCAGAATGTACACTACAGTCAGACCTGCAGCAGTGACCTTTGCATAAGGACCACCTGGCCATTGATATACAGTCAAACCTGTACAAATGACCAATGTGACCACTTTTTGTAGGTCCCTTAGATAATTTTTCCCATCGACACAATCCTGTCTGTAGTGACCACCTGTCCACATTGAGTTGTTTTCTTGGGCAGGATTGACTGTATTTCCATGTATGTAGGAATAACTTTATTGTTTGTATTTCCAGACTTTGATCCCAGAGCTGACCAAGTTGTTCAAGCCAAACCAAGAAGAGTTTGTCCTTAAAGTGTGGGGGAGCATCATTACACTCCTGGGAAAGGTAAGACTAAAAGGGAGGTTCGTTAAATTACTGGGGGACGTAGGAGTGGAAGGACTGGATCATCATATTTGTAGGAAAATTGAAAATGCTATAACAAATTCCACAAAAAAACAATATAATGGGATAAGAAACTAACCCCACGCTGTTATTTTATTGTTTCGTTATTCGTGAAATTTTCACGTTGGTTTTTTGTTCACGTTTTCTCAGTGACCGCTTTACCTCAAACTTTAAAACCAGTGTTTCCATTACTTTACGTATGTGACCACACTGCTACCACTGCAAACACTATTTTCTATCTGCTTTTTTTTCTATTAAGAATTTAAAGTCCTTTTTTCTAGAACAGTTAGCACACAAATGTAGATGCTGTTGTTTTTTTTCTCAGTCGATCCACAAGGGCGGCAGTATTATCAACGGTTTGCTGGGCATCGTAGAGCAGGGCTTCAAGAGCGCTTTCATCGAAACCCGCGCGGCGGCGTACGTCGCGTGGAAGTACCTGATCGACAACTTCGCCACCAACCCCGACACAATCTCCAACGCCAAACGCTTGAAGCTCCTGCTACAGCCCTTACTGATGAACAACACCAAGCAGGTAGGTGTATTTCTGTTAAAGATTTAATTGGCATGATTGCACATCAGGGTTCTACCTAGTGCATTTTAGTGTAATCGGCCACCACGCTATTTTTTTTGACCACCATACTAAATTAGTACCATAACGCTTATTTTTCTTCTAGCATGATGGTACCTTACAAATGTTTACTTGTCTGCTAATGTGAAAAATGTTGATATGATCCTCCAAACTGCAAAAAAAATCCAGTTGAAGTTTTAATTACATGTGGTCGAAAAAGACATAAGTCTCCCCATGGGTACCCTCATAAAGCTAGCATTTTACCGAACATTTTCAAAAACTCCTTACTGTGAAAGGACCAAAAGTATACTTCAGAAAATAGATCTTCATCAATATTTTGTTCAATAAGAAAGTCACAATTTTTTTTTTCCCCCCAACAGGAGTCAGTAGCTGTGGTGCGACTCAACACCTGGTGGCACCTGGCATGGATGCTTGGCGGCAACCTGTCTACCAACTTTGAACAGGTGTGTTCACTTCTTCGGGTCTTCTTTTCTGGTAAATAGAAGTCAAAATGGCTGAAATACATGGAGTACCAATACAGTGACAGACACTAAGTTCTG
Source organism: Branchiostoma lanceolatum (assembly GCF_035083965.1). NCBI lineage: Eukaryota > Metazoa > Chordata > Leptocardii > Amphioxiformes > Branchiostomatidae > Branchiostoma > Branchiostoma lanceolatum. The sequence continues at coordinate 4,808,740 of NC_089734.1, forward strand.
TTTTTGGGTATCACACTGATGGTGCTTTTGGAAATGTGTGGTCTCATGCTGCAGTTCTGTTTGGATCTCACTCTGATGTTTGTTTTTTGTAGGTTTGTGTTCCCATGTTGAAGTTCACTTGGGTATCGCACTGATGTTTGTGGTGGTATCACACTTATGTTGTTGTTTTTTTGTAGGTGTGTGGTCCCCTACTGCAGTTCAGTCTAGGTCTCACACCAGGCACCCTCCCCACCCCTGCCACACCAGCAGGAGGCAAGATGCTGCTGACAGCAACTCCTCAGAGAAGAGGTAAGAAATTCTTTGTTTCATTAAATTTAATTTGAATTGTCCAGTTTGCAAATACTGTAAATGCAGAAATGTTTGCGGTGTTTTTATGTTCGCAGGAAAAAAAAACACTGCGAAAAGCCGTTCCAATGTGTGACTAGCGCTACTATTGTTTCAAATGCCAACTCAAAACCACCGCGAGCACGCCATTTCTGCATTTACAGTATACATGTTTGTATGTACAAACCACCGCAAACACGCCATTTCTGCATTTACAGTATGCATGTTTGTATGTACAAGTCTTTTTTTGTGTGTGTGAAATTACAAGAATGCTTTCCCGTCCTCTTCAGGATCGTTCCCTGCACCAGGCCCGGCCACCCCACGGACCCCCAGGCTGGGAGGGGGGCCTCCACCCAGCAAGGCAGTCCAACTGATCGGGGCTGAGATCCTGCTCCGCCTACTGGGCAAAACCAGTACTGCAGCTGCTGCTAAGCTTACCCTGGGTAAGGCTCGCATAATGTTTATGCATGGGAAGATATGTGTTCACCATTTTAGTCCTGTTATTGGTGTATCTGTACACAGGGACGCTGTGCCCCAACACTTTGGTAAGGTAGTCCCATAGCTTTATTATGGCTTTGAGGGAGGTAGGTTGTCTTCCACTGTGTCTAGGGCACAGTATTGGAAGGCGGGGCCCATACCTGACTTAGGTTGGGGAGGTAAAAGGCAGTGGAAGGAGAGGGATGGATTCCACCTTCCAATACCATGCCCTAGACATCGTGGATGACAATGTCCTGCCCTAACGGCCTCAAAAAGACTATGGGACTACCTTTGCCTACCCTTTAATATCTGGTGAATCTTGTAGAGTGCTGTCAAAAATAATTTCATCATGTTGGTAGAGCATAGGATATTGGAGATTCACAACCAGTACCATCAGCAGGTGAGATTTACTGGTTGTGAAAAAAGAATGTCCAATATCCTACATGTATGTAAAGTGCTGATATTTTGGTTTGTGTAGCAAAGAACTTGATATACAATTTTGCCTCCCTGCAGCCCCTCTGCAAGAGGAGTTGATCACATCTCCGGCCTTCTTCATCAAACATGCGGAGACTTTCATCCGAGCCACGCAGGAGGTCATGTGTACAGTCGGCTCCGACCTTCAGGGTACGTGAGAACACCCTTCTCTCACGCTGAGAATATGTTCAAGAATTCAACAAATATATAACGTTGCTTTAGTTACATCAAACTCTTCAAACAATTCCGCCGGATACCCTAAGACTACCACAATGAAATGTGTGAGTTCAAAGACATCTGCTTATGCAGCGTCAATGATCCCCGAGGTGTGCACACTTAAGAAACATGTATCCAGGTGTTCAAGACATTCTTGAGAATGCCTCGATAACACCGTTTTATTAGTGAGGCAGTATTAGGGTCGAAGGGGCTGAGTGAAAAGTGACCATCCTGTTTATCGTCAAGTCAAGATGTTCACATGTCAGTTAAAGTTGTCTGATGTAATTTGTCTTGTTTCAGGGGCTGTAGTTTTAAACATCTGGAGTTCACTGACTGAACACATCAGACAAGCGCTGCAGGAAGGTCTGTGGGAATCTGGTTTGATGTGTATTGTTTTGGGGTGTGTGTGTATGCACATGTGTGTGTGGCTGAGAGAGTGTTTGTGTGTGTGTGTGTGTGTGTGTGTGTGTGTGTGTGTGTGTGAGTATGTATGTGTTTGTTTCTGCATTTTTTTTTGGAAGGGTTGCAAGTTCGTATGTGTAAGAGATGAAGTCTGCCATCTCTGATTACCTTGTTCTTATTTTTTATTTGGTCATGACTTTTTCATCATTTTGGCTGTTACCCGAGTTTTCAAGCACCAGCCTTGTGATGCTGTAAATATACATGTGTATCTGTTGACACTTAATCTTTCATTCATTATTTCAGGGCCCAGGAAAGACTCGCAGATTTCCGACATGTTCTCCCAGTATCTTGCCTGTATACAAGAGGTGGTCGCCTCTAGAACACTCAGGGCCAATGTCATGTTGGTGAGTGACCTTACGTTTACATATTTGCTGTAAGAAATACATATACCTAGAAATATACAGCAGGGCTCGAAATAGTGGGTGCATGTGCACCCAGTGCACCCAAAATTGGAGCTGTGCACCTTATTTTTGACTCTGGGTGCACTGGTGCACCTATATATTTTTGTAGCCTATAGGGTTAAGGTACTATTGTACACTAGTATACAGAATATTCTTGAAATGTAAGTATAAAAAACAGCATGATAACTTTTTGCTGTACTTTATTTAATGTATTATTTGTTTGAAATTTTGAAGTTAGCTATAGAATTACAGATTGAAGTTCTTAAGAGAGGCAGCAGCATTAAACTTTGTAATTATGTTCTGAAGAACATTCAACTTTATTTTATCTGGTGCACCCAAAATTCTTTCTGTGCACCCAATTTTTTGAGTTGGGTGCACCAGTGCACCTATTCCTAAAGATGAATTTCGAGCCCTGTACAGTGACAACCTTTGATGTGCTTTTGGAGTCTGAATAGAATTATAGCACCTCCAGAATTGAAGTGTGTACTGGAAATATTGTTGCCAACTCAATGGAAGTGTAATTAAGTCAGAATCAGAATGTAATTTTTTAAGTGCAATATGTTTGAACCCTACAGTTTTCCAGTTGCTCGTGAATGTACAAGAGAGCATCAAAAATTCCCTTTTGTGTTGCCTTTCATTCTTCATGAATGAAGGAGTAAATGAGTAAAATGTTTCTTGAACACAACTGTTATTTGTGTTCATGACAGAAACTCCTAGAAGACATGTCCAACCTCCCTCAGAAGGTGCTGAGTTCCACGTCTTACTGCCACGGGGGCTCCAAGGATGTCATGAATGTGAGTCCGCAAATTGTCTCTTATTCTCTTTCTTTGGCAGTCCAGTCTCGGGAGACTATCTGTGCACCTCTGGAGTAGATCTCTTGTGACTTCAGATGTGGCTTAAGAGTCCTGCTCTGGATTTGCACACCACAGATTGTCTCTTATACCTTTCTCGAAATTGTAAGGAATACTGGATAAAGGAATTTTTAGGAATACCTCTAAATCAGAGCTTATTAAGCAGCATAATACTGTAAATGTATTTTTAAGTTCGCGTGGTTTTAATTTCGCGCTAAGGGGAAAATGGAGTGTTCGTGGTGCTTTTAAGTTTGTGGTGCTTTTAAGTTAGTGACATACTGCTACAGTATTAGTCAAAAATGATTGCGGTGGTTTTAAATTCACCGTGAAGCAGTCACTGCAAAAACCGTGAAAAGAAAACCACTGCAAACATTTGTGCATTTACAGTATGTTGACAACACTTTTGACAAATTCTTCCAGGGAACTCCGGCCTTGGTTCTGCTGCAGTTGTTACTGGAAAGTCCAGACCTGATTCAGGCCTGCAACACTGAGGAAAGGTAGGGATGGCTACAGAAAAATGTGATGGTTTCTATGCGCATTTTTATTGGTACAGTTAGCAACAAAATTATTCATACCCATTGTAATTGGCTTTGCAAGGATATGAATAAATTGTATTGTTAACTGTTCGTATCATTGACTGAAACTTCTTTGAACTTAAGCAAACAATGTCATAATTTTTTTAGATTTCATGGCCTTTTTTTGTGTGTTATCCACAGGTACTTCACAGTGTTCCAAAGCTTGGTGTCCTGCGGTGCCAGTCGACCCACGTCCTTCCTGGGCTTCTCACAGTCTGTGCTCCAAGCTCTAGACAAAACCGCCAAGTGAGTCTTTCTATCCATCCTGCACTGAGTAGAGATGGGAAGATGCTGTAAAAGTCCATATAATCATATTAGTTCTGTCCAAATTATTGAAAATGAACATTACTGTATTTTAGATACAGGGATGTCCCTGTGGCTCAACGGGTACAATGTAGCAGGCTCACATTTTAGCTTCTGGTTCCATTTAGTTGATAACTGGAAGATCCTGGTTTGAGTCCTGGGGTCAGGACATTTCGGTTGGGGCTACACCCATCTTTCAGAAGGGTCGTAAAATGGGGGTCCAATTTTCGGCTCAAGCACGTTGAATGGGAAGGGCCAGCAACCCCTCCCTGTAAAAATATCCCCTGCTACTAAAACAGCAAGTAAGCTTGCTGCCCTGTGTGCCACTAGGCACTACAAGGGTCTGAACGAACTAGCAACATTGTACTATCAGAGAAAGCTTAACCGTCTCCATGTTTTTTCCAGTTCTGTACCCTGTAAGGAGAGTTTGTGGAGAGTATGGAGTAGCGTGGCTTCACCACTCTTGGACCATGTGAGACAGGTAAGTCTTAGGTGATTTGTGCGACTTCAAGGTACATTACAGTCTCTGACATCGCTCAAAGATTATAAAATCTTTAATGTGCTATTGTACAAAAGTGTACCCCTGTGACAATCATGAGAGCGTAAATAAGGGCAAGTGTCTTCAAGATCTACGTGCTCTTCTTAAGTTAATATCTCCTGTCTTAAGAAGCTAATGTCCTAAGACACAAAGTGTATCGATACAGACTGTACTAATGGAAATCTGTCCAAGATGTACCATGACGACATGAATGTATAATATTTCTTTGTTGCTAATTGTTTGTACCCGTTTCTTAGAATACTGAGGTTAACCAGGGCGACTCCTTGGAGCATGACTTCAGTGCGTTGTACGCTGCCCTCACCCTGCCCGCAACTCACTTCTTCACAGCAGAACAGTTCCCACACGTAAGTAACAGATTACTGTCAATTCATGTGAGCTTGTAGGGGTGTCCCTGTGGTGTAATGGTCTGCGCCTTTGCTACTCTGCCACATCTGGTTCAAATTACTTGGACCAGAAGGACTGGGGTTCTAGTCCCAGGTAGGGCACCTCTGGACAAGAGGCGCATTGAGTCATACCAAAGACTGGTACAAAAAATGGTACATACTTATAAAACAGTATGGAAGTTAAACACACTCCACTGCCAGTGGACTAGCCCTTGCTGCAGTGATTGCACCACAGTGTGGCCCCAGGGCTATGAAACGGGGATGGGCACCGCCCTATACATCAATTATGGTGTGGGAGGATTTTAACATGTGAGCTTGTGGCACTTAGATTTGACATCACGGTAAAAATCAAGACTTTGGTTAGAGATATCTTGACATTAAAAGGTTGTTAGGGATTCCTTATATATGCCAGTGTTTAATATCTTTTCCTCTTCTTCCTTGTATTCTGTGAAGGCTTTTCTCAAAGCTGCCCTGCGGACTTGGACCGATCTGTACCGCTCCTTTGCGATGTGCGCCGCCATGGTGACCACGGCGCCTGCCAACACGTGCTGCGAGGAACTCAGCCTGAAACTGATGCACATCTGGAGGGGAGACAAACCTCCTTGCTTAAAGGTACTGTACTCATATCATAGGCGACAATGCAATATGCAAGTAGTCTATTTTTGTCAAATATTTAAACTCTATTGGCACAAAACTTTGTCTTGAATTAATCTTCTTTTAAAGACTACTTCAAGACATCCTAAATTGTCTTAACCTCATTAACATACCTATTCAGAGTTTTGGTACAAAAACTGGTGTTCTCAGTCCTATCGTTAGTCACTGACGAAAGACAGTGGATGCTGTCTGAAACGTCTGACTGTTTCAAAACTTTATCCAGTTGCTTGAGTAATTATTTTTGGCGTATCTTACTACCTGGATGTCTAACTTTCATCAACGTATTTAGACTCTACCTATAACAAAAGAGTTTACCACTCTGGGGAGCTTTTTAGATGAACTCTGTCTTCAACCTGGTTAGGTCAGATCTCGCCTTGGAGTTCTCTTTTCCCATAACTTGGTCACGTGTAGTGGTGTGGATCTTAACCCGAGTTTAGGTTTAGGTTCGGACTCGAGTCCAGAGGTTTAGGTTCAGGAACAATAATTTTGGAATATTTTTTCTTGTTACATATAAAATTGCATATTGGCAGATATTTTACACGTAATTTGAAAACTATATATACGGAATTATATACAGTCAGTAATTAACACAAAAGTTCAGTTATAAAGAACACAAAAACAGCAATGTTTTAATATTTTTCTAGTGCAAATTTCACGATTTAAGGAAGGTTTAAGATGGTTTCAAACAAAAAGGAGTGTATGAGTGAGAGAATTTTTTTTTCAAGTCCGGACTTGTTTCCAGACGTTTAGCCTTTAGCTTTTTTTGGACTTGAACCTAAACGTTTTACAAGTCCGAAACCGGTCCGGCCGGACCGATCCGCACCACTAGTCACGTGACAAAGAAGCATTCATATACAGGCTTGAGGTAGTGACGCCCCCTGTCCCTGTCCTCAACGAAGAGCATATAAATACTTGGTGGGAAATTGTTTGTTTGTTTGTTTCCAGGCCCCCCAGGCTCATATCATAGGCGACAATGCAATATGCAAATATTCCATTTTTGACAAACATTTAAACTCTACCTATAACAAAAGAGTTTACTACTCTGGTGAGCTTTTTAGATGAACTCTGTCTTCAACCTGGTCAGGTCAGATCTCGTCTTGGAGTTCTCTTTTCCCATAACTTGGTCATGTGACAAAGAAACATTCATATACAGGCTTGAGGTAGTGACGCCCCCTGTCCTCAACGAAGAGCATATAAATAGTTGGTGGGCAATTGTTTGTTTGTTTGTTTCCAGACCCCCCAGGCTCTAGAGGCTGCTGTGAGTGTTCTCCAGACCATGTTAGACTGTGTGGACTTTTCAGAAATCACCACTGAGAACAAAGCCATCAGTAAGTACCTTTTACTTTTGCCAAGAAGGTGCCGTTTGTGTGTGTGTGTGGTGTTTGTGTGTCTGTATTTGTGTGGACAGGTATATCGAGAAGCTGAAAATGACTTTTTTATGTGCCCATTTTTTGAAAATCTTAAAAATAATTTCTTCTGCTATCACCAGTTCCTCTGAGTCCAGCCAAGTTCCCGCAAAAGAAACAACAGAAGACCATGGGCAACTTGACCGCTCTGGTGACCTTGGTGTCAAAGGTCATGGAAGAGCTACACCAGATCAGCCATGGGTCAGAGGTAAGCATTCAGGGTTCAAAGGTAACGGAAAGAGAAGAAGAAATAATTATCAACATTAGAATCTCCTTATGTTAATGCCATTAAAAGTTTCTAAAAGAGGTCAGAAAGACAATAATTTTCTCAAAAACTATAAGCTGTACAGTATGACTCTTGATTTTCAATGTGTGAATTTCTTTTTTTGTCTTTTTCAGAAAACAGCCACAGCGGCGGCCCTGTCCACTATTGGTGGAGGGGTGGTCAGCATGTTGTCCTTCCTGTTTGGACACATCACACAACCAGCTGTGATTGGTTCCCTCCTGAGTAAATTGGCCAATCAGATTGCAGTATTTTACCAAAGATCAATGCGGTAAGTGGGTTCCAAACCTCAAACTAATCTTTTGCTTTTTTATGCCATTCTAGTAAAAATATACTGTTACCCTGTTTTTAGTAAATATGTAAATCATGTTGTATAGAGGTACATGTAAGTGTCTGAGAAGCCAGAGAATAAAGAGCTTCAATAAGTGAAAAAGAAATATGTGCAAGACTTACCCATAAGGGGTTTTAATGGCTGTTTCTTCTCAAATACAGGGGTGCAACTACAAGTAAGCTGTATTCTTCCTCTTTCATACAAAAGGTGAGTTTACCTCTTTTTCTTATTACTCCGAGAAGGAAGGAAGTCTGTGTTTCTTTGCAGCTATAGCGCAAGATCCTTTTAATGAATTTGTTTGAATTTTGGTTTGTTGGTAGTTATTGAGGTCTCGATAAAATATGGAGATTTTGGGCACAGTAGAAATATTTTCAGGTTTTGGAGAGCACCATAATTACTTCCTGATTTTTTTTTATCCTACGACCTCGTTTCTTTTTTTATTAGAGTAAATACTGTAACTTTGTTGATACATTCAATTTCATTTCTTCTACTTGCATCTGAAGTTTGTGATCTTGTCAACAGCTTGAGAAGTTGTGGGGGGAGATTCTGACGTGCGTCCAGTCACGACACGGTGGCCCGTACAACACGGAATTCCTCGCGACACTCTCGGCTCCCCTGCAGCATACGTTCTTGCACAGCCGACAGCCAATCAGGAACCAGACGCTCCTCTTCTGGAACGCAACGTTCGCTACATCGCAGTCTTTGGTATATCCTGAGGACCTCAAGTAAGAAAAGTTATTAGGGTCAATTTTAACAAGAAACGGTAAAGGTTTATCAGTTTGACGCTTTGCTATTAAAGTTGCCTGATTTGCCTTACATTCATGTATCATGATTTTTCAAGAAAGAAAAACTATTAGGGTAAATTCTAGCAGGAGATTGTAAAGGTTTCTCAATTTGATGCTTTGCCATTAGAGTTGCCTAATTTTCCGTATGCTCGTGTGTTATATGGAGCTCGAGTTGGTTAACTTGGACCTAAATCTTTACAAATTAGGTATCTGCATCTAAATGGCAAGTTCTGTGCACATGCATTCAGGACTGGCCCCTTACCTTTCGGTGTAATATGACCAGCTGCTGCCGCGCCGCGTGCCTGCGAAGCTGGTGTGTTACGCCTAATGGCCGTTATACCGGCTATATAGATACAGATACAGATTGCTCCCTAGCCTCCACGTTGCATGGTTCCAAGCCATAGCCCATAAGTGACACAAGTTTTAATTGATTGCTTCTATTTTCCTGTGTCCCCCCAGGCCAGTGTTGAAGAAGGTGCATGACAAAACCCCCATCAGCCTCCCGGGCTGGCAGGTGCAGACAGATGTCACTGTGTCAGCTAGCAGCTCCCAGCAGATGGAGGAGTCCCAGCCCTCTCAGCTGCCGTCACAGGAGTTTTCCCTCCCCAATGTACGGTCTCCTAAACTTATGAGGGAGAGTTTCCTTAGGATGGGAGCTAAGGTAAGTCTAAGATGTTTCTTGCCCTCTAGTTAAAGGAGTTCAAGTGTAAGATGTGGTGAATGAGAGGGAGTGTGTGAGTGAGAGTTCGAGCGAGCGAGTGAGTGAGTGAGTGAGTGTGAAACTGAAAGAGGCTTGACTTGTTTTAATGCTGGTCTCTTTGGAAATTTTGACATCACCAGCAATTATTCAATGACAATTAATATAAGAATAGTGACACCGGACATAAATCAATTCTGTTACTGTTGTACTACCAAATTGCAAACTTAATATCCCGCAGAAGCGCCCTTTTCCCTCCTACTGCAAAATTGATTTGTCTGTAAAAATGAATAGATTTACAGAATTCATTGATATATCAACCTGATAATACTATTCATTGATAAGTTGATTAAGGTTCAACTTCCAGGTATTAAGATACGACAAATGACAGTTACTCAAGCAACTGGATGATAAGATTTTAAAACATTTCATTGATAAATTCCAGGGTTCTCCGGCACGATTCAGCAGGTCTCCCGCCCGCGCCCAGCTCCGTAGTCCGTCGAAAAGCCCTGCCCGCAGTCCCGCCAAGTCTCCGGCGAAGTCCCCTGCCAAGGCAGCGGTGAGGAGGAAACTCCACGTGGATGAACAGAGCAACGACGGCTTCGTCTTCATCCCTCCATCTCCCAAGAAACCCCTGGTCCTGACGGAGAGACAGAAGGAGAGAATGAGAGAAAGATGGTACTTAGGGTTTTTAATTTCACCTATCTTTGCTTGACTAGGGATGTCCCTGTAGCTCAACTGGTAGCAGCCTCATAGTTGAGCTCCACGTTTCAATTAGTTGCTAAGTGGGAGACCCCGGTTCAATCATAGGTTAGGGACATCTCAGCTGCAGTTGTCTTTTGGAAGGCACGTAAAAGGGGCTCCCGTGTTGCTGCCCTATGTGCCACTAGGCTGAAGGAATGAATGAATATGTCGCAAAGACTTAAAGAAATCTAGATAAATGCACCCCCCCCCCCCCAAAAAAAAAAAAAACAGGCAAAAATACAACCTTATTGTCAACTTGCCAGTTTGCCAGATGTAAGAATGTTTCCTTCTTATGTGTTTCTCTAAACAAGAATGTTTCTTCCCCAGTGTTGTTCCTGCCCTCTACAATGACCTTGACGCATCCCAAGATGGCTCCCAGTTCTCCCAGCTCATGTCTCAGAGCTCCCAGCCTTCACAGACTGGGGTACAGCCTCCTTCTGACAAACAGGAAGTTGCTGATGACACTACAAAGAAAGCAAATGTTGAAGAACACGAGGTATGTCTTCTCTATGTTTGAGCCTTGTTCATCTGGATTTCTTTTATTGATTGTGTGTTAGGAACATATAGAATCTGGTATTCCAATAATGTTGACCAAACCAGGTGACAAATATACAGTGTTAGATATACCTGCCTATAGGAATATACATGATTTTGTTTTTCATTTCACCTTCATAGCTGAATTTCAATCAGCAAAAGAAGACAATGTATGTATGTAAGCATACTTGTATGGAAACTTGTAATGTATTGGTCAAAAGAACATGTATGAGATATTTATGCTTTCCTTTTTTTTTAAACAGGCTCCTGAAAATGGCAGACAGCAAGTAACTGCTGACACGAATCCTGAAGCAATAGAGAGCACAGATGCACAAGAGCAAGAAGATGTCCCAGTTGCAGCTGCAGATCTTGCTGAAAAGAAACCTGAAGAAACCATGGAAGTAACCACAGAAGACACCGGGGACAAACCTCAAGAAACTGCGGATAAAGCTCAAGAAAGCGTCGCCATGGATTCGGAAGAAGTAAAAGACGTCGTGCCTGTTACTCCCGAGCATGACTCCAAGGATGAAAAATTGTCGCCAGGAAGTTCTCAAGGAAAAGAGGAGAACTCGGTTGATGTTGTTTGTGGAACCCCACCTCCGAGAGTAAATAGACGGCGGCGGTCAACTTTTGGGCAAAGTTACAATTCAGCTAAGAAAAGGGGCAGGAAGAAAACTGGTGACAATTCCAGCCAATCAGAACAGAGTATCAGCAACCAATCAGAGGATAGCAAAGACAGCAATAGCCAGAAGACCAGGCAAATGGGCCAATCACAGACCAGAGAAAAGGATGCTGACCAATCAGTGGGCAGCACTTCTGAGTCAGGACCATCAGGTCTCTGGTACAACCAACCTTTAACCCCTGGTAACCAATCGTATCTCAGCACGACTGCAAGCAGCAGCCAATCAGATGGCAAGCATTCAGCAGGTGTGGACCAATCAGGAAGTAGGATTTCAAAGAGCCCTGACCAATCAGGTGGCTCCATCGGAAAAGCCACCAGCCCCCAATCAGATTGTAGCCCTTCTCAGACTTCTCCATTGATGGGAAAACTTCCGCCGAATATGCCTAGTCCTGTCATCAAGCTTGTCCGCCTTTCTAAGAAAGAAATTAAGAAGTTCAGCCCGAGCAAAGCCGAGAAGAAACTGTCGCAACCTGAACAACCTTTGGGGAAGTTAAAGAAGGGACTTAAACCATCCTGGCCATTGAAAGACGACGCACAGCATAGCAATGATGACTTCTCTGACTTAAAGCCACTGGAGAAGTCAGTGGATGACAAAGAAAGCAGTGCTCAATCTACCACGCAGCACTACCTACTGATCAACAAGTCTCCTCCACTTGACGTAAAAAGACGAGGCCGCCCACCCTTGAGGAGAAAAAGCAGACCAGAAGAAGTGGATGTCGAAACAACCAGCAAAGATGTTTCACCCGCAAAGTCCATAGAAGTCATTCCGGACACGGAATTGCAAGAATCCGAAGTCGGCTCCACAACTGGGGACCATTCCTTGGAAGAACCCGAGGCCTTAAGTCTTGAGAGCGTCTCAAAGGAAAATCCTGAACTGTGTTCAGCTCATGAATACAACATGACTACTTCCTCACAACAGTCGAATGCAAAGGAAGATGCAAAACCGCCAGTTCGAAGGAAACCAGGCCGTCCGCCGAAAAGGAAATATTTGGGGCGTCCACCGAAAAGAAAATCAGAACCGTCTTCTTCTTGTGACATTGATTCCTCACAAGAAGCTGGAAGCCCTTCCTTGGAAGAACAGAAGGCCTCAAGTCTTGAAAGTGTCTTGGAGGCGGAACCATGCACCTCTCAAGATTACAATGCTGATGCCTCCTCACAACAGTCAAGTGCGGGCGGAAATCCACACCCAGTGGTTAAGAAAAAAGCTGGGCGTCCTCCAAAAAGAAAATCGTTGCCATCCTCCGCTTGTGACGTCGACTCCTCTCAAGAAACTGACAAGAAAACTCCAGGCAGAAAAACCACAAGGTCAAGGAAACCGAGCTGGAAGGTCACTGAGAGTCTCAAGGAGTCTGTTTCCGACTACGCATCATCAAGGTCAGAGGAAAGTCAAACCAAAGAGCTATATGAAGGTTCAGACAAGAAAGACTTTGAAGGCACAGACAAAATGCAAGAAGCTGATACAAGTGAAGATGACTTACCTCTGTCTCAAGTAGCTAAACAGGTGAAGCCCCCAACAGCAGAGGACAACAAGGCATCAAAGGATGAGGCACATGATGAGGCTAACACAGCTAGCAGTCAAAAGGAAGACGGTGGATGTGGCAGTGTTGTGGTTGAAACGATGGACTCAGAGAGCTTGTTCTCCGGATACAGAGAAGAGGGCTGTTCTGCATCAGGTCAAAGCGCTGTGCTTTCGGCGGACACCCAGGATCAAAGTATAGAAGATGCAGAGCAGCAAAATGCAGATGTGGTTGCTTCCAACTCTGAAGAAGAACCAGACATCATAGCAGACAGCCAGTGTGACCCCAGTGGGGACATGTTTGGCAATGGAGGCATCCCATATACATCCAATAGGAACATATTTGAACTGGACTTAGCCAATCAGCAGCCAGTTGAGAAACTGTCAACCAATGAGGAGATTGAGTCAAATGATCAGGATCAGGAACATACCAATGAGAAACCTGCAGCAACTGATGTTCAGGTTAGCCCAGTAAAGGATACAAAACAAGGAGAAGGCGACGAAGAAGAAAATGATTCGAAAGGAGAGTATAAGATTCTGAGATTGAAAGGTGCCTCTCCAGTGGCATTGCGCCTGCGATCTAAGATGGCGTTTTCAAAAACCTCGGGCGAGCGAAAGCCAAAGGACCCCGAACAGGAGGCTGATGTAGAAACCAAAGAAGTGCCTGATGAAAACGTCACAAGCACTAAAGAGACAGAAATGGAAAAAGAAGAAGAGTTAGCAACTCCAGTAGACTCGGAAACCCCTGAAGAGTCTTCCATTAGTAAGGGATCGAAGAAGGTGGGAAGGAAAGCTAAGACAGCTCAAGACGCTGGCGGACAAACTCCTCCGAGCGAGAAGAAAAGGAGATTAAGCACCAAGGCAAGGAGGTCAATCACAAGGAAGCACAAGATTTTGGAGCCTGAAGACGTGAAGGAAAAAGTTGGAGAAAGTGAAAGTGACTCAGCAGGTCACAAGGAAGACTTGCCAGAAGAAACAGCTGATGTTTCCAGTCTAGACACGTCTACAGAAGACCTGCCTAAGGTTGAAGACGTCTTAGAAGACAGCCCAAAGACAAGCACTCCCAACAAACGCCTCAAGAAAAGCACGTCACTTGGGAAGATGCGCGGAAGACGACACAGCACGGGGGCCGTGATGTTCTACTCCAGGAAAGACGCCCCGCGCTCCGCCAAGTCGTCAGGGAAAGTCTCCGCTCACTTGAAGCACGCGCGATTCTCACCTCCACAGAAGTCTGACATGCACAGCAGCAGAGGTAAACAACCTCCACTCTTTCCAAAATTTAGGGAAATTTCAACTTTATTATGAGCACATTCAGCCTATGAAATACGTTGAAAATTTGATAGATTACACATGTATACAAGAGTTTAAAGCACTAAAATATATTTAAAAATTTGTTGATCATACCCATAAGTATAGATATCTAAACTATCACAGATATTTTGTTATGTAACTGCATGTTTAACCTTCTCCTTGCTGCCTAACTCTGTAACCAATAAATAGGGAATTTGGTGCCAAATGGCTACTTCAGTGTGCTAAAGGTTAATAAACTAAGTAAGGAGTTAAGATAGTATCAAAGTCATCCATTGCTATAATGTATATCATTGGTACAAAAATGTTGAAACAAAGATTTTTGTTGTTGTTTTTTTCTATAGGGTTGCTGAGTCTCCGTATGGCGCAACGAAAACACGAGCTTCACAGGTCGTCCGTTTCCACGAAACTCGAGTACCTCATGACGGCCAAACAGGGTTCGCCAACAAGAACCTCCGATCCGACCAATCCCAGCTCCCCTACCTCGTCTAACCCAGGTTTCGCTGCGGCAGTAGCCAATCAGAGCTCGCCTACCATAAGCGACAGTTCGTCCACGAGCGACAGTCCGCCCGGTTTTGCGCCGTACTTGAAGATGTATTCGCCGTCAGCGTCTCCGAGCGCACGAGGAATCTTGAAGAAGAGGCTGAGAAAGAGGGGAGCTCAGAAAGTACATTCACCTTCACCACCAAATAAGGTAAGGGTCTTAAAAAACTATTGACAAGCCACTTTAAAAAGGGGGGGGGGAATTATTTGAAGGTTTTGCAAAAATAAGTCAAGCAAGTTAAGAAAAACTCTGGTTCAAAGTTAAGGGCTTTTTCTTTTTGGTATGATGATAAGTTAATTTGGTTTCAAAATTGTGTACAAATTGTTTTTGAATATGTAATTTTGTTTACAAGAAAGATACTACAGACTGTTGTTTGAATAAGGGATTTGCCTTAAATGCATGGTTCGAGGATCATTTCTTAAGAAAAATTTGTTGATTTTGCACCCAACATTTTTTCCTCTATTTTTCCAGGTACGCAGGGTGTCTTTCGCTGACCCCATTGAGATGTCATCAGACGACCAATCAGAGCAGAGGAGAAGCCCCAAGCCGGTCAGCCGCTGCCTGGAGCTGCCCCGTCCGCAGATCCCTCCATCCACATTGGTCACCACCTCACCAACCGGCGCCGCCATTACAAGCCTCGAACAGAACAAGGTATGTCAATCATACCAAATATGGGCAGTCAATCATGATGTCATCCAGAAGTATGACCAAATATGGACAGTCGATGATGTCATCCAAAATTATGACAGACAACCATCAAACATGGGCAGTCGACCATAATGTCATCCAGCAGAGTTACCAAATATAGGCAATCAGTCATGATGTCATTCAAAAGTGTGATCAAATATGGGCAGTCAATCATGATGTCATCGAGGAGTGTTACCAAATATGGGCAGTCAAACATGATGTCATCCAGGTGTATTACCAAATATGGCCAGTGGATCAGGAGTGATACCAAATATTGGGCAGCCAATCATGATGTTATCTACGAGTGTTTCCAAATATAGGCACAGGCAATCATTGTTACCAATCTTACAAGAAAGAAGCATGACACTTTTGTGATCTATTCATTACTTACAGTTCATCACGACCCCATCCAAGAAGAAGAAGACTGGGGAAGAGACACAAGAGGAGGGGGAGTCTGAGGCTGTGTTTGCAACGCCATCAGGCAGAGCAGTAAGTTTGTCAAAACAAATTGTTTGCACTAACTACCTCTCCTTTTTCACTGGTGTGTTTCTTGAATGATGAAGAGAATAATTCCAAAACTATTTGTAATTTTGCTTGCTTTGTTATTGGTAGGCATTGAACCTGTAAAGACTTAAGGAACACATCTATAAGAAGCAACACCTGTGCAACAAGTGAACCAATCAGAATTGCCCTGCAGAAGGTGACAGACGGTCACTAAAACGTTGGTTGAACAAATCACTAAGTCTTGGTTGTGTACAAAGAGTTTTTTTATTCAGTTCTTGAATTTTTCTCTTTGCCAACATCACAGAAAAGAGTGGCGAAAGATGGCCTCCCGGCATCACCTGACCTGACTCCTTCCCAGGGCAGTGCGGTGCAGCAGTCTCAGTCCCAGGCCCTGAGCAGCCTGACCACCCAGTCCCAGGACAGTGACGCCCTGGACAGCCAGCTGGACGACCAGGGACCGGTCTACCCGGACCTGGCGGGTTGTAAGAAACCCGTGGACCAGATTCTTCCACAGCTTACCTCAATGGTCTGGTATGTGTCACCGGTTTTATGGTCAATTATGTATTTTTATTTAGACATTTAAATTGATTTCTTTGAAAGTTTTAATAATGATGCCATATTACAGACTCAAAAGTCTGAATTGAAATAAAGCTTTGTAGATGTTACGTTACCTTAGTTCCTCCCACAACCAACTTTGTAGATTCTTTCTAAATCATCATCAAGGTTTACCATCAAACCCTGCATGTGCTGTCCAACAATGTCGCATCTTTTCTCAGCTGAAATCAATGCAAGCATTTATGTCATAGCCAAAATTTAGTTAATGTAATCTAATGTAACATCCATTTACTTCTTATACTCAGGGCTCGTGGACTTAATCAGCTGGTTCGTGCCAGAAACATCCACACCATCGGTGACATCAGCACCCTTACCCCTCCAGAGGTGAGTGCCCAAATGTCATGTACTCCTGTGTGTTTGATTGTTTGTGGTTGGTTGGTCAGTGGGGTGTTTGTCTTTCTTTCATGTGTGTGTATGTATGTGTGTGTGCGCATGCTTGCATGTTTGTACACAATGTATGTGTTTTTGTGTGCGTGCATGTGTGTGTTTGTGTGGGTGTTTATGTGTATGTGTGTGTGATGGTTTGTGGGTGGGTGTGCGCGCACATGTGTGTTTGTGGGCTACTTAGATTTAGACACTCACTACTTGTATCAAACAAGATTTTGTCTTTTTATACATAGCATAGATATTAATGTGGTGCATTTGGATCCAGGTATTGTTTTTTATTCCCTCCTTCAGTTGACAACTTTACTTATGTCTTGTCAATAGGTCCAGAGTCTGCCCATCAGGCCGCCAAAGGTCACAAACTTAAAGAAGGCCCTGGAAAAGTTCCATAACCAACTGGAGACCAAGAGACTCCGACTGACCTCGGGAACTAAGACAGAAGGTGAGGAGGATTGAAAGAGGACATGCTTTCATATCAATGCCATTCGCTGAATTGCTAGTGGATACTAAGACTGGGTGCCATCCTAGCTTACAGGGGTATTTAGGGGAAAGCATGGAAGCCCCTGCAAACTAACTAGGATGGAACCCAGGCCAGTGGATACCATTACGGTGTTCCTGTATGCATATTATTGAATTGGATCTTAGCTATGAGTTTCATCTGCAAACTCTCAACTTTTCTTGTTTTTTAACTTGGGGTACGTGATAGATCTAAAGAGTGATTGAGCTTCGATATACTAAAATGTATATTTGCAAGGATAAGAAGCCAAGAAGTTGTCTACCAGTACCTACACGTAGGTGCTAACATTTCTTTTCCTGCTTCATTGCAGCCACTGAGTCTTTGACGACAGCCACCCAAGAAGGTACCGAGGGCAAAACAGAAGAGACGGCTAATTTGCAATCTGCTGAACAGAGGGACCACGTGTCAAATCAGCTAGATTCCACAAAGGAGGATGAGCATGGGTCTACTCCACCAGAACCCACAGAGGAGAAGGATCATGGGTCAAACCCAGAAGAGCCCACGGAGAAAGACCATGGGTCAATACAATTAGAACCCATGGAGATGGGCCATGGGGCAACTCAACCAGATCCCATGGAGGAGAGTGACCATGGGGCAATTCAACCAGAACCCATGGAGGAGAGTGACCATGGGGTAACCAAAGCAGAACCCACAGAGAAAGACCATGGGTCGTCTGAGCCAGAATCCACAGAGATGGGCCATGAGTTGACACCACCAGAACCCATAGAAGAGAAGGACATTGGGTCAACTGTATCAGAACCCACAAAGGAGGACTTTGGGTCAACACAACCAGAAATCACAGAGATGGACCTTGAGTCAAATCTACCGAAACCTACAGAGGACCATGAGTCAACTACACCAGAACCCACGGATATGGACCGTGGGTCAACTGTACCAGAACCCACAGATATGGACCGTGGGTCAACTGTACCAGAACCCACAAAGGAGGACCATGGAGCAATTCAACCAAAGCCTACTACAGGGAAGGACGGTGGGTCAACCCCACAAGAACCTACAGAGGAAAGCGCCCATGGGTTAGTTCAACCTGAACCCACAGAAGACAGGGACCATGGGTCAACTCAACCAGAACTTGGAATGGAGGAGCATGGGTCAGTTCAACCAGAACCCACGGAAGACATTGACCATGGGTCAACACAGCCAGAACCCACAAAGGAAAGGGAACAACTATCATCACCAGAAACTACGGGGGAGAGAGACCAATTGTCTGCTGTTGTAGACCTCACCAGTGAGGCAGACGAAGGGTCACCCCTGGAACAACCCGCCCCGGAGACCGACCAGGCACCATCCGTGGTCGACCTTACCGAAGAAGTGGACCAACCGTCGACATCATTCCAACCAATCACAGTGGAGAGGGACCACGTTCTTCCCTCTGTAAACCCCACTCAGGAGGACAACCAGGCATCATCTGTGGCACAACCAACAGAGGGGAGGGACGAGGGGGGATCACAAGAGGATTTCAACAGCGTAACCGCCTTTGTCGACGACACGTCTGTACCCTCCTCCGTTGAAAGCAGCCCCGTTCGCGGCGGCTTGCCGTACTTTCCCATCTTTTCTGGCGGAGCGAGCGCCGCGAACTCTGCCAGACTCGACGTGGAGTCTATACTGGAAAACGTGAACGTGGAGTCTGTTGCAAGAAGCCTGGGTGTGGAACCTCTCGATGACTCCACGGACATGTTCAGCACGGCCGCTGAAGTTGGTTCTCCCGTGGTGGAAATGTTGCGTGGATTCGTTTCTATGGACCCAGATGATGTTGCAAGGGAAGCCAACGCCATGGGAACCGATGCCATGGCAACCAGCGACACAACAGCAGTAGAAGGAACCCAGCCATTTGAGGTGACACTCCAAGAGTTGTCCGACAGGGACATGAATGTCGTGGAGGCCCTCTCAGCAATAAACGAGAGGCTCGCGCGAGGCGAGCTGTCCGGACTTCCCAGCAGCCAGATCAGCTCGATCCACCAGATGCTGAACAGGATGATGATGATGGCAGTCTCGGAGCTGCAGACGAGATGCGTGTCGCCACGACAACAGCACAAGAAGCAGTGAACTTCGTATCACCATGGCAACAGCGCAACCAGAAGCAGTGAGCTTCGTATTGCCATAGTAAGAGCACAGCAATAAGGGAGTAAACTGCCAGTGCAAAACTCAGGTGATGAGGACTATTGTAAGTGTAGCAAATTTGATACATTTTTGTACATCTGAACTAACGTCTTTATAAGACCTTCTGGTACATTAAGCTTGCAGCCTTCGAAATGTGAGCAGGGAAATGGTTGGGTTAAGAAATGACTTAAGATTAAAAGAGCACTGCAGATTCTTTAAGCTAGTGTAACTTTATGTTTTTTTGTTAGTACATGTTCAAGGCAAGACTGTGGAATCTTACAAGACAGTGCTTTTGTAAATTTGCTAGATCTGAAGGCTTGTTGGTAAGAAGTCTAGGATGTCTCAGAAGACAAAGACAAACACCAAGGTTGCTAACTGAAGGTGCCTCTGTTCTGCTGTGGTTGCCCAAGGTAGAAGAAAATTGAGAAATAGCAGAAAGGTGATTGTTTAACATGAGAACTTCACATTCCTTAAGTTTTGTATATCTTGTAATTTTGGAATAACAATCTAGTAATTGTAGAATAACTAATACAGGTCACTACAGTTGACTTGTCAATGAATGCTAATTATGATCTAGCTTAATTGAACTTAAGGAAGGGCTAGCAGCAACTATTAGGGGGTGGGGGGCATGTCTTCATACAATTTCTTTGTATTGTGAAAAGTGTGAATGTCAATTTTGGCGGGAAGTTTACTTGCTGCACAACTTATCATATTATTTCCTAAGAAATAAGGAACTTTATTTCATTCCGAAGAACTTGTCTAAGTTTGATATTATGGAGTAAATTAATCTTATATTGTGCTTCGAAAATTATATACCTGGGATAGTTACATACAAACTGTTATATACATGTATGCACAACTGTATGATCAAGACTATGCTGAGAGAGAGCTAACAACTGCAGTATTTGGGACCTTGGTGCTTACCAAAGATGTATACAAATCACTAAAAAAACTCTGAATGCATCTTGAGATGTCTAGAAGAGACAGGAAGCATTTCCGTAATAGTTAAGAAGTCGTGAGTTAGTTGTGAGACGTTATGTTTGTTTTCTGGCCATGTAGAGAACATGTGCATTTGTTTTAATTAAAGCTCGGGATTCAGATTAAAGATTTGTGTACGCAATTGTAGAGCTTTGGTATATTTCTGTGTGTTCTGTTACTCAAGTATAGTGTCACAGCTGCCATACTTGTCGGTTGAATCTGGAAGAGTCAAAATGTAGATTTGCCACAAACTTACAACCACCACGAACTCCACATTTTCGCCTTAGCGTGAAATAAAAAACTAAATGCATTTACAGTAGTATGAATAGGGCCATGATTACATGATAAGTTATATGTACACTTTACAAATAACAAGGTTTATGATTCCAACTACATATGTGCAGCTAAGCGTATTGTGGATAATATATCAAAGGTGACAAGCAAAACACGTCTGGACATGTATGCATTGTCTACACAAGAACTGTAAAAAGTAAGGCATTCACCTTTAACATGTTACCAACTGCATTTTGCACCTCATTCTTATAAGCAAAAAAGAAAAGAATGTAAATTCAAGTGTTTATGCGGAAAAGTGCAACAGGTCGTGACGAGATAAGTACAGAGCTATTCAAACTGGATTGAGAGACACATCTACCACCTGGGGTTGGAACTTCCTATGTGTACACATCTGCATTGTCATTAGACGATTCCCCCTTCAACCCAAATATCGATGAAGAGTGGTATACAGGAAGTCAATATCATGCAAAAGTGAAGAACTATCAGGTCACAGGTAGTGACACTAACAACTGTCATGAGACGATTCCCCCTTCAGCTCAAAATTGACTGGCCCAAACTGAGAGTTTAACAATGTATTCTTGAGAATGTGACTTATGATACCCAGCCTGGAGGGTTTGCAAACACCTGAAGTAGAAGTACAACATTACACATGTACCTCCTGCGAAGAAGTAATGTAACAACATTTCCTCCTATCCTGCGAAGAAGTGCTGTAACAAAATTTCCTTCAGCGTAGTGTCTTGTCAAGGTCGGTGCAAGTGGTGCAACAGACACTACTTCGAATTTAAGAGAGGATTTCTCTAATCTGTCATAGACCAGTGGAAGTTGGACATTTGGAGGGTCTCTTGGGACTTTGCCGTTTGGACTTAAAGGAGATAGTGTTGGCGATGTTCTCACAGTAAGTCCACTTTCTCCTTGATCTTCAACAATCATTGCTAACTCTTAGGCTATTTGAAGCTAACGTGTTGTTCCCTAATCACTTTTTAGATGTTGGAGTTAAGACATACACTGTATCTGGAACATTTGATGATAAAAACATAGAAATTACTAAAGACAATACTGTAACAGTAACAGTCTTTTTCATGACCTTGTGGGCCTTGAATAAATAAAAGAAAGCTTCTGACTTTCTGAAAACACAAATGACTTTGTGCGTTGTTCAATTATGCTTCCGTTGTCCTTACATTAGTATAAACGTATCAACGACATAAAAGTACAGTTTTAGAGTCACTTTTGAGGAGTACAGCTCTGTGATCATATATTTATTTACCATGCACATTTCTGTGATTGCAGATTTGACCAGTGATTTCGACGCAATTTCTGTTTGGAAAGAAAAGTGAACTGTGTAAGGACTGTCAAGGGTCCATACATAAAGGTGGGACTTTCTGCTCTTATGAGGAAAACAATGTCTTTCCTAACCTTAGATAGTGTGTATATATGAATACACAAATTAGGACTTGATGTACATAAGTAATAAGGAAAAACTATGTTTGCAGTGTTTTCGATCATAGGGCTCAAATACATGCAATATGTAGTTTATGACAGGTGGATCATAAACAGATACCAAGTGGTAAATAATTGGACTGTGTTAATATTGTGACCTGTGTAAGTCAGTTAAGGGTGTAAATGACAAAGCATAGATTATGCAAATATAGAAGTCATTTTTATAATCAGAATAGTTTTTGGAGATATGTAGCCTGGAAACCATACCATCGGGGGCTCCTCGATATCTCTACGGCGCTGGGAGTGATGCCCGCCCGCCCAGACAGCTTAGCCCGCTCGGAGGTGGGTTAACGACCTTGGATTAAATTAGTTCGCCCCCTAGGGTGGCGGCGGAACTCTCTACGGCAGGTAAAGTAGACAGGCTGCGAAATTCTATATGGCAGCTTAGACAGGCTGACAGAAACAGATCAATAAAGCAGACTGGGCCCGGGAAAACACCCCAAAGCCGACCCCTAGAGACTGGGACCAGGCTAGGAGATATGAGGTTTCCAAACACTTGTTTCTTTGGCAATTCTTTTTCATGAAAGATGTTAAGTTGCCAAGAGATAATTCATTTCATGTATGCTGTAATCTGTTTTGAACAGGTGACATGTCCAACAAGGTGAAGATGATGCTGGTTCTTCTGCTGATCATCCTGAAGGAAACTGGACCGACTGCAGCCTGCAGCAGCAGCTGTTCATCAGTCTGTGACTGCAGCAGCAGAGGCCTCAGCAGTGTTCCTCAGGACCTGCCTACAAACATCACTATACTTGACTTGGAGAACAATGCTATCACAACAATAGGGCAATATGACTTCTCAAAGTATAAAAGTTTAGTAATATTACGTCTCAGAGACAATCAGATCTCCATGATCCATAGCAGAGCATTCCACAACTTGACCAGCTTAACAGAAATAGGCCTTTCCCATAACCAACTAACCACCCTCTCGGCTGACATATTTGAGGGACTTGATAACTTGCAGGTCTTGTTGCTTCACTCTAACCAGTTAACCACCCTCTCACCTGACATATTTGTGGGACTTAGTAACCTGAGGTACTTGTCTCTTAGGTTTAACCAGTTAACCACCCTTTCATTTGAGGGACTTGTTAAACTACAGACTTTGTATCTTGACTCTAACCAGTTAACCAGCCTCTCAGCTGACATATTTGTGGGACTTGGTAATCTGCAGACCTTGAATCTTAACTCTAACCAGTTCACCACCCTCTCAGCTGACATATTTGAGGGACTTGGTAATCTGCAGATCTTGTATCTTTACTCTAACCAATTAACCACCCTCTCAGCTGACATATTTGAGGGACTTGATAATCTGCAGAGGTTGTATCTTTCCTCTAACCAGTTGACAAGTCTCTCAGCTGAAATGTTTGACATACTAACTTCCATTCAGACCGTTGAAATTCACAACAACCCCTGGCAGTGTGACTGTAGGATGCTCCCCTTTAAGCAAAAGATGAACGGTTCTTATGCATTTGAAAACCAGATCACCTGTGCTGGACCTGGTAACCTTACAGGGAAAGGCCTACTGAATGATGTAAATCCTGAAGATCTGATCTGTGAACAGACAACAACAGCCTACTCTACCCTTCTTAACTCATCTCCTAAAATTGTTCAGCCAGAAAACTCCACATCAGTGGTGCAAGCATCTTCCCCAACAACTGTAACAAGCCACACTGTCACCCCTGGCTTGTCTACAGTCAGTACTTCCTACCCTTTTAGTGTTGTAGGAAAATCAACGTCTTCCGAAACATCAGCCAGTACTTTTCCTAGTACCCACTTCCAGTCCAAGACAACAGAAAGCATCGCCGCTCCTTCTCCTGAAGCATTCTCTCTGCAAGTCTTCCTCAGTGGTTTTCTTGGCGTAGTGGCTGGACTTTTCCTCTTAGGCATCGTTCTCTTTGCAAGGTACATGTATAAGAGGAGGACCAGCAATCCTCCTGCAGGCCCAGGTACCAGTGTTGTGTTCAGCAGCACAAACACCACAGCTTCTGTCACAATGAGTCCTCATGACCAGACAACGCATGACACCCCAAAGGCAGACGAAGCCGAGTATGATGATGTAGCTATATCAGGAAGATCACACGCACATACAGGCCACAGGCTTCCCTCCCTTCCCCCTAGAAATGGAGCAGGCCAACAGGTTCACTACCAGAATGGTTCAGTTGTTGTACAAGCACATGGTGCTGATACTGCAAACCAGTATGAACCTCTGAGGTGGAACTAAGCAGTGATGGGGTAGCATGTACCTAGAACGTAATCACACATCACCAGAACTGCAGCAGGACAACATGTTCTCATCATACATAAAAGAATCCTACAAATGGTTTCCATACAGTTGTGTCCAAAGACAAATCTGATGCCACGTTGACCAAACAGCAATTAAATTCTGGGTACATGCATGATGGGGTTCACCTTAGATTGTGACTACAATCTCAGTATGATGTTTGTAACTGTTAGTTTCTTACATGTCCATGTTATATGGGCTTCATTGCCAAATTGATATACATGTGATATAATAGTACTACTGTACACAACAGTCATGTAAGGTTAGTTGTTAATAAGAATGTACCATTGATGGGGAAAGGAACTAGATTATTTGTAGTCTGAGTAGTTTCTGTACAGTATTGCTAAACACACATTAGCATAATTAGATATAATTGTAATTGTATTAATACCAACTTGCAAGTACAATGTTTGTACCATAATGGGGAAAGGAACTACTGTAGCATTGTTTGTATTTTTAAATACAAACAATGCTACAGTAGTTCCTACAGATTTATGTTTAAAGGGATATATTTCTCATATGTAATACAAGAGTAATTGTTGCTATAAGGTATGATTATACCATTTATAAGGAAAGGACCACACTGTCATCGTGTAACTTGTGTGTTTGAAATAACCTTTGATTGTGGCTTTTTACAATGGCATTGGGAGACGAGTTATAATTTGTGTGCTTTAAGTCACCTTTATTTGTGACTTTTTATATTGGATATTATTTTCAACTGTTATGTTGACAAGGTAATAGGTTGTTTTCTTTGCAACAACTTTAATGGTAAAAAGAGGAGTTCTCAGTAATTTAGGGCTTTTCGCTGAAGTTTTAATGGTGTAAAACTAGATTTTGATTGTACAATATCAGTAGTATATTGTGAAATGGCATTTTGTGTCAGACTCTGCTTAGCTGGTTAGTTCATCTCGGTTGGTAGAATTATATTCATTGTAAAGCATAGTTGAACTGTGATTTCCAATATGTTGGGAAAATTGTACCCACCCAAAGACTGTATATATAACGTTACATGTACATGCATGTAGTACCAGTCTTAGTCAGGGAATGAGCAATCTACCACTTGAATGTGTGACATCACCTAGTGCAGACTGAATTTATTATTTTATTATATTGACTTTTATTCTTTATAAGCTCTATAACATTGTGTGCAACAAGGTCAAATCTTAATAAACTAGCAGTATCTACTCATTTGCAAATATCACTCTATCATTATTCACTTACAAATCAAAGAATAAAAGATATATACGTCAATGTAGTAGTTTTGGTCTCATTGGAACAGGGCCCAGGCTAGCCGTGGTGACTATAGAAGGGCGTTTTTGCTTGTTATTATGTATACTAGCCCTTTTTACATTGACGTACACTGGCGTGTAAATTGCCACTTTCTGAAGGACTTAACACGTCCAGATTTCAAATCCTTATTTCCTGAAACGCAGCAATTATGGTGCCTTTGTCTGTTTGTCTATGAATAGATCCAATCTTCCTTTCGAAACGCTATAAGATATAATAACTTTATTGCACAACAATTGTACAAGGTATGAAGTATGGCATCCACTGGTACATAGATAACATTCTATACGAGGAGTAATTAAGGATGCAATATAGCCTTGGTCGCGTCGGGGCGCTTAAATTTTGTAATACATGTGCCTCCATGCCAAATGGAATGTTTTAGCGCGTCTGTCTGTGTTTGCGTGTGTCTTTGTGTACTTGCGTTTGTGCGTGCGTGTGTCTGTCTGCATCTATGCCTGTACATGTATGTCTTGTGTTTCCAGATATTTGTGGCCAACATACCTCGAAGACTTCTGTATCCATACATGTATTTTGCATGTGGGTAACGTTAGGTGTCTTGTAGTTCATGGCAGGTGAAACAAATACCAATGCTAAACGAAATAGGTTCTTGAATGAATTTCGCAGACTTTTCCTGCTCTTTTTCTTGACATTGAATCATTTTGATAACGCCTAACTTTTTATGCATTGTACTTTTCAGTACTATCAAGGAGGTTCTATACAACCTCCTTGGTACTATTAATGTCTAAAGAAATCAATGATCACACAACTAAATAAGCCAACACGGTGATCATGATATTCACATTGTCATCTTCATTTCATCACATACATGAAAGAATTCAAGAATGATTCTTCCATACTT
The DNA here is from genome assembly GCF_035083965.1 of Branchiostoma lanceolatum. Classification (NCBI taxonomy): domain Eukaryota; kingdom Metazoa; phylum Chordata; class Leptocardii; order Amphioxiformes; family Branchiostomatidae; genus Branchiostoma; species Branchiostoma lanceolatum. Next base: position 4,835,267 of record NC_089734.1, read on the forward strand.
TTTTGTGGTAATTGACTGTAATACTGCATAGCATCATTTTTCTTTTTTAAGATATCATTCTATTGGCTTACACGTGACTTAAAGCTACAAGTAATTACATTACATTTACAGAACATCAGACTAGTATTCGACTGCCTTCTAACATGTTACATACTCAAAATATATTATTCCTTAGAGTTCAACATTTTTACAAACAATACAAAAGACTGCAGCATCCAATCTAGTTACAAGACTGAGACATTTGCAGAAAAATACAAACTGCCACCTTAAAGTACAGTTCCTTCATTTGATAAACATTTACAATGAATTATATTTCACATATAAATTGATCTGTGTAGTACATATTTGTTTCATCAAATGTGAACACTTTGTGTTCTTATACCAACACATTCACTGAGTTTATAATACATCACACTTTCTGTAAGAAAATAGGATCATAACAAAGTTCCTTTGTACACAACCAAGTGTATTTATCAAGCCAAGTGCTATTGACAAGACATTATATGTCAAAATACTTCATGGTCATATTTACATAAAATCATCACATCTTTTTACATACAATTTCTTAAGTCTAATTTTTAAGTTGTGTTATCTTTCTGCATAGAAAAAAGTACAACCCCATCTGATATGTCAACTTTTGATGTTAATAGTGCACTGGACACATATTTGGTCAAGTAATTTTGCAATGTGCGAGTTCTGGAAAACTAACAATAACCTGAGTAATCTGCTAAAAGAACCAACCACAAAAGAGTTAAGGCCTGAGAATAGTAGAGGGTAACCCATATTTTTGGAATCCAACATTGTTATCTGTCCCAAGTGATGATATGATATATCATAAGGCTGTTAAAAACAGTAGGGATGTCCCTATAGCTCAACTGATAGCAGCCTCACAGGTTCCAATATTAGTTGGTAACTGGGAGACCTCGGTTCAATCCTGAGTCAGAACATCTTGGTTGGGGCTGCACCCGTCTTTCAGTGTAAGAGGAGGTGCCTCGAGTATGTTAAAGGGGAAGGGCAAACTCCTCCCTGTAATAGATACCCTGCTACTGAAACAGCAAGGAAACTTGCTGTCCTGTGTGCCACTAGGCAGTACAAGGGTCTAAACAAACTAGAAACAGTGGTTGCAGCATTATCTTAAAATGTGACTGATAATCTCAGAACAACTATTGCATTGCAGTGGCAGGCTGTAGCTTGTGTCAATACATGTATAACGTACAACAGTCCAAACAGGTAGTGTAGTATATGTCTAGTAAATAAGTTGTGTGGCCATAACAGTGACAGCTTAACACAGTGCCCTACTGTAGTGGTGCAACATCCAACTTCCACACTGACAAGGGCTTGTTGGCGTAGTGCACCCCAGCAGTTCTTCCCCCCAATGCTACCACGCTGGTCACGCCCATACATGGCATGAACGCGTTTGCTGCTTCAGAATCATCGTACGCTGAGGTAGGAGTAAACCCAGGGGCTGCAGAAACTCCCAACGTAGGAGAATCTCTTGCGGCAGAAGAGGCGACTGTCAAAGAGGAAGGAGACGTGCTCAGTGGCAGAGAAGGGCTGTTGACGCTCTGCTTTTTGCTTGAAGGAGACAAGTTTGTTTCTGTCTGTCCATGCAAAAGAACATTCCTTCTCTCTGTGTGGCTTGTCAGTTCCTTGGAACTTGAAGTATTTCCATAAGAATTTAGCTTACTGAGGGAATCATTCCTGATGTCATTAGAATGCTGTTTGTTTCCATGGAGATCCTGAATGTTGCCATGGAGATTGTGTCTGTTGCCATAGAGATCATGTCTGTTGCCACGGGAAGCCCTGTTGCCATGGTAACGACTGAACTCCGCATCCAAGGCAGCCGAGTCCTCCAAGTCCTCAAGTTGCAGGTCCTCCATTCCCTGTTTAGTTTCAGCACCGACGAAAGCGGCGTTTTCTATCCCGACTTTTTCGTGCTTCGTTTTTCTCTTCCTGTTTACGATCCCCTCGGGAAAGCTCTGCGAGGCTTTCATGTTTGGCACCAGTAGGTTCCTTTCGTTGCCGCAGTCTAGAGAGTCGTCTAGGATAATCTCGGGTGTCTCGGAGAAGTGCAGCCTGCTGCTGATCTGAATGGACTCCACAGAGCTCGTCCGGATGAACCCTGGCAAGGGGGCTTTACCCCGTGCACCAGCATCACCCTTACCTTGTTCCTGTAAGTCGTTTCCCAGTTTACCCTGAGATGGGGTGCAAGCAGGTTTATACGTATCTCCCTTCCTAGTATCTAAATCGTCCTGTACTGCATTTTCTTTTGCCTGCCAGATGTTTTGAGTCTGAATATCGATGTTGGGGTTTTCGCCACACCAGCCCAATGGGCTTGTACGGTGTGGCGCAGTTTCCTCCTCACTGAGTCTTTGGGGAGAGATGTCTCGTTTCCTGCCATTTCGCAAAACCGGGTGGATCCGGTTCCTGAAGCGTTTTTCCTCTGCGGAAGCGGGTGAGGTGCGCGGTCGGTGGTCGTCGGGCGTCGGCCCTGTGTGGTCGAGGAAGAACGGAACGGACCACGTCCGGGTGGCGGGGGCGGCAGCCTGGAGGTTGAAGGTCACCAGGGAGGTGAAGGTCAGCTGGGTGCGGGGAGACGGCCACATCCTGTTGATGATGATCTTATCCCACGTCTGATTCGCTATGGAAACGCAAGCAATCGACAAAAGACAAAAATCAGTACATGTACTTTAAAGGATCACAATTTGGGAGACATCACATTCAAAACCTTAAGGGGTGACAGACAGCTACTAAATTCCATAAGAACAACTAGGGTACATCTAACGATATCTCTTTGCTATTTGGTAGCTTTGTAGCATTTCAACAAGATCTTCTAGACCTTGAATGTCATGCCACTGCGTCAAAGTCGAATTCTAAAATTAGATTTCCGAAACGAAAATACCAGTATAGCAAAACCAATTCTTATTGACTTACCATAATGTTATTTTCAAACATGTGAGATTGCATTGAATGTACTAGCTATAGACTACTTCTAAGCTTTCAAAAGTATAATTCCTGAAGTTTTAAAATGGAATATCGCACAGAAAGAAGAAAGAATCTTACCAAAGCTGAACCTCCACATGTCCTGTCTGAGTGTCCCTGAGCTGTCCTGGCCTCCAAACACCAGCATACAGTGGGCAGCCTGGAGGGAAGACATCAGGGGTAAGAGTCATTCAATTTGTCGAAGTTAAAGTCCTTCCACATCATATGTTGTATAGGGCGGTGCCCATTGTTTCCTTGGCCCTTGGGCCCCACAGTTGTGCAAGCACAGATGATACTACTCTACAGCAGGAGGCTAGTCCACTGTTAGCACTGTGTGTTCAACTTTCCAAAGTTACAAGTGATAATCAGAGATTCTAAAGCAGTTTATACCATCTTTAAAGTCTTCGATATGACTTTATGTACCTCCCGTCGTCCATCTGAACATGGTACTCACCTTTACAGCGCTGTGTCCACTGAGCTCGGGCGGGCCTGACCTGAACCGAACACGGCTCCACGCACGCTTCTCTGGGAGGGAAAATGGAAGAGGCATCAGTCAATATCAAATCCATGGATTTATCTCATAATGGGAATTTTTTGTGGGCGAGATTTTGGTCAAATTTTTGCACTTTTGCCATCGACCACCTGTTGATTCTCAAACATGTATCACATTGTCTTCTTCAAGCAGCTTAAACCCACTGGATATTTTTCATTCATTCATTCACTCACTCACTCAATCATTCACTCACTGTCATCCATTCACTCACCCATTCATTCATTCATTCATTCACTCACCCAACCAACCCCATCCATCCACTTGCTCACTCACTCACTCTCATTCATAATTTTAGAAAGAAGGTCTCCTACCGAAGTTCCACTTCCACAGGTCCCCCAAAGGGTGAAGGTTGTTCAACCCTCCATATACCCACATGTTTCCATCATGCACCACTGCGGAGTGGGAGTGTCTGGGGAGAGGCGCGTGGTTGGTCTGTCCGTCAGAGCTGAGATGCCAGTGGCCATTTTCTGTTGGTCATTGGAAAATACAGATTACTAAGTGAAAGCAATGAAGGTTTAAGACATCCAAGACAAATAAGATACACAAATGTTTACTCAAGCAGCTGGATAAGTTCTGCCAATGGTCAGATGTTTCAGACAGCATCCACAGCATCTTTGTTTGTTTGTTTGTTTGTTTATTTATTTATCCAGGGGGTACATATTGCCTGTAATGGCAGATGCTGTCTGAAATGTCTGAATACTTGTCCAGTTAATTGAGTAACTTTAGATTTGTAATGTGTATATACAGGTCATCATATTGGGAAAATTCCCCTTAGCTCTTTTCGCCAATCACGATGAACAGTAGACCTCTTTGCCATATTGTCTCTAAATTGAATTTTGTGTGACAATTGGGAGGAACAATTGTAACGTTACATGTTTCCTTACCGAACACAAATGTCCAGAGTTCTCCCGATGACCCCTTCAGGTCAATGTAGCCGCCATAGATGTGCATAGAATTGTGGGATATCACAGCTGTGTGGCACCGTCGACCAACGGGGATCTGAAATGATGGGATAGAAAAAAATTATTCTTCATAAGCATTCTAGTAATAAGAGAAAAATTCATTGAAACAACAAAAGGACATAACCCCCATTAGCATTAATCCGCCAGGTTACAGAAGTCCGCCACTTTGAAAAACAGTGTGTTTGAGAGATCTCTAGTGCAGCACCCCCCAGGTATGCACAGTTTAGATATACAGGAGTGCATTATACTGGAGGACGTTGGAGATCTGTTTGGGCGTATCTTTACAGGGTGGCAAAATTACATGACATTGTATGTACCCTGGTGGAATTATGTTAGTAGATGTTATTCATATTTCTACAAATTCTGTATTCAAATTTCATATTTCTGTCTTCCCAAATCTTCTTCACAAATTGTCCCTAATAACGCACCTTGACTTCAGACTCGGAAAGATGGTTTCTCCAGTTTCCAGCCTCGATGTCGTAGATCCAAAGCGGCTTCTCCCTGTCGTCACTGCAGCCCAACGAGCCGCCGAACAGGTACAGCCGCCCCTTGTACGCCACCATGGAATGTTCCTGGAGCAGGGACGGGGCGTCGCCCTGTGCAGGGAGGCTGGACCACTGGTTTGTTCCTACAGATAAAAAAGAAATCAGGTATAAATTCCTGACACTTGTGACATTGAATTGCCAAGTGGCTAAACTAAAGGACACCAGATCGAAAGGTCATGGGTTCGATTTCTGGCATTCCCAGCTAAGGTCTTTGGGAAAGGCACTTTACACAACTTTCCTCACTCCAACCAGACGTAAAAGTGGGTAAATGATTATGGTTGGGATTAGGTAAGAGGCAAGGAAGGAGAGAGATGGGCTCCGCAACTAGCAGGGGTGTTTTACACCTGTTCTGCTGTCCCTTGCTTCTTGTGAATTCAAGTGAACAAATAAACATTGAAAAGGGGAAGCTAAAAGCTTACTTAGATCACACTGCCACAGATCCTTCCGTGTTGCCCTGATGTCCCGTCCTCCATACAGAAACAGGCTTCCATCATGGACACAGGCTGCATGCTTGCTCCTGTTGCAAGGAGCCTCCTCATTGGTTGGCACCTCTGACCAATGGTAGGACAGCTTGTTGACACCTGTTGATTTTGCAGAGGGATTGGCCAGAACATCTTTTTCTAGGTCCTGAAAATATGAATATATAAATTTTAAAAATTATTGTATTTCTACCATCAGGGCAAATCTAAGACAAGATATTTCTTTGACGTCCTACCCATTTTCTGCATGTCTTAAAATGAATTATATTGTCTGTTTCTACATCTATTTCTACATCTGAGCAGAAATAACGCCTTTATCACCTGTGTGATAAGCATGTCCTCGTCGACATCCTCCTTGCCTGTGGTCCTGAGTCTGGCCAGGATGGAGCGACGCCCCGAGTCTTCTCTCTCCAGCTTCATCTTACAGAGCTGCTAGCTCAGCCTGGGGGGAGGGAACATCATTCAAAATACAACTCTATGATATCACAAACAAAGATGTTTCTCTCCAACTCCATTTTACAGGGCTGCTAGCCTGGCCTTGACGGCGGGGAACATCATGAAAATATGACAGTTACTAAATGATATCACAAACATAAATCTCTCTCCAACTTCATCTTACAGAGCTGCTAGCTCAGCCTGGGGGGGAGGGAAGTTACATCATCAATTATATATAATTCTATAATATCATAAACTAAACATGTATTTCTCTAGTTTCATCTTACAGGGTGGCTACCTGTGCCTAGAGGATAGGGAACATCATGAAATTATATAACTCTATGATACAACATAAATAAATGTCTTTCTCTAGCTACATCTTACAGGGCTGCTAGCTCGTCCTGGAATATAAGGATGGGATTCTAACATCATAAAAATATGATAATATAATAGCGCAAAGGTAACATAAATGATAAGAGCCATGTGTACACCTTGAGCACGATAAAGAGCCCACAACACTAATAAAGTGTAGGTCCTTCCCAGTGAGTGGATCAAATAAATCTGCCCAGATACACCAGTGCAAACATAGCTTAGTGCAATCTAGTACAAACCTGGTGTGTTACACCATGAGGCGGTTAACCGCGTATGCGATACAAACAAACATTATGCAATATGCAACCTGATACACTACACAGCAGTCTTTCAATAGCAGTCCAAGACACATTCATTTAAAAATGGGTCAAAACTCAGTCTAAGAAAGACTGCAGACATATAACATTACCTCTTAATTGACAAGACAGCACCAACATGCTCTAATCCTACCTTAGTTACCCCTGCCAGGTGACGCTCTACATTGTTTACATGGATTTGTCTATAAAAACAGCCCAGTAACAGAACACCATATGTAAATATCACATAACAAATTGATGCTAAATCGACTGTGTATGGGCGTTTGTTTTGATCTTTAAAGAAGCAAAACATAGAAACCTAATTCTCTTGGTTTTAAATTGTGATATCGGTATCAACGTGGCATATGATAATACTGGATATAATGCTAGATATTAGATAAATCGTCTTTCTTTCTTTTAAAGCTATAGGATTTTTCCACTACCTGAGAATAGCAGAGAGGGTAACGTTGCTAACGTATTTAGTTACAGGGTGTGGTTTTGGGTGAAATTGATATGTTTGCCTAATTGATATTTTAGATTAGTAATATTGTTATCAATATGGCATAAGATACAAGGGGAAATAATGACAGATATACACGTAATACATTATGATGAAGATGATGACAGGTTTATTCAGCAAACAAACATTATCTTTCTTTCTTCTGGGCTGTCCCCAAGTGTAGTAGAATGGTTGCTAACATATTGGTTACAGGGTGTGGTTTGGGGAGTGTGTCTAGAAAAGGGATTGAATATGGTTGCCTACAGTGTGAAATACACAATAGGAACAAGAGGTAAGATGTTTGAAGTATAACAGGAGCCTTAAATATTATATGAAATAATTAAAGCATGGACTAGTCAAATGTTTTGCATGTAATACTAGTAGGGGTGTTGTTTTTTAAGAAAAGTTCTTGAAAAATTTCAACCAAATGAATTGTGCCAACTGCATGATATGTGATGCAATAAACTTGAATTTTACTATGATTCAGTTCCATGATATCATGGGAGTGGAAGGCAACAATTTTTCTTTAAAATTTCCTCCAATTAAAAATTGCACATTAACACTCATATATTGATAACAGTTCGGCTAAAACTGAATGTTCTCATCTTCAGATTAGCCTGCAACAGCTAGGCTATCAACAGTGGTATCCCTTATAAAGGCCCCAAACCACCTGTTAGAGCTAGGCTAAAAGCAATGTTTTTGCCCTCAAAAGCCTGCAACAGCTGAGCTTGCAACACTGATATCATTATTGATTGATTTATATATCTTTATAAAGTCTGACACCAATTCAGTCAGTTGACTGCCATTGTCAGTTCGAGTACTCAATAAACCGTTCATCATCATCTTATAAAGGCCTTAAAACACAGTGTTAGAGCTAGGCTAACACACTAGGCGATATCCCTTTCAGCGTAGTTCCAGTTGACTTCCCTCCTAACTAAGCTGTTAACCGATCCACCGCATCTCACACCCGTGACCTAACTTTCCCGGTCATCCCCAACCAACAGGTGAGACTGTTTACGTTTGTTTGTTTGGAGTCGCCATGACAACGGCCCTTCTGAGGACACCTGAACCACTCCTGTCTTCACGCGGTCCTCGCACCCTATTTGTTCCGCTGCGCTGATGCAGAAATATGACACATCAAGCCAAGGACAGGGTACACAGAGCTAAGAGGGTTATAGTGGGTATGGAAGACAGCTGAAGGATTTTGCAGAAAAAAAGTTTCTCTCTTTTGTGAGGCTGATAATTTCAATTAACAGTTTTAGGGATGGAAAACAGTAAATTTAAGAAACCAGCACAGGAATTTGACATGTAATCGCCATAAGATTGCCTCAAAAAGCCCAAAAATCATATCTTCTTGTTACCTCCGTGAAGGAGGTCAGTGACCTCTGATAGGGGTACTGTTTTTGTCTGAGTTTGTGTGTTCGCAGCTATAACTTCCTTGCCATAAAACATAAATGCCTTGCATAGTTATTGTAGCCCTGATGAAACATGGCAATTTTGGGCTGAGTAGCCGTATTTTCAGGTTCATAGAATTATAAATCGACATTGCCCATCTTGAAGGTAGTGTGATCCCATCGTTCGCCTTATGGTAGCCTGTGTTATACAAGCTGGGGCCAATTAGCTACTCTCCAAGCAGAGGTTAGGCTCTGGCTTGGTACACTACCTTGGTTGCCTACTGTTGTAATGAACATAGATGGAAACAGGAAATCGCTATTCCTGGTGAAGAGGACACATGTATCAAACACCTTGGCATGCACCACATACACCATAATTACTTCACAGAGGTATGTGTCCAAAGCACTCTTGTTTGATTCAGTTGTGGTAAACACTAATACATTAAAAAGGGTCAAGCCTAGAAAACAGTGGTATACAGGTCACTCAAACTGTCTAACTGCGAAACAATGAACCAAACAAGTCTATTACTGACCCCCTACTGGGCAACTGGGCAAGTAATTATGTGGTAGACTGTCAACAGATAGCTTTAACCAAGAAGGCTTTAACCAGTCATTGTGAAGAATTAAAAATGTCACTTGAGAAGATGAATGAAAAAGATTAACTCCTGTCACTTCTAATTTAAGAGATACCACAATGAACAGGTGAGTTATTAAAAAGATATGTCCTAAAGCCTGGTGTCCCAGATTGAGGTCATTGACCTGAATGTGCCAGCTGGCTTCTAACTTTCTAAATAAACTATATACCACACTAGGACGGGGGTCTCAGCTTGTAATGCTGCAGTACCTGAAAATACTGCTAGGGGTGCTCAGAATTGCCACATGTCTTCATTTGATTGCTCCTTTGTACATATATTCATTGGGTGTCCCACACAACCGTACGCGTTGTTGTGACTGTTTAGGCAATCTGACGTTCTAATTATTTGTTAATAACGCTTAACGATGAGTTCAGGACAGAAAATAATGTGCTACATAGAATTAAAGCAACCAGTTTAACTAATTCACCTACAACACTTCTTGAACGTTGAAATTGAGGTGAATTAAGATAGCTCGCTACGCCTCACAGAAAAAGAGGCATGCTGACCCTCAAACTCAAAGCGCTCAGACCTACACTGAATAGTATATATTACAAGTTGAAGTACTTATTGCGAATCTGTTTGCATAAACTATGACCCAATTTTGAACTATAGGTAAAATAAAGGATCCAATAGTCTCATGCCAATCATAGTTCCTAAGGTCAATTTCAACAAGCAACAATGTATGCTAAGTACCTGAAGTATTTTTCGGGAGTGCTTAGTGCCATTGTGAATTTTTCACCCATGGAAGTCAGTATGTGTTGAAGCCTTTGTAGAGAGGCTCTCGGATGAAAAAGAAGGCATATAGTATACAACAGTTGATTTCTTTGTATCATTGAATATAGTTAGCTTGGCCTTTCAAAAAATGAAAAAAAGGTATGGCTAATCTCCAAGCAGATGTTTGAAGGTCATAATGTTTTAGCTTGCCCTGTTTTCTGATACACTGACTTTGAAGTTTCTCCCCTTTGAATTTCTTTCGAAAATGACATCTGCTTTGACCGAGGTGGTTAAAATCAGATTTAACCTCCTTGCTTTGACCAATGTTAATAGAAGATTATACTTAAAATGGACGAAGCCTGATTTGATTTACACTTGATCCAGGATTATCCTCATCAAACATTTACACTGGATTCTCCTTTATCCTCTTTAACAGCCTTTACGGATTATCTTCTGATGCAAAAGCTTAAGCAACTAAGTCATGAGGGATGGAAAATGTTCCATGCACAATTTATTGTTCGAATTTCTTGATAAACTGTTAAAATTCACTGGGTTTGCGTGGGAAAAGGTTTACATCAAGTTATCACATTACATGTTATAACAGTAACCAGCATCATGTATATATTCTAGCCACCTTTATTGGGCAATTTGCACTGATAACCTGACACAAGAGCAATGTAAACACTTTTGACATGTCGAACAGTAACCACCTGGTTACATGGTACATACGTCTAAACACTGGCATCAACAAAATTGAGGGGAAAAAAAGAAATCTGGCTATATTCTTTTGTACTCACATATCTTTGTAACTGAATTTGACTTTAGAAATATGATAATAAAGAGAAAGGCATGCCTTAACTTCTGATGGCCAATGAAACTGCAAAGTCATCATAACAAGTGGACCTGGGAAGGGATCTCTAAATAGTCAAACGGATTTCGAAATGTACGGCAACCTGTGTCTTAAGAAGAATTAGCCTCTTGGAAATCTTAAGATCGCTGCGTGACAAATAACAAAGACACAGCAAGACAGCATTCAAGTAAATACGAATTTACAATCGAACAAAGTCCAACGAAAAACACACGCCCCTTTGAGTCATGTTGTGAGGGTTCTCTTTGGTTGAATTGTCCCTCGTGTTTAGCCACTGAACTAGAAGCAGACACTTACCATGGACAAGGAGAGGTTGAAATAACCATCCTAGTGGTCACGAAAGAGCAGCACATTGAGAAAATTATCTCGAACTGGAAATTTCCGTTCTTTGTGCCTGGCCATGTTGTTTTTAGAACGGTGACGCAAATTCTCGGGGAGGGATCAATCCATATCCCATTTTATGTGGGGGGGGTCTATTTTATTCGATGTCCTAAATGTGAAAAATACAAATAAGTAAGATCTAATACTTTGCCCTGTAACATCTTATAATTAATAGTTTTTCACGAAACGTGATATATATTGCCACTAAGGAAAAAAACACGGAAATTATGGGTGAATCATTTTTATATTACGTCCCCGCTGAAAGTGGTACGTACCACTCGAGGTCACTTCGGTTCACTGGATGATGCCTGTTACCTGGTTGCCATGGAGACGTTGAATAGGGGGAGGGGATTGGGCGACGTCCAAGATGACCTCTCGGGCGAAATAGATACTTAGTACCCGTTCGGTCATACAAGAATGAATGAATTCGTCGAATGAGTCGCATAATTTCAGTGCGAAGACTCCTTGGTTGACTGAGAGAAGTGGATCATATCCTGGAAGATCTTTAAAAGAAAGAAGATGATCAAATCTTGGAAGATTTTAGAAGGAGAGATGAGAAAGACTTTGAGAGAAATCTCGCACAGCTTGGCAAGGATGAGACAAAGGTGACCCAAAGGTGAGACTTCGTTATTTGAAAACGATACATTTATGTGATCGAAGAAAAAAGACAATGTACAGATTTTTATGAGAATCAAGCGGCTACCCACTACATCAAGAAATACCTGTACAGATCTGGAATGGTTAGAACCTTTTTGAAAGCAGTAGAAAATGGACATGCCCCACTTTTTTTCTAGATTTGGCGGTGGGGTTTCTTATTCTAAGAGGATAGGAGTGTAGTTTTCTCTTTTTTCCCCCAATTCACGGGTAATGCATAGCCTTTATCGAAAGAAAATCGAAAATCAGTATTGACTAGTTGTAAATAACCCGGGTACTGTAGAAAGGAATGGAACGAAAAGGCTCGAGAAATTGTTTCTTTAGTATTTTGAAAACCATTACAAATCTATATTACATGCGAGAGGATAAGTATCGCCAAATCTGGATGCGTGTCCTACAGGTCAGAGATGACGTAACGTTGGTATTCAAAGAAAAAGCCTCCAGGTCAGTCGGTCCACTTGAATGGTGGACAAATGACGTCAATCATATTGAAGGCAGCGTCCTTAACTTAAATGGTCTGAATCAGTATAAAGGCTCTTTGGGAGGACCATGGAAACGGCAAAAATTACGGTATCTATAAACAAAAGTACTTCGAGAAAGATATGCCTGTCAAACAGACACGCGGTCTCATTCGTTGTATGATGGCATTTTTTTCGTAGAATTTTCTTCAAGGATGTGACAACCGTCGACAATGCTGATCACCAACAACCTTTTACGTCACTGATGACAGCTAAGTGTTGTCCAACTTCCCACGCCTAACTGGACGGGAGAAGGTATATGTATATTGATTGGAATAAAGGGTGCACTTCGTACTGTGAAAACAAGCGACTTCTGTGAAACAAATTAACGACTCAATACAAGAGGATAAATGTTTAAATCTGGATTTGCACTCCAGGGGGATAAGTAGTTATGACGTACACGTAGTCACGGTATTCAATATAAAGATGTACGTGAGCGCAATGCTTATGGGTCTACACTGAGCTAATACTATTAGCATACAGGATGAACTATGTGCCACTCTTCTCGCCTCTATATAGCCTACATCAGTGGCAAATCTAAACTTGAAACCTGACGTCTTCTTCGCTCCCCTCACAAATCAATAATGTTCATGAGTGTCCAGTACGGAAAGAAAGCCGCCATCTACATCTCTAAACCTCGACCAGCATTGCCTGAAACGGGACGGGGCACGGTACCGACTTCTGGGCACTTTTGCTCCACCGATGACATCACGTGACGTCTTCTTCTCTCCCCTCACAAATTAGTTATGTTCATCAGTGTTCTGAGTACGGAGGGAAGCCGCCATCTCATTCGCCTCAGCCAGCATTCACTGACACGGGATGGGCGGGCACGGTATTGACGCGTCAAGCAACTTACCTGAAGGAGATCAAAGAAACGGTTGGAAGGTCGGTAAGCTTTTCACTCGTATTCAAACTTTGAACATAACATGAAACATGCATGATTAAACTTTAGATATCTTGCCGCAGACGCAAGGTATGTAAACGTCTACTATAACCAGTCTTCAGTCGGCGTTTTATCAATGTCGCCTCTCGAAAACGGGGCAGTAAGGAAACTTCACGATCTTCCCTCCCAGCATTCAGCGCTGTGGAGGAAACATGTAGGCATGTGGTAGCTGACATGTTGGCCTCTAAGGCATCCAAAGCGCACCAAATGCGCACTGTGTCAACACTGCCCAGTCACAGAGATAGTGTCAATGCATGCGAATTCACTAGCCTCAATATCAGGCTCCGGTCGGTGCTTTGGCATTGCCTTTTTACGCATTTTTGCTATATGATTCTAGTGGCGACAAATCATTACAAAGATGACAACCAAAAGAACATGATGGCAACAATCGAAACAGCGAATGATGATACGTTAGGTCCCTTTTTTACTGGATGGAGCACGGCCCTTGCGCGACCAAAATAGGACTTGTATGACTTATCACTTTATAATAGGAATATGATCCATGATGTAAAAGTATGATGTGAAAGACAAGAAAACAGTACTTTATCAGTGAAATGTGTTTGAATCTAATGAGAGCTTTGGTCGCTAATGCTCCCGCATCACCAAAAACAGGAAATATAAGAACAGCCCACGGAGCCTGATATAGAGACTATCACTTACGCTCAGTCCTCTCACTGACACTAGTGTACCATTTGTGCCGTCAATCTCAAGCAGTTCGTAGTGATGATCAACAATTGTCTTCCTCCAGAGAGCTGGGAGCTTCCTTGGGGACTCACTGATACACACATCCAGTATCCAGAACCAGTCAAGTATTGAGGTAGGTGAAACTATGCTTTAGTTCAAGGCTTGGGTGCCTTTGTGTTTGAACTCACTATTTAAGGATTCTGTCAAAGACTGAGGACTGCTGTGAAAGGAGTAAGACACAACCTATTGACTTCGAGCCTTTTTGAAGCAAATCTATGTCGAAATATTGAAGCAGATATATGGCACTATCATACAGGTTTGACTTCTTAATCGTTTGGGTGGTAGTCAGGCGTTTCAAAGCCATAGACGTGATATTACCGCCTAAAACATTATCCACAAACACCACTAAAGAATTATCCACAAACACCACACCTCTGCTTGAAGATGACCTCGCGCGCGCAAGCGGGTCAGGATATTCTTCAAGCAGATGTGTGGCTTATTTTGATCGTCTTTCTTGGTGTTTTTCGCGTGCTTTCGGTGTAGTATTTTCTCTTTAAAGATAAAGAGAACGATTGCCAGGCGCACAAAACAAGCCGGTCAGGCATGCATCTGCTCGGAGATTAGGTCAGCAACAAATGTTGTCTGTCGCAAGATGAGTCACTGGATAAGGCTGGACTGAAGTCATTTAGTCTCCAAGCAGATGTTTGGGGGCGTTTTGTACGTCTATTAAAATGACTTAAACCGCTGGAAAGACATACAATCCTCCGCAAAAACAAACTTAATTAAAACATTAGAACGGACCCTATATCTGTTCAGTAGAGACTAGACATCATACGTATTGCAATGCATCCAATAACACCCCTATATAGAGTTTCAGAAGTTAAGTGTGGGTAACGTAACGTTACGTGCCGACTGGTCCCATTGAAGATGTGTACAATGGAACAAGGCATCGTTTCGCTATCTTTTAATACATGTATTAACAGACTGGTATCTGGCCGTGTCGACACTTGAGGGGCTTCTTCTCGCTTGTCTTATACCAAGGACATCCTATATGATGCAATTGCTTACACATACGAGGTATGTATAATCAAGGACATTATATATCATGTCCTTGGTATAAGACAGCGAGCCAAAAGAAGCCCTGGTACATGGTAGAGCCGCCACGGTTACCTGCAGTACCTGGTATCCGATGATTTTATACTAATCTCCAAGCAGATGAATCAGTCGTGGTTTAAATTTTTGTTCCGTCACTTGGGTGGCCATTTCTGCCTTTCTATGTTGTTGTTGTTTTTCCTCAAGAAGGCGTGCACGGTGCACCGTTGGAAAATACAGTAGAAATGCAGAAAAAGCCACACACAAAAGAAGCAATGTCTATTTTGCACTATTTTAGCTCCCTGCTGGATAGGGAAGACGGCTTGTAAAATAAGGATGGACACCAGGCTGCCCTTTTAGGCCCCCTTTTTTGCCCAATCAGCAAATTATCTTTAATGAGTATTTTATGCACAAGGGACCGCCGGATGGACAGTGGTGATTGGATGATTAACAGACAAGTATCCCAGGTACTTTTCACGGTTGGGTGATTCATGAGTTTGCGTCACATCCGGGACCCGTGTGCATCATCAGGCGACATGACTCCAGTCTAGGGGGTCTTGTAGGTTTCAGGCCTGGTATAGAAAAGGGCAGGGCCAACTGACAATGACCTCCAAACAGACACAGGGAGGGAAGACTAGCATAACAACCTTTTTCTCGACACGTGTACGTACCCACTGTCAGAAAACGTGAGGATCTTTCCTCTTAACATCTGCTTAGAGATTTGGCATGGTCTGTAATAGAACCCAGGCTATTATAAATGAAGTGTTTCGGCCACGCCCCTTTCTTTAACCGCGCTTTTCTCATCTTTGTTTAGAGAAAACTATCCGATGTAAACAAAGAGTAACCATGGCTGTCCTTTTCAAGGGCTGTCACGCCCTTACCTCGTCCCTCGGGGCATAACCTTGCATTTAGAAACCGTATGATTTTGAACTTATTTGGGGCATTTTCTGAGCTGACTATCTCGTACAATTTACACAATAAATCGTCTTTATTTAAGGAGCACTAAGCCAACGTTTACTTCTCGTTGCCATGTTGTGACACAAGATAAACAGAAACGTGCAGTGTAGATTACAGGACAACAATTCAGGCAATTTGACCCTGTGACGTCACGAATGTAGAGAGTGCACACAGCTCAAACCAGGTGTGTCAAAAACCCCGACTCGGAAGACGCCACGAGTTTACCTGTCCGCCCACGTTCAGCTTTTATATACTTCAGGTAACGTTTTTGCTCTCAGTGCATCATACGAGTAAGGGCTCACGGTTACGTTCGTCGTACAATCATCGTACGATCGAAAACGTAGGGCGTTCTTTGATCAATTAGTCTTGCATGTGTCGTACAAAATTCAGCTGTCTTCTCTTACCATAAAATTGTCTTAGTTACTCGTAGACCCTTGTTGTCGGTTTGTTCTGTCACAGCCTGCTACGACCTACGACGAATGTGAAAGCGACGTAAATGTCGTCTGTTTGCTTGTCAATCAAACTTGACAGAAATGTGGGTAAAAGAACGTCACCTGGCATATAGACACTGCAAAAGCTTGTCATGCAAGTTGAAGGACACCGTATTGTACTCGGGCCAACGCGTTGGTAAATCGAATAACGGGTTTTAGGTCTCGTCGCCAATATCAACCATGCACTTGCCTTGCAACCATCAACCATTTCTTTTAGATCACCTCTGCTAACATTCTAAAGTTAACTCTAGTGTTATACGTCGACAGGTGTGTGTGTTTTTTTTCAGCCTAAATTCCGTTACCTATGCCGACCATAACTGTCTATTTACTAACGCTTCTCCAGGACTTTCCGAGCAAATTTGGCATTTGTAAATTGTCCGATGCAACGAAATTGGTAGATACTGTAGTACAGTGTGCACGTTATGCATTATTAAAGAACTTGTCCTATGTAAGTGGCTTGGGACAAGGACGGGGCGGGGCTATGACAAGCCCTATGAAAAATTATAGTGCAGGCGTGGGGTTCCGACATTTTCGGAGGCCGGGGAAGGGGGTTGGACTTCGTTTGTTTTAGGTGTAATCTCAAAGATTTAGGAACTATAAAACTTACCAATGGCATATCAGAATTGATAGAAAAATACACTGAAATTCGACGCAAAAATATGACAGTAAAACACAGAACGACAAAAGAACAAAGGTAGCTTGGGTACAATTCCACTTAGGCTTGTGCCCGTTTCTACCGGCGTCACGTTTACAAACTTCTTCAGCCTGGCGACCTAAGTAGGATGGCAGCTAGACCAACTCAAAGCACATAAAGTCAGCGAGCGTTTCAAAGCCAGTGTCTTTTGAAAGCTATCACAAGTTTACTAAACAAAACCTGTGCTTATATGGTTGAAAAAGAAACGTCCTTCTGCGTAACGCACCGACTAGCATACATCAACCAAAGTGTCACGTCTAAACCACTCCTATCAAACTTCAACTCCGTCTAAAACGATCAAATGGACTTATTTTTGCCCCAAAGACGTGGCTACATGTTTTAAGTGGTTTATAACGCCTGTTAAGGACCTCTTGTGATGGTCCCCATAATTTCAGTTCCCAGTCTACGTGTCCGTAAGCAGGCAGGGACCGCTACGTGTCAACAGTCTTAAGAGGTAACGGCCTGCCCCTGTGTTTATAGTCTCTGTTCCAATAGACTGAATCGCAAATCTGAAAGGCCGAACGAGTCTAAAAAGGGCGGGGAAAAATATTACAGGTACTTGACCGTGTTGTGAAATAGTTGTATTGTACAAGTTGCTGATTGGATGTTCCAATGAGTTTCCCTTTAACATCCTTGGATATTCTAAGATGTCATTGTGTGAATTCATAAGGAAGGGCGCGAAATCGAGAAAAAAACGTATTTGAAAGAATGAACAACGTAAAACAGCATGTCCTCCGAGTAATACGTGAAGACCATGAAAATCTAATAGATGTGTATTTAGCATATTCTTCAACCAGATGTTTGGCTGAAGTTGAGCGTTCTTTTCCTACCGGCCTTCTCTTGAACACTGCAAGTGGACAGGCGCATAAAACACTGCAAAAGACCAAATGGACTTTATCTAATCTCTTTGAAAAGACGTACAAAGACAAGATCACATCCACGCATCTGCTTGAAGATTAGACCAGGTTAGCCCTCATGGCGCCTCGGTTGTCAAGGACGGGCGCGCTGCCCGTGGCAACCAACGTTCATGGCTGACTGGGTCTTCAGCACATCCGGGGCACCGTGTTCACCAGGCAGGTAGGCCCACGGGTAGGGGGTCTTTGTTACCTGAGTCGGTTATACCTAGAAGTTAGGTTGTGTGGCATCCACCCCGGAACACCTGAGACAAGACAACACAGCGTCTTACCCCCAACTTTACTTCCTTTATCGTCCAGGTCGCGACTCTGAGAATCTAAGAACCTCAAGATGGGTGAATGGAAGAATGGTCTCTTCGGTTGCTTCAACAACTTCGGGATTTGCATCATCACCTACTTCGTGCCGTGTGTGACGGCCGGGCAGAACGCCGAGAAGGCGGGGGTCGGCGGCTGCGTCCCCTGCGCGATCGTCTCCATGCTGGGATGCATCGGGATCTACTTCATGGCCAAAACTAGGGGTGCGACAAGAGAGATGAAGGGGATAGAGGTAAGAGGGAAACAATTCTCAATGTTTTAGTGTCAGAAAAGGGAACGAAATAGAACTGTTCGGTAACGCCCACGTCATTATTGATTTGTCCGAGCCATTTTGAATTCTTTTATGCGCACCCAAAACAGATCCAACAGGTTTTCTTCCCATGAAGTTTGGGGCAGCATATGTCAGGGTGACCTTTTGCTTCAGGAAGAAGGCCGTTTCGTTTCCTCATAGTTTGAGAAACGCAAGTTCTGCAAGGAAAAACATCTCCAACGTAGCTGTCGCAAAAAACCAACAGTGGTTGTCTGGCTTTTGAGAACTTAAGAAACAGGTTTTGCATGTCAGATATTCAGCGATAAGCTTTTTTGTTGCACCGTTTAACGTGCTCTACAAAGTAAAAACAGAAACGCGAAGGTAACTAAATATTATGCCACAAACACGTGAAAGATGCGAGGTCGCTCTTTTCAATACCACCACATCTCATATCCCATTCTTAGACCGATACAACTATAGTATTAGTAATCGTCAAGCAAATGTATTGTTTTCGCTCTTTTATGCGGTCTCTTGAACAGACGTGTAAAAAGAGTGAACACAATGCTTTTGCTTGGAGAATTTCTAACTTTCTAATTTCTACTCAGTTTGCTAGAAATTTCTACTCGGTTTGCTAGAAGATCCTACAATGAGAAAGCAACTTCATTCTCCGCGTGTTAAAGAAGAGAAAACGAACAACAAACAACCTGCAAACAGCCTCCTGAATATTCAAGGCTCACTCAAGGGTGAAAACGTCTGCTTCATTGGCTAGGATGTCCGTCTGATAACTGTGTTTGCTTTTTCGAAAATTGAGTTGTCTGTGGAGGAAGTGGCTTCTACTTAATTATACGCATAATCCAAACTGCAGAGCTATATCATGCAAACTGTAATTATCTAGCGGATGTTCCTCTTTCATTTAAAGAACCAAAAATGGGCTTCTTTGCAGGAAGAAAATCCAGTATCTTTTTATTTTCTCTGCTGAGTCCGGCATACGAGTCTCCTTTTCCGGAGGGACTTCGAATTCGATGTCAGCCCTCAAGGCATTCCCACGGCAGATATTGCACGGAAGACTGATTCTTTAGAACTCGCGTCCCGTGTCTTCAAGTAGTCTTAGATCTTTTCGTAGTTGTCGTGATGTCACAGGGATGAGTTAAGGAAAGTTTCCAGACTTAAGTTCAGTTTCTTGTGGCGAGTTGGAGACTTGAAACGTTCTTTTTTTTCATCAGGAAGTGTCGGAAATTTTGGTTGGGTCAAGTGGTGGGCGATAAGTATGTTAATATTTGCATACTGTCAGGTGTGGGCGGCGAAAAGGGAGTGGTGCCTCCAAGCAGATGTTGTGGGCACACATGTTAACGTTTCTCTTCCATGATATCTTTTTCTTCAATTTTCTTTACACGATTATCCTACTAAAATGCTATTGATAGCAACGGAAACGAAGCAAGAGGCCAAATGAAACGTAACATCATACGTCGGCTTGGATATTATAGATTTTAAAGTGATGCAAAAACTGAACATAGACAAAGCGAACGCAGGCAATCAAAAATTCTAACGATCCTTTATTGCCTTTTTGAGGGAGCGGGCGTATTTCCATTCGTTACTTCTGCGTGTTAAGCACAGGAAAAAGGGACAACAAGCTGGAATATTCAGTAAAAGAAAGACAAGCGATTTTGCCTCCCTAGACCTGTTGGAATATGAGCAATAATGCCCCAAAATTATCCGTAGTTTTTTCCGATTCCGACACACGTAGAACGCATTTATTTACTTCTGCATGTTGCACCACTTTGAAATTCGTATCTTTGTTTACCGTCGCGACCAAGCCCTTGTTAATTAGAAAACACCACTGTGCAGTCATGCTCAAACGATTGAGTGCTAATCAAACAACAGAGTACTTAACAGGAAAGGTGAATAGCTGTAGTAAAGATACGGGTAAAGCTGGCAAATATTTGCCTACCAAGTCCCAAAAGAACGACATATAAATTTAACGTCTCTGGTCGACTTAGGACCTTGTCACATACGTCGTAAAATCGTAGTACGATCGCAAACTGAGGCCATTCTTGGGATAGTGGTACATGTGCCGTATAAAATTCAGCTGTTTTGTTACTGAAAAAAGATCGTTGTCGGTGTTCAGTTCTAGCCTCTATCAGGCCCCGTGGATGGCCGGGAAAATAGTAGAAATTGGCCAAATAGAGTGAATAGCATGCTAAGGGAGTCGGCTACGGTGAGAGGGCCCAATGTGCCATCCTAGGCCAAACTCCCCTAGCAAATATTCTCCCTATAGCCGGCGCGGTCAGTCTGGTAGCTACGTAGAGACTAGGTTGGTTCTGTCACAGTCTGCTTGAAAATTCTACCACATAAAATCGTACGAACGACTTAGGACGAATGTGGCCGCGCCCTAAACTTTAATTACCACGTATGATACAAAATGTAAACACACACACAAAATCAGCAGGATTCGGGCAACAATGCTTGATAACAAAAGATCTTCACTACTCTGAAAGAGGAAAGAGTGGTTTACAAAATTACAAAGCGCAGACGTAATCCTAGAATTTCAGGGTTTTAGAAACCAGTGAGGCCGGTGGATTGTGAGAGGGCAAATTGGCACAAAATCCACTTTACACGGTGGTATTCGTGGAAAATTGTTAGGTGGGCCTGCCTGTATACGTAGGAGCTCCTGTGTTGTTCTTGAAAGAGCTGGAGGAATAATTTCTCTGGGGGGAAAATAACCACCATCGTCTTGTAGCATTCTAAACAGAACTTTGCGTTTTGCTGCTTTTTGCTGTATTCTAATTGCTGTGTTCTGTTGAAACGACGGCGTAAAATGATGGCAATGAAAAACGTTGTCATTGAAAAAAAACAGGAACTGCCCAAACGCTGTAGATTCTCAAATTACAAACGAGAATACCACTACAATTAAGGTAGCATGTGTTACGTAAGCTATCGCCGTAGGAGACTAATTGGGCCTCTTCTGGGGACCCGAGAATGGCTGCTAGAAGCTTCTTGTTAGTCAGGCTGATAATCAAGGTATCTGGAAAAGAGTCCTTTCAAAATTTTGTAGTCGTATTAGTCGACGTTGTCTTCGAATTGTTCGGTTTCTAGAGTAAAGCGTCGGGGTTAATTTTCGAGGAACCATCGGGACAAACTTTCCCAAGAAAATGCTCCCCTTATGGCCCTGTTTAGAAAGAAGGATAGGTCTGTTTTTACATCAAATAGTCTGTATACATGTGTGGGAGGGGCGACGCTAAGAGCGGGCTGTTTCAAGTCGCCAGTAAACCGGCACACCTGCGAAACTACATGTCGACGAATTCCCCTGGCTAGGGCAAAACCGCTGTAATCTGTAATCCAAGTAATATATGCTTGGAGATTGACGCTACAAGAAGGTTGTAATTAAACAAAGAAGCCGACAACAAGTATCATATTTCATCATAAGTACATGTAATTCGTCATCATTGCCATCTACCGTATTTTGCGGCTACAATTGCCCCATAGTTTACAGCCGTAGGGCAGCCTCCACTAGTCCAGTTTACGGGTTGAAGCAAAATGTAGAAATCTGATGGATAGGGCAATGGCACGGCTTTAAACTGGTCCTTACCAAACTATAGTTTCGATGCAAAATATTGGGTACAAATTGGCAAAGATAGGGGAATTATTTCGTAGCTGGTCGATTTGAGCGTTTTCGGACAATGGCAGCATCTTCGAATTCTGACAAAATATAACATTTTTAAGGAGGTTTTGCTTCAGCTAAAATAACTGGCAAACGGATTTTAGTCATTTTTGATACGTGTCAACTTGTTGGCTACCTCTACTTGAAAGCCGTTTTTTTGGGTCCCCCTACCGGCTTCTTTCCGTACTTTCGGCCAATTTCTTCTATTCTTTTACCAAGCAAAACGAATGTACGCAAACCTAACCTCGGATTACATTTCGTTACCAGCTGATCTAGTGATTAGCACAGGGTTAGTCCCCACCAAAGAAAGGGAAACACGATACACCTGTCCCGACAAAGGGAACCATAGACGCATGTGAGGTGTGTTTCTTCACGACAGAGCAACTCTAGCTCCACCGTGCAGGTCCCGTCTTGCCGTGGCCCCCAACCGCGACACTGCTGTGTACCGTCGTCATGTCAATACTGCACGGTGTGGCAACCCGTATTGTCCATGATGTTTATAAGGCAAATGTCACGCTTTGGTTTGGTACGGTATAGAACGTGTAGTGTACACAATCTGGGACGTTTTTCTGCAGGAATACGTGCAGAAAAGAATAGAATGTGACAGGAAAAGTTCCTTTTATTAAATTATACCCCGCATTGGCTAAAGGAAATGTTATTGCTAATCTGAACGCAACAGTTGTTTAAATTTGCATTTTCCCTGGACTGCAGAATATGCTTTTATTTCATTATATATTTTTTTTTAATAAAATCGTAAAGATCACTTCAACTAAATACATGTATATCATCGTAGCACCGTATTGGGAAAACAACTTTTATAGAGAATTATGAAAATGTCTCGATAGATTCCATTTTAAGTCACCGAGACGGTTTTTGATAATATACGTTACATTTTCAAATTATTGTGTATCTAACAAAAAAATCATGATATACAGAAGACAATTGAAAGTATAAAGCAGAGCAACAGAAGAAATGAAATTGCACAACTTGTTCTTGGAAAGAAAAAAAGCGGTAACAACATTTTGTAGCAGAAAATTATTTGTCACCTGTGCCACATTGTTCTATTGACAGTGTGTAATGGTCCCTGGGAGAACATGACACTGTTTTGGAGACTGTTGTCATGTGGGTTGTAACCCAACCATTACAGAGTCAACGGAAGCGTGTTTTCCTCTAAAGAGTCTGCTAATGAACACACAGTTGGACTTGGCATTGAAAGACGAATTGACAGGATTTGTGTACCTTCGATTGGAGATGTTTTTCTTTTTGATATTTAGTGTCCCTTGCAAAGCTAAACAGAAATTCATGTTTCATATATCAAAATATTAAAGACTAAGGAACACAGAAGGAAGTTAAACGAATCGATCAACAATTAAGTCACCTTCAAATTGTTGTGAAATACTGACTATAACAGTCGAAAATGGCCTCCCCAGACCACTCAGTGGACCGATAAAATGTCTTTCTGAACAGCTGGTCACTACAGACAGGATTCTTAATACATGTACTTTGGTTGTGTCAATGGAAAAATTATCAAAGGGACAACCAAAAAGTGGTCACGACTCACGATGGCCAGATGGTCCTTATACAGGGTTGACTGTATTAGTATGGATTTAGCTCAAATATCCTTAAGTAATGCAGGTGTGTCTTACAAAGCATAAGTATTATCTTATTTTCTGACAAAAAATTTACGTTTTAAGAGAAAAATCTTCCCACACACATAAATGGCACCTGATTATAGAACAAAATCTTAATCTTATAAGTCTAACATCTTTCTGCCTTTGTGTTGGCTTTCACTACCTGCGAATCTGCAAATGCACCGAGATCAACCGTTCTGTTTTGTCTAAACACTGACCACACCCAAATATGCGGCAGAACAAGTCTGCCCTGTTGAGTTGATTCCTTCTCCGGTCAGAGGAAATTCCTGCACACCCTAATGCAAAGCTTCATATCCATAGGCTACCAAACATAGCCTCCAAAACAGACTCTTGGAAGGGTGTTTTGCTATCAGTCTCCAACAGACCTTTCCGTGAGATCAGAAAATAGTAGAAAATGGTCAAAATTTTGCCAAAGAATGCTTTTTATTTGAGTGTAAAGTCCCCTGCAAAAAGTTGTTATGGGGCTTACAGTAACCTGTACTAGTGACCACCTCTACATAAATAACCACCTAGCAAATGTGACCATTTTTGATGGTCCTTAGAGATAAAGTTTTCCATTGACACAAGCATTAAGAATCCTGTCTATAGTAACCACCTGTCCACGTGGACCAGATTTTATCTGTCCCCTGAGTGGTCTTCTTGGGCAATTTTTACTATAACTTTCAATTTTGAAATTGTCGTTTTCTAAAAACTGATTCTATACCACGTTTTTCTCAAATCCACTTCTTGACTCATCACTCTAAATTCCTTTAGGTGAGATGAAGATTAACTACAGATAATCCCATAAAAGCTCCATTGAAAGTTGTTTTCATTGTTGAGTTATCAACAATAAACAGTGCTAAGCCCATGGGAAAATACCTTAAGCACTATCATAATGGTGTTTGTTAAGTTGATGCTGTTACAGTATGAAAATGAAGAAGAATATTATCATATAGAAACGGCCATTACAGAATCAAAATCACAATTCAAAACCTTCTCTAAGTCACTGAAAATTGAAATAACAACATGGAAGCCCGGAATATTTACAATCTGTTGTTATCTGAACAAAGAGGTGCCCTGAAGCAACCATCTAGTCACACCTTGTGTTGACAGGCAAAAACAGCCATAATTTTTCTTTAATTTCCTTGATAAGTGCCGGTGTCACAGGGATCTCGCACCCCCCGTGAATTTGAACCCCCCGGTTCGAAATCACTAGTGAATTTGCACCCCCCGGTGCGAAATCCCTAGCGATTTCGCACCCCTCTAGTGATCTCGCACCCCCAGGGTGTAGTATGTGTTCTGTTACGGCATTCATAATTCCCAGTGGCTATCTTTTTAACAAATTGATTGGTAACTATAACTGACATTTCAAATGCTCTGTTGACTGAAGTGGTAACGAAGTGGGTTGTGCAATGACTATCTGGGAGTCATGGTTCTTGTGTTCAAATCCTGGTGGCGACATTTTTATCCCATAGTTTTTAACATTAAGTAACTAACAATTCTTACTCAGAAATGTCACAAGATTTCGATTAAGGCTTCGATAATTTTTTTCTAACCCTATTTAAATCCGTCATCCATTCAATATGTGATATAATTTTGTATGATAAAATGTTATTCAAGTCTCTAAAATAATTTAAAAAATCAATTATGAACATTGAAGTAAAACTATGAACTAATCGTACATTCCTCATGGCACAAAGGAAGAATATTACAACGAATCATCGTGCACAGAGAGTCACCATCATCGCGCTGTGCTGAAATACTAGTAGCGTTACATTAGTCCAGCATGGGTTCCCGGCCGGAGTCTTAGATGTTTGTTCTGTCAGACACAGCAACTTGTAATACTCTCGATTACCACGTTAAACTATGGCTTTATTATATCAAAATGCAGTTTTGAATATAATTGCTGCACAGACAGAGCACCTTTCGAAATATTTGGGGGGTTCAAAATCCCTAGGGGGGTTCGAGGAGGGGGTGCGAGATCCCTAGCTGGGGGGTGCAAGATCGCTAGGGATTTCGCACCGGGGGGTGCGAGATCCCTAGTGATTTCGCACCGGGGGGTTCAAAATTAGGGGGGTGCGAAATCCCTGTGACACCGTAATTGTGCTCTTGGTAGCTCAGGAAAGATCTGCATCAGAACTTGGATGAGCTTTCACCTTTTTCAGAATAGCAAATGTTGAGAATTTAGATTAAGTTACACACACACAGATTTGACCTTGCTGTCCAAAAAGGGCAGAAATTCTAAAGAACCTAATGTGTTGTTCCTCTTCTTTGGCGACAACTCAATTAGTGCCTATTTTTGAATCTGTTGCCCAAGGGCTGTCTCAATGACGACTGAAGATCTTCCTGTTGCCATGGTGAAGGTCAGGAGTTTGACCTTGCTCGATAAGTCATGTTCTATTGTCTGACAGGGTTGGGAGGGGGGGGGGAAACTAGATCAAGAAGACACTTGATTTGTGTTAAAATGACAACAAAGACTTCAATAATCTTTCAAAACAGAGAGTTGGAAAAGGGTATAGGCATAAAAGTGAGCAGTTTTTGAAGCAACAAAGTAACGTTTAAGCTGAATCGGCCCGGCCAAAACCAACTTTCACCACATTATACACATTCAACCACTGCATTTCACGTAACTAACTCTACAGACAATGTACTACTTGGGGGAAACACCAGGCAACTACTTCTATTACAGAATTGTGTCATGCAACATTTTCGAATCTTTTTGGAAATCCCAATTGTGGTAAAACTGGTCTGGAAACTGTCTGATTTATTATTTATCAAACGCCATTAACATGTCAGGTCATACAATAGTCTCTGTGTCCTCCCATGAAGGATCGGCCATTTTGACAATTATTTAAGGGCAATTTCACAAACTATAGAAGGGTGTATGTAGTCATATCTTATCTGAACACCAACTGGCCACTTTTTTCTTTAAGATTTCAGACATCCATATAGACAGTGCAAGACTTTTGCTCATTAATGTACCATTATATAATCTCAGGTTTTCCTAAACTTGCATATAATCTGATGTACATGAACAACTTTTCCCCAATTGCAATATGTCCATGACATTAGCTGTATGGCTTATGTAAAGTAGACACACCCTTGACAACAGCCAAATATTTTTGTTTGATATCTAAAAGATTCCCATAAATTTCTCCTATTTTTTTCCATATGTACTGCATGAACAATTTCTTTATCATTAAAAGGACTATGAGTATGACTATTTAGAAGAAAGACTTTTGTCCTGTCCTGTCCTCTCCTGAATGTCTCTGGTACATTTACACATTACATGTATCTACAGTTTACAATTTCTACAAGACAGGTACCATACGTATATATGGCTCTTTAAGACCAAAAGAGTTGTAGGTGGCCAGCAATTAAGTACTGTCAGCTAATTTAAATACTGAATAAACATGGGAAGGTCAAAAATGGTGCAAATGTGCTTTGTTTTCACCTGAGTCTTTGCATGAGTCGACTGTCACACTTGACTTTGCACTTGTAGGAGACTGAATTGGTATGTGTGTAATATGCAGCTACTCCGTGTTTGGAATCAAAACTGGGGGATAGACATGTTTAAAAGTGCGCTGCAGGTATGAGGTGACAGGATCTGGTGTTCTAGCAACTCGAAGGTTGAACGTTACACCTTTGGGCACACAACAAACAAAGTCTTACATCGAAAAGTAAAATAAAGTACTGGAATAAATGTGTTTTTATCTCCATGAAAAAAGGCTTTTTCATGGAGTACTGTTTTGCTTGCGTTTGGTGTTTGTGTGTATGTTTGTGTCACCGGTCGCTTAAAGTCACCATAACTGTAAAACCTGTACATGGATTGAAATGATTTTTGGTATGTGGGTGGGTGTTAGGTGGAGGAAGGTCAAGGTCGATTTTGGGCCTCCTAGCATGTGTGACTGGAACTGCAATGGCGTATTTGATAAAATCTTAAATGTAGAAGAACTGAAGAGTGGATGGACAGATCGTCATGTTCTTTGGTACACAGGTAGGTCAGACCAAGTTGTACACACTTAAGTGCAAACTATGCAGATGAGACCGAATTTGCATAAGTAAGGAGGTAAATCGTTTGCATGGGTGTCGTCGTATGCTTAAAGTCAGCATAACTGTAGAACGTGTAGATGGATTGTAGTGATATTTGGTATGTGGGTATGCGCTGGGAGGAGAATGGTCAAGGTCGATTTTGGGCCCCCTGGTTTGTGTCCCTGGAACTGCAATGGCCTATTTGTAAAAATGTTCTAAAGGGGTTTAACTGAAGAGAGGAACAACAGATTTTCATGTTATTTGGTACGTTGGTAGGTTGGATGGAGATGTACACACTGAAGTTCAAATCATGCGAAGTTATTGTGTTTGTGTGTGTGTGCGCGTGTGTGTATGTTTGTGTCACCGTGTTTGTATGTATGTGTCACCGGAAGCTTAAAATCAGCATAACTGAAGAACGTGTGGATGGATTGAAATGATATTTGGTATGTGGGTAGGTGCTGGGAGGAGAAAGGTCAAGGTCGATTTTGGGCCCCCTGGTATGTGTCACTGGAACTGCAATGGCGTGTTTGTAAATATTTTCAAAGGAGAATAACTGAAGAAAGGAGCGACAGATTTTCATGTTATTTACTTGGCAGGTAGCTTAGAGAGGGTTGTATACAATGAAGTGCAAATTATGCAAATTGGACTTAATTTGCCTAAGTAATGGGGAAATCTATATTTGCTGTGTTGGCCTATCCTATATCGGGTATCCTATATCCGCGTAAGTGGGTCAATGGTCAACAGCTGTTGGCTTTAGCTTGCCAAGCCCATCAATCAATTTAGCAACTGTTGGTTGTTAACAGCTGTTGGCGCTTAACAGTCTGTAGGGACTGATTTGACCAGACTAGAAGCTTGACAGCAGGTAGTGAAAGGAACAGTTTTACATGGTTTTAATGTAAGGCAACTCATTCCAGTCTGTCTGTATGTTTGAGGACCCCAGTTGAATAATATGGGAAAATAGCAAAGAAGAGGTCAAGATCAGTTTCTGTGGATCAAAGGATATATGATGGGGATCCAAAGCATAAGGTATGTGAAGTAACCAGGACACATCACACATTTGATTATGTGTAAATTCACTTTGACCTGTTAACAGGCTGTTTCTTGCTCATACCATGTACCAGTTGTGGTCTGGCTTTATTTTCTCAATGGTTTGGCAATGGTACTGTGGACCACAATATATTTAACGTACAATGCTACCAGTTTATAGGTAACTACGTAGCACTTTGACATGATCTGGTCACCCGTAACCTTTCCTGCTTATCTATTGTACCCCTGTCTTTTATTCACCTGTAAAGTTGTGTTCTATCAACCGCTGTCCCTGATAGTTTATAATTTACACAACTTCGTAGGCAAGGTCGGGATGTCTCCAGGTGTCAGAGATACACATGAGAGCCAAAAGAGAAGGAGAAACCAATGCACTGAGGCGTAACAGACAACATAAAACAAATATAAACACAACCACCCTGAAGCAGATAAAACATAACATAACAACCCAACAACAAATAACATACACAAACCTAACACAACATAAATAAAATAAAAAACAAATTTCATGGAGATTTTGGGTCCTCAGACTCTTGTTGAATGTGTGTTAACCTCGTTCATTTTGTGATTTCAGGGCAGTTTTATGATGGACTGTCTGATGTCCTGGTTCTGTCCGCTGTGCTCCCTCATTCAAGTCGCTCAGGTAAGCAACGACGTCTTCTAGTGTTTGTCACAAGAGATTAGCCTCTACCAGGCTCCTCGGATCGCAGAAAAATAGTAAAAACTGGCCAAATAGAGTGAATAGTATGCTAATGAAGTCAGCTACGGAGAGAAGGACAATAGGCGTCCCATGGGTTGCCTATATCCCTATCTCCGTAACAGATTCCCGTAGCATATTATTCACTCTATTTGGCCAGTTTCTATTATTTTTCCAGCAATCCGCGGAGTCTGTTAGAGGCTAACAAGAGATAAGTAGCATCAAACCGTGTCCTTTCTGCAACAATGGCTTCATAAATAAATGAAGTACAAGAGTAAGTTGTTAATATCTCAATGCAAAACTTCAACTGTACTCAATAAATTATAAATGAGCCCAATGTTACACATTAACTTAATGGATGACATCCAGGTACGTGCACGTTTGTATACGTAGAGCATGAAATCATATGGCCTGTTCCCCAAAGTGAAAGTTACATTTCTATTTTCAACAGGTGGTCAATAATATTTGCTTCCTAAAGTAATGTAAAGAGTTAGGAGTCATCACTGGTTCTGTAGCACATAAAGCAAAAATATATTAAGAATCATATTATCGACTCCAGGGCTCTCTGCATATAATCAACTAGGCTGGCATCCATCCATATTTCCTCTCTGTGTCAGCCATATAAAGTATGGTATTTCTAAGTACCCATACCCCTATAATCCAGTGCCTATTGCACTATCCAGTACCCATTGCCCTATCCAGTATGGTAGATGTGTGTACCATAAACAGAATAAATAGGGATAGCTACCAGCCTAATACAAAATGTAGTTCACTACACGTAATTATTTGACGAATGTGTCTAGAAGACACATTATACAGCATGAATAATAGAAATGATGTGCAATTTGGCCGGCACAAAGTCCCCATTGTTTGTTGTGGCAACATTAAGGTTATGAGTCAGCCAGGCCACTAACCTGACAAGGTTATTAATAATGTATGCTACACCATGTTGGATTTAGCCCTAAAGTCTGTGGGGCGCCTTCATAGTTTTTGACAATACTCATTGTATATTAAGTGAGCTTCATAGAATCTTGCAAGCTGGTAAAAATACACTAGTATACTGGGGGTGTTCTGAATGTACTGTAGCACAGTTGAGCTCCTGGTTCCAAATAGTTAGCTAACTGGGAGACCCTGGTTCAATCCTGGGAAGGGCATCTCAGTTGGGGCTGCACCCATCTTTCAGAAGGGGCATTAATTGGGGGTCCTGTGTTTGAGGATGTGCCTCAAGCACATTAAAGGGGATTCAGGCTAGCAACCCCTCCCTGTAAAAATATACCCTGCTACAGAAACAGAAAGGAAACTTGCTGCTACTAGACTCTACATGAGTATGAACAAACAAACTTTAAAAAATCAATGAACAGTATCTAATTTGTCATTCTTACATCAAGACAGAACAAAACTTTTCGCAGTTGTTTTAGGTTGGGTTGAAGAGGCCATCATGAAAAGTGCTAACACAAAACCACCGCAAACATTTCCCCTTTTACAGTATTTAATCCATCATTCTTACATTACAGGAACTGGAGGATGTGCCAGCAGGTGGGTCCATGGTCCGCGAATAACTGTCGACAGCTGCAGCCAACGAGACTTCTGGAGACGACATTCCCTGCTACCAACCGCCAGGAAACTGTATAACCTCCACTAACATTAATCTGCCAGGTTACATGAATCTGCCACTTCTGGAAAACAGTGGGTTTGAGAGATCTCTAGTGCAGCACTCCCCAGGTATGCACAGTAAACGTTTAGACATACAGGAGTGCATCATACTGGGGGACGTTGGGTTGGAGATCTGTTTGGACGTATCTTTTCAGGGTGGCGGAATTGTGTACCCTGGTGGACTTATGTTAGTAGATGTTAACAAATTATGCTGTTCTCAGTCTCCAGAATCCTGTGTGTATATTTGACCACTGCAACATGAGAACAAACATGCATAAGTACTAGATATATTGAACGCATTGTGGTCTCTAGAGTTTTTATCAACCTTCTTCCTGCTGAAGTGGCCCTTTGTCACCAAATTCGTATTGGTTACAGGGTTAGGCAGCAGGGAGAAGGTTAAAGTAGTCTCTCAAGATATGGTCACTGTCACAGGGTTCTAGCCAGTGTCCGTCTTGACAGCATTTTGTTGCTCATGACTGACATGACATTGGCTATTCCATCTTTCTTGGAGATTGAAATAGATCAATTCTACGTTGTAGAATTTTTACTCCAGAATACGGTATGGGTTTGTTGTAGTAACTGTAAAAGAATCTGCCTAAAATCACAGCCACAAAAAAAGGGAGCTGATGTATTGTAACTTGGTTGAGGGATATTCACTGAGCCAAACAATGCAAATTACTGGCACTGTGTTATCCTGTGATGGACACCTCTTTTTCCTTCAAGGAAAAAGTGGACATAACTTGAGGCATTGCTTAGAACACTGGAGAAAAAACAATGTTCAATATATCTATTATTTTATGGGTTATCAATTGCCTGATTTGAACAATGCTTTCAAGAATTTCCCTGATTGTTTTTAGAAATTAGTGTTAACGATTTATTAATGAAATAATCCTTTAACTGATGTGCCCTGACAATGTTGAGCAATCTTGCTATGCAAATGAATGTTTCCAAATTTGTTTTTCAAGGTATAGAGATAGATTTTGTAAGATTTATAAGAAATATGAGTGCTGGAATATCAACTGATAGGACATAAAGAGGAGAAAAGATACTTTCCCGTGTTCAAAATTTCAAAGTCAAATTAACGAACATGCTTGCAAAGACAGTTCTTGCTTTGATATTCAAACACACAGAAAAGGCAAATTGAACTATTTTTCCATGCTGAATATTAGTTGTGGAGCCACAAAATGTTTTTGATTGTGAATCTTACAAATAATATCTCCTACTGATTGAATAATGCAATCTTCAATTCCTGTTTCATGCTACCTAAAGATATAGTTTTTCAAGTCAAAATCTAGTTGCTGTATTTTTCAGGAAGCTTGAATTATTTTCTTTGCACAAGATGCCACCAAACGTACTTGGATTCAAAAAACTTTGTTTTGAAAAGGCCATCCAAAACATGTTATCCTTTTAAAACAACAGCTTATCAGAATCCAAGTAGCCCAAATTTGATGCAACCGTACCAAAACTGATGACCTCCGCTTTTCTTGAGTTTGCAGCTAGGCCTCCATAAATCGTTTCTTCGGTAAATCTTGCGCTGAATAAGATAAAAATCTTGGAAAGATGGTTAATATCAGTATGCTGTAACCATTGTTTGGTCACAACCAGATACATCCATGTATAGATCGGTTAATGTGACAGGAAGGACAGTTGGTTGTCTTTTTCTTTGCAGAGTACCTAGTTACAATTTGTCACGGTCCTTGTGCCTTACCCTAAGAGTTGTATTAGTAGTTTAACATGTCAAAGATGAGAGAAGTTACAATAGATATGTAATTATCCCTTTGTTTGTTCCTCGTCGTTGTCAAAATAAACTTTGTTTCCACTCAATTTTTGTATTAAACTCTGTTTGTATGATAATCTTCTTGAATTAATCATCCTATCTCTTGTGTAGGTCAGTGGAAAAGATTTGATAATGCCTATGATTATAAGGTTTTCTTTCCTCTTGTGGTGTTTGTGTGTATCATGTGCCTTAGATATGCTCTGCACTTACATATGAAGCAGCTACAAAAATATATAGGTCATAAAGGATCCAGTCATTTAGTGAAATTTGAAGTTTATGATTCACCTACAAATCAGAAATTACATGTCATTGTGCAAGTGTGTTTGGGGGAGACTTTCTCTCAAATGTAACATCTATACGATACATGTAAGAATTTGGCATTGTGAAAGGTTAACATGTAACAATACCAGAGACTACGATTTCCATGTACACCTGAACTAATTATGTACAATATTTTCTCAACTGTTCTGCAAAAGCTGACATATCTAAGTGCAGAGCTTCTTTTATGTAGGAGATATAACTTGTTACCTCTTTGCTTGGAATGACCAAATCTACTAAGTTTGAATAAAACTATTTCACAAAAACTCACTTCTGACGACTCCTTTGTACAAATTAGGGAAATCCCCAGATATGATTTTGCCAATATCCAATGTTTCATTCTTTGTATTATTTCTGTTTTTAGGCCACACCTAAAAGTACAACGAACACCATTATCAGGGCTTTAATCATGTAATCCGTATCTTTGTAATCTACATTGTCTGTCCCTTACCTCTTCCCTTATGAAAAAGCAGCCAGCAGGCCAATTTGAATTTCTCATGATTAAACAAAGACTAAAAACAACAACCAGTCAACCATGAATCTTAGTACATGAATCCTACATTCATCATATACATGTACATGTACTTGTAGGTGTGGCCTAAAGAAAACAAGGAGAGTACTAGTAAGTCATAAGAGGTATTACAGAGACCAAAAGGGTGGTGTTTTGATTCAATAAGTTGGAAATTGTCATTCAAAAATATCAAATGCATGTAATGTACACACACATCCCCACCGCAAAATTGTGGATTCAAAACACAGGGCGTTTACAGACGCGTGGAATCAAAATCGGTGTGGCCTTAACAACCGATATTGTTGTCCCTCAAACACAGCGTTCAACAGCTGTCACGTTGTTGATTATTCATGCGTTTCAAGGATAAAGCAATTTTCCCCGAAATTGCAGTATGTTAGGGACGGACCACAATATACATGTATGGGTTGCTTGATACTGAAAAAGAATTCAACCAATTTGATAAGAAATAAAACACATCCAAATTGACTGGGATCAAAAGCAGAACAGAAGAAGACTTCAGAATTAGAAGGAAATTACAGCCACTGTGGCATTTTCACAATCACAAAACACACAGCCACAAAACATTGTTTCTGGCCCATCCCTTTGTTGTACTTAACACTGATCGCTGGTTGTGTTTTGTGTACAAGTTGCTATAGGAGACCAATCCACTTTCCATGCAATAAATTGCTTTCAACAAAGGCACAGGTAGGTTTATTATGATGCACCCCAGCAGAAAAAGTATTAACCATGCAAGAAAGGATACACTTACACATGTACAAGATCGTAAAAAATATGTTTCGCCTTTGTGGAAATTAGATGGTATTCTGCAGAATTCTGCCTGAGGTTCCCAGAAGTCTGGCTGAGGTCCCAGAATTCTGGAGCCAGAATTCTGAAGTCCCAGAATTCTGAAGTCCCAGAATACAATGTGCATTTACTAAAAAAAAATTTCACATTTTTACTTTTGTTCCTGTGTTGAGTCACTATAGTCTAGAGACCAGACCACTTACCCCATAATAAACTACTTTCATTAAAAGTAAAAGTAATTTCTCAAGAAAGCGAAGACAAGACACTCCTCAAGTGCAAGACATTTATTTGCACTTGTACGTCCGCGAAGACGTGTTGTAACATACAAAACAGACACGACACGGTGAGTGTACAAATATAACAATCTGAACAGTCATACATACAGGTACAAAAGCTACTCTATCTAACAACATGGGTTTAGTCTAACTAAATCATAATATCAGTCTACAATGTACAATTAAACTTTAAAAGTCCTAATTCATTTATAACAGACCTGGACATTTAAGGACTATGCGCTTAACGGTGTCTTAAAATGAAAGAAAAATCATTAAGTAGTAAAATTTGACTGTTAAGCTCCAATAACGCTGAATGTAACAATCTAGAAATGGGGAGGGAAATATAAATATAACCAAGGGAATTTCAAAACAAATTTCCAACAGAACAGTAAATAACAGCAAGCTGGGATATTTGGCTAATAAAAATTTCAAGAATTAAGAATTTAATCAAGGGAATGGTTTCTGTGAAAAACTGATACTTCAAACGTCCTAAAATGTCCAGGTTTGCACCACAAAATTCATAAATTTTTTAAAACTTTTGCCCCTACAAAATCATATGCTCAAGAACAAAAGTTAATAGCTCCCCCTTGTGATCCTTTACAGCATTACAGGCCACCGGCCTCCACGATTGTCATCCTTTCTTCAAACCTTCTCATACACATCGCATCCAACGACTATTTTAGTCCCTAAAATAATTTTTTTATCATTTGATATTTTATGCACATTTCCTACATTCTATTACAGTATGTGCTACCTCCGTACTATTTTGGTCTTTCAATATCGACGCTCAATTTTGCCTCTTTGCAAAGGACGTTAAAAAATCATTACCCATGGCACTTTGAAATAAACTTACATAAAGTCATAAGTTAGCTACAAACGTTACACAAAGATATATTATACATGAGTTATAATAATAATAACAATAATAACAATATACTGATAAAATAAAATTGTTTAGCTGATACCTCCTTGATGGATTTGTTTATACCTGGTAGACCTTTATCATTCAAAAAGCAATCTAAGGAAGTGAATTACTTCTGTAAAGCACCGAGCAGCAAAGGATGCTTGCCCCTTAAAAAAAGAATTAAGAAGCCAAGTGTCCAATGGTCCAAGCAAATTTGTATCATTGTAACATACTACAATGTAAATGCAAGTGGTCTTTTGAGAACATGTCATGGAGTCAAATGTAAAGCACCAATTGTTATCAATAAAGTTATCAGTAAGAAATACAAATTGAAAAAGTCATTCTGAAAAGAGAGAAGTGACACCAAAAACAACAGAAATTTGTGTCCAACAGAAGAAACAAAACCAACAAGGAGTTCAGCATGTCTTCAGCAGAATTCTACTTTGATTATAGAGCCGTATGAGCTCATTCTCACAAGAATGAATATACAAAACAATACACAAAACATACACTATATCATAACCATGTGTTAATGTTAATACTCAAGAATACAAATATCTGACCAAAAGTCATTGAACCTCCATGATGTGCTAAGCCCTGTTTCCAAAAAAGGGCAAAAACTAAAGCACGAGTATCATTGAACAGATCCACTGCTGCAGTTCACTAGTAGTGCAGTCTTTATGTTATGTGCACAACTGAGATAGGAAAGACATACAATGGAACAAAGTTGAGCTCACAAGCTTTACTGGCCATAACAATTAAAACACTGTTTCAAGCCAACTGAAGTTGCAGTGTGATGCTGCCACCTCAAGGTAGTAAAACAGTGGTGTGATACCACCTTAGGTAGTGAAACAGCAGAGTGATACCATCATTAGGAAGAAAACAATCACTTAATCTATAGCAGTGAGTTGTGCCAGGATGAAACAGAAGCAAACAATGCTGTCATGATACTGTGAACAGACCTAATGATTCCAGGATTCCATCGAAACAATCGTGCCGTTTTCACACGTTTTGCCACTTGCATTTTTAAAACAACATCTGAGCAACATCAGTCATAATACCAACCTTAAAGGTTCCTTCAGTAGGGCTTTATTATTGACCTTATTGGAATACTTCCTCCTATGCTGTTTTACATTTGCAGAAATGTGCCCCCCTCCCCCTAAGGAATGAGCTTGAGTTTGTCGGACACTGTTGATAAAGAACACTTTCTCCAGCATCTAAAATTCTGTCTCCCTTTTCCATAACACCTTCCCTTAACACTCTATAGAGCTCCATTCTTTGCCTTTAAAGGCTTAAGACCCATTTTGGAGAATTTGGACACACTGCGTACAATCCAACAATCTCTAATACTAATAGGGGAGACTTGCCTTCTTGTACCCTTAATAACACTCTTGAAACCACTACTATTAGAGAACATGTGTATTATTTGGATTAAGCTGAGGGCACACTGTCTTATACCATGGGTCTGTCTCTGGGCCTTTTCTCAAACGAGAATCAAAGACAATAC
The DNA here is from genome assembly GCF_035083965.1 of Branchiostoma lanceolatum. Lineage (NCBI taxonomy): Eukaryota > Metazoa > Chordata > Leptocardii > Amphioxiformes > Branchiostomatidae > Branchiostoma > Branchiostoma lanceolatum. The sequence continues at coordinate 4,872,705 of NC_089734.1, forward strand.
TATCCCATCAGAGACGTTGCCAAAAACAAAATCGGTGAAGACTGAAAATCTTTTTTTTTTGCTTCTATATATATAGATTCCACAACACTTGCTTACAGAGAAAGGCACAGGACATTGTACAATACCGCCCCTAGCACATCCTAGCGTCCCTCCACAGTCAATCTACCGCTCTTCACAAAAAACCATTTCCTTTGATTCTCTGTCCGTTTTATAGCAAGGGGATGCACAAATACAACATATTTTCCTCACTAGAAGACATTGCATACATTAATATACACATAGTTATGTTGTTGTTTTTTACATATATCTATACATCCATACCGTTCGTTGTACAGTACATTCAGGGACAATGTCACAGTTGCAGGTTGAGGTTGAGTACTTATATTAAGGCATGTCAGAGGGATTGCTGAGAAGAGAGTGGTTGTAACCATATCAGTTTTTCCTAAAATGTTGCAACTCAAAGAATGGAGTATGAAGCAACTTTGTGATAGAAACATTGAAAGACCGAACAAAAACCAGACTGAAACCAAGACTTTAACTTTGAAAGTGGTGTTAACAAGGAAACAAGTACTAATTTTCCCCAAATACTTTGGTTTGTTACTGGTAGGTATATAAAAATGAATTAGACTCTGCATTGTTTTGATTCTGAACAATTTGAAGCCTATGGACAGTTCGGAGTGTGACCATCGTCATGATATCAACATTGTAAATTAGCAAATTTTGGAAGAGACAGAAAAATACAGAAAATCTGTCAACGACTTTCCATGCAAATCACATTGAAGGTCTTTCTATAATTTTAAAGACAAAACACATCAAAAGAATTCCATACTTTCAAGATCTGTGTGTTCAAGGTAACATGGTACAACCATTCCTTCTCAGACCATACTGGCTTCCTTGGTCAAAGTCACAGAATTGTCATCTTTGGTGTTACTCTACTTTTTGGTAGTTTCTGCTTTGAAAGAGTTGAGTGCACTTTTGGGTTTGGTAAGTTGTCATGTTATTGTTGCATTCTCCCTGCTTTTAGCTGGTTGGTTTTGGTTTCAGTAGGGAAAAGTTACTGAACTTAGAGTAATCAAATTCATCAGTCAGAACAACAAACACTGTTTTCCAATGGACAGTACTTACAGAAGGAACTTGTATTGTCCCAATCAAATTTTGAGATGAAAAATTATGAAGTAAAAAAGTTTGAATTCAATATTTTGGATAAAAGTTATTCAAAGTATTGGAGTGTTGCCTGGGATAATACAATGTACAAGTATGTAGAATGAAAACAAAGTTGTAAATTTGCATGTTAAATCATAGAAAACACAATAACTCTGTTCTTTGTTAAAACTAGCTTGCAAAGCTTTCTTGTGACATTGACCAAGGAGCCCCGGACAGGATTTTGTGTATAGTTTGTTAGTCTTTGGACTTGAGGTTTTCAGAAATATCATACGCTGCAATGCTACTACAGAATCTTGTGAGTTGAGTTTCAAAAATACTGGCACACACGGACACTTATTCATGCACAGACTGGCTATCAAATATGGGTACGACTTTGGTGTTAATATTGGGGTTGTCGGTTATTGGTTGTTGGTAGGAGGTAGAAATGTTTTCTATGTTTGACACTGGAGAACACTGCGGTATATTCATGCAAGCCGAGGTGGTGGTACTAACGATCACACGACACGTCGAGAATGGATCTATTTGTGTTGTTTTTTTAGTTTCTAGTAATGCTCCGAGCAAACGCGAGTGGTCCCTTCATAGTGGGTCTAAAGACAATTTCTGAGAACCTTGTAAGATTCAATTTTTTCTTTTCGAAAGTGGGATAGTGGTGAATACTGTTCACAAAGAGAAACGTTACCGCGATGCTTGTGACATGAACAGATACATGTATCACTATGATTCTGTGCTACATGTACACATTTCCACATTCATCCATGTCTTGAAGAAAGAATGCTTCTCTCTCAAGGCTACTTGCACAAACAAGATGAGACCAACCTTGCCGAGTCATCGTTTCTCTTCACCTTAACTTTAGATTTGCAGGGAGCATCACTGTGATCGAAGGAAGATTAAGACAAGCCTTCAAGTGGTCTTAATGAGGGTCAAGGTGAAGATAAGCCTTCAAGACGTCTTGGAAAGCTTCACGGCGAGAGGCCGCCTGACGTTAAGTCTTGAGCAGTGAGGTTGTCGGTGGTGATGGTGGGGGAGGTCACAATGGCCGTGACCTGAGAGTTCATGACCTGTTGTGCCAGGCTGACCTGTGACCCCAGGCTGACCTGTGGCCCCAGGCTGACCTGTGACCCCAGGCTGACCTGTTGCGACCCCAGGCTGACCTGTTGTGACCCTAGGTTGACCTGTTGCGGGATTTGGGTCACATGAGTTGGGCCACCAATTTGCGTTACCTGCAAGGGAAAGAAAAGTCCACAAGCTTTAGTACAGTTTGCAAACAGGTTGGGAATTTGGATGACCCTGATTTCTAACGTCTTACAATCGAGTACGTTCTACCATAATCATCGTTTGGTCCAAAGGGAAACTTCAGCTACTTGTACACAGACCTGGTAGCAGTTAGCAGCATCTGCCTTTCAGCACAACACAACAGAGAATAAAACAGTGTTACACACATACAATTCGACACTGCAATTAATTGGTACAGATACAGATACGATGTAGTTGAATATAGAGCAATGTGTTAGGGATGTTTCTGAATTCACCAGAATACGTTGTGAATTTTGCAAATTGTAGGGTATACTAACCCCCCTGCAGCCCCCCCCCCCCCCAAATACTGTAAATGCAGAAATGTTCATGGTGGTGTTGTGTTCACCGTTTTCACTGTGAACTCTTTGCCGCAAACTCAAAACCACCGCGAAGATGTCTGCATTTGCAGTAATATGCCTGTAAATAGATAGATGAACAAACCAACCAACAAGCAAAGGCTGTCTGCTTACCACAGCTTCGTGATGCGCGCTCACAGCCTCGTGGTGCGTCTTGAGTTTCTTGATGGTGTTCTTGAGGGCCTGTCGCTTGTTGCAGAACCATACGCGGATCACCTCTCTGTCGTAGTTCAGCTTTTCGGCCAGTGCGGTCATCTCTGCTCCCGACGGATGGGTGTTCTTCTCAAAGTGGGCATTCAGCACTTCCAAGGCCTAAAGCAAAACACATCATAGAATTGGAAGATCTCAGGGCTACATGAAATATTCATAGTAGGATTGGTCTGGACCAATCGTAGGGAATTACGCTGGAGGAAGCGACCTCTGACCTCCGCTCGTGCCACGCTCACAACGCGAAATCCGCCGCTTCGTGCGGCCGGCTTGCCTCCCTTGCAATGTTACCACCATCCCGCCCTTGCTGCAATCTCAACTTGTATCTTAAGAACTCATAAAATTGTTTAAACTTACCAACACTGTACGTAATACATTACAGTTTGTGTTGTGACCGCCAAGACCACAGTCTTTGGCCGTTGATGTCTCTGTACAACCATTATAAGCCTCTACCACAGAGCAGTTTCACAGATTAAAGACATCACATGCCCCAAACCGCCTAGCTTTCTCCTTCGTCCTTGTATTGTCTATGTGTACGTAAGTGTAATTAGAGTTTCTCCTATGTTTGTTCAACACTGTCATGCAAATAAGGTTTTGATAAACATGACTAGCATATGGAAAAGATACTGTAAATGTAGAAATGTTCGCTGTGGTTTTATGTTTGCGGTTTTTGCGGCAATCGTTTCACTGCAAACTTAAAGCCACCGTAAACATTTTTGTCCAATGATGTAGCAGTATGTTACTATAGCGAACATTTTTGCCTTAGCGCAAAATAAAACCATGCAAACTTAAATGCATTTACAGTATACAAATGTTACTGCAGAAACACAGACAGGCTGACGGACAAAAAATACCTCCCAGTGAATTAGTAGTGTCTTCCATTGACCCTATGGCCTGGACTGTTATGTTTGATTGATGACTACAATATACATTTAGTTCTAACCCCTCTAACCTGTACATGTACTTTATGAACTTCCTGCCAGTCTGCCACACCTCCTGCAAGTCTGACAATAGCTATCATTCAGATAACTGTGGAGAGGCTCCAATAGTGGTATCAGGATTACTGAATGTAAGACATTAGAATCTTTAAGAACAATACCTGTGGTGTGAATGACGTTCTTCTCTTCCTTTTCTTGGAAGGTTCTTGCCCGATGAATTCGGACAGGTTGGCGGCGCCGTTCTTATACCTCTCCTCGGCCTCCGCCATCCAGCGCTCCAGGACAGGCTTGATCTTCTGGGCACTCTTGGGGGTGATGTCTAGCTTCTCAAATCTGACAAACAAAAACAAGTTAGAAATGTCTTGGGGGTGATGACCAGCTTCACAAATCTGACAAACAAAAAATCAACAACTTGGCGTCTAGCTTCTGAAATCTGACAAACAAACAAACAACTTAGAAACTTCTTGGGTGATGTCTGGCTTCCCAAATGTGACAGTCAAGTTCAGTTCAGTTCACTCAGTCAAAGAACTAAAGAAAGCAATTGAAAAACCACCAGCACCAAAGCACCAAATACCTGTCACTCCATACCCTTGTACTTCAGACCCACTGATTGTAACTTGCTCTCACAATTCATGAGCTGTTAAACTGGCATTCAGTAACAGTTACTGTGCATCATCATCATCATGTTGGGCGGCTTCTCCCGACTAAGGCTGCTCTCTCCCTCCAAACGACACGGTCCGCCTTTAGGTGCTCTAAGTCTTCAGACCTCACCCCTACGTCCCCAGCAAGTTGGTCAATGTTGGTCCGTCGGGGTCGCCCGACACTGGAGTGTCCATGAGTTGGTGTCCAGAGCAAGAGGTCACCTTAACTAACAGTAACTTAAAATACATCATTATAGAATACAATGAATGTTCCTTACCTGCATATGGCAGACTGGCTATAAGCTGGGCCCTCAGTAGCGCTCAGTGCCTGTCCCACCTGGGTCTGCGTCAGCCCTAGCGAGAGTCTGCGGATCTTGAACTGTCGGGCGAACTCCTTAATCTCTTCCAGGTTAATCCCGTCCACCGTGCTCTCCGTCGACCCGAGGATATCTGCTGGAGGTACAGCATCATCATCGTCATCCTTTCTGTATTAACCTTTAGCACACTGAAGTAGCCCTTTGGCACCCAATTATCTATTGGTTACAGAGTTAGGCAGCAGGGAGAAGGTTAAACCAGTGGTCTAACCAAAGATACCTATATTTATGTCATACCAGGGCGGTGATAACGTTCTATAAGGGTGTTCTGGACTGGGTGATATTTTACAGCTTCATCATTATCATCCTTTCTGTATTAAAACCAGTTTTCTAACTAGCAATATATACAGTAAGGGATGTCTCAACTGGTAGCAGCCACAACCTTCAGAGAAAACTAATATAAGTTATATGGCCTCCTTTATGAGAGGTATAAAGGAGGCCATATACATCAGGGCACTCCAGCCGTCACTCAACAGAGACAGTGGGCGTTATAAACTTTCTGGCACGTTTGACCAATTGCTGACGTCACGTATCCGCAATGACACGTGTCAATAAAGTCACGTGTCCTTAACTCTCGCGAGTTTACGTTCGGCAGTGATTGGTCATTATTGATCCTGAAGAAGGCGACAGTGGTCGTCGAAAATTCGATCCGTGAATACCTTAGTGTTGGAAGAAAGTTTAGCATTGTATTCAGAGAAAACTAGTTTGTGTGGTATTAGCTCCTTACCTGCTGCTGCCAGCTGGGAGATAGACTGCTGTGATGCTTGTGAATGAAGCTGTAAGGAGAAAATAGAAAATGAGTCAAGACTTAGTGGTACATTTGTAATTTTAAGTAACATAAACAGTAACCTATATTTCAAGGATATGGATAAAGATTCTATGTTTGTGACAATGACAGTGTTCTTTATTGTGTATTCCTGCCAAAAAAACTACATGTAGTATGTGCCATACAGCAGCAGTTTTATGTTCACGGTTTTCATGGTAACCTCTTCACCGCAAATTTAAGACCACCACAAAAATGCTTGATCTGTCTTCTGCCCAACTACCACCTAACTAAAAACCACCGCCACAAAAAAACTCTATTTCACCCCTACCACTTCTCTCTATCTATGTTCATTGTACAAAAATCACGAAAAACCCACCTCGTCTCCACCTGAAGCAGCTACAGTGACACCAGGCGAGATCACCCCAGGTGTCAAGATCTGCGTCCCGACCACCGTCCCTAACACCTGTCCCGCCGCATTGGTCAGCACCTGTCCTCCTGTCGCCTGATTGGTCACTACATGATGATGCGTTGCCGTGCTCTGATTGGTCGCAGCTTGCGTCGCGACAACCTGATTGGCTAGGTGAGCTGCCATCGCTGCCGACGTGGTCGCTCCTTGCGGAATCGCCGAAGCTAAAACTTGTCTGGCGGGCGAAGCGTTCGTGAGAACGTGGGAACCATTCACGAGCTGCGACGTGACCGGTGGCGCCGCTTGCACGCGGTTCAATATCTGCGTGGCGTTTGCCGTGGCTTGGTTAACCAATCCCGTGTTTCCAGCGATAAGCTGTATCTGTCCGCTTGGGCTTGTAACGACTTGGGTTCCTGCGATTTGATTGGTCATGACGGGATTGCCGGTAATCCGAGATGACGTTGTTCTGATGATCTGATTGGTTACTGTGGTTGGGCTAGGCGCTGACTTGGTTGGGGATGCGATTTCATTGGCTGCTGTTGCATGGACTGCAATGCCTGAAACAAGTTGTTTTTGTTATTGTAGTGTTTTAAAAGCTGCTCAGTTGGGAATCCTTCCTTGTGCTCTTGGAAAAAACTGTTCACAATTCATCACTTTGGATGCAATCATGTTTAATAGACACAGTGATGTAATAAATAAATCATGAAGCAATCAATCTATCAAATGGTATGTTGGCAGCTTAGTGGAATTTTGTAATGATGAACTGGTAGAGTCACATAATATCATACAATTCAGTATTCTTTTACATCAAAAGAAATCCTTCTTACAACTAGCAACAACTTAGTTTGTTTGTTGACTAATAGCTGGCCAATATCACACATTGTAGAGTGACAACCGCTGGGATTCGAACTTGGGACCTCTTGACCCAGAGGAAGGGTTGCTACATACATGTATTATACACTGGACTATTCATGCTACTATAGAAAGTGACTATACTAGTCTATAGAAAGGTTTGACTGTTGTGTAAAAAGCGACAACAGCCGGAATTTCAACTCACAACATCTTGGCTCAGATGTACACTACTGTCACTACATATGGAAAGTCACTATAGAAAGGTTTGACAGTAAAAACCAGCTCTACCTGAATGAGCTGCTTGCTGAGCACCAGGTGAGGCGACGACTCCCCCGTTAACTGCGGCCTGGGCTAGCATCTGCCCACCTGCAGGCAGCACCTGGCCACCTGCCGTGGGGAGGGCGATGATCTGGGCCACCTGCGGGGACAGAAGGTCAAGCTAATCAGTATGTTTTGAGACAGGAAAAGAAGCATCGTATGACATAAATATAAATAAATGTGGGATGCATTTGCTACTTTTTAAGCTTCTTTGTACAATTTGCAGTATGGATGAAAGTTGATGCATGTCATCCATAATATAGAGTCAGCGTGGACTAGAAATAGGTAAAGGTAGCCCCATCCCTTTTGAGGCCGCAGGGGCCGTGGGTTGCCATCCACTGTGTCTAGGGCACATTTTGGAAGGCAGAGCCCATCCATCTCCTAAAGGGTAAAGCAGTTATCCTCAACTGAGATGAAGCAAGATGCTTGAAGTATATGTATACCTATCAAAAGTAGATTGCAGCTTTGCTATGGCTTGCGTTTTTAACCAAGCACACCAGGTCACACCTACCGTTTTCCTTATGTTTTGGGTTCTTTTATCTCTTTAACCATCAGTACTTTCCACTCCAATGCAGTTAAAATCCATCTGCATAGAATAGCCCATGCTGAATTCTGAGCCTTCAAAAACAAACAAACAATTAAACAAACATTTACAGACCTGTCCCTGTTGCCCCGGTGATTGCGGGATGGACACAGGTATGGTGAGGAGCTGCTGCTGACCGTTCGGTCCGGCCACCGGGATCAGCAACATCTGCTGACCATTCACCGTCTGGATCTATGGAGAGGAAATAACTAAATATTAAGTCATAAAAATTACACATATTCTACTAATACTGACTTGATTTAGGCCCTGTTCACACCAAACAGAGACTGCTTACTATATAATAGGAAACGTTAAGCAACATACACACAAAAAACATCAACTATAAATCTCCTGTTGAATACTTGACGGAATACAAAAGAAAACAGTTTTATTTCTACAATTCAATGTATATCTAAGACTTTCTTTTCTTGACTTTAGGCCTCATTCTCACAGGAAAGTGACGACTAGACAACTGCTGAGAGACCAAATCATTCGTTCTTGAAATCACTGAAAGATTGTTGGAAGACCTTGGAAATCATTGGGCCCTTGATACTGAAAGACTGTTGAGGTCTCACAAAAATATGGCATAGTTGGAAAGATACAAACACATGGAGACTCAGGCAAAAGTATAAAAGTAACACCTGTCCACATCAAGACAGTTTGTGAGGATGTTTCAAACATTAAACACAGGAGAAAGTTACACCAAGTGCTGTACACATACACAACTTCACAATCATTTCTAATCAACTTTATGTGTGAGAAGTAGTACAATGTAGCAACACTTGAGTTTTCTTTCTATGTGCAAGGCCACAATAATTTGATTCATTGGTTCTAGGATCTAGAAAACAGTGGCATGGAAGATGAACATGAAAAACAGTGCCTTTTGGGAAAGTCTGTACCTTGGTACACAAAGTTTCAGGTTATACAGTCAAGTACAAGTTTTCCTTCCAGCTTTCTGTTTTCATCTTATCCTATTCCTGAGTTTTAATGAAAATGTCAAACCAAGTGTCTAAATTGGTGTGGCGTAAAGTAGACATATATTTAGTTCTGGCCAAATACAGTGTAGTTAATAAGTTAGACAGAAACTAACCCAGCTACATGCCATGTTAGAGGCCATGTTAGCATTGGAGGAGGCGGCAGAACTTTGGGACATGCCGGGGGTGTTTGGTGACACAGATCCTTGCTGCGTGCAGAGAGGAGGACATATCAAAGGTTCAGTGCAAGTCTACACAGACAGACACACAGACACATACAGGCATACACACACACACACAAACACACACACACATACATACACACACACACAAACAAACAAAAATTAAACACACACACATACACACAATCCAACAATCCTTTCCATTCTGAAAAACAATCATGTGGTAATAGTATCTGTCCTTGGTGCTGAACTGTGTGTGCTTTCCATTCACTCTCTCATAAATGCATGTACACATGCACGCACACAGACAGACAAACACACACACAAAGAGTGCAAACAACACACACAAACCAGCTGCAGCACAGTAACATATCATACTGGCTCAGGTCTCTTGGAATAACACAGTTGAAAGTTAGTGGTAGGTACCAGATATATTTATCCCTTTCAGCACCACATGTGCATGGTATATCAACACAAATCAGCAGGCAGGGGGTTAACTTTCACCTGCTGTGTCAGGCAGTTTTTTTCTTCTTTTTCTGTGACATAAAAACGTGCACTATTACAAGTTGTGCACTAACCCAGCCAGTAGAGGGCATGGTGTGCCCCGTGGAACTCTGGGATAGCAGTCCAGCCGGCTGCTGCTGAGGTGGGGACAGACACACGGCAGTTACCATGGCGGTTACCATGGAGACATGGCAGTTACCATGGAGACATGGCAGTTACCATGGAGACATGGCAGTTACCATAGAGACATGGTGGTTACCATGGAGACATAGGCGTTACCATGGAGACATAGGAGTTACCATGGAGCCATGGCAGTTACCATGGAGACATAGGAGCTACCATGGAGATATGGCAATTACCACAAAGATGCGGCAGTAAGCAATGGAGACACAGCAGTAACTATGGAGACATGATCACCATAGTAATCATGGAGACAGGGCAGTAACCACGGAGACAGTTTCATGTACCATACAGACCCATGAAAATATATTTCAATCTACAAAAAGTTACTTTCCCACAAGGAAAAAAGGAAAGATGAAAAAACTGTAAGTCCTGATCTGCTTCTTAGAGAATGTAATGAATTGTCAGAGTACAATACTGCCTAAACGCCCAATTCTGATGAGTGAAAAACTTCAGTAAGCCAGAGCGCTAGCATGCAAGTTTAAGATAAGCAACAATAAGGTTTTAACCCTTTATGTCGTTTTTGAACATCTGTTAGTATTCCTAGTAACCGCAGATTGCTTAATAATTGGCACAAGACCCATATGGAACATGACCTAATTTGGAAGTAACGGAGCATTAATCAAAATTCCATAACTAATGACATCATTACAAACTAATTACAGGCCTTGAGGCAGGAGCGTTCTTGGTGGCCTCAGAGGCACTATAATCCAATTTGTTGTTTCTTTGAATCAAAGAAAAAACAAGAAAGAGAAAAACACTTGTCATGAGATGCCTCGCGGGGGCTTTGTAGCTATACAGTCCACACAGATTATTGTCTATATGCGTTCATGAAGGTTAGACATCCAGGTAATTAGATACGCAAAAAATAGTTACTCAAGCAACTGGATAAAATTTTGAAACAGTCAGACGTTTCAGACAGCATCCGCTATCTTTCTCAGTGACTAAGGAAAGATATGGCAGAACTAGGTTTTATACCAAAACTCTGAATAGATATGTTAATGAAGTGAAGACAATTTCAGATATTGTCTATATGATATACTAGTATCTATTCATTTTATACATGGGCAGGATAATTTGTTAAGGGATCTAATTAACATAAGACACAAAGAGTCACAAACAGACATTGTGTAGAAGTATACAGGAGAACAGCAAATACACAATACCAATACACACAGTCACGCAAAAGCTTGAAGTCAAAACAGACTAGTTATCTGGAAAAAAAGCTTATATGCTAGGGTTGGGCACTGATACAGAAATTCAGGTCCCCTCATGTTCAGTTTCATCATCCTATCCTTCCTCTAACTGGTCATTCTTAGCCTTGGAGCTGGATTAGCCAGATCGAATCAGGATCAATGAATGGGGGCTTAGAATATCATAAGTCAGCCATTAAAAAAAAGTAGGAGGATTTTAAGCCCAAGTCTCACCTGTGAAGGGAGCAGACCAGGCTGTTGGAAGCCAGGTATCCCAGCAGCCACTGGGGTCATCAGCATCTGTGGTTGCATGATGGGAACAGTCGCACCACCTACAAGAAAAAACAGAAATAACAGACTACATTCATTCAACAATATCTATGAAGGAAACAATACTTTACGTTTGGGACTGCATTGTTAGCTTAAACACCTAGCTTCAGTGCACTGTGAACCAGTCAGTATTGCCCTGATGAAGATGACAGTCATCGAAACCTTGGATCATGTAAATACTTGGTTGTGAATAAAAGAACTTTGCTGTTCAGTCATTCTCCACCCTCATGAAATTATTCATGGATGCATTCATTCAAGTTTGCTGCACAATGATCTGTCTTAAATATTCAGGAAATGCTTACAATAACTAAGTTCTTTGTATTAACAGGTCGATTTTTCCCACTTACAAAACATGTAGCTGGCAGTTGGGATTCTTTTATGTCATCAAGAATTGCTACATGTTTGTATATATGCAAAATGTGTGATTAGCCTATTCAAATGCAAGTCTAGATACTGTAAATGCCTTTCGTTTGTGGGGACTTAATTTTGCAGTACAGAGAAAATGGAGTGTTTGCGGTGGTTCTAAGTTCGGAAACAAAGAGAGAGGGAGGCAGGCAGAAGACAGAACAAGCATTCTTGCGGTGGTTTTAAGTTTGCTTTAGAGAAGTTACTACAAAATTTTCGAACATTAAATCACTGTGAAAATTTTGACATCTACAGTACTTGAAAAAGTATTTCTTAGAATACAACCTAACACTTTAAGCTCCTACTAATTCTGCTTCGCAAGTTTTTCTATGCTTGCTTGCTTATCTTGAGCTTTTCTATCAGAGGCAATATCAGTAAGACACATACTTTGTAAAGCTATAAATCTGGCCTAACTTGAGAATAGGAAGGATCAAGTCTATTACATATTATGTCCTTGGAAGGATTAACTCTGAACTAGATAAATGCGTGATGTAGCCAAAGGCTCATTCTGTATTCAAAGCGGCGAGCTCTACACAATGATGAAGAATTATAATAATTAGGGGCCTGGCATACATGTATAATTCAATTTCCTACAAGACTTGCATGTGTGGAATGCATACAACATCGCTGTTTTACAACATTACGAAATATCCTACACTTCCCTTTTTTCTCGTCACACCTTCTTTTACGAGTCCTGAACTCAAAGTCAATTTTGTCACAACCAAATATAGATGTTGTTAGCTTTTCTGTGAAGACGATACTTTGCCAAAACATCCAGAAAAGTTGGTAAAAATTTTAATAGACGTAAGAAAGCTTTAGAGAGTAATTCTATTCACTGTCAGAACAACACGGTATTCATCCAGGAACTTTCGACATGAAAATACATCAACTTGAAATTATAAGCTACTATCATATAATCAACATGGGATGAATATCAAAAGGTCAGGATACGATGCGAGTACTTATTCTATCCTTACCATCGCGACCTGTGGCCTTCGCTAGATTCAAAAGGCACCACGGTGACACTGCAAACGGCCCCGGCATTTCCGTAACCATCTATTCTACCGTGTTTGAAACGGTGACAACTGCCGCAACGTTCCTCCCTTACTGTTTTTGTTGCTGCGTTTTAATCCCAACCCTTCCCTTGCATCTAATTTGCCGAGCTAATACATTATTCATTCTCCCAATATGTGGCTGATGAATGGTACCTTTGCGAATATAAAATTGCATGCAAATGTAATTATAAATGAGCCTGCCAATTGCATAATGAAACTTGCATGCTGCGCGCTCTCCTTTTGAATATAATTCTATGAATAATTAAAGATGATCTGAATATTTCAGAGCAGCTAATGGGACTTGAGAGTGGGGGGAATAAGAAGTAGGTAATTTCCAATGCCACACACATGAAATGTTAACTGTATCAATGCATCAGGATCTGGTTACTTGAGAACGAATCAATCACTTCTAAGAAAATCAGACCACGTCTTGTCGATTTCGCCTTGCTCGTTGTGCGTAAGAAAGGTCAAAAGCAAGACGTTCAGTCTACTTTCAGGACAAGCCAAAGTCCATCTCACAACCTTGCTTTGCTAAATTGATCGTACCATAGCACCCATCTTAGTCTTAGTAATAGTTCATAACGTCTTAAAACTTTAAAGCCATGTAACCAAGAAAATCAGTTTTCAAAAGTTGAATTCATGACTTGCTAAAATATAACCAGTCTGTTCTGACGGAACACACAGTTACCTATGTTGATGAAGGATATTAACATCCAGGCATAAGATACATGTATGCCAAATAGCAGTTACTGGATATAATTTTAGAAACGGTCAGACATTTCAAGTAGCATCCACTACTTTTCGTCAGTGACACTGAGCAAGATTTGTCGATCAGCAGGTTTTTAACCACCAAGTATGAATCGATATGCAAATAAAGTGAAGACAATTTTACATAGTTTAATATGAAAAATATCAGACACAGTTTTGAAAAATTGGGACACAGTTACCCAGTTTATACACACCTATCCGAGACACAGGATAGGTTTACATGTTCATTCCCTTAATTACGATAACTGAAACATGAGCAGGCTTCTCTGATGCACAATTTGAATGCAGGATACACAAGCGTTATGTTAATACCTGTCAATTACTGTTATTAACATGGAATCATATGTTGGGCTGAATATTGTAACACAGCCTACATGAAGGACGTCAACCTCTTCTTTGCATATATATTATTGATTTATGTGAACGTGAGCTACCCTCTGGCAAACACATGGACACACAATAAGACCTGAACAAAACTAGTCATATTACCAACCTGTCGCATTGTGAAATTCAAAACCAGCCCGGTACTATCACGTCAATGGCTTTTGTAGGATATGAAATGAGGTTTGAAACATTTAAGCTGATGTATTTTAATGTACCAGTAGTAAGTACAACATCACTATTCAAAGTGATTTACTTTCTTAGTTACTGCAAAGCAACTTACATTCTTCTTTGTTAGATAGGTACAAACCAGCATGTGATTGCTGTTATCAATAAACAAATTTCGATTGATTGATTGATTGATTGATTGAATGATTGCACCCACCATCTTGTTTTCCGCTCTCGTTGTGGTCGTTCATAGAGTGGACGGCGTTCAGAAGTTGGTCGGGGATGGAGGAACCATCGGTTGTCGTGGAAACGGGCTGCTGGCCAGAAATCATCGGGTCCTGAGAGATAAGGGATTCAGGTGGTCAGTGCTATTTTGTTACCTACAGCCACAGGGACATTTAACATTGCCCCCTGTTGACACCTAAACATACTGCAAGGAAAATAATATATGATTGGAGTATTTAACCCTCATTCTTCAAGTCAAATTGGTGATTGTCGAATTAGTGTTTTTCTCTCCTCCTACATTTCGGTTGACTCAGAAGGAGGTTACTGTCTTTGGTTGGTTGTTTGGTTGGTTTTTGGCAACTTGGTTGGTTGCCCAAAAACTTATGAATTACATTTTCATGATTTGCAATCAGGTTAACCCTTTGGCCAGAGAAAGCAGTGGCTAAATTTTGGGTTCGTTCAGTTACCTTTGTGCTACCTATTACGTACACACATGTAAGGGTAAATTGTCAGGAAAAGCTTTGGAGTAAAAACAAAAAGTTTTAGATTTTCCCCCTATAATTTGTTCAAATGTTACTCACAATAGCGATTCCTCTTGCTACTGACCACATGTATGGCATGTGAGTGTTTTACGTGAGAAACTTCAATAAAAATAGTTCAACATCTAGTTGCCACCAGGCATGTTTATATTAGACCCTCCCCCTTCCTTATCCCTGGTTTTGCACAAACACAGAAGCATCCTTTGAGAAGAACACTTGACCTTTAGTATGTCCTTGAGGATAAACATGGCTGTTTGTGTTTTCAGGAATGATAACTGGAGCTGAGACAGTGTCTCTACTCAGTCTGTGTCCAGGCTGTGACAGGAATGCTAATGACAGGATCTAACTTTAAACTTGGACTATCTAACCAGTTTGAAACAAAATACCTATATAACCGTTCGTATGTTATCAGACTCTGACTTGATCAGAGTTTGTGTTCTGCAAGGACTAGTCACAGATTATGCTTTATCTGGCAAATTTTTGTGAGTCAAATATCTTTATTGATAATAGGAGTTACAGCAGAGGTTAACAATTACATGTACCATTAAATATTGAAGCAGGACTGGAAATATTACCTGAACCTTTGCAAGTTGTAAGATCTATCTGCAATTTGAAAGACATGTTTCTACAAATATGGTATAATTTTGAATCTGTTGTAGCTTAGTACTTTACAGGATATGAAATGAGGTTTGTGATTTTGCAATGCTCAAAAGTATAATTTCATCATGTTGTATAGATTTTCATGAGTGTCTTTGTACATATTTTCTGCTGTGTTTGTTACCGTGCGGTACACCATTACTGTCTTACTTTAGCCTAACAGCATAGTTGGTGGGGAAAACAATATCAGTTCTTTTCCTCCCCCACTTCATGCATGACTTCTACATTCCAACAGAACCAAGAATCGCAGGAGAGTTCACATCCAGGGTCACCTTACACACTGCCTGCTCTAGGGCGGGTCAGGGGTGATGTCTTAGATTTTCTAGCAGGGAATGAATAAAGAAGAAGTCAAGGACTGGAGAGGAATTGCCTGGTCTCTGTTTAAATGTCCTTAGCGTCTGGTTTCTGTGCCATTTCAGAATGAATAGGCTTACATGTATCTTTAGCCAGGCTGTACTGCTAAAGTAGCAGAGATTGTCCACAAATCAGCCAGACATTTGATATTGGTACGTTTTTGGTTTCCATTTCTACATTTTCTATAAGATGAGCATGCTCCTGGATTGGCAGATATTTGTGACTAGGGACAACTTAAATTAATCTTGTGTTTGGCTTCTGTACATTTTTTTGAGGGATTTTGTTATTAGACACTTGTCACCTTAAAGTGGATTTTCACATTTCAACTGCACCGTCCATGTTTTCGATCTATGTTTAAAACTTGAATAGTTGAAAATACACAACTGTTTATACTAATTTGTACTCCAGTTTTAAAAAATGTCTTGTTCTCATGCTTGGTGGCACATAGGGCAGCAATCTTCCTTGCTGTAGTAAGATTTCTTCACAAGTTGCTAACTCCTCACCTAGCTTTTTCGTTATGTTGTACAATCTCACACAATCTTCCGCTGTCAGGGACAATACATGTATGCGCCCCCCTTCCTGGTAAGCTGGGCCATCCGCTAGGAGCGCCGCTTTAGTGAAGCTAGCCGCTCAGCCCACTTGAACTCCAGACGTATTGCTTTTGGAACAGAGACAGACAACAACACCATTCCCATAAAAGATGAAAGGCTTCCAAATGTCATCAGAGGTCAGCGCAGAGGTCGGGCAGCGACCTTGAGTACAGATATAGCCATGAGTGGGCTGACGTTACATTCATCATCATGTGTACAAAATGGGGGAAAATGAGGCGCCTGTGAAGCATATGGGAAAAGGGTGTTTGAATAATGTCTGTTTTTATTCTAAAGATGGGCTATGTCTCTAGACTAGACTCCCTGTAATGAGTGCTCTAGTACATCAAAGGTTCGAGTGAACTTTAACCTTCTCCCTGCTGCCTAACCCTATAACCAATACATACTTGGTACCAAAATGCCACTTCAGAGGGGATAAGGTTATTGTAAGGGGTTCCACCTTTCTTATTTTGTCTTGTACTGAATTTACTTGCCAGAAGCCATTTGCAAACTATTTCTATGTCATATCATAGTGTATGAAACTGGTTTACAATGGGCTGCTAGGGTTAGAAAAGTAGCAAGAGAGAAAATAGGAAAAGTGGAATTTGTAGATCAAAGTAGAACAATGCTCCAATGAAAGTAGACAAAATCAAAACATTACAAAGTTACCTTTTGTTGATATCTCCCCTTACTTTATCAATTTCATTGTTCTATACATCATTGCAAAACTTGTTCATTGTCCTTTAAAATGATTTTTTCTTTACCTTTTTTTTTCATCCCAATCAACCCAATCTGCTGGGGCCTATACTAACCAGAAAGTATTCAAAAGTGAATTTTGCTACTTTGATTGATTGATTGATTAAAGTATATCAATACTGTACCTGTTGAGAGACAATTCTGGAGGGGGCATTGCCAGTAAGAGAAAGTCCAGCCTCTGTGCTCCCATTGGTCACATCTCCTGCCTGCTGATTGGCTGAATCCCCCTCCATCTCTGCAAAGCTCACAGGTGATTGGCTGCCACCTCACAACCTGAAAGTGAAACACATATGATTGGTTGTCAGATTAGAAATACGGGGGGGGGGGGGCAGTAAAATATGGTAAAAATGTATTGTTGGGATGTTTAAAAAAATAAAAAGACCAACGTATACAAATCGTCCATGTTCAAAATCTGCTCTACTCTTTTGAGCCAAAAAAACTATAAGTAGTCCCTTCTGGTTTATCCATGAAGTTGACAAGAAAAAAAAATATCAACAGCTGGAAAATGTTTATCTCACACTTTTATAGGATAAAACCAGGTTGACCTTTAGGGACCTTGATCTGATAGGGCGCTAACGTTAACATGACTGTGCACTCATAAATTCACGAGATTGAAACCTGCGTAAAAAATAGCAGGCAAGCAACTTGAGACAAATATAGCCCTAGCCTAATATCATGAACTGTAACAGTTGATTCTCAACAAGTCCCAATTTTAAGCGACCCTGGTGTATCAAATTGAGGTCATTGACCCTGCTGGGCAGACAAGCTGATGATACCACACTATTTTCAGGAAAGGGGTGTCCGTCAGTAATGCTGCAATACCTGAAAATACAGCTAGGGGGCCAACAATCACCAATTTTCTTTGGGACCTCAAAAACTACCCACATACCAAAATTTACATTTATAGGAGCAAACACAACTACACAACCAAAAACAGTACCCCTGTTGGAGGTGAACCTCCTTCCCTGAGGTAATGAAAGCAAAACTAGACATCTTTAATAGGGATCAAGATTACAGTACAGAACACCTTTCTCTCTTCTCAACACATATCCTTCTTATATATATATGATATACCAGAACAGCAATTAAGATGACTCGATAATAGATCAACATATTGTCAAAATGCCAAATGTTTACCGACCATATCGACCATGGTATAGAGATTAATGTTCCACGGAATATTTAGGCTGGCTTAAATGTAAATTATGCACAGTAAAACTGTCACAGAATCCGTATTATCAGATTAAGCCAGTCTTAACTGCATGTAAGGGGTTTATCTATTGCAAAGATTTGTACATAATATATGCTGCACTAACAACATCGCCACAGAAGGCTTTTAACATATACAGGTATGCTGAATCCACATAATAATACATGATCCTAAAATTCTACGACTAAATCCTCCCATACATCAAAAAGATGATTATATACAACGTCTTTGTCTCACACCGCAATTACGATTTCAAAATGAACCATCGCGCGTTGAGTGCGTTTGATCGCCTCTTCGGTATCGCCCTAATCATCGGAACAGTGCTGTCTGGTGAGAGCTGATAAGCACTTCCCCACATTTGAGTGGCCTTCCTTTCTTTTCATCCAAATGCTTGAAGGCAACAACAAGTTTGTAGCTTGGTTCTTGAATATGGGATTACACGCAGGATTCCAAAATCAATACGAGGATCTTTGAAAAGTTTGATACGAACAAATGTGTTAACAGCAAAAATATCATTTTCAAGACTTATTCAAAGGTAAAGGTAGTCGCATAGCCTTCGTGAGGCCGTAGGGGCAGTGGGTTGTTAATCCTTTGTGTCTAGAACACAGTATTGGAAGGCGGAGCCCATTCCTCTCCTTCCACTGCCTTTTTACCTCCCCAACCGAAGTCAGGTACCCATTTTTACACCTGGGTGAAGTGAGAAAAGTCATATAGAGTGCTTTTCTCAAGAGCACAATGTCTAGCTAGGAATCCAACCAACCAGTGACCTCTTTATCTAGTAGTAGCCTACTAGCCACTCGGTCCTTCGACATCATATTTCCTTTCCAAATTTGTTTCCATGTGCTATTCATAAACACAAATACAAAAACATAACCTTCTTGGTAGAGGTTATTATATTTTCGGTTTACGGTGATATGTTGACAATACCAAGCCTGTGTTCTTGATATAGCTTCCCAAAAAGCAAAGTTTTTCCTACCTTCTCCTGCTGTCTCAAAATTTGTATGCAAATTGCAGGTTGGGACATCAATGTATTTGGAGCCTTACTGGCATAAAGTTTTATCGATATTTGTCATCATAATCCCTTATGGTACCCCTCAAAAGGCTTTGTTTCCATTTTTCTCAGGACTTTACAACTTGAGCATCAAGACAGGAAAATTGGACTCTCTGCCATCAGGCCAGTTGGGGACTGATTGGATGGAGTGACGATATTTCAAACAGCGGTGCCTTATTGGTTTCTGAGGTGACTTATGGCGTTATGTCTTGGCCTCTGGTTCAGTCAGGTAGAAGTCAATAAGTCTAAACATATCTTGGGTGTGAAGTGCTTTTCCAGATATGTGATATCATTGTATATTGGGTAACCTGGACGAAAAGCAAGGCATCCTGGTGGTACAATATAATTAAACTTATTCAAGTCATTCCACCAAGCAAACTATGATGTCCTATTCTGTGTTGTTGTAAAACCAATTGTTCTTTACTTGACTCAAATCAACTTAAGAGATTTAAAGATATTGTATGGGTTAGCCTTTATTTCCGTCTGAAATTTGAGAAAGCGACAGCTCGTACCAATGCAAGAGTTCCAGGTTTTGAGCAAATAACTTTCTTCTTCCAATAAAAAATGTGGGGCCAGTCCTGCCACCTGTGAAACAGTAGATCAATGAACCTGAGTCCCTGGGGGCGGAGGGAATCTGTGCGTGCTCATAAGTCAGTGTCAGAGGGAAACAGCTCTTGGCTTTCAGAGCCGGCTAGCCGTCCATGGGCCGTACATGTGGCATGCATTACGCACAGGAACCAATCAGAGACAACAGGAGACAGATCCTCCAGGGAAGGTACCTATCCCTGTACTGGGGATAAACTCTAAAGTTCATTCATCCTAACAATTGTTCAAATCTGCCTGAGAAGACTACTCAGTAGACCAAGAAAATCTGGTCTATGTGGACAGGTGATCACTATAGACAGGAGTCACCAATGATTCTTAGGTATGGCTCTCCTCATACAGGGGACCTCCATTTTACATCCTATCGGAGGGACTTCCCGAACCAAAGCTAGGTACTCATTTTCACATTCATTCATTCATTCATTCGTTCGTTCATTCGTTCAATCATTCAATCCCTCAGGTATCACATTGCCAGGTGTGTGCAGATGATTTTCTGGGAAATCCAAATGAAACCAAACATGCACATACTTGAACTGCCTCAAAGAATTCTGGTTGCCCTATTTTTATGTTGGCCTTGGGGTAAAGCTGCGAAATCAAGTTCATAATCAGGGCGGGTATGCTTGAAATTTCACCTGATAACAAACTTGCTGTCATGCCATTTTAAAAACTTAACCAAATACAGCTGATGGGGCTAAGTTGTTAGGCTAGTGGACACAGGATCGATGTCGAAAAATTAAAGCAGTCATCATGAACTGAGGCAATGCTTTTTCAGGATGTCTCTAGGGGGCCCAAGATCTAGACTCATTTCAAGGTCTCACAAAGATCTACCCACCTACCAAATATGAAGACAATCCATACAGGCATTCTTGAGTTTTTGCGTTGACAGACAGACAGACACACGACACTGTGCAAAACATAACCTTCTCTGCGAAGGTAATAACTGGATACGGTCTCCTTAGAGTTTCCGAATCTGCTACCTCTCATTGTCTCTTGCCAAACCTTCATCAATTGTAACACAAAACTCAAAGGTGCGTCTTCTTTTCAGAAGCAAAAATGTCCCCATGGGGTTAAACACTCTGCCCAAGATGCAATGAAAACCCTAGGCCAGTATGACTAGGCTGTGACTATGATAAAAAGGGCAAGCAAGACAGCAGCAATATGTGTGTACACATCCTTGGATAAAGTACTACTTCTGGCTGTTCAGTTTTGAAGTTTGAAACCACCCCTTTCCCCACCAACCCAATCACAGTTTGCCGCTGGTTGCTAGGCGCAAGCATGCATTTTTAATGGCTCCATCCCTTCCTCATTACCAGGAAAAATGGACAGGGAATTCATAATGGCACCTTCATTGGATATTCCTCCATCTTGGCCGCTCCGGGTGACCTTGAAACCACAGCGCGAGGGTATTTTGGGAGAACTGTGTGATTCAGCAAGGTCGTAATTAATAGCTTTTTCCAGGAACTGTTTTTTTAAACTTTCTGGAATAGAAGTGATCAAACGAAGTTGTAGCGGAATTACACAGGTGGAGGGAACCTACGTGCCAGTTTGACTTTACCAATGGAACGAAAAAATCAAAGGTCCTTGCAGTTATAAGTTTCCTCACTGACGGGAACCCCTTTGATATAGAGGAAGCCCTCAGGCACATGTAAAAATAATGAGGCAAGAATGAAATGTCACAGAAGTCTTTTCTCAAACATGTTTCCTCCAGAAATAGACCAAATGGAAAGCAGGACAATTCCTTGGCATGGATACAAATTCTTGCACATCTAATTCCAAGTGTTGCTGAACTTTATGGTCTCATTCATGAGTAACACATGAATGAGACCTTATCTAGAATGCCCTTGCCATCATAACTTGCTGTAGATATTTTGAAAAAATATAATCCTCAAATAGTATCAACATTTCAAGTTAAGCCCTGAAGTGCATCTTTTTACCTCCATGAAAAACATTGCTTTTGGTACATGTCTGTGTGTGTATCTGTCTGTGTTTTTAGATATTTGTGGCCAGCATAACTTTAGAACTACTGGATGCATAGTAATGACATTTGTCGGAAGGTGATGGGAAGACAAAGGTCATGGTTGAATTTGGCCCCCCTGTTGTCTGACCTTGGCACTGTAGCGAACTTGAATGTTTTGTATCTCTTCTCCATCGTTTTGTTGTATTTGTAAATTGAATGAAAAAGAAAACACTGAGAAGAATGAACTATTACATCAAGAAAGACAAAATCAAGTCACTTTATTACTTTCAAGTCAGTTGCAATTGCATGTCAGGAAGAGCTATTTCTCACAACAACCTTAGCGTAACTTTCTTCACAAGTTTTCCTCAAGTTTCTCAAGGACATTCCTAACTGATTGCCGTGGCAGATCAACCACTGGCTGTGAACTTTGGAAGAGAAAGCTGATTTCTTGCCTGCTAATCGCAATTCACTGCCGAGGGTGCCTTTGATCATCTCCATCCCTACTGAAATAACCAACCCTAATAGGGAACCACTGATTTCTGGAGGAAAACCCAATTACAAAGGCTTGTGTTGATTTATTCTGCTGGCTGACTCCTAATAGTTTTGTTTTTAGAAGGGAACGTTGAGATCACCACGCCTTGGCTTGAGGTTAAATCTGGGCAAGTTGGGTTTGGGAAGAAATGGAAGAGACATAGAAATGGCTGTGAGTAAAATTAGTCGTTCTAGATTCAAATAGAAATTTTGAAAATTACATATAGAGAGAGATACTTTGGACTTGGAGAGAGAGAGAGAGAGAGAGAGAGAGAGAGAGAGAGAGAGAGAGAGAGAGAGAGAGAGAAAGAGAGAAAGGAGGAAAGCAGCAAATTATTAGAAAGCATAACTACAGATTCTATCAATTTCATCCTTTGTTATAAGCTAGAATTGGTCCCATGTATGGGGTGGCATCAGGCATAAAATCCTTGCATGCTGAAGAACCAAACACGTTTATCGATAGGAGAAGGGGTGACCCAGTATGCTGACATGATGAGCACTGACACCTAACTGCACTGCAATATCAGCTATGGAAAAAGCAGTAGAGACTGAGTCCTGTTCAGACTACAGTTGATGTCAGCTGATTTACTTTTTTTCACTACTCTGTGCAGTTTGCACCCACACTCCAAAATCCTCCCCCCTACCATTAGTGGACTGCCCCATGTGTGTGGGTTGAGGGGAGGATCGACCATGGCACTGAGCTCATCTGTCTTGTGAGAAAATCCCCAAATTTGGGGGGCGCAAAAGGTCACCAACCTTGAACAACGTAAAGCCAGCCCCCACAGTTTACCTTCCCATAAAGGATAAAAATACACCCAACAGTATAAAGGGGATTGAGCAAACACAAATGCCTTGTTAATTCATCGTCTTGACTTTCTGGTTATTTGAGTACTTTGTATGAATTGAATTTATTTGCATAGATTGACAATTGGTATTTTTTTGGACTTTCATATAAAGTCTTTTCAACGAACACAAAGACATGGTACCAGAATCAAATGCAGAGAGCACAAGAAATCTAGGGTGTCATTGAAACTTCTGAATTTAAAACCCTCTTTCAGTCAGTAACCAAATGTCTCTTTTACAGATAAATGACATATGATTTCAAGAGAGGACTTCGCCCAACGCCACATTTTCCCTGACATGACTACCCTTGCAGGACCGTCTCCAGGACCCGTCCCTCCGTCCTGTTTTCTTGTTAGGATGGACAAAAATTCCACCGTCTGTCCTAGAAATCTGAACTTCATGACACGACTGATAAAAATGTATTTTCATAATCATAAGCCTAAATTGACAGGTTCAGCAAAGAAAATCAACAAATGTGGCTTCTAAACAATGAGTGGGACAGAAAAATGTGAAGCTGGAGACAGCACTGCACCCTTGTAAAGCTAGGCATGTCCTTGTAAAATGAGGCTTGCTGACTTGTAGTAACCCTACAAAAAGATGTTCTGTGTCCCTTCCAACGTCACTAGACTTGACCCAACCAAATACTTCAACCTTCCAACTTCTTATAAGTTCTAAACGAACAAAAACCAATGAGAAATGCACTGTCCAATGAAACATCGGCAGCAGAAAAATTGTCACGTTTCAGGGACTTTTTCAAAACATTCAGGTTGTTTGCAGGGAACCTGAACCTGATGGAACTATGTATATTCAGTGCTGACAAGGTGTTCTATAACATTCAAACTTTTGTAGCCCTGTAAACCCAGCTAGCAAACTTGACCCCAACGAGAGAGTAGTCTGTGTCCTCAAGACTTGCCCCTTCCTGCTTCAACCAGATTGAACTTGAGTGTTCTCCAATCCCCCAGCACATCAAACTTGACACTTGTGCCCATCCCACCCTCACCAGATTTGACCTTAGGGTGTTCCATAACCCCCTCCCCCCAGATTTGACAGGAGGGTGTATGTAGAACACAGTACATGTATATATCTGCTACGCAAGGGGTCTAAGACGAGGGTACAAGACTACAACATTCCTGAATCTGTTCCTATGGTTACAGCCAAAATTCTTGAAGACTGGGTACAAAGTCACATGTGAGAGGCATCCAAGTATAAACTGTTGGAATATGTTGGCCTTTACTTTAGACAAGGCAAGTCCTCATGGGCCGAAAACTGTGTTCTGCCACCTTGACCTAACAGAGAAGTGTTCTGTGACATTCACCATTCCCTAGCTGGCTGGAATTTCTGTGTTTCTCATTAGGAAGCCCATAGACATAACACCGCCAGACGGGATTAGTAGCCAGGAGCTGATTGGCCTAGACAGCCCCTGCCTGTTTGAAAGTGAGTGGGCGAATAATTAAACAGATGTGGCTGGCTTCCAGTTTCCATGTGCTTGTGGTGATTCTGGTCACAAGAGATATAGATGATACAGTAGTGTCTTTTGCAAAGACGGGGACAGTAAGAGTGTAGGAAAATTTGTTTTCGAAGCTAGTTGTTAGGGTAGAGGACTGTTTAATAAAAAAGCTCAGTCGGCCCCTGCCTGTTTCAAAGTGAGTGGGCGAATAATTAAACTGGCTTCCAGTTTCCATGTGCTTGTGGTGATTCTCAGGCTGGTGATTCTCAGGTCACAAGAGACTAGAGAGATAAAGATGATACACTACTGTAACAGTGTTTTTTTCACAAAGACAGGGAGAGTTAGCAATGCAGTGTAGGAAAATTTGTTTTCAATGAGTTGTAAGGATAGAGGACTGTCAAAAAAGCTAGTCGGTCGAATATTTCAGAATCGTTGCCCGACATCTGCTTGGAGATAAGTACTTTCACTCCACAGTAGGACAACCTTTTGCTGCTGTCTTCACTCAAGATGGACAATTAACGGAGCTTGTAGAGGGATGACTCTGTGTGCTACACAATTGAGCAGAGAACCAACAACATATACTGTAAATGCATTTAAGTTCGTGTGGTTTTAATTTCGTGGTAGGTTTAAGTTCTAGTTTGAGATAATAGTAGACAAGGGGGTAGGAGAGCAAAACATTTTGCAGTGGTATCGGAGAGCTTACTGCGAAAACCTGCGAACATAAAACCGCCATGAACATTTCTGCATTTACAGTACTCCAGTCTAGACAAAAAGACAACCTGTAACTACAATGGTAACCCACTTAAAATACAACTGTATGTGAAATTTTAAAAAAAAATGGGCATTTGAACACAGTACTAGCCATCTTATACCTGGCGGAAGGACACTTACCATTTTAATTCCAATGATTGAAAAAACTTAGAAGCCAATAATTGTGAATACAATGGCTGAAATCTAGATAGAATGATCCGTGTGTAAAGCAAAGCACAATGTTATTGTATGTTCTTTGCATTAACACATGAACCTCTACTGTACCTTTTACATTCAACACTATTACTTAGAAATACATTGTAATTAGGATTACAGCTGGAAAGTGGCTTTTTGGGGGTGTAGCCAAGTGCAGTTTGTAATTGCTATAAAAAGAGATTTCATGTAGTGAAATTGTTGGCAATTTTTTTACATGATCTAGGGTAGATGTCCTCAACATAAAATGATTAACATTGGTGCATTTCCTATAGCTTCATTACGAACGCGCCCATGTAAAACACGTTTTATAACATGTTAGCCTATGGGGCGAAAAAACTCATGAATGAGACCTTAAAGCTTACAATGTCCCTTTCAAAGACTGTAACATTCACATCAAGGCTCAGAACGCTTGACAGCAAAACCACAGGATTCAAATTGCCAACCTTGTTACCCAAGAACAAGATTATCAACCTCTAAGACTCTGTGTGCTACTTGATTACCACTCTTCTGATGGCACCTTCTGGGTTCCCAACCCCTGGTGTCATTATAGTTATACTAGTATCAGGAGACATCCCTTCAATTGGAATGGTGCCCATAGCCTAGGGTGAACTGGGGATCCTCAGTTGTTGACATTTTGGGTTGTGGCAGACAAAGAACAATAAACTGAACAGTGTATTTTTACTTTTGCTATTTTCGATCTACAAAAAATAAACAAAACCAGAAGTGCATGTCTGCCAAGTTTAAGACAAGTAGATATAATAGAAGAGTAGTTATTTCCTTTGTGAGTTTGTCGTCAGGATGAACATATAAATCTTAACTGTTTCTTTACAAAAAGTCTTTTAACAAGAGTACTCCATCACTTTGTACAAAATCGACAGGTGCCAGACCAAAATCTGGGCATGCATCATTATTACTGAATGGTGGATGGCTACTCATACAAGTCAGTCTAGTCCTTTTGTCATAATTCTGTATTACACACAGTCGCTACTTCTTTGTTCGTACCTTGCAATCACAGCACAACTATCATTCAAATCATCATCAGATTGCTAATATTGAGATTTTTCCTTCACATATATTAGGTATAAGTCATCATGATTTGAACCGTGTTCCAGCAAACATTGTCAGAGCTTTAACTCATCTGCAATTTTCTCTAGGTATAATGAAAACTTCTGACCCTGGTTAGCCGTGCATTGTGCAAATGCCACCCAATTCCAACAATGCACAGAGGGTATAGAAAGGTTTATCAAATCTACAATTCTAAACAAAGTTCTCCCAATCCAAGTTCCACACGAGTATACAATTTTTCAGTCCAACATGCATTGCAACTAAGATTATCAATTTCATTAAGGATATCATCATCTTATGTGAAAGTATGAGACAGTAGTGGCTACTAGATATTGGGCATACCAAAAAACCCATATGTAGCCTCCTCTACTGATTAGTGCTTTTTGCTTTGACATGACCATCTGCTCCTATTGTAGCACAAAATCACAGGACATTGTGTCCAGTCCCAGTGCACCCAATAACGCTAACCCCTGGGGCAAAATCAACACGATTTCATGGTTAGTGTGCTCTGGGGACCACAAATATACTACCTGATACAACTGGCAAAAAATATTCTACCTGATTTCCGCAAGAAATCTTTTGACATGCTCGTTTTTCTACTTATAGTTATTCAACTTATTTGTATCACAAATACACAAATATGACCACAAATATATCATACCTGATACAACTGGCAAAAAAATCTACTTGACTTCGCAACAAATCCTTTTGACATGTTCATTTTTCTACTTTTAGCCTAAATCCGGACGAAAGATAATGATGACAAGTTATACCTGGTCTTCTGGTGACTACAAATATCATATCTGATACAAAATTACAACTAGCAAAAAAAACAACTGATTTCTGCAACAACTTTTTTTACATGTTCATTATCTTCGCCGAGTACTTGTACTCGGAGAGGATTATGTTTTCGGTTGAAAAATCTGTTGGGTGGGTCTGAATGTATGTCAGGAGCATAACTCAAGAAAACTTCAATGAATCTTTATGATTCTTAGTAGGTGTGTACTGGTTGTGTAAAGGAAGGTCAAGTTTGAAAATGGTTTACCTTGCGTTTTTCAATAGTACTGCAGCGGACTTAGCATTTTTTTGTGTTTATATGTAGGCAAAAAAAGTGACGGAAACGTTGATGGATCTTCATGATTTTTTGCAGGTGTGTAGATTTTGTGAAAACGGAGGTCAAGATCAAAAATGGTTCTCCTGGCACTTTCCGTCGGTACTGCAGCGGGCTTTGTGTGGATGTGAATTTTCTTGTGGACAACATAACTCAAGAAGCTGTTGATGGATCCTTATGATATTTAGTGGATGGGTAGGATTTACCGAAAGGAAGGTCAAGTTTGATAATGGGCCTTCTAGCGGGTACTAAAGGTACTGCAGCAGAGCTTCAAAATTTAGGGGCATATTTTCTGAAAGTGCTATGGTCATGATTTTTGTGTGGTAGATAGTTCATGCCACAGAAAGTAAGTTCTGTAAATTTTGGCCCCCTAGCGGCTTGTTAAGAACCGCAGTGGGTGTTTTTGTTTTGACATTCGGACATGAATAACTTGAGAATGGGTCGACAGATCGTTGTGATGTTTGGTATGTAGAGAGCTCGGATGGTGCTTTACATAATCAATGACTAATTATGCAAATAAGGAGCTAATTTGCATAATTAGTAAGGAAAGTTTGCTAACCCACTGCCTTTCAATGGGACATGGGACAGTGTCAGGTCATGCAAACAGATAGCCTTGCATAAACGTACATGTAGGTCAAATAAATAAACAATTCTCCAAGCAGAGGTGTGGGTCCTGCTGGTTTTTGACGCGTTCAGTTTAAGCATTTTTGTTCAACACGGTTGGCGACATAACGAAATAGGGACAAAATAGAAAGCCTGACTAGAAACACCTAAAAACGTGCCAGATTTATTCTATTCATATGTATTGACTGTACTATTTCATCATCACTTTCAACTTTCAACACTGCCATATCGAACCTTTGTGGCCCATATAATATCAACATACTCAAATTTTTTCATGACCATAATCTTATTTCATAAGATATATCAGCACACTCTACACATATACTAGTCCTGTACCACCAAATGATTTTTAACCCTATCTTAACTGGACTCATTCGCCCAATCATAACGTCCAAATGGTATGGTGCATGATCAAATTTGCAGGGAGTGATAGGCACGTAAATATAAATCACTTTCCATAATAAGCCTTGATTATTTGGCGAAGATAATGTGTTTGTGGAACTCTAGTTTTTCTACTTATACCTGGTCTGAGCACTTGGGCAGGTACATCTAGGCAGGCATTTTTCTACAGGTTCAGGACAAATACAACATTTTACAATAACAACTTCTAACCAATATACAAACATTACCCTGCCTTGTCTGGCTTTTGTCTATAGCAAATGCTTCTTGCAACTGGAATGAAGCAATTTGACACCTGCTTAAGTCCCTGAAACATAAAACCCTGTAAAATCAAGCTGACAAAGTCTTCACGTTCAGAGCAAGTTTTTTGCAAGCCTGATGTGGGCGTTATTTCAGCTCAATTATCGTCCTGACATATACTAGTAACGTATTATATAAGATATTACCATATAAAATGTTACATTGACAAATTTGTCCCATACAACCTTCACTCATCTAGATATTCATCTAGGCACGACTATGTCGTGATACCCAGTTATATAGCAGGGCTTGAATTCGAAATTTGTTTCTGCACAACATGAAATAAATCTGACAACACAGTTTCAAGCTTTCAAGAATTACGATAAACCCAACTTGTAATTTTGTATAACTATTTTTTCTGACAGTTATGAATGTCAAAAATATGCAACATAATAATAATAATATATACTAGTCAGTAGTGTACCTTTACTCTACACAAACATCTAGGTATACAGGTGCACTCATAGCAAACAAAATTATGTGCACAGCTCCAATTTTAGATTTAGGTGCACAAAAACTTGCATATATGGCCATATGCACCCAGACCCACTATTTTGAGCCATGTAATGTATAGTTCTAGGTAATGGGCACAAGATTACAGACTTGTTCATTTGTTGAGTGGAACTTTGTCACATGGTATGGTGGCATACTCATTAGACAACTATCAGCAACACTTACAATATGTAGATATCTAGGACATTGACGTAATAGGTTATTTGCTATAGTATATCAAATCAGTGCAACTAGCTGACTACGTATACCAATCCCCCTATGTTATGCTGAAGCTTGGTTATACAAGTCAAACATAACAGTATGCAGTGACGCTGAAGAAGAGTGATGGATGTCACACGAAACGTCCGGAAATCTCTGAATTTTTCTTGCATTGTAGAGTTAAATGAATTGTCTTTATATATTGTTTACCTGGATGTCTAACCCTCATTTTTATAAACGTATAACAGTATGCAGATTTCAGAAAGGATATAAGCAGTAGTAAAATAATGCTCCAAATCATGAAATCGTTGCCATTCCTTTGGGCAAAACCAAAGGCTAAGATAATTGAGTTACACACAACTGGTCTTCGGTGCAATACTCGTTACTTTAAGACAGTAAAACCTGAAAATCGAAGCAAGAAATGATTTCCTATACATGGGATTTAGTATCTAGACTGGAGAGCATTTAGTCCTATGCCCTGTATTGCAAGACAATACTGGGTAATACATCCGGATCTTGCCTGAAACTAGAAATGAATGTCCTTGAAAAAAAGACGGATCAACATACAGTACGAGAAAATATTGATTACTGTAAATGCATTTAAGTTTGCATGGTTTTATTTCGCGCTAAGGGGAAAATGGGGTGTTCCGCTGTGTTTTTAAGTCTGCGGCAGCGCTATAGTCACATACTGCTACAGTATTGGACAAAGATGTTCGCAGTGGCTTAAGTTTGCGGTGAAACGGTCACCGTGAAAACGGAGAACATTTCTGCATTTACAGTACTAGGTAGTACATCCGGATCTTGCCTGAAACAAGAAATAAATGTCCTTGAAAAATGACAGATCAACATTCACTACCCGAAAATATTGATTACCGCCTGTGCATTTCAAATGTATTCTCTTTTGAAAAATATTTTAGGGTGGGTTGAACACAAAACATGCATTTGAAAAACCTCTCTTCCAGAAACCCTGAGATAATGATGATGCGTCAATGAAGATTAGACACCCAGGTAATAAGATACACAATTACAAAAGTTTTTTAAGCAACTGGATAGATTTTGAAAACGTTCCGACATTTCAGATAGCATTCACTATCTTTACTCAATTACAGACGAAAGAGAGAGGGTGCTATCTGAAACGTCTGTTCGTTTGCAAAATCTACTGGTTTCTAACTTTTGTATTGCGGATGACGATGATTCCAAATAAAAATAGAAACTCAAAAATCACAGAAAAATAAATAAAAAAACAGGTGGATTCATCAACTACAGGTGTCATAATCACGGCCACTCCTATTTCATTTTTCTACGAAAGGCCTTTAGAAAAAATTGCACGATAATTCATAATGACAGCGTAAATTAGGACTAAAAGGATTTCTAGGGGAGCACAGGTCCCCTGAGTTATTTCCAAAAATGTACAAAGATATTGTGTTTATCGTGAAAATAAATTATCCA
Organism: Branchiostoma lanceolatum; assembly: GCF_035083965.1. Taxonomy (NCBI): domain Eukaryota; kingdom Metazoa; phylum Chordata; class Leptocardii; order Amphioxiformes; family Branchiostomatidae; genus Branchiostoma; species Branchiostoma lanceolatum. The sequence continues at coordinate 4,904,128 of NC_089734.1, forward strand.
ACATTTACTCAAAATCTGACATTTGAAATCCAAATGTTAATGGTGAATCTGATTTAGCAAATATGGTGATATATTTGAAAAATGGCTTCTTGCTACACTATATAGAGGCGCTGGCTGCAATTAAATACAAGCGCAGGATATGAGATACGTCAAAAAGCATCACCCAAACGCGCAATAAAAGCCGGCTTTTGAATTTCGATATGGGGAGGGAGTGTTATCATTTTCATCTTTGCTACTGCGGTTTAGACTGTAAAAAATGGGGCCGCCAAAATCCGTACGGCACTCTACACACCCCGTGCGATATTCTGCGGCCTCCCGTTGTTTGGTGAACTCCCGGAATTGTCAACAAACGCGACTGTAAACAAACGACGTCAACAAAACGGCCCCCAAATTTAAATCAGTAATTATCCACGCGGGGTTTTGTGAGGGGCTGTCCGATGATTACCATAACAAAGGAGTCTCATTTAAACCGACGGCGAAATCTTAGCCCTTCCGCCCTTCGGCGAAGGAAATTCTCTTGAAAGATAAATAATTTACACCGTTGAGCAAAAAACCTTGCAAAAGAAACGCGACGATCTACCACGCCTAGAGCCTTCATAAATGCAACCGCACCGCATTGAGAAAATTATGATAATAAAATTATCATAATTTCAGAGACTAAAGATTCATAAACAGCAAAACATGGTGGGACTCACGAAATCGCCAGCGTCCAGGCCAAGACGTCTTGAGGAAGAGGTTAAAGGAGGGAAGGAATGCGGGAACCAAAAGCTTCTTGGAGAGGCGATCGCAAGAAGATGTAGCAAAAATGGCTCCCGCTTTGCTACAGTGAAATCGACACATAAACCACATGTGTCACATCCAAACCTCAGGAATAAATTATGATAATTTCTCCCAAATTTCACCGCCGCTTTCCGACCACAACCGACGCTAGAAGCGTTCACCAATGAAAATATGGTACTTTTCAGACAAATGGAGGACAGTAGAGGTAGAAATACACACCTGAACGTGGAGTTTGGGGAGAACAACGGCGTTTTTCTGACTGCAGCGCTGCAAAATGGTGGCTGCAGATTATGCAAATGAGCCCCGCATCCCTCTTCACAAGAACAGAGCCGCTATCCTCCCATAGTTCACCGATTTTCCACAAAATAAGGAAGTTTCAGCTCATAAAATTGATGTATGTAATATATGAGCTTCTATTTTATCATTGTGTCAAAAAAGTATGGATATAGAAGGCCTAAATCTTTAATAAAACGTATTTTTTGTAGGATCATTTGCAAGCGTGGGGTCAAAGGTTACCGTGTGTGCACCACGTGACTGAACCAAGATGGCGGACCAAAATACACAGGAAACACAGGTACAGGTGATAGTACCGTTATTCCGTAATTATGCAGCAGTTATGGCAATTTATTATTAATCTGGGAATGCCAGGGCCCTTGCAGGTCATCAAGGTAGATTTTGAAGTCTCAATGTCAAGAATTTCCTCGTTGTTTCGCGACAAAATGGTGGTATCGCAGTGAGATATGAAAAGATGGGCGTATAGAGTAGAGTAGAGTAGAGTAGAATTTTCGGTCAGGTAGGACTGCTCCAGTTTAGACCGCTCTTCATTGTTGAATTCCATTTCACTCAACTGTCATGGTGTATAGATTATGAAGATTTTTGTGGCAGCCTTCCTCTTTGATATAACTAATGATCTGTAACATTAACGGGGCTTGAATACCACCCTAATGGTAATATAGATAACGTAACATCATTTAACGGCAGGTTGCCATTGCAAAAGCTGCAGTGTGCAGATGTGGTAAATAAGCTCTACTCACTGAACTCAGTACTCTACTCTAAATGTGTGGTAATCAAATTTCTGGATTAGTAATTTTACAACCATGCTCTTTATTTGAAAGATAGCATACCTATTATCATATTAAGCATCAGAGCTGTCTCACACGAATGACAACAAACTTAACTATTACTGCTCAAGACCAAATACTCAAAACCACACAGAGGTTGAACTGAACAGTGCCAGACGACCTGGAGTCCATGCAGCTCTCCTAGCGATCAGCTCAGACTGTGGTGCAGGTGACAGGATAGACCCAGATGGAAGAAAAAAGCATAGCCTTATGTCTCAAGACTCTCAACAGAGACAAAGAGGATAGGTTACAGAACAAAATAAATGTTATGCTGTTACTCAGTATAGTATTTGACATATTTATATCTGTTAACCACAGGAGATGGAGAGGTCTGATGAAGAGGAAGAAGAGGAGGAGGAGGATTCTGAGTCAGATGACTCCGAGGTGAGAACCTACAGTTCTAGCCTTTCTTTGTACATTTGTACATGTTCTTTACATCAACTGATTCTACTAGTACTGCACTCAGACAGTTCAGGGCCAAGTGCAGAACCTATGTCTTGTCCTGACTGTTTCTGCTAACCTGTAACCTTGTCAGTCAGGGTGTTGGAATTTCTGCCTTCTTGTCTGTCTGTCTGTGTGTCTGTGCATTTGTATGTGCTTGTGGATGTGTGTGTGTATGTTTGTGTGTGTGTGTGACTGTGTGTGTATGTAAGTGTGTGACATCTATGTGTGTATGTTTGTGTGTGTGTGTGTGTGTGTATGTGTGCACATGTGTGTTTGTTTGTTTGTGCGTGCGTGCATGTGTGTGTTTCCGCACTGCAGTTTCTGAATGTCCTGCCAGAGGGCGCTTATTCCCAAGGGCTTGAAGTCTGATTTTGTGGGGTTATGTGGCATAACCACAGGGTTTTCGGCCCAGAACCCAGCGGTCCCAGGTTCAAATCCCCTGACGCCACCAATTTTGTGCCCTTGGGAAAAAGGCACTTTACTCGACTTTCCTCCCTCCACCCAAGTGTAAAAACGTGTATTATGTGTGTGGGTCACGACACCAGCTATAGCTGCCTGTGGCCCACGTGTATTGCACTGTTGCAATTCTAATAAAATCAAATGTCTGATTGCCTTGTTGTCCCATGTCTCCATCAGGAGGAAGAACCGAAGCTGAAGTACGAGCGTGTGGGGAACGACTTGTCGGACATCTTGAGGAAAGATGCAGCCAGCTGCATGGCAGTGCACGAGAAGGTTTGTTTGCTTGTTTGAGGCAGAACGTTGAACTTGATGCCAATGGTACAAGATATGCTAAATAGGGCCATTCAAAATAGACTTGCCATAGCCAGGATTTTGTCTAAGAGGATTCCTTTGTAGATTTCTGGGAGAAGCAAATGCCAAAGGTGCAAGACGAGTTCTGTTTTTCGCTCATTACGTTTATTGCGATACCCTTTAGTTGTATCACCACTAATCTTACAGGGTTTATCATACATACAATACAAACATACATACAGATTGCAAGATTAAAAGGAACATATGTATATATACATAATCATCACATAATTTCACCTACAAATAACTGGTGGATAGCCTTTTCAAAGTTATATGGAGCGGTTTGAATCCCTGACAGGTCCTGATGTTGTGCCCAAGTTCCTCACTCAAGTCAGGCGTAAATGAGTACATGTTCTTAGCTTTGGTTAGGGGCGTCCCTCGGATAGGACATTAATTGGAGGTCCCGTTTTTTTTTAGGAGAGCCACATCTCAAGCACTTTAAAGATCCAACCACACTTATCTCTGTGCAAATGGATCAAATAAATTTGTATACTTCAGTTCAAACCTGTTGTGTTAATCTTATAATGGGGCATTTACTTGGTATACAATTTGAACAAACAAGGATCGATGTCCAAACCCAAGCAAAGTAACTTAAGTGTCTCCATATTAACGTTCATGTAACAAAAAGGAGTTTTTTCCAGCTCAACTTGTCTTTTGCAAGAAGCCAAGAATCTTAAGTTACCATACTGTCGATGTGCTACATGTATGTTTGAATGCCCCCTCATATACTTGCACATGTTCTCCTTGATCACTCTTTGATGCTATTTCAAAACAGCTAAATCCCTTCTAGCCAGCTTTTATCACTCACTATGCTCAGCCTTATTTCATTGCATGGTATCGGGTAGCTTTAGACTGACTTAGATTTATCACTTAGCTGAGCTCTTTTGCAAAGTTGCTGAAAATTATGATGGCTTTGAGGTTTCGTTTTTCATTAGACAGTGACTTTTATGACAGAAGGATCATATGTAGATTTAAGCAGTACATATATGAGAGTGAAAGACAGTTTATTTCCCTCTTGTCATCTTTACAGTGAAATTTACATGCTTCTGTTCTGCGGTTTCAAAGGAAGCTGGTAGGGGGATTGACTTCTCTTTTAGTAGCCTTGAATTCATAAAAAACATTTCAGGCTTCATATGCAGATTTATTCCAAATGTTTTGAATTTTACTACAATTTAAAGGTTAGACTGTAATATGTTTAAGAAAAGGACATGGTTGAAACCCTGATAATTGATCTTACATTTTATTCAACCAGATACCATTTCATACAGGCATGCATCTTCTAGATGCTTTCTTCAATGGATAATTGGTTACCAAGATATATGGAGGTGTAAGACTTCCCAGGGATGCCCCTACTAGTATAACTCAACTGATAGCAGCCTCACAGTTGAGCTCCTGGATCCAATTAGTTGCTAACAAGGAGACCCGGTTCACTCCTGGGTCAGGACATCTCGGTTGGGGCTGCACCCATGTTTAGGAAGGAGGTAAAAACTGATCCCGTGTTCGAGGAGGTACCTCTAGCATGTTTTTTTTTAAAGGGATGGGCTAGCAACCCACGTATATACCCAAATGTACCCTGCTACTGATGAAACAGCAAGGAAACTTGCTGCCCTATGTGCCAATAGGCACAACATATATAAGGTTCTGATAGAATGAACATAGTTTACTTCCCAATCCTGCTGCTCCTTGTTACGACATTTCCTTAGACAGCTCCTAATAAGGACATTTCTCCATCTTAAGTGCCTCCAGTCTTGCTTGTCTTCTTGACCTTGACCATACAGAAGATGAAAGAATCGTTAAAGTGGAGACTTCGGGGAGCAGTGAATTCTACGGAGATTGCTGCAGCCCATCCTAAGAATCCCCGACGCACCATTTGGATTTAGAAATAGTCGTCGCGTGGATTCCCTGACAGTTGACCCAACACCTTGATACTTCTCAGGGCTCGAAATACTGGGTGCATGTGCACCTTTGTGCACCCAAAATTGGAGCTGTGCACCTAGTTTTTAACTGTGGGTGCACCTAGATGTTTTTGTAGGCTATAGGGTAAAGGTGCTAATTGTACACTAGTATACAGAATATTCTTGAAATGTAAGTATCAGAAAAAAGCGATATAACCTTGTTTATTTGATGTACAGTATTACTTGTTCGAAATTTTGTTATCTATATAATTACAGATTGAACTGAATTTGAAGTTCTTAAGAGAGGCAGTAGCATCAAACTTTGTAATTATGTTTTGCTGACATTCAACTTTATCTTATGTGGTGTCCCCAAAATTCTTTCTTTGCACCTAATTTTTTTTGTACCTATTTCCAAATTAATTTGGAGCCCTACTTCTTACTTCTAGTCCACAGTGGCTAAATCTCCGTCAAGGGAATTGGAATGTTTGTAACATTTGTTTGAGAGGAGTTTAGAAAACTCTACATAGAGCTAATAAATCAAACATCAGTATGATCACACTCAGAGGAAACATTGAAGTCTCAAAGGGTTTTCCATTTCTTTGGAGGGTTTTAAAAGCTCTGTGGCTTTTTCCGTTATTGCCTTTATGAAAGGATGTTATGTAAATATTCATAATCATTTCTTGGCTGATGTTTGAGGAGAGCCACACCTCGAGCAGGTTAAAGAACCCACCACACTTACCGAAAAGAGTAGGGGTCCATCCCGGTATGAGAGGATGAAACCTTACTCTAATTATTTACTGGCAAGTGTCACAGTTACACTTAGTATCTGTAACTTACACTAGTTACAGTCTAGTCTTTCACAGCAAGTGTACCTACTATATATACTGTACCAAACTTTGATCAAAATCTCTGATTTAGGTAGTCCAAAATGTCTCACTTTTTGCCAAATGTCTCATTTTTGAGTTGGTAGTGTACTGTACCAAACTGATGTATTACACCCAAAGGGGATTACGCCCAACAAACAAAAATATAAATTAGTGTAGCCCCTCGAAACAAAGCACTGTAGGCCCCTAATGTAGGAGTATCAGGAGGTGAGATGTAAATTAGGGAATGATTGGGCACAAAAGAGACATTTGTGTGCATTATTGTGACGCTGCTAAGTGGTTTAGGAATCATCGAGGGGCCCATATCACACTCCCCTGGAACTGTGGTCAGCACAAATCACATTTCCTACAGTTTGATTTGAAGCTAATCAGGGTTTTTTTCTAGAAAAATTGAATAAGAGGGAGCACACACAGGCGAGGGAGCGAATTCTATGTATTGGAAGAATCCATTGCTGAGTGAAGGCTGTATGCTGGATATTAAGTAATCTCCAAGCAGATCCAACGGTTGCAAAGACCGTATCCAACTGGTAATCTCCAAGCAGATCCAACGGTTGCAAAGACCGTATCCAACTGGCAGAAGAAATTTTTATTGCTTTCTTCTACCAGTTGGATACGGTCTTTGCAACCGTTGGATCTGCTTGGAGATTAGGTATTAAGCTAAAATCTGAATTTGACAAGGGGGCGCTGGGTTGAAACAAGAGGGTGCAGCGCCCGTCTTTCCTGAAGCTAATTCTTAATGTCTGTTACTTGTCTTCCTGGTAGAACCGACTGCTTCACTCTCAAAGGAGTGGAAGTATTGGTTTTGCTCTATCTAAATCCAACTTTATGAATTTAGGCCAGGCCAATTTTTTTTGTTCCATCTCTGAAAAGCCCTGTCGCTCCAATTTTTTTCTGAAAAAATCAGAGAATCAACAAATAGAATTGGTGTTGCCTTATACAAAGTTACAAATATTCAAGAAACCACTCATGAATTTGGCTGAATAAGATGAGTGGCTAATGTAATTCATACATTGGCCACTCATTTTAAAAAGATTTCAAAGCGTATATCTGAAAGAATATGCTACTAGATACTACCTCTATTCTTACATAATGGTTGATAAGATGAAGTATTATGTACATAATGACATACACATACACAAAATATATACTAGTAGTTCGTTAATCCTATACTGATAGGATTATATATGTTGTGTGATCCTTTTCATACATCTTACTTTAGACAAAACAGCATAAATATTTCATACCTGCATCATACTTTGGACAAACAGCATAAATACAAACATTTACATGCACACAAATACTATACAAGGAATCTCTGCATTACCATACTTTTACATTTTAGCTAAGGCAAAATAGGCCAAACTACTGAAGAAAAAACAAAAATGACAAGCATGTACCGTATGCACAACTACAGCGGTCCCCCTACGCATGGCTGCCTTTTCCTGTCCGCTAAGATTCATGGCATTTAATAACACAAGTTACAATATTACCAATGTCCGCCTGGCAAATTTATGACTGGATTAATAATGGCAATGTGATGCTACAGGTATCCTAGCCTGCGGTCAGGTGCATGCTCATATATCTGTATATCAGAGCTCGTCATATTTTGATATGATGTGGAAAATATTACAGATTGTTATCAGAAACTATACTTACTTCATCAGAAACTATACTCCTGTAAAAAACGCTTTCCTTATATTGTATCTTGTGCTTTCCATCAATATTGTACAGGTTAGAATCTACAGAATTGTAACAGGTACAACGTAAGGTAAAGCGTTGACTACTAGCTAGTTATATCAATCTAGTATACACTCATAGATTGTACTAGATTGATATAACTAGCTGGTAGTCAACGCTTTGCCTTACATTGTACCTGTTACAATTGTGCAATAAACTTTGATTTGACTTAACTTTTACAATAACAAACAAACAAACAAGCAAACATACATGTATGTGCATTGTATTCATTTACACCAGAACTCGTAGTAAAGATGATATCATAATGGAAAAATAATGATATTTCACAAATATTTTCAGCAAGTTGTCATCAAAAACAATTCTGCTGTAAGATAATGAACAATTCTAGTAATATATGTTTCTCCTTTTAGGTACATTTAATGTGTCCACATATATTAAGACCTCATATTACTAGTAGTCATAATCATAGTACATGTATGGGGAAAATAGTATTTTATGGGAATTTTATCAGGGAACATTTCTTGAGTGGGTTGTTAACAAAACTAATCTGCAAAGTAAAAAAAAATATGCATTTTTTATATATGCGCTAGCACATCAATACATATGTTACCTATACTAGAATAGTGTTCCATGGAAATTGTTCACACTGTAAGAAATTTCTTGACAATGTTATTTAACTTGAGAAAATTGTTCTCCTATAAAATATTAAGCAAACCTATACACTTACATGTATAAATGTACTAGCAGTATGGAATGCAGGAATATTTGATGAGACAAATATTAGAGAGCAACTTTATTGGAACTGATTTCTTGAGACAGTCTGGTATTGAAGGCTATCCTTCTGTAAAATAATGAACCAACGGATCATTTTTACTGGTGCTCGTTCATATTTCAATATGTCAGAACTCATAGTATGGAAAGCAGGAGAATAATTTCATGTGCATCATAAAAAGAGCACAATTATTTCTTGAGCATTAGAAACTAATTTTGACTTCTTGATATGTTAAAAGTTATTTCCTTCTAGTAATAGTCAGGAATATTTCATGATCATTTTTAGAAATAAAACATCATCAGATACAAACATATCATCATTGTTGAAAACCTTTAAAATTAGTAAACATACACAATGTTTCTGTTGTAAAAGCAGAGACATTTTATCCTTAAATATCTGATCCAACAGATTGCCATGTGAAAATAATTATAACAATCATTATAATGTTTGCCTTATAATCATAACTGGAAAAATCCTGCGACACATGTTTTTTTTGTAGTTGTCACCATCACACCGAAACATTGTTTGCAACCACAGCGCTACAACATTATACAGTTACCACCGTGGCACGCTCGCCAATGTGTCAGATTCATAATCACCTATCTCATTTTCATACTTAATTCGAAAGTTTCGGTAGGATTTCAACGCATGCAGCCAGCACTAGCAGCCATAATATAGCAATGCTGATGAGATGGTGGTGGAAAAAAAGGGGGGACGCCGATCTGCCGCTAGCTTCTGGCCTGTTTGAAATATGTTAAGAAACCTACTTACCGCACTGCCTGGCTGTCCTATCTGCACCGGCAGTAGCAGAGAAAATAATGACCAAAGGAGCACGCTTCGGTGCATTAACTTTCCCCCCGCTCCCGCGAAATTGGCGTGCTATATTTGGAAGGCGCACGGTGTCCTTGGTAGTGCCTATCTCCCCCCTTGGCCAATCAGGAGTCGGCGTGGGGGTGAATTTGCCAAGTCCATTTCGAAGGTGGAGGAATTAGCTCCGTAACTAAGTTTGATGGCGGTGTAGTCTAAATGGTAATGCCTGCCGTCGGCAGTTCCATGCTGAGGTTTGATGGGAGAGATGCAGACTTAGAGGGGGCAAGGTTCCTACCATGAGCTGCGTGATGCTCCGCAATGCTTTTATGCAAAACACACAGCCTTCTCTTGGTAATGATATAGCACTGGGTGTTGTACTGCAGGGGGAATATGTGAGGAAAAGTTGGCAACTACTTTGAGATAATCGAAGTGTTCCTCTGTGGACAGTTATTAACTGTCGGCATTTTAAGACTGTCTCAGTGGTGATTTTTCATTTGCCGTGCAATGGATTTTTGACAGGTGGATTTAAAAGCTAACTTAAAAGGATGAGTGAATGAATTTCTGAAGAAAACATAAAGACGATCGAAGCCGTCCTAAGAGAATCTTAAGATCATGTCAGTTGTGATTCTCCGCTCAAGATTGCGTACAGGTGGATTTGCCACAGGTGTAACTGAAAATGTCAGGTGCGCTCCTCGGTTCATCTGTTGAAGCCGATTTGATTGCCGGGTCCGCGCGCCTGCAAATTAACATCCGCACCCCCTGACATCACTTTTAATTCCCTGTGCCTTGTACCGGCAGACGGGGTCTATTTCCCGCGTATTATCTCGCCGAGATTGCTACGGGCTCCTCATCTCCGGGAGCTGAATATGTAACGAGGCCAGAATTCCAAATGCGCTGCCCGCAAATTGAATTCCTCGCTTGGACAGGAATTCGCAGGGCCACGGAGAGAAGGTCCCCCCGGTGCATTAGGAGCGGGGAAGAGATGTTACGCCCGAGACGTACGGCCATCCGAGGCGGCCCTCCCTGTGGCGCGAGTGTTTTTTAATGCATTCTCTGATGCCCTGTACACCTCGCTGGTGCCCATACCAATGTGATGGTTCGTCTTGAGGCTTGGATGAGATGTGGGGATCATTCCTGCATCTGTGTATGATACCAACCGAAGTGCATTTATTCCTAACTTGTGCAGGTTAAATTTTTCAATGATGTTTGTGAAATATATGCGAGGTTGCAGAGGGGTTGGATAATCATAACTTAAGACATATATGTTTTGGGCAGTTGTGAATTTATTTTCCATCATGATTTCTCTTTTGTGGATAGACAAATTTTAAAGTGTTAAACTTTTGGTGCCCGTAACATTTATAGTTTGGGACATCGATATCTTGGTTGAGGCTGCACCCGTCTTTTGGAAGGGACGTAGAATGGGAGTCTCCAGGGGATAAAGGGGAAGGGCCAGCAACCCCTCCGTGTAAAAATATACCCTGCTTTTGTGCTAAGGAAAGTTGCTGCCCTAGGTGCCACACTAGGCACTACATTAGGGTCTGAACGAACTGTAAAAGAGGTAGGCCAGAAATGATGGGTTTATTATAAAGGGAAGATTTAGAACCTTTGAGACGCCCCTGCGAAATGAAGGCCTTCGCATGATGAATGATGCGTTCCAATCTCGGCCAGTGCCTCGGCTTCTCCCCGGTAATTTATGTGGGTTTGGAGAAATTCTGCTCCCTTATCGGGCTCCATTATGCAGAGGCAATGGACAGCGCATTCAGGGAGGGGATTTAGACTTGTGTGTGGGCGTGGGCCACCTGAAGTCAACGTCCTGTTTTTATCGTTTCCTGCCTATGTTGTTTTACCTTTCAACTCAGTATCAAGGTGTTAAATACATTGTATGAAAAATGGACGTCATGTTTTTGGCCTGTCTGTCCGTCTGTGTGTTTATCCATCTGTCTGTGTGTGTTTCTGGATATTTGTGGTCAGCATATCTCTGGATGGATTGTAATGATATTTGGTATGTTGGTAGGCATTGGAAAGACAAGGGTTAAGGTTGATTATGGGCCCCCTGGTGTGTATGACCATGCTTTTCATAGCCTTTGAAATGAACATGGCGTATAATCTTCTCATAGGTTCTAACCTCATCGTCAACTTAAAATTGTAATGTTAAAACATTACAATTTTGAATTAAAGGGGAACACCAAAATTTTATGTTGAAGACAGTTGTTGAATAAATGTTACTTGTTATCATTAATCATACAATGTAATACAGGTGGATTCTTTTCTTGTACTGTTTTAAATAACTCAGACTGTGATTGGAATATGCAGCGCATTGGTGTGACAAGCCGTTCCACGTATTATAGCCATCCACCCCCGCATACCTCAGATCCTGACGTGTTCGCCGAAGTGCAGTCGTAAACTTACAGAATGTTCTCAGTTGAAGTAAAATCCATTCTCCACAGGCTCCTGAACAAGAAAGTTCACTAACCTTGAGGTCATTGGCAAGCGCTTGTTCAAAGCTAAACTAAAGCATTTATTTTCCCAACAAAGGTCTAAGTGGTCCTATGATAAAATGTCGCTTTAAATATGTATAAAAAACTTTACATGTACATTTTTGTACATGGACAATCATTCCATAGGCATTGTGCGTGCCTCTTTTATTCTTTTGTTGTACGCCATACTGATGGATAACTTTTTGTATCATTTTTGTCCACTTTTCACCTTCCTCTTATTCTTCACTTTCTGATCTACATGAATTTGCTTTATAGGTATGAGAGTTATGTTGTTAGCTGTATAGGTATGAGGGTATAAGATTTGTAATCCATCATTTTCTTGAACCATAACGAAGTCTGCATCTTTCTTCCCTGGTTCATTTGCCTGTAGTTTGTTGCCCCTCCTGGAGCAGTCTCGTTACTTAGGGCAGTTTGGATCAGTGCCATGTAGGTGTGGTAATAATTCATGAATCTGCGCTGTAATGTGCTATCTGTTCTTGAACCTGCCCATTCCTCAGAGCATTAAGAAATGGCTCCACTACATATCAAAGTACTGGTGGAAGACTCTTAGTGCTTGACAGTGATACACAGATGTGTCATAAATGTACATGTACATTTTGTACCTGCCAATGCCCTCCTGAAGTCAGACCCAACAACAACATCAAGAGCTCATGGCTCCATGAAATATTTAGTTTAGTTTCTCGTACATGGATGCCTTGTTTAACTGTAGTTCATTTATGATGGAAATAGAGTTTTGATTAACATTACATGTGTCCATTGATCACTTGCTGTCACTCTACAGTGAACAAAATGACTAGCCTAATATGATGATAGATAGAAAATGTATGACTGCAAATTGAAAAAAAGACGATCAGACAGACAAAAAACAATATCTTGCCATGAAATAGTAGCCTCTTGAACCATTGACCCCGTGACCTGGACTGTCATATCTGATTCAGGATTAGTTCTACAGCCTCTGACCTGTACTTCTTGCCACTCTGGCAAGTCTTCCCCTCACTCATCTGCCACTCTATACTGACAGTGTATTAAAATAACTAGCTATAGGGACACACACCAACACAAACAAACAGACACACCGAAATCAACGACTCCGAACAATCGTACATGGACTGATTGAATGTAGATTCTGGATTTAAAATTCAAAGTAAACTAGACACTTTTGTTATTTTTTAAAACTATAATTTGCTTACTTGCAATTATCCATCAAATATGAATTTGCAAATCAACAGTCTATAATTGCCTGTTTTTGATAAAACTATGACACCTGAACCCCCTCCAGACCCTCCTGAAAGTTTATGGAATTAGTTATGATTTCAGAAGGGGGCGAGTTGTTTATCTTAACCCCTCCTTCTATCTGATAATGAGCTTTACCCGCTCTCCTGGGCAATATCGAAGCTTATGTGCAATAAATAACAAAATCACAATCTGGGAATGCGCCTTGGGAGATTTTTCATCTTAATGAAGGTCTTGCAGAGACGGGTAGCTATTAGTCCAAGTCGGGAGAATCGATCCAGCCCTTCTCATTATGTGGTGTGGGCAGGTGGGATGAGATGTGGGGTAACATGTAACTGCGTGCCTGCGAAGCTGGTAGGGTAGAGTAGGGCTGTCTCCATTTTTAAATTTGTTCCTTCCTATTTATCATGTGGGAGACCATGTCATTTATTTTTGTTGTTAAATCGGTCTTTTTCAGCTTACGAAAATATAAGCTATACTTTCATATACAAGTATAAAACTTAAATGTATCCTAAATCTGTAATGATTACTAGTATTATCTATTTTCATTTCAAATCAGAAAACAAACAAGCAGAAATCCCAAAGTGTATAAATCTGTAAATGCAGAAATGTTCATGGTAGTTTTATGTTTGTGGTTTTCGCGGTGAACGTAAACTCAAAACCACTGCCAAAAGCCAATTGCATGACTGTTGCGCTACTATTGTTTCAGACGCGAACTTAAAACCGCCGTGAACACTCAATTTTCTCCCTACCACGAAATAAACTCAGCACAAACTTAAATGCATTTACAGTAGTACAGCCTTGACTGTGAAGAACTATAAAACTTATAACTTATGAGTGCATTTCCTTCGGTTTATGACTGCTACATAGCAGTTAATCATTTCCTTCATCTTTTGTACGAAACCATGTCTTAAAGTCAAGAGTACAAATGGGAACACTTAAGATACCTCAGAGACCCTGCTAGAAAGGTAACCATCGTTTCTTCAGTAAGATTGCATACTTCTGGAAAATCAATCAGCCTCTGGATCATAAACCATACGGAAAATTGTGGTATGGACGGAAATGTATGGATCGTGGTTGAATAACTTCTGGTGTAACTGCCCATTTAGGGGAGATGTTGGTGCACCAAGATTGGACATCAGGGGGATAAGAAATTGAAAGAACTGATCTTTCTCAAGTCTTTCCTAAGAAGAGGGAAAGGCTGCATTTTATATATTCATTAGAAAGCATGAAGAAAGGAAGTTGATAGAATATTATCAAAACAGTTTTCAGTAGTAACCTTTTCACCGCAAAGTTTCAACTGTCACCGCAAACACGTACTCCATTTGCTCCCTACCGCAAAATTGAATCAACACAAATCTAAATGTATTTAAGGCCACGTACTTGTAAAGCATCACTGTAATATGTTGAAATTATTATGTTTATAAGGCATTGGTAATTGCGACTAACAGCATAGGTTTGGCTGGTGAACAAAAAGAAAACCTGACAAAATAGAAACCCCAACAAAAACACTTAAAAAAGCAAGCTAGAGCCTAAGCTCTGCTTGGAGAGGACATTTTTACCCTTGCCCAATGTACAGCCAAGGCTAAAAATGATAAGTGTTTTGTAGCCTGATTTATCATTTCTCCACTGAAGACAGACAAAAAGAAAACCCGACTAAGTGGAAAGCCCAACAAAAAGGGCGTAAAAAAACAAGCCGAAGCCTAGCCTCTGCTTGGAGTTGGAGAGTGTATTTTTGCCTTGTTTCCCCAAAGAAACAACCAAGACTAAAAGGTGTTTCGTCGCCTGATTTATGATTTCTCCACTGAAGACAAGTGGGCCCGCCTCCCTACCCGTAATCCTCGCGCCGGTTGGTAATTTCGACAGTCGGTTGATCAGACAAGGATTCGGTGCCGGAGAAATAAACTTCATGTTGATGGGATTTGACCAGACAACAATCTGATAAGCGAACCGCGGACGTCGGCAAAACCATATTAAAATGGGCTCCGATAAGTTATAACCATGGGGCGGGCAGGCTGAGGCGATAACTTGTTTCTCATCACTGAGGTACAATGTATGTCCCTGAGTGTAGCTCAACTTGTAGCAGCCTCAAGTTGTTTCTCATCACTCAAGGATAATTGAACTACATGTAGGTGCTTATTGAGAAACCATACATTTGATATGTTGTAAACGCCTTAATGTTTGCAGGGATTTAATTTTGCGGTAGGGAGAAAATGGAATGTTCACAGTGGTTTTCAGTTAAAGTGGTTGGTGGGCAAAAGACAGCATTTTCCTACAGTGAAGAGGTGGGCAAAACCATATTAAAATGGACTACGATAAGTTATAAACATGGGGCGGGCAGGCTGAGGGAATAACTTGTTTCTCATCACTGAGGTACAATGTATGTCCCTGAGTGTAGCTCAACTTGTAGCAGCCTCAAGTTGTTTCTCATCACTCAAGGATAGTTGAACTACATGTAGGTGCTTATTGAGAAACCATACATGTTCTAAATGCCTTTATGTTTGCAGGGATTTAATTTCGCAGTCGGGAGAAAATGGAGTGTTCACAGTGGTTTTAAGTTCAAAGGGTTGAAGGGCAAAAGACAGAACAAGCATTTTCATGCAGTGAAGAGGTGGGCAAAACCATGATATTAAAATGGGCTACGATAAGTTATAACCATGCGGCGGGCAGGCGCGGGGAATAATTTGATTTTCATCACTCAAGAAGAGCCCTCAACTGGTAGCAGCCTCACAGTTGAACTGGTTTTAATTAGTTGGTAACTGAAAGACCAAGGGTCAATCCTGGTATCTCAGTTGGGGTTGCACCTGTCATTTGGAGGGGTTGTGAAATGGGGGTCCCTCAAGGTGCCTCAAGAATGTTAAAGGGCTCGATGTAAAATACACCCTGGTATTGAAACAGCGAGCAAACTTTGTTACGGAATGTACTCTGGGTAGAATGGAGAGTAACCGAATGTGCCACTAGGCACTGCAATGGTCTGATTGAACATCAATATCAGTCCAGAACAGTTGACCCAGGTGCTCATTGATAGTGAGAAACACCTTGCTTAGACCTTAGGCCTCTATTATTCTGTAAATGGCTTCGAGTTTGCAGAGATTTGATTTTGCGGTAGGGAGGAAAATCCAATGAAGTGTTCGTGGTTTGTTTAAGGTCGTGGTTGAAACAAGAGGGCAGTTTTAAGTTTGTGATGAAGAGGCCATTACAAATACCGCAAACATTTAACCACCTCGAAAATGTCAACATTTTCAGTTATTGATTTCTATGCACTGATGATGGTACATAATTTTTATGAAGAGTCACTTTCAGAATTTTAAGGTGTGATGTTGAATAAAGCCTACATTTTTAGTTGTTAGTACTACTAGATGTACGGTAAATATTCCATGTCTTATATAAAGAATGGTTCTATTTCATCTATAAAATGTTTCTTTATAACTGTCATAAAAAGTAATTGCCAAGATATTTGAGAACTTTAAGTATTGTTAGTTGTTTATCACCATCCAAGACGAATGGATTTACCAGTAATAAGCTGCTTTTAACTTGTTCCCTCAGACGCTCAAAGAAAGAACCATAATTGTACTCTGCCAGGTTCCAAACAAGATAGTTTTATGACTGGTGGATCCAGAAAAACGATTTAAAAAATACACTTTGATACGTATGAAAAAATAAACAGAGATTTGCCATTATTGCTGGTCCAAACTGCTGAATTTGTGGATCGTGTAAGCACTGCAAAACTTCCGAAGTTTCAGCCGCAAAATTCACCCGGTACGTTCTTAATCTTATTTTTAGAGGGTACATTTATTATGTTTTGAAAAATGGGGGCTTTGCTAACTAGGGATCCCCCTAAAATGGAAAGTTAAGGTTTTTCTGCCCACATTTTCCCAGTATTTGTGCTTGTCCAAACTGCTGAATTTCGACATCCTTGCTTGAGGGCATCATTACTTATAATAATGAACATGCATGGTTGCAGAGTGGCACTGAACTAATCATTACTTCAGACAACTAGCTGAGGTGAAAAATGCTTCAGTGTACGAAAAAGCAATGGATATACAAATAGCACATCTATCTTGATTCAGTTTTACCTTACCTGTCACAAGTTGTAACGGTAAAAATCAGATATTTTCACTCACACTTATTGTCGAGTTCCCCGCCTGTAAAAATATACCCTGCTACAAAACAGCATGGAAATTGCTACTCTCCAAGCAGAGGAGGGGTTCCGGCTGTTTTTTTACGTGTTTTTAGGGGTTTTTGTCGGGCATTCTACTTTGTCTTGTTTTTTTTGTCTCTATAGGTGGGGTTTATATAGAGAAAAAAACATGACAAAGAAAAAAGCCTGACAAAAACGCCTAAAAACACGTCAAAAAAATAGCCGGAACCCCTCCTCTGCTTGAAGAGTAGCAATTTCCATGCTGTTTTGGAGCAACGTATATTGCTGCCCTATGTGCCACCAGGCACTTCAGGCGTCTGAACCAATGAACTGCCTTATTTTGAAAGAGAACAGAATTTTGTTTATTTGTTTGTTTATTTGTGCCTTATAGAGTAACAGTGAACGAAATATTCATTTTCTAAGAGGTTGCTTGAACTCCTGAGACAGCCCCTAACGTGAAAAGAAATTTTAGATTTCATTTTAAGAAGTGATGTGAACCTCTGAGACAGCCCCTAAAAAGGAATTATGGGGACCATTATCCTTGCAGTCACACTGGCCATTACCGTCTCAAATATTAATATCTCTGAGAAGTTGCCTCGAAGTCGTAATTCAAGCGGAGGTCTCTTTCTTCCAAAACATGTCAAAATGCATTTCCCTTTGCATTTTAGTCACTGCAGCTTAAACTATGCATAACCTACCCCTAATGGCTTTCATTATTTGAGGTATAAATGATTTAGTCTGAGAGTTGCTTTCTTGTAAGTAACTTTAGGAAGGAGTGTCTGGAAGGACTAATTCTTCTTGCTTGCTTTCATTCTAATGTCATCATTATCTACTAGATTTTATCAATTAAAAGACTCTTTGTTCACTAAGTGATCTATTCAACCGACCTTCGGTGACCATCTGTCACCTTCCTCAGGTTTAACGAACATGTTATGAAGAAGATTCAAAATTTGGGGTATCGGCTAGTAATGCTGTAGTACCTGAAATACTGCTACATGATGTAGGGGGCCTAAAATTGTCATGTTTCCTCAGGACCTTATCAATAACTACCCACATACCAAAATTCATAAAGTCCATCCAATGGATCTTGAGTTATAGGTGCGAACACACAACCACAACCAAAAGCAGTACCCCTGTCGGAGGTGAACCTCCTTGTCGGAGGTGTACCTACTTCCCAGGGGTAATCATTGTTGCTTGATACATGCCGCTTTTCAATTCCTTGAGTCCCTGACCAAAGTCTTTTGTCTAGGGCAAAATTCCAACAATCATTTTGCAAATCAACGTCCTAAAACTAGAAAACGCCAAGCTATTTATCCCAATTATAATTGCCAACAGAGCAGCTGCCATTCAGGAGAAGAAGGAGAGGAGGAAACACCGCTCTACCCCAGACTGTTTCTTCCCATGCAGCATCTGTGGCCACCCATGTGCGTCAAATATTGGTCTTCCTTCTTACTTAAGGACCCACCTTGGCAAATGACTTGAATGCCTACTTTTCTGACAAATACATGAATGTTTCCATTCAATTCTTCGAGTCCATGACCAACTTCTTTTGTCTTAAGGGCAATATTCCAACAATAATTTTTGTAAATCAATGTCCTAAAACTAGAAAACGCCAAGCTGTTTGTCCCAATTGTAACCGATATCAAATTCAAAGCACTAAACGATGGTCCTACTTTTCTGACAAATACATGAATGCTGCCATTCAATTCTTCGAGTCCCCGCCCAACTTCTTTTGTCTTGGGCAATATTCCAACAATCATTTTGCAAATCAATGTCCTAAAACTAGAAAACGCCAAGCTGTTTGGGGCACTGCTGTAACTATACTAGTATCCTACTTTTCTGACAAATACATGTCAGCTGCCTGTGAATTCATTGAGTCCCTGCCAAAATTGTTTCTCTTGTGACTATAACCTCCTTGGTCTGTGGCAAAACTCCAACAATCATTTTGCAACTATAGCATAATCAGCTCCCCAAAGCTACCAAATGCCAAGCCTAGTTATTACATATATCAAAGCACTGTTGATATCTACACATAAATGTATGTCCTATTTTCTTTTAGACCCTAACCAACTTTTTGGTCAGAGGGGAAATTTCAACAATCATTTCACAACTACATCATGATAGATCTATACAATGTAAATCCATAAACTCGGAAATTCCAAGCCGTTTGCCCCAGTTGAAGCATATATCAAAGCACTGATGACTGTATGTTGTACATCCTACTTTTCTGACAGATAGTTTTACGGTTTTTACTTCTTTTGTCTGGGGGAAAATTTCGACTATCATTTTTACATCATAATATAAATCTCTAAAACTCAAAAATTCCAAGCCGCATATATCAAAGCGCTGACGATAACTACATCCTACTTCTCTGACAAATAGTTTAGCGGTTTTTACCTCTTTTGCCTTGGGAAAGATTCCAACAATCATTTTGCAACTACATTCTAACATACAAATTCAAACGTTTTGAGTGACATTCATCACTCTTCTTCAGCGTCACTAGAATGAACTAAACAGTAGTTTTTTACAATAACTAGAAAAAAACGGTTTTACATCATGATGGCAAAACCACATGCAGATACATCATAATCAAAATCCCTAAAATGGGAAAAATTCACGTCGTCCGCCCCAGTCACAGCATATATCAAAGCCCTGACGATAACTACATCCTACTTCTCTGACAAATAGGCTCCACTCGATGACCCGTCACAGACCGGGGTCCAATTAGCCCTATCGATCCCTTTCCATGTCTTTTGCAGCTGACCAATATGTTACACTTATAACCTCCACGGATATCCCTCCTATACGTCTCTGTCAGCTATCGTATCATTTATTTAGGCCTGTTAGGATGAAGAATTGGAGAAAGTGGCTGGATATTGGAAACCTGCATGGAAACAGATTTCCTTGGTGATTTTCTCATATGCCATATACTGTAAATGCATTTATAATAAGTTCTTGTGGTTTTGATTTCGTGGTAGGGAAAAAATGGAGTGTTCGCATGGTTTTAAATTGTTGTTTGAAACAATAGTAGCGCTACAGAAACACAGGTAGAAATGTTCACGGTGGTAAGTTTGCTGCAAAACCTCGAACATAAAACCACCGCATACATTTCTGCATTTACAGTATTAGGTTTTGCAGTGCTAATTCATGCATCTTTGTCATTTTTTGATATTGAGGATTTTGGGGTGTGTATTAGACGATATGAAGAAGAATATCACCTTGTAAACTAGATATATCACGGGACAGTGTTTGAAATTCCAAATGGCTGGTATTATTCGTTGTTCTGGAAAGTCTTGTTTACTCAAAATCATTTTCAAAGGATCAAGACCTTCTGACAAAGACTGTCTATGCTTGTAAATGATGGAAAACTAAATGCAAAACTTAAGGATTGATTATGAATCGAAAAGATTTTGGGAAGGTTTAGATTGACAACACTGTTTGATGTCAAACATCTTGCACTATCACTGTCTTTACAGAAAGCAATTTGTATCCTGATACAAATCTAGAAAAAAGCATTCCTGTTCAGAATCCTGTTCAAGTTCTGTTCAAACAAGCTGCTAGGGGGCCCAAACCTACACTAGTATAATCACTACTACATTTTGTACAATGTGATAATGTGGAGTATTCTATCCCACAGTTCCTTGCCCTGGGGACCCACTGGGGGATGGTGCATGTGCTGGATCACCAAGGCAACCGCATCTCTTCCAAGGAGTACGCTGTGGTGAGTACCACCTCTGTGTCTTTTTTTCTTACTCGTGAAAGCAAAATAACTCAAATGAAAGGAAATAATGCAGAGACGAAAAACATTGTCTCCTTGATAGAGAAAATTTAAACAACTTGCCTTACTCCAATCGGGTGTAAAATGGGTACCTGACTTTGGTTGAGGAGGTAAAACTTTCTACTAAAAGGCAGTGGAAGGAGAAGGATGAGCTCAGCCTTCCAATACTAGCTAGACAAAGTGGATAACAACCCACTGCCCCTACTGGGTCAAAAAGGCCATGGGGATATCCCTGTAGCTCAACTGGTAGCAGCCTGACAGTTGAGCTCTTAGGTTCTAACTGGGATGAGCATCTTGGTTGGTGCTGCACCCGTCTTTTGGAAGGGACATAAAATGGGTTCCCATGTTCGAGCATGTTAAAAGGGAGGGGCTAGCAACCCCTCCCTGAAAAAATGTACCTTACTACTGAAGCAGCAAGGAAACTTGCTGCCCTACCAATTTGTGCAACTAGGAACTACAAGGGTCTGAACGAAGGAAAAACTAATGGATGTCAAGTCAGTATGGCCTTACAAATGAATGGGATGATATTTCTTCAAGGAAAAAACTAGTCTTGGATGTTTTCTTTTCCTCCCCTTGCAGCTCAAGTCAATGGGATGATAATTCTTTAAGTTTATTTAGGTAAAAACCAGTTGGATGTTTTTTTCTCCCCACGCAGCACAAGTCCATGGGGTGATATTTCTTCAAGGTAAAAACTACTCTTGGATGTTTTCTGTTCTCAGCACCAGACAACAGTGAACCAGATCAGTCTGGACCAGAACGGGGACAACATGGCGTCCTGTTCCGACGACGGCAAGGTCGCGGTCCATGGCCTCTACAGCACGGACGACAACATCCTCATGACCTACGACTGTCCTATAAAGGTACTTTGACTGTGCTGTTAAGGTACCATAAATGTCCTGTAAAACTATGTATTACAGTTCTGTAATGGTATCTGCAAAAAAACTTGTCCAAGAATGGCAGTCTGAAATATTTTAAGATGGTAATGATGATATACACATTGCTCTTTCTTTTTTGGGGATGTTATCGTTGTAACATCCTTTAGCTGTCTTCAATTTATTTCAAGTTGTGTCCTTCTCTTTGTTGGTGATTTAAGAATCTGATCGTATGGAAGAATATGGTATCATGAATTTGCTAATGATGATCTATAAAGTGAAGAGGAAGACTTAGTGTTCATTTTGTATAACACAATGTTTTTCCTTCTCTCCAGGCCGTGGCCTTGGAACCCAACTTCTCCCGGCACAACAGTGGGAAGATGTATGTGACAGGTGGAGACAAGGTGCTGTCTGTTTGTTCTTTTTGAATATGTACAAAGTATTCTGATAATTTGGTGGTTTTTCTTTTATCTGTAGTTTTACTCTACAAAAATCACAGGTGATAGCAAGATTCATATTGAATAGCTTCATCAGGTTAGAAAATCAATGGAAAATAAGATCATTCTTATGAGACAACGTAAAGATTTGTGTTCTGTACTGTCTTTTATTTCAGGGACTACCTCAAGTATCTACCTTAGCCATACCTTTGTATCCCTAGCCTTTTGTACATACATGTGCCATTTAGAGTGTTCTAAGAAGTTCTACCTTATTTTACAAGATTCATTGCAATGTTCTTTTAAAGAGAAATGTAAGGAAGAAGGTCTTAGAATTTTTGTTGATCTATTCATTGTGTTTTTTAGCTGATTCTCCATGAGAAGGGTTGGCTCTCTCGTTACAAGACTAACGAGCTGCACAAGGGAGAGGGACCCATCAGGGTCATCAAATGGAGAGGCCCCTTCA
This sequence comes from Branchiostoma lanceolatum, assembly GCF_035083965.1. Lineage (NCBI taxonomy): Eukaryota > Metazoa > Chordata > Leptocardii > Amphioxiformes > Branchiostomatidae > Branchiostoma > Branchiostoma lanceolatum. Next base: position 4,926,764 of record NC_089734.1, read on the forward strand.
TCGCATGGGCCAACGACATGGTGAGAAAGATCTAAAAAATGAATGCCATTGGATGATTGAATGATTGATTGAATCAATGAATGATGGAACGAAAAGTGCAAAAAGTTATTTTATATCGTAACATCTTATAGTTGATTATATTCATACTCATATATTTTATTTTATGTGGCTCTCCAAGTATGGAAGAACAAAGGATGGAAAGGAAAGGAAGGAAAAAGGAAGGAATCAATTATTGTATAAATGAATGAATGAATGAACAAAGGAACAAACAAAGTAAAGAATGAATGAATGGACGAACAACCAGTCGTAATAATCAACTATGAAAAGTATATCACAGGCTTAAGCAAGTTGCAAAAGCTTCATTTGTCACTGCTGTATTGTAGGTGTTTGAAGAATTGTTCAACACTGCAAGGTAACAAATCTAATGTTATCGTGTCTTGTCTTTCAGGGAGTGAAGATGTACGACACCAGTTCAAAGAAGAGGATCACATACATCGCAAGGGACAACACACAGTAAATATTTTCTGAACTTACACAAACTTGCAGAGACTGACCCAGAAAACTATAAAAACTACATGATGTGTTTATGCTACCAGCTTATGGTAAACAGTCAAAAATAAGAGGCAAGGTATTTTGTATCTCCTACAAATTTTTATCAATAGAAATAAGTGTTGAAAATGCAGAAGTCGCTTATTGAGTTGTACTTTAAACATTGTACTTTTGCTAAGTTGTGATGTTGTTTGCTGTTGCTAGTTTGCGCCCAGAACTGTACCGTTGCAATATGTGTTGGAAGGATGATACAACGCTACTCATCGGCTGGGGAGACAGCATTAAGGTATGTTTATATATGTTCTGATTTTACTTCCGTTGGAAGACTATAGTGGTTCATATTGTGTTGAAAGTGAATAAATGGATTAGCTAAACCTGTGCATGATTCAGGTCTGAGTTGTACAAAGTTTGAAATATGGTATTGAAATTTCCTCATTATCAGTAATAGAATATCTATCATTTCCCATCTATACAATATGTTACAAATTGTTAAAGCAGAATAAAACCTCATGCTTGCTCAAGTCACATCTATAAGATCTGATTTGTTATTCCTGAAGAAAATAAAGATTTTACTGCGTTTCCCTTGAAGATCTGTAAAGTGAAGGAGAGAGACCCACATGATGTGAGAGATCTGCCCAACAGATATGTGGAAATCAGTAAGTGGAATCTTGCAAAACAAAACTTTATTTTATTTTTACTGTTACATTAGAAATGAATGATGAAAAACAGGAGGCAGATTAACAATGACTGTTGCATTTTCTTGTACATACCTCTGAGTCAGTATTTTTGAACTTTTGACACTAAAGACTTCATTTGTGTATTTTTCAAACATTCTGTATCTGAGGGGCTGCCTATTGGTTTGAATGTGGATTTAACGTGATGTTTGTTCTTCATTATACAGCTGCGATGTTCAAGCTGGATTTCTATGTGTGTGGGATTGCACCACTGGGGGACCAGCTAGTGGTGCTGGCTCATGTGCTGGAAGAGAATGAGGTGAAAGTTTTACCTATTGTGTATCTCTGTCACAGTGGTTTAGAGATTATTAACTTAGAAATTCTTGAGGATGCCAACAAAATTCCTAATGTCTTTTCAATGCCAAAGATCAGTACACCCTCTATAAATCTTATAACATATGTGGCCTTGCATATTACACAAGCGTTACATGTGGCTTCCTCATCATAAAATGACTTTTACGATTCATATTTCAAACTAATGCTTGTAATGATAAATGTTGTGTTTCTGTCCAGGACGGCACGCAGACCTCTGCCCGCCCCCAGCTGAGAATCCTGGAGCCTCACATGGACACGCACGACGAGATCTCCAGCGACGCCCTGTCCATCAGGGGCTTTCAGGAGTACAGGTGTAACGACTACCACCTGGGTAGGTGTCTCACTCACTCTCTCCTCCCATAGCTTAGTCAGCCATCGGGGCAGCAAAGCGTTCAGTAAAGGTTGTCCACTGCTGGCGGTTGTCTACCAACAAACAAACAAATAAACTAGCAAACAAAAAAGCCAAACCAATAGATATATAACACAATAAAAAACTGGGGGTTTCAGGAGTACAGGACCTGATATAACGACTACCACCTGGGTAGGTGTCTAGAAACAAAGAAACTAACAAACTAACAAACAAAAAACTGGGGGTTTGAGGACTATAGGTGTAATGACTATCACCTGGGTAATAAAAAACTACTTTAACTTAAGTTTAGGAATTTGTCTCATGATAAGGTCCAGAAGAATGAGCCACATGTAGACAGGTCACGGAAAATATGTGTTAAGGTCCATCTCAAGAGATGATGTGTAGTGCTCTATATGGATGACAATGTAATGGCTGTGGGTACAATGTAGCTTCTGGTGTGACTTATTAGCCCGATCCTTGCATGACAGTCCTGGCCACGGTTGGTACATTATGTAGGTTGAAAGGCTCTGGGGTTGTTGCCTCTTATTTCTATGCTGTCTCTTTACCTCTAATGGCTGGAATATACTGAACATAGAAATATGTACATCAACACTTTCTAAGATGATGGGAGAGGTAATGGTCCAGCAAATTTGGTCTTTACGATTAAAATGCCCTGCATTCGTCTGAACTTTTTAGAGTACATTGAGGAGGATAGGCAGTTCTTCATTGTGGCTCCGAAGGACATCGTGCTGGCGAAACTGCGGGATCAGGACGACCACATCAGCTGGCTCATGGAGCACGACATGTTCGAGGTGCGAACAAAAATCTTGTTTTTTCTTTTTTTTTCTTCCCGGTCAGCACTTATCATTTAAAGAACCACATGTTGAAATAGACATATTTAGAATTGCTCCAAAAATGGCGTCTTATTAGTTTGTTTGCATTTCTCAGATCATCACCAGAGGAAATCACTCACCATACAGTTTAAAGTACAAATATGTTTTCCCACTGACAGTAACATTGCTGACTGCCCAGTCAAGATGCCCAGTTTAGCATGCAGTTCTTTTCTTGTTCTCTAGGAGGCGCTGCTAGCAGCTGAAGCCAGTGAACAGTCCCTCAAAAGGCATAATGTTATGGTAAGCTCTTTTATATATCTATATAGTTAGATTTTTAGAACACAATAAACATTGGCAGTACAATGTCCTTTGTGTTTCGGTTGCTGGTAGAACATTCTTTATTCTGTGTATTTTTTAATCAATCTGATTTAGAGTAAAACAGACAATGTTGTAATTACCGTATTGTCTCGAATAAAGTACACACTTTTTAAACATTTCAAAATTCAAAAGGCACCACAAATCATTGCTAAAGTCAGGGTGCGTACTTTATTTGAGGTTATTGCCAGGACAAATTGGAAAAGGACCTCAAACCCTTGCTTAATCAAACCAGGAACCCAGCTGCGGTGAAACAATACATGGCTCAATACCTGCTGATTTGTAACTTGTCGTAGGCAATCCTCAAGTTTGCAGAGACGATGCTGGCGGAGTAAACAAGAGAATCTTTTATGAATCTAAGGAATGGCATTATGTAGAAGTCCTTGATATAAGAAAAATGACCTGGAGGAACACCATAAATTTGAATTTATCCTGTTCAAAATGTGCTCAAGATCAGTGGAGAAGGGGTGCATACTTTATTTGGGGGTTTTGACTTTACGTTTCAGTTCTGCAAATTTGAGTGGAACTAGCCCCAAATCAGGGGTGCGTACTTTCATTGGGGTGCGTACTTTAATCGAGAAAATACAGTACCTCATATTGAGTCTTAAATCTTAAGAAAATACCTTAGCATCTCCTTTGTTTCTTTTCTGTCTTCAGGAAATCGGCATGACGTACATAAACTTCCTGCGTGAGGAAGGTCAGTACGACAAGGCTGCGGAGATGTGCGTCAAGATCCTCGGCAAGAACAAGGAACTGTGGGAACAGGAGGTCTTCAAGTTCCTCAAGGACAAGCAACTCAAGGTCAGATGTCCCATCATGCTTTATTCCAACGTCTTTCAATTGCCAATAGGCCGATCCCATAGCCCTGCCAACCACTATCAAAATGTAGAAAAAAATGCAAAATAAAGACATAGAAATGCAAATATTTGACAGACATGCCTCCTCTCTCTCATTGTTCAAATTGCTAACTGCCGTGCTATCATTGGTCATTTTCTTGCAGGCAATCAGTCCGTTTATCCCCAGAGGCGATGTGCGTCTGAAGCCAGCGTTCTATGAACTGGTTTTGAATGAGTTTCTACTAACAGACCATGAGGTAAGAAAATAACTTAGTATAGCTATATTTAACTTGTGTACAGCTACCACTCAAGCCTTAGAAAAAGTGGTCACTACAGACAGGCAGTCAGAGAGCTTTAGCTGGTCATTCCATGGTCTTTGACGGACCACGATAAAGCGGCTACCATGGCCAGGTGGTTGTAATGCGGAGGTGGTCACTTGTACAGGTGTCAAAAAGTCATAGATGGATTTTGCTTTTACATGTTTTTTGGTCTGTTAGTGCTACAAAACCATGGCCCCAGGAAGGAATGACTAAATGTTTGGCCACCTAGCAGCTTAGATGTTACAAGTAATGAATACTGTCATGTAGAAAACTAGGGTTTCTCCCTGTCTTTGATACTACATACTGTTGTGTCCTTACCCAGGGTTTCCACCAGCTGATAAAGGACTGGTCGCCTGACCTGTACAACATCCAGGTCATCATCAACGCTGTGCAGACCAAACTGGAGATGGACCCTCAGAACAAGGTCCTGCTCAGATCACTCGCAGAGCTGTGAGTTCTACTTTTTTCTTTAGATCATCTAGGTCTGTAAAACTGATTGACTGTCTTTGCAAGGCTTTTATCTATAACTGTTAATTTTTTTTATATTTCCTATATTCGATTCTTTTGTAGTTTAACCATTGTGCATTAAATTACAATGTCTATAAATCCCAAAATGTAAGCATGGAAAGAGTCACCAGTTTGTGTTACTTTGTAAATTCACTTTGGTCTTATCACCACTTTACAGGCACACCTACGACAAAAGATATGACAAGGCCTTGGCTATCTACCTGAAGTAAGTACCTGAGTGTTTGAAAATCATTCCTACCTGAATGTTAGAGATATTGAACAAGTGAAAGACACACCTATTGTCTCAGCATACATGTTGCAAGTTGTAATATTCACCTACTTAAACATTCAGACTCATTAAAAATCTTACATCTATATTGAGTATGAAGCACTAAACTATCATGTGGCCTAACGCTCTGGTTCTATGAATAACTAATTAACCTGAAAGGCTGAGAATGTTTTTTTTTTCTTTAGGCTTGGCCACGAGGATGTGTTCCCACTGATCCACAAACACAACCTGTTCAGCTCCATCCAGGACAAGATCGTTATGCTCATGGACTTTGACACAGAGGTACAATGGACGGGACAGGCTAGGGGAGGGAGGAGTTTATTTGGGGGGTTTTGTGTATTGGTGGAGAGAGGGTTAAATTTAGGAAAAAGTTGTCACTGAGGTACAATGTATATGTACATGTAAGTCCCAATTAATCTGTTAAATCTGCAATGCGGGAAGTTGAAGAAAATAGAACAAAAGCTGTTAACCAACTGCCTGAACAGTTTTTTCAGCATTCCTACTTGTTTTTTTAGGTGGTTGTTGACTTGTTTTCCTTGACAATTTGCATGATCCTTGTTCAAGTAATGACTTTTCACACATCATTGATTTCTTTCAGAGAGCTGTTCGACTGCTGATTGACAACCTGGAGAGAATCCCAGTAAGTCTTTCTTTGGGTCACAACTGTTCAGCCATGAAAATATTGTGCAAAGAAATGTTTATACATTTTCAATTTCAAATTCTTCTGAATGTATCTGAAATTTTATAGAATATATACGTATAAATATCATTGCAACTTTGTACAACTTAGACACCATCACAACAAAAAGTGCCTATCCCTACACCCACAATTTTTTTTTTCAGATTGAGAAGGTTGTTCATCAACTGGAACCAAGACCAAAGCTACTCTACCTGGTAATGTGGATTCTTACATTTCTATTCTATCTCTTGGCATCTAGAACTCAGTTTCTTCAATTATTTTCCTTGTAAGAAGTCAGTATGTGTCAAGTAGAGCATACAATGTTAGAAGTTTTGTTCTGGCACCATGCCATTTGTCCAGCATTTGTGACACCCTTTAGTAGAACATTCCCACAAATGTTCAGGCACCTGCTTTTTGCAGTACCTGGACACCTTATAGTGTAACATTCCCACAAATGTTCGGGCACCTGTTTTCTGCAGTACCTGGACACCCTGTTCCAGAAGGACCCCCACATCGGGCAGGACTTCCACGCGCTGCAGGTGAAGCTGTACGCAGAGTTCGACCGTGCCCGCCTGCTGCCCTTCCTCCGCTCCAGTAACTACTACCCGCTGCAGAAGGTCAGAGCTCTAGCTCTTTGTTTGGTCTTTTTTTTCTCAAATTTTTTTTTTCTCTAATTTTTTTTCTCTAATTTTTTCTTCTTCTCTAATATCTCTAATTGTTTTCTCTAATTTTTCTCTAATTTTTATTGCATTTTACAAAATGATTCAAAATGACACATAATTCAAACAGAGAAAAGTTCAGGAAATAATATAAGCACATGCCACGGATTTAGCATAATAAGAAACAGAAGTGAGCTACAACGTAGATATAAGTAATTTCTGATATAAGAAAACAATAACAGGATAACAAATGGTGAATAAACACTAACATTAAACAATTATGTTTGTTTGTTTGTTTGCTTGAAGATGTATCTTAAGCAAGTGTATGTACGATGTGTATTATTGTGACGGAAAGGAAAAGAGAGGGAAACATGGGAAACTGTAGCACAGTGGCTTTGTGGTTAGGGTTCTTGACTCAGAGCCTGGATGTACTGCTATCCTTTGAGTCTCCTGCAAGGATTTTGTTCATCAGAGTTTGTTTTTATTAATCTTTAGGCACTGGAAGAATGTCAGCAGAGAAACTTCATCCCCGAAATGGTCTTTCTTTTGGGTAAGTCTTCTTCAAAGTTTAAGAGGCGTTTAGAGATTTTCATGAAATTCTATCTGTGATGCAAAAGTGCTTTGTAAATGCTTTTTAGGATTCAAAACATTGTCCCTGTCCATGGTGCTGAACATAAAGTGTTAATGTCCATCATCATCATCATCGGTCGGTCGCGCAGCGGCCGATCACACGCCTTCTCCACGTCTGCCGGTCAGTAGCCATCTCGGTGATAGCCTCTGGGCTCAGGTCAAGTTCCTTGTGATAGCTTGAAATATCATCTGTGTAGCCAGCAGTCATTCTGTCACATAATTAAACTATGACTGTAATTTTCAACATAAAAGAAAAGTAGGACCAAATTTAGATAAAGGATTAGATAAAAAAACTTCAAACATGATTTAAACATGTCTAAAAACCAGTGCTATAATTTCCTGAATGAACAAGTGAAAGTGAAAGTGGTGAGGTCACATCTATTTATAGTTTAAAGGAAAGTAAAAGGTTCGGTGGTAAAACCTACTACCTATATACAACAGATGACAATGAGCTCAACAGCACAGAACGCTTATGTTCCCCCTCCCCACCTCTGCATTTTGCAGCGCCCCCAATGTATTACAAGTGAAGTCACAGGGCAACCAAACCTTTTAGCTTCCTTTAAAGGCAAGACGTAACTCTTTTTTCTCAGGTCGCATGGGGAACACGAAGCAGGCCCTCCATCTGATCACGGAGGAACTGCAGGATGTGGACAAGGCCATCGAGTTCGCCAAGGAACACGACGACGAGGAATTATGGGAAGACTTGATCAGCTCTTCTATGGACAAACCAGGTCAGATTATGCTGCTGTTGATGACCTTGATACAATTTCGAAATGACTTTCACTTGTCTAACCTTCTCCATGCTGCCTTGTTCTGTGACCAATAGGGAATTGGGTTCCAAATGGCTACTTCAGAGTGCTAAAGGTTAAAGAAGTGTCTCAAATTTCTCCAAGCTTTACTTATCAGATCAATTTACAATAAACTGTCCTCCAGATCATCCAACCTATTCATTTACACTATCTTGAACATGTATCTATATTGTGTAGCTAGGGATGGGATGTCCCTATAGCTCAACTAGTAGCAGCCTCACAGTTGAGCTCCTGGTTCCAATTAGTTGCTAACTGGGAGACCCCGGTTTAATCCTGGGTTGGGTACATCTTGGGTTGAGGCTGCACACCGTCTTTCGGAAGGGACGTATAATGGGGGTCCCTTGTCGAGGAGCTGCCTTGAGAATGTTAAAGGAGAAGGGCTAACAACCCCTCCCTGTAAAAAATATATCCTGCTACTGAAACAGCAAGGAAACTTGCTGCCCTATGTGGCACTAGGCACTACAAGGGTCTGTACAAATGAACAAATGAACAAACATAGCTAGTATAACTGCCTTTTGGCATAACATATCAGCTTTGTAGGCAATATGAATACAATGAACATCATACTCTGGTTCTTCTGTATCTGACTAAAGAAATTTGATGTCATCATTTTCCCAGCATTCATCACTGGCCTCCTACAGAACATTGGAACCCATGTTGACCCCATCATTCTCATCAAGGTCAGTCTGCTACGTTTGATCTTCACAAATCAAGGTGCCTGTGTGATTATTTTAAGATGCCTTGGAATGAATGCACTTCATGTGACACTGTATGCTTTGTCTAAGCTTCAGAAAAGAAAATGATTTTGTTTTTTGACTGGAAGTTTCCTAAGCATGGAAAACTCCTGCCCTTTTTGAGTTTGTTCAAATCCTTATTGACTTTTGAATAATGTCTCCCCTACAGCGCATTCCGGAGGGTCTTGAGATTCCAGGATTACGAGATTCCTTAGTGAAAATTCTTCAAGACTTCAACCTACAGGTGAGAGACTTAACCAGTACTGATAAATGTAATTTCAAATTTCTAGTGCACTACTTTTGGTTGTAACTGATTGACACCTGTTAGATGATTTTGATTGGCTGTTTGTGTTTGATTGACAGATCTCCCTGCGTGAGGGCTGTAAGAAGATCCTGGTGTCCGACTGCTACACGCTGATGAGCCGACTCAACCGACAGCAGAAACGGGGACTACGGGTCGAAGGTCAGCTATCCTACTTTTCTCCTTACTTTCCTTCAAGACTTATCAATCATTATTCATTCATTTCCCTCACATGTTAGCTGTAGTCAATTAGTATTGTTGTTAAGGTGAGACCAGGAAGGATAATGTTATTTGTATGTGAAACAACTTAAAAAAACTTGTCCTTTGAGTGATGTTTTTGATATTTATTTTCCTCAGAGTCTGATAGATGTGAAAGCTGTAGTGGACCAGTTATCGTTGATGGTAGGTGTCCTTTCTTGTCGTTTCGATAAAGAGTAACATCAAAGACTTCCCACTTGCTGTGTGGAATTCATAAAGATCCTAAAACAAAGAACAAAACAGAAATTTGAGCTTCATGCAGTGTAGACATTTGAGTGGGCGTTTGTGAGCATTCGAAAAGTGAAACTTATCTATACATCTGACATCTAGTTGGATCTATAGACCTGACAAGCTGGCACTTTTAGACTTTGAAAAATTACTTCGAAATCAAAAATGACTAGAATCTATCATTTTTTGTTGGTTAAGCCAATGCTGTCCCACTTGGAGATTTTTATGAATGGACTCCCTCCAGTGATAATGATGAGCACTGAAAGACTACATAAATGTAGGTGATCATGTATATAGTAAGACATTGAGGTATGTTTATTATAAACTATGTTTATTCTTCTCAGACTCTCGCTCTGCCAGTAACATCTCAGTGTTCTACTGTCACCATGTGTTCCACCAGGACTGTCTGCCATACAACACTGTGAGTCAACTATTTCATTCTTCTAAAAATGTACCATGACATCACTCCAATTGTACACTTTTGATAGAATTAGAGAAGAAAAAGATTGACTAAGAAAAGGCAGCATATACAGTCAGACTTGGTCTCAACAACGACTCATGGAACTCTAAGGAAAATAGTTGGTGACTGGGGGTGGTTGCTCCAGACAAGAGAGTCTTCACAGAGTTTGCTCCAGACAAGAGAGTAAAATTGTACGGGACTGTTTAGATGTGGCTGTGACTAACTGTGGTTGGCTGGCCAGGGTTGACTGTACTTGTAGACTTTGATCCTTCATCATGTAACTTTAGAAGACGGATGAGTTTTCATGCTAGATTTCTTTTGTCCCTCCACAGGAGACCTGTACCCTTTGTAATGCCCAGCGGAGACGGCCGGGAAGTGCTGGAATCTTCCGGAAATAAACACACTGTTCTTAATCCCTAAATGCTACAAAATCATTCAACAATCCAGTATCTTTACCATTAGAGACTATTCTGTATTGTTGCTCTAGAAACAGCAGATGTTGTACATGAGAGTGAAAATGAAATTTGAGCACTGCACTGCCACTGAGTAATTGCTTGGTGCTGGAATCTTCCGGAAATGAACACACCGTTCTTAATCCCTTTACGCCTTTAAAGGACCCCATACAAGTATCATTGCCAATAGACCCTACTCTATTCTGTACTGTTGCCCTAGAAACAAATAATTGAACATAAGAGTGGAAATGAGATTTAAGCACTGAGTAACTACTTGGTAAAGATTTATGTGAACAACTGCAGTCATGATAGACAAATGTACAAAAGAATATTGTTCCTTACAAAGTGAACAATGCAAACGTTGTATGTTACAGAGACTTTGAATTAAATATGCTGCTTGGAGTTCTGGGCTTGTGTTGTTACTATTTCAATATTAGCACCCCAGTGTAGCTAACTCTCTTTCTCTACTGCTCTCCCCCTGCCATCAACTCCGTTCAAATTGTGTAATTTTTCACTTTTGATAATTCATGTTAATTTTCTAATACATTGTAGCACAGAAGATTAAAATAATTTACTGACTGCAACTTTGTATCTTACTCTATCAGAAAGAAAGAAATCCTGCTTTTTTATCTATGACAGGAGGCTAAATTTTTCCTCTAAAACCTGCCCATTTATATATATATATATATATGGCCATTACTTTTGTCTTTAGTAGAAAACACAAGTTAAACTTACAATCTTTATTGACACAACAAAAGTACAGCAACTTTCGTAAGGTCTGAATAGTTGAGTACAATAGTGCGCTATAGAAGTGAAAAATATTAAAATGCAGTACCAATGTTGTAAGGGATTGCATTCGTCATTTCGGATGGTGACGTAAAGCCGGCGGCCCCGTGTATGAGGGAGCTTTGGGCGTAAGCCTCAAGCGTCAAACCTCTGCACGTAAAAAAACCCAACACACTTATCGAGAAGAGTAGGGGTGACCCGGTGTGCTTGGCCAAAAAGGCGAGCTGTGGCAAAACCGCATTGCACTACCACTAACTACTTGAAAAAGCATTACGCTTCACCTCAATTGAGGATGACTGCTTTACCCCCCTTTACAAGCAGAATGGCAAACATCATGGTGCAGTCCTTCAATCAACTGCTAGAGGCCACTTTTGATCCATGTAAGTGGAACGAGGTCACTGACATGAAGAGGGTATGTGGAAAGACCAGTATATTATAACAAGCAAGCACTTACATGTAATAGTATGGTACATACAAAGGCCTATAACAGTTCTTGTCTGAAAGACAATCCCTTATTGACAATGTCACTTCACTCGTCTTCATTCAAATTCTGTTGAAAACTATCTTTACAGTATGAAAAGTATAAAATTGTACTTTGTGGTCTTTGTATGTACTGTACCTTAGCTACAGCCAGATGCTATAGTCTTTCCACTTGTGAATGTCCTTGATCAAGCCTGCAGGGTATGATGGGATAGCCACTTTAGATTGACCTTTCACCTGTCTGAATTCTTTATTTTTTCTTGGATCTAGGCTCAGCTTGAAGAATTCTGGCAATGGTTTTCTTAAAGTCCTTACTAAGAACATCTCGTCACAATCTGTTCTTTAGAGCCGATTTGTTGAAAGGCTCAGGGTGGGTTGAGAATGTTGTTGTCCTTGTTTGACATTTTTTTATTTCAAGATCTTAGCTAGTATTTTACTTTATCAGTATCTGAGCATAGGTATCTTGTCTTAATTAATATCGTCAACTTCGTACTCATTATAATCAGTATTCCATACTGTACTTGCGATTAGCCTTTGTGCATGTATTTGCAAATAAATGATATTATTTTGCTAGACTTGGACTCTAGGTGCTGCATTCCGTTGGGTTCAGGTTCATGCTGAAATTGTCTCTTGGTTTTATCACAAGGTGTGTTGAGAAGAACATTTGGCGCAAGATGACAGTCCGTCTGTATGAGGAAGCCGACCACGCCGAGTCTTATCAGAAATTCCGCCCGACTTATGGTCAAGAGCTGGCTGAGAAAATAGTGGCATTTGTGAAGGAAAAGGTGGTGTGGACTTTTCACAGTTGTAACCCATGATGTATTGTGTTGTTTTGATGCTGTTTATTGTTATGATTGTACAAGTCACCACATATTATTTTTCTTTTGGCAGATTCATATTAATGTTTCTCCCAACAATGAAGTTACAAAACAAAAAGATTATTACTAAGATTGTAGTGTGCAAATTTCCACGATTTGTCATTTCACCAAGTTAACACAGATATGCTTTAAGTCTGATTTATCACTGACATGATTAAGATTTTGACGTAAAAAAGAAAGACTGGCATGACTTTAAAAAAAAGTGCATTCTCTGGGCCTTCTAAGGAATTACTTACTGCCCTTTATGCCTCCCGGCATGTAGGGCAGCCTTCTAAGGAATAAATGACCCTAATCGCTTCAGACAGGTATTTACTTAAATAAAGGTAGGTCAATGATGGCTAGAAGGTAGTTTTTCTGTGTTATATAAAAAATTTGAACATTGATAATTTTACCTATCAACACATATCATAACTGTTTAATTAGCATTTGCTAAGATGACTGCCTAACACCAATGACTATGCATTTTAACTAATTGTCATAATATTATTACACCTCCCAGAAAACTACATCTCTGAACCAAGCTGTCGACATCGGCTGTGGATCAGGCCAGAGTACAATAATCCTGGCGCCACACTTCCAGCAGGTCACCGGCATCGATATCAGCGAGGCTCAGATTGCCATGGCAACGGCACAAAACAAGTTCAATAATGTCCAGTACAGGTACATGTACCATCAGCACTTTTCCTGAAAGAGAGTTGCAAAGCAAAAGGTGAACCATAGTACACAGTAATTACATGTATGGTTAGGAGAAAATAGCAGATAATGGTACAAAACAAAAGGATAGCACGAAGATGAACTTGCAGAGTTTGACTGACATCATCTGAACGTATCCATGGAATACTGTAAATGCATTGAATTTTTTAAGTTTGCATGGTTTTAATTTCGCAGAAGGGAGAAAATGGAGTGTTGGCGGTGGTTTAAGTTTGCATTTGAGACAATAGTAGACTAGGGGATAGGTGGGCAACAAAATTTTGCGGTGGTTTTAAGTTCAAGAAACACTTCATTGAAATGTAGTGATGATAATGATGTACATTATTATGTCTGCCTGAGTGAAACAACTCTCATCTTTCATCTATTTGAATTCCAGAGTAGGTCATGCCGAGCACATTCCTCTTCCTGACTCCAGTGTAGATCTGGTCTCTTGTGGGACCTCAGCCCATTGGTTCGACTTTCCCAAATTCCATAAAGAGGTGGACCGGGTTCTGAGGCCGCTCGGCTGTCTGGCTGTCTACACTTATGGGATAAACTATCTCAGCTACAAGGACACCACTGCAGAACTGAATAGAATTTTTCTTGAGGTGAGCCATGATCCGTCTCAAAAACATAACAGTAACTGCTAACCACAATTAACATTAATCCACTGGGTAAAATAAACCCGCCACTTCTCCGAGATCTCTAGTGCAGCACCCCCCCCCCAAAGTATACAAACACGTGTCTTTTCCTGTTAGTCAAATTTTGCAGCTTTTCAAAAAACTGTTCTCTGTCACTTTCCCACAGTTTAAATATGACAGTCCCATTCGTGACCACTGGCATGAAAAGCGATGGCATATTGACGACAATTATCAACATATTCCAATGCCTTATAAAGGCAATGTCAGGTAAGGTCATACAAGAGTAATTGTGCAAGAGTTATAAGAGTGATAAGATACCATCTTCTTATAGTATTAACTTTAAAAGAAGACTGAAGATTTGTAGAGTTACATCCTTGTATTGTAACAATGGGGTTCAAGCACCACTAACTGACCAGTCTAACGGGTCCGGACCTTTTTTTATTTTTTATTTTTTTTAATTTAGATTTAGCACATTTGTGGAAGAATTGACATAACAGGTGACTATCACCTTTTCAAGATGTCAACCCAGACCAGACTGTAAGGTTTGGACCATCGCACACTGGGGCATGCCCCTACTCTTTTTCGAAAGGTGTGGTGGGTTCTTTAACGTGCGCGGGGTATGGCTCTCCCCAAATACGGGACCTCCATTTAACGTCCTATCGGAGGGACGTCCCTAACCGAAGTTAGGTACTCATTTACACCTGAGTGAGTGAAGTGAGGGAATTTGTGTTAAGTGCCTTTCCCAAGGGCACAACGTCCGGGCACATGTCCAGACATGTCTGGGGGTAAGCCGGGTTCGAACTCGGGTTCCCTTTTTTGACGGCCGAATGTTCTAGCCGTTATGCCACACGACGCCACCCTTTTAGACAAGCAGTTCTGGCGTGCGGTCATCTTCTGAGGGGGGAAAGCATTTTTTTTAGAAACTAGGATGACTTTCTCTTTGACATTTTAGAATGGAATATGCCTAATATGTGTATGTGACCTTCAGGGATGACTCCATGACTATAGAGGTGGACTACCCCTTGCCTGGGTACATCGGCTACCTGTCCACTTGGTCCGCGTACAGGGAGTACTGTAGGCACAACCCTGAGGACAAAGGTGCCATTCTACAGAAGCTACAGCAGAGGTACTGGTGCACAAAAGTGCCATAGAAGCATTTTTTTACTTCGCTTTTGAACAGACAAGGACGGCGTGGCACTGCACTCAAGTTTTTATTACTTATATTAACAGTGCCACGTACAGAGAACAATGTACCCATTTCTACACCTGGGTGGAGTGAGGAAAGTCGTGTAAAGTGCCTTTCCCTTCAGCACCACATCGGTGGCGTCATGGGATTCGAAGTTGCAATGTAGTCTTCTCTGTGGAATAGAAGATGGCAATACTGATGATAGTGGAATGAACAGATCTATCAATATTAGATGCAATTTCAGGATCTTAGAAGAAAAATATTCAGTTTCTATGGACAGAATTTAATCAGGATCTGTAAAAACTCTCCCTCGGATTGATCTATGTCTGTATGTCTTTATACTTAGAATGCTAGAAGAACTGGAAAAATGAAATTTAAACCGTACAAATACCACACTCTTCTCTCCTATACTCCTTCTCCAGGTTATATGAAGCCGTGAAGACCACCAAACCCCCAGAGGAAGTGATCCTTCATGTATCTTATCCTGTTGTCTTACTCATGGCCAGGAAACCACACATGGAGCAAACATCAGCTTAAAGCAAGGAAAGGAAAGGAGAGTGATCTCGAACCAGTTTAGCTAAAATGAACTCGATGAACAGATGAGCTAATCTTCCACTGGTCGTAACAGAGAAGACAGACGCTATGTACAGTATTTACAGGTTCATTGTACCGGGGAAATTCCCCTAGCTCTTTTCGACAAGCACAATTAACAGTGGACCACGGCTTAACGTCCCGTTCTAAGGACTGTGACCCTTTCCAGTAGCGTGCATGTCGGGTGAGCGACACAGCCGGGATCAAACCTGGGGCTTCTAGTTCCAGAGGCAAGATCGCTAGCCACTGGACTACGCACGCTACAAAACCAAGGAAGCTGTAACCTCCTTGTATAAACATAGCATTGAGAATGATATTTCTCTTCATGCTTTTGCTATCTTGTCTGATCTTTAATAGTAAGATCAGATTCATTTTAACGTTATGGTGATTGATCATATAACTTGTAGAGTGACACAAGAATAGAGAAAGAATTTCAAAAGCTTCGGAATCCATTTTTAATGTTATGGACACTTTTATATTTGTGAGCTCTCCTTAAAACTGGTTTGTAGCCTCTGATTATCTTGGCACTTATACATCATAATGGAAACAATATGTACAATGTATTAATCAATAATCAAACTTTTCCACAACTTGAATTCAAAATGTCGATCTGTATCATAAGTACCGGTACTGTAAGTTTTATATTGCATATAATTATCGACCTGGCCAGTACTTAATGTCATGTCTTCTGTCTGTAATACTTGAAACTATATTCTGACTTAATAAAGTCTATCTCATTTCAAACACTTAAAATATGATTTTGCTAAAAACCTATATGGCAGCCTTTTTTCTATGTTAGATATCTGGGTTAAAAGGAAAAATATATTCCATATTTTTTAAACAAAATTATGATATGAATATTGAATTTCTACAAAGTTATGTCAAACTCCATTTTACCTTTGAGAATCAATTGATTACAAAATGATGTTACCCTTGTAATATAGTGTTGGCCCCATTAAGTACATGTAATACATCAATAAGTATGCAACAACTTTTGTTGGAACATTTGTTAACAGTCAATAATGTTATGTACAAAACAAGTAAAGCAAAAGATCTACATGCATTCAATCAAAATCATTTGAACATGCAAATCATGTACCTCTACTTGTAGGGTTAGTTTCATTAGCAGCTATCTTTTTCAAACCACTTGCAGCCTTTTGTCTTTTTTTTATAAGATATTGCAGGTAAGGTACAATATTAATGTAGCATTCATAGCAACCATTTTCCACATATCAACAGCAAAAATCATGAGGACAATCTATTCCTCAGATGAGTTATTTTCAGTTTTAGTTCAACTTTATACAGCAATAAGTAATATTATAATGTTTTTTACATCTTAAATATTTGACAATATATAACAGCTGCAAGCATAAAATTTCTGTATTGCATGTCATATTAAATAGCACCAATATCAAAAGAGTAATTCTTTGGAGAGCCAAATTATTTTTTTCTGCAATACAGAAATAACAGATATTTCCTTAAGGTGACAACTGCAAGAAAGTTGTCAGTCTATTACATAATCATGCTTTCTTGACAGTAAATAATTTATTGCAAAACAGGCTTAATTTCAGCTTTCTTTTCCTATCTTGCCTTAAATGGAGTAAATGAGTGCAATTCACAGAATGAACATCTTGTGGCTTATTTTCAGGCACTGATATCTGTCCCATTTTTTTATGAAGAGCTTGACCTTTATATACTGCTTATCTAGGCAGCAATCTGATAGAGAGCAGGCAGTGTTGTACTGTTAATCAGGCACGAGTATATGGCTAATAATGAACAGCATCATGTATTCCAATTTGTCAGGCACCTACATTGTATCTCAAACTGATAATGGACAGCCTCCAATACTGGTCCCCGCTAATCATCAGAAGTTGCTCGTGGTTGCCCTGTGTTGTACTGTTTATCGGGCACTAATATCTGGACAGTCTCGTGAGTAAGTTTTGTCGGGCACCTATCTCTGGCTGATGAGGGACAGCCTCCTGTACTGGCCGCCGTTGACTCTCAGTAGTTGCTCGTGCTTGCCCTCCTCGATCTTCTTCCCCTTGTTGATGACGACGATCTTGTCAGAGTCTTGGATGGTCGTCAAGCGGTGAGCGATGACGATGCACGTCCGCCCCTGGCTGGCTCTGTCCAGAGCTTCTTGAACCACCTGAGGAAAACATAGCACATATTGGATGAACCTCAATTATGTAACTCAGGTAGACCACCACAATGCCTTGACAGCCCAGACAAACAAACCATAAATGTCTTCAACAATAGAAAGTTCAAGTCTGGGGTAAGTGAGTGAGTGAGTGAGTTTGCAGGTCTCCAAGCCCTAATGTGACGGTAGATTTTTAGGTGAAAAATACGCTCGACTTTTGTTCTTCTGGCAAAGCTCATTATTGACTGTATGACTAGGGCTTTGTGTACAGTCAAAAGTATTTTTACAGAATCGCTTTTTTTTTAACACCTGGCAAATATCAGATACATTATATTTGGTGCTTTACCTTCTCACTCTCCGTGTCCAGAGCAGACGTCGCCTCGTCCAGCAGCAGAATCTTGGGTTTCCTGACCAGCGCCCGGGCGATGGCGATTCTCTGTTTCTGCCCCCCGGACAGCTGGGTACCCCTGTCTCCTACTCCTGTGTTATAACCCTGGGGGAGACAAACATACACTTAATAGGTGGATACAAACCACATGTACATGAATATTCCAAAACTTCTTACTAATGCACTTAGTAGTAGTCGACTGTTTTCTGCTGCTGCAGTAGTAGAAACATCCTGCAGCTGCAATCAGTCTTCCTTCAATCTTTTCCACTTAGTCCAGTTTGTCGCGAGCTTCCTTAGCTCCCGTAGGTTCCTTTCTGACCGCACTAGTAATGCACTTATTGATAAGCAATACTGACATATCATGTTTCTCATGTTTAGATGAACTTGCCAAAAGAAGACTTATTTGTTCTCTTTCATTTCCGTCTATACAAAGAAGCAAGAGGAAGAATCATGAAAAACTTTCTATAATGGATTTCTTTAGGACACTTTAGGATTTCGTCAGTAGAGCTGAAGTAAAGTGATGAGCTGTGGGGAAAATAAATCACACCTCATATCTGCTTGGAGATTACACAAATGCACCTTGTATGCTAATTGTCTTTCCATCAATTTTACTGTTGGCAATTCACACTTCAACTGATTCAGAATAACTTCTACCAACACAGATGAACTTTCCAGTGCGAATTGTCTTATTAGGGAGAATTCATCCTTAGATCAGGCAGCGCTGAGATGAAGCCGTGAGGGTTTGCTACCCAAGCTGCAGTGAAAGATCTTTCATATAGTGTAGTGGAGAGAATTTGGACTTACATCAGGCAGAGCTGAGATGAAGCCGTGAGGGTTTGCTACCCAAGCTGCAGAGAAAGATCTTTCATATAATGTAGTGGAGAGAATTTGGACTTACATCAGGCAGCGCTGAGATGAAGCCGTGAGGGTTTGCTACCCAAGCTGCAGAGAAAGATCTTTCATATAATGTAGTGGAGAGAATTTGGACTTACATCAGGCAGAGCTGAGATGAAGTCGTGAGCGTTTGCCGACCTCGCCGCCTCCTCAATCTCGTCCTGGCTGATCTCGCGTGAGTTATCGCCGTACGCAATGTTTTCTCCGATTGACATGTCGAAGAGGATTGGTTCCTGGGACACGATGCCCAGCTGGGAGCGCAGCCATTGGATGTTCAGGGACCGCACGTCTCGGTTGTCAATCAGCTATGACGGGTGTTAATCAAACATTTCTGGTTAAAATTTCATCAGTATCAAAAAGTTGACAACCAGCTGTACAAGTTTGTTACATATCACTTTCTTTAGCTACAACTTTTACATGACATAAACAGCTAATTTTGTCTTAAAGTGGTTTACAGCTAAACCAAAATCACAAAGTGATTGATTACAAACTTTTCTGGCTCTTTTGCTTTTTGCTTTGAATGGAATTTAACATTCATACTCAAGCCAAGTCTATACTGATTTGCTAACTAACACCATATGTTACAATGTGAAATGAAGATTATGTACGAACATAAGAAGAACTTAAGAAAACCTACCACATTGCCGTCAATAGGGTCATAGAACCTCTCAAGCAGCGAGACACTGGTACTCTTCCCGCATCCGCTGCTGCCGACCAACGCGCACGTCTGTCCTGCCTCTATCTCCGTGTTCAGCCCGTTTAGGATCCGGATGTCCGGTCGCGTCGGGTAGACGAAACGAACGTCCTTGAAGGTAATGTTGCCAACGACCTCACTCTGTAGATAAACAGAAAGAAATGAAGTCATGTTTTCCTCCTACTTTTGCTGTTTATTTATCTTTTGTTGTTTGAGTATTGGGAAGGAATCTAGAATACTAGGTGTTGTACATAGGCTTTTGCACAGGTATGGCTGCACCTGGACATGCATGTCCGTGGTGCTGATTGGCTGTTACAAACTGTGATGATTGGCTGTTGTAGTGCATGTCCCTGGTGCTGATTGGCTGTTACAAACTGTAATGATCCACTGCAGTAGTTCGTGTCCATGGTTCTGATTGGCTGTTACAAACTATGATGATTGGCTGAAGCAGTTCATGCCCTTGGTGCTAATTGGTTCTTATATGGTAGATTGTGTTGTGATTGACTGTGGTAGTTCATGTCCTTGGTGCTGATTGGTTCTTATATGTTAGGTTGTGTTGTGATTGGCTGTGCTAGTTCATGTCCTTGGTGCTGATTGGTTCTTATATGGTAGGTTGTGTTGTGATTGGCTGGGGTAGTTCATGTCCTTGCTGCTGATTGGTTCTTATATGCTAGGTTGTGTTGTGATTGGCTGTGATAGTCAATGTTCTTGTTGCTGATTGGTTCTTATAAATTAGATGGTGGCATGATTGAATGCAGCAGTTTTTGTCCTTGGTGTTGATTGTATATCAAGTATTGCATTTAAGTTTTTGACAGACTCAACAATAGCTTTAAAAACAACATGTATGTTATTGTAAGTTACTTACAAACGAAACATTCCAGTGTTCTTAAAATAAGCCCGTATGTCGCCCAATTTTTTTCAGTTTGTAGTTTACCTGCCTGCTGTAAGGAGATAATTTAGTCTGCTCCAGTCCATGCACTTTTTAGGTTTCTAAATCTCCAGCATTTCTTATATTTACCCTGTATTTTACTTACCGGTTTGTCACCACCTTCATGACCACTGTCTATCTGTGGTTTGCGGTCCACAAGGTCAAATATTCTGGCGGCGGCCATCTTGGCCTTGGCGTAGTCGGGAGCGTATGAGCTTGCTCTCCCCAGCGCAGTTCCGCTGAACACGATAGCTGAGAACACCCTGGGGTCACAGAATGGATATTTCAAGGTCAGAGAGAGTCACAACACCCGGTAGTCATGAAAATGTATGAAATGTTTGGGAAAATAATTGATTGAAACAGTATTTGAAACACGATGGAAAACAGAACATATGTTTTTGAGTGATGAGTTTAATGTAAAAGGTCGGTCACCACAAAAACTTCAAACTTAAAAAAACAGCAAAATTTTTCAATTTGAGGTATTAATCAAGACAGCTCAAAAATACCAGCTTTGAAAAGTAAGGACCGGTACAAGCTGCATGAGACCAGACTGATCTGTTTGATTCACTCACACCGGGATGGACTCCAACTCTTAAGTGTGGAGGGTTCCTAACCATGCTCGAGGTGTGGCTCTCCTCAAAAATGGGACCTCTGGCTTTACGTCCCATCCAAGAAGAAGTACTACTCATATTTACCTGAGTGGAGTGAGGAAATAGGTATAAAGTGACTTTTCCCAAGGGCACAACATTGGGGTCTGATAGAGATTCGAACCCAGAACCTTTAGTCAATAACCCTAACCACAAGACCGCCTTGCCAGCTTACCTGAAGACTTCATAGAACTTCATCTCCTGTATGGTGATGAGCCAGGCTCCGAAGCTGAAGGCGGCAGCGTAGGCAAAGAACTGGATGGACTGGGAGAACCCGTAGGAGAAGCCGAAGATATGAGCCTTCTTCTTAGACTCCCTGTGTGGAAACAAAAGAAATACAGTTGCTTTCAATCTTCCAATCTCTGTGTAGTCATTGAGAAAGCACACGTTTGTAGAGCTAGCATTACACAAGTGGTAAAAGTTGTGAGCCTTTTTGTTAGACTCCCTGTATGGAAACAAAATGTTGCTTTTAATCTTTCAAACACTGTGTAGTCTTTGAGCACACATTTGTAGAGCTAACATTGCACAAGCCATAGAAGTGGTAAAAGTTGTGGTCTTTTTAGTCTTGTCTTAGAATAACTGCAAGGCAACAAAATTATTATCACCTTCATATTCAAAAATAATAAACACTTCTTTAGGACATCCCGTGTTGTGCATTTTACAATATCTCCTGCCACACTTCACAATTTCGCATGTATTTTTTGAGGGGCTATTCAGTGTGACTGGCTTACTTGTATGGTCCATACAGGGACTTGTTATAGTTGTCAGCAAACATGGGCTCCTTAGTCAGGGCTGCCACCGTCCGCACGTTCTCAATGGCTTCTGTGGCAAGCTGAACAGGGATGAAAAAAGGACATCTAATGTCTGAAACCACCACGTCTATATATTGCAATTATGTTTGTCTGTGAACCTGAACTTGGAGCTGACCGGCTGTTATAAGCTGTGCGATGATTGGCTCCTGTATTTATGTCCTTGGTGCTGATTGGCTGTTACAAACATGTCCTTGGTGCTGATAGGTGATTATATTTGATGTTGCCTGTTGTGTTATGATCTACTGGTAAATACACCATGCCAAGAGAATGCCCTTAATCAAACCTTATTTTCCCAAGGACACAGCATTGCAATCTTAGATTTGAACCCAGAACCTTTAGATTCTGAGTCACCAACAATATTAGTAACCGCGTGGCCACCTTACCACCTCTTAATGATATGGAAATAAAGACCAGTGATGTGATACATCACCTTGCCACACTCCTCGAGGGCCTCCTTGTCCCTAGCGGCATGCCCCTGCAGCGCCCGCTGCGACATGGCGCCGGACAGCACCAGGAACGGCAGGAACCCGAGCACGACGAACGTCAGCTTCCAGCCCGCGATGAACGCGATGATGATGGAGATCCCCATCAGGGACACCGACTCCACGATGGCACCCAGCTGGATCCCTGTGGCCTGAAATGTGCAAAACACAAAATTGTCAGTTTGAGGGATATAAGTACATGTAGTGCTAAGTGGGAGGGCAACTTGTAAAGGTGCTTAAGCGCCTGTTTTGCCTTCCCTTTCACATTGTTTGCGATAAACTCAAATAACTGAGATAAGAACCACTCTATACTGTAAATTTTGAAACTTTTGTGTTAGGAGGGAA
The DNA here is from genome assembly GCF_035083965.1 of Branchiostoma lanceolatum. Lineage (NCBI taxonomy): Eukaryota > Metazoa > Chordata > Leptocardii > Amphioxiformes > Branchiostomatidae > Branchiostoma > Branchiostoma lanceolatum. The sequence goes on from NC_089734.1 coordinate 4,949,663, forward strand.
AAAGGTTTTTGCAGTAAATCTTTGACCTGAATGTACAAAAACCCAAATAGTCAGTTTCAGGGATATAACTAGTGCTAGCACAACTGTGTGGGTCAAGGGATATAGAAACATACATAGGCACCGCTCTATAATGTAAATCTAGCAACTTTTGCGGTGGCTTTTGTTTTGCAGGAGGAGGGAAAATGATAATCTCCAAGCATCTCCACGGTGTACTGAAAATCGTATATGCTAGCCAGAGAAGGTCCGGTCAGCTGGTAAGCTCCAGTCCGCCCCGTAGGGGCTTACCGGCTGACTGGACCTTCTCTGGCTAGCATATACGATTTTCGGCGCACCGTGGAGATCTGCTTGGAGATTGGGAAAATGAGGTTGAAAGAATTCTGTAGAACAGCAATTAATACTAGTAATACAAATGAAACACAGATTTTTGACTGAGAGATTGCTCCGAAAACCGTGAAAATAAACCATGCCGTGAAAGTTTCAAGATTTACTGTAACAGTAAACGGGAAGATGTGGGAAGGATTTTAACTTTTCATCTTTAACAAGCAGATTCTGAAATAGAGTTAGTACTCACCCCTTGCACCATAGAGGCGTCAGCTGCCAGCCTGGTAGTCAGCGCTCCTGTACTGTTCTTATGGTCGTCAAACCAACTAATCTCCTGAAAACAGAAATAGCCAGAAATTAAAATTTTGCCAGCATACTAGTATATTCCTGTGCATAAGGGCCACCTGACTATATTTGTGGTCCCTTAGATTGTTTTTTCCATTGACCCAGGCATTAGAGATCCTGTCTATATTGACCACTTGTCTACAGTCAAACCATCTCAACATAGGGCCAATATTTGACCACTTTTTGGTGGCCCCTTAGATAATTTTTCCCTTGACTCAATCATTAAGAATCCTGTCTATAGTGACCACCTGTTCACATAGACCAGATTTTATTGGTCCCCTGAGTAGTCTTCTTGGGCAGTTTTGACTGTAATTTTTCCACTTTCTTATATGACAGGTTTGACTGTATTTGGATTTTTTTTATTGTTCTTTGATTTGGCTTTTATTGGAATTGCAACAGTGCAATACACATGGGACACAAGCTGCTATTGCTGATATCGTGACCCACACATATAATATAGCTGTTTTTTACACTTAGCTGGAGTGGGGAAAGTCGTATGAAGTGCCTTTTTCCCAAGGGCACGAGATTGGTGGCATCAGGGGATTCGAACCTGGGACTCTCGGGTTCTGGGCCAAAAACCCTGCCGTTATGCCACACGACCCGACTGTAAAGGACTTGTTGTACATGTATACAAATATGGATACTGAACAGATACAGACCTGTCTCAGCATGGTGGTGAAGGCCAGCTGCCTCATCTTCTTGGTCAAGATTTCTCCTGACTTGGCAAACATGTAGAACTGTGACGAAGAACAAGAAATGCATTCAAACTGTAAATATTTGGTTCAGCATAAGAATGACTACTTTCTGTCATACTTGTAGCCATCTTCAGAATCGATAGCTGTAAGGCAACAACTTATCATGTGGCAAAAATTTGAATAAAGCAACTATGAACAATTCGTCACAACTTGCAAATTTGAAAAAGAAGCTAAGTTTGTAGTCTTTTACACTGTCACACTGGGTTTAGAGCTTCCTGATGATGTTATGATGTCACACTAGCTAACAGGGGGCAATTGCCATCACTTACTTGTCCCAGCAAAGAGGACATATTTGACAACCGATTTAAAGATTGCATCTATTAAAGATGTCTTCAGAAAAGACCAGATTTTTACGTGAATGATAGAGAAAATTGCATTTCCCTGGCACTTTAAGACTCGTATTCAGGAGTTTTACCTCCATGATGTTGGATAAGAGAGCAATTTTGGGAACACCCAAGGAACCTAGCAACCCTGGTTTACAGTATGAACTCCTTCCACACTTTATCAAGCCTAAAACACCTCTTACACTACAACGCTACATGAAATTACAATTATAGCATGATACAGTTAGCTGAACATCGTTGATGCAATCTCTAAATGGGTTTAACTATAAGTCATCCTGACTCTCAAGTTCTCAACTACAACACCATAGGACCTGAACCAAACCAGTTTTGAGCTTCCTGGTGATGTTATTCTTAAAACCAACTTTGTAATAAGACTTATGATGTATTCAGGAGTTTTACCACCATGATGTAGTTACCATTGACATCAGATGTCTTGGTATACCTTGACATCAATAAGCCACACGTTTTTGTTTAATTCCATTAGATATTACGGGAATTCCATATTTAGCCAAAAAATCACATCGATGGCGTCATATTTACGTCATATTACGTGATAACATTACCCAAACTACTGAAATCATTAACGTTCACGTGAACATCACTCCCTGCAAATTTGGTGATGATACACCATACTGTTTGGAAGTTATGATGAGGGGGGGGGGCCGAATCAGGGTTACGGTTAGATAGGGTTATGACTGGAGTTTTACCTCCATGATGTTGGATAGGAGACTTATGATGTATCTGTACCTGTATCTTTATAGCCGGTATAACCGCCCTTCGGCGTAACTATTGCGGCGTATGTATTGAGGAGTTTTACCTCCATGATGTTGGATAGGAGGGCGATGAGTCCCAGCCCCAGGAACATCAGAGCCAGAACCACAATGGAGTCCAGAACCTGGTTACCTTCTGGTGCAGCAAAGGCCTGGGGGAACGGGAGACAAATTGTTAGGGCACACAATCGACATCATCTGTCGTAAAAGACAGAGCAAAAAAAGGGCTATTTCCTGCTTTCAAAAGAGCATGATGGCTCTGGTATTTTTTGTCCGAAAAAATTATGAGACTTCCTCTTAACAACTTATTGAAGCTAAGACTGAAAGAAAAATGTTATGTTGCAAGGCAGTTACAAATAGGTTTTTGGAGAAAGACATTCTCCATATGACAATTGTAAACTGTGCCATATTAAAGCCATTCGTAAGTAGTGTGCAAAGTCCAGTGGTTAATGCCCCTGCCTCTGGACCAAGAAGTTGTGAGTTTGAATTACAGCTGTGTTGCTCACCCGAGTCATTTAGGATCTCAGAGAATAAAACAGTGAAGACTGGTTGGATAGCTACGTTGATGAAAGCCCCGATCACACCAAAGAGGATGTACGGCCACTCCAAACAGTTCATCCATCCATCCATTCATTCGTTCATCTGTTCATTCATTCATTTATACTATAATTCATTCATCCATTTACTTACATTTAGGATCTCAGAGAATAACACAGCGAAGACTGGCTGGATGGCTCCGTTGATGAAGGCCCCGATCACACCAAGGAGGATGTACGGCCACTCTGATCGGTTCATCTTCGCGATTCGGCCGATGGAAGCCTCGTTTATGAATTCACCTTCCTCCTATAATAGTAAAAGATGTGGGGTTAGAAGGCATTGTGTTAAGAGGAGGAAAAAGGAAAAGATGGCATGAAATGCATTAAGGCCCTGTCACACTTGTGCGTATAACATGAGCGTGTGAGTTGCGTGTTAACATTTTTGTCATACGCCGGCGTGCGCCCAATACGCACCTAATGCGTTTCTCAATCGTTTTGTGATAGTTTTAGGCACGCAGGCACACGCAAGGCACTGCCCAGTACGCCTGATATTTTTGAAACTACCGAAAACTTTAGTGCGAACGTGGGACGCAGCTCAGACGTTATAAGAACGCAGTCCACACGTCCGACATCGGTCGAGTAAGGTACGAGCGCGCTTTGTGTTTGCGCTCCAATCGCCGTAATACGCTTCTCTTGCGACACGATCTCTGCGCAGCGACCACATCGCGCACTTGCAGCGCAGATACAACGCATGACCGTATAGCGAATAAGAATATACGTCACGAATTAGTGTCGTTCGTCCTGCGATCGGGCAGCGCATTGCACGTACCAGTAGCGTAGGACAAACGCACAGATAGCTAACGGATATCGTTCACATAGCGTGCTCGACGAACACCCGGGGCATATTCCAGATTTGGTATAAATACGAGGGCACCTCTGACTCCAGGGTGGATAGACCTTCCGAACATGGCAGATCAAAGCTCTTTCGTCTTTTCGTTCCATAGAGCTTTTTTTTATTTGTAGCGGATCAGCTTACTGTTCCAGAGGATATCTCTCTCCCTGATCCATTCCACCAAAGACTTTTCTACCTCAGCATCTAGGGAGTAGCTGGTCTTCTTTGCTCGTGGCTTTTGGGGGGTAGCAGACGAGGCCTGAGGTGATGGTGACCCGGAGGTCTGCTCCTTCTCACCACCCTCGTTTGCAGGTTCGTGACCAGGGGAGTGAGACTGGACAGCTTCGCCTGATGGGGCCGGGAGACTGTCTTCAATACCATGGCCAACACAACCATCACGGTCACCTACAGCATCAGGGGTGTTAGACGTCTCAACGGGTGGTCCAGAATTAGACGAGCCACGGCCACGGCCACGGCTAGCGCGGGTGGAAGAGCCACGTTTCGGCCGGCGCCCCATGTTGTTCTTGTAGTCGATTCTGAACTTGTAATACAAGGAAAAGTCATCGGAAGTGCGCCAGGCATGCGGCCGGCAGTCGTTGTGGGCATTCGGAATGCGCTCAGCACACGCACCTGATGCGTAGCTATTCGCTGCAAGGATAAGAGTATTGCGCACTTCATATGCAAATTACACGTGTCTCAAACGCATTGGATGCGTTGAATTCATTATTCACACGCTATATGTGCGCCGCGCATAACTGGAAAAAATTTTATATTTTGAGCGTACAACTGCGTATTGTTAAAATTCAACACGGAACTCACACGGAATGGCTTATACGCACAAGTGTGACAGGGGCTTTAGACACCATATGAAAATACAGACTTGAAAGAACTGTTAGACTGAATGAGAATAATAAAAGATGTGGTGTTAGAAGGCATTGTGTTAAGAGGAGGATAACCTTTGAAAATTCGGCATGAAACATATTGTACACCATATGAAAATACAGACTTGAAAAAACTGTTAGACTGAATGAGAATGGAATGTTCACGGTGGTTTTGAGTCCGCATTTGAAACAATAGTAGCACTACGGTCACACAATGGAGCAGCTTTTCGCTGTGGTTTTGAATTCACCGTTAGGACTTCACCGTAAAAACTGCAGACATAAAACCACCACGAACATTTCTGTATTAAAAGTTTTCGGAAAGGTTGTAGGATTCCACCAACTTTTCAGCACCAAGGAAAGCACCAAAATAATTTTTTTCTTGTTACCATACAAATCTGCAGCCGCCATGCATCAGACACTGATGCCTGCGAACGATTGATTGATTGATACAAATCCCTTCTCATTACAAAAATACAGCAATCCCATGTTAAGATACACCTGTTAGCTTCATTGTCAATATAAATGTACAAGCAATGTGTGTAATGTAAGATATTTCAACATGTCCCAGAGCACAAGACTTGTGATTTCCAAATGTAAAAAATAACCAGTAAGTTTGTAAACTTACCACACTTTCAGTATCACTACTAGTATTTGATTCCAGCTCAGAGGAGAAAAAGGAATAGCAACAAGGACAGGTTTCAGCATCAATTAGCCACAAAGAAAGTGTTCATTCACTATTCAGCAGCATTGTAGAGCTTTCGTTATAATCAAGCAAAGTAACATTAAGCAGGTGCATTATGCCAAAGAGCAGTTAAACCAGCCAAACAATATGGACACAGAAGTACCGGTAGAGGCCTTTTGTCATCATTTTAACAGACACAGATAGAAAAGATTTAACAAGACTTGGCAGAATGTATTTGGGGCAAAGGAATGACAAGTTGATTTTCAAAGTATGAAAGCAACAAAGGGACCAAGCATTGATCAAGCACTAAGCATGGGTAGGTCAGAGTGCAAAAGTCACTGCCACAATAGCAAATAAGCACAAGGTCAAATATCACTACCACATCCACAAGTACAGAACTATGGTCAAAGTGCAAAGATCTCTGCCACAATCACAAATAAGAACCTAAGGTCAAAGGGCAAAGGTCACTCACCTCATCCTCTGATTCACTGCTGGAGTCACCACCAGCCGACGTTGCCGCCGACAACATGGAGAGGGACCGCGCCCGCTCAGTTGCCATGCCCCTCATCGACCTTCGACCTGACGCTGAGCGACGTAGACTGCGACGAGATCGGGTTCTCGGCCTGATAGGTTCGTCCTCTTCTGGAAAATAGTTTCAAAAGTTGCATTCTGGATTTAAACTAACCAACTTGATTCCGTGGATGATATTATACGGTAATCTCAAGTCTAGTGTGGAAATGTAGATTTCAGCTGAAAACTTAGTTCTTTGTCTGATGGCTCATTTCAAGCAATGTGTTTTGTAACTTCAGCTCTGTATCTGTATAACCACTCTCTGGTGTAACACACCAGCTTTGCAGGTGCCCAGTGCAGCAGCAGCTGGTTATATTACACTGAATGGCCTGTCACACCTAACTATGATCAGATATTCCAACCTCACACCATGTACTTAACAAGGAGAACTGCTAACTTCTAAGTAGTGGATCAAAAAAAGTCAATCCTCTCACCTTCATCACTGTCATGGTCAACCTTCTTCATGGTTTGTGACATGACCAGGTGGTAGTACACACCCTTCTTAGTCATCAGCTGGTTGTGTGTGCCTGGATTTGAAGGAAGAAACAATCATTTCAGAACAAAAAAACAAAAAACATATCAAGATTCAATCTCCAAACCAACAACCCATTCTACACACCCATTTTGTCCACCTCTCACCTAAAACCCACAATAAAAATCAAATCAACATCAATGCTGCTTCCATCACCCCATCCTAGATGCCCATTTTACCCATCTGTCCCTTTTTACTATACCCATGCAAAACACAAAGCCCCCATAACTGTCTCTTCCAACAACGCATGTAAAACGCAAATGCCCCATAACTGTCTCTTCCAGCAATCTATCCTAACATAACTGTCTCTTCCAATGACCCATCCTAGATGCCCATTTCACCCATCTGTCCGTCTCTTCAAATGACCCATGCAAAACACCAATCCCCCATAACTGTCTCTTCCAACGACCCACCCTACCTACCCATTTCTGCCACCTGTCCCTTCCTGAAGCCCATGATGACATCAGCGTTCCTGATGGTTGACAGACGATGGGCGATAACAATGGTGGTACGGCCCATACGCGCCTGTAGAAGAACAAGGAAAGCAACAAGGGCATGTTTCAGTATTAATAAGCCAGCAGGAAAGTGTTCATTCAAGCACAAAGTTAAATTTTTCTTGTTATAGTTTGAATCTAGATCTTTATCAACTAAAATAGAGTGTCTAAGAATGATTCTGCTGCATCCTGCCAGTCTTGTGAAAACTTTGCACTTGGAAAAAGTCTTGAGTTTCTTAGAAGAAAAGTTTCTATTCCTCGTACCTTGTCCAGGGCTTCCTGCACTGTTGCCTGACTCTCTGCGTCCAGTGCAGAGGTGGCCTCGTCCAACAGGAGGATCTTGGGATTGCGTACAAGTGCCCGGGCGATGGCGATCCTCTGCTTCTGGCCTCCCGACAGCTGGGCGCCCCTCTCCCCTACAAGTGTGTTGTATTTCTGGGGAAGTTAGAAGCCAGGATCAGTGATACCATATCCAAAATATTTCAGAAAAAACCTTTAGCATCCCTCTGCACGCAGAATGATTTTTGACTGCTTTCATTAGGAGACCACACATGATTCTATAAAAGGAGAATGTTGTACTGTGTAATTTTGCTAGGCGTAGAAGTATTACTAAACTTTAACTTAAACCTGTGATATTTCCGAACACCTGACTCTAGAAGCAGGTTGCAATACGAAATAATTCTGCTAGAGGTCCATACCTTTGGCAACCTCTTGATGAAGTCGTGAGCGTTGGCTTCCTTGGCAGCCTTCTCAATCTCTTCCTGCGTGACGCCGGCTCGACCGTACGAGATGTTCTCAGCGATGGTCGTGGCAAACAGCACGGGTTCCTGACTCACCACGCCAATGTTCTGCCGCAGCCACTGGATGTTGAGCGACCGAATGTCATGCCCATCTAGGGTCACCTGTGAAAAGAGCAGGAAAATTGGTTAGTCTTACTTACCAAACGTGAAAGCTTTTCCAACTGCATGCTGTTTATGTCTTTATAATCATCTCTTTCACATCATATCATCAAGACTAGTGTCAGCTCATACAATTGATGTTCTTACAATTTTGGTACAAGGACACCAAATTTTCTCAACTTCTGGCACATTTCACATTAAAAATGTACACTCACCATTCCCTTTGAGGGGTCGTAGAACCTCTGTATGAGCTGGACCGTGGTGCTCTTCCCACAGCCACTAGAGCCGCACAGGGCTACCGTCTGGCCCTTCCTCACCTGAAGGTTCAAACCGTTCAGGACCTGGAAAAGAAAAAGTCAACGTTGAAAAAGTTAGGAAAACTTTTGACCTTTTCTAATACTGTTTTTGCTTGCAAAGCTTGTTTACCACAGCCATTAGAGCCAGGGTCACAGTCTGGCCCTTTTTCACTTGAAGATTAAAACTGTTCAGGACATAAAAAAAGAAAAGTTAAATTTGAAAAAAAGGAAACTTTCTTTGAAGACTGCTTTTGCACTGTGAGCTTTATTCAAAACTTTGGAAGTGCCACTTCATATTACATAAAACAGATTTTTTTACTTTAAACATGATCAATAAGAAGAACAGTTTAGATTTGTCTCTTGTGATGCTTGTACTATAATTGAACTATAAAGGTCTACAAATTGTACCTCTTGACTATTAAGGATTTGAATATGACTGTGGCAGTATCATTCATCATCAGTTAAGCATAAAACAGTTGACGTTCTCATCAAATACATTTCAGTATGAAAGTATCAGACTGTCCTTACCTTGACATCAGGTCTGGCTGGGTAGTAGAAATGAACGTTCTTGAACTCGAAGTTTCCCTCTGTGTGGTCGAGCTTCAGACCTTCGGTGGAGCTGCTGTCAATCAGAGGAACCTGGGGGAAAGTAGAGAACGTTTAATCTGACGAACTGGTTAACTTTGTTCACAAATGACAAATATCATATATTCCTGCTTTTTCTTAGAGTTCAAAGAATCAAAGCATGTTTTTAAGAAATGCTTGTCAATCATTTCAAAGATCCCCTTGAATGCCACAAAGGACAGAAGCATCCCATAATATTCCAACAAAATGTTGTCTGACAGGCCTGTCAATCAGCACCAAGGACAGACCAATCCTAATATTCCTACAGAACAAAAAATCATTTCAAAGATCCCCTTGAATGCCACAAAGGACAGAAGCATTCCATAATATTCCCACAAAATGGTGTCTGACAGGCCTGTCAATCAGCACCAAGGACAGAGCCATCCCATAATATTCCCACAGAATGTTGTCTGACAGGCCTGTCAATCAGCACCAAGGACAGAGCCATCCCATAATATTCTCACAAAATGTTGTCTGACAGACCTGCCAATCAGCACCAAGGACAGAGCCATCCCATAATATTCTCACAAAATATTGTCTGAAAGACCTGTCAATCAGTAGCAAGGACAGAACCATCCCATAATATTCTCAAAAAATGTTGTCTGACAGACCTGTCAATCAGCACCAAGGACAGAGCCATCCCATAATATTCCCACAAAATGTTGTCTGACAGACCTGTCCATCAGCACCAAGGACAGAGCCATCCCATAATATTGTCACAAAATGTTGTCAATCCTAATATTCCTACAGAAAAGAAAGCATTCACCCACCCTGTCAATCATTTCAAAGATGCCCTTGGCCACACCCCTTCCGGTGTTGATGGTCTCCAGGTTTGGCATGGCTTCTCCGAACACGATGGCGCTGATCAACACTCCCATGAACACCTAGGAAAGGAATGCACATAAGATTTCTACTTGAATTTTGATACATTATTTTGTACTTCAAATATATAAAAAGTTTCTGTCGTAAAATGTCAACTTGTAGGCTTCTTTTGTGGAGAACTAAAACAACACTTCAACACTAGCGCCTGTCCCCAAGAAATAGTTGACAAGTACAATGAACAGTAGACCATGGATTAATGTTTTATCATAATATTGATCAGCAGATGAGCCCACAAGCTCCAAATCACATTTTCTGCAGTAATACTCTGTCATTGTGCAATTTTTAAATATCATCAGCTCATCGACTGTTATATGGACTGCCATCCTTCCCTTCATAAATCATCTCAGGGATTCGAACTCCCAACTTTCAGGTCCAAAGGCTAACCACAGCAGTTACAGTAATGTAATTGCTTTGCACAGGAAAAGAAACTCTATTCTTCTTACAGTAATCAAGCCGCCGACTGTGAATCCCTCGTTAGCGACCAGGAGGGAGCCGTAGTAGAAGGCGAGCGCGTAGGAGGCGAACACGATCAGCCAGATGTACCCCAGCCCCACGCCCGTGATGATGCCTTTCCTGATCCCTGCCTTCTCTGCATCCCCCAGGTTATGGAAGTACCTGTGGAAAAAGACATATTTGTAGTCTATTGTATATTGGAGAATATATTACTAGAATAGCTGTTTTAACATCTGGCAAAATGATAAAGGAATCTATTTGATCAATTAATGAATACTAACCTTTCCCTGTTTGTAATAAGAGGGATGAATGATTATTCTATTTTGGTACAGTATGCATTTCAACGTCCATAAAATGTCTATGTATGTCTGGGGGAAAAATACACATTCTGTACAATGACATGAATATTGGAAAATATCCTAACATCTGGCTAAATAGTGAAGGATATGGAAATGCATCATACTCCAGTTAAGATTAATGAAATACTAAAACCATTTCCTTTTTGTAATAAGAAGGAAAAAATTATGATTTGTTTGGTACAGTATGAATTTCTAGGTACAATGTATTTGAATATTCTTTTAGCTGACCTTTCGAAAAGTTCAAGCACTAAATTCTAACTTGAGGCTTCATGCATCTAAACAGAATAATAGTCTTTTCCAAGCTGCTGTGATATCCTTCAAGTGGTTACACAAATTGTATTTTATTTTTGTAAATACATGTATTCTTCATATTTGAGTGTGATATTTTTCTAGTTTATTGTGATGCTAATTAAGATACATGATTGTTAACTTTCTCTAGCTTGATATTCTCGTGCTAGATGACAATGCTGGCTGCATGCAATGTGGCAACTAATCCATGACATGAACTTAAGAAGTCTTTTTACTTGTCTGCTGCCTTCTTCTCCCCTCCGAAGGCTGCTACCGTCCGTATGGAGGACAGGATCTCCTCAGCCACGGCTCCAGCTTTACTGTAGGCTGCAGAGACTTTCTCAGACAGGGTGGCTGTGGCCTGGAAAATAAGAATATGTTAATTCTTTTGTTTTCATTGTTTTAGAAAGAATCTGCAGCCTAAAAAGGATAGCAGCAAATAAAGTGCAATTGAAATGGAAAAATGTCTTTAATTTTTCATTGCAATACATTAGGACTACAAATACATTAGGTTTGTGCAAAAAGAAATGGAATAATAGAAAGTTGCTTTCGTAGTGTTTTAAGCACATAGGCACACAAATATTAAGAATAGTTTTTAAAATATGAAGCAAACTAAGATTCAGTATCTTTATTCCATCAGTATCTTAACAAACTGACTGCAGTATTCCCTTCTCTGCTAGGAGGCTCTGCTTGTTCCAGCAGCCTTACCTTGGATATGATGTATGCACCGATGAACAGCAGTGGAGCACAGCCAAACAGGATGACCAGGGTCAGTTTCCAGCTCTGCGTGAAGCCCAGAATCAGTCCGCCAAACGTGGTCGTCATGCGCTGGATGAACATACTGACCTTGTCGCTCATGGCCTCCTGGACTTTGTTCATATCACTGAAAACAGGACAAAGAACACAGGGTAGAACTTTGTCATCTAATAATGTAAATGTTTAATTAATAAAAAAGACTTTTATTTTCGCCTCTTGGTAGCAAATGCGCTTTTGGCACACTTTTCGACAGATTGGCCAAAGAGGCTCGGTGGGCGCTTCTCATCGTAGGAATATTGTGTAAAGGGCCTTTCCCAAGGGCACAACGTTGGGGCATGGCAAGTACTATGAAAATTTATGCAATACATGTATTGGGGGAAATCTTCAAATGAATTAAAAGATCTTCTATGCAATTAGCTATTTTGCTTTCTAATAAAGATGGAACATGCGGTGGCATAAACTCACTCAGCGAGCACAGAGTTGAGTTCCCCGCTTGGGTTTGTGTCAAACCAGCCGACCTCCTGCCTCATCACCGCACGGAAGAAATTCTGCCGAATCCGCCGCGTTTGCCGAGCCCCCGCCAGCGTCCAGAACGCAATCTGTAATGGGTAATGGATTATTGTTGTTAGAATTACTCTCCCTCTGCACTACGAGGTCATGGGTTCAAATCACGTCCTAACCATGAGCTTTTGAACCATGATTTACATGCCACTTGTAGCGGCTGGGATGTCAAGCTGTATGAAGTACAGTACTTGACAAATTGATTACCATAACACACCACACTTAAACAATAAGAGCGGGGAAATCCCAACCTGACAATGCAATGGCTCAAACACGCCATTTCCCTGTGCAGCTCCTATTTACTGTTGTGTTGTGTTACACAATCAGGTAGGTTACTGCAAGGAGGTTAAAATCACCTCCTTGGTTACTGTTTTTTTACATAGTTGCATTTACATAGAAAAAAGAAAAACAAACAAACCTGGAGGTACCCGAATATCACCACACCAAAAGCCAGGCCAACAAAATAGTACGCCAAGTCGGCCATGACAAGCGTGATCCCTAACGCATCCCTGTGAAATAGATGATACCGGTACATTTGTCAGAACAACTCAGTTGGAGGTATTGTTGTTGGAAAGAATGGCCAGTCCTTATGGTACAGTTAGTAAATACACTTCAGCTAAATTGAAAAAAGTTGCTTCAGATTTGTGTTTGTGTGTATGGACGTATGCATTATTTTCATAACGTCTCAACTTGAAACCGACAAGAAATGATGTTGTTTTGAAATACTGACCAAAATGAGTTACATTCGTTTAACCCAAAATTCATTAAATCATCAACAAAATCATCAAAATCTAAATCAAGATTGTGTGGAAACTACGGAAGAAAGAGAAAACACCAATTACTTACTCCCAGTGCTCTTCAGTTAGACTGAAGTTGGCGAACGTGGCGTTGTCAAAGGTGCAGTTGTAGATGCTGTCGTAACCAAAGACCCCCTTGCAGATGGCATCAAACTTCCCGTAGTTGGTGAACACGTCGACCATGGTACCCATCACGTAGAGGAGGATGGGCTGCATGACTCCGTCAAGGATGGAACATATACTGCCCAAGACCATATAGATGACGTCGACCTTGTCAGCATATCGCCACTGAAGAAATGGCAAATTAAAATGATAGGAGAAAATTTAGCAAGACTCTTGGACAACATGAAAACAGAAGATATAACCAAATTGAATGTATTTGGTATCAGTAATAATGAATGAAAACATTAATTGTACATTAAGCACAGGTCAGATGTTAACAATCATATATATATATATATTCATGTGCATAAAATAGTCTATATACTCTGTACACTTTCGGCTTCCTCTTGCTCTTGGTAAATGTAATAAAAGCATGACACGTATTGCGGAACTATGCGGCTTCAGATGTCTTACTGAGGGACGACTGCGGTGTGAAAGATGTCGGTTAGCTTGAGGAATGAATCCACTCTTCTATATAAAAAGCATGACACATATGTTTATTGAATAACTGATATTGCATCAGTTATATCTACTTACCAATTCAGAGAAACCAATCATTTCTGTTTTCTCTTCTTCTTCTTTTTTCTCTTCCTTCTCTTTCTTGACTTTCCATTTTCTTTTCCTGTTAAGGACAAAGCAAAAAGTTACTTAAATGGTCAGAATCAAGTTGAATTAACCTACTTGCTTCCCTCCAAAATAGGAAGGAATATAGCATCTGAAAAGTTTGATACTAAAGGTGTGACAGGTCTAAATATACCCGGGTACATTTTATTCAGGGGTACATTCTAGCCTGTTACAGAGGTACCATCTTAAGAAACTTGGGGTTAATGCCTCATACCAATTTCAGTTTCATATATAAGTGTGCATTTTTTATGAATATATCTGATTTTTTTTAGCTCTGAGAAAAAGCAGGAATCTATGATGTAACGTTATGATAATTATTTCTCTCTACATGATATTCCACAGTCACTGAAAACTTTTGTTAACATGAAAGTTAACATGAAAGACTTACTTTTTACTGCTGCTCCTGATTTCAAATGCATCTTCGTAAGATTTTCTCCGACAGATGGGGGCCACCTGCGAAAATATCTTAATGTCTGTGTCTCCATTTGGAATGGCAGAACCATTTGTAGAGGGAAGATCCACTGGAAAATCGTCGTCAAACTCTTCTTCATGCGTCTGCGTTTCTCCGTTTACGCGGTGAGATTCCGTTTCTGACTCGCTCGAGATAAGCGAGTCTTGTCTCCTGGAGCTGAGGTCATCTTCGTTCGGTTCGTAACTCGAGTTGTCGTAGTCAGCGCTTTGTCTTTGGGTCGCTGCCATGACAACGGGGTCGCGAATGGCGGCTTCGTAGGATGGGGGAGGGCTGCTGGATCTGCGCAGGTTTGGAGAGTCCTGATCACCCATGGCCCCGAGATGTCTCCTTTAACCTGCAGGGTTTGGATCAATATACTGAGTATTAGCTCATTGGGGACTGTCGACCCCTATGTTCCTACACCCCAATATGTCACCGTTCCTTTGTTAAGGGTGTCAGAACATGGGGGCGTCGGAACATAGGGGTTTCTGAATAGGGGCGTCGGAATATACATGTAGGGGCAACGGAACATAGGAGTGTCTGAAAATAGGGGTGTCGGAACATAGGGGTGTTCGACTATATGGGTGTCGGAACATAGGGGTGTCCGAAAATAGGGGTGTCGGAACATAGGGGTGTTGGAACATAGGGATGTTGGAACATAGGGGTGTTGGAACATAGGGTGTCCCGACATAGGGGCATCGAAACATAGGGGTGTTCGAACATAGGGGTGTCAAAACATAGGGGTGTCGGAACAAAGGGGTGTCGGAACAAAGGGGTGTCGGAACAAAGGGGTGTCGGAACAAAGGGGTGTTGGAACAAAGGGGTGTTGGAACATAGGGGTGTTGGAACATAGGGCCATGAGGGGGATCGGAACATACGGGTGTCGGAAAAATAAGGGTGTTGGAGCATAAGGGTATCAAATCTTAGGGGTGAGTTTAAAAATTGTATAGTTAATGTGTCCTGAAACATTTCAAGAACCAACCGACAGATCAAATTGGTGTATCCTTATCAGGCCTGGAAAAATGGCCAGTCATAAAGTCCACACACTGTGTTATCCTGGCAACACGTGGCAGTCCCACATAAACACTGATAAGAGTCCTGAGACTTTGGACCTCTGGGGTTAGGGCGAGATAACCTACTGGGTCAGGTCTACATATTAACCTGTTACTGTAACAATGCTAAAAATCTTGTGACTTTGTGCCGCCCTCACCTTGCCAGTATAGGATGACCTTGAGAATCAAATCTGTTGTTTTTCCTCATATTAGTTGAAAAGCAGTCACATGAGTCATGTATTGCACATACTTTACTTGAGTATTAAATAGCTAAATGGTGTATCCCAGCAAACAGTCAAGGCTGTAAGTTTTCTAGCAGGTTGAAGATTTTGGCAACCAACATTGAAGTGAAAAAGGTACAGTATCTTGGAAACAAAAAGTTTTGGATCAATGACTTTAAGATTGTCTATTCAAAATGAATACAAAAAGGATAGGATGGTTGTGTATGACAGGTGCGAGTACCAGTGAGGTGTTCATTACAGTAAATGTTAGCTGACAAACACAGAGCATATCACAAAACATCTTTGTCAACAGGATGTTTTCATCTTCTGTCAGAAATTTTTCCTACATGGATTTTTCAGTGAAAAAAAAATCTCTCACGACCCTAAATTGTACGAACTTGTAAAATCGATAGCTCCAAAGGACTCTAGCCTAATAGTATATAAAATGTTCTTGGTCATCACTGCAGGGCTGTCTCCAGGACCCGTCCTTCCGTCCCTGGACGGATATTTGCTTGTTGGGCCGGAAATAAATTCAACCCCTTCAGTCCCAAAAATATCAATGTCATGAGATAAAACTAATGAAAATATATCTTTTTAAGCTTAAAATGACAATTTAACAATGAATCAGCTCCCAAGCAATGGGACGGAAAAATATAAAAGCTGGAGACAGCCCTACATCACTGTCTGTACTATGCCACAATCACTGGTATAATCACCCTTCGGCAAAACACACCTGTTAAGCTTTAGGGCCCACTGTAGCAGTTGATTATAGTATGTTACATAACGAACAACCCTTACTTCAGGTGCATGTTAAGAACACAATAAATCTAGTCAAGAGGCCTTTGCAGTATTTGATACAACAAGTTCAACATGCAATATATAATTTTAGTCTGTACACTTGAAAAAGCCGTCACGTCGAAACCGGTTGTGGTACTAGGCTGAATAAAAGTTCTTAACAGGAACTTAGTGCGGCTCCAGATGTCTTACTGAGGGACGACTGCGGTGTGAAAGATGTCGGTTGAGGAATGAATCCAATCTACTTTATACAACATACAATGTATAATTACTCTATGAAGACAACATACAATCCATGAGAGAAAGGAAGTTTTAGCTACATCACCTGACTTGTTGGCTAATGATAGGAGGACGTGTCTCCAGTATGATATGTAATGGCGCTGTTTAAAGTCTTTATCAGTGTGATTGCCCCGGTGGACCTATGACCAGAGTTTTGTCCAATGAATGGATAGAAAGTTATCCCCTGACTGGCATGCAAACAAAAGAGCCCTAGATAAATTTGAAAAAATCGATAATCAGAGGTGCTACTGTTGCTGTTGTAAGAAAGAAAAGTTTTAAGTGTAATAATTGTCTTATAAAGCACACATAGATTCGACATTACATGACACGAATACTAGTTAATGACAAAAAAAGTCCACAGTCAGGCATGGTTGACAAGATATAGATATAGTTTCAGTGCCACATATTGGGAAAAAGTTGTTCTGCCAGTGGACTATAATCGAAAACCATAATACTGGGGAAGTCTTCCAAACCAGAAGTTTCACCCTTGCTGTTATAACTATACATGTAAATGCTAAGCTTAGCTGACAACGAAGTCATTCAATGTATGTAACATAATCATCTGTCACCACGTATGGCAAAATTGGTGTGTTATGCCAACTGAATGCAGATTACCGATTAGCTAAAAAAGATACATGTATACCGCTAGCTAAATACCTTTTCTTGAAAATGAAGACTTCAAGTTGAAGACAAGCTTGTCCCTTAAGGAACTGTCTCATAGAGTGAGAAGTCTTCTGCTCTTCTACAAACGTGCCTGCGTGACCGGAACGGTTTCGTCGTATGACAAGAATTACCTACGGTTTACCTAACCACCCTGGATTGTTACATTAGGGCGTTTATCTCGACTGTTGGCCGGGTAAACACGCCCGATGCGTCATGAATATGCTCGAGTTAATATTTGACCGCAAGAAACAGGTGTACATTATAACCTGTATGAGGAAAACTTCCCATCTAAAAAAATTAGTACTGTCTCACTATTGCATAATATTAGGGCGTGAAGTCAATAACTTCGAAAAGTTGCAAATCTCATGAAAATTTTGTTACACCTGGCACTAATGCTACACTAAGTCTAGAACAAATATGGATTTGCAGGAGAAATGTTTTGGGAACCAGTTCACAAAAGAACACCTTGTGTATCAACTTTTGAACTTGGTAACTTGGTGTGGAAAGTATGTGGTTACCTCTTAACTGTTACATGGCCACAAAAGGAAGTGGCTATTTTTGGACCACTGTTACAATGTTCTTCCAATTGTGAGAACGTGTATTGTTGCTGAAAGGTGTGCAGTGCGCAAATTGCCGTTTTTCTAGTGCAAGATTTTAATTTTTAGTTTTCCTAAGTCTGCTTGATTGAAATTACGTATTATAATCTGTGTCACGCCTGGAGTGTGATAACGTTCGGTACAGGTGTTCTGGACCAATCTGCATTTTACGGTATCACACGAGCTTCTACACGAATAGTACAATAGCTTGAACTTTCTTCAAATGCGCCACTTGCACTGCTGTAGAAAATTTGAATACTGGATTCAAATGTTCGAATGCTTTGTTCCCATTCTTTGGTTGAGGACACCGAATTCTCTCAACTTCTGGTGCATTTTGCATTAAAATTTTTGTGTTTTTTGTGGGTATAAAAAGAATGCAACACAGTGTACATTACCTATGTATACAATTATGCAGATTCTCTGCATCCATTCGCAAAAGATAAAGTCCACTATAGAAGGGAAGCTGCATTTATGAAACTTATGAAACATTTCTCAGGATTTCTTTCTCTGGCTTTGAACTCAATTTGTTGACCCAGGATTTCTGTAGGCAGGGAGAGAAGTCTAGTGGAGGCTAAATAAACCCTTTAAGTGTCTGACACTCCACACAAAGCTAGGCTGGTTATGGTATTTGATGCTGAACACATGGCATGGTGGGGGGGGGGGGTAATGAGGCATGACAAAACTGACCAAAACTGTTTATTCTAAGTCACATAAACCAACTTACTGTGTAAACAGCTTAGCTTTAGTGTTGGTTGTAGCACTCAAAGTTGATTAAAAGAGGTTTTAATAATTGTCTATGAATGATAATAGGGGCACTTGTAGTTTGTTAGCAAGTAAGAACAAAAAACCAAATTGTAAATCATTTGAGCCTTGTAAATCATTTGAGCCAACAAGGGATGATTCTATCATACATGTATGATCTATTCAATTCGATGAAAGAACAAATACGTGTAAGACTGATGTTCGTGTAAGTAATTCTCATTGTCAGGAGGGCAAATTTGACGTTCGACGGGCAAATATAATCACTGTTAAGACTTCGAGGACCGGCAACTTTGTTGTGACAATTTGAAAACATGCTCGCAGTTGGGACACACATTCTGGGAGGTACGCAGCCAAAGCTTGTCTGGCATGCCAACCAATTATTTAATGCATTCCAGAGTCACCTTTTTCAAGAAATTAACCCTTTCAGCCGATTTTTGCAGTTACATCTCATGTACTAGTATTGTCTTATTCTGCCAGTTCATTCTAGTGCTTAGCTGGAGAAGAGTGATGGATATTGATCCAAATATCCTGAATCTCTGTATCTTATCCAGTTGACAATGTATACAAGAGATTGAATTCTGTCTTTGAACATTGCTTACCCTGAAGTTGATGCCTTAAACCTTAATCAATGTAGCCCTTGTTTGTGTTCTGTCATGCTATATGAAACTATGAATGTCCTTGACCAAAGTTCTAATATCTTGAAGCAAACATTGAGAAGCCATATGTGGCAACAGTCTGGGTGTTATCAAAAACAAATCAGCCATATCTGACTTATGCAGTCTTACCTTTCAACAACAAGTTCCTCCCTGTATCCTCCAGCCTTTCTCAAACATGTGTTGCACCACTTAAAGACTGTGATACTAAGTTCAGAGCTTATGAACTTATAAGAAATACCATTAACTATGATATCAAACTCCCAGCCTGAGCTGATAAAGCTGGTGTAACATTACAAATGGAACATGGCCCAGGGCTAGAAATCATTTTGTCCCACCGGTGTCACAGAAGTTGAAGAGTTTGTAATGGACTTGTGGCGTTATGACATGGATTTACCCATACCCACTGGCACCAGTCTGTCTTCATCTTTACAGCAGTATTAAGTAGACAAAAATAAAATACACCTGGATCTAGTCTCAGATTTTCTCAAACTGAACAAGCTGCTATGGGACCCAAACATACACCACTTCTTCCTTACTGATCAAAAGCTATCTGCCTCCCAAAAAATCAAAACCATAGCATGTTTGGCACAAAAGATACAAAAACCTGAAGTTTTGATGCAGTGCCAAGGTCATACACCAGGGGGCCAAACATCAACCTTGGCCTTTGTCTTCCCAACACCTACCCACATACATGTACCAAATATCATCGCAATCCATACAGAGGTTTTTAAGTTATGCTGACTACAGTTATCCAGAAACACAGACAGACACACACAGAGACAGACACGCCCAAAACAAAACCTCAATTTTTCATGGAGGTAAATAAGATAACCAGTCTCTAGACCAGGGTCAATGTACATTAGTGAAAAGGAAATAATAAAAATGCATTAATCAGTTTAGCCTGGAACTGAAACAGGATGACACTCAGGCTAGTTTTGACTGACATTCTAGCCAGAAACCTATACGGACAAGTAAAATAAGAAATCATCAGTAAAAACCTTCTCAGCAGAGATAATTCATCACAACATGTAATCCATCCATTCTGTTGGCCACTCTGAGGCTGAAGGTTGGTTTCCAGCCCTGCCACAAGTGTTACTGGCACAGGCAGTTCAATTGACCGGTCAGCCTGTCAGAGGTTGGGTCTGTTTTCTTCCAGGACTGTCACCGGGGAAACACTTCATCCGAGCCAAATATGACCTCACCAGAAAACAAGATATGATGGCAGGCGACCAAATATTGTGGAAAACAATATTTGTACCAAAAACATGACTGTCTGTTTGGCTATTTGTCATTTGCACTAAATTCTTTGGGAAGTATGTTAGGCATTTAGTAAAAAAGTGTAACGTTAGGTTATATTGTTTTGAAGAAAAAAAGGCAAAGTGCAAGGTTGAATCAACACAACCTCTGTCGTCCAACCTACAATGAAACCACTCTTCATGTTAATGTCAAGGATCTTACAATGGGGTCGTTAAAAAGATTAATGATTTTTCCATTGTTCAAATTGTAGACGAAAAAAATACTGACCCAATGCAAGAGACAATGCTTCTGAACTTGAAGGTCGAGGGTTCAAATCCTAAGGCTTTTCTTTCTCACCCAAGTGACCCGACTTTAACCTGCAAACCTTGCCTGCCAACCAACTCTTTAGTCCAATGTTACATAGTTAAGACCCTCTTGTCTCGAGCAACCACTCCACCTGTATATTAAATCATTTTTCCTCAGTCCACTGAGGGACTATTGAGACCATGTTTGCCTGTAACATTACATGAGGGTTGTAGTCGAGCTGTTCACTGTACATTGTACTAAAAGAGGCAGGAAAATTTCCTTGGTACTGTAACGTTATATAGAACCTGTATGCGTGTCCTTCTTCTAACAGTGGCAGTGGCAGCACAACTTCCTGTAAGCTTAAACTAGTTCAAGGTTAGCCAAGGTTTTCCATCTGCCTAACTTCTGTGTGAGGCAAGGCTTGCCAGGTCCTTGCTTATCAACAGGGGGCTCTTTAAACCAGCCATACTCAGGCAAGGGCACTTTCTTGATGCAATGGGAGGTTGTCTCCATCAAATGCCATCAATCTTGAATCTTCCCATCTTTTTCTTCGTCCGATTCAAACTATGTTGACAAATATCTACAAGCAGATAGATCGATGTGGCTTGAGTCTTTTTTTGCTTCTTTTGTATGTTTTTCAAGTAGTCTATTTGTGAAGCAAAGAGCTAAGTGAATATACACACATCACTCAAACATCACCAAAAACAGAACAAAAACCATTAGTTGGATTCTTACATCTGCCTGGAAATAAGATGACCATAATGTTCCAACATGAAAAAGTAAATGAGGTGCAATCATTGTTCTAGTTTGGAGGACCCTTTGAACGTTAGCTTACCTGAAGAAAGGTGTTCTTCTGTCATTTACTTAAAGAAACGTATTGAAACTGAGACAAACTTGATCTGTGTGAGATTTAACTTGACAGAAAGTCACAGTGAATGACAAACTGTATTGGAGAATGAATTTTGTCAATGATCCACCTCTGTAAAACGAATTCTAACAGAAAGAATGATGATGATTAGCAGACCAACCAAGCAACCAACCCACAGATGGATAGAAGGCTGGACTGACCGACCAACTGAACGACCGACCAAGCGACCATTTTTATTCCTTCCAGTCCACATTGGATGTATTTGCCAGGTGTCTGTGGGTTAGATAAATATAACTAGAGCCAGCAAACTCCTGTACTTTATCTCTGTTAACATTGATCCCCTGATAGAAGTGTCAATATTTTTCTTCCAACAAAACCCCATTATGTTCCAACTTAGCTTGTGCTAAGGTGTTGTCATGGCAACACAGGACTGTACCAAAACTGTTCCGGGGGAAGACAATGTATATGAAGATACGACAAGAAAAAAATTTCTAGTAAGAGATGTTTCACAAACTTGACAAAAACAAGTGATTACTATGAATTTAAAAATCATAATTTTATGAGTTTATACCTTGGAAGGTGGTGATTTTGGATAGCTTCTAGTTTTGATGACGGCCTATTTATGTTAAGTCACCCCAACTTTTGGAGTTATTTGGACAGCAATTAAGGTTACTCGCAGCATCAGAGCTTGCATTGATTGACAACGATTGAATCAAAATGCTGCCTCCCTCCATTGTGGAAGATTGGAGTTACAATGAGGATTGTACCTTTCCAGGTATCCCTGCTAAATCAAACAATTTAAGCCCTAATTTCTAGTCATAGGGCTGTTTTCAAGTTACTAGTATATTGCATCACCCTGTCTCCATGCATCTTGTTGCAACCCAGCAACAACACTTCACAATTGTAGAGACAAATCATTTGACTCATTTGTCTTTACCAAAGTCCCCTGGTGACTAAAAATAGCAACTTGAACTCGACCTAACTGGGTGAATGATTTGCTAGAGAAGTAAAGGTGAAGGTGGAAACTGGCCAATTCTCTGCCAATTTCTCTCTCTCTCTCTCTCTCTCTCTCTCTCTCTCTCTCTCTCTCTCTCTCTCTCTCTTCCCTCTCTCTGAGTCTCTCTCTTTCTCTCCCCTCTCGCTCCCTCTCTCTCTCTATCTCTTCCTCCTCTCCTTTCCCCCTCCGATCTGTTTACCTTTTACTACAGGTATTGACATGTGCTAACATTTCTTGCCTACCTACATGAAGTTATCGATTTTTGTTTTATCAAGGAAGTTTAATCCTTCCTTAGTTTTACCATTGATGACAACGTTAGAAGCTTTACTCATTGCCGAATTGAGAACTGCATTCGCAATCAATCTACCCAAACTTCCAGAATGACAGCTGTAGTAATAAAGCGCGTTACGGTATTACAGCTATGGATTTTCAGCACCATTTCGGATAAGGCGGGAATTCATTAATGTACACGTTTCACGGCGGTATCATTTCCACGTTTGATAACGAAATACGTTTCCATTACCCAACGCTACGTCCTCAAAGCCTTGGCTCCTACATCTGTCCCTGATGTTTTCAATTAAATACTGGAGACGCACGACTGCCAAGAAACCATGCACCACGGCGGTAGATTCCATGGAAACGACTGATTACTACCATACTAGATCAATAATAAGTATTTCTACAGCACAGCCACCACCAACGCACCGCTTATCGAGATGAACGTGAACTGTGCGCTGAAAACGGAGCTCCGGAGACAATTCTAACACCACCGTTGAACACTCTCTTACCTTACCGCCTTGCCCGGCCGGTTGATTTGCAGCTCTTAGGATAATATTGCTGCCAATGTTGCTCTTGTGAGTGGCAAAAATAGGGCAATCAGTCGACTCGAGTCCCGCTCGACCCGCTATAAACGTCCGTCCCTGGTCCTTCTCAACTAAAAGGGTCCATAAATTGTCCCTTGGACACGTGAGAACGTGGTAGGCGGGAACATATCTACTTCCATATAAGGAGGGTCACGTGATGGGGGTACGGGGTGAACGACCTCACGTTCAGCTGTCCGGTCACGCAGGATCACGTGACCAAACATAACGGTCCCACTAAGCGATACCAGACGTGGATACGCGGGAATTTTCTAGCCGATGTCTCGATCGATGGAGTCGTCACTAGTCCTTGACATTTTAGCAACGACTGGACCTTTCTTTTCTAATGACCAAGGCTGATTAGAAATGTTGGTGGGACTATGAAACTGAAGTTAACTGGTACGAACATGTATATTCAGTCGTGTTCAACTCCGTCCTGAACATCCGGCTCATTCTCAGTATTTTACGCCTATTGTGTGACATTTTGTTATCAAAGTACTTAAGGTAGTGTGGTCTTCATCAGATGCGTTAAAAGGGAATCGTTTGTAAAAAAAAAAGTACAACACTAGAAAATATACTTAATGTTGAGAAAACCGGATCCTTACATGATCAACTGCTGGGAGATATGTTCTCTCAAGGTTAAACCTCCTTGGTTCTCTTAATCTCCAGGCAGATCTCTACGGTGCGCCGAAAATCGTATATGTGCTAGCCAGAGAAGCTCCGGTCAGCCCTACGGGGCGGACTGGAGCTTACCGGCTGACCGGAGCTTCTCTGGCTAGAATATATACGACTTTCGGCGCACCGTGGAGATCTGCTTGGAGATTAATGTACTGTTTTGTTGGCAACGAGCGGTTAGAAACTGGGACAAAAACTGAACAAAGCTGTATCCTGGATACCAGGTAAAAATCAAACATCATCATATGCCGTATGATAGATTATGGATTCCTCATCTCTTTATAGCAAAGAAGAAACCCAACATGTCCTACATATAGGAAGCGTAGAAACTATCATATAGACACCTGCGAAGATCTACAGTAGCAAAATCCGTACGCATGTACTTTCAGAGCTGCACAATTCAGCCCTTGGGTTACCAACAAGCTTTTGATTCCTTGGTGCAAAATAACCATCTACTACTACTTGTAGTACTCGCGCTGTGACATTTAACTACAAAAGTAGCTCGACAAGTTGCAAGCTAGCACGGCCGTCCCTGGAACTGGAACTCGTACGATTAGTCCCACGCAGCGCTTACCTTTAGTTTATACTCTCCAAGCAGAGGAGTGGGTCCGGCTGTTTTTTGACGTGTTTTTATGCGTTTTGTCTGGCTTTCTACTTTGTCATGATTTTTTTTGTCTCACCAACCATATAAAAAAACATGAAAAGTAGAAAGCCTGACAAAAACATGTCAAGAAACAGCCGGACCCACTCCTCTGCTTGGGGAGTATTCAATTCATGAGTCAACGGTAGCGTTAGGAAAGCTTTTCTTTTATGAATTATCTAAGACTTCACAAACAGTTCGTATACAATTAATAGTAGAATAACAGTTCAGTTGAATAGCGTTCCGTCTACTATGTAACATTACTAATAGTCCATTTAGTCCAGCGAAAGTTGACTGTAGCTTTAGAAGCCTTTTGTTCGACAACATAGCAACAATACAATGTTAAGCCCACAATTCCAGTTCCGCCTACTAATGATACTGAATGTACGTAAGCTCGTTGATTTGTATGCTCGCACAAAATGTCGTTAAAAAGCTTGGTTGTATATTATACTATCCGTACATCTAAGGTAATTATAATATTCGCAAAAGGAATCGAAACACAAAAAAAGGAAAAGAAACAAAACCTCACCTTTGTTCTGTCGCTGCCAGTAGCAGACCGAATCCTTCGATTGACTCCGTCTGAAATAGCGACAGCGTTTCTCGACCACCTGTATATGATATAGAAAATCTCGTAGAGTTCTGCTGGAAGATCGCCGACTTGGATGGTCTTCAAGTGACTCTTTTGATCGCTCAAGAAAAAGGCGAAGACTATATAACAAAAATGATCTCACCAACAAAATAAACAAACTTTTTACAACTTCCCTTCGAAAAGGCTGAATTGGTACTGAGTAAGAGGGAAGTATGTGGTAATTTTGTACTTGAGGAGTGTTACGTTTACTTGCCTGCCCCCCTCCTGTGACTAAGGTGGGGTGATGATCGTGACACGGTGGTTGGCCGGTCAGAGGAAAGTTCAAATGTGTTCGTCACCAGGGCAACGGTGGCACGTGGCATTCAGTCTTATCGAGCCAGAATCAAAGTGTTAGAAATAGATTTCTTCATCTAACGTTTAAATCATTTCCTTTGGTTTGTAACGCTGCACCGTCTTTTTCATCAGAAAATTTCAAGCAAAGCTTAAAGTTTTGGAGCCTCTTTCGCATCCTTCTAGGGGCGCTGTCGTTTATTTTTGGGTGGAGCCGCGGCTCAACATATGGGCTGGGTTCTTAAACGCCAAAACGGCACAGACACGGATATTCCCGGCATAAGAACCTGGCCCATACACTGTTGAAAATCGCGAATCAGCAATCCCCCCAAAAATAAACGCCAATACTCCTAGAAGGCTTCGAATGAGGCTGAACGTTTTGGCCTATTCAGGGTGAGGTCACAATCATACGGTACGATTTTTTGGGGCCTTTCAGTGAGGCTACGATAGAACCGACCGTCGACAATCTGCGACAATGACACATGACAGCACAATTTGAACAACAGAATCACGACCATGATGACTGTCCCACGAATTCTCCCAATTTCCTGTTATAAAACTATCGTACGAAGGTTGGAATGTGACCGAACCCTTAGACATAACAGGTGTGCGACATAACATAGCCTAAGCGTCAAGTACATGTATGACTTTGACCTGCGTCTAGACGTCAACTTTCCCCTAGTATTAGAGTTGAACCGAAGAAATATACTCTTGATTGTTCTGCAATTTGATAGGGAGGGGTTCCCAGTTACAATAAGGATTTTAGTAATACCTCTGACTTTTATACAGCGGTAATATGTCATCTAATTCTGTTACTTTCACGGTTACAGTTATATTTTTGGGGGATGAAGTCATGCTGGCGGATGTCCATATAGCTCAACTGGTAGCAGCCTCACAGTTGAGATCCCGGTTCCAACTACGTAGTTGTCAACTGGGAGACCCCGGTTCAATCCTGGGTCAAGACATCTCGGTTCGGACTACACCCGTCTTTCGGAAGGGACGTGAAATGGGGGTCCCGTGTTCAAGGAGGTGCCTCGAGCACGTTGAAGGGCTAGCAACCACTCCCTATAAATATGTACCCTGCTACTGAAACAGCAAGGAAATCTGCTGCCCTATGTGCCGCTAGGCACTACTAGGGTCTGAACGAACGTCCGAACGAACCGTGAAGGCAACGCTGACGGACGTGTATAGACGGAGGAACAAACATCGTTCAACACCGTCAGAGATTGGGGTAAAGATTAGTTTGAATACAAAACTTGACCTATCGAAGTGTACACCTGTATTTCTCATTCCCGAGCAGATGTATGTCGTTTCAGATACGTTGTTTGTGCGTGCGTTTGTTTTCGCTCGGTTTGTACCGCTCACTATATATGGCTACACGATTAGCGAAAGAATCGAAGTACGAAACGCGCAAAGGGGTGACTGAACAAAAATGAGGCTATTGTGAGCTAAACTAAACACGTACTTGGAGATTATTGTACAGGGAGTTTCCAAGAGTTGTAAGAATGCGACCAAACCTCACGCTCCTTTGTTTGTTTTTCTAACACTCACGCCACCTTACTCCCACGATGACGTACATTAACTGCATTGAGGCAATTTTGGTAATGGCAAATAAGGTACAGTATTAATCTAATCGAGGTGCCTATGAAAAACCCCGAAATAGTTTGAAATTTTGAAATAACTTAGCGGTATCTCTGTGCGATATTTTAGCCTGTTTTTTTTTCTTCTTTTCCATGTGGATGTTAAATACTTCTCTTTTCTTTTTAGCTATGTGTTCAGCAGACATGTCAAACTAGAAAAACAAAAACATACACATCAAACAATTGTGTCTCGACTTGTGGTTCTGTTGCAAAACGTCCTCCAGATGTGACCGTTCAGTGAAACATTAGTGGATCAAACCGGGAGCAATTAAACCAACCAGCGTGTTTGCCTGCTGTTGGTGTGCTTCATGTTTGCCGACCATTTAGTAGCCTCCCTTCGGAGGTATGAGTCGTAGTACTTGACAAAAAGGGGAAATATTGGCCAGGAGAGTTAGTACAACATTTTGCAAATTCCCCCGAACTGTAGCCTCCATAGCAGGCTCTGAACCGGACTTTTGGGGGGCTAAATGATACACCTTTTGCAGCCAGCCCGTAACCATTTTGCAAAATGGTTACGGGGTGGCTGATGGTAACGGGCTGGCTGCAAAAGGTGTATTATTTAGCCCCCAAAAAGACCGGTTCAGAGCATTTTATGGAGGCTACCCTAACTGCGCCTGGCCATGAAACCCTGACCCTCCCCTGGCAAAATTATTCTCTCTATAGCCAGCGTAGTTAGTCTGGTAGATATTAACCATCTACCTGCCGCAGAAATGGATCGAGAGCTTTCTAAAATACTTGCTGGAAAATACATATACATGACATACATATTTCTAATAAGTCCTACTTCAAAGGAGGGCGGTAAGGTATCTAAAAGATGGAAATGTAGAGGAACCCCATGTGATTTCTGTTTTTGGAGTTAACAGCTACTGTCAACTAAGTCTCAAAATAGCCCTCAAAAATTGAAGGTAAAATAATCTGTGTCGCGATTCTAAACCGATTTCACGCCGTCGCCAAAAGGGAACCATACTTCAAGGATACTATCCTATGAACTTTTATTAAAGCAAAAACAAACAAAGTACTAAGTACTAGAATAACATTATTTCTTAATGAAATGTAGCAAATTTTGATCAAATTTGTTGTAATGATCTAAAAGTTAAGCACGATTGATAAGAAGTGCATCTGCTCTGTGTAAGTAAATATAACTAAAGAGATGTTATCGTCCATCTAATTCTTTATCTAACACAACTAAACACGTGTTAATTTGCGGCGGCTTTGTTTCTATAGACCCAAATTCTCCACCTGTTATTTCAGACCACTTGAACTTATCTGGGGGCCGTGTGTGGCGACACATGTTTGGTTGCCCGGACACACGGCCCTACTTGTCAGGTCGGACATGTGGTGCGATATCTGAGGAGAGGATCCGGCGGAACAAACTAGACTCTACCAGCCTCTACGGGTCGCTGGGAAAATAGTAGAAATTGGCCAAATAGAGTCAACTGTATGAAGGGGGTCGGCTATGGAGATAGGGTCCAATAAATGTTATCCTCCATGGCCAAAGTCCCCCAGCAAATTCTCTCTCTATAGCCGACGCGGCTAGTCTAGAGGAACAAACGTTCACCAAGGCCGATCTCCAAGCATATATTGGCTTCGGTTTAGTTTGCTCTACTCTGCAAGCAGAGGTTAGGCTCGGGTTCTTTTAGACGTCTTTTCATGCGTTTTTATGGGGCTTTCTGTTTTGCAAGGTTGTCCGCCAGCCAGTTAAGCAGAAAACGCCAGAAAAAAAGCCTAAAACGGGGTCCAAAACAGGCCGGAGACAAACCTCTGTTGGACAGTAATTTTGCTCCTCTTCTTTTTTTACACCTCTTTAGGTTTGGGTTCAATTGTTTCAGAAGTAGTTCTAGTCAAATCAGCAGCACTTTAGTATTAAATAACGTAAAATATTTAGCGTTCTTCTGTACCTAGCTTTAAGTATTATCATCACGTCAGCATCTCAGCAAACATCGCAAGAGGGGACCAAAGAATGGCCTGCCGTCCAAGAGTCTGTCTTGGCGCCAGTAACGTTTATCCAACCCCCTTGTTTTACCAGTCAAATTTGACTAAGACAAGTCTTCCACGTCATCTGTAGTATTTGTTGGGCCCCTTCCAGTTTTTTAAGTGTGTACTTTATACGTGCAGAAATACGTGTTTACTCCTGTAATTGGCGTCCACTGATTTATATAATATCATTTAGTCCCGGCCGATGGCCGATAGATGATGATATAATATCTTTAGGCCAAAGCTTAAACTAACGACTTCCAACCCTGGTCTGTTGTTACAATTCTTACCTGACTTGCATATGCTACTGAAAAGGTTGCAGTCCTAAGGAACACCCAAAATAAGCAGCACTACCTATCTTAATGACAATCCATCCAGAATTTAGCTCTGCCTAAAAGCAGCCAACGCATACTCTCTAAGTAGAGGAGGGGTTTCGGCTGGTTTTTGACGTGTTTTTAGGTGTTTTCGTCGGGTCATTTTTTTTGTATAGCCAACCCACACCTCTGCCCGCACACGCACTGATCAATGGCCAATTAACCTAATCACTAACACATTACATGTACAAGCCGTTATAAGTAGGTGCGAAGTGTGCCCGCCACGAAGCCATAGTCATACAAATTATAACCCACAAGTCATGACATCGCCACACAAATTCTCACACAGTCAGTACCACTTTATTCATTCTTGGTATAGTTTTAGTCACAAGTTGGAGGTAAAATGGCAAACATTGAAGTAATTACTCCAATACTATTCCTTGTTGCTTATTCGCTGTATACTCCATATTTCAAACTTCTATGATGGTAATCTTCATCTGTAAGCTGGTTCTCTTACACCTGAAGTTTAGGATCTGAAACACAGAAAAAACATTGCATCAAAAATTGATAAAGGTAGGACTCCTCGTGCAGCTTGTTTCTGTTATTTTTAAATGCTTAAAGTATGAAATCAAGATAGAGATGTGCTAACAGGAGCAAGTAAATGTTGATATCATACAGATTGCCATATCCAGTATTTCCAGTTCTAACATTCTGAAATTGCTTTGGGTTCCATTAACAATAAAAGGTGTGTTAATAATCTAAGACATCTCTACTCTGTCCTTACCCTCGAAGGTGAACTCGGGGAACTTGGTGAGGTCTCCCTTTGTGGTGGTACTGTACTGCTTGGTCAGTTTGTCGATCTCTGCCTTCATCTTGGCATCAAAGTCCTTCCCGGCATCCACAGGAGCGCCCCCTGATGCCCTGAAGGGGAATTGCAGAGACATTTGTTCACCATGTTGTATCATTACAGCCAGCAGGTACCCATCTGAGTAATGAGGCTGTTGTAATGTGCTCGAGGCAACTCCTTGAACACTGGACACCCATTTTATATCTCTTCCGAAAGACGGTACGGTTCCAACTAGGATACCCTTCCTGGACTCGAACCGGGGTCTCCCAGTTACCAACTTATTGGAACTGTGAAGCCACTACCAATTGAGCTATTCTAAAATCTACCGTGAAAGCTCATCTGTGTTGATATATGACATTATGGTACAGCTGTATAAAGTATTTTTCAACACAATGATTTTTTGACAATTCTTCTGCTGGTTTTCTTCATGTAAAAAGTACAAGTAAATCAATAAACTAAACCAAAAAGTACAATGTTTACTACACATTCTTACAGCAACTGTTCAAAGACTTCAAAGGTTTGGCTAGGGTCGGAGGGGTAACCGGAAACACAACATTTTTTCCCTAGGCCTGATCCCTTTACTTACTGGCTCTTCTTGGAGTAGGTCCTGATGTTATCCAGGAACAGCTTCTGGATGGGATCAGCAGCCTCCGCAGCCTGGACAGCAGCGCCTGGGGGGAGGGGGGCACACAGAACATCTCCTTAGCAACTAATAACACAGCGGCCATTTGCCTCTGCTTTTGTAAATTCTCTTCTCTAAGGCTTTAACTTTAATTAAGGCATTGCTACATACACATACATGATGTGCTGAAAGCTGTACAGTATGAGTATGTATTGCTTTGGTGAATGTTAGGAAATTGTGCATCATTGTAAAGTCTGTTATGTAATCCATACATGGTCGACCAGTGTTGTCTGAGGGTATCTGACAAAATAGGATACATGTAGAAATCTAATAAACAGGAAAAAGGCTATAGCTATAGCTACTAGCTGTACAACATTGTACCACAAACAAAAGGTCAGGTGTATGTATATTGAGTGATATAATGAACACTTTCACAAACCACAAGAAAAATCATTAGAACACCAGCAAACTATGCAAGAAAATGCAACATGAAACTGCAGGTTGGCAGAGCAGCACAGAGCACCATACAGAATCTATTTGTATGTTATGCACACTGCACACACCGAAGCTTCTGGAAGTTGCAGAGCAATACTACTGCATGGGCAGGAAAAAGTGCAGAATGCTAGCAAGCAACTTAAGGCAAGATGTTATGCAGAACACAGAAAAAGCTCTAAGACTACACCTGTGCAAGCAAAGCAAAGCAAAGCAAAGCAAAGCAAGCTTGTTTGCAGCCACTCTTTTTTTCATATTCATTGTGGTACAGCAAAACTGCAAAATATCAGATAATCATTTATTGCCATTGGCACTTTATTGGTGCAATCACATGAAATCATGAGGCTTTACTGTTTACATCATTGCTTGTTGTACAGAATGTTTGCTTGTTGTACGGAATGTTTGCTTGTTGTGCCTTGCCTGTTCATGAAAACACGAGTATTCAAGGAGGTGATCACGGATGATGAAAACAGTATGGTTATGACTGAAAACTACACATGGTTGGAAAAAAGGACTCAATGAGGACTGTGGGAAATAGGTAACTTGATGAGGTGGTACGAGACAATGAAAGAGACACTTAAGACAATGAGATGACACAGGGAAAGGAAGATAAGATGCGGTTAAGCAGTGGCTCTTCTTTTATTTCACAAGCATGCGTTGGCAAGAGGTTGACCTTCCATACAATGTTATAGTTTTAAAGCATTCCCGTTTTTACCCAGACAGCAAGATACAAGAGATGGCACTCTGTTCATGATAGTATGTTACATTTGTCTCTTCTAGTTAGGGGCTATAAATACTTTAGCTATCTTACTTCAGAATGCAGTTACTCTCAGTCACAACCTACTACATGTACTAATAATGTTATGTTCAAGGTTTGTAGCTATATTGTTTTGTAAGATACATATTAGTCAACAATGTCAAAGTTTTTGATTCACGTATCTTCCTTGTGCAAATCAAAGAAGAAACACAGTAACATTGAGAAATGTCCAAACACGTCCAAAGATGTCCTTGTTTCCTGTGTATGAATCAAAACCTAAAACATCTGTTCCACACTGGCAAATTGTGCGTTTTGCAGCTGCAAAATATCCGTAACGTAGTTGAGGTAATGAGAATGTTGTCCAGGTCTCTGTTTGCAAGTCTGTACAGAAGAGGGGAAGGACTGGGAACACATGCAGGAAAGGCACCATCTATAAGAAGGCAGGCATCAGATGAGTCGTTGTTAAAGAATCCCTCAATGACTTTGCTTAGCATGCGTGGTAAGACACAGTAGGTTCTGTCTCCGGATTTTCTAAACAGCACGGTCACATTCATCGTAGGTCGTAGTACGATTTTGATGCCGTGGAATTTTCAAGCAGGCTGTGTCACAGAACCAATCACCAACACGGATCTAGGAAAGCCTTTTCTGTAACAATGCATGAATATCCCAAGAATGCTTGCAATTGTACAGTGACCGCACGACATATGTGAACGGGCCTCTATTTTGAAATGGGATGAAAGAAGGGTAAGGGTGGGGTACAGATGGGGCTTCCGTGGGAGTTGTCAATGACAGAATATCCCTAAAAGATCTGTCCATTGTCAAAATATGATGGTTGAAGCTGAGATACCCTGGCCCTCACCTGCAGCGTCATCTTCATCACCTGCTGCAGGTGGAGCTGCGATGTCGTCTGCAGCAGGTGGCTCCGCAGGTGTCCCCACCATTTGGGCTACTTCAACAGCTGGAACCTCAGCACCTGTGTCTTCAGCTGTCGCATCTAAAGCCTCAGCTGCAACTTCAGGTACCACTTCCACTGCTGGTATCTCCTCAGAAGCTTCCAAAGAAGTATCAGCTTCCTCTGTTATCGCCTCAGCAACCACCTCTTCAGCTGCAGTATCAACAGCCTCAGCTTCAACTTCAGGTGCCACTTCCACTGCTGGTATCTCCTCAGACGCTTCTGCTGGCACTTCTTCTGTTATCTCCTCAGCATCTGCCACTGCCTCTGCGACAACTTCTTCTGCAGCTACTTCTGGAGCAGCCACCTCTTCATGGACCAACTCTTCTGCCACGACTGCTTCAGACGCAACAGCCTCCACAGCAGCAGTGTCCTCTGTAACCGTCACTTCTTCGGCAACCGTCTCCTCTGAGGCCACAACTTCTTCAGCAGCTGCTGCATCTACAGTGCTTTCTTTTGCCATGGCTTCAGTAGATACTACCTCCTCCACAGCTATCACCTCCTCAGTTGCTGTCACCTCTTCTGCTGCAACTTCTTCAGCAGCTATCTCTTCCACAATCACTTCCTCTGCCACAGCTTCAGTAGCAGCTGCCTCCTGTTTGGCCACCACTTCTTCAAGAACTGTCTCCTCTACAGCCACCACTACCTCCTCTGCTGCAGCTTCTTCAGCAGCTACTGTCACCTCTGCAATGCCGTCTTCAGCTGCAGCTTCTGCAGCAACTGCCTCCTCTGCTGCAGTTTCAGCAACAACCACTTCCTCAGCAACCTCCACAACTGCTGGTTCAGCCACAGCTTCTGTAGCGACTGTCTCAACTGCAGCCACCACTTCTTCTGCCACAATTTCCTCTGGAACTGCCTCTGCTGCAGTGACCTCCTCTACAACAGCTTCTTCAACCACAGCCTCAGATGTAGCTGCTTCAGTAGCTCCAGCTTCCGTGGCAGCTACTACCTCTTCTGCAACTCCCTCCAGTGGTGCTGCATCTTCAGCCACTACTTCTGCTGCTACGGCTTCTTTGGTGACGGCCTCTGAACTCAGCACATCTAAGGCTGGAACGGTTTCTTCCACCACGGCCTCTGAAGCTGCTGCATCTTCAGTGACCACTTCTGCTGGTTTGCTCTCCTTGACAGTGGCCTCCATGGCGGCTTTGTCGCTCATAACTCCGTCGGTGAAGAGCGACTGCACTGCAGCAGCTTTCCATCCAGGCGGATTCGTCAAATCCTTTGGTGCATGTGACAACGGCTGGGCTACGTCTCCATCTTTTCCGACATCGACTGTGCTTCCCCCTCCCCCACTCGCAGCTGATTAACAGATTACATGTCAATCCACCATGAATGTGAAGGAATACTGACTTGAAAGAACAGGACATGACATATGTTTGTGCTTTACAACTGAAGTGAAAGTTTTTAAATCCTACTGACCACTTCAAAGAAGGACCACTTGTTTGTCATTCCAGATTCAGGAATCCACTGTGCATCCATAAAACACCTCTGTGGCTATCTTCTTGCAACTTATCTCATCACTTGAACAACCATACTTAAATAAGACAAAGGGTTTGAAACTCCTTGCTAACAGTAATGTGAACAAAGTTCAACTCAAGAGACATAGACCTACATGACGGCTCCTTTGTCATGCAACTGCCTAGACCTACTACTGTCTGCATCTTGCATGACTGGTAGTGGTATCTTTTGACTATTTTCAAAAGCAGCCACCTCTACAATTGACCAATGCCTTTCTGTATCTGCTTTGGAATGGGATCAAGCAAGCGGAAAAGAGCATGGTAGCAAGGGTGACAACACAAGCTCAAACTTAGAACAAAACAAGTAGGACTAGCAAGCATCTTGCAGTCACTCCATAGCTGCTTCTTCACACCAAGGCAAGAAACCATGATTAGGTTCCTGTGTTTGAATGAAGAATGGAAAGGTTATCATACTGATTATACAAATCATATATCTATCATAATTCAATGTTGCCAGTTTACAGTACATGTATAAGCTTGTTATGGGTACTGGAGCTGGACTTTCTTACATGTTTGGATGTCACAAGATTTGATGATCACTTTTCTACTAAAGTTTAGCTTGATCTTGATTATAATGGATGACATCTGCACATGCATCACTTTAAAAAAAACTACCATATTGTCAGGTAATGGCACATAGTAGCTGCAAAATGAACAAATATATGCCTTAAACTTCAATTAAAAACGTCAGAAAATGGATTCAAATTAG
The DNA here is from genome assembly GCF_035083965.1 of Branchiostoma lanceolatum. Classification (NCBI taxonomy): domain Eukaryota; kingdom Metazoa; phylum Chordata; class Leptocardii; order Amphioxiformes; family Branchiostomatidae; genus Branchiostoma; species Branchiostoma lanceolatum. Next base: position 4,985,286 of record NC_089734.1, read on the forward strand.
TGATAACTTCCAATATCAAAGAAAATATGTGGTGCCCAGAGGATGTCATCCATTTTATCAAATCAGTATGGCCTAATAATGATAGATAGCAAAGCAAAATCTTCAGTTATCTGCAGCTGTTACTTTACCTGAGCTGAGAGGTCTGAGGACCTGTGCGTAGACGGCAGGTCGACATCTGCACAGCGACTGTCGGAGTGTGTTCGCCAACATGTTGCCTGCTGTGGGGAGGGTACAAAAATTATGTGGAAGTGAGGAAACAAGCAAACAAGGAGATTTGAGATAGGTAAGCTCTGTGAACGAACCAAGGATAAGTAACCATTACAATGTGCTACACCGTGTTTTAGCAGTGTATCATATACAAGTGGTTGAGTTACTTCTGTGGTTTGCCCTTGATATGTTTATTAGGGAGTCTTTTGACTTTCTCAAGACACACCTAACCCGTTTTCGATTTCTGTACTGATGTAGATTGTACATCATTAAGACAAATTATGCATATGTAACCAGGTTTAGGAGGTCAGGGGTCAGCCCTGATCGAGGCCCCGGATGTTGAAGTTAGTTGCGTTGCGTTGGGGCAAGTTCAAGCAAGTTGTTACAGTTATTCGGTTTAGTTTTAGAGCGTGCACGCTTAGCGATAGTTAGGTTCGAGTCCGACAACATAATCCATCACGAAGTTCCACCTTCTGTAGAGCCCACGGATTCGAGGTAAGGACGATCAATACCTTGTTACATTGGTGTCAGAAGTGAACAGAAGAAGTTGGAACGCGCGTCGGACAAAGAACAAAGAAACTCAAAATGGCGGCGACACGTGCAGAAATCAAACTCGCCAAGTTCTCAGGTCGTAACCTAAATTTCGGCTCTTGGTATAGGCAGTTTGCTCGTCTGGCCAGATTGCAACAATGGAAAGTAGAAAGTTACCCAATGTACCTCATGCTACATTTGGAGGGCCCGGCTCTAGAGTACGCCGAGAGTTTGGGTGACAAGTTGACAAACGACGTGGAAAATTTGCACACGGTGTTATCAGACAGGTTTGGGGCCGGGGAAAGGAAGCAAACCTCGCTCGACGAGCTACTGCACTTTCACAGGAAGGTAGGAGAGACACTACTCGACTATGAAATGCGACTGAGGTCATTGTTGCAGTACGGGCACCCCAAAACAGATGTAGCGGAGAGGGAGAAGATGGGGGTCAATTATTTCATTACCGGTCTGCAGCCCTCTAGGCTGGCAGAGAGGTTGGGCGACATTTTCCCTCAGCCGAATATCCTGAGAGACATCCGCCGTGCCGCAGCACAGCTGGAGGGTACGGAGAGCACTACGGTGCACATGGTCGCTAGCAATAGCAGGGAGGAGGCGCTAGAAGAAAGGGTGGCCCGGCTGGAGAGCCGAGTAGAGGGCATGGCGGGTTGCCTGACCCGAATTGAAGACGCAGTAACGAAGAGCGACACCGGAGTTCGTACCCCAAGCAACCCGGGAAATGACAACAACAACAACGGAAACAAGGCTGGTGGTAGTGACTACATCTGTTTCAACTGTGGTGGCCGTGCGCACATGGCAAGGAACTGCCCCAGCCCGAGGAAGTCGTCAAACTAGGGGGCGCTAGGGTGGGGGGTGACACACTAGCGCATATTAAGGAGTCACCCCAGAACAGTAAGTTGAATGATTCTTCTGATTGTGCCAACGATAATGAGGATTTTGAATACAATGATCATGAAGATTGTGAAGCCAGGGAAATCAAGCAACTGTTATATTTAAATCTGGACATGTGGAATCAAAATTTGAATGCATTGGTAGATTCAGGTGCGGGGCCATCTTGTGTTGATAGCTCAGTTTGGGAAAAGGGTGGCAAAGTGCCCTTAAAGAATTGCTGGCAGAGTTTCGTAGCAGCGGGAGGTGGTGTACTTAAAGTGCTCGGTTCTGTGGAGGTGAGGATAAGGGTGCATGGTGCGGAGATCAAGAGGAAGGTCTATGTCGTTCACGGCTTGCAGGAGAGATGTATCCTAGGAATGGACTTTATGAGGTCAGTCAGAGCCGTAGTTGACACCGTAGGAGAGACCATCTCAGTCCGAGGCAGACCATGCCCCTTGCAAGTCCTGTCCATTCGTCCCAATGTCTGCAGGGTGAGTTTAGCAGAAGATGTTACCCTCCCGGGACGTCATGAAGTCGTCGTACCTGGATGCATACAAGATGCAAACCCTGGATGGGGAGGTTTTCTGTCTGCTGTGTTCGAACCCAACAGTTTGGAAGGGAAAGATAAAGTTGTGTGTGCCAGAACCGTGGTGATGCCGACTGAGGGGTCCGTGCCAGTAAGGCTGGTCAACATGTCGCCAGAGCCAGTGACATTACGGCGTGGTTCCAAGGTCGGACAGCTGACTCCTATGGATGGAGGGGAGGCTGAGGAAGTTGTACTGCCGCCAGCTGGCAAAGGTAGAACCAAGAGACGCACAAGGGCACAGCAAGTGTTGACGCTGAGGGGTCTGGCCACCAAGAGTTCTACTCCCGAGGCAGGAGAGGTGGATCGCATCCTGTCAGACCTTGGTCTGGACAGGAAGGACTTGAGCACAGACCAGCGGCGGCGTGTGTATAGGACAGTTGATCGATTTCAACATGTGTTCTCACGTGGACCGCTGGACTTGGGAAGAACTGACAAGGTCAAACACAAGATTGACACCGGTAGTGCCAGGCCAGTGAAACTTGCACCTAGACGGTACTCACCCCACCAGCGAGAAGAGATGGCGCGCTGCCTCCAGGGCATGCGAGAGATAGGCATCATCAGGGAGTCACGTTCTCCCTGGGGAGCTCCTGTAGTCTTGGTAAAGAAACCTGATGGGTCAACACGATTCTGTGTGGACTACAGAAAGCTCAATGACTGTACACTGAAGGATGCATATCCCCTACCTAGGATAGACGACGCCCTGGACGCTTTGGGTGGAGCAAAGTTCTTCAGTACCCTTGATCTGGTGAGCGGTTACCACCAAGTAGAAGTAGAGGAAAGCAGCAAAGAGAAGACAGCGTTCACTACACCTCTCGGATTGTGGGAGTTCAACACCCTTCCCATGGGCCTCTGCAACTCGCCCGCGACATTTGAACGGCTTATGGACTTAGTCTTGGCTGGACTCTGCTGGTCCTCCTGTCTTGTTTACCTCGATGATATTATAGTCTTTGGCCGTACGTTTGAAGAGCATTGGGATCGACTTGAGGCTGTCTTGCAGCGCCTACAAGATGCAGGGCTGAAGGTCAAGACTACCAAGTGTCAACTGCTGAGAGAGAAGGTGTCTTTCCTGGGACATGTAGTGAGTGAACAGGGGGTGGAGACAGAACCAGGGAAAGTAGAGGCCGTCAAAACCTGGCCGATCCCAAGTAACAGGGGAGAGCTCCGATCGTTCTTGGGCTTTTGCTCTTACTACAGGAGGTTTGTGAGAAACTTTTCAGGTATCGCGGCACCGTTATACCAGCTGGCCAACGACCGAGAGGGGAACTTTGAGTTCGGAGAGGAGGAAAAGGGGGTTTTCAGGCAGTTACAAAGGGAACTCACCACAGCCCCGGTCCTAGCCTTCCCCGATTTTCACAAGAGATTCATATTAGACACAGATGCGTCAGATCGGGGACTGGGAGCTGTACTGTCTCAAGAAGTCAACGGTTGTGAACACCCTATAGCCTACCACAGTCGTACGCTGAGCAAATCTGAACGGAAGTATTGCACCACCAGGAAAGAGCTGCTTGCTCTTGTTAACTCTGTATGGCATTTCAGACACTATTTGTTAGGTTGCGAGTTTACTGTTCGTACTGACCACCACGCCCTAAAATGGCTGATGACATTTAAGGAGCCTGAGAATCAAGTAGCACGTTGGCTGGAGACGTTAGCAGTGGTAGAAATACTTTTTTTCAGTGTTCTGCAATATTGCAGAATGTCAAAAAATTTTTCTGCAATTTGAAAATATTTTCTGCAAATACACATGCCTCCATACTACAACTTTCTCAACTTAATAATGCCTACTTACTTACATTATATCTAGAGCTTTGCAACATTGCTGTAATTCTTTATTCTCTCACTCTATCTTTGATTATCACTAGCAAAGTTTTTAAGAGGAATAACATGCATGTGTGTGAAAAATATTCAAATTAATAGCGAAAATTGCAACAGCAAAAGTATATTTATTCAATATCAATCAAATCAAATATTCGTTTGATCATTTCAGTATGTGTATCAAAATTAAAAACAAATTCAACAGCCTGCCTGATAAGGAGGACAGGGGAATTATATCCTTGCTAAAAAATATGTGTTCTGATGCTGCGTATTATGATTAATAAATAAGATCGCACGACCTGTGACACTACTCTCCAAGCAGAGGTTGAATGGGCAGATCGTCACCGTTTTATCATATGCCGTCATTTTTTGTAGCTAGCCCATTCTAACGTTAGAATGGGCTAGCGACAAAAAATGACGGCATATGATAAAACGGTGACGATCTGCCCATTCAACCTCTGCTTGGAGAGTACTGTGACACAGCCACGGCCCACAGAAAACATGACAAAAACCGAGAAAAAAATGTAAAAATTCAAAATAAAATGCCTTTGCGCAAACCTTGGCCTCTGTGTAGCTTTTTGTATAAATCTGAAACATTGATATCGGTTTCAAACATCGGACTCCGACTTCGGACATTCGGGGAGACTCCAGAGACGACTCGGCGATGCTAGTTTTTCACGTGGGTGCCCCCCTCCCCACTGTGTCGGCACAGGAGAAAATGTTCCGCCTTTTCTCACAAGGCGGTGCTCAATATCGATCTATCCGAGTAGTTCTCAACTTCATCGCTGCCATCTGCACTTCAAGGACCACGGGGTAATGTAGTGGCCACCGTTTCGTTCCTTCTGCCATCGCGCCCATGCCCCGAGTTTCGGCTCTGAAGAAATCGCATGCTTGCGACATACTCACTCTAGAAACATCCGGGAATTGTTTTCCCGACTTTTGCCGACCCCGAGATCGTGACCGCGGAGATTTACGAGGGTTGACGGAAATGCACGAATTTGACATTTTCTCACATGATTCGTCCCCGAAGTTATCACGGAAAGTGTCGAAACCCCCCCGAAAAAAACTGACCTCAAGTAGCACCAGGCAGTCGGAACGCACCGAAACGCCGCCATCTTGCGCGGCGCTGTGGGCTTCAGTTTATTTACAGCGCCGCTAGTTTGCTTAGTACTAGTAAGTCTATATAATCTCCTGAATTGAGAGCCATTGATTCCCGAGTCTGATTTTTTTTCTTCTGCAAAATTGCAGATTATTTAATTTTTCTTCTGCAATCTTGAAAATCTTTATGCAATTTGCAGATTGCAGACGGGTATTTCGAACGCTGCGTTAGCGTCATTCTCATTCACGGTTCAGCACAGAGCTGGGAAGAAACACGGCAATGCTGACGGGTTGTCTCGGATTCCATGCCGACAGTGCGGCCTAGAAGATGCACCGACAGATGGCGTGATGTCAGTCCAGGTTGCTTCAGACCCCCCTGAGGTACTTGTACCTTTTGCAGCCGGTCAGGATGTCAAGCAACAGCAGGCCGACGATCCTGAGATAAGCCCAGTGCTGTTAGCGGTGGAGAGCGGAGACGAGACTGAACAACCCTCACCCCTCGGGAAGGAAGGCTTGCGCTATTGGAATGACCGAGAGAGGATGGAGGTCAAGGAGGGGGTGTTGTACCGGAGATTGTATGCTGATAACACAGACACCTCCTATCGGCTCCAGCTCGTCGTCCCAAAGACTCTGAGGGAACAGGTGCTCAGGGAATGCCACGGAGGTATTCTGAGTGGGCACCTAGGGGTAGATAAAACCCTTCTAAGAATGCGTGAACGGTTCTTTTGGTACGGGATGCAGGCTTTTAGGCAGAGAGGCGTCAGGGCGTCATCTGGACGCGCTGTTCTGAAAATAATAGAAATTGGACGCCCTACTTTTAGGCAAGACGCCCTCAAGACGCCCGTTTATTTTCGCTATTTTCGCCCCGTTTTTTCCCCGGTAACTTAGCTGAATGCGATGAAAATTCGCCGATTCAGCCGCTTCGTCGCTTCGATCGTCCGCCATGTTTCTTTTCCGATGAAGTCTCGCGAAACCACGCGTAGATTACATCTCGCGAAAGGCGAGACTTGCATCGCATTGGCCAATTTTCAGTGACGCAATGTGCCCGGGCGCTGTTATTGGTGGAATATAGTGGACGTCCCTTTACCCTTGCGCGGGAAAAAGTGAAGGTAAGCTTGGAACTTTTCCCGTTGTTTACAAAGGTGACAGAAAGTCCGATAAACTATAGGGGTATTTTGAAGGCATTTCGGATGTTTTTGTGGCTTCTTTGGTGGCAATAACTGTCGGTAAATCGGCGGAAAAACAGCTACAAAAACGCCGGCACCGTGCAACTGGCGATAACTGTAGTGGGGAGGGGGGCGCACATGCCGATAACATAGCGGAACAGGGGTCAAAATTTGTATGATTCCTTTGAATAAGAGGAAGTCTGTACTTTCAAAAGATCGATAAATGGATGTTTTTGTGCAGAGATGTTTACTTCATTCCCACTATATACATATTTACAGTTGACGCTAATAAGGTTTCATTGAAATAATAACGTTTTAAAACTTTTTTTTTCTTTTTTTTTTTTTCTTTTTTCTTTCAGAGAGAAGAGTATCTCCTGGCCCCCAGGCGCTTGTAGTTTTTGAGATTAAAGTAGCTTAAAGATTAACTTGTTTTACTGTACTATCATAGCAGTAACTCTCACAGGTAACTTTTCTTGTTTCACTTGCAGTAAAGAAAGTGTATTCTCAGGTCAACATGTGCTAAGTATTCTTAAAGTAAACTTTTCTTGTAGCAGTAAAGTTAAGTAAAGTAAAGAAAAGTATTTTGTCAGGTATTCTTACAGTGAACTTTCAATGTTGCAGTAGGTGCATGCTCAGGTCAACATGTTCTTAGTATTCCTAAAGTAAACTTTTCTTGTAGCAGTAAAGTAAAGTAAAGAAAAGTGTTTTGTGCATGCTCAAGTCAACATGTTCTTAGTATTCCTAAAGTAAACTTTTCTTGTTGCAGTAAAGAAAAGTGTTTGGTCAGGTCTACATGTTCTAAGTATTCTTGAATACCACAGTTCTTATTGCAGTTAGGTAAAGAAAAGTGTTTGGTCAGGTCAAAATGTTTTAAGTTTTCTTACAGTGAACTTTAAATGTTGCAGTAAAGAAAGTGCATGCTCAGGTCAACATGTTCTAAGTATTCTTTCTTAAATTAATTTTTCTTGTAGTCTAGTTGTAGAAGTAAATATATGCTCAGGTCAACATGTCACAAGTTTAAGGTAAACTTGAGTAACAAATTAAAGAAGGTTAACCTGGCTGAATTTTTCCTTTCTTCACATTTTTAGTTGGTCTTCCACATCCAATCTCAACCCCTGCAATGTGCACATGCCTCCCTCCCTCCAGCCTTACTATACATACAAAAATGATGTTCTACCTAAGGAATATACTAGGCTGTATTCCACAAAATTTGCCCCTCAAAATGCAGGAAATAGCGTTTGAGAGCATCATTATTTCAAAATTTTCCGGGGGGGAATGCCCCCGGACCCCCCTAAGAAACTCGCGCCTTCGGCGCTCGCCGCGGCGCCTCCGCGCGGCTTTGCCGCGCTTCACATTTGAAATCACAACAACTTTGGACTCCCTCTTTTTTATTTCTAGCTAAAAGCCTGACGGGATGGCTACCGATGTCGAGCTACATGTGAAGGGATGTTCTGAGTGTGCCAAGAGGAAGACAGGGTCCCGGCGAAGAAGGGCACCATTAGTTCCCTCATCCCCAGGATTCTGGTGGGAGAGGGTGGCCATGGACTTTATGGGACCCTTCCCAGAGACCCCGAAGGGAAATAAACACATATTGGTAATATCTGATTATATGACGAAATGGGTGGAAGCTGTAGCGTTACCAGATCAAAAGGGGACGACCGTGGTGCGAGCATTGATTGATACATGGATCACCAGGTTCGGTGTGCCCTACCAGCTGCACAGTGACCAAGGGAGAGACTTTGATTCACAGATTGTCCACACATTATGCCAGGAGCTGGGAATTAAGAAGACAAGAACTACGGCATATCACCCAGAGGGTGATGGCATGGTCAAGCGATTTAATAGGACGGTCTGTCAGATTCTTACCATGTATGTGAATGACTCTCACACTGACTGGGATGCCCGCCTTCAGTCCGCCTTGTTCGCCTACCGTACCAGTGTCCACTCCAGCACAGACTACACTCCATTCTTTCTCACCTATGGTGAGGAAGCAAGGGTACCAGCCGACGTCATGTGGCCTGTGGACAGGCCAGAGCCAGCGGGAGGGATAGACGTTCAGGCACAGGGGGTGAGAGAAGAGTTGGATATGGCCTACAGAAGAGCTAGACAGAACATGGAAACGGCCCATAGGCGCCAAAAGGATGTGTATGACAAGAAATGCCACGGAGGAGGCTTCTCCGTGGGGGACCAAGTTTGGCTGTCTATTCCAGCCGTCCCGAGAGGATTGAGCAAGAAGTTCTTCCCAAAATGGAAAGGACCCTACAGAGTGGTGACACGGATCTCAGATGTTACCTATAGAGTCCAGCGAGTGGGAGGACGACAGAGGGTGGTAGTGCACTTCAACAGGCTCAAGGAGTACCATGTGCAAGAGCCGGAAGAGGAAACAGGAGCGAGAGCAGAAGATTCTTTGACAGATGAGTTACCTGCCGAGGAGACTCCAGCTGAGGATTCAGATGCAGAGTTGCTGCAGGATTGGGTGCAGTGTGACTCCTGTGACAGCTGGAGAAGGATAACAGCACATGAAGCTGCTGAGATAGATCCAATCGGAGAGTGGTACTGCTCAATGAACGAAGACCAGAGTCAGAATGTGTGTGACGTTCCAGCACCCACTACAACCCGCTCCCGACGCCGGGGGAGACCCCCCAACAGATTGATGTTCTAAGACACGAGGACGTGTCTTCATAGGAGGGAGGACAGTGTAACCAGGTTTAGGAGGTCAGGGGTCAGCCCTGATCGAGGCCCCGGATGTTGAAGTTAGTTGCGTTGCGTTGGGGCAAGTTCAAGCAAGTTGTTACAGTTATTCGGTTTAGTTTTAGAGCGTGCACTCTTAGCGATAGTTAGGTTCGAGTCCGACAACATAATCCATCACGAAGTTCCACCTTCTGTAGAGCCCACGGATTCGAGGTAAGGACGATCAATACCTTGTTACACATACACCAACACCTTCATAACAAGTTCATTTTAACTTTGTACTTGTCCGATCGTCTCTAAATATGAAACGAGCCTTTATGGCCCAGCTTTATATCGCAAAAAAGGACAGCAAGGTAAAAATCTATATCATGCCCCCCTCCCATGTATTTTTTGGGGTTATGCATGCTTTTCGTGATCGCACGAAACAAAAATAATCGATTGTTATCTCAAAAGTACCAGAGATCTCCTGTCCCTTTTACCAAGTAGTCGTAAAAGGGTTAACACACATTTCTACACAATAATTATTTAGTCCTCTAAAATAATTAGGGCAATCACCAAAAATTTATCTTACGGTCACCCATGACGCTGTCGGTCTGGCCAACTTTTCAGGACAAAAAATACACTTTTCGTTCTTTTTATCAACTCGACAACAACCTTGCTTAACAAGCAACTTCTTGTGTATGACTTGTACGGTAGTAATTACCAGTTTTACATTTATAAAGCCAAAATTTCCTTACTTTTATCCCCTGTCCTCTGCACCAATGTCACCGGACGGAGCAAGATGGCGGCCAGTGATCGTTCGTCAACTTTGACCTCTACGTCATCTTCGGGAGCGGTCGGCTGTTCGGGAATCTTCGGAAATTCTTCCGATGGAATGCTGCCCGTTGATTGGCTGCCATTTTTGAATTCACGGCGCTAACCGGCGGAGGGCGTCCAAGCGCCATCTTCAAGTTGGTTTGTGAGAAAAAGTGAGTATTTCTGCCTTTTCGTTGGCTTTTAGTCGTGTATTATGTAGACATATAGTTACTAATACGTTTGTTCGTATGAAGGTGCTTGTTCATGTTCGCAAAGTCTTGCTTATCCTTCAAATAGGTTGAAGTTTGGACCGCATTTTTAGGGTGGGAGGGGGGCGTTTTGTCTGAACCAGGATGTCAGTTGTAACCTCATTTTCTCGCGTCATATTTTCAATCTTGTAGCTACTCCATGGCATCAGAATGATATGTTACGGATATCGCTACACCTTTGCATGAACATGTACATCACTAGCCGTGCATTTTATTAAGCAAGATTCAGGGACGAAATTCAGAAGCCGAAGTCATATATAAATCTAGGGGGACTTCGACTTCAGTTCAAATCCGCGGCAAAAATTATAATAATTTGGATGTTTGTTTATCCGTTTTTGTTGTAAGATTCTACAATAATTTCTTTGTAAATTTAGTATATTCTTTCACCTCTTGCACTATAATCGAAAAGTAACTTTATTTTGAAAGTTGTTGTATTTACTGGCCTCATCAAACCATACCAAAAATGTCAGAAGATTAGTGTTTTATCAAATCAAACAGTTACAAAGTTTAACAAAAAAAATAGCAATTTACAATATCTTTGAATAAGCTAGTTCGGAGTTGCTACTACGCATGTGCAGTGTCAAAGGTGAAGGCCCCCGCGACGGAAACAAGACCCGTCTGGGCGTTGTTATGCAAATCGAGACAATGTGGAGGCGAGCACTGTTTTCGTCGCGGGGGCCTTCACCTTTGACACTGCACATGCGTAGTAGCAACTCCGAACTAGCTTATAGAAGGACTAAAACAAATAACCATATGTGAATCAATGATGTATCGGAATACATTGTACCAGTGACATGTCAGATGTATGTGTTCAACTTCCTCTTTTTGTATTTGAATTTTCACCCCTCATTTTATATGCAGATATGTTTATATTACATTTGTATAATGATATAAGTCAACTCAAGACTAGCCTTGCTTTGTTACAGGTTGTCAACGATGTCACTTGTTGCCGCATTCGATGATCTGGTGCGATGCACAAATGTGCTAACAGAAGGCTGTGAATCAGGTAAGACAATCGACATAGGCATCGTGTGTTCACAATAGACAATGGGAAGAATAACAGCATATCTGTCCAATACCTGTCAAGTTGTTGTTTTGGTTAACCCATCCTTAGATAATGCATAATTGACTATGGTATCAGGACAACTCGGCCCCTGGGACAACTCGGCCCCTAGCCATTCGGGACAACTCGGCCCCTAGCTCAGGACAACTCGGCACCGAACCTCAAAACTGACATAGATCAGCAAACAGAACAGGAAGTTTTTAAAATCCACATGAGGTATAAAGCATGTTTAACTGCCAAACATTTCGTCTAAAAAAGATAGGAAATTGTAAAACTCTGCAGGTTATTTCCCCGGAACGCTTTGATAGTTTGAACAAGGAGGTCCTATTTTAACCTCCTTGGTTTGAATATGAATAAGGAAGTTTTATCATCTCGGTTGTCTCGACGCGTTTTGAAAACCTACAAACTGTTAAAATCTTTTACCGACAAAACAGAATGAACTGCTATACATTTAGTTTCATCTGTTATAAGTTATAACCACTTTCATAACAGAACATAACTAAGCGTAGCGAGTTCGTGAAAGAGCGTCGAAAATAACAAACAAAATGGCGTCGCCGCACCGGCCCGCAACATGTTTTTGACGGTCTTGCAACGTTTGAGACTTACGGAAATACAAAAATGCTTATGTATGGACTGAGTTCAGTTTCTTAAAATTCTTGTTCCACTTATCAGCCTGTCAGATCGGTAGAATTGTCATTCTTCGAGCCCCAAATACACTTATCATGCACTGAGTAATAGGTGCCGAGTTGTCCTGAGCTTGGTGCCAAGTTGTCCTGAATGGCTAGGGGCCGAGTTGTCCCAGGGGCCGAGTTGTCTCGGAATCATTGACTATCTTGTGATTCTTGTCATAAGATGGCAAGGTGGTCCTGAGGTTAGGGCTGTATGTTGACTTGGAATATGAAGGTTCCCAATTGTATGTCCTTGGGAAGGCATTGTATACTCTTTTCCTCACTCAACTAAATGGGTAAATGGGTACCCGTTAATGGGTACCTAGCTTTAGTTAGGGAAGACCCATCTGATACTAGTGATAGGGGTATCAAGGTAAAGTTGGAGGTCCAGTGTTTGAGGAGAGCCACGCCTGCAAGCATGTTGTTAGAGATCCTACCACACTTGTCGAAAAGACTACTACTAAGACTAGGAGTAGGGGTCCATCCCGGTGTGAGTGGATCAAACCTTATAGTCTGGTCTTATGCAGCTTGTACTTACTACAAAACTGGTTTACTGGTCATGCGAAAGCAGCGAAACAAACTAACATTGTATTTTTTATTTTGAACAGTAACAGTTCCATTCAGTAGACTTCTTTGCTATCCGTAATAAATAAAAAAACACATCAACCATTCACGAAGAAGTTGAATAGAGATCTTCTAACTAGAAAAGTAGTTAAGATTCACAGCATATAATTTGACTCATTTCATTGTTTCGATACCATGACAGCAATCCTTACTATACATGTCCAAAAAAGTATCCAAAGACGCATAGAAAAAAGAACGGTTTCCCACCAATCTCCGCAGAGTTCCTGCAGTTTGTGAGGAGCCAGGAGCAGTGTCGGCAGCGATGGCTGAGCGCGGAGATGGAGTCCGGCGGGATGAGAGAGAGGCTGGTCAAACTCCAGGCCGAGAAGGACGCTCTGGAGACCAAACTGAAGCACGCCAGGTCAGCAGTTAAACCTTTTGTCTTGCCTTTCTTCTCCTTTAGACTTTGTTTTTATGTACATGATGATATGATGGGTAAGATAGCTGAAGAAGACCCACAGATTCGGTCGAAAATTCTGGTGTGTCAAATTCTTCGAGTTGGAAAATAGTTTATTTTTCATTCTGTAATTTTCCAACTCAGACGAATGATGATGTGATTAGTTAGAATACTACTAGTAAGACCAAAAATTAGCAGACATGTTTATTGTAAGATTTTCATTGTGAACGTTTCTAGCAGTTAACCTTTATAGCCCAATAATGGTAACATACAGATTGCCGTATGTTGGGACTAAATAGGTCTGAGGTAAGAAATTCGAGAAGTTGAGTTTATCTGTTGTTTGCTTTTCAGGAACCAAGTGGACATAGAGATGAAGCGGCGCATGAAGGCTGAGGGAGAGAAGGACACTTTGGTAGGTCACCCTACTTCTTTTTCTGTGTTCATTGCTTCAAAGTCAAACAAGTACAGTACGTGTGTAAAGCCTGGGGTTCAGAGGTAGTGCCTAGTGGCTTTGATCTTGATGGTGTCCCTTACAAGGGTGCGTTATGACAGCTGCTGATCAGATGGTCTACAGGAATCATTACCCAGGCCACCTACTCTCAGTTCTCAGAAAAGAATGTGACAGTAGTATTATAGACAGTAAGTGTACAAGCAAGGAGGTTAAGGAACCAAAGATTCACAAGGAATAAGTTATGTTACTAGGGAGCACGCATGGTATTAACATTGCATTTCCTTCTGCGGCATGCACACAGAATTGGTTCCACCTTGAGGTATTTTGACAACAGATGAAGATTGTGTCAAAGCCATGTGTATGTGTTATTCACTAAAAGTGACTCTGACCTTCATAGGATCGACAAGTTGCCCTGGTGCGGGAACTGTTGGACGACAAACAGCGCAGCATGCTGGACGAGAAGGGAAGGGAGAGCCTTGCCAAGCTGGCCAGCGCAACAAACCTCAAGTCCCCCGCTAAAAGGTTCGTTGTTTTCTTTATTCTATTTTATTTCTGTTTTCTCTATACAGGGTAGGCACGCTCATTAACACTCTGCTTTACAGACTAACATTAACAGAATAACATAAACAAGGAAATAAGAGAAACTAGTCAACAACAAAAACATCTCAGAATAACAATGTTACATATTCAATTCAAGATTATTGTAGATGCATTTAGGTTTGCAGTGATTTAATTTCAAGGTAGGGAGAACATGGAGTGTTAGCTGTGGTTTTTAGCTCACCGTTGAAACAAGGTGGTAGACTGGCAGAAGATAGAACAAACATTTCTGCAGTGGTTTTATGTTTGCGTGGGTAGAGGTTACCACAAAATTCTGAGCGTTAAACCTCCACAAAATTAAATGCATTTTCAGTATTATGTTTTTTATTGTATTTAGTTATTTATTTGCCGTCTGTGGTAATGCTGATGGACTTAGATCATGTAAATAAGCTATTGAGTATTGATGTAATATGAATTTTGTTTCATCACCCCAGATTGTCTGCAATAGATGAATCCAACGGTTCAATGCTCTCTGCGTCGGACATCAGCTACGATCGTACAGATGATGACTTGGATGCTGTAAGTACTATGATTGTTACGTTTAAGTAAATGTGACATGGAACATGAGAACGTGTACCAAATCGCATTGTATATTTTTTGTGTGTGTTGTAATCACATTGTAAGAACGTCGTAACATTTTCTTTCTTGTATCATAATTGTTTCCAAACCGAAATCTCCAGTTGTCAGTTTGTAGTATAGCATTTAATGTGTGGCAAATTATTATTTTTTTTTCAGGATATTTCTATGTTGAGGGATGGAACAGAATGGAAGAGACATTCACACGGAGGCAAAAAGGTTGGTGCAGTTTTCATATCCCTCTCTACTTTAGAACAGTGTAGACATACACTGATTACGACATCATCCAAAATTGGAATAGATAGATTGAAGAAACTTGTTGCATATATTTTTGACAGGAAACTTGATTGTTTCTCACACGTTTCTACACTGTTCTCACAGCGTCCCAGTGCTCCACCCAAGGAAGACGACAGCCCTGCAGCCAAAACTATCAGGACAGAACTAGATAATGTAAGGGTAAGACCCTAAAGTTCAATAGAGTCAAACTTTAAGAAAAATTTCAGCACAAACTTTCACTCATTTTGCCTGCAGAACTGATAGCTCACTTTTGTTCCCTTTCTTTTATTGTGCTGCCAGGCTGGAGAGACCTCCATTATTACCACCACCACTGTGACCTTGGATGGTGGAGGTCGTGGGACGGCCACCGCTAAGATCGAGACTCACCCCAAGCCTCGCTTGAACCGTAGCTTCAGCCAACCCCTGCCTGTAACTCTGGATAAGCGACCAGGTGATGCCGTGTTCCAGTGCTGTGATGTTGTCTTTATTGCAGAGATGTTGATAAATAGAATTTTGGGAACTCATGTCAGTCAATAGAACTAGAGGCAACCGTTGGCAATGACAAATACATATTTATTGATTTGTTTATTTATTGGTTTCGCTGAAATACAAATACATACATGTACACAACACCCAGGTTGCCCAACTAGCTATTACATAGTTGCGTCATGTTTTTCTTTCAGGTGTCGTTAGTCTCTTCTTGGTGACAAAAAATGAAAATTGTAATTACTTTTCCACAGGGTCTGTTTAACTTCCAAACTTTTAAGTATTGTTCAAAGCTAATGAAGATGTTGTTATCTCCTCTGCATGTTACAGACACCCCCGACAGCGACTCCACAGACTCATTCTGGGGCACCCCAGCTAGCACACTGAAGGGTGGCATCAGCACCCCACAACTCACCCCTAGCAGGTAAGTCTTACATGTAGTTTTACAGTAATAGAACCAGGTAACAGGTTTCATCTTCAAATAGTTTTGTTATGTTGGTACATGGCTGAATAACAAAGTTTTAACGTCACAACCAAAGAGTTACAACAGTTATAAATATAATTAGAACCAGTCATCATCGCACTGAGGAAGGTGACAGAAGATCACTGAAATGTCGGTTGTTGTAACTCATTGGTCGGGAATAAAGAACTTTCTTGTTCTGGTTTCCTCTTTTTTCTGGTCTAAATTTTCACTTGCTCGTAAATATTTTCCACAAGTTTTTATTTGATTCTCTCACACTGCAACCGTGGACAAAAAAAATTCCAAGCTATTCTGTCTAACCGCTGAGGTTATACTATACTTCTTTGTTCTGTTTTTCAATATCCCTTTACTAATAATCGTTTTGAAACTGCTTGTTTCACATTTATCTTGTGTGGTACCTTTCCTTGTTTTTGGTGACACCCCAGGGGTGAGCCAAATGGTATACTATTGTTTTAACTTCCCTGTTTTTTCTGGGATTCTTTGCCTTGATTAATGGTTGTTCTCTAACAGTTCAATCTGTTTGGTGTTAACGGTTAACCTAACTCTTTTCTCATCACTATCATTTTCAGACCTGCATGGTCTATGCAGGGAACAAATAAAAGGTACTGGCTTCTCTCAGATTCGGGTCTACAAAAGTTTCGTCCATTTTCCTCTCGTTTATGTTTATGCCACATTCTAGAGATGTCTTATATTTACGTCTACAAATTGTTTTTACAAAGTTTGATATACAAGCAGGGTTCTAGCTAGCTTGAAATTTTTCCATCATCCCAATTCTCATTGATGGAAAGATCCTACAAAGAGTCTTCTTTTTTCTGTCACCTTGTACAAACTTCTAGCAATTTATTCAAATTTGGACCATTTAGTCATGGATTTTTGTCCGCCAAGGTTGACGGAACGATCTAAATATTTTTCCATTTTTCTCTATGCAACAAAATTCTGTCAAAATGAAATGATAGAATGACGGGAAAATACTGTTGACCCTACTTTGAAGATTGACCAAAACAAGGCACACATCAGTCTTGTGTGGTCGATTTAACACTTTCCAATTCTTACAATTGTTTGTTTGTTCCATTTCATTTGTTTGAAACATGTTTGTTTGTTTGTTTTACCCAGGGTTCAGGGTGTTTTCAAACCAACGTAAGCTTCTAACTTTCATTTGCGTGACCTTCTCGACTCAGCATCATTTAGACTTGTGGGGTTTGATTGCAAAGATAAAGAATTAGTAGTAAAATCAGGACTTGAAATATTTTTTTGGCGATACCTCAGGGACAGAGCCATTATTCTTCGTACTCCCAAAGTGCACCTTCAAAAATTACCTGCACTATATAGGTTGTACTGGCACCAGTACCACTAATTTCAACTCCATCAAAAACAATGTTTTTATGGTGTTTTTGGAACCATTTTAAGTAGTGTGAACTGTGGAAAGAAATGCACACTATACCATCTCCATCCCGCACGTTTATGGTGCAAGTTCTGAAGATGACATTTCCTGTTCCTTTATTTTGCGTCACTTTGTGTTGTAGGATGAAGTCTCACCCCAGCTTTGCTGCTTGTTCTTTTCCAGCTCTGGAGGAGGTCGCCCACACATGTTCTGCTCCAAAACAGTCATTAAGCCTGAAACCTGCCTGCCGGTGAGTAACAGGAACAGTTTACATGGATTACGTCTATGGCTGGGGATGTCCCTACAGCTCAACTGTGAGGCTGTTGTCAGTTGTGAGGCTGCTCCTGGGCCCAATTAGTTACAAACTGGGAGACCTCGGTTCAATCCTGGGTCAGAGCATCTCAGTTAGGGCTGCAGCTGTCTTTCAGAAGAGATGTAAAATAGTGGTCCCGTGTTCGGGGAGGTGCGTCCTCGAGCACGTTAATTGGGAAGGGCTAGCAACCCCTCCCTGTAAAGATATACCTGCTACTAAAACAGCAAGGAAACTTACAAAGATACATGCAGTTGTATAAGTGGGATCTTTGCAGTGTAATCTCATCCCTAAAACTGACATTCTATTCTTTCCAACAGTGTAATAAGAAGATCAAGTTTGGAAAGATGGCACTGAAATGCAAAGGTAAGAATTCTACTCAACCAGTATTGTTTCACGATTGTCCATTGTTTACTTTGCTAATGTGTAGAACAATTTAAGTATGTACTGACACATTTTAAACAAACTTATGCTATGGTCTGCTAGTGAAGTTATTCAATGGCTTACTAACTCATGGAGTATTTTTTGTCTGTAATTTGTGTATCAACCAATGTTTTTCCCTATCAGATTGTCGTGTGGTGTGCCATCCTGACTGTAAGTTCAAGGTCACCATGCCCTGTGTTCCCAACAACACCCCCAACTCCGGCAAGAAGCAGACGGTATGTCAAGTTCAACTGTTATTGGATCATGTCGTAGAAAATGAGTTGCATGTTTATATGAGTGTATGCGAGTGTGGGTTTCTTCTTTATACTTTCACCACTTCTTGATCTGTATGAAAACCCTTGCAATCGATGACACCTTATCTTGTTTATAAATCCCTGCACAAGTACTTTGCTGTTCTTCATACTTTCATCCCTGTACCTTTTAGTGTACAGTATTCCTTCTAGTTCTCTTCATGGTGACTCCTCTGGTTTGGGATAGATGTCACTCATTGCCTGTTGCTTGGTAACTGCTATAATAAGATTTTAATTCTGTAATGAACACACTGCTTTGTCACCCCCATGCACAGAACAACTACCTTGCATCTAAGCGACAGGTTGGTTACTTCTAACTTTCGTCCGACCACCGTGTGGTGTGGTTGTGTCCTTAAGAATTACGATGACTTAGTTTTAACTATTTGTTCATTGCTGTGCTGTTTTTACCTATCTTTGACTGTGTTTGTTCCATACTTATAGGCTGTTTCTTTGCTGCAGAATTGTCAATGTCCATTATAATTATGCGCTGATGTTGTTGTTGCAACATCTTTTTGCATACTTTGTTGCATGCAACTCTTATTTCACCACACATCATATTACCACACACATTCTATTTCTTTATGAATACTACCCTATGTCTGTATAATATGTTTGTAGTTTGGTTTCAATTCTTTATGGAAGACACAGGAAAATCAACTGCACTTGGAAAGTTTGCTCAATTTTGTGTTTCTTGCCTGTTGTTACAGCTTGAGTTGGAGAACTTCTTGCCACCATATGGACCCATGATACCAGCTCTAGTGGTGAGTATGGTCAAAGATTTCAATGTTCCTCTGTCACTCATTTCCGAGAATCTGATAATTTGATCATCATACGTTTTCCTACGAAAGAGAGAGCAGCAGTGATAGGAAGGGGGCATGTAAAGAATAGGATGTAAATTTAAATGCAACAGTACTAAGAGCCATTTTGTCCCTTTGTTTGTTTGATTTTAATGCTGTCATTGTGGTATTTCTTAAAAAATGAAATTTGAACTAAATGTCTTTACTATCTTGGAAATAGCTTGACCTAAAATTGATATTTTTCTATTAAAAAAAAATAATTTAAATTCTATTTCCATACTCAAGTTAAAGTGCTTACCAACAAGCTTTTGACCAGTCCTCTGGTCCTTCTCAAGTTGATTTATTGCGGTATTGTGATATTTTTCTGATAATGTCTCCCCTTCCAGGTTCACTGTATCAATGAGATAGAGTCCCGGGGAATGCAGGAGGAGGGACTGTTCCGGGTTCCTGGGTAAGGATGTTTTACTTGAAACTCTTCTCAACATCCCGTATAATTAGCTACGTAGTGATGGCAGAAGGGAGAGACAACTTTGTTTTTCACCATTCTTCCGTCTTAGTGATTCTCAGAAACCTCACAACAAGTTGTCAGTTTTGTGTATCACAGTGTCTGTGCGTTTGAAGTGTTTTGACTGTAAGTTTTGATAATGGTCACTGGAAGATATCCTTGCTCAAGCGGAGTACTAGATACCCGGTAGCTGTGTTCTTGGTCCGTGCTAAGAATTATCTTTGTTGTCCATTTAGGTCTGAACCAGCTATAAAGGACTTGAAGGAGAAATTCTTCCAAGGCAAGACTCCAAATATGGTAAGAACTTCAAGCATTCTGTTAGTAAACAAAGGAATTTCACAGTCACAGTCAATCGTCTTCTATCATTTCACAAAGCCAATGTACGTGTTAGTACAAGTTTTATTGCCGTATTGTGATGTAGAATAGTTAAAATGGCCATATAACTTTATAAGAAGAAGGCTACTTCACTACTTTTCTGTTACAATGCCTTAGCCCAATTTTCTTGTGCCCCTCCTTGCAGGCTAAGGAAGACATCCACGTTGTGTGTGGCTGTCTCAAGGCCTTCCTGCGAGGTCTCAGGGAGCCGCTGGTGACCTTTGGCCTTCACCCCACCTTCATGAGAGCCACAGGTAGGTGTCAATCAACAGGCACTGTTTTTTTCTTGTTAGACTGAAAGCGGAGTCAAGGTCATGTGCATGTACAGGCAACAGTCCTGCGATGGTAGGGCAAAAAGCCAATGTATGTTTTACAGCAGTAAAGAAATTCTTTCTACACATCATGCTGTGGAAAGCAAGAAATGATGAATACAGACTCAAATCAGTGTTTTTGCTTTGTGGAAACATTGTGATGATTTACCATGTTTATAATGTCTCAGGTTTTGATGTTTTATTTAGTACTATGAGAAAGAATTAATGCCCCTCGCCTCGTGGATCATAAGCAATGCTGCATTTTTTGCTTCTAAGTCAAGTCCTGCCAATTTTCTTAAGACACCTGCACATGGGAATAAAGCAAAATACAGGCCAGAATATGACCGAAACAAGTTGAAGTTGTCCTAAAGTCAAATCTAGGAATGATGATAATTGTGCAGAACAGGAGGAAGGCAGTTATTAATGTCCAGTCGTTTGGAAAAATTAAATGATCTATAACGGAAAAGTCCAGTCTTCCATACATCTGAGGCCCTTTCTGCCTTTAGTCGTTCTGTCAGGTCATGGCTGGGAACTGATTATGGTTACATTTCAGTTCTTTCAGCACTTTTTACTCATGCTATCTACGTTCCTCTTTATTTCCTTGTTTCTTGCAATACTCCCTCGGGCATCGACTTGTAATGAACTTTCTATTTTCGTTAACATGAAAGTGGCTTTTCCGCCCTGCGGGAAGCCCTGATCTTTTGATTTCTAATTGTGTTTTCTTGTCAACCTCAGAAATCAGTCCACAAATATAGCAGAAATGCATTAAGAATGGCCCTTGGGAATTCCTGGTCTGAAATTGAAGTGCCAATGAAAATCTGTCTTCTCTCCAGTTTTTGCTTACTGAAGTTATTTTGTCAGTATCATTTGCTGTAGCAAGAATGGCCCTATTTGTTGATCACCAGAAGGTCACCAAAATGAACAGAGGGTCGTGCATATTTTTCCCCTGAAAATCTACTCCATCATATTTCACGGGGCCACACGAGCTTTGAACATCGGGCAATCCCAAAATATTGCAAGAGCACACCAGGCATATTTCTGCCAAAAATGATCTATTTTCATGCTATTTTACAGGTATAAGCACCTGTGTTTCAATGAATATAGCGTTACTACAAAACAATAAATAAATATATTAGCGAGAGTACAATTATAATGCAAAATAGGACGGGACTGTCTCAATGTGGTTGTTGACAGACGTTGGTTGAATGGACAAGTTTGACTATACAATGTCCAGGCTATTAAAATGGGTGTTGTTTCTTTGGAAAGTCCTGTTTTTATATCTTACATTTGTATTCTATTTCTGTTCCAGAAATCAGCGACGAGCAGGACTTTGCAACGTCGCTGTACCAGGCTGTGAGCGAGATGCCACAGGCGAACCGCGACACGCTGGCCTTCATCCTCCTCCACCTGCAGAGGTCAGTGGTCAGTCCCCTCATCAGGGACCAGTCATTGTTGTTATTAGAGGGGTTATGGAGAGGCAGAAGGAACTTTTTCCACCCTAGGCTTTTTGTCTCTGCTGGAAACGAAATGTTTTTGTTTCAATGATCACTGTTCTTTTTTTATTAGCATATAGTTAAGCTAAGGCAATAGTTTGGGTTGTGATTTTTTTGTTTTGTCAACCAGTGTTTTATAATCATTGGAAATGTAGATATGGGAAAACCATATATCCTGCTCACAGTACGCTTACAATTTGGAAATGCAGTACAAATTTTGAATCTTTAGAAAATTTTCTACTGTACAGTGTCTCCAGTATACTAATGAAACTGTTTTGTTCACCGATTCTAAACCTTGTTATTGTCTTAACCTTGTATTCAGAGTGTCTGAGAGCAAGAGGACCAAGATGGGAATGTCGAACCTGGCCAAGGTGTTCGGCCCCACTCTTATTGGCCACGGAATCCCCGACCCTGATCACATGACCATGTTGGCTGACACACGCAAGCAGCCCCGGGTAAGAGAACGTGCTGTTGTTTATAATCTCATTTGGATGTTTGATGAGGTTAGTAGAAACCAATGAATACCAACTAATTTTGTTTCATGTTAGTTTCCTTATAAAATTAGAGTTATTAAGATCAATCAGCATAGTTTCGTATATTTTTTGTACGTCTTTTTGAAATTCAGTATGATAGACAGAAATCTTTATTGACACAACAAAGCACAGCGACTTTCGTAAGGTCTTGGTCGTGATATAAACTATAATAAATAAACAGCATAAGCTAATCTGAGAAAATGTTTCTTGGTATGAATTTCAACCGAATTTCTTTCTGGTGAAAATCACAAAACCCACAAATTAAAGCATTTCACTGCACAAAAATCTATGATAACAGATAACGCCTGACCTTTGACCCACAGGTAATGGAAGGGCTGCTGCTGATGCCGTCAGACTTCTGGCGGAGGTTTGCGGAGGAGGACGACGAGAACCTGAGATCTCCCGCCGTCGGAAACGTCATCACAAACCCCTACTCCATGCGCACTCCCGAGGGGAGACAAGGTAACGTCCTGTTCCCTGTTTGTTTAATTTTAATCTGCGTACAGAGATAGCAGACTTCACCCCCTTACCTATACTGCTTTGCAACCCTTCTAGTCCTACAGACAAAAGTATCATTACTAAGGGTGTATGGCAATGTTACATCGTACATGTACATACAATCATACACACACAGAGAGACGAGTCAAAAATAATGCTTCACTCCCTTAGGGGTAAAACGGATAAAGTTATGACAAAAGGGAATGATTTAAAAAACAAAACATATTTCCAGACTAGCATTGATGTACATATTTTTCGTACAGAAATTTGTATTTGTTTATTGGTTCGGCATGCACAGGTTGTTCATAAAGAAATACATGAACAACTTTTTCACTTCATTTTATCATCAAAAATTTTCAGTCCTTACGGTTTACCATAGTAGTAATACTCAGCACAGGTGTTACACAGAAGGGCAGTTATATCAGCTGGCTAAATACAAATGTACTGGTAAAAGTTAAGGAGTAAAGAAGTTCATGTTTCACGTCTTATTCTCCGCAGAAGATGGCGCAAAAGATAAGACCAAAGAGAACGCGGAGAATGCAGGTGAACTGCATGGTCAAAGCTTCACACCAAAAATTTCACGCCTTAATGATCTAACCCTAATTCCATGCCTTAATACGCAGCGGTGTCTTCTGTCGCTAGGTGTCTTGTTTTTGTCCTGCGCAACTTGGTGTCCCAGAGCAAAGGAACACATTGGTGCACTGTCTGTCAGCAATATCATATTTTCTCATGGTGGATAGATTACGTTTTCCTCCCTGCTAATCCTGCATTCATGCACAAAATTTGCAGTGCTTCAAATACCCACCTTTAATTTGCATTGAAAATTGAATATATAACAGCGGATGTATGCATATATGAAATATAATTGTATAAAGATTCAGACTCAGTGGTAAATCACAAAATTCTGAGTGATTTTTTTTTTCTCTGGGGCTGGTGTTCTTTGAACTCTTTTGGTGGCAAATACCTTAATGGATGATTACTTACTACTGTACTTGATTTCAATGGGATTTCTTATACACAGGCAAAAAGGCTTCTCCCAACTGTAAGGCAATATTTTCAATGCTGTTGGGAACCAATGAGAACAAGAATGACTTCACTACATGCCTGCAGGTTTACAGGAATATCATGTGTTTTTGTCTGTTGTACGCAGCTCCCAAGGGAAGCATGTTGGGACCCGTGCGGACGACGCCCAACTCTACAGACACCGGGGTGAAGAAGTCGGGATCTACCAGCTCACTGGACAGAGCCAAGGGCTTCCTATCACGAACACCGCTCACACCAAGGTGAGGGGACCATTTAGGACTAATAACATTATAATCAGTGCGTTTGTGTGTGTAGTTGTGTGTCTGTGTTCGTGTGTCTGTCTTTGTCTATGTTATTTACTTTAAATCGTTAATAGATACAGATACAAAGTAATGCTGACACATTAGATCTAATACTCTCCATCTGTAAACAATAAAGTAATCATGTTTCTCTTTTCCCCTCTTTCCAGGTTTGGTTCCAAAAGTGCGAAATCTACAAGCAAGCGAAACTTTTTTGCCTCTCCCATGCTGAAGTGATGGGGATAGATGATTACCAAGTGATGATCTCAACAAAACGATGACGAACGATATCAAATTGCCTCAACTATTTAATGACGTGTTTGCTGGGCCAAAGAAAATCATTCTTTGTTTCTTATAGATTATGCATTACTACTTAGCGGTACAACTCTATTAAGACATAGTAGCGGTTTACATTTTTGTCACAGCTATGTGACAATGTTGAAATGTTGCATTGGTGGCAACTATGTATACATAAGTTTGCTGGATTTTGTTGCTCAAATAGTTTTTTTTATGGCTCAGTCAACATGTTGTTAAGTATTTGTCAAACCTGCTCGACTCAAATATGTCCACTTGATATGAACTAGTCTAATAATTGTATGATATTAAGAAATTTTTTGTTCTTTTGTAGGAAACGAAGGAAGAAAAACATTACAATCACTAGGTGAAAATCCAGTTACTTAAAACCTGTATTTATCGAAAGAAGGCTACTGAAATTCTAGTATATGTACAATGTATGTTCATATACGTATTGTTATGACAGTCTAAAATGAAATTCTTTGTAACACACCATATTCATAGGTTTTTAATATTGTAACAAAGCACAGCATAGTCATAGAAAGGTATAGAAAGGAACGGCTGTGCTACAGTACATTACAGAATATACTACTTTTTCATGGGATAGTTATGATTTCTTTGAAGTTTGTCAGTAACTGCTGATAGTGATATAATAGTTTTGTACATTATAATTCAGATAACAAACATTGTACATTTGTACACTGCTGGTGGCGACCTAGAATTTTTAAACATTTCATTTAACTGTACATGTTTACCCCTGCATAGAAACTTCTGTCACCTTTTTTCTCTCCTTTTGATGTAAATAAAAGACTTGCAAGCATGTAGATGTGCGATGATGGAGTTTTCTGGGTCCAACATTCTTCTACCTAATAAGGAATGAAATGAAGGGGGATTTTATCTAAAGGTAGACTGCGTGAAGAAAAAGTATGTTTTACGTGGTATAATAAGAACAAGAAATGAAGCAAAATCATACAAAAAATCATGACGATCTTTTAAGTTACTTGTACTCTCTTCAGACAATATTGGCCACTGCAGTTCTAAACAAAAAGATGCTAGGCCAAGGGAGCCCAAACCTGCACCTCTGTCCCAAGAGCTACCACTAAAAAAACCAGGACCATAGCACAGTGTTCAGCACATGAGATATAAAAACCTGGTGTTCTGCTGCAATACTGTAGAAAGCTGCTAGGAGGCCCAATTGATCAAAGTTGGCTACTTTATTAAAACTGATTGGTTTTGCGGAATCCCTACCCACCTAATTTTGCCAAATATCAGGATCCACCCACAGTTTCTGGAGCATGCTTTCCACTCACAGAAAGTACTGAAAGCATAACCTTTAAGTTCTTAGCGAAGGTAATTACTGGATTTACTGATTGATAAGCGTTGTTTCCTGTCGTTCTTTAGACGGAAGCGCCAGGCTTCACGCTGTTATCTGAGCCTTTTGGCGCGGAAAGTACTCAAGCCGCTTGTGCGTCATGGCGCTGACGTCGTCATTACGTCACTCACGCTCACCAAAGCACTGGTGACAAAAACGTCAACTGTCAAGAGGGAAACGTTGTGGTAATGATACCAGTTATCATCATTTCCGGTATCTTTGATGCTTTTTCAAGTTGGTTGCTTTATGGCCTTGAAAAAGTTCAATGTTAATCACCATCCCCTTCTGGTAATCATAATAGTACGATCCAAAAGGGAGGGAAAATAAAACCGCATCACAAAGAAGCAGATCTCTTGACTTGCCGCGCATAGCAAATAGTTCTCACAAATAGCCGAGGACGACGCCAAAACGTGGTTCATTTTGAGATACACTCTTACAGTAATTGCCACCAAACAGCGTGATATGCTTTTTGAGATCATAATAGTAGCCGTTTCTGACGGATTAAGTATATTATGAATTTGTGCGACGTCATGTCTGGTTCTGGTCAGGGATCTTCAACGCAAGATGACGACCCGGTGTAGCATACCATTCAACCTATCGCAAAGAAACGTCCTTTTATAAATATGAACATAAGCTTTTAGCATCAATCTTATACTTAAAGATGGAATTGATTTTATATGTCTTATATACAATGAAAACCAATATGTTGAGCGACTGGAGAGCTACTAAGTTCCATGTATGAAAGGTTACATCCGCTAAAAACACCGGGGTTAGTTTGAACGCTACACCGTACCGACGCTATATTCTTATCCAATGACATTGTTTGCTGATGACGTCAAATGATGTCATAGTCACATGGCCAATCATGGCCAATCAATTTCCGCATTGGTGTCGCAAATCATGACATCATTATTACCTCATCATCACGTGCTGAGTTCTGACCAATCCAATCGAAGCATTTTGATTCGGGCGGTTGAGGCGGAGTGGTATGGAAGCCGCGATGGAAAGTGGTTCGGCTGTGTTGTAGTTTTGTGGTGACGCGGTGGGTGTATTTTGACGTGGCGCTACGTATTCCCCACGACATCCAGTCCGATCGCGCCTCGCGCCGTGACGATAGACCCACGTAACCGGTAAGTACTCAGCTGAACAACCACAACACAACAGCGTGCAGCTCCTCCACCCTGCAGAATATGCCTGGGTCGGGAGGTTTGGGGCATTTTGGGGACCAGAACCCGCTCTTTCTGTCGTGTCCGCTTCCTGGCCTCAGTATTGCAGAAAGTGTCGTCTGGTCGGGCCCGCGCCGCAGTCTGGGCGCTGTTTTTTCTGCCATGCTGGTGCGAGAAGCCACGGACATGGAACTTCTGACGATGTTTGGCATCACCTGATGCACGTGTGGCACGTGAGGACCAAACATCGTCATCTCTGTGTGAAAAAAGTAGCACAGGGGCGATAAAAAAGTACTTCCTCTCGTGTCCCTCCCTGGAAGCGCCCAGTTCTGAGGGAATTTGGGGATTTTGGGGGGCCCGGGTTGATAACACTTAACAGTGTAGCCATAGGCCATAGTAGTTACGTCAAAAATTAGTATAATTTACCATTTACAATATTTCGCGCCTACAACTACTTCTGTACATTTTGATATTGCTAAAGTTATGTAGGGGAAAAGGGGCAATTTTTAATTCCTTCTTGTCTTGTAGTCAAAATAGCCTTGTAGATGTGTTGACAAAGAGTTAGACAAGTTGGAAGCACAAAGAAGTAAATTTATGAAAGTGGAAACAACGCTTACGTAATATTTTGCCAGAACAATGCATGCAGGAAAATATAAACGGGAAATTCTGTCCTACTTTTACCTTGAGGACACCTTTTTGCTGGCACAATGTCAAAAGAGGAAAAAACTTATATAGTTTTCAACAAGTGAAGGTACACCATTTTTTCCTGATCTAACAAAGTAACATATGGATAAAAGTTTATCTTAGAATGTGTACATGTTTTGACGGTACAATAAGCCTAGTTTTTAGATCATAACATTTAAACAAATTATTCAAATTGCATATTTTTATAATGTGTGAGCTAGACGTTTTTTTCTTGGATCTGTTACTACTACAGTCAGCTATCAGCGTTGTAGTTTTGTATGCTTACCAACATAATTTAAGGAAGTAGATGTTTTTGTCCAGTTAATTTTTTGTTTGACTGCAAAATGAAAATTTTATGATAGTTTCATGTAATGGTTTATAAAGCCATAGATTTGAAAAAAATTGAACAATTTCTAACAAATCGAGTGGTGATTAAAACCAGTTAGTCACTGTTGAAATGTATATTAGATAAATTAACATTCAAGTGTCTTACATATTAAACTTATTTCTTAACATTGGTCTAAACATTATGTTTTAAGATCTCAAGAGCACATTAAAGAACCCAGAAAGATGCACGTGGCTTGTATAAAGATTAAGCTCCTTTAATCTTATTTGAAC
The DNA here is from genome assembly GCF_035083965.1 of Branchiostoma lanceolatum. Taxonomy (NCBI): domain Eukaryota; kingdom Metazoa; phylum Chordata; class Leptocardii; order Amphioxiformes; family Branchiostomatidae; genus Branchiostoma; species Branchiostoma lanceolatum. The sequence goes on from NC_089734.1 coordinate 5,013,338, forward strand.
TTAAAGTTGTCCTTACTGTTTCCAAGTTTAGCTGTCACACTAACGTGACTAGTAACGTCACAGGGACACAATGTCACAGTCAGGTCATGGCCTTAACATTGACTGTCTCTATTTATACATTCTGTTGATAGTCATAGGGGAAGGGTCATACCATTACATTTTCTAGTAAGTAAAATATGTGATAGGTAGTACATGATTGTATATTTGTAATTCTAAAAGAAGACTGCATTGTGGCACAAGACCATTGTGGCTGTATATTAGGAAACAGAATGTAGACTAAACAACTGCACAGAACAAAGACAACTTTGTATGTGGTAAAATGACTCAGGAGGAATTAAAAATAGAAGTTAGTCATTTATGAAGAAGATGGGATATGCAGTATTATTGAGAAGTTTATTGCAAGTTCATGCCCGTGGGCTAATTGCAAATACATGATAAAAACATAGGAAAAACATACATGCGTCAGTAAACTGTGTCTGACTTTGCTGTAACAATAGGTTACTGGTACTATATACATTTGTTGGCTATATCTAAATTAGCTGGGTTTGACTTCTTTTTTGGAAGCAGTGGAAGACGAAAAGTCCCACTTATTATACTACTAGTACCTGTCCAGTAGTCGCTGTCCTGTGTAAAATGGAGCAATGCAAATCAATAGAGCTTGTCCTTCCCTTATTTAACTGATAGTTTAGGACTGGAAAGTGACTTTACTCTTGCCGCCCTCCAAATGTCCACTTTTACGATTTGCAGAAAAGTTCTTGAGGATGAGATTGCTGGAAAAATGCTAATAACTTGAGAATTTAGCATCCAAAAGGGTTATGGAATCTATAGTAGGCATCTGCAAAAAGATACTCTCATACAGGCTCGGTTTTACGTGAATCACACTGCCGATAACATAATATTAACTATTTTGAGCTTCACAAATGTAGCCTGGCTATCACAAATGGTCATTTTGAAATAAAAACAAGGAATTGTTAGCAGTCTCACAGTTGAGTTTCTGGTTCCAATTAGTTGGTAACTGGGAAACCCTGGTTCAATACTGGGTTGCGGATGTCTCAGTTGGGGCTGCACCTGTCTTTTGGAAGAGGCATAACATTCAAACATGGGAGTCCTGTGTTCAAGGAGGTGTCTCTAGCACGTTGAAAAGAGCGGGTTAGCAGCACCTCCCTGTAAAAATATACCCTGCTACTGAAACAACAAGTTAACTAGCTACCCTACATATGTGCCACTAGGCACTACAAGGGTCTGAACAAACTTAGTAATCTATGTTTGCATGTACTATATAGTGTTTAACCATCTCTGCTTTTGCATGTTCCACTTGTTAAAGGTTAAGTCAAAACTTCCATAGACATGCTGTATTGCCGAATGTGACACCGGGCATTATAAATAAATGTTAGCATTTCGTGTTGTCAGGAGTAGCAGCGTGCTGGCCGTGATAGCGGCAGGGAATGGAGAATATCAGGTTACAGATTGACGTCAGGAAAAAGAGCGCTGTATGTCATCGGTACGGCCTGTTCCACTTCAGAAGTGGTAGGGGGTGGTCAGGGGTTGCATTTGACGGACACATCTGAAATGTCAAAAGGGATTTGGATGTGGAGGAGGAGGAATGAAAGACGGTGTTTTTGAGATGTTAAAACTACTAGCTTCCAAGAGAAACCAGATTTCATTCAATGTAAAACATACTTTTGATACATTTGGTAGAATAGGGAAAATTTAATCACCTTACCCTCGAAAGTAGGCTTCAAATCCCAAGATAGTCCAATTTTATGCATACAAACACTAGATTTTGTGGCATATTTTGGTATTTCCCCATTCGCTCTAGGTCGCAGTGACCCAATCAACATCTTAAAACTCGGTTATTTGACCAAAAAAGGAAGCTACTCCAACAGGCTTGGATTGAACTTGTCCATTTTTCTGAGAAAATATTGACTTTGTAGGTGTCTGTACCCAGACTCTCTTGGGGCTACGCCCACTCAAGGTTGCAGGAGAGATAAGTGTTTTTCACTCTGTGGGTCTTCTCCAAAAAGCCTGGCAAACATGATAAGTTGTACTTGCCATTTTCAGAAGGGCACACATGAAATACCGAATCTGAAACTGGTCTGGATAACAAAGCCACAATACAACCGACCAACGTTTCGGAGTCTGTCACCTCCTTTAGGACAGTTTTGTTATGCACTAGAAGTTGCAGGTGTCACTGCTGAAATGAGGCATTTACATATATAAACAAGGATAGGTATGTCATGCGGTGTTATAATATCAGTCCCAAGACTAAAGTAGTAAATACCTCATTTTAGGGACAGCCTTATTATTAAGTTATAAACACAGTAGGTACTCCTGTAGTCCTATTTGTAAAGTCTGGGACCGCATCTGTTAGCAGGGCACCTACTCGTACATGTAGTGTGTAAAAAACAGTCAGAATTGTCCTGAGGAAGGTGACAGACAGTCACCCGAAACGCCGGTCTTGGATAAAACACTTGGTTGTATACTTTGTTATCCAGCGACGACATACCAACTGGAATAAAACCGGTATACAGTCAGAAAATGGAACTTGTTTTGACAAAATTTGCCTCAATGTAAAATGAAAGCTGCCAGTGGCTATTCAAACACGTGGTAGCACTGTCCTTAACTACATGTACTGCAGCACTGTACGAAAGGTACAAAAAATGGAAGTTCTGCTGCAGTCCATCCAGAGGTTTGTAAGTTATGACTACAATTTGTACAAATATCCGGAAACAGGCACACTGACATACACACACACACACACACACACACATACAAAACAATACCTCCGTTTTTTTGGAGGTAAATGGTTGTGATGGTCAGGTAGTCCTTATGCAGAGATGTTCACAAGCACAGTTTTACCTGTACTAAAAAACTATGTGCCAAGCTCCATGCCATACAATAAAAGTGTGTTTCAGTCCCTGTGGGGGAATGGATCCGCTGAAAGTGCCTGCTTTGGCTGGATTACAGGATTTTTCATCTGCCCACTATGGCATTAGTCTGTTTGTAAACACCACTTGCTTGGTGTTTCGTTTCCAGAGAGCACACGTTTAATCCTTTTCCCACATTCTGAACTCTTTCATTGTCCCTTGATTCTGATTGGCTGTTAGGAGCTCACGTCAACGATGACGTCTTTTCTTCCTGAGGGGTATGTAAATTAGCTCCCGCGGCGGTCGAAGGTCCTCGAACCGACACACTGATAAGATGATTGTTTTCACCACACAAAAAACTGCAAATTTTGCTTTTCTATAATTTCATTAAGTGTATTTGTCGCCACGAGTTAAACTCGTGACAAATTTTATTTTAAAAATGGATGAAAAAGACAAGACATCTGTGATGTGCATGCCGCCGATGGTGGTTGGACTTCCGGGAGATGCTGTGAAACGCGCTCGACTTGGTTCAGCCCGAAACAAAAGTACACGTGCTTGCGCGGCACGTGGCCGGGGCACGCCGGCACTTAGCTACTGAGAACCTTACCTATAAGCACACAGGTGCTGGACGGATTTCCCAAATGACAAAACACTTTTAGAGCTCTGCCTGTGATGTAGACAGAAGGGTAACCATTACGCAGACGGGGGAGGTTGAGTCATCCTCGCTAAGACGTAGGTTCGATCCGTATAAGGCATGATAACGGACACGTACTCCTCCTGTCATGTATATAAATATGAGCTAAACAACAAAATCGCTTCCATTTCTGGTCATAGAAAGTTTACAGACTTCTGTTTTGTACACTTGTTATAAGCGACGCTGACTAAGTCCCTTGTTCCTCATGAAATTTGATTTGGACCGCATTTCCCTAAAAGGTGAGTTAAGTTGGGATACAAAATTGGACTCAAACTCAAATCGCAGTAACTTACCTGGGCATTCTTGGAATCAAAACACCTTCCCCTGAATGGAAGATGGGTTTAGTCATATTGGAACAGTGCTGATCAAGCTTCTCTTCTTGGAAGGGAGTCACCTGTGCTGTATACATTTTTCACGTGAGATTCTTGGTCCCGACTTTCCTCTCTTTCCCTCGACTTTCCTCAAAGGACTAGACGCTCGAGTTCAGACTGGTCAGGAACAGAGACCTCTCTGGCGTTATGACTGGTATTGGACTGTTTGTTTTGGGATCATGTTTCTTTTTCTCTGCGGTCATTTTCTTGTTCCTAAACATGTGTTCTGCAAGTTGTGAAAGTGTTGTTCATCTCTCTTTTAATTTCAACTGCAGAAGTATTGCATGAAACGGATAGTTTATGTTTTTCGAGGTGGCTTTTTAGAGTTTAAAATGACCATTTCGACGTCTGCTTGTAGTCAACAAAGTTTCTTGTTTGCTTCACCGGCAGGTAAACAGCACGACATGGATGGTAGCATCGACGACAAGTCGGAAGACTCACCAAGCAGCTCCGGATCCTCCCAGCCACAGAACCTGTCGACCGTCGTCCACACCATCACGGCGGTGCCCACGGCCATCCCCAATCAACCGGTACAAGTCCAGTCTGTTATCCAGCCTACGCAACAGTCAGTCATCCAAGCAGCGGGACAGATACAGACCGTACAAGTAAAGCTCGATCATTTCCCGCCGTTTCTTCGTAACGGGGATTACTCGATTAGCACACTTCGTTTGTGTTCTTCAAGTATCGTACACATAAAGTCGATCGTTTCCCACCGTACCTTCGTAACAGGAATTACTCGATTAGCACACTTTGTTGGTGTTCTTCAAAGAACTGGTGCACTTTTTTTTTCTGTGGCGTCTATTGTTGTTCTTTTGGTCTTCAAATCTGGCCGACCATCCCTCTAACAAGATTGCGTCCCCAAAAGCATGGTTGCCCATTCTTGAAAAATTGTCTGTTACAGAAATGTTGAGCGGTTGTAAAAAGGATAACTCATTTATTGCTTTTCGTTTGTATGTTGAAAGGAGTTTTGCAGTGGGCTGTCACTAATAATATTCTGGATTAGCCACTCTGTCTTAACCACAATTACAAACGACAACTGAAGTCGTTCATTTCCTGCGGCTCTAGTTGCCACTAGGTTTAACCAATTAGCAGACTTCGTTTGTTGTTCTTCCGACTACGAATCTCATTGGCTGTCGTTAACAAGATTTTCCCGAAAAGCCAGGGCACTCTGACCCGGGAAAACTAGACCCTGTTGCAGAAATGCAAAATCCTCTTTGCTTGTAACCGATTTTAACCAATTAGGGCATTTTATTCTTGTTCTAACTCCAAATCGGTAACAAGCGATAACCTAAACCAAGGAGGTTTGATTTTTAACCTTCTTGCCTGAACTACCTCTGGTACTCTAACCTTGTAAAACGACATTAGGTCACTGTTTTATAAAACTGGACTTTTCTTGTAATGCAAATTTTGCTATTAGCGTATTTCATTTTTGTTCTTGTTGTCTTGAATTGTCCAGCAAATTGGGGTTAATAAGATGGGGTGCCCAGAAAAATATTGCTCGCTGAATAGCGGGACAGATTTAGCAACCCTGTGTTTGAAAATCTCACCGGACCAGTATAACCGCAGACCATTTTACCTATGTTGAATAGGTAATTTCAAGAAACAAACTGTACCCTAAACTGCAATAACTTGTCTCGTGGACTTTGAAAAACCACACACAACAGCTGACATTGTCTTGGCTTATAGTCTTCTGTTGAACCATCCTAGATTGTCTTCACATCATTAACATATCAATTCAGAATTTTGGTATAAAACCTGGTTCTCCTGTTCTTCTCTTTACTTACTGGCAAAAGATAGGGGCTGCTGTCTGAAACGTCTGACTGTTTCAAAATTTTATCCAGTTGCTTGAGTAACTGCTATTTGGCGTATCCTTGTGAACTGTAGTTGTTTGAAGTTGTTCTAAAGAACTCACCTGCAGAATTTCCTTCCTAGGTGGAAGAAGACGGAGAAGGGCACCTAGTCAGAACAGACACAGACATCGGGATCGAGAAAAGGCGAGAAATCCTCTCCAGGAGGCCATCCTATAGGTTAGTACATCTCTTCTTACAATCTTTCAATCCTTATTCGTTTAAATTAACGTAGCAGAAATATGCATGTACAATATACATGCACTCCTGAATTGCATTGATCTTACAAATCAGATCTATACACGCAGAGTGCAAGAACGAAGATGAAAACTGGACTTTAACACAACAACACTCACTGTCAGTCTGCAATTGTCTGTTGTACAGGCAGATAGTGTAGTGGAGAAAGCAGTTGTGCAACAAAATATTGAAATACTGGGAAGTAGGAAGTCTTCTTAAGAATGAAATGTAAAAGACAGTATCGAAAGTGTTGGTTTCATGCTTGCTGGTGTGCGTTACCTGAAGTAGTAAGAAACGAAAGGAGAAGTAATCCAATCAGAAGAAGTCAATGAAAGGTTGATTGTCTTGTGGAAAAATGGCTTCAAACTTAAGCTTTCCCTTAGCAGTGGCTTAGCAGAACTAGAGAAATGATTCTTGTTTTAGTGGTTTATCAATTCTGCCCCTAGACTCTGACTTATGTGTCTGAATACATGTGCCTGCTACCGGGAGAAGTTGAGTATTTTGTGTCGGAGACTGTACGTTGGTGGTGTTCTGTCCAGAAGCATCCATACCTTGATTATGTTAAGCTACCCACTTAACCCACTCAAAAAGAGTGGGTGTATACTATACCCCCGTATATACAGGCTCAAGTAATCGTACCCCTACTACTCTCGTCCGAACCAAACTCGAAAGAGCTTTTTCCTCTGCATGCTGTTTTTCCATTGATATCCTTATGTCGTTCACATCAACTGGACTAGCGTCGGCTTGTAAGTTGACAATGTAGGTGACATTGCTTCTTAACTTTTTAGTTAGAGGTCTTTCTTGGAATGGTAACGAATTGAAAAGAGCCCCTTAAGAAGTTTTTGATAATTGTACTACACTTTTTAGTTGCAGTGGAGATTCAGATAGTAGTGTAACAAATCAGCACACAGAAGTCAAATGTTACGTGTACACTGGACTGAAAAATCTTTCTTTCCTTTTAGGAAAATCCTGAACGAGTTGTCGTCAGCAGAAGCCCCTGGTATAGCCAAGATTGAGGAGGACAAAGAAGAAGAGGCGGCGATCACATCAATCCAGACAACCATCCCCAGCTACGTACAGACCTCAGGTAAATCATGCGGATTGTTCTCTGTCTTGGAACTTGATTGTTATTACAGGTTGCTACCTGTTTTCACAGTTCATTGCTGATGTAATGCTGAAAAAGAATTTTTTTCACCATGTCTTGAACTTGTTGAAGTTAACACATTTTGCATATGTCCATGCTGTAAATTGAGAATGTGAGAAGCAGAGAAAAATCAACCTTCAGGCTCAGTTTCTCAAACGAAATACTGGTTTTTAATCACATTTCTGAATTGCTCGGGGCAGTGAGGTGGATACTGTGAAAAAGGTAAGTAGAGTCAAGTGGAAAACAGCTCATGGAAATGTTGTATTATTTCAAAGACACCCAAAAACGGGCCTTGAAAATATGCAAACCTGCCAATTTCAAGAAAGTAAGTTGTTTCCTATATATTACTTTACAAGCAACTTTTTCCTTTTAGCCTTGCCAAACATGAATGCAAGCCTATTGGAGTTTTCTTTTTACACAACCAGTGACTTCTTACTTGCTGATGTTTCGGTGTCTGTCAGACACCTTCTTCAGAGCCTGGAGTACTCTGAAGAAGGTGTCTGACAGACACCGAAATGTCAGCAGGTAAGAAGTCACTGCCTACCTACCTACCTTAAGAAGTCACTGGTTGTGTAAAAAGAAAACGACAATATCCTATGTTCTACCAACCTGGTGAAATTATTTTCGGATGAATGCAAGCCGCTTTCTCCCCCACAGAGTGTCCAGAGCCTTCCTCCCACCTACCTATCATCTATGGCCCCCCTGTTCCTCTCCCCTCGGCACGCATGCAGGACCATAGCAAGGTTCAGGGCATCGGTGACACTAGTCAGGACAGCTCTAGCTTCAAGAAAGTCACAGGTTCAGTCAGATCAGCTCTAGCTTAGTGTTCTTAGCTCTAAAAATGTTCTTAAAGATGTTAAAAGCTTTTAATGATTTTGTGTTAGGTAAGGTTCTACCAGGTTGTGTTTGTTTGTTTCTTTGTTTGTTTTGGTTCTACTTAACTTCAAGAAAGTCACAAGTTTAGTCAGGATCAGCTCTAGCTTGTTCTTAGACAGTTCTGAAAATGTTCTTTGAAGACGTTTTCAAGTTTTTTGTTGGCTAAGATTCTGCTAGGTTATGTTTGTGTATTTTGGTTCTAAAGAGTACTAAACTTCATGTAGTTCCATGTTCACAACGTTGACTAACATGCTTTCAGGCAAGGAGGATGTCTGTGTTTGTTCGTTAAACAGAGAAATGAACAACGTCTGTATGGATTCTTTATGGATAGATTTTGGCTTAAGGATTAAATATTCCAAAAAGATGTGAACCCAAGAATTTTCTACTTTTGCAAAAGAAGGCAATTTTCAGCATCGTGCCGCCTTGGGAGACATTTGCAATCTCAGAATTCCTTTCTAGTTTTGCACGCTTCAAGCTACCTACCAGCTTTGTTTCAGAACACTGTGAAACCATACCATTTCTTAACCTTCTCCCTGCTTAAGTAGCCTTTTGCCACCAAATTAGTATTGGTTACAGTGTTAAGCAGCAAGAAGAGGGTTCAGGCCAAGATTTTTTCATTGCGACAACGTGAAAGCGCTGATATCGAATATTGCGTCGTGGAAAAGTTGGGCTTTCTTCTTCTTTCCATGCCACCTCCAATGAGTGACGACTTGTATGATGCAATACCAGAAATGGGCCAAATTACTACAACACATGACGTCAAAAGCCTTAGCTAAGATACTAAAGGATGTGGTCCACATGCTAGCAGATCAAAAAACACGTTTTGTGAGGCAAGCAGCGCCTGGATCAGGTGGCTGACGTATGTGTTGACTAATTGCAGATTTGCATGTCATTAACTTGGCCCAGCCACTTGAGTTGTTTTGGTCGACAATTCTTTAAAGATTACATGTGAAATATGCAAGTCCTCACGTTAACCCCATGTAGGAAACGTAATAGATCGTGTTCTATCCATCTCTATCGACATGACATTTAGTTAAAATGCTGAGACAGCTAAGTGAAAGTATGATGTAGTGAAAACAGGCCTTTCAAACAGCCAACATTTCAAAATGTGCCAGGAAATGTTAGAACATTGGATCCTCTCTTATCCTTAAGTCCTGCCATCCATCTAGGCCTCTTTTATCTGTAACTGCCCACACAATAGTAGCAGAAATTGTAAAGGTTAGGTGTTTTAACTTTATTGTAAGAAACATTTGTCCACTCACTGTTACTCTGGTTTTTAGACTAAAAAAATCACAGACACTCTAAGCACAGACGTCAAGCAGGTTAATTACAAATAGTTGTTTTTTTCAGTTCTTTCATGGTCAGGTGGGCAAAGGGCTCCTCCAAACCTTGGCAGAGGCTGAAAAGATAGTCGTTGAGCGTGAAAAAGGCAAGGCTGAAACAGGTTGCCATTTGTAGTTGTTGGGCGCACGTGACGCGGGGATCTGACGTGGCTTAGCTTGTGGGCGTCATGTAAATGTTACAAGAGCCCCAAGTCACGTGCGGGTTGGCGTAAAAGGTTGAGGGGAGAGCCGAAGCGTGGGGCTTGTTTTCCCCCGGTTGCCTACTGTTCGTAGGCGGTGCCCACGCGGTGACTTTTAGGCCGCGCAAACACGGTTTTAGGGATAGCGGCCACACGCTCATTTTTATTGCTTCATTCAAGTTTATTTTGGGAGGATTGGATGAAAGCAAGAAGAACTCTGGAAATCTTGTTATTGATTTTCGGAAAACAACTCTATCAATTTTATGTTCGCATTTGTTTTGGTAGGAACATGAAAAAATATCATGATAAGATGTCCAAGTGAAGACACAGCTGGCATGCCAAAAACAATAAAGCTAATCAAATTTGGATGGATATGAAATTAAATTAAAGACATACTATAAACTATGTTGGTTTACGCAGAGTAAAGGAGGAAAGCACTCCTGAGAGTTAATGAGCACTGATGCAAAAAAATCGAGGTAAAATAAAAAGGCTGTGGAAGGAGAGAGATGGTCTCCGCCTTCCGATAGGGTACCCAAGACAGCCCTACGTCATCGAAAAGGCTGTGCGACCTTTAACTTTTTACCGTCCATGAAATGGAGATGGTGTGGGCCTAATGTTTAATCCAGCTGTGTCACTGCCTACGCAGGGCTTTCTGTCGCTTATGACGTCGTCTGGCAAACTCTGCCTTTCAACTATGCTTAAATGATGTACAAAATGACGAACAAATTGGTACGCGTACCGACTACTTTAAGTATGTAATACCAGCTAAGAAAAGCACAAGGAACAGTCGTGCCGTCATAGCTAATATAAGCCTTGATTGCTAGTAGCTATTGCAAGTTTGTACAAGAAGATACTAAAGGCTTCAATAGTTGGAGAAGGTTCTGGAAGAACTGGTTTGGGTGTTAGCAGGAAGTTTTCCTGAATTACACTTCCAATAACTCGCATTGTTGCAGGTGGCATAATAGAAGTATTTTGAGCACCCATTTGGGGTTATATTCGCTCACCAATTCAACACGTGATGAGAGACGTTTAGCATCAAGTGTTTGCATCACAAAAGCGGGAACATTCTTGACTCCAGTGTCTGCCGTTCACTCCAGCTTGTAGTAACGGATTGAGTGCTTTGTGGCGTCAAAGTTAAAAATCGGTGATAGTGGAAGACGTAAAGCCAAAGGGAGAGGAGTTGTGAAATGCACGTGGCCTAGTACTCAGGTGTAGGCCATTCTACGAAAAATGCTATTAAAAGGTTTTCATTCAGACCGTCCCTTGCCACTTGAGAAATAAAAAGCTCCACCATTAAGCCCTATTTGAAGACGAGTGGCCATTACGACGTCTCTGTGCTGACAAAAATATCTTGACGCGTGCACGCGAAAGAGGACCTTCTTGATAAAGGAGAAAGCCTCAAGCGCTACATGTTTTCGTAAAAATTTCATTCAGGTCGAAATGTACCCAGGTGAGGATGACCTATGTTTTAGAAACGTGAGCGTGGGCGGCTTCGGAAATTACAAACAGGCAGAAAGAGGGACTGGATAGAGGGGTATTCAGAGAAAAGGCTAAGTAGAAAGAAGCAACCTGATTCCGTGCTTTATATTAATTTGTGACCTCGTCCTGATCTAGAACAATCTATTGAACTCCAGTTCAAAATGTATCACTATCAGGGAACCCGTAACCAATTTGTTTCTGTTGGACATTTTTCGTGGATGAAATGCTTGATTTGTGCATCAAACTCTCCCTTTTCCTCTCTCTCTCTCTACCAAAACCAAAAAGTCCTCCTCTCGAACTGGGAGAAAATGGAGGTTAAAGAATAACCTGTGTTGCTAAGGTGTGGTACTTAGATAGACAGACATTGCCTTGGCTTGCTGTGGTAGCTTGAATTTTTGTATCGTTAGCGTTCTTGTAACAACAGCGGAGCAGACCATCCAGATCGCAGTGGCCAATGAAAACGTAGGCGATAGAATGACCTGTGTTGCTATGGTACCAGCCTGTGGAACTTACATAGACAGACATTGTCTTGCTGTAGAAGTTAATGTCAATTTTTGTTTCGTTTTCGCAACAACAGCGGGGCAGACCATCCAGATCGCGGCGGCCAATCAGAACGAGCTGACTACGCAGGGCCTTCAGACGATCACGATGACGAACGCAGGCCAGGGCGCAGTCACGGCCGCAGCCATGCCGGCGGGCACCACCATCGTACAGTACACACAGGGGGATGGATCGCAACAGTTCGTCACTGTACCAGGTAGGTTTCCCTCTCAAATCCATTGTTTTCATCTGGTCACACATTTGTACCTGCTAGTCTCTACCAGACTCAGTGGGTTACTGAATACTGTGAATGCAAAAATGTTTGCGGTGGTTTTATGTCTGCGGTTTTTGCGGTGAACTATTTACCGCGAACTTAAAGCCACCGTGAAAAAATTGCGTGACTTTAGCGCTACTATTGTTTCAAACGCAAACTCAAAAGCACTGCAGACACTCCATTTTCTCCCTACCGCAAGATCGAATCCCAGCGAACATTACTGCATTTACAGTAGTAGACATTAAACAAAAATTAAACATCTATTAGGAATTATCTAGCCATTCAGTTACAGTTTACTTTCAATAGAATAGAATTGAATGATTTTAGAAATAGATTTCAACAAGTTTTCAAATCAAAAGAGAAGTCTGGTTGAGACTTATAACAACCTTTTAGCTGTTTTTTCTTCTTCAAAGAATGGGACAAGGGAAAACAATGAATATATTAAAAGTTAAAAATCTACTGAAAGTGCATTTCACCTAATCTCCAAGCAGATCTACACGGGGCGCCAAAAATCGTATATGCTACCCAGAGAAGCTCCAGCACGGGGCTGACTGGAGCTTATCTGGCTGACTGGAGCTTCTCTGGGTAGCATATACGATTTTCGGCGCCCCGCGTAGATCTGCTTGGAGATTACATTTCACCTGTCTAGAGTATCACACAAGTGTGATGCAATGGTTTGTAATTCACCTTGGCTGAACCCGAGTGTAAAATGTGGAGAAATTCCCTGCACATATAAATGACATCAATATACCTTGGACGTAGCCAGACACCTGTGAAATTGGAGCTGCATTAAACCATTACTACACCTGTGAACTAAAGGGCAAGTGCTTTTCCTCTTATGCCCTTGCAAATATCCCACATTCCTGCTTTGAATCAACAGCAGGTTTCCTGACGTTTAGTGGACGCACCTGTCCCTGCTACATCAAAATACCGCTTACGCACATAGCCTCTATACGATCAAGAAACATTTGAAACCAGGACCAAAGGGGTTGTGTTTTAACCTCTAGCACTCAGAAGTAGCTGTTTGGCACCCAGTTCCCTATCGGTTACAGAGTTAGGCAGCAGGGATAAGGTTAAAAGAACACGTCAGCAAGTATCATATTGGGGTTTCATGTGCATTACCACTAAAATGGAAGCTACTACGTGTAAGGAGTTAGATTGTGTAGGATTTGTTTCTCTTGAAAGAACCAGTAGAAATTTCTGTTGAAAATTTAGGCAGCTTTTTCCTGTGTAATACTATGCGGCAGTCAATATTATGCCATACTCAAGGTAAAAGATAAGACTGAAAAACAATTCATCTTGAAAAATATTTGACATTACTAAATTGTGAAAGGAACCTTCTTCTTAAGTAGAATTCAGCCATAGAATGAGAAAGATAACAGGGCTTGAAATACCCTATGCACAAGCAAGTGAAAGTGAGTTACAAATATAGCCAGCTATCACTTTGTGCATGTGGCATTTTTCTGTATTCTGTTGTAAGAAGTTGGTACTAAAAGACTGTTGTTTGTTGGAATATATTTTGATATGAAATGTGCATATGATTTAATCTCTTCACCATTGGTAAATTTGAGAGAAAAAATTAGAAATTGGAGTGGTTTGAACTTTGACTAACTAAGTTGGTGTGGCTCTACCTCTTTCTGCCTATAATATAATGCTTGGTATAACATAACACAAGTCACCTTAGATCTAAAAAATCTAAAAGGTAACTTACAGATCCTACATTTCATTTTGTAACTGGATGTACAGTGGAGTTTTACATCCCATCTAAAACAGCATTTCTCGTTGCTAAATTAGATTATCCTCTGTCAAAACATGTGTACATTTTTATGTACCTTTGGACACATTTGACATCAAAAATAATAGAAAACCTATCTGATATGAAGAGGGATTAAGTGACCAGTGTTCAATTCATTAATTGGCATTCATATTGTTCTTTGCTGTATTGCTTTTTTGTACAATCTCAAAACAACTTTCTATTTCTCAAATCATTTGTCACGTGCATCAATGAAGGTTAGACATCCAGGTTATAAGATATGCCAACAGACAGTTACTCAAGCAACTGGAAAAAATTTTGAAACACGTTTTAGACAGCATCCGTTATCCTTCGTCAGTGACTAAGGAAAGAACTGGAGAACCCTTTGCCATGTGTTTTTTTTAAATCTAAAATGATTCCAAATTTCTGGTGTTTATTCAAATCTAAAGTGGCTGGTGTTGCGTAGCTTTCTTGCATTTGTTTTCAATCCTCGCTGAGCTGCTTTCGAGCGCGGCCATCTCACTCTCAAAACGACAGTTTCCATCTCTCCAGCCGGCGAGGTCCAGGCGTACCAGATCCGAGCGCCATCGTCCCTTCCCGCGGGGGTCGTCATGGCAACGCCCACCGGCATCACCAGCCCCCAACAGCTTGCGGAGGAGTCTGCACGGAAGCGTGAACTGAGACTCATGAAGAACAGGTACAAAAACAGGTCCATGATTTCCTATATCTTCTTGTTTTTCTGCCTGCTGTCTCGTTACCTGATGTTACAGTATGGACACACCACCTATTTCCTGAAAATGACTATGAAAAGAAATTCAATTCTTTGGCCAGCAAGAAATTTTGTTTGCGCATTATACATCCAGTTGATTGTACTATCACTGTGTCAGTTAACCCAGTTTGCTAAAACCAAATCAAAATACTTTGCTATAGATGTTTTCAAAACACCAGTTAAAAGTATCAACCTTGTTCAGAATTGAAATATCTACTGAATGTTTTGGATATGTTAAAAAAACATGTGAATAGTGATGATTTTAGACTAATGTTTTAGCCATATTTATTAAAAAAAGCATTGTTGACTAGAAAAAGAAAATACAAAACTCTCTTGAAGCAAGCTGGCGGTCTACAGTCTAACTTACAAATAAAAAGGTCTGTACTTCTTTTTGAAGTATTCCCTATGTGTGTGCCCATGCTGCTCCTCAGATAACATGTTAGCAGTTATTGTCAAATGTCAAAATGACCCGGAACTTTCCAGCACTCAGCCTTCTCTCTCAATGCACTGAGTACAGTTGACTATCAACAAGTGGGAAATTGCAAATAAAACACATTTCACACCTTTTTAGATTTAAGCAAATGTGACTGCAAAACTGGGTTCCTTCTTAATTGGAGCCAAATTCTTCAAGACCCCAACTTTTTTCTGAAAACAGGTCTGAACCGTCGAGCCTGTCTTACCCTTTACTCCTTTAATCAGTCTGAGTCTTGGAAAGTTCCGGCGCCTTTTTGTCTGTCCATTGTCGTACTTTTAATGCAGCTGCTGGTTGTGAAAACGTTTGTTTGTTAACATGAAATAGAAGCACATGTACATGTGTCTCATGACGATTTGCAGTCCTGTCTGTTTAACCTCAAATGTTGTCTTTAAGAGTTTGAAGGAATTTTCCCAAGCTGTTTTTTGCTCCGTCTTAGCTGAGGTTTTAACCGTGTTGCTTGCCAATCTCCTGTAATAACAATGTCTTAATTTTTCTTTAAGTTTCTTGATTAGCTCGTTTCGTCTTTGCAATGCTTCAACACCAATGAAGGCCTTTCTAGCCTGTTGAAAAATCCTGTTCGCTGCAATACAAGCTCTTTAGCGTTTTTATCCGGACTCTTACAATATTGCTTCACCTTTCTGGTCGACCAACAGAGAGGCAGCAAGAGAGTGCCGACGGAGGAAGAAAGAGTACGTCAAATGCCTGGAAACTCGCGTGGCCGTCCTGGAACAGCAGAACAAAACCCTCATCGAAGAGCTCAAGTCCCTCAAAGAGCTCTATTGTCACAAGGCAGAGACAGAGTAGCCGTAGGATTTTGTACTTCCAAGAAGGGAAAGAAAGAAAGAAAAGTTAGCATTTTTCGTGCAAAAAGACAAGGAACAAAAAAAAAAGTCTGTCCATCCACATGTCCACTGTTGAGAAAGGGTTTGTGTGTTGTGCACACGTTTGGGGAGACGCAAATATCCTGACATGTTCGTATTCTTGTTAACCGTGCAGAGTGGCAGCCAGGGAGTGCCGGAAGAAGAAGAAAGAGTATGTGAAGTGTCTGGAAAATCGCGTGGCTGTACTTGAACAGCAAAACAAGGCTCTGATTGAGGAACTCAAACAGCTAAAAGACCTCTATTGTCACAAGAACGAGTAGACGCTGGTTCCTACTCACTGTCGGGGGTGGTTGGTCGCAACTTGTCGTTTGTGAGTTGTCGGCGTTTCCACTTGTAAATATTGGTGCTGTCTGTGGTCGGATAAGGTTTTAAGGGGATAAAATCTGTCATGTTGTATGTCAACTGGAAAACGTGTAATTCTACGTGTATGTATCCCACAGTGCGGATTGAGAATGCAGTACGACCTGTAACCGTTATGTACTTTGTGTCGGCCATACCACCTCCACACAACTTGTGTATAAATGCTGATGTAGATTTAAACATGTGATACAAGGGGGAGAGAGAGAGGCAAGTTTGTAGTCACGACGCTTGTACAGAGGGTGAGCTTCACATGTGTCGGCATCGTCAGAGTGTAGCAGACAGTTGTGGTTCTTGTGGTCCAAGCTCACGTCTTGTTATGTTGCTGAAATCTAAAAACAAGTCGACAAATTTGCTTGTCTGAATAGGCACAGTGTAGTGATTTTGTACTAAGTACATGTACGTCAGTTGTAAGGAATTAAGACCAGTTAATAGTCATTTTGTATGAAACTTTTTGCATTTGTATCACCAGCATTTAAATGTATAATTTTTAACAATTCTCAATAACCAGTAGCCAGGCCTGCCAATGTGTAATGATCGTACATTGCTGCCTGTCTTTCCCCCATATATCCTGCGTTACCACGTGATAATTTTGTACAGTAAAGGACCTTCACTAATCCAGATAGTCGCTTCATGTATGAATGTAGAATGAATTTGAATATTCCCAAAGCTATTTTTGTATGGTTGCAATGTATGTGTTTTTATGGTAGCTTTAGCTACAGTGGTATGTTAGCTTTTGTATGGTAGAGCTTGTGTCGTAGATTTATATCACATTCCAGTCTTTATAGTGTCTTGTAACGGGCTACAACTTTGTATCATTGTCTAACTTGTGATGTCGTTGGTAGGAGAGAATGCTAGAAACAGTCGTAAACAAACATACATAAGAGGAACACAGAACATTTTAGATGTTAAAACGTGGTAAGTCGGTACGTTTTGTAGAGTGGAGCAACATTTTGTGACTTTCACCATGGTTTGCCATAAGCAATAAGTTCACAGAATTATTAGACCCTCTGTTAGCTGTATGCTAGGTAAAGTGTTGTCCATATTTTACAGGTAGTATGAACATAGAGATTTAATCCAAAGTGCTGGCTCGAGTTGGAGCTACCGAAAGTGCATTGCAGTAAATGCTCTTGTTTGTACTCGAATGGGTTTAAAAAGATGTTCATTTGTTGGAAAGGAACTGTGATGGTGCTCTGGTTGGGAATGATGACCATGTTTATTTTCGAATATCATTATACTCTGTTTATTTATTAAACTGGATAACAACACCCAAATCATGTTTTTATTGTTATTTATGTTGATCTTCCGATAGGGTGGCAAGACTTAAAAATTTGTCACCCGGTAAATGTGGTTTGCAGGTATGTCTGTGCGTGTGTGTCTGTATTTGTGTGTATGTATGTGATAGAGAGAGAGAGAATGTGTGTGGCATTGTGTGTGTTTGTATGATAGTGCCTTTCTAAGACTTGAAGATTGAACTCAGCTTTCTTATCCAAAAGCTAAGTGATCACCAATCATGCCCACACTTGAGCTACTAGTATTTTTTTTTCATATTCACAACATAAAAGCCCACAAGATTTTAGGTAAAGCATAATATTCACCTTTATTGTAACATGGCACGATCACAACAGAATTCATGTTCTAGTACTACTCGGCACCCTTTTTACACAAAAAATAATGTAGGTCTAAAAAGGAATTGATGGCTAGGATTCTTCTACATACTAAGGGACAACAAGGATGTAACAATATACATTGAATATAGGAGTAATTAAAGGTGGTTCCAAACTATGCAACTTTTCTAACCCTGTAGTGAAAAAAAGACAACATTTACGGTAAAATCTACTAAATTCTAACACAAACACTTTGGAATTCAAACAGTTTTTACAACTACAATATCTGTGGATGGCACCTTAGTCTCTTTGTACAGTGACATTTTTTTATCAAATTCAGCAGCTTAACTTATACTACTCGTAGATCTGTGTACAGACCCCATGGGCTTATGACAGGATGTTAATGATCGTTCATATCAGCTTCAAACATAGTTTTCCTAAATCTCTTTTGCCTCCCCTTTGTCAAATGAAACATATTTCACAATGGCATCATGATTGAAATTCAAAAACACCTCAAAAGCAACGTGCCCAACTACGGTTAGGTTGTCAGTTAAATTTGCTATGCCTCTTTTTTTGCTGTCAGTTTTTGGCGTTAGTCCTGCCAATCATGTCAACCTGGCTCACTCAGTGTAGCGCTGTTAGTGTTGGGAAAGGTTTGATGCTTTCTGGTACGTCAGATTTGCCAAATAACTGTTACTCAAGCAACTAGATATGATTTTAGGAACACACGGCAAGGAGGTTAACCTTGGAAACGGTCAAGAAGTATCCACTACTATCCACTGACACTGAGCAAGATTTGTCGATCAGCATGAACTATGAATTGATCTTTCTTCCTTATTGGACCATCTAAAATAGTCTTCAATTAATTTGCATATCAAGTGGTGGTTAAAAACCTGCTGGTCGACAATGTTGCTCAGTGTCACTGACGAAAAGTAGTGGATGCTACTTGAAACGTCTGTTTCCAAAATCATATCTACTGTAGTTGCTTGAGTAGCTGCTATTTGATGCATGTTATTATCTGGATGTCTAACCTTCATTGACGTACATCAGATTTCATCGTAACCTTCAAAACTTGGCAAGAAGAAGGGCATTTGACAAGTTGTCAGGAAAATTGTGACGGACGGGCAGTGTGAGAAACTTTCATGTAGGACATCCCCTAAAATTAGATTCTCTATTCGTTTAAATCAACATGGCAGAAATACACATATACAATACTAGTATACATACATGTACCCAGGCTATATAAGAGAGGATACGTTGAAATTCATATTTCTAGTTGGTTGCTCTATTTTTGGTTGTGGCAAAGGTATAAGAATTGGCCCAAGACCCTTTCAAAGTAGTATTTGTAATTTCTGCATGCAAAATTCAGACTCTAGTCCATTGAAATTTGTCAATGTCGCCAGAACTACCACTAAGCTCGTTTTCCTGATAACTAAGTGGATATGCCAGAATTGTCTGTCATATCTGATGAATTATCAATATGCTCAATTTTTGGCTGTGGCAAAGGTACATGTATATGAAAATGGCACCATCCCTTGATATGCTGAGAGGTAACTGCTGATAGGCAATTGCCCCCAAATACTGCATGTTGCAACAGTTTAAATGCTGACAAAAGTGAACACAGGACATGAAAACAGTAGGGAATGGAATTCAAGCCACTGAAACTTCATTCTATGATTGACATCAGACGCCAAGGGCCCCCCTAAAAACCTGCTCCGAGCGACACAACAATTCTTACACCCCAGTAACAAATTGTTGAAAATTAGAAAGTCACTTAGAACCCAATTTCAAAACTACTGCATAACAAACAAACTTGTTGAAATAATGATTAACTTGTTTGAAAAGATGTTTGTAAAAGTCCTGTAAAAAAAGGGTAATTCTTAGAATATTTTTGCAACAGGTTTGGCATCATCAGAGGATGTCTTCCGTAAAACCAAGTGTGTGGAAGTCCCAGTATCTGTTACAACTGTCAAAACTTAAGCATCTTCGAAGTCTTTGCTGTGTCTCTTGGCTGCCGGTTCTTGCTTGACTGCTTGGTACTCTGTGGGCTTCTTCCTCTTGAAGAATCCACACTGGAACAAGAACATCAGTGGTTTTTAACAATAATGTCAAAAGTTGTTCCTTCAAACAATGTGGAAACACCCACATATTTCAGGGCTCGAAATTCATTTTTGGGAACAGGTGCATCTAACCAACATTTAGGTGCACAGACAGAATGTTGGGTGCACAACATGAAGTAGAATGTCAACAAAACGTAATCCTAACCCTTCTGTCTCTCTTAAAGCTCCTCTCTATAGTTTTTTTTAAATATTCAAGACTCTGTAGTACCCTGTACTATTGTTAACTACCAACACAGATGAATTTAAATGCTTACAATGAAGATTAGTAATGGGATTGGACTGGTCGTTCGGCGTAATATAACCAGCTGCTGCTGCTGAGCCGCATGCCTGCGAAGCTTGTGTATTACGCCGAATGGTGGTTATACCGGCTATATAGATACAGATACAGATACAGACTGATCTTACTCCTTTGTTTGCTGTACTGGACACTCTAGAGAATGAAAGGATGTTATACTTAAAATTAACTGATTCCTTGGGCCACCCATCCACAAGTATGAGTAGAACATAGCACTCAGTATCGTTAGAAGGAGTGAAAATCCTTGATTCGGAACCGGATTTCTTTGCAAGAGGAGTAAAGGAGGCAATCTACATCAGAGCCCACAGACCTACCTTGAACAGAGACGGGGGGAGACACAAGTTATCTGGCACGTATGACCCGCTACTGCGATCACGTGTCGCTGACGTCACGTTGCAGTTGCCGGGTTATTCCGTGAACAGGGTTGATGGAGTCAACCAAAAATTTGGGGTAAGTCCCAATTTCTCTTACAGTGTTGGACGAAAAGTTTAGTCTTGTTAATAATGAATGCTACCAACACAGATGAACTTTCATGCTAGAACATAGTACGTTAGCAGTACTGACCTTGAACATGATGAGGATGATGAGGATGAGAAGCAGCAGCCCTCCCGCCGCCGCCGCTGCGATGATCCAGATGGGGATGGAGCTTGACGTCACGCTCACGGTCTCCGGGTTCGCTGTGGTCGTCACCTGGTGGGAATACAGGTAGCAGGATAGTATTAGTATTTTTTGTTGCAAATACATGCCCTAGTTGGCCCAGTACATGTAACATAGACATAAGAATGATAGATACAATAATATACTACTTTCTACATTAAACTATATTCTAAAATAGAGCTAATGTTTGATGGGTTGACTTTTGAGCCATGAGAGGAAGACAAATTTACTCCTATAATATGTACATTTTAACCTTCTCCCTGCTGAAGTAGCTGGGGCTAAGACAAATTTCCTCATGTCAAAAGGTTCAAAACTGTGTACCCACACCATCACTCAACATGTGATCTTTCCCAAGCTGCCCTTATTCTACCCCAGTTATGTCTTCCCAGACCCACCCATCACTGTCCATCCCGGAGTGAGTGGATCAAACCCATCAGTCTAGTCTTATGCAGCTTATACCTAGTGTTCACAACAGGCCAGGTGTGTTATGCCCAAAGGCTGTTCACTGGTTATGCAGAAGAAACAAACAAGATATGGTTGCAACAGAAATGGATATATAAAGAGAATTCAAACTCTACAACTGGATAAGAATTCGGAGATTTATTTCCGGATGTTTCGAGTGACATCCATCACTCTTCTTCAGCGTCACTAAAATGAACTAGCAGAACTAACCAGTACTTATTTACAATAACTAGAAAAAACGGTTTTACATGGCAAATCACACAGTCATGCATAAGAGGTATTGAAATGTAAAACAAGATGGGAAGGTTCCTATGGTAAGACAGCAGAAATGGATGCATGAAGACTGGACACAACACAAAGTGTTTGGCAATGAATGTTAAGACGTGACCGTACCTTGTGTGTAGCGGTGGGTAGTGAGTCAGCAGTGAGGGAGGCTGGGAGGAGCTGCACCACCTCCAGCTCTGCTGTGGTCTCTATCCTCGTCTCCTGGTACCCAGCCTGGGAGGGGAGATGCGGGAAACAAAATTAATCTGCGGCGTGTATTCCTCACTGGACTCAGGCAAAAATGAGTACAAATTTTCGGCTAGGGACATTCTCTCTGTTGGGACTCGTAAAGCCGGAGGTCCTGTGTTTGAGAGCCCAAAGAGTACCTGGGGTCCATCCCAGTGTGAGTGGATCAAACTTTACAGTCCGGTCCTATACACAGCTTGTACCCTCTGTACAAAACTGGACCAGTGTGTTGAGCAGGAACTTGAGGCTAAAGACGATTTACCGGTTATGCGAAACAATCAAACAATAGCATGACAGAATCAAATGCATGCACCATGTGCAACAGACTAGTGAATTGTGTAGGAGACAAGAAGAGATCCAGCAGCTATATTAGGGATAGATACCAGGCTAGCGTCAGACTACTCACATCCAGCAGTGTTTTCTCCCACAGCCGTGCCCTGACCTGCACCACAGCACTGCCAGGGCTCAGTCTCTCTATGGTGCACTCTATCTCCACACAGTCTGTGTTGGTACAGTCCTGGGAAAGTAACAAAACAAAACTTGAACAGCAAATTCTGGTATCACACTGATGAGTTCTTAACAAGTACGCAACCACAGTCAACTTCTTCAACTTTCAGCTGCCATCATCGACCATGTGATGTACTCTGTTGAGTTATATTTAGACCCTTGTAGCTCCTAGTGGCACATAGGGCAGCAAGAAAAATCCTTACTGTTTCAGTAGCAGGGTATGTTTTTACAGGGAGGGGTTGCTAGCCCTTCCCCTGTACTTGAGGCACCTCCTCGATTACAGGACTCCAATTTCATGTCTCTTCCGAAAGACGGGGCAGCCCCAACCGAGGTTTCCTGCTCAGGATTGAACTGGGGTCCCCCAGTCAGCAACTACCAGTTGAGCTGGAGCACATCCCTGCCATGTTGACTTACTGTAAGTTAAAGAATGTATTTATTTGCAAAATCTCCAAGCTCGAATACTAACCAAGGTAGTGGCTTGTGCCACCTGTTTCTCAGCATCTGTGACACTCCCGTCATCTGTGTTGTCTTCTGCCTGCCTGCGGCGTCTGGAGGCTGAGGTGGTGGTCTCAGAAGTTGAGGGAGCCTCCTGTAGTGGGATAATATTATGACAAAATGACTGAAATATAGTCGCATCCGATTCCTATTGGATGGGGATGCAAAGCCAGCGCCCCCATGTATGAGAGAGCTTATGGTGTCAAACCTCTGCACATTTAAGCACCCAACGCACTTATTGAGAAGAGTAAGGGTGACCCGGTGAGCTTGGCTGAAAACAAATTTATGAATTTGAACGAGCAAATGTTACCATGCAGTAATTTCTGTATCTACATAGTACACACAATTGTTATATTTTATATAATAACTGCGTAAACATAAGATATCAGCTAACCCTTTTTCACTCAATGATTCCATGGCATTGGATGTTGTGTACATACCAGTCCTCCTGGGTTGACCCCTGACCCTTTGACTACACACTGCCCTTGACCCTGGGTCACGCTTGCGTCCAGAAGGTACAAGATGTAAGCGTTGTCCAGGATGTCCGAGTCCTTCTGCCTGGACGGCCACATGATGGTCAGCTTGGCACTACCGATGTTGCTGGGACCATTGTTCCTTATCTGTATGAAGAAAGTCACAAATTTGAACATTTAATGTTTCTCAATCCAGTTTGGCTTTCTGAAAAGCTCTGGGCATAACAAGAACATGTTAGGAGTGGCCCAAACTGGAATCCCAAATTCCTACATGACTCAACTTGGCTCTGCTCTGCTCTGCTTTACTGTACTGTTATGTACTGTACTATACTGCATTGCATTGCACTGCAGTGCACTGTACTGTTACAGTACTGCACTGTGCTCTACTCTACTCTACTCTACTCACTCTACTCTAACAGGAAAGACAAATGCCATGCAGCGACAAATGGACCAGAAAATTGCAAAGAAAGAAAGGATGGACAGAAGGAAGTATAAAAGGTATGAAAGAATCACAAAAAAAGAAAGAGGCATTCAAGAAGGTTGGAAGGACAAGAAGTGATGGACAAAAGAAAGGAGAGAAAGATAAATACTGCAAGGAACAGAGGAGGAGGGATTGAATGAAGGAGATGCAAGGAAGGAAGGAAGGAGCCGGAGAGAAGGCATGACTGACCTCATAGTTGTGAGTGACCTCCGGCCCCACGTCCACCTGTTTGGTGATTGGGCTGGGTCTGTCTGTTCTCGCGGTGAACACGACCTGCTCAGGGATGGACGCTCTGGGGAAACATTGTTACCAGAAGTACCGTTAAGAAATACATTCAAACCAGACATTTCTTTCTTTCTTTCTTCCCTTTAATGCCCATGGTCTTGATGACGACATGTTGAGAAAGTCATGTAAAGTGCCTTTCCCATAGGCACAAGATTGGTGACATGGCAGGATTCGAACCCGGGACCACTTGGTTCTGAGACTAACACATTGCCATTGCGCCACACGACCCCACAAGACATACAAGTAAAGTTACTAGTTGGAACACATCCTGTCCATTACATAAGAATATTGATGTTGCTCCAATCTCTAACTATTAAAAATGAAGTAAAGGGGACTTAAAGATGGATGTGAAATGTGAAAACTCACCCCAGTAGGGCGACCGCAGCCTTAACTTTAACTGGTACAGCCAGTTCCATGGTGTTGTCAGCCTGTGTTGCAGCATCCTCCTCGTTAGTGCTGAAATAGAAAAGAAAAATCAGCATTACAAAAAGGTACAAACAACTTGTATCTTCTACTTTTGTGCGCCGAGAACAATGACCAGAGCGGCTATATTTTGTTGTACCAGTATACATGATAAACTTTTGCATCGTAAACAAACTTGGCTTCCCCCTAACCCAATGCATTGAAGGAAATTTACTTCAGAATCATGATCCAAACCTCTAACCTTCTGGTCCAGCTAGAAGCAGGATTTCTAACCTCTAAGACTTAAGTGTCGCCCTACTTTTTCCTTTCTCCTTCAAAGGAATATGCCACTTTTCACCTGTTTGATAACCCACCTGTTGGCATAGAACAGGAAGGAGAGACTGTCGTCTGCCCCGACCAGCGACAGGGTCGAGAAACGCAGCATGGCTGTCGCACGACCTTGGAACGGGTTTCCCAGAGGACACTGCACGACCTTGCTGCCATCAACCTCCAGAAGGTCGCAATTAATGGTCCCTCTCTGGGATAAAAAAGAGTGGAACTGAATTTAAAGACATTTCTTTATTTTGTTTATTGTTTATTTGCACATATAATTGAAACAAATCATTTAGTAACAAAAAAGAACATGCAGAGGAGATCAGAAAGCAAATAGTTTTTCGTGGGTCTTCCCACAAACTGAGTAGCCTGAATGTCATCCTAGTTAGTTCCAGGCTTTCCCTCAAT
Organism: Branchiostoma lanceolatum; assembly: GCF_035083965.1. Lineage (NCBI taxonomy): Eukaryota > Metazoa > Chordata > Leptocardii > Amphioxiformes > Branchiostomatidae > Branchiostoma > Branchiostoma lanceolatum. The sequence goes on from NC_089734.1 coordinate 5,038,459, forward strand.
CTTAGATCATACAAATTATACTTTTTAGAAGAGCTGATATTTCTTCACATGGGTGTCATATTTTGCTATGTCTGCACAGTTATAAGATACATTAATTTGTAAATGAGGTTTTGTATAAATCCTACAATAATTGGTACAGCCTTGCACTACATTTTTATCAAATCAGACATGAGAAACAACTGACTGAGTTGTAGTGGCCTTACCGACAGCGTGATGTCCCCTCCGATGTAGTCCACACCAGCGGGTGGAGACAGCGACAGCGTCGACACGTACGCACCTTCGCCCACATTCTCTACGACCGCCGTCAGCACCAGCTCTGTGTTCACATCTCCAACGTACACTCCAACCTCTGGGGTGCTGTCAGTGTAAGAAGTTAGAAACCTCCAGCTTTAGATTTTTTTTGCCGTCCCAATTGATGTTTGGGAGCACATGTTAATTTTCATAGTAAATCTGTGATTCTAAGCTTACAAAAATACATTTTCTTCAGTTAACGTTACATGTCATAAAGTTCAGATTTTTTTGACAAAAGGGGTGGATTTTTTCCCTTTCCTCACTCACTCACTCACTCACTCACTCACTCACTCACTCACTCACTCACTCACTCACTCACTCACTCACTCACTCACTCACTCACTCACTAATACTCACTCACTCACACACTGACTGACTCATTCACTTGCTCAAAAGAATCCCTCACACGCTCACTCAACAGCAACAGAATTATAGCCAGCTAATTCAACTTACGCTGATGCTGAAGAAATCTTCAAGTCTGGAATGCACTTGTCATCAGGACCACAATCCTTCAGGATGCTGACCTGAAAAAACAATTTCAAATTAAATCCATTCATTGATATTTTATCATGATGCATGATACTTTGGTGTTGATTTGTTTCCTGAATGGCACTTTTCTTTTAATCAGACAAAGATGAAGCAGCATGTCGAAGAACCTAGAAATGAAATTAGTGCAGCCTAGTTATACTGTAAATCTCTAAACGGTTGCGGTGGTTTTAATTTCAGGGACCTCTCCACTGCAAAGTCATGACACTGTAAACCTGATTTCCATTAAATACGTACTGTACTATAGAATCGTGTTAAGACCCGGGGAGGCAGCAGGCCGCATGCTCCCGGGCGCTTCTAATTAAGCTATTTGGTCTCCGCCCAAATGTATCCCTTTCCTCTTCTACCGCGAAATTACTTCCCCTGAAAATAAATGATTTTACAGTAAATACCTGTTTTGTTTCCAAGGTGGGTTTGTTGTCACTCAAGACAGGTGTGAGCTGTCCCACCTGCACACCTGTTGGTGCTGTCAGACTGTACCTCACTCGCACTACGATGGGGTTCAGTTTGTCCTGGATGTCATTCTATTAAACCCAAACAAAGAAACAAACACAATTTTTAAAAAGTTCAGATAATTCATTGTACTTCACTCACACTACGATGGGGTTCAGCTTGTCCTTGATGTCGTTCTGTCGTACCGGTTACACAAATAAACAAACAAATGAACAAACTCTTCACTCAATTTTATTCCACAGACAGGATCCCCTACCTGGAGAGAATCAAACCTCGTCTCTACCAGGGTTTGTTTGTTTGAATCTTTGTTTATTCATGATAAGCTCAAATCGGCACGCAGGCCGCTTTTCACCTCTCTCTATATATATATATATATAATATTATGTTCCAGCACCACTATTTTCCTACACCGCTATGATCCTGACTGTCCATCACAATTATCAGTTCTACCAATGAGAGAATTGCAATTAGTGGTTTGACCAATGAGAGAGTGCCTCACATTTCTATGTTTTTCTATTGTTCTCCAGGGCAAGTTTTTCCCCATATCGAGTATCCTTGTTTTGGCTGATTTCTACTTCCTTATTGTTTTTTTTTTATTCAACTGATGAGAGGTCTGGTAGACTGACTACGGCAAACCTTATGAATGAATGAATCAATATTTTATTTTTGTGTCCTGCAACTTAATAAAGTCGCCCAGCCCATACGGACTTTGGGACACCAAATTGAGTAAATAAACTTGACATAGTGTTGGTAGAGGTTACAGTGATAAATCATAATAATCATGAATACATCATACTGATAACAGTAATGAATAACACAAAAAATAATATGAATATATTACAGTGACAACACAAAATAAAACTTACCTGTATGAGTGCTTTCTCCTGTATAAGAGAGCAGGAGGTCCCTTTGTTGACCATGTAGCCAACGAAACGCTCCATATGCATGGCGGTGTTGCTGCTCTGGAATACAGCACGCTTCACGTTCTGCTGCACATCCAGCGCTATGTCTACATCCACATCTGTGAAACAACAAGAAAAAGTCGTAATAAATCTACTTTGCTTGTACGTTCATGAAGGTTAGACATGCAGGTAAACAATAACAATATATAAGGACAATTCAAATTTTACAACTGGATAAAAATCTATAACAGGTCACGTGACCCACATGTTTCATCATTGTTTTACGTGAATAAAAGCACACCATGGTTGACTATTGCATCTATAACTGGCGCAATATATAACACAATTAACTTACAGTTATTGTACAGTATGCACAAGGTGCATTAAACCATACTGATTCCTTGAACACTTGGATATCTTGGAGTTTCTAATGCTGCATTGAAGTAGATATCTTTAAATTTGCATTTTGTTCTTATTAGGATGTCTTAGTGTACCCTGCAAAATTATGAGAATTGATGTTGATAAACCAACTTACTTATTTGGTTTGGCACATTGACCCCATCATAGGTGAAGCACACAGACACATCAAAACTGGAATAAGAACAAAGAAAGACTTAATGGTATCTGATTTGAGAAAGTATTCAATCGCAAATCCTCTTTAATATTGTCTGTTGTACTGCGTTCGAAAAGTCATGGTAAACATTATACACAGGCTGTGTTGGTGTGGCGCAACGATTAGAGCGTTGGACTCCAGTAGGTCCCGGTTTCGATGCTCACCATACCCCGACGTTGTGCCCTTGGGAAAGGCTGACGTTACACGACCTTCCCTGGCATTGAAGTGACGCCCACCGAGCCTAATTGGCTAATCTGTCTAAAAGTGTGCAAAAAAAACACACTACGGATTTGGTTGCTAATGTGCCAACATCTAGCACATTTGCTATCAAGTACCATACGATCTAAAAATGATTCTTGTATCCCCTTTTTCTCCAGTGACTCTTCGTACCACGTAACGTTGACCCCGTCCTTAGCGCAGGCCTTACTCTCCAGGTTGATCAGTTCTGGATCCACCGTCAGTACCGGGCGGTCGGGAGCCATGTTCACTATCGGTCGGGACCTGAGGAAAATGTTAGAGAAAAACAACAACACTCTAATGTTACATAATAATAATAAATGGTTTATTGGTCCAAAATTACCCATGCAATGGCAACCAGTGCTGAATTGCTGCAGGGTTTACAATCACATATTGCACAATAATACACAAGATACATATTTGCTCCACACTTGCACTTTGTGGAACTGCCACAAGGGTCTGGGCGGCTGCCATTCGGCGCCAGCAGGTGACCTCAATACGACCTTCTCCAACCAAAGTCAGGTACCCATTTACACCTGGGTGGAGTGGGGAAATTCGTGTAAAGTGCCTTTCCCAAGGGCACAACATCGGGGCATACCGGCGGTTTCGAACCCGGGACCTCTCAGTTCTGGGCGAAACACCTTACCGATTGCGCCACAAGATGCCACATGTTACATACATTTTACAACAACCAAATTTCATATCACTATGGAAATCAAGTGTTGGAGCATCTTTAAGTTTGCCGTTGAAACAAGAGCAGGAAAACAATGGGGGAAAGAACAAAAACATCTTGGTGTGATAACTGTCAAATCAAAAACACTGCAAGATTATACTGTACATCAGTTCTGTTTTTTTAGTCTCTTTGTCTTTTCCAGTTTAACATAATCTATATAATGACCTAAAAATTATGCTTGTCATTTTAAACCAATTGAAACTAGTGGGATGAGGCAAAAAAATTGAAAGTGAAGTGATCTATCAATAGAAATATACAAGCTACACATCAAACACTTACCTCAGAACAACAGCTCTGTCTGTCAAGTATGAACCAATGGCGAGGTCTGAAACAAAGAAAGTGTAACATTGTACATTATGTGGTTCCTGGTGGTGCCCAGACACCGAGGGAGCTACTGTGGTAGAAAATGCATGAATAGGCTAACCAATTAATGAATACATGTACCAGCATTTACTGTTTTTGTTTACATCCGGGGTATTCAACGACTGGTGGGCAAAAGGACGTTAGTAGATTGGTTACAGAGTTAGGCAGCAGGGAGAAGGTTAATCTGTTTGTACTTACCTGGATACTGGTTATTGTCTATGTCCATGCCTCCAGCCATGGAAAATCCAAAGGCCTTCAAGTCAGTTGAGAAATCTGAAGCCCTCAGAACCTGACAAGACAAGACATGACTTTTTGTGGGAAAAGATATTCTGTTTGTTTAAATCTTTCTTTGTTCATGACAAACTAAAATCAGCCTGCAGGCCACTTTTCTTTCAGGCCATGAGTGAGGGGGTAAGGGTCAAACCAGTGGTCACTGCCTGGGGTCAAACAAACTACTACTATAACGAAGATTGTGTGATTAGAGCCTTATAAATGTGATCAAAGGAATGTTCTATGATTATAGATTTCCCCTCACTGTTCTTAGTCATGTATGCACACACACAAAAAAACAATCTGCAGTCTCTTATTTACAAGAGGTGACTTCATTTCTTCTACCATTTCATTTCCTCTCCTCGGTGCTGAAATGCCATTTCCCAGTTGTGCAGAAAACAGTTCTCAACTTTTCCTCCCAATTTTTGTCCCTAACCTAAAACAATTTTTATTGCTCCCTTTCTTCCTCCCTCTCCTTCCATCCTTAATTTTTCTTTTTCTTTCTTTCTCTCTTTCTTTCTCTCTTTCTTTCTTTCTTTCTTTCTTTCTTTCTTTCTTCGCATTTTCTTCCTTATTTTTTCTATCTTCTTTTCTATATTTCTACACCTTTCTGTCTCATTCTTTTTACCTACTCTTCTGTTCATTCCATATTCCTTTCTTTTCCATACTTTCTTTCTTTGCCCTTGACTTTGCTTTCCTTTCGGTCTTATAGACCTTTCTCACGAGGCGGCCATGATACTAGTAGAATGAAAATGAGGCCCTTGTGGCAAACATTAGACCGATCCTAACTGTCAATCACAATTATCAGTTTAGCCAATGATTACCTGATAATTAGAGAATCGACCAATGAGGAAGTGGCTGCATGACTGTCAAATATTTGCATTTCTATGTTTTTATTTTGCATTTCTACGCTCTGACAGAGGAGGGCGGAGACTATGGGATCGGTCAACGAAGCTCTAAATTGCTGCATCTTTTTTGTACATTGCATTAGTTGTAATATTGATACTTGGATATCATATTTTAAAACTTAATGTGATTTAGGAGGAAAACTAAATCTGTACATTATTTTTGCTTCTTTGCCTCATTGGCCTCGTCTTCATTCTATCATGTCCGCCGCGTGAGAAAGGTGTATTTCTACCTGTATTGTTCTTTGTGTCATTGCTCTTCCCTTTCCTCTATTCCCCCTGACCCTCAGATAAGACGTTAAACGCAGGTCCCGTGTTTAAGGAGAGCCACACCTCTAGCACTTAAAAGAACCCATCACACTTATCAAAAAGAATACGGGTCCTTGCCGGTGTAAGTGAATCAAATGAATCAGTCTTGATATGCAGTTTTCACTGTTCAGTACAAACTTGGTGTGTTACGCCATGAGGCGGTTTACTGAGTATGCAATACAAACATACAAACAGACCTGTGCAGGTTTCTCTGCCCTGATGCCGTTGGCTGATCCATGATAGATGTACACAACTCCCCAGTTTGTACTGCCAGCCTCCAATCCCTCATATGGAGCCCCTACAGCAATGTCTGTGGACACAAAGGTTCAAATTTTGCGTAGTCTTGTGTTTAGCGGTCCTGCCTCTGGAACTAGAAGCTGTGAGTTCAATCCGGGCTGTATCGTTCACCCGACATGCATGCTACCGGAAAGGGTTGCAGTCCTTAGACCTGGTCCACTGCTTATTGTACTTGATGAAAAGAGCTACCATTTGAAGTCAGTGTTATTATCATAACAATTTCATAGAAAAGCAATAATGAAATTGACCTTTAAAAATGTACCAACAGCCATGATATTTTACCCCAAAAAGAAATTAATATTCGAGGGTTCACATACCATTGAATCCGTCTTGGTTGATATCGCCAAGAGCAGCAAGGGCAGTTCCAAAGCGCCCCTTAGCAGACTTCCCCATAAGTACAGTAGGTGCACTGAAAGTTGGCTGAAGGAACAAAATTTTGTATGGTAAGAAAACAGAATATGCATAATTAAAATCAATATTTTACAGACAATTACCTGCAAAATGCCTCCAGTTCATAGTTCTTAGCATTTTTGAAACTTACTGTTTGAGCTGCTTGTGTAAGCAGGTAGATGTAAACTGCGCCCAGGTCAACACGTTGGAACCCCTCACTACTGTACATGGGTGCTCCTGCGATGATGTCATCAAGACTGGTGCACAGGAAACAATGATGCATAATCACACACCAGGAAAATTTTGAGGATGATTGTTGAAGATATCTAAGTTAGAGTTGTCATTTTATTTGTAGTTTCCAATGCCGATAACTGATTCTCATGTTTGTTACTGTACAAACTGTACCAACCAAAGACAGATGGTCATTCTACTTCAAGAAATCTAAAGATACAGCCCAAGAGAGAAAAACATTGGTGAACAGGGCCATACTTTTCTTTACAATATCATGTTTAGTTTAATCTGTTTACATGTTTACTGTACATGTTTGCGAGGCAAACAGAATGTAACTGTTGGCTATGTTATTGTTACAGTAACATGGCCATCAGGTGAGAAGTAATCATATTCATTTAGATTTTTAAAACAGAACTGAAATTGCATCTTATAGACACTTACCCATCATTATTCACGTCTTGAACAATCACAGAGTATCCAAAGTTTGACCCAAACTGAAAAAAAATCCACAAGTTAAGTATTAATAGATTTCCAAATCCAATTACACCAAAACACACATTTCTAATCACCCTTTAATTTGTATTCATTTCTTGCAGTTTACTGCATTTGTGGATAAATGCATACATAATAATAGAAAAGCAATCATGCTGTAAGTTAAAAGTACAAGTGAGACAAAAATCTACCTGGTTGCTTTCCAGAGCCACTGGATCCGTTGTAACAGTTTCTAACCGTTTTCCTGGTCCCTTAGACAAGATTCTCAACTGTGAAAAAACACATTTCACGTTTTCATTATGTCAATCAACAACATGATTTAGAAGAAAGCATCAAACAATGTTACTTAAAGTTTTGAATTTGACAGGAAAAATCAAATCTAAATACTGTAAATGCATTTAAGTTTGCGTGGTTTTTATTTCGCCCTAAGACAAAAATAGAGTGTTTGCAATGGTTTTAAGTTTGCGGCAGTGCTTTAGTCACATACTGCTACATTATTGGACAAAAATCTTCATGGTGATTTTAAGTTTGCAGTGAAATGGTCCCCATGAAAACCACGAACATAAAACCACCGTGTATATCTATAAGTTAGAACGAAAAGATTTTCTAAATTTTCAGTACCAGTCTGAAGGAGAGAATCTGATTGTACCTGTCCAGCAACAAAGTTTGGAGTTTCTGAGGTTGGGTCTCCACCTCCTCTTGGCACACCCACAACATAGTCTGAAATAAAACACAACGTGAGCATGGAGTGTTACAACATCTAACCTTTCTCCCTCTCTCTCTCTCTCTCTCTCTTCCTCTCTCTTTCTTAATTCTCATGTCTCTCCCTCTCTCCTTCCCTCTCTTACATCTCTCCCTCTCTCCATCAGCCTCCCTCCCTCTCTTTCTTTCTGTCTCTCCATCTTCCCACTTTTCTCTCCCCTCTCTCTTTCTCCCTCTCTCAATCATTATCTCTCTCCCCTCTCCCACTTTTCTCCCTTTTCCTCTCCCTCCCCTCCTCTCTCCCTCTTTCTTTAATTCCCTATCTCTCTCTGATATCTCTTTCTCTCTCTCTCTTTAAGCTGACTGATCATGTCATCAATACAAATTTTGAGAAGCGTATTTCTCACCTGGGTTTCCATCTCCTGTGAATTCACCTGATGCAACTGAGTAGGCTGAAGTAGGGAGGAACGAAACAATCATCATTATTTTCTCAACTTAATGCAGATATTTCATATCAAACCAAAGAGCTTTAAAATGTGACCTATGTGCCAGAGACTGGCTTGTTTCAACTTCATATAATCTTGAGAGGCTGTATTTGAAATTTTGGTTGTGTGAAGACTAACAGAGCAACTTACCAAGATGGAAGTCATCTTCGTTGATGGATGATAGTCCGGAGTACATGTGGTTAGTATAGGGGTCATCAGTTTTGTCGAGGTCCAGGGTGTACAATGCACCTGTAATGGTATGGAAATGAAGACCATTAACAAAATCATTTATATGAAGTCCTATGTCTATATTGTCTAAATCCAAAAATCAAATCGCCGGCTCCTGATAGGCCAAATTTACATTACGACAGTACTACTGGCTCTGGCCTCTGCTCCAAAGATGTTTCTAAAAATATACAGTGCTACCAGCTCCACTCCTGAGGAGCTGCCAAAACCTATACTGCGCGTACCTGCCCAGTACTGATCCCCCACTGCACCCACCAACACTTCTTCTGAGTCCTGTGGAGAGCAATAAATGTCATAAACCAATGAAAAACAGTGATAACGTTATGTTAAACAGGAAATGATGGAAACAGACAATGTTACAAATGAGATTATGTAGAAGGGTGTGTGGATGGATGGATGGATGAATGAGAAACATAATGCTAGAGGTAGAGATCAACTGATGCAGTACTAGATACCAGTAGAGAGCTGACAAGTAACAGGACAGCCGTTCCAAATATATATCAGTGATGATTCTAGAAATATCTACCTTGCTGAAGTCTAGACTGAAGCCACTCTCACACTGTCCGTGTTGCGTCCTGTCATTGGTTGCCCGGGCATCTAGGGCTGGGAACAGGAACAGAATATTCGAACATTAACGTCATGAATAAATTAGAAGGCCAGGTCAAAAGTGAGACTGTTCCCTCACCTGATGACCCACCTGGTGTAGCGCTATGGACCAATCGACAATTCTGTTGCAGGCACTTGTTGACTTGATGGTTAGAGTTCGAATCTGGATTGTAGAATTACCGTATGGCTAAACACACCAGGTTTTGCACCGTTTGATAATGGGCATCCTAGTGGCTTCCTACGGTACTGCAGTGGAACTTAAGATTTTTTAATCCTTTTTTTATTTTACCTGTATTTTGCGGATGTATTAAGGACGACGTGGTACAGCACTCAAGTTTTTGTTATCTATCCTAACAGTGCCACATATACGTACAGAGCTAGATCAATAACCCATTTCTACATCTGGATGGAGTGTGAAAAGTCGTGTTAAGTGCCTTTCCCAACGACACAACATCGGTGGCGTCAAGGGATTTGAACCCGGGACCGCTGGGTTCTGGGTCGAACACCGTTCCCTTACGCCACAAGACCCCACGAACTTAAAAGTTTGAGATCTCGTTTTCTTGAAGTGATATGTTGAACACCAACCTCGGCAGGGCGAGTAGTTTTCGAACGTTGTCATCCCGTTGGTTGCTAGGAAACAGTTGCCAACAGGATCCCGTGTGTACTCTTGTTGGGCGTAGAACACGTACAGGGGTGCACAGGCCTGGGGAGGGAGCAGACAAAAATCAAGTTTAGTACACTGAAGGAGGTTAGTTCGCCTGACAATTAATGACGTGTGTCCCGAACGTGGGAGTAAAAAAACGCAGGCGGGGGTGCACAGGCCTGGATTGTCAGAAAATCAGTTCGTCTGACGTTGAGCATATAACACATACTGAGTTCCTTTGACTACGAAACTACAAAGAGAACATTACATGCTATTGTGAGCAGTATAAAGTACAAATGAGCACAATTTCCCCGAGGAAAACCTCGACTACATCTCAGGAGTGACCTATGTTACATATTTCCGCGAGTTTCACACATTGCGACAGAAACACATATCGCTTACCCCTACCCCTGTTACACTTAGGCAAACTTCTGGTCTCACCGATAAGGCACTTTTTTTATAGTGACGATACGTTAGTGTTAGAGAGTCTACTCTCCAGGCAGAAGTTCGGCTCTGGCTAGTTTTAACAGGCTCGTTTCAGGCGGCTTGGTGACATGAATAAAACGGGACAAAATAGAAAGCCCAACAAAAACGCCTAAAAATCACGTTAAAAACCAGCCGGAGCCGAAGCTCTGTTTGGAGAGTAGTCTTCCTTAATTCCTCTTCGAAGGAATGCACTCAAGACTTGTAGCATACATATTGGGTCTCAGAACTCTGAAGGTCAAGCCGGGATTCGAACTCCCGATCTAGCTACCAAGAAGCGAAATTTCTGGCCGCTCGCCAATCACATAATAAGAAGAAGCAACCTACAGCGACCACGTCCTTGGCAGGAGAGGCGCTCTTCACGGAAAAGCCGAACCACTGGTCCGACTTCTGGTCCGGGAAACCGTCGACTGTCTCTGAACCTGTGAATAGAGACACGACGTTAGCTACAATAATCAACAGCAAAGCGTATCAATGTGATCATGTATATGACTACCCTTGTACAAGCAAAAGATGCGGCCCACCAAGAGCCGTCACAGCTAACCGCCACTATACCTTCAATCTTAGACTGGTACTGGCCAAACAAAGTGGTCTTTCTCTACACCATTGTGGTAGTTTGGTAGTTTAAGTTTAAGAATAAGTCAACAATGTGTCACCCTTTTGACAATACAATATAGACTTTTCATCCTAATATAAAGATTATCCCGTATTGTGTTGTTATAGTTTAGCTCTCAGGTTTAGCGGCTATCACGTTCAGCACCAAGGACGGGGACAGCTTGAAATTTACCACTTTAAAACATTTTTTCCACCGTAAATACTAATCTATTCAGTGGTTCTGTATGTGAATGATTGGAAAGTACACGACTAAGATACTAATGATAGATTACAACATTCTTGTACCTTCGTGGTGTTGTTTTATCTGTTGGATCGAATACAACCAAGGCACACATGGGATAGGCTGCCCCGGGTCCACTTCACAGCAGTGTGCAACTTTTCCCAACATAAAGGTACAATATTTTTATTCTCTAAATATTCAAATTTGGCCTAGTAGATGTCCTTTGAGGACTAGTTTTGCCGTTACTTTACCTGTAGAGTCGAAGGTGATCTCGGTGCAGGAGTCGGGCTGTGCCGGGTCCACCTCGCAGCGCAGCACGGCGCCTCCCCGCACCACCCCCGGCTGGCTCGTGTTGGCCCGCGGTGCGCCCGATAACAACCTGGAGTAGAGATTGAAGGTCTTTTCAACAACAATCTTTGTGTGTCAGGTTGGAATTCTAGCTTTATGACTCCGTTATTTGTAACTTAGAAGATTCACAATACAGTATATCATGGGACAGGACATCTCGGTTGGGGCTTCACAGGTCCTTCGAAACGGTCGTAAAATGGGGGTCCCGTGTTCGAGCAGGTGCCTCGAGCACGTTGAAGGCGAGGGACTAGCAACCCCTCCCTGTAAAAATATACCCTGGTACCCAAACAGCAAGGAAACTTGCTGCCCTTTGTACCACTAGGCACTGCAAGGCATACTACTACACGCTTCATACTAGTAGTTCAACCATGTGGATGTGCCAGGCGTTGTTATTTTGTGTCCAAATGAACCAGTCATTATTAACCCGGGATGGCTGTGCAAATCACTCGACTTTGAGATAAAAATCACTCACGTTTATTCCTTAACATCTTTATTGCATGACAGAATAGAAAATATGAATTGCGTGTGCTTGAACCCCCACACATTCACGATTATTGGCGCTCCAAATAACGAACTGTGGTTGCCAAAATCATACAAGGTTATCATTCAAAATGTAAAATATGAAAAATCATTGATACATTTCTGGACAGAAACAGTTACAACGACAAATTTCAAAGGTGACAATCAAGAACCGAGCTGTCTGAAATTAGGCTCTTGCCTAGAACTATGATTGTAAATTCTCATTAGTAAATACGCCCTCTTTATCAGATATATGTACATGTTACATGTAGTTTGAATCAAACTAGCCATGGGAAGAGGCATTCAATATTACCGGGCGCATACCAACACAGTCTGTGCGTGGTGTAGTGGTCAACGCACATTGCTTCTTCTCATATCTCGTTCAAATTCCGTCGAGCCGGCGGCCCAGGTTCTGTATTGGGACACGACTCGGGAAAAGAGTTGTGCCGTCCTTTCGGTTGGGGACGTATAACCCAGTTTATGAAGGAGCTTATGGCGTCAATCCTCTACACATAAAAGAACCCATCGCACTTAACGAGAAATGCAGGGTGATCCAGCCTGGGATCCAGTGTGCCTGGCTAAATACGCGAGCCGTAGCGAAGCCACATTGTACTATTAGCTAACGAAAAAGCGTCATTCTTCGTCCTCGAGCCTCAGTCTGAAGTCGCCCGTTTTCACGAGGGTCGACAGTTATACTGAATGAGAAACAGACTTCTGACCCTAGACCGCGTGCTTGTAACATGTCACGCCATCTTTTGTCTGCGTGTGTGTTGTCAATGTTACCGCACCATGTTAACACATGTTAACGCGTCTGTCGTTTTGTTTGTTGTGGGTCCCATGAAACTCTAGACCGGCTGCAAGGAGTCTGCAAGTGTCTGTATTTTCGTTCCGTCTTAGGCTGGGACAGTTGGTGGCTATACGTGGTTGTTGGAACCTAGTTTCTTACGGGGGTAACTTAACATGACTTCTTTGAAGTTCCACGTAGAAAGTACTACATAGAATACCGAACATCTCAGAAATTGGTACATATTTGTTCCGAGAAGGTGCACGAATAAAGAATGGGTATATCATGGACTCATCTTTATATTTTTGCCTTTTAGTACTGTTTATGGTAGATATTCCATGATACAATCCACACGAGTCAATACATTGCATTGAAAAATGAATAAATGATAGATGTTATGATAACACGGTGGCCTTGTGGTTTGGGATGTTGACTCAGAACCTGGAAGTACTGAGTTCGAATGCCTGACAGGTCCCGATGTTGTGCCCCTGGGAGCACTTTACCATCACTCGAAACCTCCTTGTTCGACTCGGGTGAAAATGAGCACCTATCTTCGGCTAGGGACGTCCCTCGGATATGACGTTAAATGATGGTCCCGTGTTTGAGGATAACCAAACACACTTATCGAAAAGAGTAGAGGCCCATCCCGGTGCCAATGTATCAGATACAAATTGTCCCGATATGCAGCTTGCACTCTTCAATAAACCTGGTGTGTTATGCCTCGGGGTGATTTGCAGGGTATTCCATACAAACAAAACAAACAAGCAAATACAATGTATACATTTTCTTGAATACAATTTCGTTGCAAACAGCGATACAGCCACAACAAGCAGAAATAGACTGACTGCCACTTGTTGCAGGGGCGTTTTGCATAATTACACCATTGGAAACATTACCCTAAATGCCCAACCCGTACTCAAGTGCTCAAAACGCCACATAGTATCACTACCATCGGTAACCATTACTCTCTCTGCGACTGTCTCCCATCGTTAATTATGCATGGCTTATCTATTATTAATGGCTGAATGGGGAGTCCTTTGAACAAGATACCGTGTCGGGGTCAACCTAGTATAACATGTCAACACATTAACATGATAGTATTTCCGAGTCAAAGTGCATGCTTAATGACTTGCTATTAAATACGTTTCCGATGAGGACATGTAAAAAATCGTTGTTATTTTGAACACAGACGTTTTTCCTGTGTTTTTGCATTTCTCATCTCCGGTCGTCTTTTCAGAAATGAACTAATGCAACAGAATAGTCGTTATTCGTGGTATGCGTAGTAAAAACAGGAAGACTTGCTGCCGTTCTGCAGTTTTTCCTTCTCGGAACGGATGCTTTTAGAATACGGAACACACGATGTAATGTTATCGCTAATTTTGGCAACGAACATTCTGACTCATCAATGAATTGCGTCTGCTCTTCCCAGCATTTCTATCATACTGACACGCCTTCTTTTTAGTCTATGTCCAAAAACCTGTTGACCTCTATATCTCGTATAGAAGCCAGAGGACAACGATCCTTGTTTTGATCTACATCGGGTCATGGTCTACTCTACAACATAATATAATATATCGATATCTAAATATTAGCATTAAAGTACCAGCTAACTTGTTTCGGTACCGAACTATGCTGGTAAAACAAGGCATATATCCACAACAGCGGGCGCCGTTTGGATAAAATCAATCGATAAGGAGGATTACTCTAATGTGTTGTAGGAATTTAGGACATGTATTGCATAAGCCCTGTCTTCGTTTTCTGCTAATCATTTTGTGTTTCCTGATTGCTGCATTTTAATATGAATCATCGTTATCAGGAAATACGAAGTTATCAGAAACAAATCGCTATCTTAAAGCGAAAACCGGACACAGTTACTGTATGGGGACTATCGTGTATTGGTTATCCAGCTGCGCCAAGCCTGTATTCAACACGTTATACAGGGCGTATATTACGGAACGTATATAGGCCGTATACAGGACCTGTTTGACGTATAAATCGTTGTACGTACCATGTGTTTCCTCCGTCGGTGTGAAAGTCCAGGGAAAAACCGAACAGACTTCCAGTGTCCGATGTGAGAATCCTAGACGAAGAATCGCCAGTGTCCACGTTGAAGCACACCACAGCTCGTAGAGACATCAGAACACATAAACACAGAACGTCGCGAGGTCTGAAAGAACATCTGGCGCCCGAAAATATCCTCGAAAGACGCTCCATAGCTGCCGTTTGGTGCAGAACAGGGCTAATTTGCTGATACCCTTCGCTTCGGTTATGAGGAATGATCGGATATATCCGGTGAAAAGTCTGACAGGAAGCAAGGTAGGGTCGTTGGAGGGTCCGTATGTGGTTTTACGCCGAATGTATATCTGAGACAAGGTCTTGAGTAAGATATCTGTTTGCATTCGTTGCAGTCAAATGAGAGAAGATTATGGCGGATGTTTGAAGAGAGATATGCCAGGGGATATGAACATTTTCTGTACACAGTAAATTGATTGAGATGGTCATTTAAGGGTACAGGAAAACTCCATAGACGCCCTCTGGAGGACCCAAACAGTGCAATACCGCCTGGGGGTATCCTGGTGCATGCAGGTGGAAATACAGGTAAAACCGGGAGGTGTCGCGTCACGTAGGTAAGGGACGTTCCGACACACCTGGTGGTAGAACACCTGGCTAGACTTTAAGGCCTGCAGCAAACTTCAAGCCATCTTACGAACCCACACTTGCCAATTTCGTGAAAACAAGTGGTAACATTCTAAAGAACAGCATGTCCTGTGTATGACGCACTACGGAAGCTCTCGTTGAAGTTGATACAAAAAATAGAAAAAGAAGAAACACTAGACGGGTTGACCCCTGACCTCACCACTGTGATTCAATGTTACAGCCATTGTCAGACTTCCGGGGTTGAAGAATACTGCAACAGCTACCAGGCACACCGAAGTGCTAGCCTTCCTAGCAGGTTCTTGGGCGCGACTTTTTGAAAAGCCTTTTTGTCCTGACACGTCGTTTTTTTTATATATTGAATATTGCTACCGTATTCTGAAGGCTTCCATGTTCTGGTAGCCAAGCCAGAACTCAGTAGCGATCAGGAAATAGAATTAAAAGTAGCATTAAAATCTCTGTTCTTACATATCTATCATTACAGAGAAAAAGCCGAATTCACATACAAGATTATTGTGCTCACACTAGCCTTACGTTAATATGCGTATCTGTAAGCTCTTCTTCTTTTTGTGACCTGCACTTAAAATATAAAGGAGAACTGAAGACAGCCCAATGGGACAAACATATACAAATTAAAGGTCTGATAATCTTCATTCATCAAAACTACAAAAGGCCCACCGAGGAGTCTGCAACGGAGGCTACAGTAGCGCTGAGTAACGCGCGATTCAATCTTATCCTTAGACAAGATAATGCAATTTCCTACGCGTTTCCGATGACCATTAGTGATCATAGCGTTGGCGTCTAAATGCATTTTGACCACTTCCTTTGTGACCCAAGGCCATCTTAGCACAAGCTGGGCATTCCTAATTTGGCAAGGATCGACACTAGAAACGTAGAATATGAAACAATTTTAAGGTTTAAGGTAAAAAATCTCTTCAAGAATGGCGTCTAACTGCATTTTGGCCACTCCCTTTGTGGGAATTGAGATGACCCAAGGCCACGGATCTCAGCACAGGGCACATTTCATTTGTCAAGGACACTAGAAACGCAATACGAAGCAACTTCAAGGTTTACTTTAAGGTAAAAAAATCTCTACGGCAATATCATGGCAAAAAGAAGATTAGCCTGACAGTAGAGGTATTTCATTTATCTATTTATGCAAGGAAAATCCACTCAGGCAACAAACCTGTTAATCAGGTATCCTGGACACCAAAGTCTAAAAACACAACTAGCACTAATTACATAATAATCAAGATAATAAAACGTTATCTATATGACATATGCATGTACGTGAAACGTACCATTTTTTTTCACTGTACGACTAATACCTGTAACATGATTAAGGTGCATGGTTTGCAGATTGGTGTCCTTTAAATCATGGTAATGGCTTCTTCAATTCTAAAGCGGGTTGGTATCTCACTGGAGTGTGCCAAAGTGAGATAGGAAATTGCGCCAACTTTACGAATTTGCGCCAACTTTCCCTTGTGGTAGCACTGACGTGCGACGCATTTGCGTATGAAGCCCAGATGAGTAGGTAACTGGAACTATTAATCGTAGTGTTGCCACTGAATTATAACCCAAAATATAATGATTAAAAATGCACCAAAAAGAGATTTGCAGTGATAAAAGGACGTTCAATTATGATGTTTGGCCGTATTATCAAGGGCATTATAATGTCCTTGAGTATTACAAAATACTAGTGTATGAATTGGGCCGCTTTGCGAATTTCAAATTTTTTTGGTACATTTACATCTAGAAAAAAACCCGCAATGTCAGGCGACATATTTACGCCACTCTAGGAATGATAGAAACAATTTGAAAATGTTTTAGTAGTAACCTTTGGTAGCTATAGCGTTATCAGTGCTTTAGTGCTATCTGGCCGGAACGGTTAACTTGAAGCGTACATTCACTAGCCTGGGAACGGTTTGGCAACATGAAAACGCGACGTGTAGTCTTCAACTCAGACAAGAGTACTGAAAATAATGCAATCAACGGCATTTTGGAATTCCATATCTTACATATACAGTAGTACCCAGCAGCCAATACAATATAAGGTACCCGTGTCTAGTAGTGTATTTGCGTTATGATTATATTTTTTTATTATCTACGGCAATATCTAATGCAATATCTATACATGGACACGTGTCATCTAATGAAAAATCGTTACAAGAGCAGTTGACACCAAAAGAAAACAGCAGATTCATTCTGACATCTGAATACGTATATCAGGAGTGACCCGCAACTATTTCAGTGATTTTTTCCTCGGAATTCAAGCGGAAACGGAATGACGAAACAATCCGATACCGAAATGTCATATTTGTAGTTGTAGTTAAGTACAAGTACGTTGTCCCACACATCATTGAAAGAATTTCACGCAAATCGTGATCAGGGCCAAAGGGAACTACGTTGCAGTTTTACAAAATGCCACTAGAGGCGCTCTTTCACTGTGTCTTTACTGTAACGTTACCTTGTTCGTCCCGGTGAATCATGAAGTCACAGACTCTAGAATCGAAAACAAGTTTGGTTGATCAGAATCATTGTCTGTTTTTGAGTGATAAAGGCAATGTGGCGGAGATCCGTGCAAGTTGAACACTTGCAGGCACGCACGTCTTCGCTATCAATCGAAAGACGAAGAAAGGCTCTTCCTTTCTTTGTTACATGTTACATGTTTGAGAGTCCGTATCATGGAATGCAGCGGATTTATAACTACATGTACACGTTTATGTTGCGCTTTCTTCAAATACGATCCAATAACATGACTTTAATAATAGATAAAAGAAAAAACTTAACAGCAAAAATCATTGTAAAATATATATATATAGGTTATTAGACGTAGTCTAAGATTCAAATCAGTGAAAGTTAGACATCTAGGTAACATTAAATACTAGTACATGTACTACATTCTACAATATTATACAAACAACTGGACAAAGTCACTAAAGAGTCGGGCGTTTCGGATAGCATTCGCTATATTTCTAAGGCTAGTAGGCTAAGTCTTCTATTGTTTCTAAACCAAAGAAGTTATGTTTATGATACAGTACTTTTAGTAAGACCAAACTGTTGTGAGATGCACTGTAACACTATACATTTAACCCCAAGTGCACGGTCATGCAAACAAACAGTAGAGTTCAAATGCACATTACTCATGCACATTCCGGTTTTGACTGCCCAACAAAAGGAAGTTATCTATCACCCCTTGCAGACGGAAATGTTACCTGCCCACGTGACGATGAAGGAACACACCTGGGCACACCTGAGCGTTGTTTTAGCGTTTGTTTACTTTGACGTCATAGGTAAGCAAACATTCTAAACATTCTACCTGGAAGCCTACACGACAGAGGGCAAACACAACAGTCTGACTCGTACATGTATTCAGACACAACATTGTGTTCCTAAAAGTAGGCTGATGGGCACGTCTTGTACTGCGAGTTTCAATGTTTTCAATCATCCATCGTCGTAAGTTCATTAAATATCTATTTCAGGTAATACATTGTGATCTTTTCATTATTGACTGTGTCTCTGTAGAATCAACGCAATCCAAACATTTAATTTGACGAATTGGATAAAACTTATGTCGTTTAATATTGTGCTCCGACGTCTCGGTATTTTTGAGGGGGTTGAAGGAAACGGTGCGTTCATTTGTTCGTTCAGGCACATAGGAGAACATTTTTACAGGGAGGGGTTGCTAGCCATTTCTCGGTTTAACGCGCCCCAGACACCTCCTCGAACACGGGATTTTACGTCCCTTCCGAAAGACGAATGCAGCCCCAACCTAGATGTCCTGCCCAGGATTGAACCGGGATCTCCCACTCCAGCTAGTTAGAAACTCCTTCGACCCAGAAGCTCAACTCAAGTGTGAGGCTGCTGCCAGTCGATCTGTAGGGGCATCCCTGTAGGGATCGAGAGTATGAAATAATTCAGATGCCAGCGTTTGGAGAAGGAAGTTGTTAAAACAGCGCATGGAAAATGTTACAAGAAAGGTGATAGACAGAAGAAGGGAAGGAGAAGCAGAGACAGGAACGCGGTCAAACTTGAAAGCAGGCAAAAACGTAATCTGCAGTGAATAATGTAGCCGCCAGAGAGCGCTGTACCAATGCATCAAAGCACACATGATCGAGCCGTCGAAGGCACAGTAGTACATTATGTCCGTAAAACAACGTCATTGAAACAACACCAACCGTGAACAACAGCCAGCAAGCTATAAAAAGATGCCACGGTATAAGACGTGGGAAGGCACCACGCGTCTGGCGGAAAATTACATCTTATAGTTATAGTTTCAGTCCTTTGAAGACGAAGACGTTACTCATCGCTAGAATGCCCACGCGGTTAACCCACTCTGTGTCGTCTCTGTCTGGTGTTCTTGAGATGTCTGAAAATGAAAAGACGGAAAGAATGTCTAGCCTCTTCAGTAGTCTCCGGTCCGCGTCTTTTTAACTGCCTCAGCATTCATTTCTGATCACGATATTTCGAACGCTTGTCAACACGCCCCTCGGAGAAATCAGAAATTGTCATATATCAGCCGAAAAGGATAGCTACCTCGTAATCAACCTGAAACTGCTATGTAGAGAAAGAGACTAAAAAGCAAACAAACATTTTCGCATTTACAGAATACCGACAGAGGAATTTGGGCTCAAACACAACACGATGGCCTTCGCATGTACGGTTAAAGCTGGGAAAGAAGCATTGAAGTGGTTTTCTCGGTGCACCGATCCATTTTTCTCACAAACAGTCATCCCATGCCCTTCAGAGAAACAAAGTAGATATAGAACATTAATCTTACGATTTTCGATCCTAGTATCTTCTTGGTAAATATCATTCATAGATACCACAACCTGCGTTACAGTCGCTCGGCCGCTAGGAGCGCGATTTACTTTTAGACTGTGGATACCCCAGGCCTACATTGTCCAGTGGATTTAGCAAGCCGTATACTTCTACTTGGCAAGAGAAAGGAAATGTGGAGAAAAATAGCACACTGTAATCATGTGTAAGGTCAGTGTTACTGTCGTAGGTACCGGGCATGAGGACGACTCAGTAGGAAATTCCGGTCAGGAAAACCGCGAACGGAACAGGAAGAGAGCTGACAGTGTAGGGAACAACTTTAGAACAACTTTGCATAGTAGGAAGAAGATACAAATACCAATGTAGGAACAAGGAGGTCACAGGAACAAGGAAAATTGTTGTCTTTTTAATATCGATTTGCCAGAATCAAAACTGTTCGACTTTCTGTCTTAGAATTGTCACATAAGTGCTAGCATTTTGTGTTTCACGTAAAACGTTACACTGAAAATGAGTGAACTTTGTCGAGACATTCCATGACTGTCGGCGGCTCTTTAGCATTGTAGATACACTTCTTTGACGACATAGCGGTAAATAATGTATCAAGTAATAAATAACAAAGTGTTGGAAATACTAGTAGTAGTACAAAGATAAATAACAATGTATTCATAATCGTCAGAAGTAAAGGAGTCACAAATGAATGTAGCCAACACCTTTTCTACTGTCTACTACTTATCAAAAATCAGCGTCTGTCATGACTTTATTTGGTAATAGATGAATATTAAACACTCATCATACATCTGTGACGTCACGGCCTTTAGCCGGGGGACACCCTACACCCGGCTTAGCAACTCACCCCGTCGCTAGACAGTGATGTCATCGCGGCAGTTCCGCCCACCCAGCCGGCCAGCAGGTATGCAAATAGCCGTCCCGTCAGTACTGAATAGTCCCCGCCTTCCGGTGTACAAATCGGACCGTCGAGCGCCCTGTACACCATTCACTAGTACATCCTGTACAAGCGTAGTAAGGAAACCTGTTCGGAAACAATCGCTCTGTTTTATATATATCGTCGACAAGTTTGGATATAGTTTTACGTGTTGTGTTCGTGTGTTTTGTATCGTTCGACAAGTTGGTTGTGTTTTTTACGTAAAGTGCCCTGTGGCTAGGTTTGTTATCGTGTGACGATCTCGGAGGAAGAGAACAGACGACTATTTGCCTTCGTTGCCAACCATGGATTTTCTACAGAAGAAGATGTTGTCCCCGACGCTGAAGGAATATAAGAGGACGTTCTACGCGTTTGTGTTCACCCTGCTGCTATTTAATGTGCACAATTCGAGCTGCTTCAACTTGGATACCTCAGACGCGACCCGGGTCACTAGGACGGGCGCCGCCGGGAGTTTATTCGGCTTTTCCGTGGACTTCCACCAAGAGGGGAACAGCGCCTGGTACGTTGATTCTTGTCTTATTTTCACGTGGTTGAAACTTTACTTATTTTTGAGATCTGAGAATATGGTTGTAGCGGCGAAAGCTGTGGATCAACCACCAGATGGGGCGGGTTGTACTCATGCGAGCAATGGGACAGTTTTTAGCGTAAAGGTGTGAAGTGAGACGACAGGGGTGCAACTTTCACCTGCCCCTTTCACAGTCATAAGTTGTCACAGCAAGCAAAAGGGGGTTATGAAAGTGTTTGTAGCACCACATTAGAAGTATTTTGTACGTAAACTGTCGGAAAAACGACGGCACGTTCCTGAATGTGGGTCGGTAAACTCCAGCTGACCTCCGGGTCAGATGGCACGCCATGTTGAACGACCCCCTTTCTTTTCGCAAGTTTACTTTGTGTGTAATCTTTTACAAGGCCAGTCCTTGTTGGCTAGCAGACGTCTAGAGACACGCCAAAACTACTATGTAGTCTCCACCAGACGACTAAAACATACCAGCAATTTTCTAAATAGGGCGAATGATGGGCTATATAAAATGACTGTTAGCCGGTCAGAGAAGGTCCAATTTGTTGTCAGGCCAACTGGACATTCAGTTGACCACCCTGTCTGACCACTGAAACTATTTTTTCCCAACCAGTCAATTTAAAAGCAGTTTGGTGACTTGACGTTTCGCTGCGACGCTGAATTCCTAACAAATGCGGACTGAAAACAGCAGAAAATCTCAGAGTAGAGTAGAGTCGAGTAGAATTTTCATCTGTACTCCTAATGCAATAAACTGTCGTTAAATTGTACTCCTCTAATAATATCTTCTCTCTGTTTCGGTCAATTTCTACCATTTTGAGTTCACCAAGAGGGTTGGTAGCGACTCCAAAAATGTAAACGTGGTGCGTCTATATCAGATGAAAGCTCTCTCCCCATCCGTGACGCTCGGCATGTTCTCAGCGTGCAGCGCTAGCCAAGTGCGCCCAGCCGGCCTGTCCGACACACCAGATGGTAGCGTTCCACCACCTGCATATTTGTACAGGCCACTTCCTACAAACCTGTAGCGTTTTACGACAGAAAAATCAATCTAAAGTTTACCCTTACTGGCCTTAGCCCGCGACAGCGTGTTTTGTTTGACAGGGAACAGATTTCGCCCTCTGACCTTCTGGCCTGACTCATAATTATCATCCTTCCGGGGTCCGCACGGGAAAGATGGTAAATAAAGGTGAATTATGGCCCGGGGGCAATTAAGCGTCACTCCAGGCGTTAGAAATTTCTGAATGATATCATCCTTTCAAAGGCCACAAATCTCCTAGAAAATGTTGAAAGGCAAGATCGTAACATTTTTCTCAAGTTTCCGGAGTTCCGGTTTAGGGTAGCAGTGCAATGGGATTTCTAAATTTTTCTGCTCCGCGGAATCGGGAGCTCGATAAAAACGTTACGATTTTGTCTTTCTCCATCTGCTTGGAGATTTTGAAAAAGCCATGCCCTTTCTTGAAGATCAACGGGATTGGCGGAGGGATTTGTCTCTAGCTTTCCTTCTCTTTTTGCTTGACTTGTATAAGTTGTAAGTTATCCTACACCTACGCGCGGGCTATTTCGGTTCTTGTTGTGTAGTAAATGCTGACAACATGTCAGACGTATCTGTTGTCTGTTTTGCACTTTAAAAAGGCGGATGGGGTAACGGAACAGTGTCCGGTCATTGGGGATGCCATGACGACCGACGCTGGACACTTTTTTCCGGAATGCGAGTGTCCGTATCGTGTGTTGTTGTTGTAACGATCCTCTTTATTTTCCCAGTAATGCCTCCGTAAAGGGCAGTAATCCTCAAGAGACTGAAGCCCTTTCGGCAGCCTTGAGGGGTATTTGCTAAACATGTTTAGCGACACGGACTCTCCAAGCAGAAGTTTCTGTCGGGGAGGGAGGGACGTCGCGTCCACTAATACCGGTACCTCCGACCGAAACCTCTGTTGGGAGAATAGGCGACACGATCTTTCACCACAAGTGGTGGTGAATAAAAGTTAAGTTGGCTCCGAACCTCTGGCCCCGAAGTCGAACCGAATCATTTACCCTATTTGGGACAAATTCTAGTTTTCATTCAT
Source organism: Branchiostoma lanceolatum (assembly GCF_035083965.1). Taxonomy (NCBI): domain Eukaryota; kingdom Metazoa; phylum Chordata; class Leptocardii; order Amphioxiformes; family Branchiostomatidae; genus Branchiostoma; species Branchiostoma lanceolatum. Next base: position 5,062,096 of record NC_089734.1, read on the forward strand.
CCGTTACCAGGGACTGTCGCTGGTAGGGACGCTTTTTCAAGCAGATGTAGGAAGAGAAGATCGTCATAATTTTTATATAATTGTGTGTCAAAACTCTTCAAACAAAAAAAATCTTACGATCTTCATTTCATATCTGCTTGCAATCCAAGTTCTCCCGTTACTAAGGGAACTTATTCCCCTCTCGGAAACCTCTCCGTTTTCCTGGCGCCTGATTTGTGAACCATCTTTGTGCGCGAATGTCCCTGTCGTGCATCACGCACCAGACCACCTGTCGGTAGCCTCTCCTCGCGCCAGCTCGCTAAAGAAGCGGGGACAAAAGGGCACAAAGCCTCCGGCGGGGGTCCGCTAACGGGGCTGCCCTCTGCGCACGGGGAAAAGATGGATGGACTACGGCAGAATAATTGAAATAATTGCAAATTTCGCCGTCACATTAAAGCTGGAGGGTTCTTCCGTTCGTCGGATTCCACACCATTGCACCAATAAACAACACTTATGTAGGGTAGCCATATTTAAATGTTGTTTACCGTTCTAAAGGGTCATTTTACATTTTGGAAACGCACGGGAATTTTGAAAGTCAAACAAGCATCTTCACTATAAGTTCCTACTCATTAAGGTTATGACAAAAAGGAAAATACTACATTTCAAAGGGAGGTATGCTCTCGTATAAGACATGAAAAAGTTGAGTTTACCGTAACTGTAAGTCCATCCACAAGTTGAAATCCCGTGCTTCCGACATTGCAATTTTTAAGAAGATTTATAGAAACCAAGGAGGTTAAAATAAGGTTAATATTTTAACCTCCTTGCAGAAACCTTGCAAGTGTTGTTTTGTCCAAAAATCAAGTTTCATTCTTACTTAGTAAAACATTTAGGTACTCGATTTATGTATTCATAATTATAATGTAATGAGTATATCTTATTCAAAGTTTCATTTCAAAGTTACATTGGAAAACATTGCTGGATATTTAGGTACTCGATTTATGTATTCATAATTGCTATGTTGTAATGAGTATATGTTATTTCCAGGTTGTTGGCGGGAGCACCCAAAAGTCAGACCGCCCAGCCGGGCGTGACGGAGGGGGGCGCGGTGTTCCGCTGTGACGTCGCCACCAGCATTTCCCTCACCCCCAACCCGTGCGCACCCATCGCTTTCGACAACCAAGGTAATGACTGCTGGGTCATTTCCCATGTTTCCGGGGCCTTTCTAGTCTCTAGAACCATGACTTCGATAAATTTGACTAGTTTTAGCAGACTTCGAAATCGAGGAAAAAAGATAAGCATATCATTTTCAAAGAATTTTATCAGAAAGATGAACTGACAAGATAAGAAATGTTGATGTCTTCCTGTTTTGACCTCAGTGACGCGAAATGTGTTTTTGTCGGTTTTCTTAAAATAACTTATTTTGACTTTATCGGATGTGGAACGTATTTACTGGGATGCCACAGTGACGTGATTATGCAAATCATCATTTCCTCTGAGATTAGATAATGTAGAATATAGTAGCTTCCGGATATTAACGCAGCATATACAAAGAAATGCATGGTCATACTTGACACGAAGGGGTGAATGAACTTAAGCCTTTTAATATGTAATCATTAGATTCAATAGTAAGTGACAGTAGTGTGTTGTTGAAAAAAGACTCATACATAATCTGCCAAGTCCCCTTCCCTACGGAATAGCGTCCGTTCCATCAATTTTGTATGAAAATAGGATTTGTGGCAGAGTCGTTATCCACACCTTTTGAGCGGAAACCACCCAGAATTGATTTCGGGGAAGATCCCTTCTAAAAAGGATTTTCTCTTGTTTGGAGTTCCAATGAAATTATGTTAGCGCTCGTCATCCTAGGACCTATGGTTATAGTAATCTCCAGTATTCTATATTTCGGTTGGCAAGTCAGTATTAATGGGAAAAGGTATCAATTGGCCAATATCTGCTTGGAGATTGTTGTACACACAGAACGTTGTTGCGTTATCCTAGTATTGTAAGATCCGTGTTTGTCGGTTGTAAGGAAATTTTGCATTCTGAGAGGCATGCTGTGTCGTATTAATAGATATGAATTTAGGTCAAATATCAAATTTTCCGATCAGCAGAAAATATCAAACTTTTTCGCGAAGTTAATGTGTTAAGCAGACAGTGGAAAATGCCCATGGTAAACAATAGATTCCTTGATATATCGATAATGCATGTGTAATATAACTTATTTTGCTTTGGAAAGCGCTTAAAAAGTGCATTCTGTTTGGAATTTTTGTGCGACTGACACATGTATTTTCACTAAACGATGTGGATTACAAGAAGAAGGAATTTCCCGGTGTCGTTTGACCCCTTTCCCGCCAAAATCGGTTCTAGCTTCCCCTTCAGACGACCCTTGTCCAGAAAAGTTCCTGTCCATTCATAACACGGCATTATTCACCACCACCAATCCATGACGTCCTTGTAACGACTAACGTTATATCCCGTTTCGGACGATTGGAAAGCTTTAAATCGAATTGTGAAAGCGGAACTTTTTTCCTTCGTATGTAGCAGAGAAAATGGCACAACAGAGTACCGTATTTTGAAGGGTCGCGTTATACAAAGTTGTAAACAAACAAAACAAAAGAACACAAAAACGACCAGCCACTAGAATATAACTTTTGTTGTTAATTTTTGTGGTTAACTTTTGTGGGATGACTCTTCTTGTAGTTATGACCTTTTTTGGCTGAATAAATTTAATGTTGTCTTCATAAAAGGTAATTTGAGATTCTAAGAACCCTTTGACGACGTAAAAGTGGGTTGGGGAATGCCAAACATTGGTGACGTCATGGCGCAGACAGGGACCGGAAATACGTAGGCAGACTGGGTTAACATAACCATATATGGTAGTAACACTGCCGGAAGTGAATGTTTGGATTTCCAAGATGGCGGTAAGATTGAATCGATTTCAAAATGCAGACGAACTTTTATCAATATATTCAGCTTTCCAGAGCTTAGAGTTCATTAAGATATTATAGGAATGCAGTATTTGCCAAAGATGAACGGGATTTTATCTAGATTTAGTTTGATGGGTTTTGTTTTTGGTGCATTTCGGTCCGTCGCAAGTGACAAAAGTTTGAGCGTGAGGGGGGCGCGCGCGGGCGCACTTCAGAAATCTGATACTGGTACTCCTACGGTTGTTATCTGCATGAAAGATAACAGAAAATGTGTTAACACGTTACATCTGGGAACTTCAGACAGCCTGTCTTTCTTGATGCATTGTCAGCAGGCAGAGAAACTAGGTTACAACTGAGATATGTGGTGTAAAAAGACGGTGGACTAGTTGACAGCCATGTGTGGCATGCTGCTTATCTAGGCGTAGGTCCAGGTTTTTGATAACAAAACAGCTAAGCATACATTGTAAAATATCTATTTACTCAGGTTCCTAATGACAATAAACAAGCAGACATTTTGAAAGTTCAGGTTTGATTGAATGCCAGAGGGGGAGGGGTTACTACTAGGTTAAGTAGGTCAGTTTTATCTTTGAGAAGGCCTTGAAGTTTCAACATTGCAAAGTTTTTATTTTGGCATGGGGGAGCCCCTTTATTTGCACATCTGCGCACAATGTTCAGAACCACTTCATAACAGTTTTATGGAGCACAGTGTAGATTTAACGAGAAAAGTAAACGTCTTTACTTTTGTTTTCATTCTGACACATGCAAAAAATTCTTGTACAGAAGATTGGTTTGAAAAATACTGATGGACAAGAAAATGTGTATACAATACAGTCAAGTCTGTCAAGTAGTGACCTTTCCATAGATGCAAAGAAAACAGGCACAATATGTAAACCGGTGGCCACTATAGACAGGATTCTTAATGTCTGGTTCCACCATAAAATAGTGGCTTCGATAGCCAGGTGGTCCTTTTACAGAAGTGATGACCAGTACAATTGCATCAGTACCGCTTTAACTGTACTAAAAGATTTGTAACATTTGTCTCTACAGGTGACGATAGAGACGTTGATCTACAGGGAAACATCCTTCAGAAGACCCAGAAGTCGGGACAGTGGTTCGGTGCCACCGTCAAGAGTGCCTCTCCCGCCAAGGACGTTGTCATTGTAAGAGAAAAGCTAGTTTCGTATTTTTTTATTCGGCATGTTCACTGTTCAATGTTTACTTGACAAAGGTGTTGATAACTTTATCCGTCAAGAAATTATTGCTCCAAGTTTATCATACTTTTTGTCACTCTAGGCGTGTGCACCACGATATGTGTACTACACGGACACATTTACTGAGCGGGAGCCTGTAGGCAACTGTTTCCTCGCTGCCGCAAACTTCACACAAATCAGGAACTATTCCCCCTGCAAGAAGGGTAAGTACCGCTGCAACAATCCAGAAAGTTGCCTGAACCTTTTGGAATGACTATTGTACATAATGAATGCTTTATTGTAATGCTATATGTGGATCCTGTATAATGTTGATAGTAATGTATGCCTCTGGAAATGCAAATGTCATGATGTAGTAGTTTGCATGTAGTTAGTTGATTCAAGTTAGCATGATTAGCATGAATGTACACCTAATGCCTGACTGATACGGTATACGTAGTATAGGATTTATTCCTCTAATGCTTGGCTTGATTAAAGCATGTCAAAAATAATTCCTTAGTGCACGAATAAAAACGGCAGCTTCACTTATCCTAGCTTTTATTTTACTTTCTCTATTTTCTTTTAGTATTAAATAAGGAATGCATGCCAGGGCTGCCATAGTTTTCCTGTTTATTTTCGCCTCCTACTTTGCACAATTTTTGTGTGGTGATCTTTTATTTCAGCCCCTAGAGAAGAGTTTTTAACCCTTTAACGGTATTTCTCCTGTAGCGCTTGACTCTGATTGGGCCAATAATATCGGTTGGAATCAAGTTAGTTACTGCCAGGCTGGGTTTAGTGCTGATTTCTCACCCGTAAGTACTTACCGCTCATATGGTCAGCTCCTGACCAGGGTCAGTCTGGGAGAATGTTGGCACGGAAACATCCTTGGGAACAACGTTTATTTCTTTTATCTGTTCATGTGGCTAGAAAATAACATACAGCCAAGGCTTAACTGCAAAGGACTAGTCCTGATAAAAATGCCACCGCCCCTGAGTCGTTGCCAAAAACAGTAACTAAAGGCAATGACTTGACATATTCGGCTTGTTACCAAAATCATAATTGTATTGCTTGGGCGATACAATGTAGCGCCTACTCTGGAAAGCCAAAGCCCATGTCATTTTCATTAAGTCCATCAAGCAAATTATTCATTCCTTCATTTGCATATTCATTCATTAAAGCCCTTGTTCATCTATTTCCCCCTTGAGAACTTATCATAATGAAAACTTGTGTGGACACTTGAAATGCACAAAATTTGCAAATCTTCTTTGGATCCAAGATTTCTACCAGTGATAGTAAAATGAGCCTATCCAAGATGAAGTAGACAGTATTAAATGTCTGTTCCTTAAGGATGTTTCTGCCACATTCTCCAGACTGGTCTCCAGGATAGAAACACTCACCAGTGCCAGTGCCATGTGTCCACCTGTGTTGCATGCCGCCGTTTGTACCAACATTTATGTTCTTTGTTGTGGTTTTTTTGTTTCCCCATTCCAGACAGCCAGGGTGGTTTCGGCCGCCTTGGCTACTGTCAGGCCGGTATCAGTTTGGATTTTGCTAATGTAAGTACACAGGGTGCGACCAGGGGAGGAAGCGGGGGCTCTTCCTTCTATTGCCACTCCTCCTGGGTGTAGAACAGTCATAGTAGCATGGAGTCCATCCTTGTTAGCTTTGGTCTGCTCTCAACGCTAGCTAGCCTCTACCAGGCTCCACAGGTTGCTGGAAAAATTATAGAAATTGGCCAATTGATGGATAACATGCCAGAGAAATTAGTCCGGTATAGAAGTTACAGTTTGTGACCTCTAGATAGCATATTGGACCCTCTCTCCATAGCCAACTCCCTTAGCATAATATTCACTCTATTTGGCCAATTTCTACAATTCTTCTAGCCATCTGCGGGGCCTGGTAGAGGCTTAATGCTCACCACCCCACCAACAAGTGCTCCCAAGGGCAGAGTAGAGACCGTGGGGAGTGGACCAAAGCTAATAAGGTTGGGCTCCAGACTACACCTCTACTGTCCTACTTTTAATTTTCAAAGTAGGGTATAGCTGGTTGACAAGGCCTTTCAGATTTCTAAACCTTTAAAATCTCTAACTCTCCTTTTCTCTTACAAGTAGATTTGATTCCAACTAGAGAATGGATTGAAATGATCTAGAATAGATCTTACTTATCCTATAATATACAGAACTGTTATCTTAACACAAGTACATATTCAAATACATTTAAAAGTTTTAAAACATTGCCCACTTTTTTTATATTATCCTAATGGGTCTTCTATCTTTACCAATTTGTGATTATTTGCTTCTCTCCATTAAGAATCTCTTATTTCCCCTCGAGGGATTATTTTTCTTGGCTTTGTAATTAGCCTTCTCCAATAATTGATTCAGTTACTCTTTGGTTTTTGCTTCTTCTCTTCCAGTGGCTTCCTATATCTTGTTTTCCATTTCTAATCAGGACTGGATTTTTATTTAACACTGGTTACAAGCTATGGTTTCAGTTAATTTTTACCACGCAATTTAATTTCGGCCTGTGTGGCACATCCGTTCTCTTATTCCATCACTTCAAAGGATCATATCTTTCATATACTTTCTTCTTCAGATGATATTTCAGAACAATATCTAGGTGTCTCTCTCTTCTGTAATTATTTTGATGGACATTTCTCTCTTAAAATGTGTTCTTTTGAGCTTGTTTTCTTTAGTTTTGGTTTGAACCGTTTCCTTTTGAAATGATTTCCTGCTACAGCTACCTTTACAGTACAGTATTACAGTCATATTAATGGCCTTTCGTTTTCTAAACATTGTGACTTATGGGTGTAATTCTCACCTATTTTTTATCCCCCTCATATACCTAACACCTACTCAGATTTCTTGACTACTGGCTCAGAATGTACACCCATGTAACCCATCTCCTTTCGTTTTCCCGATCGTTTTTTTTGAGTGAAATCTGTGACTTACGCCGTATTTTAGGATGTCATTTTAGATGCATACATGTATGTGTATGGTTGCTCAGTTAGTTAGAGGGAATTCTTTGATGAGGAGAGACATGTAATGTAAGGCCCTAGGGATGTCTTAGGGGTGTTGCTTTGTGTTTTTCTCAGTAATTCTATCTTGAGATGTGTGCTAACAAGGTTAAGTTGGAAGGAGGCCATAGAATTGGGAAAAATGTGGTACACTACATGCAGTCATAAAAAAAGAGGGCCAACATATGGGTTTGGGGCAAAGACAAACGTATGTTGTCAACGTGACCCCAAGTTAATGCTCTGAAACGGCAGTATACAAAACACTTTCAACACAGGTTATATGATATATATTATATAAAGTACTGTTTCCATGCTTTTCATCAAACAAGTATTCCCATTAATTATGGTCGTTACCATGGAGGCTTCATAAAGATGGGAGCACTAATTGGTCATTAATTAGCTTTATTATTCTGTCACGAACAGTTTCTATTTTTACTTGGTTCTTTGAACTGTTGAAGAAGAAAGGATCTACATCATTAAACACATCATGGCATAGTTTTTCTTCCCAGCAGTGCTTAATTAAGAAAACAAACCCATTATTTTCTCACAGGAATTCCTAACAATTAATCTCGATAGGAGGCGAATGTTGAGGTTTTGATGGCTCGTTATGAAGCAGCTGGCCTTCCTGTTATTGAGAGAGGTCCGTGGCTGTAGGTTGAGCTGTTCCTTACACAGGAAACCTTTGGTTGGTCCGTCAGGAAATTCTCCAGCAGCACAGTCAGCCCCAAGGACAATTCTGTCTAAATTAACATTTAGGAAAGCAGGAAGTTCTGCTGAGATCAAAACTGGTGGATGAAAACACTTCTTTTATTGTGAAGCAAAATCAGTTGGAGAAACCTGAAAATTGAAAAGGTTAACAGCGGCGCCTTTCAATGAAAATACATGTATACTGAGGTCATTGACCTTTCAGTGCATAGGACACCTGACTGTGCATTTTTACTTGGGGACATTGACCTTTCTTTCGCATATTTAAAACAAGTGAAAATGCTTGATGATGTCTGCATTTCTACTACAAATAATTGAATTTCAAAAAAGCCTCTGGCATTAGAATTCCTTTAATAGAACGCCTTGCATGGCAGCTCGGACAAGCTCAATGTTAAGGATGTTGTTTTTCCACCAGCCTTTTACACGAGGGTTGGTTGATCCCCTAGATCTGTACAGTCTAAGCCCTGTTGTTACACAGTGTGTGTGGCCCGAGGCTGTCTCACTCCGACCTAACTACATTCCTACTCAACTGGAGGGACTGAGATCCAATTGTTTTCATTAGACGGGGGAAACTGCACCTTTGAGGGAGTCGCGTATGAATAGCTTTTGGGCCTTTTTAATATTCATACACTCTTATTACACCACCCCCATACCATAGAAACGGTTGTAGAAAGGAATGGGAACATCGATGCTTTGTGTGAGACGAGAAAGAAACCTAGAGAGCTTCCCTTCTGGGAAATAGGCAGCAGCGGTGGCATTTGATTGAGAATGACATCTCGTTGGGGGATCTGATTGATAGCATCTTGGGAGCAATACAGCCAGAGTCTATCAGTGTCTCTGTAATCAAAATCAACTCCCTAACACAGTACCTGTTGTTGCAACCGATCTTGAACAATGTAGACTTTTCTTTTGGTTTATTTATTCATCCAATCTCATTACCTTGCAAGTCAGACTTTGTATATTATCATACAGTAGAGGAAACTTGGACTACCTGGTTTTTGTTGTCTATTGTCATCCTCATGTGTGCATTGCTGTTTGCTGGGTGTTAGTGAAAGTTTCATCGATTTGGCTTGTGTGAGTAAAACACATGTACAGGAACTAGTGTGAAACTGCTATCAACTCTGGGGGTTTCATTCATTATGACGAGTATATGAGGAATATATAGAGCCCAACCCATGCCAGCTCAGCAATGCGGAAACAGCAAATTGTTCAGCTGTTACTTATGAGTGTATTTCCCTGTTCTGTCATAGGATCTTATCTATGTCTGAATTTCCAGAGTACTTTGTCGTAGCCCGGAAGGCTTGCCTTCAGGCAAATCCTCCTTCTCAACTCAACAATGCCGGAAACAGCATATTGTTCAGCTGCTCCTTATAAGTGTATTTCCATGTTCTGTCTTTAGTTCTAATCCTCCCCTGTGTCTGCACTTCCAGACTATTTCGTCGTAGCCCGGAAGGCTTGCCCTCAGGTAAATCCTTCTCCCCTCAGGAGGGGAACACCCATGGCGGACATATCCCATCATGCCTCTCTCTCCTTTGTCTAGACCATGATCCTTTTCACTTTAAAAACTAACAAAAGACACATGTAGAAATCACGTAAACTAGGACAGGCAGAAAAAGTTTCCTGTTAGATGAAAGTTGAAAAGGCAAACCGCCAACTGCCAATGATTGTAACAAATTGGAGCGACTCTCGTTTTCCCCACGGTAATCTGTTTGGCTAAGGAGGCTTGCCGACCTTGGTTCCACCTTGACCTTCAGTGTTCTGCCAGAAGACGCTGTAATCTCTTGTTTCCCTTTGATGCCTTTGTTCCATTTCCTTGGGGACTTAAAACTTGAGACTTTGTGGGCGACTCTTTGTGATCGACTGTAACTGTTACTAAAAGTTCATGCTCCAGTAATGTCAACACTTATTTCAGGGAATACCACAGAACATATAGTTTGGGAGATGCAGAAAGTTGGTAATAAAGAATTTGTCAAAAAAGTACAATGCAGGAATAGCAAGTTTTCTGCAAAGCAGTTTATCGTAACGTTACCTCTGCCTGAAGTATAAATTTCACTGAAACATGGTTGTTGAAAATACTTTCACACCTGAATACTTCCAACCCACTCTTTTGTCCCACTGGAAATCAACTTGTCCCTCTTTTCACTGTGGTAGAACAGTGAGTAATGTTATTAGTTCAGCTAGGTGTGCCTGGGTGAACTCTACCAATTTCGGTCCCTCTGCTTTGTAAGTGGTTGTGCCTGGAGATTGAATGCCCTTGCCATGCTTGGAAGATCCAATGTCTTCGTCTTATTATCAGGTCTACCAGTTCCCAAGGCCACTTATACCACTGTCTACTGCTGGCAAATTTTCTGGTCTACAGGACTGTGCTTATGCATGTGGTTACAGTATTAACTGTGGTATAAGGAGGTTCACCTCTGAAGGGGGTACTGTTTTTGGTTGTGGTTGTGTGTTCGCACCTATAACTCAAGATCCTTTTGATGGATTTGTGTGAATTTTTGTATGTGGGCAGTTATTGAGGTCCTGTTAAAATGTAGAGATTTTTGGACCCCTAGCAGTATTTTCAGGTACCGCAGAACTGCAGACTTCCTCAAAGTAGTGTGATCTTCTATTTCATTACAAAAAAATTGTTGTCTCAAGTTGGGACGTCCAAGTTTTAGAAACAAACAGTCCCATTTAGTTTTTTTTTTTCTAATTCGCAAGATCAAAATCAAATGTGTTTTCTGGGACTGAACTGAAGAACAAATCACTCAGAAATGAAAGCTGAGACATGACATCATTGAATAGCCACACCTCCCTTTGTGTCCACACAAGACTTGTCAGACAGTGAGCTGAGCTGAGCTCATTCTGTAGCTTTTTTCTTGTCTATTGTTTGCTCTCTGTAGTGTCTTTTCTGCCAACAGCTGAATGGTGAAAGGGAAAGTGGTTATTTATTACATTTTCCCGCAATATATCATGTTTTAGAAACACTGAGTGAAAAACTGATCTTCGTAAAGATCCGTTTCTTTGTTTAGGTATCTTCTTGCAATGATTTGGGTCTTCGTAATCTTTTGGAAGAGCTGTGCTTTCTTCAGTTCTTTCCCTTGTTGTTCTCAGCTTTCTTTTGAACCCATGTCTCCTGTGGAGGCGACTGCTTTTCTTCCATGGCCACAACAGCTTTCAAAAGTGCTCATGCAACCCGTGACACGCAGATTTGGGGGGTCACAGCTCTCGCACCATGCGCCTCAAAGAACGGCACTGCATGCCGCCGACGTGCGCTGTGTCGCCCGGGCTGCGGTGCCGCGGCGTGGCCCTCCGGGACGTGGTAAATGCTTACGGACCATCTGTTGCCCGTGTGTCGTTTTGTGACGCACAGATTTTCAACTTCGGATCGGATCGGTGAAGGGATTTTGATGACATGAAGAATGCCCTGACACTACAGCAGAAACAACCTGTTGATTTCTGCCGGGTTGATGCCCTATACCAGCTCCTTCTTTTACTAATGTACAGACCACAAAACCACTGTGGCACATTGATTAAAACTCATTTACTGGTTATCAGATTTTAAACAGAAAAGTTGAGGATTACACAAAACTATGATATTATAAATCAAAGCGCCAAGGAAAAATTGCATAACAGGCTCAATCCAGCTATTACTATCTGACAATGTCAGTGAATTAACTTTTCTTTTGTTGAAAGATGAGCATTGCTGGAGACTAAAAGATAGGCGTACATTTTTGTAGGCAAACATAACAAGAGCCTCACTGAACAATACATAGAAAAAACATTGTAGATCTATGTTTCCCCTGTCTGTTACTTTGATATTTGACATATACAGGTCTTTTCTCTTCTTACCCACAGAAAGAAAAGGCTGTATTTTGTCTGGTATCCAAATTCTGTCTTACTAACAAGAAAACTCTCTGTCTTCCTGTCTGTTTCTAACAAACCATGGGTCTAAAGTTTTACTGTATGGAGAATTCCACCTGTTGTAATTGTCTGTCATTGTGATTTTGGATCAGTGTCTCTCACCTTCACTTTCTGATTTCGAAAAGGAAAAAGGGAAAGTGATTTAATCCAATCATTCATGCTCGTTATGTAGATTGTTATGTCAAATCCCACCCTGACTGTTGTTGTGTTCCATTTGCTTTTGTTTGTATCCATCTGTGCAATGTATTATTTTGTAATGATGACATTTTTGCATGAGAAATTTTGTGTTTTGCATGAGAAATTTTGTGTTTTGCATGTGAAATTACAATCTGTTGCTCAATTTTGTTGTTTCAGTGTTTGGTATTAATAATGAATTGTAAAGTTAACTTGATTTGTTCTAGTTTGCTAATTCAGTGTCCAGATGTTGAAACAAGTTGTTGGTGTTTAAAAACTTTTGCCTCTTTTTCTGAAGGATGCTGAACAGCTTCTGCTGGGTGCAGTTGGGAGCTACTTCTGGCAAGGTAACGAATGTTTCTTTCTTATATTGTCATTCTCAAGCCACACAGACTTGTTTTTTGTACAACACTTTTCAGATCTGAAGACTTAGAGAGAAAAATTATACAATTTTGTCTTATAGTGTGCTCACATTCGTTGTATGATTTTGATACTAGTACTGTAGAATTTTCAAGCAGGCTGTTACAAGAACCAATCGCCAAATGGATCTTAGACATCCTTTTCTATAATTAAGTCAGCTGAAATTTGATGGACCATTGACTATCCCTAGTATGCCCTCAATTATTCAATATGCAATTGTACAACAATTGCAGGAGGTACATGTACGTGACCGGGCGGGTAAGAAGCAAGATGCCCCAAATATTGACACCTTAAAAAGATGATAAATGTTACAAGAAAATACCACAGGCGAGAAGGAACTTAAAGGAATTCCATTCTGCAACCCAGAGAGCACCTGATTAGAATTCCTGAAACCTCCTGAGAGGACATCTCAAAGTCTTAAGATCACTTATTGACTGGCAGGCAGGCTGTGATAATCGAATTTCACCCCAGCTCAGCAGCCTTGTAATTAGGTGGGTAATTACAAACCTAGGAGATTTAGTTACTGGGATAATTATATCCGTTCTTGAGCATATACTCTTAACACTGTGCACATGTGATTTATTAAATGGACAGTCTAGTGTGGCATTGAATTGCAGAGTGGCTAGGCTAGTGGATCCGGAGGTCATGGGTTTGATTCCTGGGATTCCGTACTAGACGTTGTGTCCTTGGGAAAGGCACTTTACACGACTTTCTTCACTCCACCCAGGTGTGAAAATGGGTACCTGACTTCAGTTGGGGAAGGAAAAAGCGGTGTAAGGAGAGGGCTGGGCTCCGCCTTCCAATAGTGTTCCCTAGACACAGTGGATAACAACCCATTGCCCCTAAAGCCTCAACAAATCTATGGGACTACCTTTACCTTTTTTTCACTAACCCAACCCAACTCAAATCAGTCATTCTATTCCTTTTTGGTGCTTGTATCAATTTTACTGGATTCCTTAGATGACAAAAAAGAAAAGGCCAAGGACTTTTTCCTAGACTGATATATATCAAGTTGACAGCTCAGATTTGCTTTTCTATAGCTTTTAATGGTAAGGAGAACTTTGCTGTAGTAAACCACAGATAAGACGTAAAATGTCAGTCTTTTTTTGTAAGAATGAACTTTTCAAATCAAGCTGTTGATCTTTTTCGTGATGATCCAGTCTGGTGACAGGGCTTTACTTTCTTAGGAGACCATCTTTGGATAGTCTTTGAAAGGTTTTCAATCTTTGTTTATAATCTCAGGGATATTTTTGGCTTTAAAAAGAAATCATTCCAAGTAGTTAGCTTTTCATTGTCTTCTTGAGTGTGGGTGTCATAATGGGTTTTTCTTTTTCTCTTTTTCACAAGTGTCCTGTAATCAACACCCTTTTAAAACGGTAACAATGGGTGTTAATAGGATAATTAAGTCATAGAGGGTGGCTTCTTGACAGAGAAAAGAAAAGGCTGACATAATTAAGTCTGTATGGAGTAATTTCTTGTTTCTTATTTTGGCCAAAAAAGGAGTCTTTGTGTATTATTCTGTAGGCCTTGGTTGTCCCAGCTTCTCGAGATATTTTAAACTCTCGTAGGTGCCATCAAAATACCAGGCTTCGATGTCCTCTTCTTATGCACTGAAACCTGTAATTATGGTTTTAACTCTTTTTCTTGAGAAGCATTGATATGGAAAATACAGATGATTGTGGGTTTCCTTTTGTGTAAGGTGACTTAGCAGTGGGGGTGGGGCAAGCACAGGGCACATGCATGCCAACTGATAAAAGGTAAATGCTCAGTAGTCTTCAAGCAGATGTGGGGTAGAAAATTGTAACATTCTGACTGGCTGGCTTTTCTGTTAATTGGTGTAGTGGATTGTCAGAAAAGTTGGTCGGTCAGAAAATGTCACAATTTTCTACTGCAATATTTGCTTGGAGATTGAATACTCAGAGGTCAGAAGCCAGTCTGAGGGTGCTTGAGTCTTTGTATTTGAACGAAAATTCATTGCTTGAAAATAGAAAGTTTCTTTGAGTTTTCAGACGGAATTGTAGAGAAAGAAAGAAAGATCTTTTGCAGGGTGTTGGCTTGATTTTTCTCTGCCGAATTCAGTACATAACTTAGGACATACCCAGACAAACTTGGCTTGCATATGACAACATGCTTCTTTTGCATGCATTTTCATGTCACGCAACATACATACTAGTATAGCATTGTTGGTCAAATTCACAGCATACCTGTATTGTGAAGAACCATTGTCTGAGTGTTGTTACCGTGATCTTGTCTCGTGTGATGGTTCTATCTTCCAACTTATCTATACTGGAACTCCAGATTGGCACGCCATGATAAAGGAATGGCATTTCAAGATTCGTATCTCTTTTCCGTATTGTTGTGCATTATGTCGAAAAGCTTTGCTCTTCGCCAGAGGAAATGTATGTCCTTTTAGCATACCCAAAAGGACATACCAATTTATTTCTTTGATTCATAGATATATATAGTTCAAATAAATTGAGGCAAAGCAGCTGGTTATAAATGGAGCCCAGAAAAAGACAAATTTTGATAAATTTAGGTGAATTTATCTAATCTAAAAATTGCAAGGTGATTTATCACCATTATTCCCTTGCTTAGGGCGAGCCCTGAAATAGGAAAAAAAGCTGGACTTACAAAAGATTTTCTTATAAATTTTGTTTCCACGTGCTCCCATATCTACTTAAAATGTTTTGTAAAAAACGAGAGTCCAAATACCCAAAATCTGTTCATCCTTCCCTGAAAGCTGTGCTTACTGTTGCCTATATTTCCTGGTTCCTATCCACTCAGTCCATAATTAGTGCCAGGCTCAGTCATTCCCCTGACTCCAGCATGTCTAAGCAGGGCATTACGCGTAATTTTCCATTTGTCCCTACATAACGATCGCCAGAACCTGTCTTTACCCAGAACCACGTTTGCGTTATCCGAGAATTGATCCTCCTTCATTGCGAACCACCGGAAACCCATTGATGATGACCCAATAAGCTTGTATAATCTCCGAAGTTAATTAACCAGGCTATTGGAAATAACAGGGCAATTGCAGGGAATTTCCAATGTAATCAGGTCGGCTAGTTGAAGGAAAAAAAGAACACAATGCTTTAATGAATAGAACATGTGTTAGTTCATTAGTTAAAGCTTCAGGGTAATAGAAAAAGGAACGTCATGTTACTAGACTGTATTACTACTAATAGTGTTGTTTGCGTAATGGTAGAGCACTGAGTTGTGTTTCCACCTACGCCAAAAAAACATTTTTTTTAGCAGAATCTTTGTTCACAAAGCCAAGCCAAAAGAGAGAGAGAGAGAGAGAGAGAGATAATGAATGTATTTCAAATTTGTTCTTTCTGTAATTTCAAGGAGCAAGACCTTTGTTAAAAGGAAAGGACTTTTTAGAATTTTTGAGGCCTTTATGAATTTTTCATTGTAATGGCATTGAAAGAAGACAACATACTCAGCCAGCATTTAGACACAAATAGTAGCACATTCATTGACCACATTTTACACAATAATACTCCTTTCAGTGGTAATTCCTATTGAGAAGGATTAGAAACAGAGACTGAAGGATAATCCTGAGTCAAAGTGATGTTAATCTGTTAGCTTACTCGAAGGATTACAACCGAGTGAAGGGCTGATATTCTTTAAGTATATGGATCTTCTTCTGATCACAGCCAAGATAAAACCCCTTAAAGATAAGGTCATGATACACATATGTTGCAATTTTATTAAGTCTAGTTAGCTTGGGTCAGTTCGTATTCCTTTATACAATGAAAAGATGTATCAAATTGTCTTTGATTTCGATGCAAAATCTTTTGAGGAAAAAATTGTTCTTGTAAGTGCCTTTTGCTAAAGATTCCTACCAAAATTCCAGTCATCTCCGATTCCACACCGGAATGCACTGGAAGGCGCCGTCAGGGAACTTAAACATCGATAATAGCAGGAAGGACGCTTCTTGGTTGGTCATCTGTGAAATCAACTCTGAAATCAATTTCAAGGCAGGAAATTATGTCTTCAAACATGTAGCCGTAGTGACCCCCATCCCAGATGTTAGGAGACTAGTCTGCCCCATTATTCTGTCCTTAGCTGCTATTCATTTGCACACTTCGTTACATTCCCTTTGTGCAGTGATTCAAGGTATGGCCAGGTCACATACATCGTTTGATTGTTCTATACGATTGCAAACTGATGGCCTTCTTTTTGGTCGCAGTGGTTTTATGTTTGCGATTTTTGCGGTAAGCTCTTTGCCGCGAACTTAAAACCACCGCAAAGTTTTTTGCCCTTGAAAACTCTAAATATAAGTCATCAAAATTGCACAGCAGCCTACCACAAATGTAACCTATGAGAAGAAAGGTGGCTGCTCAGGCTTTTAAGTTGTGCCCAGGGACTCAAGGCAATCATAGCATGAATCCAAGTTGTCCAGTCAGCAACGTAGAGGTAGCTTGTGCCAGACGGCTGCTATTTTAAAATTCCCCTATTTCCCTGTTTAGAAAAAAAGAAAAACAGTCTCCAGTTTCTGTATGTTCGTAGAGATTGATGATATGCACACATTGCAACAGAGCTTGCATTTTTAAGTCTACTTACTCTCCCTTGTGGTATGTACTTTTATCTTACATTAGATATGAATGGGGTCTTACATATTAAAAAGAAAGATAGCAAAATAAAGCAACAAATACCAATTTATATTCCATTTTACATCCTAGTAATGGAATAAATTATAGATATGATCATAAGAATTGTGATGCACCATAATGTTATTGACAGATATTACTATTAGTGATGAATAAAGACTGCCCGGTAGATTATTAAGATAAAACTGTTGATTGAAAACTGATATTTTTGCTATCCAAAAAAAAGCGTTATTCAAAGAAAAAAGATAAAGTTCATTTCATGGACAGTAGTTGGACATAAGTCAGATCCCATTACATATTTGTGGTAGACCGGATGTCACGACCTTTGTGACCTCAAGTGATTGACCCTTGTAGCCCGGGGCAACCATAGAACAGGTTGCTGAGGACCAATCATATTCATGGTCTCATTAAATCATAGAACAGGTTGTATGGACCAATCATATTCATGGTCTCAATAAACCATAGAAAAGGTTGTAGGGACCAATCATATTCATGGTCTCATCAAACCATAGACAAGTTGTAGGGACCAATCATATTCATGGTCTCATCAAACCATAAAACAGGTTGTATAGTAAGGACCAATCATATTCATGGTGTCATTAAACTTGTTGATGGGGCTACCTGTGATTTGGACAGTCAAAATGACATGAGGGAAAACCAGAGGGCCATTCCTGGAAACTGGAATCCAGTTTTGGACTTAAATGATTCAGAAATTAATCAAACCAATGCTCAAAGCTCTTAAAAATCATCTATTAGAGAAGTCTTGATGAAGAATTTGTCGAATCAAGCTATTTTTATTCAATGGGTATTTTCTAACGTTGTTTATTTGCCAGTTGCTTATCAAAATTTTCTTCTCCTTTTCCAGGACAACTGTTTTCCAAGACGGTGACCTACGACAATGGCGTCCCAAACTTGGGAGGAGACGAAAAGAAGACACCAGAAGGAGACGCTTGGAAAGACGACTTCCACATGGGTAAGTCATTGCACACCAACATTTTTTATAGAAAAATTTATCTACTGTATACAGAGGTGCCTGAGGAAAAACAGACGATAAAACGGAGAGTGAGTGTGAGTCCTTCAGTACTTCGAGTCCGATACTTCAATACGATATCCATTAGCGGTGTGCATAGACATACCACTGTTCTTCTTGGAGTTGGATTCTATGATATGTCAGACAAATACAAGTATTTGAAATTTAATGCAACCTAGAGATGTTGTTTCACAAGGAGGTTTCATGGACATTTGTACTTGGCGGTAGAATTGTCCACTACAGTGCTTTAGCAATGTGTCAGGATAGACACGTACCAGTGCCATAAGATTTACTAGAAGATATCAGCCTTATCTACCTTTGTATTTATCATTACAATCTCTCCAATGCTCATTGCAGAAAATATGCTTCCCACAAACAAGATACATATCATAAAACAGTGAAAGTGATAGAAATCAGATTGAACTTTCGCTGTCAACTGTCACTATCCTCAAAATCCCACTATGTTTACTGTACCTGCTTGCGGACTGCACTTTGGCTACTGGCTACAGGCCAGTTTAAACAATAACCTGCCAAAATTGGCTTAGCTTGCAAGCTTGTCCTTCACTGGTGTTATAGATCCCACCCAGACTTTGTTTTGGGACAAAGGATTTCGTCTCGAACCCACACAAAATTTATTAATTTTCTTAGCCACACCTGCACTTGTGGGTGGGAATGGGCCGCATGCAGTGCTCACAAAAATGTCCAGAACATGTAGACATCTTAAAACCCGGAAGTCATCAATTGACACTACAAGTTTTGTTTTCCTAACTGTTATGGTAAGCTTGACATTAGTGACTCCGTCTAACAATATCTATCTTTCCAAGTCTTCCAGGTGTACTAGACACCTCTTAAACTTAGAATTCCACTTGTGCCTACCCATTCAAGACAGAAAGTAGAAGCTTCAACATTCAAAACTTCTGTTAAAAGTTCACAACCCAAGGTTAAGACTGTTGTAAAATATTACTTTCAAATTGGTTTCCATAGTAAATTTGTCCAAGTCTAAGATCATTATAAGATGCCCCAGATAGTGGCAGACCAAGAAAGTGAAGTTCTAATTCAAAGACATGTCCAAGGAGGGCTGTACAACATCTCTTGACAGAATGCCAATAACAATCAAGCATTAGTCTTGGTCACCCCACCGAACATGCATGTTTCTTGGCTCACATCCAGTCGCTAATGCATGTTTGGTCAACCTGGTTTGAAAGGAGTGCAGTGTGCACTTAGTTATTCTTAGTATGAGAGGGGCATTTAAACAGCGGATAGCAGACTGTCAGAGAAAACATGTACAACTACAAGTTGAATATTCCAGTTTTTAAGTCCTGACTCTGGGTTAACAATTCTCATAATTTCAATGGACTGATGTTTGATGATATCTGTTTGATTTCTTCAAAGTAGAAGTTCAAGGTAAAATAAAGTTTGACGAAAAAATCTTTGTTCTTCAGGATTCATAAAGAATGAAATATAAGACACAGTCAAACCTGTACAAGTGACCACTTTTTGGTGGTCCCTTAGATAAATTTCCCATTGACACAAGTATCAGGAATCCTGTCTATAGTGACCACCTGTCACATAGATAGACCATATTGTTCGGTTCCCCGATTGGTCTCCTTGGGCTGTTTTGACTGTATCTGAAGATATATCTTAGATCCAGGAATTTGTTAAGGTTTTTATCAAATTTCAACGTGGATGTTTGGGCTGTCTCACTGGTGTCTAGTTCTAATTGTACTTAACTACTAAATCCACAATGTCAGTGGCCTCCAAGGACACTGTGAGTCACTTGAACTGCCTTCTGGGAACTACTCAAGGTGATTTGCCCAAGTTGTTTTGAAAAGCTGAGTACAGGTGCCATTTTTGCCCATACATGTCACTGGCATATTTTCTTTAGACACTGAGTTTTGTCTTAACAGATATAGCTTAAGCTACACCTGTATTTTCCGGAATGGGAATCGAACTCAGGCCTCTTGGCCTCCAGGCACTTGTTGCTAAACCGCCCCAGCTGGCGGTTATTGTGTTTTCTTTGCCCCTGAAACATTTCTGGGTGTTTTTGATCTGGCAAGAATGCACATTCCCCGTTCTGATAAGGCGCTCTCAACCTACGACCTTAAGATGTCAATTACGCCTACCTTTATCCTTGGCATAACAGGTCAACCTTAAAAGGAATTAGGGTTTTTCGTCAGGTGTTTCGGAAAAAAAGTTTAGATTTGAATTCTACAAACAAGTAGTAAAAGAGTCTTTTGTTGGTAATGGTACTTTCGAACTTTGCTTGATAATTCTGGAAAATTCCTCTTTGTTGTAAATTTGATAAAATGTTACAATATCTCAATCCTTTTCATTTCATTACACTTTCTTTGAAATAATGTAAGTTTTTTGTACAATGGTTAAGGGACAGATTTTGGCTGACCACCTTATAGATCTAGTTTCATGCAGGTGTGCTGTCAACAATAGTACTTGTACAGCCCATTCCCACTAATGACGTCCACATGTATTCCTACAGGAATGTATACACATAAATAAAGTGACAACGTTTGCAGTTACACCCACCTTTATACTCAGTCTGTTCC
Organism: Branchiostoma lanceolatum; assembly: GCF_035083965.1. Lineage (NCBI taxonomy): Eukaryota > Metazoa > Chordata > Leptocardii > Amphioxiformes > Branchiostomatidae > Branchiostoma > Branchiostoma lanceolatum. The sequence goes on from NC_089734.1 coordinate 5,082,608, forward strand.
AGTGAAATTTGATAAGGAAAAAATGTTTCCGCAAGACAGAAAAACAAATTACGCCAGGCTTGAGTTTGCTTAATCTCAAGGTGAAGACATTGATCTTAGGTGATATCTTACTCTGTAAGTTACTTAGTAGTCTCCTTTCTTGAGTAACTAGAAATAAGAAATGTTGGTATAGAACAGGCATACTTTTATATAAGGTTGCAAGAAATGCCATGCACGCCATTGATATCTTTATCCAAAGGAATTTTAAGGAGGCGAGGAGGCAAGTTTTGATTTACCCAATTTTACCGAAGAATTATGGTTGTGTTGAAATGAGAAATTCCAGGTGGTCAGATGTCTTCTCTGTGGTATTTTAATCTGGGAAGTTAGGCTTGCGTGGGTAAACTTTTCCAGTGTTTGGATTCTGTGTATAGCATGGAAACATTCGCTGGAACGATACGGCAAAAGACTATGAATACAACCTACGATGATACAACGTACATGTATACCAGTACATCCTTCTGAACCTTCAGTAATCTATTGAAACAAGGATTTGGAAACTTTTCAACTTTTGCCAGCTGCATTGGGCATATATACTGTATCTACTAACATTACCGTATTTGTAAACACCAAACTGTGGTCTTTCATGAGTTGAACCACAAAAATTCCAGACCGAAAAGAATCAGTGAGGAATCTTGAAATGTAGACAAGGAAGCTGAATCCCACAGGTGTGAAACTTGAGACAGATCAGAAAAAAAAAATCAGACAGGAACACACTAAGGGGGAGTCTTCACACAATTTAGGGATTTCTCCATATATGTGTAAGTGTGTGGGTTGTGGATTATATCTATTTGTTGTCTGCAGATAAATTCAAAGGTATACAGGCACTGACAGTGATTTCCCTTCCCCCGTGGTTATGTGAGGTTGCACAAATTTGATTTTATGGATGACATCCTTTTAGAATGCAGATCAAATGCAAACAAGCATCAGTCTTTTCCTGGTTTCAAACAAGACGTGTGTTATTTTTGTGGTCACCTGAAACTTGTGCTTCTGCTATTTCCTCTCTCTAATTTCATTTTTTTCTCTTTGTGGGCTTCCTGTAGTCAAGTCAGATCTACAGTTCTGGCATTCTTGAGATAGAACAGACAAAACATGGCATGCGGTGTGCTTATGGTTCTCTTGAACTTTGAAGGTCACATAGAACCCCCGGCATATCAAGGTCATGTATAATCTGATATAGCCTTCTTGTGGTGTTATAAATTGCTGTATAGACCTTGGTTGTAACAAACTGAGCCCCTGAACAGGAACAATGGTTTACAAAGGGCACTTGCTTGTCACTTTGTGTTTCAGTTCCAGCCACCAAGAATACCTGGGCCAAATCGCCCTGATCCCCAATCCATACGTTCTGCTATAGCACCAAGGTGATAGGAAAGTAATTGGATTTCAAGAGTCATGCATGTGGCTTCTGGGTAGGACGTTTCCGAACCAATAGATTAGATGTGATCAAATTCTGGAGTTCACACCAGGGGTTTTAGGCACAGCTCTCTTCTCTAAGGATACAGATATTGATTTTGTTTAGAGTCCCAGAGGAAGGTAGCAGGGGTAAATGTGTTATTGATCCTATGTTAGAGCTAAAGGCAGACCTTATTTCAAGTGAGCGATTGGGTTAAAGAGGCAAATTTGATTACCGTACGGAGATACTAGTGCAGTGTGTGTTTTTGGGGCAAATTACTTCTGCCACTGTCGAAGCACAGTAAGGCATATATCGATTGACTGACTCCGTTTAGGCTGTAATTTCATTTTTCGTGATGTTTGAGCTATAATGAAAAGGACATGGAAATCAAGATTTGAATCGAAGAAAGGACTTACTTGACTCTACTACAATGACCTGTAGTGGTTTAATTTCAGCGAATGATTTTGCCCAAATAGAAGAAATTCTTTTAATACAGTCAAACCATTCCATTACAAGTGATTCACATAAGAACCACCTGGCCAATGTGGTCATGTTGGACAGGTGGTCCTTAGGTTAGGTACATGTAATTTTTCCAATTCCCACAAGCATTATGCATAAAGAATCCTGTGTAAAATAACCACCTGTCCACAAATACATGTAGACCAGATTTTCTAAGTCCCCTTGGCGGTATTAAATTCTGACTGTACTTAGACCATGAATTTGAATTAAAAGACAAAGTCCTTAGTGCAATATACATGTATCTTTCAGGGTCTGCTCTTAAAAATGGTAGGATGGGTTCAAAACTGGTCAGAAATTGTTGATGACTTGGTTAAGATGTATTTTATTGTGTCTCTTTAGGCTCATAGACACAATGAACTGAAGGTATGAAAGACTTGAAGGTCTGAAATGGGTCAGTGCAGTGGAGTGTTTTGTGCATTCAGGCAGAATGATTTGATTTTAAACATTTATAAACTTGAAAATGGGCCAGAGTCATAAAAAAGTGATTCTATGTCATAATTTCTACAGAAGTCACACAGAGTTCAAATGTGTGGACAATCTATTCAACATCCGAAAAAAATTGCAAAATTTTCTTTAAGATGTTCAGAAAATGAAAGAGTAAGTTACAGTGCTTGAAATTTTCTATATCCCTATTAACTTTCCCTCTGAAATAATTATTTTTTTGTTATCCCCTTGGTGCAGATTTTCCTCCCATTTTAACTCATTCATCCTGCCCCTATCCTCTTTGGTCCATCTCTAATAACACATGCATGCCCTCATCTATTATATCACATCCCCTCCCCTGGGGTATATTTATCATGTGTCATCTTATTTTTCTCTTCCTCAACAAATTGTTTCCCCCTCCATCATTTCAAAGCCATCTTCTATGGTTTACTTCACATTTCTAAGTATAGTTTTCATATTTAAAGACACTGACCCAAATGTCTTCACCTTTTATTCCTCATTTTCTGCAAGTCCCCCCTCCCATTCCTCTTCCCATCTACAAACCTGTACAAGTGACCACCTCTATATAAGGACCACCTGGCTAATGTTATCATTTTTTGATGGTCCCTTAGATCATTTTTCCCACTGATACAAGCATTAGTAGTAGTATATAAAGAATCCCGTCTATAGTGACCACCTGTCTACATAGACCAAATTTTATTGGTCCTGTGAGTTGTCTTCTTGATCAGGTTTTACTGTATTTGTAAAAGTTACTGAATTTGCAACGTTTTCCCTGATTCAAAATGACAAGCATCATCTTTAAAGACATACTATACCCTCCAACCATTACATCACATCCATCCCCTGGGTATATCAAGTGTCACCCCTGTAATCTTATCTCCCTCTGATGGAACACCCCTGGTCCGCAATGATTCACCCCCCAGCTGCCCATTACTGACCAGGGGATGAAATGGATTCACCCCTCTTGGGAGAAATGATAATGAGTGTACCGCTCCTCCATCTTGTAGGGTTTTGTGTTACCTGACAGGTGAGGGGTCTATGCTGAGGGCTTCATGACCTAGATTTTATCCACCAAGTGATGATGTAATACTGCATCTGTATCAGTCATATATCATAGCCTCCGTCAGGCCTTCCTACTGGGGTATGGATCAAAGAATTTGGCAAAAAAAGGAATAATTGGCCAGTAGAGTCAGTCCAGGGTAACATTTCCCCCTGCACCTACAAATGAAACCGTATGGTGGTCAAACATCACTGGCAAATATTCTCCATGAAAAATGGAGGACCTCTGGTATTGTGTGTGTGTGTGTGTGTGTGTGTGTGTGTGTGTGTGTGTGTCTGTTTGTGTTTCAGATATGTGTGGTCAGCATATCTTAAGAATGACTGGATGGATTGTGATGATGTTTGGTTTGTGGGTAGGTCTTGAGAAGGCAATGGGCAAGGTCAAGTTTGGGCCTCCTGGCGGCTATCCTTAGTGCTGCAGCAGAACTTCCGGTTTTTGTATCCTTTGTCCTGGACATGTTATGGTCTTGATATTTTGGTGGTAGATAGCGTTTGATGTAACGAACAAGAGGTATAGGATTGGGCCCTCTAGCAGGTTGTTTTATCAGATTCTTTAGACTACATGCATTTAGATAGCTCCTACTATTTACTTTTCCACTCCAAAAACCTGTGGAGAATTTGCTGTGCAGCAGATATATTTACCTTTTGGATTATACAAGCATTCATCTGTTGTATAATCTCTTCTTTAAACATGGGACGGTCAATATTTGAATTTCTGGCTGTTGCTCTGTGCATACAGGTTTTCTCTGGGGGCTTTTCAGTCACTCTGACTTTCGCAGTTTGATGTAAATAACGTTTAGCCAAGGGCTGTGTAGATATATCTCTTGTTAAAAATATAACCTTTTTATGGTCACTTGCTTAATGTTATGATGATACATATTACATACTATAATTTGGTCTAATTTTCTAAGGTCCTTTCATGGAATTTCCCCCCAATTATAACAATCTTGTGCCCCCTGTTTTTGTATGTACAGAAAGTTATCTTGCTCATGTCACAATATGCAATCAAACGTATTAAGAAATTAAACATTTCAGAAATCTCATTGTTTCATTAACAATACAATTCTGAAAAATTCTAATGTACTGAATACGTTCTTATTATTGCTATTTAAGCTAGACTTTTTTTTACTATATTCCTCAAATCTAAACCTGTTTCTAATACAAATAAATTACAAGTGAAATACTTGTTGTCCGAATTGTTTGAGCAATTTGAGCCCAAAACCAACACATCTCACAGGTGATGTCATACAGGATGCAGGTGAAAATTTGAAATACAATCCCTCCTGGACCTCTGCTTTACTCAGTCCCACTGGGGATGGAGCAATTTTCACAGGTGCCAGTCTGCTCATGACTTACTCTGTCTGTGGAATCTCGCAGTCAATCAAAATAAGGGTCTGCAATGTTGGAATAGTTCAGGAGGCATTCTTTGGATTCCTTCTGTCAGAAAATATGATAATTGCCTTCCGATATAGAACATAGAACTGTTAAACTTAACATTTAAATTGTATGTACTGCGATTAAGTGAACTGCTTCCAAAATGAATTACCGATGTCAATATTTCAAGGATTAGGTGATTTTGGTATATTTCTAATGACAATGACAAAGAGGCCCAGCGATATTTGGATGACATCATTTTCAGAGAAAGTACAATAAAGCCTCTTCTTTGTAATGATCATTCTGATTTGACCATGATAACTGTCAAATTAGATATCCGCATGTTTCGGGGTAGATCCTAGTTCATTACCCTGTTGTACTGTTACAATAGCTTTACTATCAAGATGATTACATCTATTAGTAATCGTATCCGTCCACAGTAAGGCTAAATAACATCAGAAAAATTGTCTAAAATTGGGTACAACGGTGAAGCTACCCTCTTTGTTCATCTGTGCATGTTTCGGGATAAATCCCAGTTCATCAGCCTGTTTTACGGTTGCCGTAGCTTTACGAGGGAGATGATCATATCTGATCACAGCAAATCCTACTGGAGACTGCATGTCTGCTGCTGTTCAGTGTCTCATCTGGGGGAAAACTGTTTGAAGTTGGCTTGCTGCAGGCCATTCCTTTGATTCTGAGAGCAAAAATTGGTTTTGTTTCCTGTTTTTATCTCTGTAGTTTAGAAACAATATTATACAGCAAAAAGAGGATACTTGATAATTTTTACATCATGAAAATTGCTAAACCACAACCATTGAAAGAAAACATGGCTTCTGAATCTTTCCAGTTTATTGATTAGTTCTACAGAAAGTGTGCTCAGGACAAATCTACCTTTATGACTTAAATACAGTTTTCTTCAAGTTTAGGTCAGGTTTTCTTCTGCAGTTACTATGTTATCTCCACTAGGTGAGTGATAGGCCTCTTCCTTTTGAGATTTGATATCAATCAGAGCAGTTTGAAGAGTTATTGTCCCGTTTTGCCGCCTCTGTCGCCATGCAAGGCAGTAAAATATTTATTGTTCCTCAGTTTAATCATTACTTTACGAGTAGTCTGATGAATCCTCTTCTTGTGATAGCTCTACCTCCGATCATTTCTTGGAACCAGGGGAAAAATTGATGGCCAGTGACTAATGCTGTTCATCAGATGTTGTAAAAAGGATTTAGATGAATCTTGTCTTGATCAATCTTTATTCTTACACCTTAATCATTGGTTGGAGTGTTATAAATCCTTGTGCCCTCATACTTGCCAATTTTTGTAGAAGCATGGAGAGCATTGTATTACTGTGGACTAAATGTCATCAAAGTTAATAGGGAGTTGTAAAATGGATTTAGATTGATCTTGTCTTGTTAGACAAATTTTGTGTGCATCTTTCCTAAACCTCAATCATTGGAGTATTATAAATCCTTGTGCCTTCATAGTATTCTTTCCAATTTTTTTAGGAAGCATGGAAAATGTTAAATGACTTTTGACTAATCATCACAGTTGTAAAATGGATTTAGATCGGTTTCCCTTTTTTTCAGATTTTTCAATTCTGTCATGCAAAAAGATGAGTTATGTGCTGTTACTAGTGTTGAGCTTTCCCTGATGTCCTACACTAAAGTACAATGTCTAGACATATGTCCCTCGAGGTTAGTATTTCAGCAGATGATGACTCAAATTATGTTTTACACCTTTTAAAGCCATGCCAGACAATGGATCAGGGATTTTTTGGAGCAGGTGTTCAAAATCAAAAAGAGCCACTGCTACATGTGTAACTCAAAACTATCATTTCATTGAAAATAATATTATACATCAAGTCGCTGTTTCTGAATATAGATAAAAATTAAGCAAAAAAAAATCTGATAAAAACCTATGTGTTGTGATTTACATGTATAACAAAGCTGAAAGCAAGTTATGGCCAGATTAAGCAACTCAAAAAGTTTCACAAAGTTTGTAATACTTGATGAGACTTTATGATTGAATGGTCTCCTAATTCTGTACACATTCTGCTGGGTTTGTGCTATTAGCGGTTCATCAATAAAATAATGATTGATCAATCCCCATGGTATTGGTAAATCCCAGTGTCTCTAGTGCAGTCGACAGGACAGACCTGTGACATAGTCACCATGGATCTGTTGACATGTCCCATAGGAGCCTACCCGTCACAGTATGTCCTGAGCTTGACTTACCAAATAATCGACATAAAGGCGGATGTTGATAAAATTATATTAGCAAAATGGTCAACGAGTTGTAAAATGCCATTGTCATTCATTAAAAAGCAAGTCAATAGCCTGGGTCCAGACAACGCCCTTAAATCTTTGTTCGCAAAGCCAAGCCAAGATAGAGAAGTTGAATAGGCCAGCAATAACAGTTGATATTGAAACTGTACATGTCATGCTGTACTTCTTGTACATTAAGTGTGTTTCTTGCTCTTAAAACAAGTATCCATCAATTGATCCATGAATATCCTTTATTCTGAAAAGTATGATTAGAGTATCAGAATCATGTTGCTTTATCAACTGACCACCCCAGTGCTGAGACAGGTAGTTTCAGCCATTTGGCGGCTTGTTTCTGGGGTAATAGCATCAAAAGCTGATTTCCACTGGGACGGTAAATGTGCCCTTCTGACAGTCACCATACTCAACGGATCACTCGGTTTTAGCTGGACAAAAGCGCTGTGGCATACCATCCCGAAGCATTAAGAGGGGTGGTCAGATTTATTTTTTTCAAGTCCCTTCCTTTTGTTTTTGCTTAATCAAGATTTTGTGTTCATCACGAAACCAAAAAGTAAAACAGTCATATGGCCTTTTTACCTGGAAATTTCACCAATCATGATTTGCAAAATGTGAGTTTTATGATTTTATTTCTTGAAAACCTTTGCCTCACAAAGAAGGGATTAGACTTTGGTTAGAAATTTTGTAAAGCATATTTCGTCCTCTATGAGATAAGGACATTTTCAACATTGTACTGCTTTTATTCAGGCTGTACTCTCTCCAAAATCAGACATGGACTAGTCCACACTTTAAACACTGTTTCCAAGAACCGTTTACGCCTCTATTTGACACTGTGGTAATCTATATAACCGGGTGCCCCTCGCGCTCCCTTACCACGGTTTGATAGGGGTCACCCCATCATATACTGCTTACCCTGCATTATTGAACGCTGCCCTACAAAAAAGCAATTTTCTCCACTCGACATCTATGAAAAATTACCCGTCTGTGATTGTGGGGCTGTCCCGATATTGCTGACATCGACACATTTGGCACTCTACTAGCGATTCTTACCACTTGCAACTTGTCTCATGTTTCGTTTTGGAAAGGGACGTTTTACAACATGTGCCCATTTTTGGACAGTTTGACGACAATTCTGAAATATGCTCTCATTTTGCGATGCTTTTATGAAGGGATTTCTCAATTTGTAGCGACTTGTTCCCAGTTTCCGAGCACCGTCACATATCACTGCCCATCCACAAAATTAAGTCTGTGAGCCCTCATCTATAACATATCTGCTTCTGTGGTAACAGTTCTAGTGGCTAACAGAGTTTAACATCTAAACTAACCATCTAAACTAAGCATTCTGCTTCTTTGCTAGAAGGTTTTTTGCTAGAACCATTGTAGAGTGGAACTCGTTGCTGCCCAGTGTTGAAGGGGCATCCTCATATACGTTGCTGATGATGAAACTTTGACCACTTGCACTGTGTCTGTTTGCCTGTCCTGATTATGACCCTGAAGCACTGACAACTCCAGTCCATTAACACATGACACGGTGTGACTGATCACCTTAGATGTGGGTCACTCTCTGCATCACGGATGACCCGACAATGTCAAATGACCACACCACCATGCCCCATCTTTTAAAAGGACATTACATTACCTGGGACATAGCCATGTTTGGATTGCAACATGTTGATGACCAGTCATCATTGCAAATCTGTATCTGTATCTGTATAGCTGGTGTAACCACCCTTTGCAGGCACATGGCGCGGCATCAGCTGGTTATGTTATACTGAAAGACCTGTCACACCTAACTTTTGCACATCTATCTGCAAGCGTTATTGCAAGCTATCTAGTGAAGTTACAGGTTGTTGATAAAGAAAAAATCATAATGATCCTGACCTTACGGACTAATATGCATATAAACCTATTTGATACAAAGAAAAATCTTTCTGAGTTACTGTAAAAACTGTTTCACTTTTAGTGGCTTTTTTTATTCACCAAGCAAACAAACAATTAAACAACAGACAGGCACTGGGGCCAAGGCACTTTCTGTAGTTTCATCCCAATTCTACCCTCCAACTCTTATTGTCGGTGATGGCCCTAAAGCTCAGAGGTTTGACATGATAGATGATTAGATGATGTCGTGACATTGCCGCAACCTCACAACCTCATCATCAAGAACTCATCATCGACATGGGGGCGAAGTGAGCCGATCGTCAGTGATCCGATAAGGTCGTATGTCAGTGACAAATGCACTTCCAACTCCATTATCACATTATATCATCACACACTACCATACCATTCATACCTGTAGATACAATGTGTAACGTCACATTATTAATTGTAGCTATCAGAAGCACAGGTTGAGACCTCTGAATGCTTTACTTTCTTTGTCTGATTGCTGTATTGTAAAGACAATTGTGCTTCTAGGTCCGTTATGACATTATATCATTACTCACTACCATACCATTCATAGTCATACCCAAAGACAAATGAACTCCAGTGCTTATGTTGTTACCCTCAGTAACTATCAGAAGCACAAATTGAGACCTCTGAATGTGTAGACTGTAATCTCTTGATCTTTGTCTGATTGCCATTTGTTGTACTGTAAAGACAATTGCATGAATTATGTAGGTCGTTGTTTTGTGATTATGAGGAAGACCACAGGAGATGTCATAACAGCAGAACTGTGATTGAAACCGGTGGTGATTTCCCTTGGTATGTCCTGATCTGACCATGGCGTCATCATGCAGCCATTGTCTTTGCTTACCCGGTAGCAACTGGTCAGATGTCCAGAGAACATTTTTAATTAACCGGAAGGGATTGGCCTTTTAGTGTAATCGGACACTGGTGTGTTTAATTGGTAACACGGTAGGAACAGGTGTAGGGTTATGGTTTGAACATCAGGTGCAACAATGGAATATCAATTTCTTTGCCAACATGAAAGTTAACATCAATGTCCATCCTGCGTATAAAGTTGTTGGTCTGTTGATATGATAGCTCAAAAAAGTTATGACTAGATTTTTAGGATTTTTAGATTTTTATCATAAAGCTTGACCTGGAGGACAAGTGATAATAATTTTCCAGAAGATCAGATTCCAGATTTAGAAAGGGATGTCCTCCATTGCCAGATGGTACCAATTTACCATAGTTAATGCTTCCTTTGTAGAGGCTTTAGGCTCCCATTGTCTTTGCTCACGGCTCATAGCAACTGGTCAGGCATCCAGGAAGATTTCTAATCATTGACAAGCGGATTTTGGCTTTTGTTATTTGACACGGATGGCTGTAATTGGTAACATGGTTAGAACAGGTGTGAGGTAATGATTGGGACATCAGGTGGCTCCGAGATTTTATCTGATTCATCCTCATCGATGACAACCGAATCTGCTTTGATCTGACACTCAGGATTAGTGTCAGCAATGCACTGATTGTAACATATCTGACACGTGCTGTTCTGTACAATATATGTGTACTGTAAATGCCTTTGAGTTTGCGGGGATTTGATTTTGCGGTAGTAGGGAGAAAATGGAGTGTTCAGTTTTGAAACGTTGGGGTAGGCAGGCAGAAGACAGAATGAACATTTTTGCAGTGGTTTTAAGTTGAAACCACTGCAAATTGAAGTTTTGACATTTACAGAATTTTCGCTTTAATAGATGCTTACATGCTGTAGTTTTTACTTTGGAATGCAACTTTTTAGCTCCTTGAATTGGAAAATAGCTTTTGTATGAGAGTGGTCAGTATACATTTATGGTAATATGAGATTGATATAATGTCACGGCAAGTAACTCAAGATGACCTAAATGAAACTTTGACACATTTGAACAGCTTGTATGTACAAGAGCATTCTGTGACATAACTAAAGAGATGTGTGCCTAGATAAAAACATGGAAGCCACAAAAGATAATGACCCAAAACAAGTCATCCCATGGCCTATCATTTTTATGGAGGTGACCAAATCTGCTCAGGGTCAGTCTTTTGGCAAATAGAATCTCTGCCAATCTGCCCCTGGAGATTTGAGTGTTTTCCAAAGTTTGCAAAACACCAAATTTGATAATAGTAACCAAACAAAGTTCCAGTTTGGATGTTAGTGATAAAGTCAATGGAAACATTAGATTCTATCCATAATCTGGTTATGTTTATAGACCAGAAGCTTAGTAATGCGGTAAATATTGTGATAAAAAAGATTTCTTTTGTAAAAATTCTATCGTCCATTGAAGCAATGCACTTTACTGTGGTCACAGGGGATGTAGTGTTCTTTGTTGTTATGTTGTAGCCCCGTAGTAGCCGGTATAATTGGCGAAAAACATTTTCTTTGTCGGACAATAATGTTATAGAGCCCAGGTGGTCCCCTGCATTAGTTATGACGTGAGTTACACTAAGCAGGGCCTCCCGGGAACGTGGCGAACAATTATCGCCATCTTTTGTCCTTTTTTAGCAATTGTTGAAGAAATCCCCGTCGCCAAACCGACGGATGACATCATTCTCGACCCGCTGAATTTTCCTCTCGAGACCCGAATTTCCCGTCTGTCCCCTTCCCTCCTTGTCACTACATTTCAATTACTCCGCAGCAATTTCAGACCGCATTATAAATAATCTCCTGTAATTGGGGCTGAATGCTCCCTACGGCGTGGATGAAAGTGAACGTTGTATGCACAAATAATTGCAAAGCCGTTTTTTGTCACAAACATTTGTTTGAAGCTATCCCTAAGAGACTTAAGCTTCTCTGTAGAACATAGTGCTTTTAATCAAGTTTGTTCAAAAGGACTTTGTGTGATACAAGCCAGAGTCGAGAAATATTGTTTGCAAGGAAAATGAAGGTGTCCCGGTTTTTGTCACAAATATTTGTTTGAAGCTATCCCTAAAGATAAAAATTCTCTATGGGACATGGTGCTTTTAATCAAGTTTGGTTCAAAAGGACTTTGTGTGATACATGTACATTAGCTTTTGTAACCCTGAAATATTGTTTGCAAGAGAATTGAAGGTCTCCCAGTTGGGAGGATGTGATGAAAATGTTGTAAATGGGTTCATCGTCATGACAATGTGTTTATCAGTGAGTGACAATCATAGGTCCCTACATGTGTGCAGGTGCGGGGTATTGTCCGCAAGTCTGCTGGATAAAATTAGCAATTTAGGGACAATCAGAAAGGCACAATATGGCACATGTTGTGTGTGAGATATGGGGAGGGATTCATCTTTTAGAATAACTCTGCTGTTAGTATTGTCTGCAAACATGATGGATAAATTAGCAATATTGATGGTCAATCAGAAAGGCACACAATGGCACGTGTGTGTGTGTGTGTGTGTGTGTGTGTGTGTGTGTGTGTGTGTGTGTGTGTGCGCGTGTGAGTGAGATATGGGGAGATTCAACTATCAAAATGTATCTACTGATGTCTGGTAGATAAAAGTATCTGCAAGTTTATTTAAAATGTTGTACGTCATATTCTGAATTTGAATTGATTTACCCAGGTCTAATGCTATTCTTCTATTAGGATGTTTGTAGATGATGCATATATTTTGCTTTCTATTGCCATGGAACTTAAAAGTGACAAAAGCCACTGATAATCATTTTTGTGCTCCTCATTTTAGTTATCCTCAATGTTTTTAAGACCTTACCAAAATTGTTTTGCCATATATCTAGACTGATATCATCACTTCATTGACAGGAATGTTTTCCTGTTGTTCACAGGTTATTCCACTGGGTCTGGGGAGTTTACTGGGGACAATGTGGCGGAGTATGTTGTCGGTGTTCCCCGAGGTCCTGGGTCCCCCAACCACCTCAAAGGACATGTAAGTATCCTGCGTACTTCACCCAGGTGTAGAAATGGGTACATGACTTCAGTTGGGGATGTAAAAGGCAGTGAAAGGAGAGATATGGGCTCCGCCCTCCAATACCCTACCTTAGACCCAGTTAATACAACCCACTGCTGCGCCCATACAGCCTCAAAAAGATTATGGGACTACCTGTACCTTTACTTCTACCTTACTGAAGGGAAAGGACATGGTGTAAAAAAGTGTAGATGGGAATTTAGAAATAAGTGGAGAAAATTGGCCTATAAGAGTTGGTAGAAAAAGATGGGAAAATTATAGACCCAAATTGTAATACGTGGATGTTCATAATTCTTCCTGAACTGTCTCTTAAGATTTCTTGCACAAAGTAGGTAGTTTGTATGGCTTATATGAATTTGAATGCTTAATTTGGAATCGCGTTTCCGTCATATCAAATGACTTTGTTATATAAAGATCACTGATTCAGGACTTTTTATACATAATTCAGGCCTCTGGGTAATGATCCAAACTACTCCTGCCACTGGGGGGGCCAAATCCAATTTTCCTCGGATCTGTCCTGCCATAAAATTCCATTTGCAATGCCACGGTTTGAATCATGCAGCGAGGAAAAATTCCAAGAGATTGGATCGGACACTGAGTGTGTGAACGTTTCTGTCAGCTATAAGCTCCATAAACGACCGTGAAGGGATGTTGTTTCATTGAGGGAGGCCTTATAAAGTGGTGCAATTTTGCAGTTTTATGGAAGAATTCGTCAAACATTGTAATATCGAGCTTGAAGGATTTAGACGTTTTGGTGAATGGAATTTTAAAACCTCCATGTGTGCAATTTGGTACTTAAAAAGAGAGTGGTACCAATTTTTATAAATCTTTTCTAAGGCCATTGCACATAGTATGTGAAAATTTTGTTTCTTTCTGAAACTTTTCAGTACAATCTCTTTTTCGACTGTGATATTGTCAGTTTTATATTTGCTGGGCTGTACTGCAAGTGTGACCCAGATATCGACAAAATCAGAGAACCCCTTCTATATGCTCCAGTGATCCAACACATCAGGTTAGATTATTCCTCGTCGCCCAACACCGACCTCCGACCTTACACCAATGGTTTAGCGACCAATCAATACGAGAGGATGGTTTGAAGGAATCTAACACGGACGACCATTAACCGGGAAATGCTGATCACCATAATCATAGAAACGTTCCATCATTTCTGTCAATTATTGAAAAAATGACCCTACAAGGCAGCGGAAGTGGTACACAGAAAAGGTTGATTTTCTTAAAGATACAGGCACATGTACATGTAAGTCGTCTTGGAGTCTCACTCTGACATAACCTTTTCCTTGAATGTGAATTTGACACTCTATCCTGCCTTACTCGTCAATTTTACAAAGGAAGCATTAGAAATGATACATAAATGTCAGTGTGGTGCCCTTTTCTTGCTTTGGCAGTTGATATGACATACATATAGAATTGGTTACTGATAATAAGTTTAATGGAGTGTCAAAGAACAAAATTGAAAGAAATAAGTAGGTTTGGCCTAACAGATAGTCCAAGGAGGTTCTCTCCAGTTTGTCAGAAAAACTGGGATGAAACTGAGGTGATCAATCTTCATTTGCCGAAGTGACTACGTAGGGTACAATAAAACCATCACTCTCCCCCCAACAAGTGGTTAGTTTGGGGACTAATATATATTAATCAGCAATGTTTATGAATATAGACTGGTAGTTTTACTCTCGAAATGGCTGTAGAAACTACGAGCCTTGAAATTGGAGCTCAGCCTCATTTGCATATAGAAATGAGTTATGAATTTTTGAATACTTTTTTGAGCCATAACTCGTCAGGTAAATATGTTGTTTTATATGTTTTTGTGACCAAGGGTGATTTCAGTTACACCAAACATGAAGTTAGTAACTGTGAGCTGTCATTTGCTTTTTTGTCCGTCCTTTTTTTTTGATAGCGATAAAACTTATTAATTTTGGATATCAAAAATTTGACATACGCATGTATGTCGCAAAATCACCAAGCTAAGGACCTGGTTCAGTAACAATAGTCTAAATAGATTGATTAAAACAAGATTTTGTGTAAATTTTGTCAAGATATGAATGCAAATTGCAGATAGAATGCTTAAAATATGATTATAATATTTGTGATGCATAATTGATCTTCCGACCTTTTTACCTGAATTTTACCCTCTCAACATAACAACAAGAAAAATTTGTCACATCATGAGATATGACAAATGTATACACAGCAAATTATACATAAGATCACTTATAGACATATTCTTTTACCTTCTGTTTCACTCCCTAGTCATATAATCATCTCGCATATTCCACGTCGTTATCTAATCAGGTGGTAATTAGTGAATAGCGCTGTGGTATGCATGTAGCAGCACTCTGGGCCAATTTGGTTTCTCCCAGCGGATTACTTACGTTACTCGACTGGGATATTAAAACTGGCAAAGTCCCTTATCTTTGATTACCCCCTGTGTGGGGGAATGTGGAAGTGTCATTGCTGATTTTTCTGCCAGTATAAAACATGCAGATTTTTTTATAGCACTGGGGAGTTGTAAATGTATAAAACCAAGCCGCTAGAACTGCTGTTCTTGCATAATCTCGCCTTATATGAACCCAATTTTAATATAAGATTGGGTTAAACTTTATAATTTTTGTGGAAATGCCAGTTCATTACTTTTCATTTTTCATTATCATATTAAAAAAAAATTATTTTTGTGGAAAATTTAAAGGTATTTGACCAAGTTTTTGTTTGCATTTTCAGGTGGCTATCTATAACAGTAACCTTGCGGTGCTGCAAGCGATGCCTGAGAAAACAGCTCTCATTGGAGAACAGGTGAAAAAAGTCTCTTGTACTGAAAGCAAAATAAATTCTTATAGGACCTTATAGATGTAAACTTGATTGCATTGAAACAACTTTGATTTAGACATACTTTACTGTGCATTTAATCAATACAATAATTTGAAACTAAAAGTGTTCTTTCTTCAATCTTAGATGGGCTCCTACTTCGGTTACTCACTAGTGGTTCAAGATGTTAATGGAGACGGGTAAGTACTTTTATTTATGATTGTGATCTTTACAAGCCTCTTTGCAGATTGAACAAACTAACTAACCTACTAACACAGACGAGATCAGCAAGTCAAGAAAATGCTGTGTACCATGCAAGAGGCTAGGACGTTTTCCACTGACTCCTTGTGCTATATCCCAATGTGTATGACTGTCAACCCTAGAAAACTAACAACGTATTAGTCAGTGTTGGCTTAGACAGTTTGCCCACAGTTCCCACACCTCTATGCAAGCCCAGGCAGGGGGGATTAGGACATTCCAATTTGGGCCAATAATACATGCATCCCTATGGGGAAGTTGACAGAAATTAGGTGTCATTATCTCAGGAACCAAAGATCCTGACCAAGAAAACTTACCCTCAATTTTTTACCACTTCTGTAGACTGTCATCTATCAGAATTACGAGAACTTCTATACGGCTAGTCTCCGGGGAAACACCCCCGAGCGAGAGCACTTGAGTCAGTCCATTTCCCTTATAAGGGCCGATCGCGACCAGCACACTATCTCCCGGGGGTCCAGAAGACAAAAAGATGAAGAAAGGTCGTTTTTGTCAACATATTCTAAAATTATGAAGTCTGAACTATCATACCCACCCCAGACTTGCCAAGAGTTCACCAAAAAGCCCACCAAGAAAGGCTTTCAATGTTTTAATGCCCTGTTTATTCTTGAGCTCTCTCACCGTAGGGTCTAGGCGCCTGCGCCAATACCATCATCCCCCCTTCAAGGAAAATCAGGTTCAAAGCTGACAGTTGTCAATCATCTCACACAGTGCAGTGTAGGGTAGTAAATTAAAATCCTGAGTATTAAAGTTCTCTGACAAGAACCAGTCCCCTGGGACCTGATCACTCAACAGGTGTCAGCTATATAGGGTTATGATGGCAAACTCATAGGTACTAGGTGGAAAATTGACAGGAGAAGAAAATTAAGTCAAAATATGATCACCTGAGTACAGAAGGGCTTTGCCAACTATAGTCCTACCCTGTATTTCCCCGTTGCAACCTGTCAAAGCAGAAAAAAGTCCATCTAAGGGGCTCTGACCACCACACGGGACAGGTGTATGCAAGGCCCAGGGCATAGAGATGACCTTGACAATGGCAAAACACAATGTTTACCAGGTCCCGGACCACTCCCGATTACCCGACACCTACTGCCATACCCCCCCCCCCCCAGCACCTACCCCCTGCCAGGTAGACACCTACAGTTCACCCCCTAGTATACAGGATCCATTCCTGAGGAGACTGAGTTTGGCTGCAGGGTTAAAAAGTAAGGAAAAAGGCCCAAAATCCTAAAAATGAGACAATTCATGAATGAATATGAGTCAACATAAGCCTATCCCTTGCTTAGATAGCAGATTAGAACTGAAAACCCCATAGAAATAGCAGAAATGGCTTGCCTACACTTCTACAGATTCCCTTCAGGGGGGATTAGGACATTCCAATTGGGGCCAATAATACATGCATCCCTATGGGGAAGTTGACAGAAATTAGGTGTCATTATCTCAGGAACCAAAGATCCTGACCAAGAAAACTTACCCTCAATTTTTTACCACTTCTGTAGACTGTCATCTATCAGAATTACGAGAACTTCTATACGGCTAGTCTCCGGGGAAACACCCCCGAGCGAGAGCACTTGAGTCAGTCCATTTCCCTTATAAGGGCCGATCGCGACCAGCACACTATCTCCCGGGGGTCCAGAAGACAAAAAGATGAAGAAAGGTCGTTTTTGTCAACATATTCTAAAATTATGAAGTCTGAACTATCATACCCACCCCAGACTTGCCAAGAGTTCACCAAAAAGCCCACCAAGAAAGGCTTTCAATGTTTTAATGCCCTGTTTATTCTTGAGCTCTCTCACCGTAGGGTCTAGGCGCCTGCGCCAATACCATCATCCCCCCGGCAGCTTCCTCCCTGTATAAGCTTCTTCCTGGAGCTACAGGCAGCTGACATCCTGTTCGGATGTACTTCATTTTTACAGTATTTGTTCATTCAGGGTGCCCCATTTCTGGGAACCCTGCCAGTATGTATCATAGTTAATATGGACTTAGCTTTGTTGGTATTGAGTCATCAAGTCAGTTAGTCTAGACAGGGATATTCAAATGAATCCTCAATCAACATCGGAGTTAAGAGAAATACATGAACAGCAAAGTTTTGTCATCAGTTTTAATTGTGTATTTGCTTTTGGATCTTCACCGTAATAGCAGGTTTATGGGAGTATTATAATCATCATGATTTCATAAATTCCATGGAGAGAGATTGTTAAGGAGGTTGTATTTTAAGTTTAACCTATTATATTTGGTTGTTGGCTGATCTGTTTGTATTGTAGACAGGCAACTCAAAAAGTAGTAAACGTTATTATTTAGCGCCAAAGGAAAATATTATTAAGATTTTGAATTTTTTTCTAAATTCAGAAGATCCTACCAACTTTCTTTAAAACTGCAGATAACAAGAATGTTAAATAACCCCACAAAGATGCAAATGGGGCCAGAGACTCAGGGAAGCTATACTATATTGCTGGAGGTTTTAATTTGTGGGCTGTCTCCAAATGTAGTGTCTTAAGTTTTGCCCTATCAAGCGCTTCTATAATGTAACTTGTTATAGACAGGTTAAAAGTTACGGATAAGTTATGGGGCAGGCAGTCAGCTAAATTACATCAACAGACATTGCAGACCCCCATCATACATTAAACCAGTATAATCAGCACCATAATTGCATATTCCTCTGATTCCCATTGAGCAAAGTGCACCATAATCACATCTCTATCCAGGATTTCTGACGGTGAGTTTTAATACCGGACGACAGGATTTGATTATGCCGGAGCCGAGATCGTTCTTCTTAATACGAACGGTCGCTTTTAAACTGGAAGGGTGACCTCTGGGCAATTATTCAGCATCTTTGAATTTTGATGCAGCTGAAAAAAAATATCGCAGCTGTACTGGAATGTTTTTTCTAACAATTTACATGTTTGAACACAAATGTTTGGTGCAAGATGTGTAATACTATGTCATTAAGCCCCCCTTCCTACAAGATAGTGACTCTTGAGCGACTGTACCGCGACCAAAATTGGATTTCAATGTGGGAGTCTTGATTTCATGATTTAAATTTGATACAAGATGTAAAAGTATGAGCTAAAAGACAACAGAACACCCGGAATGTAAAAAATTGTTCTTAATCTATGAAATTTGCTGAGCGATCTAAGAAATCTTTGGTTGTTCAATGGTTACAGTAGTGCACCGTCCTAGAGAAAAGGGGTATCATTGGCAAAAGTGTCATCATTCCTTTAGAAATTCTGAATATCATTGTCTGTTTATAGAATGCCATGAGTTGATATTGGTTGACATTATTATTGCTTCAAATGCTGTTGATTTGACAAAAAGATAATGAGGAAAAGGAAGACTTTGTAATCGTAAAAAGGAAAATGCTTGTTTTAGCTGGAAAAATACAATAGGTAAGGATCATGGCATATTTTCTGACCTTTTGAAACATCACATGGCGAATGAAAATATTAACTGAAAGTCATAAATAAGGGAAAGAGACTATCTGCTAATGCAGCATAGAATGATTGAAGTGTTCGGTGAATGTTAATGAACAAGACGGTTGTTTCAGCGAATCCGTCATAATTTGATGGTTTTCCTTAATTCCACTCGAGGGACGGAAATTTACATACATGAGCTCCGTGGAGAGAGGGTTGATTGAATAACCGTATGGCGCTATGCGATTTCTAACGGCTGCTGTGAGGGAAATTAAGAAATCTTTACGGGAGACTTTGCACAAGGTTGACAAAGATAACAAAATTTCTAAAGGTATCAAGTAGCTCCTTGTTAAGGGTAGTATCCGAAACGACCAATCAATTTTTAAAACTTCAACCTTTATCATCTTTATCGTATTTAATGTTGATCAACGATGTTAATGATTCAAACTTTGATATCACATTCAGCCTTAATTCTAGACCAGATGGATGCATGTATTTGATATATATTAAAGCAGTAAGTGGGTATTTTCTTTAAAAAGCATGTATTTTCAGATCTAAATGGTGCAGATTGTTAGGAATTGTGGTTAAAGCCATTCATTCATCTTTGTCGTCAGGATAGGGCTAGTGGTCCTTAGTTTCAGATTACCATACAAAGTATGACAGATATCAGACGGTAAAGACCACTTCTGTACAATTACCTTAATGGAGAACGGCTTAGAATAACTGAGGGATTCATCAGAAAAGATCTTTTGAGGTTTTTAGGAAATGTTGGTACGAAACTTTTATTTCTTTTATGAATTATTGATTGTAAAGCTCCTGGAATGATGGATCGAGGGAAATCAATTATTTTAAGTTAATACAACAATAAAATAAATGTGCAACTTGCAAGTAGCTAACTTTAAGTTAGAAGGTTCTGTTTCAGAGGTAAAAGTTAATGTGTATATTGTACATGTATGTCTCTCACATTGTGGTCAATATAAATGAGGATTTCCTGACAGACTGATAGTTAAAAGTAGTCTTGATGAAGTTTATATTGATTGTGTTGGGCGGGACGGAATGTATGTGTTGTGTGGTGATCAAAGGGGAGTGACGAATGTCGGGGTCTTTGTGAAGGTCAAAGATGGTCCCCAAGGTCGTAATTGTGATGTCATTAGGTAGATGATGAGTCCTGGAAAAGGGTCAGGTCAGTTCACTGGGTCAGGGATTAAACTAACTCAGGGCCTGTCCTAGTAGAGGTCGACTCTTAGGGCATCTGTCAAAATCACTTGATCAGATGGAAAATGGACATTGTATTTGGGAACTTGAGGCTAGTGTTGTAGTTGGAATATAATTTTTATGATGATTTTTAGAATATGAAGTATACATTGGGTGAAAAAACCTGCAAAACAGTCATGATAGATTGAATTTAATGGACAAGTAAGGCTGGTTTGGATAGAGAGATGACAGAGAACTTCTGAGAGTGAATTAAGTATAGCAGCTCAGCTGAAGAATATCTTTATCATTGATAGAGACATTATACCTCTTGTGAGGCATTCTACAGTGTGCATTTTCCAAAACCTAGTTGTCCCAAACGTAGTTTCTACATGTATACTTACAACATAGATTCACTTTATAACTGACCTTCATAACAGCTTATCACATTAGAAATATTGGGAAACACACTTTTGTGAACGTGATTATTCTATTCATATATGTATGCACCACCATAAACCCTTATTATTTATCGCAGCAGTGCCAAGGTCACAGTGTTAATACTGGGTTTGAATTGCTGTTGCCATATTGTTGCCCCCCATATGGTGATAAATGACCGGAGTTCTAGATGGCTGATTTAATTTATTACCATTACACTGCCCCAGACAATCTGTTATAGTCCAGCACTTGGGGATGTGAATGCCAAGGGCATAGAACGGATGCTACAGATATGTGTAGCACAATAGCTGGTTAAGTGCACAATGAATTTAATGGTTTTGGTGTAATTGTCAGACATTAAGTAGTAGCATAAGGATCCTATGGTTGCAAGGAGGTCATAGAGGCCCCTATAACCTCCTTCTGTTGATGGTTGTAACCAGCTATACAGTTATTGGTAAAGTTGTAATTTTAACAGGATGATATTCACGCATCAAAAGACTAAGTTGCTATGCAATTTATTTTATGATTTTGGTGTAAGTCTCAATGAAATGTCAGTGACATGAGCATTTTATGGTGCTAAATTTTAAAGAAGCGGTAAATAAAAAGTCTGCACAATTGCTGTTATACTACTCCAAAAGCACTCTTTTATAGGAGTACTTTGCTGTTTTAATGCCAAGGTCATATAACAGGACACTGTTCGGATGACTTATTGTGCAATGAAGTTAATTTTTCTGTGTTAACTGTCAGCTATAAATCAATGACATGGGAATTTAATGGTTGTAAACTAGCAGTAACTGCGAGAACCACACAATAGTTGTTACACTGCCCCGAAAATTCCCGTTTTGATTGAGCACTAGGCAGCAATAACGGCAAGGTCATGAAATGAAACCCTTGTGTAATTGTCGGTCATAAAACAGTGCCATAAGGTGTACAGTACCACTTGAACCACACAATAAATGATGTCAAAGAATGGCACAGTATCAGGCATCAGCAATTCAATTTGTTGCTTCTTGGATCAGAAAAAGACTTGTCAAGTTGAAAGATCTTATTATATGTTAGAGTCTGTCGTGTTTAATTTTTGCTTTAAATTCTCCAATTTCAGTTTGGCCTCATCATCCATTGTTGACACTTTACTTTTAGAGAATACCCCTTTTCCTTCATGTTTATAGCTATTCTCAATCTGAGTGAAAAAGTTTGTTAAATGATTTTGACTTTGCATTGATCATGACCTTGCTGTGTTCCATGTTCTTGCAGACTTGATGACATCATTGTGGGAGCGCCCATGTACTCCAGTCCGAGGGAACACCTCTGGGATCTGGGCAGGGTCTATGTCTACCACCTGGAGCAGCCTGGACTCTCGGTAAGAAACCCCCTTAGGCTAGCAGCTTTCTTTAAAACTGCAGGTTGCAGAAATTTTATACATATTTGCATATAAAGAAAGTAGGTAAAAAGATGTTGACGTTTGATTTCTTTCACCTGTATCTACATCTATATCTAGTCAAACTCGTATATTATTATAGTGAAAGAGTATGGAAGTTCAACACACACCGCTACCAGTGGACTAGCCCTCTGTAATTGTGGTTGCATGGTGGCCCAAGGGCTAAGAAAATGGAGATGGGCTCTGCCCTATACAACATACCGTATGTTGTGGGATTTTGACTTTTAACTTGTAGAGTGCTTTACTTAACAGACACCTTGGGGCTGTTTGTCAGCAGCTCTGTCCTTACTATAAGCAAACAGGCATCACACTTCAGCTGGTTTGTTTTTGTCAACTGCCTCCTCAAACGGATTCTTAGAAACCACCAGATAGCGAGTGTGAGCAGTTACTGCACACAGTAGAACGTCTAAGAAAGCTTAAGGATACACATAAAAGTTGAAATACAATTGTATGCATTGTCATGCTTAAGTGTTTTATTGGGAGTTAATTTAAGGGATAGGCACTCATGGTTTTGTCAGACTTTATGTTACTGTGCACTGATATAATGTGAAGAACTTTTAAGTTACTGGTCCAGGAGTAAAATGATTGCTGGAGATTTCTAGACAGTTGTCATCTTAATTGCTGTTAAGTTGTAATTGATGGAATGTTGTTCCTTGTGTTTTGTCCAGCCTGTGTTCAGTGACCCCACCATTCTGAGTGGGAAGGTTTCTAGCGGAAGGTTTGGAACGTCCATCGCTGCGTTGGGTGACGTCAACCAAGATGGCTTCAACGGTGTGTATTTCATAACATTACCATAATACAGTGCAACCTGTACAAGTGACCACCTCTACATAAGGACCACCTTGTCATTGTGGCCACCTATTGGTGGTGCCTTAGAATAACTTAGATGATTTTTCCAATTGACTCAAGCATGAAAAATCCTGTCTACATGGGCCATTTGTCTGCTGTTCATGTATTGTGGCCATTTTCTTCAAGGGTCTCAAGAAATCCTACAGACTTGACAGTTTATTGTATTTTATCAATCAAGTGGTATCATTGATTTTGGTGCATCTGAATTTGATACATATTAGGCCACCATATAACTTATAAGAAAAACACCAGACAGTGTTGTTCATTTGCATTTGTCTACAGAAACACTTTATTTATTTGTTTGTTGTTTGTTTGTTGACAGACATTGCTGTGGGTGCGCCCTACCAGACTGGGGAGGGAGACGACAACATGGGAGCGGTGTATATCTACCATGGGTCAGCTGAGGGCATCAGGGCAGAACCAGCACAGGTCAGGGGACGTCACCTTTGAACTATAGCATTTAACCGTTAACCTTTAGCCGTCAGGCATGACAAATTTTAACTTTTTGATTTACACTACAGTGTATTTCAGCACTGTATTAATAACTTGCTGCAAAATCTATTCTAAAGTTATAACCAGTGAATACATGTACTGTATATCATAAGTCAGATTCAAATTTTCCTCCCAGCCCAGTTTTCTTCTAGTCCCTTGCTTCATTCTATTTTACAATGTCTAAAAACCAAAGAAATAAAGTGGTGCAGCCATACAGTACCTGTCAGGTAATTCTGAACACCTGCAGTATTCAGAAAAACAAACCTCTTGACCCAAATCTGACAAGGTGAGCTGATGAACACACAAAGGGCTGACGTCCACAACATCTTATCCCATTAGAGAACACAAAATAGTCGATTTCAGAGGCTAAGGTGAATGATAAAAGCATTGCTCTTGAAAACCTAAGTTTATTCAGACTTCCGAAAGGGCAAACGGTTTAGTCCAACATTAATGTAACTGCACTAATACTGCCTAATACTGTAATAGATGATCTCGAGAGTTTTGCAATCGTTAGATTGTTCAGAATTCGTAGTGCCTTGCGGCACATAGGGCAGCAACTTTTCTTGCTGTTTCAGTAGCAGGGTGTATTTTTTACAGGGAGGGGTTGCTAGCAAGTTTTGCAATCATTATGAAAAATTATGACATCAAGAATTATATCTAGTGTTTTATCAATTATAAAAATGTCCTGGGAATTTTTGTTTTCCACAAGTCCCCGCGGATGTGCAAGACCATGAATGCATGTTATGAGCAACGTTGTGGCGAAATTAGATGGGCAATTAACGATTACCTCCTGCATATGGAAACCACCTACGGCACTTTGTGTTCGTTGGAATGATTAGAATTGGTCCTGGAGCAAAACATCTAATGAAGTTAATGAGAGTGCATGTATAAGGTGTATCTGCGTTATGCAAATGATTGTGGTTTGTTCACATTTGGAGTACTTTTTCCTAAAAATATTGACCTACATTTCCGATCATTATATTGATTAGCACAATGTAGGTTTTACTACATGTCCACACCCTCCTGACTTAGAAGAAAATGTCTACTAGACAGCTAAACTGTCCTTTATATTATGTTTTGTGGGATTTTTATGTTTTTTATTGCTGAAAAATGAGAAATGTCAAAGGATTTATTTTTGTTTTCCCTGTAATGTTATTCATAAGTACTGACGGAGGCTGTATTAGTTCAGAGTGTTAACTAATGCAAGATTATTGGCTAACATTTGTTTACTGCAATTTCAATTTTTTTCTGCAAATAGCAGTCTTAGTGCCGGTGTTTAGAGCCTGAATATGTTCTCACACAGGATTTTTCAGCTTTTGTTCACAGCTTACAGAAAAGACTGAAAGAAACGCCACAATCCCCTTTCATACCACCCAATTTTACGCACGATGAATCAAAATCTAAAATGGCTCAGGCCTCTCTTAGGTTCTATCTATGCTTACTGTAGAAGACATTATTTCTACAACCATGCAATGACATTTAATGAATATTCTGCATCAAAAAAAGGTTTTAAAGCAAGCTAATATGCCACTTCAAGTTTACTATATCAGCTTTTGGAATTGTAGGGGGTCAGAATGTGTCCAAAAACAATTTGAAAACATTTTTGATGATGCATAAATTGGAAGAATGTTGGTAAGTTCATTCATAAATGCAAACTGGATTTGGTCATCCCATTTGTTCTCCATTTTCTCCCCCATTTTACAAATTGAAAATCCTGCACATATTGGGCAGGAGGTGATGAGAAGATGTGATTATTGTGCTCAGTAATCAAGGATGGTGATGTTTTTCTAGGCATAAAATGCCCTGTGTAGAAACCAAGGAGGTTTAAATACTATTTAAACCTCCTTGGTAGAAACTAACTCCTTATGGTAGCCTCTGTTGGCTCTCTTTTACCTCATCTGCCTCATAATGGCTGGCTTTGTGGTCTTTTGTATTCAAGTATTCTTTTAAAGAAATAAGAATGTTCAGAACCACTCACAATGTAGTCTCCAAAGTCTCCTATTGTTGACTAGGAAATAAGAGAAATCAGAAATATATACTTTGACCAGAAAGCAAAAAAGTAGGGACTCAAACGTAATGTAACTTTAGAAGGGAAGAAAGAATAAAAATCACTGCTAAATAAGAGGGAATATGAAATAGATGGCCGTTGAACTGAAATGTAGACAGAAAATTAAGAGTAAAAGAAATGTGTCTCTTCAAAGTGGGATTAAGAATAAGAATGCAAGAGCAGAAAAGTCATGAAACCAAAGATCATAAGACTGTAAGAAAAACATGGACTAGATTAGGTTGGATTCTGTGCAGCGCTACCAGCACTCTCCAATATTTCATTAATTAATCCACCCTTTGATTTAAGCCAGGGTGTGACCCAATTTTTCATATTTACAAATTTTATTCCCCCCCTACGGGAGGAAAACCCTGGCACTAATTGGACAGCATGGCTCCAAATTTGATGTGTGAGCGGCGAAGTGGGAGAACAGGTCCTTACAATCTGCCGAGTAATCAGGTTGGAAGCCCGCCGGATGGGCGAAAATTCAATAACCCAACCCGGGGTATATACCGCTTACCGATTTCCTCCCAAACTGGGTTAGACCGCCAATTTTATGCAGCGCTACCAAATGCTTGATTCATTTTCACTGCCCAAATTTGCTGAACAGTGAAATTATAAATTTAGCATCATGTTGTTGTTAGAACAAAATTGTTCCAAAGTGCTCGGTGTCAAGAGGTGAAGTGGGGTCAGACGAGGGGTGAGAATTCGATGTTCGCGCGTGAGATAGGATGAGATCGGATCTAAGTGAAGATATAAATCTTTATGGGGGTGGTCGCTTTACTGCACTCCAATTGGAGGGAACAGCGATTAGATACGTACGGGGTAAAATGGATCAGGGAAAGGTGAGAGGTAATGTGGGAAGGTGCATAGCCTTTATGTTCTCATTAGCTTTGCTAGGATGGCTTGACAAGAAGGGTAAGGTTTTAGCAGTGTGTTTTTTTGTATTTTGGTTGCTTGGTTAGTGAAATGGATATCACAAAAAATTACAAATAACTTTCAAAGATATTTATAATTTTTTCCAGTTTTTGAATTGATAGGAGCGAGTGACTAAATTCTAAAGCAGGATGAGCAGAATGCTACCTTTGGCATAGTTTTCAACTCTATTAGGCACCTTTTCTAGTTTCATATGTTGTCCATTTTAAAAAGTAGAAATAAAAGTATAAACAATTACTTAATAAATGCTGCACAACCATTTTTTCAAGAAGAAAAACAACAGAAAAGGCAAATGAATCTGTTAACTAAGCACAGGTAATAAAACCCCTAATCACAGCCATAACTATAAACCAGCATCAGAAGCTGACAGTAGCTGCCTCCTGAGAGAGATCAGTGTTAGAGGCAGGCAGAAGCACCCCTTAGTGACTTAATGGTACATTACTCCTGAATAGGATGGCGTTTGCTTCTTATTTCATTATTATCAAAGGTCCTCTTCACAAGATTGACCAAAATTCATATGATATCTCTTCCTACTCTCCAAGCAGAGGTTTGGCTGAAGAAGAAAAAACTGGCAAAATATAAAGCCCAACAAAAATACTGAAAAGACGTCAGAAACAAGACGGAGCCTTACCTATGCTTGGAGAATCCTCTCTACATATACCCATCTTTTGTGGAAAAGGCAATTAGAATGACTTAACAATTTTTAAGCCGTTTATGCATTGTAAAGAGATGACTTTCAACTTTAACGATGATTATACTTTGTATACATTTGCTGTGATTCGTCAAGAGCACTTAGTCCGCTCTTTTCCTTTGACTGGAACTTCTAACAAACAATATCAATCAACAAGCCTACATAAAGATAAAAGTGAAGCAAAACACATTCTCAAGTTCTAACAGTGCAGCCACTCTTTTTCAGGAATTCTTGAGAACATTATAAGTCAAGAAGCATGTTTACTAATGATGAAATTGAGGCAAAACATATTGTGTGTTGTCAGAAGTCCTAACAGTGCTTGTTGCTTTATTTCAAGCATTCTTGAGAACAATGTTAATGAAGAAGCATGTTTACAAATGATAAAAATGAAGCCAAACACATTGCATTGTTGTCACAGGTTCTAACAGTGCTTGTAACTCTATTTCAGGAATTCTTGAGAACAAAATGAATGTAAATCAAAATGCATGCCTACTATGTAACTGTAACAATTACTGATAAAAGTGAAGCAAAACACTTTGTGTGTTGTCACAAGTTTTAACAGTTCTTGTCGCTCTGTTACAGGAGATAAAAGCATCAGACTTCCCAGAGCCCCTGTCGGCATTTGGCTTCTCTGTGGCTGGAGCTAAAGACGTTGATAACAACAGATACCCAGGTAGGGAAAGTACATTGATTCTGTTTGGCAGTTTATTTTATGTACCACCAACTCAAGATATGGTTCTCCTTAGTTAACTTTCTCCCTGATTTCCAGCGCCAAATTTACAGCGTCAGGTAGCAGGGAGAAGGTTAAATTTAAAGCAACTTTGTAGGAATCTCTCTAACTTCAAATTATTCTGCCCAGACGTTGCTATCGGTGCGTACGAGGCTGACTCCGTTGTTGTCCTGAAGTCACGCCCTGTCGTAAACGCAGACGTTATCGTCCAGGTGGAACCAGAGTTTATCGACACCGAGAACAAAACCTGCACCCTGGATGATGGGACTGCCGTGGTTTGGTGAGTGTTGGAGCTATCAAACTTGTTTTTAGTCTAATTCGTAATGTCTAAAATTCATCCTCTATGGCTTGAATTTGATGGCATTGGTTATCTTTAGTTATTTATGTACCATCAATAAGCCATTCATCTATCTATAACCTAATCTATCCATCTTTCTTGCCAGATGTATTGGTGGCAACCATTGTTTGAGTATTCCAGACTGAGCAAAAATGTGTTCCTGTTGCACAAAAGCGCCACCTAGCAGCAATAGGTGGAAGTGCAGAGTATGTTACTGCAAGACACATAGAGTAACAGAGTTGTGTGT
Organism: Branchiostoma lanceolatum; assembly: GCF_035083965.1. Classification (NCBI taxonomy): domain Eukaryota; kingdom Metazoa; phylum Chordata; class Leptocardii; order Amphioxiformes; family Branchiostomatidae; genus Branchiostoma; species Branchiostoma lanceolatum. The sequence goes on from NC_089734.1 coordinate 5,111,413, forward strand.
CATCCTTGTCTGAAGGATCTTTCTCTTTTTGTTCTCTGCAGTTTCGACATCAACATCTGTGCTTCTTACACCGGAATTAATGTTCCCGATGAAGTTGGTAAGTTTGACTTTCATATCAAATTTCATTTAAGTCATATAATGAATAATGTAACAAATTTATCATGTTATCACAGTTATCATTTTTGTCAGTATAAATCATTAAAAACAAATTTTAAACGAAAACTTCAAATACAACATTTGGACTTAGATTTAAATCAGGTCATGTGTCAAAAGAGCTGGAGGCATTCCCTGAGAAAGACTGGTAAACATTTGTTGGAACTTAAGACAAACTCTAAACTTTGAAGTTTAGAGTTAGTCTATAACCTACACGGTTTTCAGCATCTGAGTAATGGCTCTCAATGTACTACAAGTCTTTAATGTCTTCCTTTTTTTGTCCACAGATCTTAAGTACGAGGTGACCCTGGATGCCCTTAAGACCGTTGGCCAGCGTGTGTTCTTCGGCGGCAGGGAGACGTCTCAGACTTGGTCCTCCACCTTAAGAAAAGCAGACCCGGACTCCATGTGTATCACACAGCAGGCCTTCCTCAGGGTAAGACAATTATCTTTGTTATCTCCTCCAAGGAGGTCCATTCTTTTCATTTTTTTTAGATAAAAGAACATAAAAGTTTAGGGCCTTTCCATGTGTAAAGCAGCAGATATATTGTACAATGTAGTTCTCATTACTGAACAAATGTATTTTTTGTTTGTTTCAAGTTTCCTTGTTGTTTCAGTAGCAGGGTATATTTTTAGAGATTTTTACAGGGTTTACTAGCCCTTCCCCCTTAACGTGCTCGAGGCACCTCCTTGAACACGGGACCCTCATTTTACGTCCCTTTCAAAAGATAGGTGCAGCCCCAACCGAGATGTCCCGACCAAGGATTGAATTGGGGTCTCCCAGTTAGCAACTACGAAAATTAATTGTAACCCTGATCCTAACTGTTGAGCTACAGGGACAACCCTTCTGAATAGATGTAGCAATATGAACACATTTGTCTCCATGGTTACAGAATGACATTCGTGACAAGCTGAGCCCGATCTCCGTGGCCGTGGCGTACACGATGGCCGACCCCGTGACCCCGCAGCCGGACCAGCTCCTGCCGGTCCTGAACTTGAACCAGCCCAGCCGGCGCACGCGGCAGGTCAACATCCTCAAGGACTGCGGGGCAGACAACATCTGTGTGCCCGACCTCAAGGTCTTCGTCTCCATGTAAGTAATCTAGCAACTCGACAGAACATCTCGTATAAGGTTGTGTGAAACTTTGACCAAACATCCAATAGAACCCGTGATGTATTCTATTGTAGCTAATAGACAACAACTGCAGCTGTACATGCTGGTCAAGGGTGTCTGGTTATTGTGGATAGTTGACTTTGCCAAAAGGATTGCAAAAATTTTATTGAATGTAAGAAGGTTTGAGATTTAGTCTAGATGTTCATTTTAAATCTTGATGGTTTTGTTCCCTTTACCAGACAGGGCACAGAAGAATCATAATACATGTAGCATGTTAGATTGCTTCAGTTAAAGACGGTTTTGTTCCCTTAAACAGGCAGGGCACAGAGATGGTTGTAGGAAGCGATAAGCAGCTCCTGATGGACGTTGTCGTGGAGAACGCTGGGGAGGGCGCGTACGAAGCCCTGCTGTCCGTCATGCTGCCCGAGGGGGTCGACTTCGTGGGAACAGGAAACCCACGTGGGGTAAGAGCAAATCATTTGCCGTCAGGTAGACCTCCTGCAGTATTTGTGCTAGTTGCAAGAGGGCTCTTTTAACTTGTGGCCCTTGTGTGTAACACAGTAAGAAAAATTTTACCCCCCAAAAAGCTGGGTACAAGGTGCCTACTGTTAGGACTCGATCACTGACTTGAATGGCTAAGGACTTAACGATGTACATAATGATGTATTCATTTATCTTTTTATCTATTCTTACTTATCATTCATGACTGCATTGATGATTACTACATGTAGTACATTTGAAAAGTTTTTTTACTCTTTTACCGTGATCCCTCCAGATCCCCCTCCACTTAGACCTTGACTAACAATCCCAATCTTGTTCCCAGGGTGCCATCATCACCTGTAACCTTCAGGAGGAGGACCAGAGGCTGCTGGTGTGCGACCTTGGCAACCCGTTCACGGCGCGCCGCACGCAGCTCGGACTCCGGCTGTCCACCGTTCAGCTGACTGGCGACAGCAATTCTCTCGACTTCGAGTTCAGTGTCAACAGGTGAGAGGTCAAGGGTTGAATTGTTACTCTATTTGAACTTCTTTGTTTTGGCAAGGTCATAATGATCATAGAAAAAGTACAGAGGAGGAAGAATTGTTTAGAAAAAGTAACAGAGGAGTATTTTTTATTTCATGCTGTATGAGATTCTATTTGGAGATATTCGATATTCTATATTTTTTTCAAATGCAAGGTTCAAAGAAATGACCAAACTCTTGGCAAAATATTCTAGGCTGTGTTTGAGTAAATGTCTTGATTGTATCATGTAGTTATTTCATATAGATTGGCTTTTACACTGTATGGAAAGATGTGTCTAACACATTGTTGCTTTACTGATTGCTTGTTGTTTGTTTGCAGCACGAATGCAGAGGAACCTGGAAACGAGGGAGACAACCATATCATCTTCCCCGTACCTGTAAAGGTCAACGCTAGCCTGTCTGTTAGAGGGTGAGTCTTCAGTTTAATTTGTATAAATCTACTTTTTAAATGTTGGTCTCTTTAAATTTGGGTTCACGAAGACATGCTGGCAGTTTTTTCCTGAATATCATATCGCTGGTTCGTGACTGTGTAAATGTTTTATCAAGTGTAAGTGACCTTCAATATATAGAAAGGTGTTTTAATGAGAACTGTACTTAATCCTCTTTGAAAATTAGGTAACTATGATATTGTTGTATGATCAGATTTTGACATTTTGCTGTCAAAGTTTAGGAAATGACTTTAGAAATTTAAAGTTGCCGTGTTGCAAGCACTTTGTGATGTAATGTTGAGAGTTCCAGTACTTTAGAGGAACAGAGTTTCTAAACCAACCAACACTGCTGCTAACTAAGGTACTTATTGCTATAACTGATTAAACAGTGCTGACGTCCCTGTTTGTTTGCCCCCTTCAGAGTGTCCCTGCCAGAACAAGTGGTGTTTATGCAGATGGAGAGAGAGTCTGAGGACATCACAGACGAGAGGGACATTGGGCCGGAGGTCACACACAGATACGAGGTATGATATCTTTTCTTTGCTTCAGACACTGTACAGATTAAATCTGACATTAAAGAGACACTATTAGTCTGATCTGAAGAAAGACCCAATACATGCAGTTATTAAAGTGTATCATTTTACTGTTTGATAAGATAGTTAAACAGATTCTGAGCTAAAACTTTGTTCTGACACAATGCATAGGCACATTAAATTTTAGACTGTCCTACTACCGTTTGTACCTACATTCTTATCTAAGCAATTACTATCTAAGCCTAAGAATCATGCATTTTGTCATTAAGAATTCTTGCTTGACTGATTTTTATAAATGTTTTAGGAGGAAAAACATATCCCAGACTTTGCATCAAATGCTTTAGATAATAATGATAATAATAATTACTTTATTGCACAACAATTATACAAGGTACAAAGTCTGGCATCTTCTGGTACATAACTACAGTTCCATTATGATCTACCTAATACAAGAGTGTAACTTATAATGAGAATCATGTTTCTTCTTCCCTCCCAGATCCGTAATGTTGGTCCAAGTGACATCAGCAGCTCCAAGCTGAAGATCCAGTGGCCGGTCCACACCCGTACCGGGGAGGATCTCCTGTACCTGCTGGCCGTTAACGTAACCCAGGGCAACGGGCGCTGTACCGTCAATGGGGACGTCAACCCCAAAGGCATCTCTGTAAGTCATGGAAAATATGTGACTACAATATTATTGTTCTTCATCTCATTTGGCTTACTTCATTACGGAATGGTTTGGAAGTCTTCAAGAAACATCTTTGATAAGATTAACCTTTAGCACACTGAAGTGGGTATTTGGTATCCCATTCTCTATTGGTTACAGAGTTAGGCAGCAGGGAGAAGGTTAACAACTACTTGTAAATCTGTATCTTTCCAAAGCTTTGATTGCTCGTTGACAAGTTGTATGAATATCTTGTCTGTCGTCATGTAATTTGCAAATTAGTAAAGGTATTGAAATCAAAGCTTTTTCATCGATAATGTTATAAAATGACATTGAAAGTAAGAATTCAACCAAAACACAAATACATTTAACTAAAAAGTATATTCTTCTTGGTAGACCTTTTTTAACGTAATCCTTTAACCTTGTTTCCTTCAGACTGAGTCAGCGTCTGCTGCACAAACAGCGGAAGCTCTGTACGCCCTGGACTCTTCCCGCGCCGCCAGACATCGCAGGGCGGCCGCCACGAGCGACAAGGAAGTAGCGCAAATGGTAAGAGCAAGAAAAATTATTTTACATTGATTGTACCTTTTACAGGTAGAACATTACGTAATATAACATAAAACAAGTAACGGGCTATATTCTCTAATGGGTCAGATGTTTAAGATATCATCCACCAGCCCCACTATCTTTCTTCTGTGACTGAAGACAAGTGTCACCTGTATATAAATGAAGTATCTTTCTTTCTATCGTGTGCCCGTCAGATCTCCAAAAATGTCTGGCTTGCAAAATACAACGTCCCTGCTTTGTATGTAATTCTTAAGTTACCAGATAAGTCAACAATCTTTCTTGCTGTATCCATAGTCTTTCAGAATCATTTCAAACAACGTTTTCACATGTTTCATCTGCTGATTCAATAGCATTCTTGTATGATCTTCTGTGCCTACGTATATATAGAGCAATACTACTTTTCTGCTATCTACATTACTACATGAACTCCATACTGTTTCATGTACTGTTCTTTACTGTCTCCTAATATGTACAATCCTTGTCCTTCCTCCTTACTGCTGCATTAATGGACCACCCCCAGGCCAGACCCACTGTCCCCAGCAGTACAGTAAGGCACAAAAAGAAAGACAGGAAAAGGAGAAAGAAAAAGGGAAAGAGACACGGCTTGAAGAAGAAAAAGCTTGTGTCTTTCAGTCCGCCCACACTTACTGTAATTACACTTATGTCTCCTTCTCAACAATACATGACTGTATGCCGCACATTTTTGCAAAAGTGTCACCAGCATTGAAAATGGCTCTTTTCTGAAAATTCGTTTTTTTTTCCAGATACATGTATTTCATACTTTTGTGTTTGTAAAATTTCATAGACACATTTACCTGAAGTTTATGGATAGAGGAAGATTGGAACTTTTCTAACATAAGTCTGAACTTGTTTGTACCGGTTTTTATTTCAAAAAGAATTTTAAATTCTGTATGATTAGTACATCTGTGTTCTATGTGTTCATGTAACTAATATCTAACCCTTTGTTCTCTGTGTGTATTCTGTATGTACATAGTGCTAATACTACAGACCTGTTCAATGTTGTTCCCTGTCTGTTCTGTGTTTTAATACTCACCTAACTTGCATGGTGAACACTATAACCTCTTACTCTACCTTCTATTTGATAGATAAGCTGTACACCTGACTTTATATTCTATATACCTAACGCACTTGCCAATGCAGATCTATTGGATGTAGGGTCACATCCCTGAGGATTTGTGTTGACAAGTGTACTATGGTCCTCTTACTAACCCACTGACCTGTCTGTCTGTCCCTCTACTGTCAGCCTGTACCACAGGTCAATGACCCACAGGTCAATGACACAGAGGTAACACTCTTCTCTCCTCTGATCTGACCAACTGTGGAGCCTTTAGTTTTTTAGATTTTAATGGTGGATGATTCCTGCTAAGTTGATTTTTCTGTGAAGCATGAATGTTTTGCGCTTTTTGTTGCATTTGTTTTGACCATTTCTGTGTCCTTATGCTGTTGGTGTGATGTGGTGTCTTGTGGCTTGGTGTTGTTTTGTTACAGTATACTATATACATTACATTACAGCCAGGTACAGATTAACTGTTGTCTACCTTGAATTTATCTTTCTATGCCTAGTAGATGTCTTCTGCCCTAAGCTCTAATTGTTAGTCTCAACACTTCATTCATTTGTTTGTTAGTTTTTTTTCATTTCATCATCCATTTCTTTGATTCATCCATTCTATTCATCCATCCATCCATCCAGTCATTCATTTGTTCATGTCTCTTTACTACATTACTGCAGTTCTTCCACAGACATCTTAAAATATCATTCCCAATTTAGTTTTGGTCCTTCTTCAGTTTTCAAACCACACTTAGCCATTCAATGGAGCCTCCCACACATTAAAGCATCCACATCATGTCTCATTGGCTTTTCCCATGTTGTAACAGTGTGGTTCAAGTGCCACTTACTGACCAGTCTTACTGGTTCGGACCTTGTAGCCTAGTGGTAAGAGCATTGGGTTTGTGTGCTGGCAGCCTGGGTGCTTGAACCACACTGTTACAATGTTGAAAACATACTAGGTATGTTGCAGCTAATATAAAATAGGATATTGGAGATTTCTTTTTTACACAACCAGTAAGTCTCGCCTGTTGCCATTTCGGTGTCTCTCAGACACCTTCTTCAGAGCTTCTGACTGGAGTACTGCTTCTCACCGCTATAAATAGCCGAAGTAGGTGGCGCTTTTGCGGTGAGAACACTGTCCAAAACGTGGCTAAGTTTGTTTAAAAAAGAAATCTCCAATATCCTAAGTTCTACCAACCTGTTATGAAATTATTTTTGGTAATAAAAAATACTTTTCTCCTCTAACCTAGGACTGCATCAATGCGGAGTGTATAGTGATTGACTGTATGCTAGAGAGGCTGAACAAAGATAACATCGCAGTGGTTCAAATCAGGTCAAGGCTGTGGGTCGACACACTTCTAGAGGTGAGCTACCTTATATATACACTGTGTCAGAGTTAGAACTATTCAAGTTAAGGTGTTTTGAAGTCAGCCATATTCTTGTATTGGTAATTATGAAGTCAGGTATAACCACCCTTTATCATGTTTTGTAACACACTAGTCTTTACCACCTAGGTTCTGAATGCCAATGTGCACACGTACTAGTGGTGGCGGTTGGGAATGCTGTGGTATTATGCCTTTTATAAGTTATATTATCACCTTCTACTAATGAACTCTAGTAGTAGTGCATTATACTGTTTGTTGATGTAAGATAACAGTAACATTTTATACAGATTCACCCATGCACTGTCATTGTAAAGTGTGGAAACCATTCCTGACTCGTTTTTTTCTACGCAGGGAGGCTTCAAAGAGACGACGCTGACATCCGTGGCAGACTTTGAAGTGTTAGAGTTTCCGTACGCCATCACAGCAGATGTTCTACCCACAGCCAGAGCAGAGGTCAGTACAGAACTTGTATTATGTTAGCTATTAGAAGCACATGGAATGGAAAGACATAAACTTTAATGGATGGAATTGGAAATCATTATTTCTAGCACAAATCCATGTTTTTTTATGACCATTTCTCCCCAGATTGTGACAATAGATCAGATACAAAATCAGTTTCCAATGTATTTTCAATGTTAACCGTTTTGAAAGACAAATGGAATGGGAAAGATGTAACAGAGGTAATTCAAATCAATATTTGTAACACCAAAAGGTTCCTTCATTGATAATCTATCTAAGAGCTGACAGTGACACAGACCTGGCTGATGTGAAGGAAATCCAGTCCCTGATGGAAGATAGGGTGAAGTGGAGAGCGCTTTCAAGCTTGCTTCGAGCGGAGCTTGACCAAAGTAAAGTAAGTAAATATTTGTAGCATATAAATGAATTTTTCCTGCCGTTTCCCCCCAGATTGTGACAACAGCGAACCCCAGTAAGCCGTCGGTGGGGAAGCGGCCGGTACCCCTGTGGATCATCATCCTGTCAGCCTGCGCTGGGCTGCTGCTACTGGTGCTCATCATCCTCGTACTCTTCAAGGTACGGACCACAGTTTCTTCCCTTTTTAAAATTAATCCAAAGAAATATGTACATGTATGCAATTAAGTTACAGATAGACAAGACAGACTTTGGTACATGGAAAACAATATGAAAGCTATGTAAAGACAACTAACAAAGAAAGTAGATACACGTAAATAGATGAATGAACAGTTTCTTTAGTTTGTGAAGATAAAACAGTACTTTGGGGTTATTTTTGTATGAATTATTTTGAAAATTATGATTTTTGATTCTAGGGGTAGAAAAGAATTTTCACACCATATGCATCCATTTCTGGTTGTTGATCCTAAATGTATACCCCCTAGAATACAGCAGATCTAGGACTAGGAGAAACTTAAGGATGTTCCCTACTTTAATTTGCTGCTTAAAATGGCCACACATTTCTACATGATTGTGTAAGGTTAAGTCTTTTGTTTCATGCTGAAATCTCCAGAAGTAACTGACAAGTTTCCTTTTTTGTTCCCCAGTGCGGTTTCTTCAAGAGACAGACAATGCAGGAGTACACGGCCATCAAGAGAAACCCCCCCACCAGCGAGAGTCCCGACGCAAGCAGTGGATACATCAGCGACAAGACGGACTACTAGGACAAGACCAGACGGTCTTGTATTCTTATGTAGGCCACCAAGTCACTGACGGTTTAGTCGTACCTCAAGCCCCTGTCACACATTCAGGACCTTTCCATAACTTTGCTCTCGACCACTCCCCAACTTTTAGATCATCTCTAGAGTAGCCTGCAGCTGAAATCCATCCTATTCTACCTCCAGTTTTCTCCTCTGTTCAAATCCAAGAAGAAAATGACTTTTCCCGAATTACCAATTTTTCAAAATTCATAGTCGGCTAGCACAGACTTTTAACATTAACACTCTGAAGTAGCCATTCGGCACCCAATTCTCTATTGATTACAGAGTTAGGCAGCAGGGAGAAGGTTAAAGACTAGTAGGCAACCTCTCTGACCAACTGTCAACCACCGACTAATGACCTTGCTTACTACTAACTCCCAACCATGGCCTGGAGAAGGTTGGGAGGGCATGGTCGGCTATGTGTGACTGGGGCTTCAGAGCCAAGCTCTGGCTTGTACAAGAACCCTTGAAACTTTGCTAGGGCTTGGCTCTGAGGTAAAAAGATTGGAGGTTCATGTATAAACGACAGACAGATTGATTATGGTATTGGACATTTGTTGCCTTAACATGTTTATCTTTGGTTTAGCCCTTTACATATTGTTGGTAACCTTCATTCCCTATTTCAATGCTTTTTGAAAAAGAAGTCTTTAGAGTATCAATCTCTTTTTAATTTCATATATGTAGGGGACCAAATTACAATGGATTCGAAGTTTGTACAAATTTTTATCAAATTACAACTGGACCAAAAATAATACCTAGATTATCCCTTCAGTTTAGCTTCATCGTGGTAGGAATAACATGATACCTGGGTTAGATATGTAGTCAAGATTTTTAAGTGAATTGTCTTAAAAATATCCGCTTTTCTACTATGTAAGGATGTCTCAAAGAATTAAGCACATCTACTATTCTTTGTGACTCCTTTTCATACGATTGGCTTTAGGCTTACAAATGATTTGGTATGGGAATGACATTCTTTGGTATAATGTTAACTATTTGTGTATCTTTTTGTCAGGGTGTAAATGTTTATTGTTTTAAGTGAAAGATATGACGTTTGTGCAATTTTGTTCACTATACATGTATAGTTTTTAGAGATGATTTCAGCATTCCTAACACTGCTTAATATTTATCTATATCTATTTTATATAGTGTTTGATAACCTCTTCTGCACTGCAATACATTGCCAAATTAAGTATCATTCTCATTACTTATTTCTGTTTTTGTTTTTTTACTATTGACCATTGTATTCTATTCCATTGTGCTGTAAATAAGTTAGTAGCCTTTTTAAAACGTCCCTCTCCTGAAGTGAACTGTTCCACACATCTGTGATTTCTGAAGAAATATGGTTGACACCATTTGATAGAAGGGGTTGTTGGCCTTAAGTGTGTAATGAAGATGAAAGAAAAGTCTTTGCTGGGCAAAGATATAGATAAGACATCTTAGCATGCTATGTTCCCAAACCTGTTTAGGAATGCAGAATTCTGTTATTATATTAAAGTTGCTATTGGAAAGAGGAGGAGGATATTAAAGTTGATGTACATGTTTGTATGTATTATTTCGGAAATTTCATAACACAGCAGACACTCACACCAAGACACTAAAAAGTCTGATCTTGTTTACGGTTTTGTACTTTTGTACTTATTGTAGGTTACTACATTCTTGTCTGTTATGCATTGTATAAAACAGTGAAGTTTTGTTTGTGTTGATAAGTATCATGAATATGATATTATAAGTTAAACTCTTGTGCATTTCTATCTGTTAGGGCAGAAGTGTTGCCAAAAACTGATAGGAATTGTACCTATGCAAAGTATTGTTATTTTCATGACTTGTGTAAGAGTTTCTATGTAACTGTATTTGTTTTATTAATTGACAGTGAAGAAAGTTGCTGCACTAGTTAAGTATGTTCTCATTGCACCAAACTAACAATACAAACCAGACAAATTTGATGACTTGTTTAATACATCTGGTTTAGTCATATAAGACTGGAAAAGATGCCAAGTTCCCCCACTGTCTTTCAACTCTTGACAGTCTGTTCAGAAAATTTGTGTCATCTCAAATTTGAAAAGGCACAAGAAAAGAGCATTTTGTTTCATTTAGCATGATCAGTGAAAATACTGATGCCAGTTAACAAGTTGTCTTATTTGTCTGGTCTACCATCCATTAAGATTTCATCCATGACCGGAGTATGTGGTTTTGTGTGTTTCTAAATGACTTGATAACTCCTGAATTAAGCCTCTGTTCATACTAGCAAATCTTACATTAACACTTTTACAGTGTAACCTTCTTCGCAGGCTCTGTGAGTACTGATAACCGAGATGTTATCAGAATAAGCCTAAAAAAGCCTGACTCATAGGGCCTGCTAAGGAGGCTATATACAATGTATACCATCATTTTGTAACAATAACTTGCACATTATAGTTGTACAGAGAGCTGGAAAAAACACTGTCACAAAATACTGTCACTTCGACTGATATTTATTAGATAATGATAATAACAAGGAATATTTGTTGGTTTTGATTATTACTGTACACAAGAATGTTCTATAAATTGTATTATATCTGTGACTTTGTCACGGACCCTTTGTAAAATAAAAGTCTATGAGTCTGTACAAAAGTGTCTTCAATGGTTCTTCATTCATTCCGATTGATTTTTCTGCATAACTTATGAAAAAGAGGTCGTCATTAGCATAACACACATTCCATTGTATTCACCTTTCCTAAAGCCATCTTTACCTCTAATATGACATCTGTCGCATTTACCGTAAGGGAAATATGAATTTTCTGCATAAATGCAAATGTGACCCTCATTAGCATAACACGACATTTCCAACATGGCCCATCCTTCCTAGGAAAAGGGAGCCGACATCAACTTCTGACAGATCAATCAACTTTGCCCGAATACAACCCCGCTGTGGTTAAACTAAAGCCAGCGAGAGACTGTGTAAACACCGGCTAGCAGTGAGTGACCTGGAAGTATAAACATGATGTTGAACATTAACCCCGCCAGTAACTATGGGAAGCCACGGTTGTGCTAACCAAGGAGCCTTGTGCTAACGTACCCTGCGTTCGTGTATAGTTCACGATGTCTGCGGCCACTCTAACTTCTATCGCAGACGCTGAGAAGTCTGCGCGAGACAAGCTACCGGATTTTGCCTGGTCGTACTACAGTCGGACTACTGCAGACGGACAAACCTACCAAGATAACATAAAGGCCTTCAGACGGTAAGGAGTTGACCTTTAGGTCTCATTTATGAGTTTTTTTCGCGCGCCCCATAGGCTTACATGTTAAAATACGTGTTTTACATGGGCTCTATGAGAAATGGAGATATAGTTTTGAGTGTGTATGTTTGTCTGTCTGTCTGTTTGTGTTTCCGCACCACTCCAGTCAGCATAACTCAAGAGCCTCTTGATGGATTACAATGACATTTGGTATGTGGGCGGGTGTTGTGAAGCCGAAATTCAAGGTTGAATTTGGGCCCCCTGGTATGTGACCTTGGTACTGCAACAGAACTGCAATTTTTGTATCTTTTGACTTGGACGTGCTGTGGTCTTGATTTTTGGGTGGCAGATAGCTTGTGATGTAATAAAGAAGTGGTGTAGGTTTGGGCCCCCTAGCAGCTTCCTCTGGAACGGCAGGGGCGTTTTTGTGAAAATCTTCTAAGGAGAATAACTGAGCAAAGGAACAACGGATTTCAATGATATTTAGTATGCAGATAGCTTAGATAGAGATATACAAAATGAAGTGCAAATTATGCTAATTGGGACTTAATTTGCATAGCTAATGAGGAAAATCTATATTTGCAGTGTTTCCCATTATCAGACTCAAATACATGTAACGTATGTAGTTTATGGAAAGTGGATCATCAACAATAAATTCATAATTTGCATAATTAATGCAAAACACAATATCTCATCTAATTGGAAAATTATAGGACTGTCAATATGATACTTAGTATGCAGGTAGCTAATATGAAAAATCTATATTTGCAGTGTTTCCCATTATCAGACTCAAATACATGTAACATATGTAAAGTGGAATGCAAAAACATCATAATTCATCTAATTGGAAAATTACAGGACTATTCATATTACAACATGTGTAAGTTAGATAAAGGTGTTGATGACAAAGCATATATTATGCAAATGTGTAAGTCATTTTTTTACCTGCTCTTACACCCGTAGCCTTTTAAAGTAGAGCATAGCAGGTGGAGGGGGAGGGGGACTTGAGCAGATGAAAAGTTTTATAACAGAAACAAATTTCAATTCCTCTCCAACCATGTTGTGAAGTTGCCACCATGATGTACCAACTGCAGAATTTACATATACGTGCACACCGACAGAAGACCGAATCGCTAAAAATTTTCACCATAAGATTTTTAACTGTACTATGATATTTTACTGTATAACGTTGGGTAACATAAATTCGTGGGGTACTTAAATTCGGGATTTTTCGAAAACGGGGTATTTAGGGATATGTGCTAGATGCAAAATCAGTAATACCGCTAGAAATGCAAACTTGACAGACTAACGTATTCAGAACACTGTCTGAAAAGCTTCGATAACCATGCATTAGAAGGCGACGAGGACAAAAACTCTCCGTCCCTTATTGGAACAGTTTGAGGGCTTCGTGGGAGAATCACACTACATCGTTGTCGGCTGGTTTATAAGACAAATGTCACATCCGCTTCCTGCTAAACACAATCATTTACAATACAACTTATTTTCTTAAAATTGCTGACCTGCAATTGGACTCTAAGTGTGATCAATCATCAAAACCCCTCTTTGTTGCTACAACCTACGGCACGTGTATTTTCCCGCCGCCATATCATTACCCAGAATCCTGTTGTCAAGCAGACGACAAAGGTTTGTGAGGAACACTTTTTTGTCTAAATGTTGCGTGTGATTGTGGACTGAGGACGATATTTTCCTCAAAGTTTGCTACTAACACAACAAGGAATACATGGACATAGTAGTATTATCAATGCTACGGCATCCGGCTAACCTTCCATGAATAATGTACACGTTGCCATGACGGTGGATGTCGACTTTGACGTTCTATAGCTACCGACTCAACACACGGGTTGTTCCCGAACTGGCCTGATGTGTGCGGTACGGCCGTTTTTTCGTGTATTTTTTTTACTTGGACACGTCTATATCCATAGCACTTTCCTCAAGCCAAGGATGGAACGAATAGCTGCTGTATAAAATGTGATTAGCGGTAAGATATTCAAGACGAATCTTCTCTCCCGAATTAATGTGCCCCCCTGTCCGACAGCACCGTCATTGTGCGTGCGGCGGACGGTAGTTTCAAGTTGAAATATTATGGTGTCAGCACGACTAGAGACAAAATCTACCATATATATGATTAGTGCAAAGATAGTACATGATACTGACAGAATAATAGAAAAAAAGGATGGTTTATTGTTCTGCTAGATTGATTTCAGTCAACCATTATCGGAAAAATCCCGAATTTATGTTACCCAACGTTAGTTGCTGGTACGGTATTTTGCTGTACTTCACAGCGCAATTCAGGCACCCAATGCAATGGTGACCTGTCATCATTTGTAAACATTTGTAAACAGTTGTAAACAGTTATAAACTTTTGTAAACTTTTGTAACCATTTGTTTACTTTTGTAAACTTTTGTAAACCTTTGTAAATTTTTGTAATTTTTTGTAAACTTTTGTAAACTTTTGTAAACATTTGTAAACTTTTGTAAACTTTTGTAAACTTTTGTAAACTTTCGCAAACTTTTGTAAACTTTTGTAAACATTTGTAAACTTTTGTAAACTTTTGTAAACTTTTGTAAACTTTTGTAAACTTTTGTAAACATTTGTAAACTTTTGTAAACTTTTGTTAACTTTTGTTAACTTTTGTAAACTTTTGCAAACTTTTGTAAACATTTGTAAACTTTTGTAAACTTTTGTTAACTTTTGTTAACTTTTGTAAACATTTGTAAACTTTTGCAAACTTGTGTTAACATTTGTAAACTTTTGTAAACTTTTGTAAACTTTTGTAAACTTTTGTAAACTTTTGTAAACATTTGTAAACTTGTGTAAACTTTTGTAAACTTTTGTAAACATTTGTAAACTTTTGTAAACTTTTGTAAACTTTTGTAAACATTTGTAAACTTTTGTAAACTTTTGTAAACTTTTGTAAATTTTTGTTAACATGTGTAAACTTTTGGAGAAATAGTTTTGGGTGTGTCTGTGTGTGTTTCCGGACTACTGTCGGGTCCACGCTATCAAGAGCATAACTCTTGATATGATGGATTACGAGGATATTTGGTATGTGGGCGGGTGTTGTGAAGCCAAAATTCAAGGTCGATTTTGGGCCCCCTGGTATGTGACCTTGGTCTTGATTTTATTGTGACAGATAGCTTGTGATGTAATGAAGAAGTGGTGTAGGTTTGGGCCCCCTGGCAGCTTGTTCTGGAACTGCAGGGGCGTTATTGTGAAAATCTTCTAAGGAGAATAACTGAACAGAGGAACGTTGGCTTTCCACGATATTTGGTTTGCAGGTAGCTTGGATTGAGATGTACATAATGAAGTGCAAATTATGCTAATTGGGACTCAATTTGCATAACTAATGAGGAAAATCTATATTTGCAGTGTTTTCAATCATAAGACTCAAATACATGTAACATGTGTAGTTTATGGCAAGTGGAGCATCAACAGATTCCAATTATGCAAATAAATTTATAATTTGCATAATTAATGAAAAAGGGCCATGATTCATCTAAGTGGTAGATAAAAGGACTGTCAATATTGCGACATGTGTAAGTTTGATAAAGGTGTTTATGACCAAGCATATATTATGTAAATGTGTAAGTCATTTGCATAAACAGAATAGTTCATGGAGAAATGTGGTCTACGAACTCTTATTCATTCTATGTTGAGAACATTCACCCTAGATCATGTAAAAAAAATCTCCAAATACAATAGTCCTAAGTATGTCGCTACATCCCGACCAGATACCGCCTCATCCCGCGGAACCTGCGCGACGTGTCCGTCCGGGACACCTCGGTAACGGTACTGGGGACCAGGCTGGATGTCCCGGTAGCCATCGGGCCAACTGGCTGGCAGCGATTCGCTCATCCGGGCGCAGACTTGGCAACCGCCATGGGTAAGTTTTAAGTGGAAAGGTATGGAAATTATTGACAGACAAACCAACAACAATACCGCCTCGTGAATTACCATCCTCTTCCATCTACCCATCTCATTCTTCAATTCCAGTGTTTTCCGTCATTCTATACCGACTTTGACACATGTAAAATATGTATGTTATGTCAGGTGAGACGTTATCAAATACTAATTATGTAAATATCAGATACCAATTATGTAAATATTGGCCATAGATTCATTCAAGTGGTAAATGATAGTAATTTCACCTTTATCACATGTGTAAGTTAGTTTTAACTTAGAAAGGCGCACATAACCATGATCATGATGTACATAACCATGCATATATTACATAAATATGCAAGTTATTTGCATAATTAGAATTTTTAAGGAGGTATGAGGTCTCGGATATTCTGTTCTTGATGCGTTGGCTAACTCTTAGAATACATTGATTTTCACATATTGTCCAGGTCTCTCTATAGCTTAGCTCATTAAACATGGTCACACAGAACCGCAAGTTCTAGTCCATATATGTTCCTGTTTGTGACTGAGTAACGACGTTGTTCTCTATCCAGGCGCCGCCGCCATGAACACAGGGATGGTGCTGAGTTCCTGGGCAAACCACTCCATGGAGGAGGTTGCTGAAGTGGCACCTAGCGGAATCCACTGGTTCTACATGTTGTTCTACAAAGACCGTCGCCGCATGAAGCGCTTGCTGGATCGGGCAGAGCGAGCCGGATACACCGCCATATTCCTCACTGTAGACCAGCCTTTCTTCCCATTTTCTATTGACAAAAAGCCGGCACCTGGATCTTACCCGGTCCCTCTTAGGTAATATATGCGTTTATCTTACGATAATGAATGGGAACCACAACAGAGTAGGTTTTCATACATGTCTTATGCCTAGGTCACATTTCCAAACCGGGACCCGCCCGGGCTGCCTACAGGAACGAAAATTAAAAGTCTGTATAAACAGATATATACAGATTTTGCTCATGGATAGTCTTGTCATGTTTTGTGGGGTTTAATTTGTTGTCTTTTACATGTATATCATACTTTTCATTGCCACAAACGTGCCCGGCTTGGAAATGTGACCGTAGCATTACAGCGCATTATATAAACTAAATATCTCACAGTCGGTGCCATTAACAGGTATCAGGACAACTCGGCCCATTTCCAACTCGGCCCATCGCAAATCTGGTCAACTCGGCCCATCGCGGTGGTCAACTCGGCCCATTGCCGAGGTCAACTCGGCCCATCGCCAAATTTCCACAAAATAAAAACAAAAACACCTTCTAAACCACAACCTCATGACTGCAATTTTTAATGTTTACCCGCCGTGCCATGGGTAGTAACATACATGTACATGTTTTACAATTAGGCAAGGAGACATTGTTACTTAAAAGTAACAATGTCTCCTTGCCTAATTGTTAGACAACTTCGACTTGTTGAGATTTTTGGAGCTCCATACCGCTGGTGCTTTTGAAAGGCAATCAACATAATTTTCATAGAGACCATGTTTTTTGTCAGAAAACTTCGAACTGTTGACTTAATTTGAGGTTTTTGGAGACCCATACCACAGTCGCTTATAGGCAATCAACTTGATTTAATACAGACCACGTCTTTTTGTCAGAGAACTTCAAACTGTTGACTTTAAGGTTTTGGGGCCGAGTTGACTAGGGAGATGGGCCGAGTTGACCAGGGAAATGGGCCGAGTTGACTGGGCCGAGTTGGTAATGGGCCGAGTCGTCCGACATTCCCATTAACATTGTGTTGGTGACATGAAGGCAGGTGGCTACCGTAGAAGTGTTTTCCTTAATTGCTCACCCGACCGATAGTAATTATCGCACGATTTTTTTCTGAAAAGACTCACTTGAAATGAGTAGATTTCTGAATGAAGAAACACAGTGAATGACGTCTGTACCAGGCAGCAATAAAAGTGATTGTGCCGTGTCAATTGAGTTGGATAGGAACTGTCCATAAACCTTTAGGCCACAGCATGTACATTTTATGGATGACATCCTCAGTAGACTCCAAAACTAATGAGATAGGGCAAAAAAAATAAGGCGGGCAAAAAAACACAAGATTCCTATATTTTCAAATTTATATATCATAAATCTTGTTAAACAAGAATTGAGGCGACAAAATATAATATCATGACCAACAGGTCTTCTATTCATGTATTCACCCAATGAGGCTTCATACATATTATAAAACCTCATTGATACATCAGTAAACATGTCCTTGTAGATGTGTATACATCTCAATAGATTAACTACAACAAATGCAGAAAAGATCTAGCTTGTTGTACCATCATCTGAAGCAACTACACTGGGTATTCATATGCGATGAAACACCTTGTGTATACAGCTCAATTAACTAAAACCAAGGACATTACATGTATATAATATTATACCATCATGGGCAGGAACTACACTGGGTATACTATAGTAGACGTTAACGACATATATTTGCCAATTTATGGCATGTTGACCACTGTCGGATCGAGGGCAATGAAAGTTCTTGTTTTCTTTCGGAATCAGGGGAAATTAATGAGCGCGCTGATGTCATCCATAAAAATTACTTGCTGTGGCCTTACCACATGTATAAACATAAGTGTATTGTCTTCCTCGCCGGCTAGGTTTCCTAACATATTCGACGTAGAGCCGCCCCATGCCATCGGTAGTGCGGAGTACCGAGAGCTTTTGAGAGCCACATCGAAGGAAGCGGCTACATGGGCAGACGTGGAGTGGGTCCGAGACAACACCAGGCTGCCTGTCGTGCTGAAGGGGGTTCTCTCGGGTAGTGGAAAACAGTGATGATGTTCGTCCATCGTTGTCGATGAAGACCTCGACTTCAGTCGCCCTTGTGGGTGCGGGCGTGGCTGATCAGTCCAATTCTTAGTCCAATTCTAGTGGAAAACAGTACATTGTACTTAAATACAATTATATAGTTACGCACAGTAACACTTACTCAAACAACTGGATAAGATTTTCCAAATTTCACCGTTGCTTGAGTAATGAGTAACTGTTACTTTGCCCATCTTATTACCTGGATGTCTAACATTTATCAACGTAGTAGCAAATCTATTTGAGTATATCTAATACTTGGGGACTGCTAGGCGGACTAACGGAACCTGCAGCTGCAGAAACATTCTTAACCCTTAAGCTACGTTGATGAAGGTTAGACATCCAGGTAATAAGATACGCCAAAAATAATTACTCAAGCAACTGGATAATATTTTCAAAATCTTATCCAGTTGCTTGAGTGATTATTTTTGGCGTAACCCTTAAGCTGCCAGGTTTTTTAGCCAGGTAAAAATCAAAAATGTTTGACCCCTGACCTCCCTCACGAAACCCGCGAAACACCCGGCGGCGCTAACTCCCCTAACTCCCCGCGCTACACGCACTCAAAGCTGTTTTGTTCTGGGGAATACCCTATCCCGGTTATAACCGGGTCCAGCACACAAGGCATATTTCTGTATCCCTAGTTAAGTCGGGACTGGCAGCTTAAGGGTTTTAAAACACATAAATCACAGTTAACAAACAAACAAACAAACGAACAAACATCAGCTCTGAGGTCTTCAGCATATATGTATGTATACACGTAGTTCTTAAATTTGTTTTCTACGATGTTTTTATTTTCCATCCCATCTCTAAGAACTTTTCTTGTTGGTCTTTCAAAGTGCCCGTCGGCCAAAGATATCGGTGAAGCAATCAATATCGATTTGTAATTGTATCATTAGAAACTTTTCTTGTAATTGATTTTTATTGGTTGTTTTTTTCCTGGTACTCTATGATTATGTTTTGTTAATTTTGTTTATTATAATCCAAAAAAAGCGAACATCCATAAGCAGGGTGAATAAACAAATCACCCTGAATTTCAGATAGCTCGCTTAACTTACATATTAAAACGATTACAAAAATACATGTCACAAACAGTTATATACAAATTGTACAAAGCTATTGGGGCAATTGCGCAAAGGAAACCAATATATGTTTTTGTAACTGACCTGTATATGATGTATGCAGCCGAAGACGCCAGGATGGCTGTGGACCGCGGAGTGAACGGTATCCTGGTGTCGAACCACGGCGGGAGGGAACAGGACGTCGTACCGGCAACGGTGAGGAAAAACTTCCGCTAACATTACTAAGTAAACATATCAAGCAAACTTTATTGCACAACAAATGTAACAGGTACAATGTATGGCAAGTTTTTTAAGCAGTAATAAATATCAAGACTAATATGCCTTTGCCTATAACAATGCTGGTTAAAAAAAGATTTCTACATAACTTAAGACTAAACACTACGCTATTTTTGGACATCATCCACTTTTAATTACTAGTAACAACTTCGACTTTTTACCAAAATGTTTATCCACTTGTGTAATAAATGTAGATATCTGAACATTGAATGAAATAACATGGATATCATATGTAAAATATCATAGACTGACAAAATAGGCAGGCTTCCTAAAAACAGTGTACTGTATGCCTAACAACTCTATCAGTCTATGCTGACTCAAATCACCTGTTTGTAGCAGAAGAAAAGACGCCAAACCAGGAGTAGATTCTATAAGACGGTGTGACAAACTTGATATGCGCTTGTTCTTTCCGGAGGCAGGTTGTTCTGTTTTAGCATAATTCCCGTTTTTCTTTAAAACCCAACTGATGGAAATCGATGCGCGCACGGATGTCATTGGTAAGATGAAGTCAAAATGGCATTAACAAGGAGTAGATGGATATTTCTACAGGTTGACGTCCTGCCCGACATCGTCCGTGCGGTTGAAGGTAAGGCGGAGGTTTACCTGGACGGAGGGGTCCGGACTGGGACGGACGTGCTGAAGGCCTTGGCGCTGGGGGCCAGATGTGTGTTCATCGGCAGGCCTGCACTCTGGGGACTCGCACACAATGTAAGTCTGACCTTCCAGATTTGATCTCGCGGACAGTGATGCTTGGGTCACATTTCCAATACAGAGCCCGGCCGGGCAGTCTTTGGGAACGAAAAGTATGATATAAAAGACAACACAAAACGTACCAAAAAGTAAAGAGCATAGCTTGTGCATTTTTATTTATATACACTTTTAATTAATTTTTCGTTTCCACAAACAATCCAGTCGGGCTCCGGTTGGGAAATGGGACCCTAGCATCACGCAAGTTTAGACGATCCTTGAGTATTTTTTTCTTAATGTTAAATTCATGTTTTCTTCTTAGGGCGCAGAAGGAGTCCAGCAGGTTCTTCAGATTCTGACAGATGAACTCAGTCTGGCCATGGCCAGGACAGGTACGTGTTTGGCATGTACAAGTATGTATTGTCAGTCCGTATCACATTGACAGGGCAAGTATGCGTAACTAGTCCGTCTGTATCACATGGACAAGGCAAGTATGTATGTATAGTCAGTCCGTATCACATGGACAGGGCAGGTATGTTTAAGTTTGAATCAAGTGGGCAGGGCAAGTACATGTACGTATATTTGGTCAGTACGTATTGTATGTATTGTAAGTATCACTACAGGCAGTCGTATCACTGGTACATGTACAGTGTCTTTTCCATTATAACACATTCCTAGTTCAGTATATCTTAGGATAAAATACCATATATGAACCATATGAATATAGCAACTTTGTGTCACTGTTTTAGTACATCTTCATAATATGATTATTTCATGTTTCCAGGATGTGCCAAGATATCCGACATCCAGCCGTCACTTGTTGTGCACCAGTCGTACTATGGCATAACAGCTGTCAAAGCAGTACCGAAGTCCAGATATTGATCTATAGGAGACAAGCTTTAAGACACTTGCAGGTGTCCTAAACTGTCCGGTTTTCTGTGTGTTCCTACTAAAGTAATGGCAACATGATGGGCAGGTTTCAGAGGATAGAATTAGCCTCAGGAACTAGTAATAGTCCACTGTATTCTGCTGCTGCAGTAGTCATTGAGTCTGGACACTCTGCAGCTTCAATCAGTCTTTCTTCAATTTTCTCCACTTAGTCCGGTTCCTCACAACATCCTTAGCAACGTTTTCTTTCTGTCCGCAACGATCCTAGTCCTCTTTCTTTCAGATCTGCCCTCAGTAGACTCAGTAAGTTCTTGCAGTGTCTTCCTTTTCTTGATATATATGTATAGATCTTTATCCATCTGAGGAACTATATGTCATAAACACTGAAGCAGGAGTTCTTTTTGTCTGGTAGACTACTGTAATTCTTGTTTTTTCACTGTAACTTTATGCTCACTGTTTTCACGGTCACCTCTGTACCGTGAACTTATCATCACCGTGAAAAAAACTGTTGTTATTATTTGATCTTATTCATGAATTCCTTCACACATCCGTTCTGTAAATCACTTGCCGCCATCGTGAAGTAAAGTTCATTGAAAATCATTTTACTTACACCGTGAAGATAAAGTGAATTACAGTATACAGTAAGATTCATTGCAGTTAGTAATCATGAAGGTCTGGTCCATGATGTACATGTACAGGTTGATGATTTTTTATTTGCCTGGGAAAGAAAATCTGATGAAGTCCACTTCAATATCTACCTGTAATGAAAGAGGAAACTTTTTAATACCAGACGACTTAAATTGACAAAGTTTCAAAAACAGCCATAGACTTGAACTTTATTCATTATACAACATTGCAAATCAATATTAATTTTAATAACCTGAATTGCATTGGCATTAGATGTACAGTGGTGAGGTACAGCTGTAGGCAAGTTATTACCAAGAGCATTGAAAAATAGAATACTACTGAAATTGAGACAGTTACTTACAATATAGTTTAAAATCAACTAATATTTTAAATCAATGATTTAACAACTTCACTTAGACTTCTTTAATAGTGTCAAAGAAGAAACTTAAGAAAAAACATTGCAAAAAAACAGTGAATTGGAAAGAGTCTTTCTCTTACCAACTTGTGCTTGTGGAATTTATACATCGCTGGAAGATCAAATCTCAGCTCTGATGGAAAGAAATACAATACAACTTAATACAAAATGCTGTAATGATATTTCTGATTTGCAGTAGATGACAAAAATTGCTCATAATAAATGTAACCATCTCCCTGCCCTCCTTTCCTTGCTGAACAGTGCAAAGTTGGTGAGTGTTTAATATACAAAATGTAATTACTGGAGAGGAAAATTTAAACGTTTCACATGAAAATTCAACAATAGATTGGTATGTACCTGCAACAACTTCCATATTCACATTCCACTCTTTGGCTTTTTTCTTGATGTGCTGGAAATGAAATAAAAAATAATATTGTAGTGAGATCAACATTATTTTCTAAATATTGACTGACAGCATTGTTTTCTATTCCTGTGTCTAGTATTTGTTTCACAGTTAATTTGGATCATTTACACAAAATGTTAATCTCCAAGCAGATCTATAGGTTGCGAAGACCGTATTCAACTGGAAGAAGTCGCTTTTGCAACCCAACTTGGATTGCTATACAAGCTCCTTCTTCCAGTTGGATATGGTTTTGCAATCCATTGGGCCTGCTTGGAGGCTAACAAAATGTATCACTTGAAATTGAAGGAGATTGTGTAAAAGACCACTGTTCTATCTAAAATGTCTGATTCCTTAACAATCAAAACTTAAGAAACGCTTGATGTCAGAAGTCTTGCACAAGGCAACAGATGTGGTCTATAGTTGAGTAAAAGTGAGAAAAGGAAAATCAAAATATTATCAAGAAATTCCCAATTATTCAAGAAAAGTATATACCAGTGTATACAAACATACTTGTCTTGTTGATGTTTTGTGGAGAGAGTAGACAGATTCTGTGGCCATGTCCAGGGCTGTTCTCAAAAATGTCATGTCGATTCCTGAAAAAAAAGCAACATCACAAATCAAATAGTACAGGTAAAGCACATAAAATTCAAAGCTTAAGACTTGAGACAAAGTGTATATGGTTTTTTGACTACTAGAAGTGCAAGCCAAGTACACATGGACACCCCTAATCTTCTCAAGTGTGCTGTTTTCTTTGATACCAGGTTGTTTGTGAAATGATGTTTATAATTGTGAATTTTTTCTTCAATTCGTGTATGGAACAGATTTGCATACTGTTGCACATGAGGAAGCTTAAAGGGGATAAGTACATGTAGGAAGGTGTTGTTACTTTTTCTCTATGTCAATCTGTTGAGTTGCTTTCAATTTGGCAAAATTAACATAGGAATGTTTAATAAGTGAGGTGAAGGGAAGGTGCCATGTGCAAGCACGTCAAACCCCCAGATGATGGAAAACAGAAAAGGTTAAACCGGATAGTGATTGAGTACGTGAATTGGAACTTTTTCTTTAAGTTTATTTGTCAAGTTACTTTCAATTTGGCAAAATTAACATAGGAATGTTTCATAAGTCTTGACTCACCCCAGTTTTTCTTGGTCCCGAACGGTGGGTTCATGATGACGGTGTCAAAGGCCTTGTGCCACCTGCCGGGACAGGTGTGCAGGTGTGTGACATCAGCCTGTATCAGGTGTATACTGTCCAGCTCCAGGTCTGTGCAGTTGGACTGGCACATGGACAGGGCGTCTTCATCGATGTCGAACCCCACACAGGCACTGAGTAGGGTGGTTAAACATTTGCTGTGCTATAACACTGTACAATAAAACTCTTTTCTTGCAGTCATATTGGTGCCCCTTTTTGTATTATAGCTGCAGTACTTTCACCTTCAAGTGGTGATCTATATTTTTTTGACCATCAAATGTTTTAAGACGAAAAAAAGTTATTTCAAAGCTGTACGTTATGAAAAGACACTTGACTTCTTGATCTGCAATTCATTGAAATGCAAAAAGGGACCCCAATTTGACATTCTGCATTGAGTTGAAACCTGTCAAAGGTTCAAGAGTTCCTGGTACAGAATCTATCAAATTGCAAACCATGATAATCAAAGGAATAAAGATTGAGCTCAGCATTATAGCTTGAAGTATAGTGTACTAGTACATATATACTGGGTTGATTGTACATATGGCTAGTAAGCTTACCCTGCCCCTAACATGGCGGCCCCAGCACACAGGACTCCACATCCACAGCCCAGGTCTGCCACCAGCCTCCCCTCCACAGCACTGTACTGGGTCTCCATGGTGTACAGCATGTGGGCTGGGGGATCAAGAGAAAGTACATCATCAGCATGACAATAGACAGAAATACTAGGATATCTTTTATCTTCTACCATACCCTCCATAGCACAGCACTGTGACAGGTCTTCATGGTGTACATCATATGGGCTGGGGCCTGGGTAAGAAATCAGCTATCAAACACAGTCTTACCATGTACATGTATAAGCACATACTTGGTCTGCATGGTGTACAGCATATAGGCTGGAGGAGTCAGGGGCAAGCACATGTCACGCCATCATGATATGCCAAGTAACAGTTACTCAACCGACTGGATATAAATTTGGAAACGGTCAGACGTTTCAAGTCGCACCCACTACTTTTCGTCAATGTCGTAAGTGCTTCATGTATGTGGTGTATCTTATTACCTGGAAAGCTTATAACAACAGCAAAAGAAGGTTATCTTTTATCTTCTATCTTTCCCTCTACAGCACTGTATTGGGTCTATACGATACAGCAGGTAAGGGTAACGTGTGGGCAAATCATAATCTATGGTGACGCCCCTGGCAGATTACCTATTTCAGTATTTGACTATTTTGTAACAAGTACTAGTGCTGATTCGTTCTGTCAGTTCATTATAGTGATGCTGAAGAAGAGTGAAGGATGTTACTTGTAACGTCTGGAAATAAATCTCCGAATTTCATCCAGTTGTAGAGTTTCACTAATGTCTTTATACAGTATTTGACTAGATTTTATCATTTTTCAGACAGCCTAGTTTGTCTGGTGGAGACTACCCTGGGAGTCCAGACACCGTATTCGGCGCGCCACCGAGCACCGCACGCGCTCCCAAGCTTTCCCGGCCCACCCTCCCGCTGCCCCCCGAAGACCGACCCCGCCCCAATCTCCGCTGTAAACTCAAGCTCCGCTAGCCGTATTTGGCCGATATACGGTGTCTGGTCTCCCAGGGTAGGTGGAGACTAAATATTTCACCTGCTATATGTGGAGATGTTGGGTACTGTTCCAACAGAACCTTGGGCTCTTCAAACGTCTCCACGTCCTGGAGATAACTCTCCAGCTCCTTCAACCTCATTCTTCTCAGTTCTAATGGCAGATTTTTTTCACTCTTCTATATGTCCAGCCTGTGAAGTATGATTAATAAATCTGAAAGACAGAAAGGACTGACAATTAGGCACGTGAATAAAAATTAACTATTTTTAATAGGAGAGCATTAGAAGACGGTATACCGTTAATGTGGGATGGAATATTATGGGCTTTCTGAACACTATAGGGATTTCGGAAATAGTCTATTGGCTATCACCCTGGCCCATCACCATGTTTGTTATCATTTATGTTTACAGTGTTTGTTTAGCAAGTTAGGACCAGGGTTGCCAAAATACTGTAAATTTTGAAATTATAGCAGTGGTTTAATGTTATTAATCATCATTTTCAGTGACCTAGCTATTCGCCGCAAACTTAAAACCATTGTGAAAATGCTTGTTTGGTCTTCTGCTAAAATTAAAAACCACCTGAATACTTCATAATTTTTTCTCCCTACCACAAAATTAAAGCCCTGCTAACTTGAGGCATTTTACAGTAAGTCACACAAATATATACTCACTACACTATACTGCATACTGTATAACAACAACAGCATTTTTACAGGAATTCAGTGACCCACATACCACCGATGTCTAAATAGAGAATCTTAATGTATTCTGAGAATCGTTATGTCCTCACTTTATCTTCCATCAGCAAAAAAGACGTCACAGAATGGTGTAGAATATGATCGTTTTCATCAAAACAAAAAAACCAACCTCACGTCAAATGGGCGCGGCCATCTTGGTTTAAAGGTGAGGGTTCAAAGGTCCATACCCACAATGCGTTATAAACGCTACACGTAGCCGATGGGTTGGATTTTTACACTTTCGATACACAGTTTTCTTTAACAAACTGCCGAAATGTTTCGGAAATTGAAAAACAAGATAGAAGAAGAGGCGGGGAAGTCGCCGGTGAACAGGTTGCTGACTGGGGCTTCACCATCGAAGGGAGAACCGGTGAGATATTGGGTGTAGAATAGCAGAACTTGGGAGGGGTTTTTAAAGAGGGAGGGGGGCGTTACTGCAGACAACATAAACATCACAAATTAATTTGTTATTATGATTCCTTCGCGAAAGAAATGAAGACAATAGTTCACCCATTGGGTTGTTTGTTATGAGGTCTTTGTCTAAGAAACAGTTGTTTGTAAAAACTCTTGTATTTTGGATCGTAGTTTGATTTCTAGTATTTACAACAAGTGTTTCTACAATCTTTGATAAAGTTAATTTGAACATACACACATATTCCCATGAAGCCTATTCTACAAATATGGTTTAAGACATTATAACCACTATATAATGCAAAATGATATAATTTTTGCCTAACAGAAGGATTGATTTTTATTATTTGCTATGATTTTTATAGGATCACCAAGCAGTCCACAAAATATATGGTCATGGTGTCTCCTCTGTTCAATTTAAAATATCCTCATCAAATATCTAACATCTTTCTGTATCATCATTGTTTCTATCAAAACCCAGTGGCATCCTCTATTTGAAAAAGGAACTTTTCTGTGTACAGTTAAAAAAACAATACCTTTGACAATGAAATTTTATAGTGTACTTGGTCCTTGGTGCTACTATAAAAATAAGGTTTGTAGTGATCATGTTATAATTTGGTGTCCTACACAGATCGGTGTGTAGTAGTATCTTGGATCCAAGGTTTGGTACTGTACTGGTCAAATGCACAAAAGTTCAAATCACAGTCAATACACTACTCTCACCTCTCAAATAAACGTACCGGTACGTTTATTTTTTTTCGCCAATAGTTCCACCCTGTACGTTCTTATTCTAGACGGTACGTTTATTATTTTTTGAAAAATTGAGGCTTTGCAAACCAGGAATCCCTCTAAAATCGCAAGTTAAGGTTTTTCTGCCCATATTTCCCCGGTATTTTTGCTCGTAATTCGCTATTTTTCGGCCTACCGGCGTTGCTTTTCTCGCCGCTTTGACGGCCCTGTGAAAAGTATCCTGGCGGCACTCGTAACATATCGGTCGATATCGCTATGACGCTACAAAGTAAATCGGAAAATAAGACGCGACATTGACATTTTAAAATACAATTTTCATATAAATAACTTTGATAGTCTCTGTTTACATCGTAAACCAAAGCACGCTGATCAAAAACGTATGGTCAGTAGGGTGCTCGCCTACACAGGGAATAATAATTTCCTGACCACTATATCCGTAGTATCGGCAGCGCGGCGGAAGAATTATTTGTTCGCAGAAGACATGTAACACGTCAAAACAACAATCATAACTTAACTTCCCTTGTGATATGTGTTTTGAGGCCACAAAATCTCTAAAACGGCAGAAATATGTCCGATATGATTCGGTAAACAACAGCGCGAAATCGCGAAACATGGCCGCCACTCTCAGGCATGGCGACAGTAAAACTAGCAGCATATTGCGTAGTGCGGATACCGATCTTTAAAATGATACCGTAAACGCATGGAAATATTATATAGACACACAGCGCCATATTTATTTTCAGAGGGTTCATTTTTTTAAATAATCGTAAGATTTTCCCAATTTTGGCGGTTCATCGCGGGTTTCTAGTGTCAACACGTAATGGGTAACTTCTTAGTATGTGCGGTCTGTGACGTTGAGCTACTTTTACAGTCGATCTCTATTCAATATTGTGGGATTTACCGCGGGAACTCGAAATCCGAGCGTCTCACTTTGTTTTCGACGCTATGGAGCAAAAGTTTATAGACATATTTCTTCTGTGGAAGGACTGTGTTCATATTTTTGTGGTTGATGTCTTTAGAAAATATGATCAGGTACATTTCATGATCAGGTGTATTTCCCCTGTATAAATAAAATGAAATGAAATTTAACTTTTAAAAGTACTCTGATGATTTTTTGTTATATGTCACTGATTGTCAGTCATAATAAAATGATATAACAATTTTCTTTGATCACTTGCTTCAAGTTCCAAGTAGAAAAAGCATGTATCATGTACATTTTCACTTGTTGAATTTGAAAGCACCGTGGCCCCCGGTTAGGGGTCATAGCGGGGAACCTATGCCCAATTTTTCAATATTACTATTATATTTTACGAAGAGGCGAGGAAGATCATCATGATTTGAACAAGCTATGGACAGTTATTCTGTTCAATATCTATGTACTTAATAGGTATGGCATAATTGACTAAATATAAGTTACCTACCTGCTTATTATCTTATTTCCCTCTGACAGTGACAGTTGTACATGTATGGACACAGTTTACCTAGCCTCGACTGTCGATTTTTGAAATTTTCCGGGGGGTACTTTTATTCCAGGGGGTACTTATATTACATTTTGAAAAATTTGTCCGGGGGGTACTTCTATTCCAGGGGGTACTTCTATTTGAGAGGTGAGAGTAATCATATCTCTCTCATCTTATCATCAATCTCAATTAACAACTGGGTCTGGTGATATTACTATAAATTGGTTGTCAGCCTCAGTGTTCTTATAAAGTTATACAGCAGGAGCACCACACCTTTCAAGTGAATTCCTCCAACTACGCTTATAAGTTATACCAATACTATTTGGATGTGAGCTGACACAACAGTATATTTTACAAGTCAGTGCCACATATTCATCCTTCAACATTGAAATACTTTGCTCCAAAAATCAAAGGCCCTCCTTTTCAAAGGGAGTCATAATCCAGGTGCTATATGTGAAATACTACTTCATTGTAATATTTACATGTATAAACATCTTCCTTTTTTAGTTTGAAAAGACAAGTCTTCTCTCCTTTTACTTCGTCTCGTCACTTGGTCCCCCCCTCTTGCCTTCAGTGTTGGTCCCTCAACTGCTTTTTTTCTAGAAATAACATTTAGGTCTTACACTCTCAGACTAGATAGTCAAGTCAAGTCAAGTTTATTGCACAACAATTGCATCAGGTACAATGTATGGTAAATACCATGGCATATTGACAGCTAGATATGTCACCGTCACCAGGTTATCTATTACACCAAAAAAGCAATTACTTAAACAACTGGATATGATTTTGGAAACGGTCAGACGTTTCAAGTAGCATCCACTACTCTTCGTCAGTGACTGTGGATGGTACTTGAAACGTCTGACCGTTTCCAAAATCATATCCAGTTGTTTGAGTAATTGCTTTTTTGGTGTATCTTATTACCTGGATGTCTAATCTTCATCGACGTATCAAGGTTATCTATTGTCTACAATAATTGAGCTCTAATAGTACAAAATTTATGTGGTAAAAGCCTTTAAGTTTGTGGGCATTCAATATCGTGGTTGGGACAAAATGGAGTGTTCACTGTAGTTTTAAGTTTGCGGCTGAAACAAGGGGGTAGTTGGACAGAAGACAGAACAACTTTGCTGTGGTTTTAAGTTTGCGTTGAAGAGGCCACCTTGAAAACCGAGAATGTTCAACCACCGCAAAAATTTCAACATCTACAGTATATCAGTTGTCATCTCTTCTTTTCATTTCACAGACAAGGCCCACACAAACATAAAACTAATATTGATTTACGCACATTCAGCAGAATATCTTAAGTAAAATCCAATAATCTGTAATAGCCCTTGGGATGGATGTTGCTTGAATTACAGACCTTCGTTAATAAATCTGATATTGTATATATGATATTTCAGATCACATATTCATTAATTTTTTCTGTCATTTTTGAAATTGCAGTTTACAGAATTTTGATTATGATGGTTCAATTGGCCGATACCAAAACAAGATTAACTGAATATTGGGGAAATAAGATTATGGAGATTTTTGGCATGATAAGCAAATTGAAAGATATTTATTTTAGTTACAGTAACCTTTTTATCAGCATAAATCCTGAATACGACTGTGAGGGGGGTTAATCCTGATCCACCTCTTGTGGATTCGGCAGATTGAATCAGGACCAATCCCGTGCCTGGGTGATTCCCGAATCGGGAATCCTAGTATGAACAGGTGTACAGGAGTCTAAGTATCAGCCCAGAGCAGCCTGCCATATGGTGATTCAAAATGCAATGCCTTCTCACAAATCTATTTTGCCTTGAGAACAGCTTTTCTCATAACATTTTATCTCAAAAGTCAAAATTAAATTTCAGTTTTTGCCTGCAAATAACAGATCACAGATAGCATGCCTGTATTTACGTCTTCAGTATACTTTAGTACTATGAGAAATTCCTGTGCACAGCAGCCAGCCACTTTATTCCCACCCTCTGGAGAATACAATCAATATGATCTAACGAGAAACTCCCCAAGGTTGACAAACGAGGCTGGTCCTGACGTAATACTGCAGGTCTGCGTGGGCGGGACACAGGTAGCATGACGCACCGCCAGACTTCCGTCATCTATATTAGTTAATTAGATCAGACTGGCCACCTCTCCACTATATGGCAATCGCTGAACAACCAAAATTGGATTTCTGTCACGGTAATACTCATAAATTCATCCTTAAGCTTGATTAAGACTAAGAGATCTAGATCTAGGGTCCAAAACCAAAAATATTCCTTCGTCATCATCATCATGTGCCTTAGATTATTGCTTTTCCACAAAAGGGATTGTTAAAATTCAACAGTTACATGAATTTGCTATCAATCAAACAAATTTTACCAAACATGCTGGTAAAAGTAAAAACATAGCCTTTTAGAGTTAAATAGCTATATAGCAAGTACGACTTAAAATTAATACTGTTCCCAAGGTAGCACTTTGAATTATGTGATGTTAGAGAAACCCAAAGCTATATAATCCTGCTGTTAATCAAGTCTTGCTCCATTCAATCTCCTTACTACAGAGGGAATCGTCACCTGTTCGCGGTGGTGATTCCATTGGATCAATCCGTTTTGCGGTAATCAAATAGATTGGGTTGCGAGTGGCGTGTGTAGGGTCTGTTGGTGTGTGTCAATCTGATCAGTAAAACTGGGAATGTTAGAGGCATGGAAAGGAACGGTGTGATGTTGGAAAGTTCTCGTCTGTTGTGGGATTTGGAGGTGAGGTTGTGTAGGGTCTGTCGTTGCACGTCAGTCACTTTATCTGATCAGTAAAATTGTTAGAGGCATGGAAACGTACAGTGTGATATCAGAAGGTTCTCGTCTGTTGTGGGACGTGGAGGTGAGGTGGTGTTGGTTCTGTCGGTGTGTGTCAGTCGCTGTATCTGATCAGTACAACTGGAATTGTTAACTTAGAGGCATGGAAACATACGATGCGATGTCGGAAAGTTCTCGTCTGTTGAGGGACTTGGAGGTGAGGTTGGTTGATGATGTTTAGTTGTGATGGCATCAGTCAACATACCATGTACATGTAGAGCGCAGTTTTGAAGTGTACTAGTACTACAGAAAGACTACATTCAAGCAATACTTAGACCAGCCCTGTCTTTAAACCAGAATCACTAACCCCCACCCCTCTATAGCCTGTACTATAGAATTGTACAGTAACATTTTTAACACACAAATGATTGTACCTGGATTGCATGATTTAACTTAAAGTGTTGCATTCTTTTTTCCAATGTGTATCTGATTCTAGGACAGTCCAAGTCACACTCCCCCCGCCAGCGTTAATGCAGCGTCCCCGGCCACCCCCCTGGCCAGGAAACCAGCGATATGGTCGGCTGGGACGCCTCGCAGGGTGGACCACACACCCACCAAGGTAGGGGCTATCTAACTCACAAGACAGAAATATTGAATATGATATTTTATTATCATGCCATTTTCATATATGTCTACCTATGTAGGCCTATTGACATGCATGTACAACTATGCAAAAACGAGACAATGTTATACATTCCCGACGCAGCAAACTGACGATAGTTACATTTGTACTAACGTACTGTTCTGCGAACATTTAACCACTGCAAAGATTTCAATATTTATGAGAATGTGATATTCAGAGAGCTGTCATCATCTCATGAGATGTACTGATACCTTAGCCTGGTTAACATCCTCCGTAGTTACTACTGGCTGTCACTGATTGTTTACTTACCACGGAGCTATAAGTGAGAGCCTGCTGTAACCACGGAGGATGGTACCCAGGCTGTCATCATCTCATGAGACGATACATTTGTACCTTAGCCTGGGTACCATCCTCCATAGTTACCACTGGCTCTCTCTGATGGCTTGCTTACCACAGAGCAACGAGAGAGAGCCAACAGTAACTACGGAGGATATATATATATATATATATATATATATATATATATATGCCAGGGGGATACATCATGTGTTAAGGTTGTATAAGGCAACTCAAAGTTGATTTTATGGATGGCATCATTTCAAAAATGAAATTGGATTTGTGAAGACATTTTTCTCAATTTCTTGGAATTTAGGACATTCTAGGACACTATAAAATGTATCCAGTGTTGCTTGAGTAACTTTTGTATTCTGTAACAAGGCAATACTTGTGGAAGCCTCAACATTTTGTCTGTCAAAAACATCACCATCTCTTCCTTCGTTGTCTTAGCATGTGTATTTCTGTGCACACTACTCTCCTGTCCAGTCTGAAAAATCCCCTGCAACCAATGATTGAAGCTTGTGTGAACACAATGTATTCCATCATCCATGTCTCTGACTCATAATCTTGCATGTCTGTATTTCTACGTGGACTACTAGTATTCTTATTCCACTCTGACATAGCCCCACAGCCAAAGATTGAAGCTCATGTGAATATACATGTAAATGTATTTCCATGTCTCTGACATATAATCTTGCATGTCTGTATTTCTACGTGGACTCCTCTTCTGTCCAGTCTGACAAGGCCCCTGCGGCCGACGGCAGCATGCGGTCAGCTGCTCTTGACCTCCTGTCCTCCCTCACTGCTCTTAAGGGCTCCAACAGCTACATGTTACCCCCTCATAAGGTCAGTCCGTCTCACTGGCTGTGTGTTCGCTGTGTTGTGCACTGTTAAGTCATGCAAACTTGCAATTTGATTTTATTGGGAATGGCTGCAGAATTAATTCATTCATTTTGGTCTTACTCACTCTCTCACTGGTTTATTGTCTATTCTTATGGATTAGATAAAATCTTAGTCCTTTTGGTGTTATGACAACTTGTGAAGTGATACAATTTGAGAAGTGACTGTTACTTACATGTAGTACATATCAAAACCACCAGAGGAAGAGAGGGTGTGGACTGTATTGTAATTGGAATAACTAGTCTCAAAAGAGAGTATATTTGAGGCAAAACATGGATGTCAGTCCATGTATAGAACTAGCCTCCGTTGCAGTCCTTTTCCCGCAGCGATTTTTTTTTTCAATTTTTTTTTTTGGGGGGGGGGCATATCTGCTTGGGATCCAGTATCCGCCGTGCCCCTGTGTCCGCCGTGCACCTGTGTCCGCTGTAGACCCTGTGTCCGCTGCTGGGGAAGGACTGCAAAAAAGGCTACAAAAAAATTGAAAAAAAAAATCGCTGCGGGAAAAGGACTGCAACGGAGGCTAGTATAGAACAGGCAAAATATTTCTTTTGCCCTGTCACATCCAATTTGATGTGTCAAGAATATGTCATCCATAAATTTGAATTTGTGTACATGTGGCCGTACATGAGCCAAGAACAGACACTGGAGTGGAAAATGATTTCTCCAAAATTTGATACTATGATATCACCCTTACGTTCTGGTTAAGCAATAGCTTGCAGAGTGACTACGCTAGCTTCTCTATACAAGCATGAAAAATGATGCAGCATTGATGCTTGTTGGGCAATTGTTTTACTCCTTTTGAATGATCCATTTGAGGCTATCTTATTATTAAGTGTGCCTATGTCTGTGCTATTGTCATTGTTTGTGTCTCTGGTGTGTGTTTTGCTGTGCTCCTTCGATTCCTAGCATCAACTACAATGTTTTATGATGATATAGTAGTAAGTGGGTTCAGTATGCTGTTAGCCAAGCTTGCTTTGTTAAAACAACACCCCTCCTCTTTCTAGTACACATTTGTACTATACTGATTATCACACACCTTATTCTGTATGCTCAACATTTTTTATATTCCCCTTCCAGTGGGAAGGGGGATATACTGTTTTTGCTTGCCTGTTCTTCTTCTTCTTCTTCTTCTTTCTTCTTCTTCTTCTTCTTCTGCCAAAAAACAAGTAGATGTGTGGTGGTAGCTCTACTAATGGTATTGCAGAAAGTTATATGTACCTTATGTTACATTGTACGGATGTTATATTTGAGATGTAGGTACCTATAGGAAAGGTGAACACACCTGACAATGAATTATGATAATGAGGACCTAATTTGCATAATTTATGCAGAAACTTGTATTTCCCTTACCGTAAAAGCTGCAGATGTCATCTTTGAGTTGTAGGTACCTTCAGGAAAGGTGAACACACCTGGACATGAATTATGCTAATGAGGACCTCATTTGCATAATTTATGCATACACTTGCATTTCCCTTACCATAAAAGCTGCGGATGTCATCTTTAAGATATTGGTACCTTTAGGAAAGGTGGATAAACCTGGACATGAATTATGCTAATGAGGACCTCATTTGCATAATTTATGCAGAAACTTGTATTTCCCTTACCGTGAAAGCTGCAGATGTCATCTTTGAGATGTAGGTACCTTTAGGAAAGGTGAATATACCTGGACATGAATTATGCTAATGAGGACCTCATCTGCATAATTTATGCATAAACTTGTTTTTCCCTTACCGTAAGAGCTGCAGATGTCATACTTGAGATGTAGGTACTTTTAGGAAAGGTGAACACACCTGGCCATGAATTATGCTAATGAGGACCTCATTTGCATAATTTATTCATAAACTTGTATTTCCCTTACCGTAAAATCTACGGATGTCATATCTATGATGTAGTTACCATTAGGGAAGTTTAGAAAATCTGGCCATGAATTATGTTAATGAGGGCCTCCTTTGCATAATTTATGCATAAACTTGAATTTTCCTTACCGTAAAAGCTACGGATGTCATATTTCAGTTGTAGGTACCTTTAGGAAAGGTGAATACACCTGACCATAAATTATGCTAATGCAGACCTCTCTTGCATAATTTATGCAGAAACTTCATAATACCCTTACAGTCAATGCTAAGGATGTCATATTTGAGGTGTAGGTAATGGGAGGGGAATATCCTGCATTTTCCTGGAAATGTTGCCATTCTAGTTACATTTGTCATTGATGAAATCAAAGTTTGCAAGGCCTAACCCACAAAGTCTATCACAGTCACATTTCTTAAGAAGCACCAAGGACTTAGTACTACATTAAAAAATAACACATGATTTGTTATGATTGTGCTGATAATAACCAAAGTTCAAACACCTTGACTTTGATCTCAGGTGAAAGCTTCTGATGTGGACTCAGATGCAGAGCACTCGGCACAGTCAACTCCTCAGGCAGAAAAGGTACTTAGTTAGATTGTACTCTTGAGTATTGAAAATACAATTTGATTATACAACAGCATGGTATTTGTCGCTTAGTATTTACTTGGTTGGCTTTGTTAAGCCCCCTTTTGACTAGAGTGAAAATACAGTAACCAAAACTGGATTTGTGTGACCCCTGATTTCACATGATGCAAGATATAACAGTAATATGATTTGAAAGACAACGAAGCACACAAAAAAATAAAAAGAAGTTGATCCTTGTTTATTCCTTGTGTCAATGAGAAAAATCATCTAAGGAATCACCAAAAAAAGTAGTCACATTGGCCAGGTGGTCCTTATGTAGAGGTGGTCACCAGTACAGATTTGACTGCATACCAATGGCCAGGTGGTCCTTATGTAGAGGTGGTCACTTGTACAGATTTGACCGTATATCAATGGCCAGGTGGTCCTTATGTAGAGGTGGTCACTTGTACAGATTTGACAGTTTTAAGATAAAAAGTTAAGTTTGAAAATGTTTTCCTTTGCAGCCCCTGCCCAGAACGGAGTCCCGGGAATCCATAAACTCGCTAGCGGGGATGTTCCAGAGCCTCCCGTTTGGCCGTAAGAACCGCGACGCTCCGTCGGACGCGGAGAGCGACCTTGACTCTGAGGCGTCCTTCAGCCTCCGTACCATGAACAAGGAGGAACTGTACCGCCGCTTTAAAGAGATGGAGAAGATGATGATGGCTTACAGGGGCAAGTACAATGAGGTGAGATTCAGATCAAGAAATTGCTCAAAATGAAATTGCTCAGCAGAACAGTAATTTTCATCATCATCTGGTCATGAAGGTCTCAAGAAGTCCATTGCTCT
The DNA here is from genome assembly GCF_035083965.1 of Branchiostoma lanceolatum. Classification (NCBI taxonomy): domain Eukaryota; kingdom Metazoa; phylum Chordata; class Leptocardii; order Amphioxiformes; family Branchiostomatidae; genus Branchiostoma; species Branchiostoma lanceolatum. The sequence continues at coordinate 5,148,395 of NC_089734.1, forward strand.
GGGCAAATCTTCCAGAGTACAGTCTGCATCCTCACACACATGAAAGATTAGCTAACACAAATCATACTCATATTGACAGTACTTGACTGTATGTTTTGGTTTTACATTTATTCAGATATAAGAATAAGACATGTCAAATGCACAAATCTTAGATTTTATTTCTCGGATTATTAGAATAATCATACTATATATGTTGTAATAGTTCAAAATGAGAGGCAAAATCAAAATTCAGAATTCCACTTTTTTAACGTTTTCCTTCAGATGGCTTCTGCCTACAGGGATCAAGAGAAGGAGAAGGAAAAGATTAAGGTATGAACTGGTTACTTACTTGTACATCTTCTTGAGAATAACCACCTGAGTGTGTGCATTGCATGGTAGGGTTATTTCATTTCAGGTTTTACAAATGTAAGAGGGACAATCGGGAAGATTTTTGATTACCCATTTCCCCCTTTATTTGTATTTACCATTTCTACACATATTAACTCGTTCTTGACACACAGGGTTTTCGTCTTAGATTTTTTTCCTGATCTTTTAAATGGAATCAACGTTGCTTATTACCTGTCTTTTAACATTGGCAATTGTCCTCATTATCTAGAAATGTCTAAAAACCCTGTTTAATTTTAAGAGTTTGAATTTTTTAAACAATATCATAAAAGTTAACAACATATACTTTGTTATACAGTTTACATTATCTTAAAAAACCTAATCAGTGTTTTTCGTTATACTGATATCTCTAATAAAAATGGGCCGCTAAATTTGTTCTCAATTAGACAGAGAATGCATGTAGTTTTGATTGCATACATTTTATGTGTTACATAGTTACTGATTTTTACAGGTATTTGTGTATTATTAACACCATCTTTATGTTGTGCATGCTTTCGACCCTAGAGGAAAATGCATGTATGGTTGGTTGTCAGACTTGGGTGATGCTTGAAATTTTAATGTAAGAAATTGGTGGTGGTGGTTGAACATTTTTAGTATACATCAATATGGTAAATGTAGATAGATCTACACACCTAAATATATCCACAATTCTAGAACATATTTTTCAAACTTGAAGGATTCATGACATATTTTACTTTCCTATATTCTCATCACTATTTTTAAAGATTAGGCGACCTTATATACCTGGTGGAATTATGAGAGTTGATTTTAGGTAGCAAAATGTACCCTGTGATATAATATGTCTGAATGTGTTTTGTGAATAACTGAACATGTAATGTCTACCATGTTATGATGCTTGTATTGCTTTACCTCCTCCAGAACACACTAACGGAAGCCCAGGACAAGGCTCTGAGGAGAATTTCAGAAATGAGAGAGGTGAGTAAATTGTGATAAATTCTGAATCTGAATTGGTCAACCAGTGTACTTGCCATTTATTTGGGGTAACCCAAATTGAAACTTAGATCTAGCTGCTGTATTATTTTTGAAATATTTTTCATTAGGAAACAGTAGTACATTTTCTACAGGAACTATGAAAGAGACCAAAACTACTACATGGACTACTATATGTCTATGATTTGTAAGTGAATAATGATAAGACAGAGTGATATTTCCAAATGAGTAGATTCTGTTAGTTTATTAAGATTTGACCTTGTTACACACAATGTTATAGAGCTTATAAAGAATCAAAGTCAATTTAATAAAACAATAAATTCAGTTTGCACTTGGTGATGTCACACATTCAAGACGGTAGATTGCTTATTCCTTGACTAAGATAATGTATATATAGTATTATATACAGCCTTTGCATGGGTGAGTATAATTTTCCCAATGTGTTGGAAATCACAGTTCAACCATGCTTTAGAATGAATTCTTCCAACACAGATGAACTAACCAGCTAAGCAGAGATTGCTGAAAAATTCAGTTCACAATGAATAATATACTCCTGATTTGATACAATCAAAATCTAGTTTTACATCATGAAAACTTAGTAAGTAGATTAGCCCTGAATTCCTTTTTCACCATTGCAGTTATTGACAAAAAAATAGTTATCACAACAAGCTGTTACCATGTCACCATAAAAATTGAAAATGATATCTCTAAAATTATATAGTCTATAAAATCATTTAAAAGTCACAAATAAAGGTAACTCAAAGCACACAAGTTATAACTCCTAATTCAATTGTGAAAAGTCACAAACAAAGGTTATTTCAAACACACGAGTTACACATTCAATTACATTGTGGTCATTTTCCCATAAATGGTATTAGGTATGCCTAATAACAACAATTACTCTAACTTGTATTACATATTAGCAATACATGTACATGTATATCCCTTTTGACATAAATCTGTATGAAAGCTATTAATTACAAACAATGTAGTTCCTTTCCCCATAAATGGTACATACTTGGTAACAACAATTACAATCACAATTGTCCCATACATGTATGTCTCTAGCAATAAAGTCCCTCTAAAAGTCTGACATAAACCTGTACAAAAACTATTGATTACAAACAATGTAGTTCCTTTCCCTGTGAATGGTACATACACATATCAACAACTATTACTATAATTATATTACAAAATTTTAAGCAATGAAGCCCATATAACATGGACATATAAGAAACTAAGGCGGACCCCATCATGCATATGTACCCAGAATTTAATGGATGCTTGATCAACGTGGCATCAGAATAACAAACATTGCATGTAATTTGTCTTTGGACACAACTGTATGGAAACCATTTGAAGAATTCATTTATGTATGATGAGAACATGTTGACCCGCTTCATTTCTGGTGACGTGTGATTACGTTCTAGGTACAATTGCTACCCCATCACTGCTTAGTTCCACCTCAGAGGTTCATAGTGGTTTGCAGTATCAGCACCATGTGCCTGTACAACTACTGACCCATTCTGGTAGTGAACCTGTTGACCAGCTACATTTCTAGGGGGAAGGGAGGGAAGCCTGTGGCCTTTATGTGCGTGTGATCTTTCTGGTGTAGCTACATCATCATACTCAGCTTCGTCTGCCTGTGAGATGTTATACATTGACTGGTCGTGAGAACTCATTGAGACAGAAGCTGTGGTGTTTGTGTTGCTGAACACAACACTGGTACCTTGGCCTGCAGGAGGATTGCTGGTCCTCTTCTTATACATGTATCTTGCAAAGAGAACGATGGCCAAGAGGAAAAGTCCAGCCACTACGCCAAGAAAACCACTAAGGAAGACTTGCAGGGAGAATGCTTCAGAAGAAGAAGAAGCAATGGTTTCTGTTGTCTTGGACTGGAAGCGGGTACTAGGAAAAGTACTGGCTAGTGAGGAATATGATGGTATTGGTAATGTTGACTTTGCAGATGGGCCCAAAGAGGCTGTAGAAAAGTCACGAGTAGAGTCAACATTGCCTGGTGTGTTTGATGTTAGGGTAGATGTTGGCACCAATGGAGTTGATGTTCCTGCAGCACTAAAAGGAGAGGAAGTACTGACTGTAGACAAGTAAGGTGTAGAGTCAACATTGTGTGTTGTGCTTGATGTTTCGGAAGATGTTGATTTTCCTACAACACTAAAAGGGTAGGAAGTACTGACTGTAGATAAGCCAGGGGGGACAGTGTTGCTTGTTACGGGTGTTGGGGAAGATGCTTGTACCACTGATGTGGAGTTTCCTGGCTGAACAGTTCTAGGAGATGAAGTGAGAAGGGTAGAGTAGGCTGTTGTTGTCTGTTCACAGATCAGATCTTCAGGATTTACTTCATCTAGTAGGCTTTTCCCTCTAAGGTTCCCAGGTCCAGCACAGTTTATCTGGTTTTCAAATGCATAAGAACCGTTAATCTTTTGCTTAAAGGGAAGCATCCTACAGTCACACTGCCAGGGGTTGTTGTGAATTTCAACGGTCTGAATGGAAGTTAGTATGTCAAACATTTCAGCTGAGAGACTTGTCAACTGGTTGGAGTAAAGACGCAAGTTCCGCAGATTACCAAGTCCCTCAAATATGTCAGCTGAGAGGGTGGTTAATTGGTTAGAGTAAAGATACAAGATCTGCAGATTACCAAGTCCCTCAAATATGTCAGCTGAGAGGGTGGTTAATTGGTTAGCGTAAAGAGACAAGTACTGCAGATTACCAAGTCCCTCAAATATGTCAGCTGAGAGGGTGGTTAACTGGTTAGAGTAAAGATACAAGCCCTGCAGATTACCAAGCCCCTCAAATATGTCAGCTGAGAGGGTGGTTAATTGGTTACGGTAAAGATACAACCTTTGCAGATTACCAAGCCCCTCAAATATGTCAGCTGAGAGGGTCAATCTGTTAGAGCCAAGATGCAAGGTCTGCAGATTACTAAGTCCCACAAATATGTCAGCTGAGAGGGTGGTGAACTGGTTAAAGGAAAGCCACAAGGCCTGCAGATTAACAAGTCCCACAAATATGTCAGCTGAGAGGGTGGTTAATTGGTTAGAGTGAAGAGTCAAGGTCTGCAGATTACCAAGTCCCACAAATATGTCAGCTGAGAAGGTGGTTAACTGGTTAGTGTGAAGATGCAAGGTTTGCAGATTACCAAGGCCGTCAAATATGTCAGCTGAGAGGGTGGTTAACTGGTTATAGTTAAGATTCAACCTCTGCAGATTACCAAGTCCCACAAATATGTCAGCTGAGAGGTTGGTTAACTGGTTATAGTGAAGTTCCAAGTTCCACAGGTTAGCAAGTCCCACAAATATGTCCGCTGAGAGGGTGGTTAACTGGTTATAGCTAAGAGACAAGGCCTGCAGATTACCAAGTCCCTCAAATATGTCAGCTGAGAGGGTGGTTAATTGGTTGGAGTTAAGAGACAAGGTCCGCAGATTACCAAGTCCCTCAAATATGTCAGCTGAGAGGTTGGTTAACTGGTTATAGCTAAGATACAAGCTTTGCAGATTACCAAGTCCCTCAAATATGTCAGCTGAGAGGTTGGTTAACTGGTTATAGTTAAGATTCAACCTCTGCAGATTACCAAGTCCCTCAAATATATCAGCTGATAGGGTGGTTAATTGGTTAGAGCGAAGCCACAAGTGCTGCAGATTACCAAGTCCCTCAAATATGTCAGCTGAGAGGGTGGTCAATTGATTATGATGAAGGTATATTTCTGTTAAGCTGGTCAAGTTGTGGAATGCTCTGCTATGGATCATGGAGATCTGATTGACTCTAAGATCTAATATTTCCAAAATTCTATATCTGGAGAAGTCATATTGCCCTATTGTTGTGATAGCATTGTTCTCCAAGTCCAGTCTAGTGATGGTTGTAGGCAGGTCCTGAGGAACACTGCTGAGGCCTCTGCTGCTGCAGTCACAGTCTGATGGACAGTTACTGTCACAGGCTGTGGTCGGTTCAGTTTCTTTCAGGATGATCAGCAGAAGAACCAGTACCTTCTTCACCTTGTTGGACATGTCACCTATTCAAAACAGATAAGATACAGCATATATAGTAATAAGTCACTACACATACCCTTGTATGACAGGAGATGAATCATTTCCATGTTTTATGTATTATTATATCCAGTCCAAATCTCAAGAAGCTGGCACGGTGGCCTGGGTCTGGGTCTGGGTCTGGACAGGACTGAAAAAGTGTCATAATGTTATTGTCCCTTCGGATGGGGACACAAAGTTCGCAGCCCCGTGTATTAGGGAGCTTATGGCATCAAATGTCTGCATGTAGAAGAACCCAACACACTTAACAAGAAGAGTATAATACTGTTCTCGTTAAGTGTGTTGGGTTCTTACGGGTGACCCAGTGTGCATGACCGAACATGCAAGCTGTAGCAAAACCATATTGCTTTGCCCTACTAAAAAAAAAGTGTCATGTTTCGTCCTCATTCTGAGATTGCCTGCTTTATTGTCAAAGAAATTACAGAATTTGCTGCCCCAAACTCCCTTTCAAATTCTGTCTTATATCTTAGACTAGTAACTGTTGCAACCTGAAAACAAAACTGTACTTTGATCTGATAGAACAACTGTAACAGTTACATTTGAGGCAAAGAAACATTTTGTTATTCCGAATTTTAGGAAAAGTGTCTCACTTAAACTGCACCTGGCAGTTCAGATTTATTTAAGCTTGCTTACATGTACATGACAAATGCGACAGTGGGTGAGATGTAGCTAAAGACTTTGTTTTCCTAACAATAGCTTGAAGTCCTACCTATTTGTATTGATCCTTGACAGTCCAACTCCAAGCAACAGTTGACTTTTCTTACGAAACAGAAGTTGCTTTGAAACAAGTGGGTGAATCTGCAATCACAGAAATGTGCATGGTGAATACAATGTGCAAGTTAATAGCATTGTGCTTGATGGATGGACAGCAGCTTAATTCATGTAAACAGATTTGAAGTTGTTGGAAAACATCTGGGATTTTTAATCATTCAGGGTTGTATACTCTAAAAGCATACTAGTTAGATTGATACACTGTGCCAGACAGTCTACTTCGACATACAATGTACATTGTATATTATACAACATGTGTCAATAAGTCATTGGAAACAGAACAGAGCAAGCATAAAGTCATGCATTTCTTTTACCTTTGGACAAGGATTATCATGAAGTTTATCTAATTCTAGGACATAAAAGTATTATGTTTGTAATAGTAATATGTAATGTGCTATGTTTTTATTGAGATGTTCTAGATCTAAACATTTAAGGAAATTTCTCACTGACAGTCAACACTTACATGCTAGTTTCATCTAATAGCAGAGTTTGCAAAAACCTGTTCTGATTAAAAAGGGGACCTACCGAAAGATTGACTCTCTTGGAAGAGCAGTCCCAAGAGACACAGGACCAGGAGACCCTTTACATGTAGATGTCAGATTTCACCTGTTCTATGACAAGTTAGAGAAGTCCACTCTTGAAGTTGTGTCTCTCCCACCTGTGCCAAGCTGTGTAACTGCGCAGGAGGAAATGTTCTGCTTTTTGAAGGAGGAAATGTTCTACTTCTACCTCAGGTGGGGTATCACGTTTCACACTCTCAAGAAGACAATCAACCCTCAGTTTGGGCCAGTCAATTTCAAATTGAAGGGGAAAATGCATTGTAAATCATCTAATGAATCAGATATAGCTGCCTGTGATGTTTCCTGTATGTACTATGTACTATGTAATAGTTCTTGACCTGTTGTGTTTTGAGATAGACCCCTGTAGCCAAAACCTCATTGACGTCAAGGTTGTAGAATTCCTGATTGGCTCGTGAATGTGTACAAATGGGAAGTTCCGGTCCTTTGTAGTTGACCTGTGACTTCTCGGCCACAGATTGAAAGGCTCTCATGCAAATCAGCATGCAAGTAAACACAAGTCTCGTGGTTGAAAACACTTTTCTGCATACCTGGACTGGTGTAGGTGACACTTAGATATTCTGCACCTGTCCACACTACTGTAAATGCATTTAAGTTTGTGTGGTTTTTATTTCGCGCTAAAGGGAAAATGGAGTGTTTGCAGTGGTTCTAAGTTTGCAGCAGTGCTATAGTCGCATACTGCTACATTATTGAACAAAAATTAAGTAAAACGGACGCCGCAAAACCACAAACATAAAACCACCGTGAACATTTCTGCTGTTACAGTACTTCGACCGTTGACCTTTCTCTTCCCCAAAAACTTATGCCAGTCAGATCAAACAGCCATTATGCAAATCAGCATGCAAATGTACCTACCTCATGGTTGAAAACACTGTTCGGCATACATGCACTAGTCATGCATAGGTGACATTCAAAATAACCTGCATCACATGAAGTTTACCTTTTATTCTCATTCCCGATAACTTATAAGGCATTGAGGAGAATTGCAGAAATGAGGGAGGTGAGAAAATTGTAAAAGCTGCTGTGTTAAGTTTGAACCATATTTGACAAGAAAACAGCAATACATTGTCTACATTTCTTGGAACTTTGAATGTCAATACAAATTCTGAATTGACTACAACAACCTCCAATTCAATTTGGGAATTCAAGTTTAATTTGGGACTACCTCCCACATTTCATTCATGTATAACCCAAATGGCTTAATATCACATCTGGTAGGTGAAAATGAAGTTAAGATTTGTTGCAACCATTGATGACTGAGAACTGGAGGCCGAATTCTGCAGAATTCTGATAACTTGAGTCAGCATTCTGGGGACTGGGGTTAGAATTCTGGGACTGGGGGAGAATTCTTCAGAATTCTGGGAACCGAAGGCAGAATTCTGGGAGCTAGGGGTTATTCTTCAGAGTTCTGGGAACTGAAGATAGAATTCTGAAGAATTCTAAGATCTGGAGGCTTCCAAAATGAAACTAGAGGCTGTTTGTCTACATTCTGTACATGTACATGTATATATATATATTATTATTTGATGTAAGCGAACAATTACAAGACAGATTGTTCTTATTAAATGATTGAATATTTGGTTTATTTAGCCTTCACCTGTTTACACACACCATTATTAAGTCATCAGAAAATATACAATTATATAGGTGTTATATGTCATCACTTAGTAAAGTGGTGGATTGCTCATTCCTTGACAAAAGCTGGTGGCGTTGAGTTGAAAATCTTGAAAAGTCCAATTTTCCCATTGAACTTGCTGTTCAACTTTGCTTTAGACTGAATTCTGCCAACACAGATTAATGTAACTTTCACAAAACTTCATTTTGCAATGAGCAAGGAGCACATCAACATACATGTACAGATGTGCTACTAAATGTAACAGCAACTGATGTTGTACAATTTGAATCTAGTCTTACACTGTATATGATCATTAGAACTCAAGTAAAGTAAATACTATTTATAATAAGAACTCCTTTTTTCACCACTAGAGTTGTAGAAAAATAACTTGTCTCAGCAAGCTGTTGCCATCTCATCATAAAAGTTTAAAATTATAATGAGCTCCTTATTCTATTACAAAAAGTCACGATACAGGATTATTACCAACACACATGTTACATAATGATAACTCCTAATGCTATTGTAAAAAGTTACATTATTTCAAACACACAAGTTACATTGTATAGTCCTTTTCCCATAACCGGTATAACAGTGTAGTTTATATTTTTTCTTACACTATCATATTAAATATATTACATGGCATGTATGTACATGTATCATAGCAATATAGACCTGTTTACTCACCCCAAGTCATATATCCTAAATTACCTAGTGGAATGGTGGCCTAAAGGGTTGGTCTGTACAGCTATGTTAAAGCCTGCCGAGAACGACAACCTTCCCGCTGATCTTCTCAAGCGAAGAACCAGCCTTAGTTCCACCTCAGAGGTTCATAGTGGTTTGCAGTATCAACACCGTGTGCTTGTACAACAACTGAACCATTCTGGTAGTGAACCTGTTGACCAACTCCATTTCTAGGGGGAAGGGAGGGAAGCCTGTGGCCTGTATGTACATGTGGTCTTCCTGATATAGCTACATCATCATACTCTGCTTCATCTGCATGTGGGGTGTCATACATTGACTGGTTATGAGCACTTGTTGTGACAGAAGCTGTGGTGTTTGTGTTGCTGAACACAACACTGGGGCCTGGGCCAGCAGGAGGATTGCTGGTCCTCCTCTTATACATGTACATTAAAAAGAGAACGATGGCCAAAAGGAAAAGTCCAGCCACTACGCCAAGGAAACCACTGAGGAAGACTTGCAGAGAGAATGCTTCAGGAGAAGCAGCAGCTTTACTTTCTGTTGTCTTTGAATGGAAGTCGGTACTATGAAAAGTACTGGCTAGTGAGGAAGATGATATTGGTATTGGTAATGTTGACTTTGCAGATGGGCCCAAAGAGGCTGTAGAAAAGTCATGAGTAGAGTCAGCATTTCCTGGTGTGTTTGATGTTAGGGTAGATGTTGGCACCAATGGAGTGGATGTTCCTGCAGCACTAAAAGGAGAGGAAGTACTGACTGTAGACAAGTCAGTTGTAGAGTCATCATTGTGTGTTGTGCTTGATGTTTCGGACTTTTCTGCGACACTAAAAGGGTATGAAGTACTGGCTGTAGACAAGCCAGGGGTGACAGTGTTGCTTGTTACAGGTGTTGGGGAAGATGCTTGTACCACTGATGTGGAGTTTTCTGGCTGAACAATTCTAGGAGATGAAGTGAGAAGGGTAGAGTAGGGTGTTGCTGTCTGTTGACAGATCAGATCTTCAGGATTGACATCATTCAGTAGACTTTTCCCTATAAGGTTCCCAGGTCCAGCACAGGTAATCTGGCTTTCAAAGGCATAAGAACCAATCATCTTTTGCTTTAAGGGAAACATCCTACAGTCACACTGCCAGGGGTTGTTTTCAATTCTAACGGTCTGAATTGAAATTAGTATGTCAAACATTTCAGCTGAGAGACTTGTCAACTGGTTGGAGTAAAGACGTAACCTCTGCAGATTATCAAGTCCCGCAAATATGTCAGCTGAGAGGGTGGTTAACTGGTTAGAGTGAAGAAACAAGGTCTGCAGATTACCAAGTCCCTCAAATATGTCAGCTGAGAGGTTGGTTAACTGGTTAGAGAAAAGATGCAAGGCCTGCAGATTACCAAGTCCCTCAAATATGTCAGCTGAGAGGGTGGTTAATTGGTTAGAGTAAAGAGACAAGTACCGCAGATTATCAAGTCCCTCAAATATGTCAGCTGAGAGGGTGGTTAACTGGTTAGAGTAAAGAGACAAGGTCTGTAGATTAACAAGTCCCTTAAATATGTCAGCTGAGAGGGTGGTTAACTGGTTAGAGGAAAGACGCAAGTACTGCAGATTACCAAGTCCCTCAAATATGTCAGCTGAGAGGTTGGTTAACTGGTTAGAGGCAAGATTCAAGGTCTGCAGATTACCAAGTCCCTCAAATATGTCAGCTGAGAGGTTGGTTAACTGGTTAGAGGCAAGATTCAAGGTCTGCAGATTACCAAGTCCCTCAAATATGTCAGCTGAGAGGGTGGTGAACTGGTTATAGAAAAGCCACAAGGTCTGCAGATTACCAAGTCCCTCAAATATGTCAGCTGAGAGGGTGGTTAATTGGTTAGAGTAAAGAGACAAGTACCGCAGATTATCAAGTCCCTCAAATATGTCAGCTGAGAGGGTGGTTAACTGGTTAGAGTAAAGAGACAAGGTCTGTAGATTAACAAGTCCCTTAAATATGTCAGCTGAGAGGGTGGTTAACTGGTTAGAGGAAAGACGCAAGTACTGCAGATTACCAAGTCCCTCAAATATGTCAGCTGAGAGGTTGGTTAACTGGTTAGAGGCAAGATTCAAGGTCTGCAGATTACCAAGTCCCTCAAATATGTCAGCTGAGAGGTTGGTTAACTGGTTAGAGGCAAGATTCAAGGTCTGCAGATTACCAAGTCCCTCAAATATGTCAGCTGAGAGGGTGGTGAACTGGTTATAGAAAAGCCACAAGGTCTGCAGATTACCAAGTCCTTCAAATATGTCAGCTGAGAGGGTGGTCAATTGGTTAGAATTAAGATACAAGTACCTCAGGTTACTAAGTCCCTCAAATATGTTAGCTGAGAGGTTGGTTAACTGATTGCTAAAAAGGTCTATATTTGTTAAGCTGGTCAAGTTGTAGAATGCTCTGCTAAGGATCATGGACATCTGATTTTCTCTAAGCTCTAATATTTCCAAACTTCTATATCTGGAGAAGTCATATTGACCTATTGTTGTGATAGCATTGTTGTCCAAGTCAAGGCTAGTGATGTTTGTAGGCAGGTCCTGAGGAACACTGCTGAGGCCTCTCCTCCTGCAGTCACAGTCTGATGAACAGCTGCTGCTGCAGGCTGTGGTCGGTCCAGTTTCCTTCAGGATGATCAGCAGAAGAACCAGCACCCTCTTCACCTTGTTGGACATGTCACCTGTTCAAAACAGATAAGATTTTAAAAAAAAAAGAAGAAATATCTTATACATGGATGTAGATTTTATAAGTTAAACATTGTTATGTACAACATACATCATTTGCCTTACCTCTTGACCTTCATTTCTGCACAACGTACCAGAGTTTGGGGACTAATTTTTACCTTTGTCAAGAAGGCTATAATGATAACAATGATAAGTTCATTGCAAAATTATGTCCGAAGACTTAATTGCAAAAAAAGAAAAGCAAATGTCTGAAAATATTATATATTATATAATATAGTTACATATTTTCAAATATTTTGGGTTTCTTTACAAAAATCATGTAGATCATGATAGCTGGATGTCCTACCTGTATGTGTTGATCCTTGACAGTCCAGGCAACAATTCTCCTTCCCCACCAAACAGAAATTGCTTTGAAACCACTGGGTAAATCTGCAATCATCACAGAAATGTGCATTGTAAATACAATGTAAATGTTATTTTTGACATTTGAACACCAGCGTCATTTCGGTAAGCATAAGTTATTGGAAAACATCACACTTTTCTTTCATCTTTGGACATTACGAGTTTCTTTTATCTTAGGCCTAGCAGGCCTGCATAAAAAAGGATAGTATTTTGACAGAAAAAAGGCTATTTTGTTTTTTTGTTACATCTTCAGTTATACACTGTAAATACACATCAGATTCTGTAGGGTTCAACATCATCTTTATTGCACCAGTATATACACAAGACGCACGTTTAAAATCAACCACGTACAAGATGAATGAGTTAAAAACCTAGGCTGACCCCTCAGTCGGATCAGTAAAATCTGGAGGGCGCAAGGTAAAAATTATGTGCATCCGACTTCCGGTACGTATATACATACTGTATTGCACAAGTATAAAGATATTTGCTGTATTACACTGTTGTTGACACATGATAATAATGTTGCTCTAAAATGTAAGTTAATCTCATCGGCTGGAAAACAGCCCAGACGGTGATTCCCACATGGGTGTTCCTTGCGCAATATATTGCGTCGGATGTGCAAAGGGCACAATGCCCTAGTCTGTGCTTCAGCTTTCTGACTTAAATGCTTCTCTGACTTCATCTGTTATTATGATTATAGTACATTCTACATGTAGTGCTTAGACAAGGGTGCAGGTTGGCAGAAGACAGAACAAAAATGTTCGCGGTGGTTTTGAGTTGAGTGAGTGAAGTGGCCACCACAAAAACCGCGACCATAAAACCACCAAGAATATTTCTGCATTAATTACAGTTGTAATATCAATAACATTCTCATAAAAAGCCACTATTAGAATCATAATCAAAGCCATAGACAAACCCAGAGGGGAGTGTTCTGGTTCGGCTAATAATAAGAACGAAATCGTATTTGGCAATTTGACCTTGAACCTGGACTAGCAGCAGTTGCATCATGCAGCATCAATATTCTGATAACCCCCCGAGTACCCTTCAGTCTGAGATTAATTACAGCCAGGTGTAACCATTGGACAAACATCAACTTGGCTCTTAAGAAACCTTGGGTTAAGCTTAAAGATTACCTTTGCAATGTGTTTGTCACATAGACACACCCAAAACTATATCTCCATTTTTCATGGAGATAGTAAATCTGGTAAACGTCCATTACTGAACCCGCCAATTACCCAACCTTGGCATGTATTATGACTCTTATGTTTATTTTTTTCCACCCAAATAAACCTCTTTCTAGCAAAGTTTTAGTACCTTTTAAACATAACACATTGTACTTGAAAACAAGAAGAAGCATTTAGTGAGAGAATTAGCTTCCGTCACTAAGACTAACTCTTCTCAAACAGAGATAGCAGCCTTGACAGCACATGCTATCTAGTATGGAGAAAAACACTTTGTGCAAGAACTTTCTAAGTAGCATGGCAAGCCTTCTTCAGAGATCTAGACCTTGTACAATGAATATATTCCTACCTTTAAGGCACAAATCGACACCAATCTCAGAGATATTTCAGTTCTGATCCGCCACCGAATTACTTCTGCATGAAATGAAGTTGAACCTGTCTGGTGGCTTAATGATAATGATACTGTAAATGCATGAAGGTTTTCGTGATTTTTATTTCGTGCTAAGGCAAAAATGGAGTGTTCGCTGTGGTTTTAAGTTTGCGGCAGCGCTATAGCCACATACTGTTTCAGTATTGGACACAAATGTTTGCGTCGGCTTTAAGTTTGAGCTGAAACGGTCGCCGCGAAAACTGCGAATATAAAACCACCATGAACATTTCTGCATTTACAGTAACATAATTAGTTTGTTGTGAGTACGACTATTGAAATGTCAAAGTTTTACCTCTGACATGAAACAAACCACTATTAGAATGGTTCTACTTGAGCTTGCAAGTACTTAAAGATATTTTGTTATATGTACATTGTAACAATTATAGATAATCACTTACTTCTGTCTTCAGATACAATATGGAAAAGGCATATTATCTCAGTTATCTATCTTCTGTTGGGTCCTAGATAAAATAACCTTCATGTAAACAACCACTATTAGAATGGTTCTGCTTAAGATTGTAGGCCTGGGGAAGTACTTAAAAAGAAACCTTTAAAATATCTTGTTTTACAAACAGTAATTATAGATAACTAGAGTTCCACGACCTCATACCTTCGCCAAATGATTTTAACCTTTATGACTGATGTATTAGGAGTGTTTCTCATCAATTATAAATCATACCTGTTGATTGTCTTAAAATATAACATGTCCGAAGTATGATCTTAGCAAATTATGAGCTCAACAAAGAAGGTTATGCTGATATTTTTCATTAATTATGCAAATGAGGCCCTTATTAGCATAATTTGATTCAACGATTTTTACATTCACATAACGTCCCGATGCCAAAAAAAGGATTGAATGTATGAAATCGCCGTCATTTGCCAGTGTGGAATTAGATAAGTTACTCATTAAGTATGCAAATTAGCCCACATAAGCATATTTTCTATCTATAAATATTTCTCTCTTCCTCAGTTACAATTTGAATAGCCATATCATGGAACAAAGCGGATCTTTAAAGTTGCCTCATTAATTATGCAAATTAGAATCTGATTTGCATAATTATTGTCCAATCATACTAAGCATCACACAAGCTATCTACATACCAAAAATAATGACCATCCATCAAGCCCATTTTGTTATAGTATTTCCTCATTAATTATGCAAATGAGGTCTTCATTTGCATAGTTCATATCAATTAATATTTCTCTCTTCCTCAGTTACATATGTCACATGTTTCAGAGTCCTATCATGGAATTTGGCGGATGTATAAACTTTCCTCATTAATTATGCAAATTAGATACTGAATTGCATAAGAGGTGTCTAATCATGTACATCATCACTCAAGCTATCTACCTACCAAAAACCATTACCATCCATCAAGCCCTTCTTGAGTTATTCCCTTTCAAAGTCAGACGCAAAACCCGCTCCTGCAGTTCCAAAAAAGCCGCTAGGGGGCCCAAACCCACACCACTTACTCTCTGTCCAAAGATCTATCTACCACTCAAAAATAACTTCCATAGCATGTCCAGAACACGAGATATCAAACCAGGAAGTTCCGCTGCAGTACCGTAAGAAGCCGCTAGGGGGCCCAAAATCTAATCGTTTTTAGGTCTCATCAAAACCTACCAACATACTAAATACCAAGACAATCCATCAAGGCATTCTCGAGTTATCCTGTGCCACTACAAACAGACAAACAAACAAGCAGACAAACAAACGCTACCCTCTGCATAACCTTCTCGGCGAAGGTAATCAATTACTTAATATGTCTTGTGATACAGTATGGAGAAGGGATATCATCTCAGTTCTTTTATCGTCTGGTGGCCCCTAGACAAGTTGTCATTAGATAAAAATGTAAAAATCATGCTTCACTGCCAAACTGCTGTTGGAATATAATTGGACAGTTACTATAATCTGTCATCTAGCTCTGTAAGGACACAATATCCTGCAATAAGTTTTACTCTTAGCAACGGTAGCAATTCTAGAGCAACAGCTTCTTTCCACAGACTTGAACCCGTTCTGACAAGTGTTTCCATCTCAAGTACAACCCACAAGCCCTCTGAAACCTTCCAACATTCACCGCCATCTCCTAGCACAGTCCTATATACTGTAAATGCTTTTAAGTTCGCGTGGTTTTTATTTATTGCTAAAGTGAAACTGGAGTGTTTGCGGTGGTTTTAAGTTCGCGGCAGCGCTATAGTCACATACTGCTACAGTATTGGGCAAAATGTTTAGTTCGCGGTGAAACGGTCCCCGCAAAAACCTTGAATATAAAACTACCGCGAGCATTTCTGCATTTACAGTATCTCCCACCAACTTACATGTAGTTCAGGGCCCAGAGGTGGTCCTCAGGCCTTGCACTGAGCAAACCGATTAAAAAAGAGATAAAAATAAATGTCTTAAGAATATTTGTCTGCTTTCCAGGCAGCAGCTCTGGACCAGCAGGCAAAACGGCACCTTGAGGAGGAGTTCCGCTTCAACCTTGAGGAGAAGGATGAACTCATCGGTGTTCTACAAACACAGGTGGGTTACATAGTCTGAAATATCATGAAAAAAATTAAAGCATAAATCAGAAACACACCTGTCTCCTGTATTAATGGCAAAGCCAGTTATGACAAGTACATCGTACTTCTTGAAAGAGACAAACCTGGTCGCGTACTGAGTCTCATTGTTTTTATTTCCCCAACGCCAAGAATCTTACTCTTTCCTGTCGTCATCGGCTGTTTCATTGAAAAAGTTGAGGATAGGGGAGTCAATTTTGACCAGTGTTAGCACTGGATGTGTCGATGAAGCTTCTTATAGACATCTCAAATATTGATAAAAAGTCAAATCTCTGCATCTTGACAAGTTTATTCTCACACAGTAGACAGAAATGACCAGACTGGCGGAAGACCGCCAGCAGTGGAGAGACTTCACTGAGTGCCATGCTGCCCCGACGGCTGATTAAGCTATGGGAGAGAGTGAGTGAGAGTGAGACAGTTTGCATGGAGTAATATTTATTTGTTTCCTCTGTCAGGTGCGGCTGCTGAAACAAGGAAACCTGGAGAATGCTGCTGAGGGGAGTGGCAATGCTAAAGGAGATGGGGACACTGTTGGTGAGTGACAGTCATGCTTTCACAAATCTACTGACAGAGAAACAGCGTGAAACTAAATGTAGAGACTGAGGTAGACTAGCAAGAATCATTGTGCATTGGGTTTGTGAAAATGCTGTATGATTTCCCTGTCTTGTACCTTTTTTATACAATGTGTAATCACTTGCAATTGATAATTATGTACTAAGTCTTGACACTTGTATTCAATTTTGATATAATGCTTACCTGCTGCACTTGTGTTATCTTTAAGAGATACTAAACTTGGAATTTCTCGAGAAAAGAAGTCCTTTCTTTTTTAATCGCATATTAAGGGAATTTCCCAATAATGTAAAAATTTATTGGTTGACACTAGAAGTAGAGCAAATATGAAGCTAACTTGTTTATAATTAGGTAAGTAAATGCCACTACTAATTCTGATCTTCAAGTCGATGTTTTATATTTGTATTCTAAGATGCTGCAGAGCTGTCCAAGACGAACGTGATCCTTAAGGAGAAGGTGCGACGTCTTGAGGACCTGCTGAACAAGTGTAAGGACATGATCAAGAACAACAAGGAGCGCACGGCCCAGCTGACCAGCGAGCGGGAGAAGCTGGCTACAGAGCTAGAGAGCAAGGCTCAACAGGTCCAGCAGCTACAGGTGGGGAAACTGTAACGGTTGGAAAAAATCAAAATAATACAGGGAAGGGTGGAAAAGAGTAGGGAGCCTTGAAATTCGTAACCCCTGCTTCTTCTATTTAGTCGAGCTTGCCTAAGCTTGTTGTTACTGACTTAGGATGAGAGAGGTTGCTTCAGTGAGCATTAGTTCACTGCATAGAAGTAGTCTCTTACTACATGTATGGCCTTGCACTGAGCAAACTTGTTAAAAAAAGCCCACCTTTTTCCAAACTCCCGCACCGTTGTGAAATCTGCTCCCCTGAAAGCACAACGTCCATGTCAATAATGATATACATGTACCTTTAAAATCCCATCTGCAAGCACTATTTTTTACATGTTTAACACAAAATTGAATGTTTTTGTTCCTCCAGGAGTGGAAGGACAAAGAGCAGGTGCGTCTGGACGGGCAGCTGCAGGACGCTCGGCACCTGATCGAACAGCTGGAGTCCAGCACCAAGTCCAGCCGCGCCCTCACATCCCAGCACCAGGACTTACTGCAGGTCAGAACATACAATGACTTTGTTTGTATATAAGCTGCTAGAAGTGTGATGATTCAGTCTGCATACTATTAGCTAATCATAGGTATAGGTCTGTCAAGGAGGAAGTCCGCGGCTCATCTTAACCCTTGTCCTACGGGACCCATATGTATATATGTATATATATATATATATATGGGTTGCACTTTATAGAACCTGTGTGTGGGTCCCGTATATGTACGGGTTGGGGGTAATTTTCAGCTGAACGCATCACACGGCAGCAAAATGCAACGAATGCGGATTAGTAACTAGTCAAGTCAAGGGCCAATGACCTGATTGATAATTCAAATTAATGGAATAATTTGCGTCAAAAACACCAGCATGACAAGGGTTAAGGTCTGAATCCTCCAGAAATTTATTGCTCACATTTTTGATATGGCAGTCAATATGATAAATTGTGTGTTTTGTGAATTTCCTGTCATAGAATCTGGAAGCAAAGGACAAAGAAATTAAGCTGTTGAAGACAGAACTGCAAGCTCAGAAGATAGGTGAGTGCTGTTGTGAACATGATGTTTCTATGTCTAAAATATCATGATCTTATTACATGTTTTCATCACAATTTCATTAAAATGACAATTTCATTAAAATGACAGATTTAACAACGGAAATTAATAACACGGGCTCCCAAACAATGAGTGGGACAGCAAATAATTTAAAGCTGGAAACATCGGATTCCATGTTTTGTACTCTGACTGTTCATATTTACCCAGTGTGTTGAAGTCAATAAATGAAATAATTACAAACTTACGCAACCTATTTAAGTAACACTCCATGCCTGTATGATTGGACTTTTCCCCCATTGCTGCAATACTAAATAGTCACAGATATAACCATAGTGCACCTTAGAAAGTGTCATGTCATTGCACATAATCTTGACACTAACTTCACAGTTTTTGTATCAATTACAAATCACCATTGTAACATAACATCAACTCTCATAATGGCACCGGATACCCAAGGCCTTCTCAAGAGTGTCTTGAACACCTGGATATCTGAAGTGTTTGTACCTCTTGGATTTCTGATGCTGCATCTTTAAATTCAAGGATTTTAGTGGTCGTAGGGAATCCGGCAAACTTATGCAAGTTGATGTTACATACTCTCCAAGCAGTGGATGGGTTTCGGCTGGTTTTTGACGTGTTTTTAGGCTTTTTTGTCGGGCTTTCTACTTTGTCATCTTTTTTTTGTATAGTTGGGTTGGCTATACGAAAAAAAGATGACATAGTAGGAAGCCCGACAAAAAAGCCTAAAAACATGTCAAAAATCAGCCGAAACCCGTCCTCTGCTTGGAGAGTTGGTGTTACATACATGTAGAATAGCAGAAACTCTAAGCACCCCCTGCAGCAGTAAACACTAACTCTCACCACTTCTCTGTTGCATGTTCCATCGCTGGACTCCTGTCTCTGTGTGAGTACATGCAACATGGCTCATTTGCTAACTAGTGTAGTTAATAGATTGTCCAACACTAATCTCAAATTGTTTTTGTTAGGGCATGATAACAGCAATATCTTTCAGTAAGTGCTCTGGATACAATGATGCATTTTTAATGTCCACCTTTCCTCTAGGTGTTATGATAAATTTTGTATTTTTTCCACATCAATTTGGTTAAGAACTTTGTACTTTGCAAGTACCATGAAACGCAAAAGAAAAAGGGAAAAAAATCTGAATCAATAAAAAAAATTGGTGTTGCACAAAATGTAAAGATCGCTATACAAACCTTATGGTTAGCCCTTGTTGGACTACCTAGACATATACAGTGTTAAGTCAAAGTAGAAATCAAACTCAGCCGTCAGCTTTGTCTACTTTCATTTCCAGCATTGCCTGCTTTCCTTGTAGGCTGCTAGGATTGCTAGATATGTAGCAAGATGTAGTGCTAGTTCGCAAGTAGCAAGCTACTCTATTCAGAAATGGATCATTTTCTGTTTTCTAGTAGCAGCTCTCGTATCTATCTATTGCGGCATAACATACAAGTCATATATACATGTAGAGCTGCACATGAACAGCTAGCTGATAGTTTTAAAATGGGCTAGTGGCCTGCTGACAACACAATACAGATAGATTACAGGAGGTAGACTTAAGTTTCTTCTAAGTTCTAAGATTTTATCATTAGGATTGTTCACACAGGATAGTTGAAAGTTTAAAAATGACCTTGTAGCTGACCTTGGTTGTTGTTTCCTGTAGTTTCTGCAGAGCTGGGTAAGTCTTCAGGAGGAGAGAAGAGCAAAGACAAGGAGGTGTCAGAACTCAAGGCAAGACTCAAGGAACTGGAGCAGGTATAGGATTCCTTGAATACTCTTAAGAATTGATGTCCAAGATCTCCTTAAAGACTAAGGGTAACCTTAAGATTTGTAACACAAATTAATCAACGTCAATTCGTCAAAACACTAATTAAAACACCCCAATATGAAATAAACCATCCCTTTCAAACAAAGTTCAAAATTTCAACATTCATTCATTTGGAAATTAAGACAAAGGCCTTTTAAGATTTCCCAATGGTGAGTCTGCGATGCTAAGTAATATATTTTTTGTGTAAAATTGAAAATATAGCAAAGGCAACATGTTACTTGGAAGTTTGTTCAACATTAGTCCAAGACAAGTAGGTTGCAATTTTTTCATGCACTACAATCTCTCGCAGAACAACAAGACAAACGGCAGTGTAGAGCAGTCGTCAGGAGGTCTGGAGTCGGCATCAGCTGTAGAGGAACAACTGTTACAGAAGGACCAGGAGTGGCAAGCCAAGCTGTCTACACGGGAACAGGAGCTACAGCAACAACTGGAGGCTAAGGTGGGTGTTACAATGTCTTGAAGATGGGGCCAGATTGTCTTAAGGAATTATCAAGGAGCAGTCAGCAAAGTGTAGTGGACACCCTTAAGTCACACTCATGCCACATGCGGGGGTCAGAAAGGTCACGGAGTTCTAATCTCACGTGATCAAATTCCCGGAAGCGTTCGGGACGCTTCGGGGAAGTCACGTGCCCGCGCTCGGGAAATTTGAAAAATGGCTGCTCCTCCAGGCGTGCCGATAGCGCGACGATTTCAGTGAGTTCCCACAGCACAACGACGTCGTATCTATGCATAGTGGACGTCGCTATACATTGTGATAGTGTTGTTTGAACTAATCATGTATAGAAATGACTAAATAGATTGACTTTCTAAATCCGATTTTCGGGGGATATTATTGCTTCATCTTCCTTTAAGAAAAGACGTTGTAGCTGCATAGTTGCCAGGGAGTGCTTACTGTCAAGGGGGTGAAGTCTGCTACCTGTCATTGTCTTGTTCTGTTATTCTTTTGAGAAAAAAAAGCTCTAGAGGTAGCTTGTATTGGGATGTAACTTCCTAAAAACCCGTCTTTGAGGAGAGCCACACCTCGAGCACGTAAAATGACCCACCAGGCATATCTAAAACAGTAGGGTTCCTTCCCGGTGTGAGTGGATCAAATATATACATATACGTCCGGATATGCAGCTTGTACTCATCAGTACAATCCTGGTGTGTTACGCCATGAGGCAGTTTACTGGGTATGCAATACAAACAAACAATACAAACAAAAAACAAGCACCTCGAAAAATTTAAGGTCCAAATCCTTTCTTCTAGGGCCAGCTGTTGGAACAGCAGAGAGCAGAGTGGGAGGGTAGGCTGGCAGAACTGGCCACCAAGAAAGACAAGCAGCTTCAAGACGTTCTCGGCTCCAAGGAGTCAGAGATTGATGAAGTAAGAAGTCTTGAGTTTTACCCAGACTTTTTCTCATCTTATTTTCTTTTCACAGAAGAAGGCTTGAAATGAATGGATGTATCTGGATTTAGGTGAAGAATTGCTCTACCAACGACCTTATATACATGTAGAAATCAGTTAACCTGTTAGAAGTCATAGATTGTTGATGTATTTCCTCCTTCTTCGTTAGAAACCATTTCTCATTTTTATTTTAGCCCTTTCACAGAATTTCTCCTCTTCATGTCCTTTTCCAGGGTTTTTGTACATTCTGAAGATTACCACAAATTTCTAGAGTTTTGTCTATTAGTAAACAATTACAACAACTTGGAAAAGTTTATGAATGATATCTTTTTTTTAAAACAAAAAATCCTGTCTACATGTTTGTATATCTTGGCTGATTTTCTTTTGGACAAATTTTGAAAATAATACTTTCTTGCTTTGTAAGAAACCATATTTGTTTTCTAAAGAGATCCAAAACAAAGAGATGATCACAAAATGATCAAAAGAACTAGAAAGCTGAATCAAGGTTAAACTGTAAATGCCAACACAACAAATTGGACTTACCCAAATTTTCGACTGATCAGCACCCAAATTTTTGACTGATCAGCTATAATCTTTGTCAAGGAATAACCTTGATTCATAATGACTTCTACCAACACAGATGAACTTTCAATTGAAAACTAGTAAGAAAGCTTTCTTGAAAACTGTAAGGTGTCTTCAGCTTGTACAAGGTCCTTTCTTCCCTTCTTTCCCAGAAGTTGTAATTTTCCTTCTTTGCCTTCCTGTAACCCTGTTGTGTGCCTGAAGCTCCTGGAGGCTGTGTCCAGGAGAGAGGAGGAAGTGGAGGAGGTACTACAGCCCTCTTTACTCCTCTCACTTCTTTTCTCATGCACTAAGAAATCTTACTCAACTTACTCAATTGATCTTAAAGATATTTATTAAGACAGTATTGTCTGGAGAAAGATGAGGGAAAAGATAAACCACAATAATTATTCTAACGTACATGTAGCAGTGGCAAGTCTATTCTGAAAAATTTGAAATTTTCCAAGAGCACAGAAGAGATTTAACAGCTATCTTTGACAGTCACTGCTCTGCCTTATTTTCTGCTGCACTCAAATGAATCTTGCTTGATTGATCTTTGAAAAATGTTGAGGCAGTGTTTTACTAAAGACGCATTAGGGGAAAGATAGCCAACACTACACAACAGTCCCAGTAAGGCGATGTAAAGAAATATTCGAAACAGCACAGAAAAGACACTGCAGTAGTCTTTACTGCTCTGACTTCTCTTCTGATGCACTTAAAAGAATCTTGCTTGCTTGATCTTATAAAAAATGTTGAGGCAGAGGTATACTTCAGACTTGTACAAAATGTATGAGACAGATTAGACAAAATTACACAATAATCCTTGCAAGACTAGATACTATAAAAGATTGGAAATTTTCAAACAGCACAGAAAGGTTATTAACAGCCCTCTTTACTCCTCTCACTTCTTTTCTGCTGCACTAAAGAATCCTGCTCGATTGATCTTATGAAAAAATGTTGATGCAATGGTGTCTGGAGACACATTTGGGGAAGGATAGAACTACATAAGAATCCTTGCAAGACTAAGTATAAAAAAATGGAAATCTTTAAACATTATTTTTAGTGCACTCTGGAAATTTGCTGTATAAAATTATGCAAAATAGACCACTATGATCACTGGCTAATAAAAAGATGAAAATCGGGATCACATCAATCAGTTTATCATATTTGTTTGTCTTCGACTATTTTCAGCATTTTATATTGTGCAGACTTTAAAGATTTGTTTCTGTTGTACTTACCTCCTCATCTCCTCTATCCTGGTGCACAGTGGGCCTCCACTGGGAGAGAATGATATCTGACACACCATCTCAGTAAATATCATTATACCTCCCTGCAAAAGATACTGAATGATGTTTACAGATACTATCATGTTGAATATCCTAACAACTAGTACAGTAATGTCAGACACATTGACAGGTAACTAAAACTAATCTTACACTTATTTGTTTTTGTTTGTTTGTGTAGATCACGTCAAACCTGGAGACGATGGGTAAACAGCAGCTGCAGAGTCTGACTGAGAAACACGAGGCAGAACTGCAGGAGACCATCGAGACCATCCAGCAGTGGGAAACCAAGCAGAAGGAACAAGAGGAGGCTCACAAGTAAGCATCTTTTACGCTGTTCATCATGACAGAAGAAAATGACTTAAAGATAAAGATATCGAACAGGATGAGGCTCACAAGCTACACTTTAAAGGACAGAACATCACGACAGAAAAATGGATTAAGATAAAAATATGATGACTGAAGAGACTGAAACCACAAAATACCACTGAAGTCTTTAAATGAATTAAGAAAAGGCATTCAAATTAGCAGATAAGATGGAGTGAAATGGGTTTGTGTACTCCCAATGATGATAAGAAAGTTGCAGTACTGTTGACGTGTGTCTGTATGTATGTGTGTGTGTGAGTGTGACTGTGTTTCTATAATTCTTAATACAACCAATGTATCATTGCCATTCATCTTCAGTGCTGAGATTTTGTCTGTGGGACTGGAAGGGTTATAGTTGGTAAGGGAGTAAAGTCTGCCATCTCTGATTGCCATGGTTCGTCCTGTAGAAAGTAGCTGGAAGACCTTACGCAAAACTGGGAGATAGCTTGGATTAAAGGGAAGGGGAGCTAGGATCACTAGCATCTGTGTTGGCTAGGGCTATGGCATGCAGTATTTCAGATATTCACAAAAACTGGTATGAGGTATGAGATCTTCAATTTGTTGTTTTGTCCCACAGAAAAGAGCTTGAAGACCTGACGCAAAAGTTCCGTGCCAAGCTGGAGCAGTTCCGCGATCAGCACACCACCACCGTGGCTCAGCTCAAGGAGACCCACCAGAAGGAGTTAACAGAGAGGGGCAGCGAGATGACACAGCTGAGGGAAAACCACCAGAGGGAACTGGCCGGGCTACAGGGAGCTCTGGAGGGGAAGGGCAGCGAGGTCGCTGAGCAGGTCACACAGTACCAGCAGAGGGTACAGGAGCTGGAGACCAGGATTCAACAGGTTAGAATGCAAAGAACATTTATAGTCATGCCTTCAAATACCCGAGTTATTAACCGAGGATTGATGTGTTAAAAGATTAAATTGTGTATTTTTCTTGAAGTTGAACTATCGTAGAATAGAACACTTTGCCATCAACTACTGTAGGAGCATCTTCACTAGATACAAATGTACATTGTAGCTTTGAACCACGCTTGCAGTCAGATTTGCAAAGCTTAGGTGTGACAGGTTATTCAGTATAATATATAACCAGCTGCTGTCGCATCTCATTCTTGCAAAGCTAGACCAGGTGTGATATACCAAAGAGCACTTGTACATGTACCAGCCACACAGATACAAAATGTACTAAAGGTTAAAAGAGTTGTGAAATTCTGCCATAACTTAGTAACCCTTTCCATAGGCCCAATTAACAGTTTTGAAATACTATCTTACTCTTAGATAACTGCAGAACACCAGCAACAGATTGCAGAAAAGGACGAAACCTACAAGAAATCCTCAGATATGGTCGAATCATTGCAAACCAAGGAGACGGAACTAGCCGAAAAGGTGCAAGGCTTAGAGACAAACATACAAGAGCTAACAAGCAAGCATCAAACTCAGATCCAAGAACTGCATGAGACGTTCAAGACAGAGAGAGAGCAACTTCTTAAAGATCATGAAGAAAAGGAGAAGGAGGCAACAAGCAAGTTACAGGTGATGGAAGCAAAAATACTAGAGTTGAACCAGAAACATGAAGCTGAGTTGAAGGAACTGCAAGAGTCTTCACAGAGTGAGAGAAAACAGCTACAAGATCAACTCTCAGCTAAGGAAGGAGAGGCAAACAAAGTGCAGGAGTTTGAGTTAAGAATACAGGAGTTGCAAGGAAAGCATCAGGAGCAAGTCAAAGAAGCACAGGATGCATTCAACAATGAGAGAGAACAGTTCCAAAGTAGTCTTCAAGAGAAAGAAACAGAGATTTCCACTAAGGTTGAAGAGTTTGAGGCGAGAATACGAGAACTTACCCAAAAGTACGAAACTGAGTCCAAAGAACTCCAAGAATCCTTCAACAACGAAAGGAAACAGTTAGAACACCAACTTGAGGAGAAAGCAAAAGAAGCCCTTAACATTAAGGAGGGACTCGAGAACCAGCTGCAAGAAATCAGCAATAAAAACCAAAGAGAAGCCGAAGCACTTCAAGCATCACACGAATCTGAGATGAAGAATTTGCAGTCGGCACTTGAGAGCGCAGAAAGGGAGGCTAAGACAAGATTGGAACAAATGGAAGAAGCCTGGACACAAAAACTTCAGCAGTCTGAGAAACGGGAGGAGGAATTGAAGGAGAAAGTCTCCTTCTTGATGGAGAAGAACAAGGCTGAGATGTCTGAGAGAGAGGGCCAGATGTTGGAAAGGATTGCTTCTCTAGAAGAGGAGAGGACCCAGCTGCAGGCCAGTGCTAACCAGGTGCAAGCAGACCTGCACAACCGAGAGACAGAGCTCACCGCAGCACAGGAACAAGCAAGCAGGGACCTACAGCAAGCTCAGGAGCAACACCAAGCAGCGTTGAGAAAGCTGGAAGAAGATCTCAACGAGAAACTGAACGCTGCAAGTAAGGAGGCTGAGAGTCGTGTGAAGACATTGCAAGCTGAACACGAGGAGTTCTTGAAGTCAAAGGATGAGGAATATTCAAAGCAACTTCAGGAGATCAGACAAGAAGCTGAAGGGAAACATGGAGAAGCATCTGCAGAGCATGAAGCCATCCTGAAAGAAAAGGACGAACAGCTAAGTTTGAAGCTTAGTGAGCAAGAGAAGTCTTGGGAAATAAAGATACAGGAGATCACGGAACAGAGAGACGTTCTCGTCAGGACAAAAGAGGAAGAATTCTCACAGCAGATCAAAGCAGTTCAGGAGGAAAAAGACAAACTTCTTCAAGACATTCAGTCAGAAAAGGAAGCTGCTTTACAGAACAAGGAAAAGGAGGTGGAAGAATTGCTCTCAACTAAAGAAGCAGAATGGAAGCAGAACTTGGAGACAGTCCGTAAGGAAGTTGAAGAACATCACCAAAGTCTTCTAACAACAAAAGAAGAGGAATTCTCCCAGCAACTTAAGACAATCCAAGAGGAGAAGGAGAAGACCCTGCAGGATGTGCAGTCAGAGCGTGAGTCAGGACTGCAGCAGAAGCAGCAAGAGCTGCAGGAGTTGATGTCTGCTAAGGAAACCAAGTGGCAGCAGAGGATGGAGGGGCTGGAGAGAGAGAAGTCAGAGGCTCTATCTCAACTAGAGAAGCAGCATGCTGAGTCTGTGGAAGCTATTAAGGCTGAACATGAAAACAAGGTATGGATAAGAATCCTGTGCTTATCTTAGTTAATGCATGTTTGTACAATGTCAAGTGTTGGTCTTTGGGGATACACTTTGTGTATGGCACTTTTTTTTCAATATTGAGTTTATTCAGTCTAAGTTTTGGTGTCTCAATATTCTGTTACAGGATAGAAAATACAACTACCAGACTGAGTATTGTTATACTTGTATGGATAGAAATAAGTTTACTGGCCTATGTTGCATTTTTGATATACCGAATGTGTATATAAGTCGAATGCTTTAAATAAGAATATGATTCGCTTCATTTCAACCATAGTGTTTCAACTTGTCATGGAAAGTTTTTCTGTAACTCATGTTTGTTCTGATGTAAGTTGCAGGAAACAGTACAGCAAATGCAGGCTTCAATGCAGCAACTCCGGGATGAGCACTCCACACAGCTAGAACAACTGAGAGTTCAGCACCAAGAACAGGTACAACAACTCCACACAGAACAGGAGAACAACATGGCCGAGATGAAGAAAAACCTGCAGTCAGACATGGAAGAACAGAAGCTACAGTTCGAGAACAGAATAGGGGACCTCGTTGACAAAGATTTAGAATACCAAGCCACAGTTAAGGACCTTCAAGGGCAGCTTCAGGAGAAGTCCCAGCAACTTCAGGGGACGAAAGACAAGCTTGGAGAAGCAGGAGCACGACTTAAGAAGCTTGCGATGACGCACAAGTCTTCGGTAAGCGAGTACCAAGAGAAGTTGGAGTCTCAGAAGGCTTCCTTTGCCCAGGAAGTAGAGATGCTGAGGCAGCAGATCAAGGAAAAGGAGGAACAGGCTAAACTTGGTGCAGAGGAGCTGCAGCAAAACCTGCAGAGTAAAGTGTCTGAATACCAACAGCAGCTGCAGGATATCACGCAGCAGCACCGGCAGCAGCTGGAACAGGTGGAGACCAAATGGAAGGCCTCTCTTCAAGAGAAGAGCGAGACAATCTCAAAAATGGAAAAGGAGGCAGAAAACTTGAGGATGAAGTTTAAGGAGACAATCCAAAAGATGCAGGAAAAGTTGAAGACCAGTGAAAGCACCATCCAGGAGTTACAGGAAACACTGAGTGGAAAGGAAAAACAGCTTGAAGCACTTCAACAGGACGGTAGCACAAAAGTGGAGGAGATGGGAAAAGTACAAGCTGAACTGGAACAGGCAAGGAGTGAGCTAAAACACATGCAGGAAACTCAAGACCAGACGGCGCAAAAGTTTGAAGCAGAAACACAGAACAGCCAGACCAGGATACAAGAGCTGGAATCCAAACAGCAAGCAGCTGAACAGAAGGTCAGGGAGTATGAACAGCAGGTGGCACAGCTACAGGGGGAGGTGAATCAGCTGAAGGAACAGCTGTCAGTCAAAGAGCAGGAGAACTCACAGAGGTATGCAGACCTTGAGAAGGAAAAGCAGTCAGAATTGGAGCAGCGTGTCAAGGAAGTTGAAGAGCAGGGCCAAGCCAAGCTTACAAAACTTAAGGAGAAAGCTGAGCATAGGCTTGGGGAGTTCCAATCCAAGGTCAAAAGCCTCCAGGAAGAGCTCAAGTCCAAGGCAGAAACCTACGAGGTTCAAGTTCAGGAGAGAGAAGCCAGAATATCAGGACTGGAAAAGTCACTTTCAGACCATCAGCAACAGAGTTTAGATAGTAGTCAGGCAAGCCAGCTGCTACAAACACGGCTTGCAGAGCTCACAACCGAGTGTCAAAACCAGCAGGAAGCTGCAAGGATAGCAGAAGAGAAAAAGGTGGCAGAAATCTCAAAACTTCAGGAAGAGAATGCCAAGACTATACAGGAGCAGGCTAAAGACTTGGAGAGCAAAGCAAAGACTCGACTTGGAGAACTGAAGAAGAAGGCAGAACAGAAGATTGCCATGGCTCAAAGCAAGATCTCAGAACTACAAACACAGATGCAAACACAGAAACAAGAGCATGAGGCCACAGTGTGTGAAAGAGAAACGAGAGTAAAAGAACTTGAGTCTACTTTACAAGACAACGCCAATCAGATAGGCACACTAGAATCCCAATGTAAGGAGATCCAAGATAAGTTAAAACAAGAGTCTGAAGAGAAAGCCAACTTATTAAAGGACTTGGAGGAATCAAGGAGGACACAAGCTGAAGGGGCAACACAGACAGAAACAGAGAGAAACCAACTGACAGAACAGTTAGCCTCCTTGAAGCAGCAGCTGTCAGAAAGCCAAGAACAGAACGAAGGATTGGAAGAAAGGCTGGCGGGAGCTCAGAAGAAGGTTGCAGAGTTTGAGAAAATGATGGAGTTCAGGCAGATGCAGTACGATGAGGTCGTCCGAGAAAGGGACTCTCTTAGAGAGGAGGCAGAGAAACACAAGGATCTACTGCAGAAGCTTGAGACAAGTGAGAATGAAATAAGTGTCTTCACCACTCAGATTGAAGAAGTCAAGCAACAGTGTGAGGAGTACAAAGCTGCCTTAGAGCAGAAGGACAAGGAGCTGTCTGACAAGGTCGCCATCTTGCAGCAGGAGAAGACGGAAGCCCTGCAGACTCTAGCAACAGAACTGGAAGAAAAGGTATCAGGTTGTTTGTTGATAGTGGTCTTTATGAGCTCCCAATACAGGATTCTAGTCTTCATGGAGTAAAGAGTACAACAGACATCAAGTATGAATGTTGTTTTTACAACATGAAATTGTATCTGGAAGCAAAGTTGAACAGCTACAGAGTCTGTAATTTCCTAACACAAAAATTGGATTTTTGACTGTCCAACTCCAGTCTTTGTCAAGGAATAATTTCTACCAAGAACACACTCAGATACACCTCCAAGACATAAAATTGTTTTTTCTTCTTTTAATGTCCTTTAATACTTTGAATGCTGCTATTCATTCTTTATTTACTTACTACTGTCATTTTTTACCTTTCAATATTTTTCTGTTTTTGTTTAGCACGTGATATGTACTGTTGAAGTTCTGGAATAACATTGTCTCTCTATCTTGTCATTTGTAGGGGAAATCCAATCTTGCCGACTTGAAGAAGAAGGCAGAACAGAGGATTGCTCAGGTGAAGAAAGCTCTGCAGGAAAAACTGCAGGAAAAGGACAAGACACTGCAGCAGCTGCAGGAATCCCAGGCTTCTGCTGCAGGAACCCAGGCAGAGGAGGTTTCGAGGCTGCAGACAGAACTGCAAGCTGCCAAAGAACAACTGCAAACTGAAAGGGAAAGGTGAGTACAAAAAAAACAACTGTTCATTTCAAATTCTGTCAGTTGGGAGAACTTTTCCTACTAGATATCCACAAACAGATAAATTTTCAGATCTACAATCATGGTTTACTAAATATGAGTTTGCTGCTAAATGATAGTTGGGTTAACCTGACGTTACTTATCATTCTACAGTGACATCTAATGGGTAATTAAATACATTCAAGGAACAAAATTGGAGATTTAAGAGAAAAAGCTATGTCTCTTGACTGTTATCACTTTTACTTGTGCATTGTCTATTATCTAAGGCATTTTTGCATTTTTTGAATCTCTCAGACTGGAGTCAGACAGAAAGTCTCTGCTAGTTGACCTGCAGTCTAAACTGGAAGACAAGGAAAATGTCCTCCAGGAAACTCTACGTAGCTGTGAGCAGCAGACCAAGAACATCATCGAACTGCAGTCAAAACTACAGCAGGCTGAACAACAGATGCAAAACAGAGAGGAACAGGAAACCGTCATCTCAGAACTGCAGGCAAAGCTGCAACAGTCTGAAGAATCACTGCAGAGTCAGGGAGGGCAAGAACAGACCGTTGCAGGGCTGCAAGAAAAGCTGCAAGACGTTTTGCAGAAGACAGAAGAGCGGGAAACGATCATTGCAGATTTCCGGGCAAAGTTGCAACAGGCTGAAGAATCACTTCAGGGCAAAGAAGAGCTGCAAAAAACAATTGCAGGATTGCAGACAAAGTTGCAACAGACTGAGGAGTCACTACAGAGCAAGCAGGAACAGCAAAACACCATTGCAGAGCTGCAAGCAAAGTTGCAACAGGCTGAAGAACAGCTGCAGAATGGAAGTGAACATCAGCAAGCGGAGGAAGCCACAGTCACAGATGTGTCCCAACAGAAGGTGGAGGCCTCGGTGCAGGGGACAGCACCACCCGATGCTGGCAGTAACAGTCTGGTGGAGAAGCTGAGGACTCAGTTGGAACAAACGGAGAAGACTCTAGCAGAGGTTAAGGTACATGTCTAAGAATGTAAGGGAAGAAGCGTAGGGAAAAACAAGGGTGTGGTATGAGCATCAAAGTTTTGGAATTAAATAAATTACATTATGGAAAAGTTAAACTGTTCTCCAACTCAACAAAAATTGGACTCACCGGAATTTGCTACTGAATCACTCAGTCCTCTGCATCTCAAGATAGGACAAGTATTTTTGCTCACAAAGTCGTGGAAAGTGAGTTTTATGTCTGTGAATCATTAGGTATCCTGAAAATAGTTTTCAATGTGAATACAGATAATATTGAAGAGTTTTCTGTGTGGGTTTCAGAAGGAAAAGTCAGCTATGAAGAAGGAGGTCAAGAATATGAAGAAAGAACTGGAGGACTTGAGGGCAGAACTCCAGTTCGACACTGAGACGCATGAAAAGGAGGTGAACGAGAAGGTAAATTGTCAAACTTAAAGGAAGAAGCAACTTAGACGGAAGAATTTAAAAGACCTCAGAGTCTGTTTTTCTTTGCATAACTTCAATACAATGTACATTTGTTTTGTTGAAAACTCTAGTCATGCAAGTTACATGTACATGTATCTTGCATGCGACTGACCATTTTGCATGTGTATCTGATGTTCTTTACCTTTTGATTGTTATCTTGATTTAACATCATATAAAAGCATTACTTCTCTTAGCACTCAGTCATTCACACTTTCACTGTCTCGAGAGATGTGTTGCCCCATCCATTTCATGTTAAGTTTTAGTTTAATTTATTTTCCATTTTTAACTATCTGCACATCTTTGTACCCTAAGCAGCAAAAGGAATTAGAAGGGAAGGTAGGATTCTTCATGCAACAAAACAGATGAATACTGATACCTTCAACTTCACCTTGTCCCATCCTCATCTTGATACCTACCTGACATTGTATACTGATACCTATTACATGTATATTCAATATCATCCCTCTGCTATGGTCTCCTTTTGCTAGAACTTGAGCTTATTTTTAAAAAAGTATCTTACCTTTAAAAATTTAGGAAGAAGACATTATACATCTTAAAGTTTGTAAGTACATTGATCTTAATTGGCTCCTGTTTTCATATCTTTTGTAGATGTGTTATTTTTCAGTTGTATTCAGAGCAGGGCTGTCTCCATCCAGGGACTGAAATTTACTTGTTGGGATGGAGAAAAAATTCATGCTGTCTGTCCAAAAATGCGAAGTTTGAGTCAGACATGAAATTGATGAAAATGTATAATCATTTCTTATAACAAAAATGAACAATATTGGCTCCCAGGCATTGAGTGGGACGGAAAAAAATGAAAACCTGGAGACAGCCCTGATTCAGAGGTTCGACCTTTTAAGGTACATGTACTGCCTTAGGTCCCTTTTTCAATAAATACAATGTGAGCAACCAAGGCACAAAGAAACAAGCTGTCTTGTTTTTCCTCTCAGTTGTCCTCGTTGCGTCAGGATTATGAAGGAAAGTTGGAAGAGAAGGAGAACACACACGGCTCCAAACTCAAGCAGCTGGTCAGGGAGTTCTCCATCAAGATGAGCAAGCAGGAGCAGGAGTTTCAGGAGCAGCTGAGGGAGGCTATAGGTGAGGGGGTGGTTAGACAGGGGTGGTTATGAGGGGGTAGAGAGGGGGGAGTTACAGAGGGGGGGGTCAGGGAGTTCTCCATCAAGATGTCCAAACAGGAGCAGGAGTTTCAGGAGCAGTTGAGGGAGGCTATAGGTGAGGGGGTGGTTAGAGGGGGTAGAGAGGAGGGTAGAGAGGAGGGGGGTACAGTGAGTTCTCCATCAAGATGTCCAAACAAGAGCAAAGAGTTTCAAGAGCAGTTGAGGGGGGCTATAGGTGAGGGGGTGGTTAGAGGGGGGTGGTTAGAGGGGGTAGAGAGGAGGGGGGTACAGTGAGTTCTCCATCAAGATTTCCAAACAGGAGCAAGAGTTTCAGGAGCAGTTGAGGGGGGCTATAGGTGAGGGGGTGGTTAGAGGGGGGTGGTTATGAGGGGGTAGAGAGGAGGGGGTTACAGAGGAGGGGGGTACAGGGAGTTCTCCATCAAGATGTCCAAACAGGAGCAGGAGTTCCAGGAGCAGCTGAGGGAGGCTATAGGTGAGGGGGTGGTTAGAGGAGGGTGGTTATGAGGGGGTAGAGAGGGGGGAGTTACAGAGGAGGGGGGTACAGGGAGTTCTCCATCAAGATGTCCAAACAGGAGCAGGAGTTCCAGGAGCAGCTGAGGGAGGCTATAGGTGAGGGGGGTGGTTAGAGGAGGGTGGTTAGAGGGGGGTGGTTAGAGGGGGTAGGGAGGAGGGGGTTACAGAGGTGGGGATACAGCGAGTTCTCCATCAAGATGTCCAAACAGGAGCAGGAGTTCCAGGAGCAGCTGAGGGAGGCTATAGGTGAGGGGGTGGTTAGAGGGGGGTGGTTATGAGGGGGTAGAGAGGGGGGAGTTACAGAGGGGGGGGGGTCAGGGAGTTCTTCATCAAGATGTCCAAACAGGAGCAGGAGTTCCAGGAGCAGCTCAGGGAGGCTATAGGTGAGGGGATGGTTAGAAGGGGGTGTTTATGAGGGGGTAGAGAGGAGGGGGTTACAGAGGAGGGGGTTACAGAGGAGGGGGGTTCAGGGAGTTCTCCATCAAGATGAGCAAACAGGAGCAGGAGTTTCAGGAGCAGCTGAGAGAGGCTATAGGTGAGGGGGTGGTTGGACAGGGGTGGTTAGAGGGGGTAGGGAGGAGGGGGTTACAGAGGTGGGGGGTTACAGAGGGGGGGGCGGGCGGATACAGAGAGTTCTCCCTCAAGATGTCCAAACAGGAGCAGGAGTTCCAGGAGCAGCTGAGGGAGGCTATAGGTGAGGGGGTGGTTAGAGGGGGGTAGGGACAAGGGGGTTCAGTGAGTTCTCCAACAAGATGTTCAAACAAGAGCAAAGGGTTTCAAGAGCAGTTGAGGGGGGCTATAGGTGAGGTGGTAGAGTGGAGTAGGGTATAGAAGAGGGGGTGAGGTTGTTGGAAGGAACAGCTAAGAGAGACCATACGAAGGGGGCACAAGGAAGGGAGATAGAAGAACTTCTGAAGAATGTTAAGAAAGGGGGATAGGGGAGTTTCAGGAACCACTCACTGGTTATCATGAAGCTGTAGATACTGGGGATGGTTTGGACGAAGGGTTTAAAAAAGGGTGAAGATACACATGCACACAATGTAGGAACAACCCAGACTATAAAAATGTGATGTGATTGTCATCAAGCTGCTGAAATCAACAGACATGTCCAAAAACGTTGTAAAAAACTGCTAGGGTTGCTAAAAAGATGTTATCTGTGAAATCGAGTACATTGTTTGTATGAGCATATTAAACCCACAATGTACTGCATTTTTACCTTCTACAGGTAGGGGGCAGCGTATTGAGGATGACTTGGAGCAGCAGTACAAGGAAGAGCTGCTTCAGGTGCGCAGGGAACTCAAGGTCAAGGACAAGGAGATCGATGAAGCCGTCCAGAGACATGAACTTCAGCTGGAGGTGAGCTGTGAGGTCACTTTGGGCTTGGAAATTTTTAATCTGGTAGTTACAGCTCTAATAATAGTGATGCATGTTTGGGCAAGGGCCACTTTCTAGAGTTGCTAAGAAAATGGATATATATTGAAGTGTCATCAGTGCCCTTGCCATTGCCACTTTTTACACCACCATACCTTAGACCCCTAGAAAATGGGTATTTTCATTTCTGTCATCCTTTACATAGTCTGTGATGAAGAAATAAGTCAAATCCCAAAAAGGAAATTATACTCACTCTCTTTAGTGTTTGTTGCAAGGTAAATGTCATTTGTGTACTTGTCTGATTGGACATCAAGTTGTTTACATTAAGCTTGAGGTGTGCATTGGAAATCAATTTCTTGATATAGAAGCCGGGCGGGTAGCTACCAGGTGTCCTTGACTTTGTTTTGCCTGAATTGATCTTTTCTTGAAGCAAAACCAATGGTAGACAGAACAACCAATAAGTGCTCGTTTAGGACATGTCTTCAGGCCGAGATGATTATTCATGGTGTGGCTAGCACTTTGTCATTTTGTCGTTATGATAGAAGTTCATCAACCCATAGCACTACAGGGGTAATATATATTGTGTGGTGGGATGTTGTGATTATGCAGTCATGTACTTGTACCAGGCCTGTTTCTTATGAAATGAGTCCATGAAGACAGAAGTTAAGGGAAAGATTTAAAAGGAAACTGTTAGTCATTGTTTTTTCTGCAATTTTCTCATTTCAGGCACAATACATTTAAGTATTGTTTGCTGTACTTTTTTGCTATTCTTATGACAATACATAATTGTAATTTCAAGTTGTACTTCTATAAACCTAGGAGTTGTCGGGCCATGTAAAACAGCTACAGACACACCTGCAACAGCAGGACTACACACTGTATTCCCGCTCACAAGTCTCCTGGTTGTTGTTTATTTATTGGTTTGTTTATTTCTGTCCCCCCAGGAGCGAGAAGTTGAGATGTCGAGCCGTGTGGAACAGCTCCAGACACAGCTGCAACAGCAGGACTACTCCCACCAGGCAGCGCTGGCCAGCCTACAGCAGCACCTGGACTCTGAGAGGAACACACATGCTACTGAGCTGCAGGTGGGGCATGCTTTTTTTAAAAACAAACTCGTTCAGTGTAAGGCCGTAGTTGACCACTCATCGAAGCACTGAACTAATTGTTACTGTAGCAGCATCTCTTCACCCTAGGTCAGAAACATCAATGCTCGTGACAAGAACAACTTCACTGACTCATTAGGAGAAGCAGGGGTTACGAAGGCTGCTTGGGAAATTCCCTACCCCATTCAGGCCGGAATGTTTTGATCCACTCACATCGGCGCATGCCCCTACTCTTTTTTGAAAGATGTTATGGGTTCTTTTACGTGCTCAAGGTGTGACTCTCCTCAAACACGGGACCTCTATTTAACGTCCGAGGGACGTCCCTAGATAAAGCTAGGTACTCATGCTTTGTTTCAAGGGTGTTCTCAACATTCTTTCATACTTATCTTGGTTCTCCCATCGTCACAATGGATGAGCGTCCCCTCCACCTCGCCCCCTCACGTGTTAATGCAGTTTTGTAGACATGCTGACAAGTTGCCTGAGTGATAACAGCTTTTTTATACCAGTGCAGAAAAGAACAAGAAATGGCAATGCCTTCAAGTACTAGAGTTATCAACTCAGAATTGAGGTGTTCAGTTTGTTTTTCCTCATCATGGAGCGGAACTCGTTGCCACCATGTACTGTAGGAGCATCTTCATTAGATAGCTTTAAAAATGCTTAATAGCTAGATGTGCAAAGGTAAGGTGTGATAGGTTGTGTAATAGTTAAGATATGATAGATAAGTGTAATACAATGTATAACCAGCTGCTGCCGTGCTGCGTGCCTTCTGGTGTGTTATACAGGCTATATGCAGAACATTATTTCATATTTGTGCATTTTGTAAATTAAAGATTATTTTCCATACAGCCTTATATCACTGTACATTGGTAGTAAAATAGATTTTTTGCTTTGCAGGCACTGGAAAAAAAGATGAAGGACGCCCTGAGACGCCAGGAGAAGGATGGAGAAGACAGGCACCAAGACGAGGTGCAGAGTCTAACAGAAGAGTGGCATCAGGAGAGACAGGTTTGTTCACTTGGGGGGTATACAGGGGGGGAAGGGGTGGGGTAGGGGTTGGGGGGCGTCAGGTTTGTTCACTTACAATAGGCAAGAAGAGGGGTAGGCTACATGTTTTGTGATGTACAGTACAGACTGTAGTACCTGTACTTTCTCCTATACCTATACATTCAAAACACACATTGACAACTTTAAACACACCACCAAAAACATGTACATTAAGTTTGTATTAATAATAGTGTCCATATTTTGTGATGTCAGAGTTTGGTGAGTATTTTACTGTCTATGGAAAGGTGTTGGTCACTTTTGGCTGTCAGCTTGCTTTTTCTACCTTTGCTGCTTTTTTGTACTCGTCTGGTGGTTAGCTTACAGCTATGGTGTCAGTTACTGTAAAATTATGTAATGAATACATGCAGTGTTTCATAGCAGTTTTACAAATTATCAAGGTCTGTATGCAGTCTAAAATATCTTTGAAATATGTTTTTATTTTGAAAAAAAAAGTGCTGTCAGAAAATATAGTTTAAACTCAGGAAAAGCTTAATGCTGATGACAACTTTGACAACGCAAGTCATTTTGGAATTGTTGAATATTTTCTGTAGTACCATTTCTTGGTATTGGCTATTAGTAAAAAAGTCTACATTGTTATGAACAGTCAAGATTGTGCATGTAGCCAGCATTTGATACAAACCTTGATAGTTATGTACATGTACATGTAGCTTCTTATGCAGCAATCACAAGCAAACATACAGCATACACAGTGTGCACCTTCTTGTTACTCCCAGCTCTTCCCTTGTGTTTATACTTAGTATTGACAATCTACATGTATGTATGTAACTCTATACTCATCATTTTTGCATGAAGTCTTAGAATACTTTAAACTGTACTGGACTTTGCCATATTTTCAATTAACTCTTATTTAGTCTTTCTACCACTAGTATAAGACTAGTAACTGTTGTAGTTTTTTTGTTCAGAATGATGTTTCCTTGGTATTTGCGTCACTTTTATTTCAAATGTGTTGTTGAAATTCCTTTCAAGAATTGCAATTTTTTGCCACTGTAAATTGTAGTCTTCAGCACAAAAGGATTTCTGGTGTCTTCATTTAAGCTCTGTCACATTGACTGTAGTTAATTCCTTTGCGACTTTTCTGCCACTGTATTTTGCAGTGTTCAGTGCACAGATCATTATGCTCCCTATACTTTGTAGTGTTGATGTTTTCTAGCACGTTCCTTGCAGCGTAGTTGTGTCGTGACCTGTGCTTGTTGTGACGTTTTGTTGGTGCTGTGTTTGTGTTACAGTGGGAGGCAGGAGACACTGAGGCACAGGTAAACCCAAACCACTGGACTTTCACAGGCCAAACAATCTTGATTTTACGAATGACATCCTATAAAGAAAAAAAAGTTATAAAGTCCTCCCACACTATAGACATCCTAATATGGAAACCCATAATCTGATACAAGACTGAGTAATTTGACAATGTATAGATGTAAACTATCTGTATAGTATAATTCTTTTGCTGTGACCTGTACATAACCTAGTGGGTATACATGTATGACTCACAGTGTACGATAAAGATCTTCATTCATTCATTTAAAGAGCAAAGTTAGCTGCTTGTTTTGCAATGTTCCACACTCACTCGTTTTCTTGGCAGTAATTACATGCTCTTTCAAATGTAGAATTTCTACTAAGGGGATATTCATGCTACAGCTGATGATTATGGAATACGTTGACTCGAAGATTTGCAGTAATCGTTTGCTGGAAGAAAAGATTTGTTGTGACTTTCTGATAATCTGTCAGACAGAGGGAGGTTTCTTAGTGTACAATACAGCCAAACCTTCTGGGTTACTGATGTCATCCATAAAATCAAGTTTGCGTGGTTTTATGTTTAGTATTATCATCATTTCAGTTACCCAGCTACAAAAGTTCTGATTTGTAGTTAACTGGAATAATAATAATATTGCATCCAAGTTCAGAAAGTGACAGGATTATGAACAACTCCCAAATGTTCCAAAAACATGATTGGCTTGGATCAACATTACATTCAAAATCATAATACAATACAATGCAATACATGTCATGTCATCATCACATTTCTACGAAGGCCCACAAGTACAAATAAATGTGTGCTGGTATTTTCTGGAAACTGATTTGTACTTATGGGCTACCGTACATTTCATGCTACCTCACAACTTCACAATCATCCAACATTTAGCAGTGGCATAAAGTTTCAATGTTACTGTTGTCATTTTAAATTTTTTTCTATCCATTTTGATTTTTTCTTCCGTCTGTTTCCTAAGTTTATGCCCATTTCCCTCAGACCAGCATCTAACCTATCAACGCAATTTCATGTTGTTAGCCATGTTGTCATAGTTACCATTGCCATTGGTTACACAATGCAGATACACTGATTTGCTATCTTTTGAGCGGCAAGTTTAAAGCAGGATCAGAAACAAACTTTTCATTTTGTAGGGTCATGTTTTGGCATAACTGGACAAAAAATTGAGAAAGATATCCAATAGTCATATTGGAGAATTGTAGCTGCTATCTTTCTTCAGAAACTTTGACCTTAGTTTTCTTTACAAACAAAAGGAGAACAAGACACAAGTTTGGCCTAAGAAAAGGGAAAGTTTAATCATTTGACTTTCAGAGAAAAAACGCCTTAGCTTTAGAATATGTGGTAACCATCAGTACCTCTCCAACCTCAACAGCAACAAACCTTGAACATCATATTTAGCTAAAGGTAAAGACGGGACGGAGGGTGGGTGGGTAAAAAAAGAAAATTGCGACAGGGATTGGGGCCATCTGACCAACCCAGCTTGCTCTGCTCAACTGACTAAGGTTATGTGGCTTACCGTCACATTAGCGGGTGGACAGAACCAAATTGTTGTGGGTAATTACAAAAAATTACCCTCGGGACACTTTTTTCCACATTAGCATGATACGTTTTGCTTAGTTCTTTCTTATGGGTGGAGAGTGTCTTTCACGTGTTGGGTCTTTCCTTACTCAGCTCCTTGAGGAACAGAACATGCTGGCTCGCCTGGCCCTGGAGGGGAAGGAAGACGTGGCCCAGCTACTTAAGACGCAGGCTGAGGAGCACGCAAGACAGATCAAACAACTCAAGAAACAACTCAGGTAACAGTGTCTTGATACAAACTCGGATTTCAAAGTGCTATTTTGTCACAAATATGGCTTATTTAATAAGAAATAAAGATCTACAGTGTACAATCATATATGAGTTAGCATAGAACAAAAAAATGAATATTGTGTATTTCGTCAGGGAAGAAGAAGTTAATCTAATTAGGTGGTATCTGTTTTGCTGAACACCCTTTACAATAAATTACGTATCATAATACGTATTCTCAGAACAATATATCAAAGAGAATTTTTAAATTAGTGAACAGGTACCATTTGGTACCCTAAGATTGTTTTTTTTAATGATAAATATTTCCTTGCTTTTGTTGCATTATCTTGTACCACAATCATGTATTATGATACGTATCATAAGCATATAACTTATAAGATTATAGAACCTGTATGGCCACACCAACTTTCTGTTATGGATATAATGATGTCTTATAACAATTGCAGGAAAGAGCTACTGTAGATAAGGCCCAAGAGGCTGCCCTTGTCCAACTGCTACCTTACATACAACATTTCATAAAGTTGAGGAAGATTTGAGAATGCTGATGTTATGGATGATATAAACATTGCAGGAAAGAGCTGGACCAGGCACGTGAAGCTGTGCGTGCCCAGCAGAACCGCCCCCAGCTCCCTCCGGACGGGGACATCAGTAAGGACCCCGCTGCGCAGTGGATAGAGTTCAACAGGGAGCTTCAGGTGGGGACATGAAAACTCTGTGTGTGTGTGTGTGTGTGTGTATGTGTATGCGCATGTGTGTGTGTGTGTGTATGTGTGTGTGTATGTGTGTATGTTTCTGACCTGTGCAGTGCAGGGGATGAAATTTATCATTGCCTTGTTTTTATGTGTCAAAATTTAAGAACAAAATTTCAAAGAGAATTTTAGTGAACAGGTACCATGTGGTACCCTAAGGTTGTCTTTTTTAATGATAAGCATTTCCTTGCTTTTGTTGCATTATGTTGTACCACATGTACCTTCCATCATTGGCATCTTTGTTGAAGAGTTATAGCCTGTGTTTCCAAGGACCTGTCAAGTCTTGAGTACTTCCCTAGTAGACTTGTTTTTGTGTTAATGGAGGAGACCTCCTGCCCTCCATTTGTAAAAGATGCATGGTAATCAGCAAATGCTATTAGTGTCTTTGGTGAAGAGCTATAAAACAGGTTCCTTTGGGACTGAAAAACTGTCAAACCAACCTTCACATTCAAGTCTTAATGAACATCCAAGTCTTGATTTATATCAAGTTTTTGTAAGTCAGCCCTTTAGTTATTCTGACGTAGTATTTCCTTCCTGTCTTGAGGCCCTACCTGCTTATAAACTGTTGCCAATTTGACCTGCAAAACTACATCTTTGAAATATCTTAACCTTTTGTATTGAGTGGTGAGGCTGGCAGACATGCGATCGAGAGGTCACAGGTTCAATTCCTGCCATTCCATGCTCAAAACAACTTAATCCTCTCCTGCTGGTAGTTAAGAAAAGCCACATTCTCATAGGCTTTTTTTACTGAAGTCTTGAAACATTATGTCCTTGGGAAAAGCACTTCGCACGACTTTTCTCACTCCACCCAGGTATAAATGGAAACTCGGTTGGAAGGAAATGTAAAAAGGCAGTTTAAGTTAGGAGAGGGATGGGGGATTCACGATCCACTGCCCTGCAGCCCCAAGGCTATAGGACCTTGACCTTTCTCTGTTTAGTTTTTACATTAATGGGTTCCTTCCTGCCAATCCTCCCCACCCCTACAGGCTCAGTTGTCCCAGCAGACGGCAGAACTGGAGAGTCTGAAGCAGCGAGAGAGACAGCTGAAGCAGAGGGTAGGAACAATCAATACATCACTCCTGTCACCATGTTGAACTCTCTCTCAAGAACACTTGTCTGCACTCTGAAGACTTTAGATGTACTTAATAAGTCTCTACTGCTGTTTCTTTGTGAAAAACCACTCCCACTCTCTTATGAATGTT
This sequence comes from Branchiostoma lanceolatum, assembly GCF_035083965.1. NCBI lineage: Eukaryota > Metazoa > Chordata > Leptocardii > Amphioxiformes > Branchiostomatidae > Branchiostoma > Branchiostoma lanceolatum. The sequence goes on from NC_089734.1 coordinate 5,190,385, forward strand.
TTCTTGACACATCTCTCAAATGTAGAACACTTGTCAGTGATCGAGAAGACTGTAGAAGTACTTATTAATAAGTGTCTACTCCTGTTACTTTGTGGAAAACCACTCTCTTATACACATGAAGTCTTTTTGACACATCTCAAATGTTTCTGAAATGGTCTTCGCCCTCTGAGGAACAATTGTCACTGCTCAAGAAGACTTAAGCCTCTACTGCTGGTGAAAAGCCACACTTGTAGAATTCTTTGATGGAGCTGAAACAGACATGTACATCTGTGCAAGCTAAGGATCAAATTGTGTTTCGTCTATGAAGAAAGAGAGAATGTTTTTAGACGTACAAAATGTTTAACTTTCTGAAACGATCTGTACTTTTTGATGAATGCTTGACAGTGCTCAGGAAGACTTTACTGCATGTACTTTAAGAAAAGCCATATCTAACTGTTAGTCCTTTTTTACCTTCTCCCTTCTACTAAAAACCCTAATCAATGCAAATTTGGTGCCGAATGGCTACCTTAGCAGGCTGAAGGTTACTATGGCCATTCTTTAGCAGAATGGTAACTAATCTTTTACTTATCTTTTATCTTAAGGCAAAATAACATGCAATTTGATATGATGGTGGCTTAGGGGTGTGCATGTATGCTCTGACTGATTCTCATGTTTTCCCAACAGGCTTTCAAACTTCTTTTCTAGAGATTTTTATGTAGATAAACTTTTGATCTGATTTTGTCCCCCAGCTTGCCTCAGCGATGGGTAGAGAAGAAGAGGATGTGGAGGCTGATGCATTTGGCCCTCTGCTGACAGAACCCACAGAAACGGAGTACTTAAAGAACGTCTTGTTCGAATACATGATGGGCAGGGAAACAAAGGTGACTTAACGTCAATGAAGGTTGACTTCATTATCAATAAATACAAAATACAAAAGATACAAATGAAGGTTAGACATCCAGGTAATAAGATAATCTCAAAGTAGATCAATCGGTGGCAAGGCAGTAAGTATCAAAAAGGACCAACCTGTGCCAAATGCCAGGTTGGTCCTTTTGATACTAATTTCCTTGCCATCAATAGATTTGATTGGAGATTAGTAATAGGAGACACAATACAAAAGTTGCTCAACTGGATAGATTTTGTAAAAGGTTGAACGATTTTGTATCAACAGTCACTGCGGAAAGATAGTGATGCTACTTAAAAGATGTCTGACCGTTTACAACTATCCAGTTGCTTGAGTAATTTTAGTATTGTGTGGAGGCAAGTTGAGATCTAAGAGAAAATGAGAACTTAGTGACATTTTCATTTACTAATAGATAAATTCAAATTTTTTTAATTTAAACTGTATAACAACATAGAATGGGGTCACAAAACATCTATTTATCAAAAAGAAATTGTCCCTTTATGAGGACATCCTTGGTGCATGGAGAAAGAAAGGAGAAACAAAATAACATCCCAAAAAAAGGAAATTTTGGTAAATGTTCTGAATCCCAATCCAGGCTTTTTAGAAGATTTTTTATTGTTGTTTGACCTTGCTTGTTCCACAGACCATGGCCAAGGTCATAGCCGCCATCTTGAAGTTCCCAGCAGATCAGACCAGGCAAATCCTGGAGCAGGAGGAGACAAAAACAACGGTAATTTTCTTGTCTTTTTTTCTTTTCTTCACTACTCTTTCATTTTTGGTTTCAAATTTTATACTATGTCTTCTTTTTTCTCTCGAATCATACTACTGTCATGCTAATGCAACAACTAGACGTAAACTATTGGGGTATTCTTTTGTGTATAATACCAATTGAGTGAGTGACTGACTGAAGCTGTCTACCATCTCCTGAGACAAAAAGAGCTGAAGATAATACCAGTTGAGATAACATCCACACTAATGATTTCAATGTCACAGTCGATGTCATCAAAAAGTTGCCAAGAGATTTACTAAATTGCTCATCTTAGACTTGACATCCATGCAATTAAAAGAGAAGCTGCCTTTTCCAAAAGCCCATCATCAATAATATGTAAGTGGGGAATTGTAGGAGATTTGAACGCACGAGTTACAAGTAGAAACCCTGTCAGCAGCTGTTCTTTTCAAAACTGTATCATTGCGTAAGTGGGGCATTGTAGGAGATTTGAAAGCACGAGTTACAAGTTAAAACCTTCCGATCATCTGTCAGCCGCCTGATGGATTAAAGTAAGTATGAGATTACCTGTAGCCTGATTACGAAACAATCGGGGACGCCCAATGAGCCTAACACGATCTCCGTGATCGATAACTTCGGATCTGTGACAGTTACTAAATTACCTAATCAATCAGCCTTGACAACTCTCGTGTCGACCTCGTGGGCCTAACGGATGGGCAGAGTAAGACGCTGCATGCCCCGAGGAAATCATTAAGATACACCAGTCGACACGGTTTGAACTAAGGCTTTGCCACCCCCACGTTGTGTATATTGATTAATGTTTAAATGGTCGGGAAGGAATTAGATATACTGTAATTCTTGATTTGTTAACTGTAACTTAATTTAAGCTGATTCAACGGTCACTAGTCAACAGCTAAAATTTCATCAACGCTAGTATTTGATCACTAATATTTGAGACAGTGATCTTTGTTCCCACCGTTAAAATCAAGTGCCGTGACCTACTTCATTTTCCCCCAACCGCTATATTTTCCTACTGCTATATTTTAAGTGATTTACAGTAGTAGCAAACTGGCCCCATTCCATAAGAGTGTGAAAAATTCTGTCAAAATAGAAATCATCAAGATTCACCAGTCGACACGATTTGAACTAAGGCTTTGCCGCCCCCACGTTGTGTATATTGATTAATGTTTAAATGGTCAGGAAGGACTTAGATATACATGTAATAACAAACTGGCCCCATTCCATAAGAGTGTGAAAAATTCTGTCAAAATGCATGTAGTTGGAATGAGATCTGCCACCAAATTGAGTCACTTCATTCAAGCATGGCAACAATACTACCCAATCTGTTCCTTTTTTTTAATTTAGCTTTTTTATTCATGCTGTCAAATACTTGGAACGAAATCTGACCCAAAATTGAGTCACTTCCTCCACGCATACTAAAGATACGACAAAAATCTGTTCCTTGTAACTTTTCTATTCAATGACATTCTGTTCACAAACCACCAACCAATGAACCAATGTGAATGATCCCATGCAATTAGATCTATAAACTCATCTGTTCTTTTACCTAAACTCCCAAGCATAAAGAACACATTCGTCACATGTTTACTCGTAATGCAAAATAGACACATACAAGAACTTTCTTATTGTTTCACAGTAAATCACTTGATGCCCCACATTCGTTTGAGGCAATTTACATCAAGACATTAGTGCCCTTTCTCTCACGCTTTCGATGAGAAAAGATACCATCTACTTGTGCCAGAAACATCCCCCATTCCCCTCAAGGGGTTCAATCGCAAATTTGTCTCCTTTCTTTCCAAAATTACCACCATTAATCATTCTTATCCTTAATGAGAAGAAAATTTGACTTTCAACGGCCCACGAGACTATCATTCTTTTGAGCATGATCAGACATTTACAACTCGAAATCTTTCCAGATCTCACAGGGAAAATTATCACCTTCATGAAATTGATAACATCTTTATATCAAGGGAACCATAACATTTTACAATTTTGAACTTCCAATCTTTTTGCAAAGAGATATTCAAAGGTTTGAATAACACATCATCTTGGTACATATTCTTTCTCAGTTTCAGCTCCAAATCAGGTACAAGACAACTTTATTGGAAATCCCAACTGTTGCCACTGAATTAGAGACCAGTGTACAACATTGATTAAAAATTCATCAACAACAGATTTGCAGTGATTGTGCCATTTTGTGCCATTTTGCCACTTGCAAAATTTTTGAAATTTGAAAAAAATCAATTGGTGCTGGTTTGATCCATTTTACAAATGCCTTTCACATTATTTTGTACAATTTGGTGCAGTCTAGTGAGATACTGTAAATGCGTTTAAGTTTGCATGGTTTTAATTTTGCGATAGGGAGAAAATGATTCAGAAGTGTTTGCGATGGATTTAAGTTCGCCTTTGAAACAATAGTAGTGCTACAGAAACACAGGCAGCAGTGTTCCCGGAGGTTTTAAGTTCGCTGTGAAGAGCGTACCGCAAAAAAACACGAACATAAACCCACTGCGAACATTTTTGCATTTACAGTACCTGCTTTAGAGCTCATTGCTTCTCAGGAATATATCAGAATTCTATGCTCCACAGGGTAGATAGAATTACTACTTTATCTCAACATTTGCAGATGACTCTGCTTTCAGAGAAGCTAGTGGGTGATGGTGGGGTATAGTATGAGTCATAAAGCCATGAATTGTGTGGGAAATGAAGAATTAATCACAATACATCACTAGTCTTGGTGTAGTCATGGAACAACATTACCATTATGAATTAAGTTGTATACCATAGACATTGCTTTATCAAACATATCATTTTCTTCATACATGTACAAGTTCACTCATTCATTTACACATTCATTCCTTTGTTCATTTGTTTGTTCGTTAATTCATTCATTCATTGATATGTATCTACTAATAAGTGGAAGACCTATTGTACGTGTACATGTCTGATTTATATGATCATGATATTTACTTTCATGATGATAACTTTATTGCATTAAACTTCTGCTACTAAAACGACACCTTGAGTAAACTTATCTACTCTGCAAGAGACTATTATGTAGAGTGGGATCATTAGATTAATATGTACTTTTTCAGTAGGACACTTACAGCAGCCTCTCTCCTTTTTTTGTGCTGCGTTCCCTTTATTAACCCTGTGTTTGTTTGTCATGTTTCATGCAGTCATAATGTGCGCTTGTATGGTGTGGCACACGTGGATGGTTAGTTGGCCTCTGTTGTTTGACACTTCTCTTCCCTTTATCTTAGCCTGGAGTCCAGCCTTCTAAGCTTTAGTCCGCTACCCAAGTTCCGCTCCTTGGAGCTCCTTGGAGTGGAGCTTGGGTAGCGGACTAAAGCTAAGAAGGCTGGACTTCAGGCTACTTTATCTGCCTTTCTCTATATCATCTATCTCTCTTCACTGCTCTCTTCAAGGTGTTTTAAGCTTTGGCAATACAAGTTTATCTTAATTCCCTTGCAAAAGTGGTGTGTAGTGCTGGACAGGCCTGGCATTGATGCCAGACTGACCCAGTATTTGGGGCATTGATGCCATATTGGATGACATTGTCTGAAAATCGCAAATTTGAAGCAGAAATGGAAATTCAGCTTTGTATTGAGCTCTTTGTTACTCAAGCCAAAATTTTGTATTTGCCAATAGAACTTAGGACTGAGTGACAAGGTTCTTCATTTGCAACCACATGTTCACAAGGACCGACATTTTGGTTCTTCAAGGTGATAATGATTTGATTTGATTTTGATTTTATTATAATTGCAACAGTGCAATACACGTTGGACACAGGCAGCTATTGCTGGTGTCGTGACCCATACATAATATACCCGTTTTTACACTTGGTTGGAGTGAGGAAAGTCGTGTAAAGTGCCTTTCCCAAGGGCACAACATCGGTGGCCTCGGGATTCGAACCTGCAGCTGGGACCTCCGGGTTCTGGGCCGAAAACCCTGCCGTTATGCCACAGGACCTGGACTGACAGATGAATGCCCCTGTAGCTCAACTGGTACAGCCGCCTCACAGTTAAGCTCCTGGTTCCAATTAGTTGGTAACTGGGAGACCCTGGTTCATCCTGGGTCAGGACATCTCACCTTTTTTTTGGAAGGGACTACATAAAACTACCATGTTTGAGGAGCTGCCTGAACAAATGAATACTGACAAACAGTCACCTAAATGTTGGTTCTTGTAAACATGACTGGTTTTGAATACAGAACTTTATTATTCAGTCATTTACCAACCTGATGAAACTCATGGAAGAAAATATGAGAGGACATTGTACAGAAAGTCAACCTTGTGTACATTATAATGGTTAGACATCCAGGTCGAATGTTACATAGTGCACAATAAATCAAGCAACTGGCTGAATTCTCGAAAGAGTCAGACGTTTCAGATAGCGTCCACTATCCTTCATCAGAGTGATCAATCTCAGTCACTGACCAAAGATAGTGAACGCTATCTGAAATGTCTGACTCTTTAAAGATTGTAGCCATTTGCTTGATATATATGTATTATGCAACTTTGCTTGCCTTTCTGCTTTTGAAAAGGAGCCAAATGTTTGGAGTGATTGATCCAAGCCTCTCTCTCTCTACAGTGCTACAATCATTGTTAACACTTTCTTGGATTTCTGCTGTTACATGAAAGAATGGTGAATGGTTTATAGACAACATTTCATTTTAATCAAACTACTGGGCCATGACTTTTGCCCATTTAAAGCATGATACTGAAGACACCATTTCATGCCTTTGCTTCTGCAGCGGACTTACATACATTTGTAACCCTTCTCACATGTTAGATATGGAGTAAGGTTGAAGGTTATATGTTGATTGTAAACTGTAGAATTTCACCTTGTTGACAAAGAGAAAATATACATTTTTTCAAGGTCACAGAATGATGTAGATTCTTGAGACAAGTATAGAAAAAGGGATTTGTATAATTTTGAAACTAGTCAAATTTGCATTCTTTTATATGTTAAAGTGGACTTACATTTTTATACGCTGTACAGGTCATTTATCTGTTTAGTAGACAAACACGTTTTGCTTGCATACAATGTATGTCTTTAACAGATGCAAAATTAAATGTAGTTGTATGCTGTTGTTGTATAGTCATAACTTCATGGACATTTTGTGTCTTCTGTGCATTTCAGGGGTGGCTATCTCCGCTGACGTCACCTTAACTCAAACGATATTACAGAGAAGCGTTTTCCTGTTCTTCACTACTTCAGTCCAGCAAGACTAACTGTACTTAAGAGAGGCTATTGTTACCGAATGTAGTATTTAATTGAACTTCAGTCATTGCAAAGATGTGAAATACTATGGCAAGTTATATATCTTTATCGCTACAGTTACTGTAAAAGACCAGATTGCTGTACATAATTATTCTAATATAATTGAGATGTAAGTTAAGGAAAATGTTGTCCTGTTGGCCACACAGGTCCCTTACAAACAGAAGGGTTATTATAGTATTATTGATAGTATTGTAAAAGTTCAGCAGACAAAGAAAATGTTTCAAATGTTATATGTGAAGGGTTATAAGTGTTGGAATGCCTGATGTTATTTGCAATATTATGGATTAAGTAGAAGGTATTGGAAACGTTATGATTGTTGGGTTGGTAGAATAAGTGTTACCATTATGATTGTATCTATATCTTATTATTGGATATATTGTGTGCAATTTTGTTGGTGTCAAATTTTATGTTTCTGTTATAAGTGACCATTGAGTTTTTAATCAGTTGTTAATTATGATAATGTTATTGTTGTTATTATCATTACACTTACAGTTGGTGATAATGCCTTATTTCTTTATTATGGCAGCAGAATTATGTAACTTAAGTAGAAATCTATGGATGTAGAACTAGGAGCTTGATGGCAAAGACAAACTAAAATACAATCTTATATTGTGTAAATGCTGCCAAGATATATTGTACAAATTTGGTATACGAATGCTTCACTATTGATGAAGGGTAAGATTTCATGATTCAGTGCTGTTCAGTTCACCTTGATCTTCAGAAAAAGTCTTTTCCAGTAAGTTGTCTCAGCTATATAGTAATTTGGACCTAAAAGTATGTATATATTAGAATTTGAACAAGTTTTAATACACAATAATAGCAGTTAAGGTTCACTTGAAGTTACTAACACAGCGAAGTGACAAACTTTTGCTCACCTTGTCAAATTATCTATCTCCAAAAATCTATAGAAAAACAAGACGTGTTGATCTGGCCTAACAAATGTTTTTGCAATAAACTCAGCACCTCCACACATTGCCGCAAGCCTCTTGAAGGCAGATATAATCTCCCTACATTTAAATCTAATCACACCTTCCATTATCAAGGTTAGCTTCTTATCAGATCCACCCTGTGCAACCATCACTTTAAAGACAACTATGAGTACTTCACTTTTAAAAGATTAAAGTTAAAAGATTGAGATGCTGTTACGGATGTATTTTTCCCATCTGTGTGCTGATTTACGACTAAATATTCACAGTTTGTTTGGTGTAAATGGTCTGAGGGGATGTTGTAAATCATTGTTTAACCACTTAGGCAGATTTACAGGTAAAACATGGCTGCCCCCATGGGCTTTGCTTCTGTGGTTGCGCGAATGTGTGTTATTGATGGACGGTAGTTTGCGGCTATGTTAATGGTATTGCTTGTGTTTAAAGCAAGTGATAAATCTTTGTGTAGGTAAACATACAAGTTGAATTGATGATTTTGGACAGATATACTAGGTACATGTACATGACTTATCTTGTACGAAAGACCATATAGGGATGCCCCTGTACTTGAACCGGAAGCAGCCTCATAGTTGTCAGCTCCTGGTAGCAACTAACTGGGAGACCCTGGCTCAATCCTGGGTCAGGCAATCTCGGTTGGGGCTGCATCCGTCTTTCAGAATGGACATAGAATGGGGGTCCTGTATATATGTTTGAGGGGATGCCGTGAGCACGTTAAAATGGAAGGGCCAGCAACCCCTCTTTGTAAAAATATACCGCTGCTGAAACAGCAAGGGAACTTTGCCCTATATGTGTGGGCCCTATATGTCTGAACGAACGAATGAACAAAAGCAGGACCAGATTGGTCAATATGATATCAATCTATTGATATTTCCATAGTTTGTTCAAGTACAGCAGCTAATCGGCAACATGAAAATGTGTTTAATATTAAGACGTTCCCAACATGTGCCATTAACGGGAGGGTAATACTACTCTATGTTTCGCATTTTACATTTGAGCATATGGCTAATGTATAACAGGATACTGTCAAGTTATTGAGCTTCTGTCCAATTCAATGTCTTTCCATTTAACAATTCAGGAACAGAAATTTGTACAGTTATAGATGCATTGCATTTTGAAAGCTATGCTCACTCATCATAATACATCAAAACTTACTCATTCATGAATCTTGGTCACACTTTTCTGTTACACAAATTGCCATATTGTGCGATCTGCAGGTCATGAATTACTTGAAGCAGTCACAGACGTTGTGAATTGTGTTGAAATTGCCCAGCTTATTAAGAACAAAAGACGTTGTGAGCAATAGAAATAGGATTTGTGGTTTTTGATTAGTGAGAGTAATATGTAATATATGGTGATATGCTCATGTTACAGAACAAGTGATATGGAACTCTTTGGTCATGTAGTCGATCTCGTTTTTTCATTTTCGATTTTCTTGTAACAAAAGACTTTATGATGTTGTTTTCCACTGTCATAGGATAAGGAATGTCACAGATAAGACACTGCTATCATTCTAGTTTCTCTAGAGATATATCGTTCACAGGAATAGTATATTGAACCTCATAGTATACGGTAAGAGGTAAAATGTAACTCAAGTGGAAAATTTCACTCGACCGCGGATGCCTTTTGCACGTTCAGAGCAAACACTAAGTAGTACAAAGTACAAGAACAATGCCAACTGTACATTTGGTCTTCCAAAATGTAAATACAATGTTAGACAGTAACTGTTACTTATGTCGTTTTAGCTGCTGCCATAGCCGTGAGACAGCAAGTAATGTTAGTCAAGAGTAGATGTGAAAGAAACAGAATATTCTTAGAAGAAATGACATACGATAACGTATACAGTATTGAAAAGGGGTGCACACATTCCAGTAGTTATTATGTTTGTCAACAAGTAGTGATGTTATTGCAGTTTCTATTATTATATTTTATGTGATGTACTCCTATGAATTGTGTAGAGAACGTTTTAGTGCAAAAAGTTGGACAGTTATATCGTGGATGAACTCAAGTTGTGCCACAATAATTTTCTCATGAAATGTCGAGCCTATAGCGTTGCACTAACTATATCGGTAGAATTCAGCTGTACAGTAAAATGCTTGCAACAAAAGACAAATGAATGTAAATATGTTGCTTTAAAGACAAAGTAGAATATTACACATATGGTAGAGAAGGTGTAAAGGAAAATTGTTGGAAAAGTATCTTTACAAGACCTATCGTTGAGAGGATACACTTCTTTTTCAGCTCAGCAAATGGTTGATTTATATGCTTTACAATGTTACTATAGAATATATGTAGGTGGCGCTTGGAGAGTTAATAAACCACACAAGACTCAGTTGGTTCAAGTTTTGTTCGTTATAGAATGCACTTTTCCACCGACAGCGCACGAAGATGTCAACTGCTTTCTTGCAGTCAACGAGAACAATTTTACGCAAAATTGAATGGGTGTCTCAGCCGTTGACCCATTTTGCTTGGAATTGCTTGCAACAGTTCACCCTGGCTAGATTGGATTGGTGTCATAAAATTACACTCTTACGGGTCTATTTTTGTCAAAGTCATTACTTTAATGGTTACCGACTGCAAGAGTTCGGAGAAATACCTCCATGAAATATTCGATTATGCAAATGACTTGCATATTTACATAACGTAGGCATGGTTATGTACACCTTTAACTAAAACATGTCACAAGTATGAAATTCTTAGTATATCCCTTTGACAAGATATGACACTTTCGCAGCAGACGACCGATGATTATGATGATGATTTAAATTACACCCATATTTGCATAATTGGTATCTATTGATGTTCCGCCTGCCATGAATTACGTATGTTACGTATATCAAAGTCCTATCATCACAAACCCTTGAATTTCCTCATTGATTACGCAAATGAAGTCCTAATTTCTGAAAAAAATGTTAAGATTTACATCACCTATAACAATACTGCAAACAACTATTGTCTCGTGCGATTCAAATTTCAAATGTTGACTGTTCAGATTTTTAATTGAAATATACGAGTTTAAAAGAAATGATATTTGGTGTGACGCCTGAATTCTACCGAAGTCATCAGTTTTATCTGGCTGCTACGTTGTATGTCTGGAATACTGTCAATTAACGAACCCTCACTTTAACCGACTTTGTCATTTACACGTACCTACGTGCTTCCATTATGGACAGTTTCGTCTTCATATAGCGCCCAATTGCTCCTTCACTTACCCCGATCCCATACCGTGCTGTCTGAAGAGATAGATCAGGTTTTCAGCAGCACAGCGACCAGGCTCTTAACACGTCAGCATCAATTTGGAGCATCAAACATCGGAACTAGACGCTTGAATGTAATCTCCAGGCAGGTGTTATTTGATGATTGCATATTTCTTGGAATTTTCTCGCTGGAATTTCCAAGAAAATTTCGTTGACCCGTTAACACGTTTGTTTGGAAATTCGTAGAAAGAAAAACAGGGCAGCTAGAATTTTTTTCCTCCAAACATCTGCTCGCATCGGAAACATACCATTATCTTGATCGAGAGTATTGTTTCTTTCATTAGCATTATGACGACACTCGATTCAATGTAAGATTGTAGCGGGTAATACAATTAGGTCTTCAATGACTAATCCAACTCTAATCTTGCTAGTACGCGTACGCAGCAACTAAGAACAATTTACATATCAATTTTATTTATTCATTTGTTTGTCTTATTAACAATTGATACAAACCGCAGCAAGTCGACGTCGACCAATCAGAAGTACCCATTGCATATTGGTTATGACGCCGTAATTTCATAGAAGTTCCACAAGTGGTGAATAAAGAATCTCAAGTGGTGAATAATGATGTTGACCAATCAGAAGGAGCTATCCATATAACATAAGTGGCGAATAATGATGTTGACCAATCAGAAGGAGCTATACGCATAACATTGACCAATCAGAAGGACACCCAGAAGGGATTTATTCGGTGGCTATAGCAAATGACCAGGCGCTATGACACCATATACACCTCGGGGTGGGTCATTAAACCTTAACTAACCGCATACAGAGAAAAACATTTGTGCGTCTTGTTTTGGGCTCTAATGATTCTACGGTACGCCCATCCTAATTACTGTTACTGTCCAAACAACGTTACTGTTAATTCCCGTGTTAACCATTTTCAAAATTGAACCAAATTGCTTCGGTTCTCATCGTAATTCGACAATCAACCACTGCGTCATTAGCGTAATCACCAAGCTTCTTACGGCCTTGACTTGACTTGGCTTGACCTGTAGCTGTGTCTTTTTCAAGGTCTGATATTACAAGCTAAAGATGACGAACAATTAACAATACCAAAAAAAAAGACATGTTGGCTGTGGTGCCATGTTTTGTCCCTTCAATTCTTGTTACAACGTTTATGGTGCTTATTTTGAAAATTTAGCCATCTTGTTTTTTTCTACCCATCTTCTTTTTTTCGCTTTCTCGCATTAAATTTGGAGTCTGCAGAGGATGTCATCCGTAAAAATACTTGCTGTGGCCTAATGTCAATTTTCTACGTCTTCTTTGCAGCGGTACAATTAAACGGTCTGCCGGATACAACTTGTCATCAGATGTCAAAACCATTGAACTCAGTTCGGGAAGTATCCTGTTGCCTTTGAAATCGCATAAGTGCAGAAAACGGTTGGCCGATCACGTCAATGATGCGGGTTTTTATCGACAAGGTCACGCTGAGAATCAAAGCAACATTGTAGAATATATATCAGACATACATACGGTTCCACACACACGCATGAAAGTCAAAGTCTGTTTGCTACCAGGGTAGCAACTCATTTTCCCAACACCATTCACATGTTCATGACTAAACGTGGGTCTCTTCATTTTCCACTGCCTTCAAAAAAGAAGTCAAACCCAACCACGACCATAGTCAACCTTAGTTAACTTAAAGCTTTCACAGTAGACTAGATACATATTTTTGATTCCCATGTATTTCCATGTACTTATTTGTCTGCAATTAGCCTTCGGGCATGAACTTGCAATAAAGTTATCATTATTAACCCTCAAAAAACTGTTCACCTTTATTTCCGCTTGTTCGACATAATCTAACACGTCCGTGCAGCCTGTAGATATATATAATAACATTTTAGGAGAAGATAATCCTTAAGTTAATTCAGAACCAGTAGTGTAAATGATACGTTAAACTCAACATGTAGATTTATTCATATACTTCGCAGCTAAGTTAATTCATTTGTTGTATCCTCTTGAGTGAGTCTTGTTTGGTTATATCTATAACTTAGTCAGATGCAGCAGACCTTACGAAAGTCGCTGTACTTTTGTTTTGTCACTAAAAATTGATTTTATATGATTAATGGTCGTCCACTGTCCTCTGGTATTTCTGATAATCTTTCAATGGATTAAATTGTTTGTGTCTTCTGTCCCAGATGTGCTAGCGTTTAACCCCAGTCCTAATACCGTTCGTGACAGTGGTCCCATAGAACATACTCAACCCTTCACAATTGACCCGGTAGCTCCTGACAGAGTACGACCGCCCTTATGTTAAACCCCCCCGTTAAGTCGCAGTTCCCTGGAGGTACAAATCGGCAGATTTTCGAATCCCCGGTCGATGTAACTGTCGCTAAAGGCAGGACAAAGTGGGACTGAAGGACCGAAGAACGTCCGTTATTGGTTCTAATGATTCTCCTGGTACCCCAGGACCCGGTCTAGTTTGTTGGATAATTTGTTCGTGTCTGAACGCAAATATTTATCAAGGATTATGTCCCCACGAGACCCAATCATCACAGAAGCGCCCTGCGTAGATCGAAGTTTTAGAGGTCCCTCCAAAAATAGGGGCTAGAACAAACTTATATCATCTACTGCAAAAAAGATCATAAGAAGCTACAATATACAGATTAAGGCCATGTGAACGGATTTATATATTTCTTATACATTTTGTTTGTTTGTTTGTTTGTTTGTTTGTTTGTAAAACTCGAATCGACGTGCTGGCCATTTTTCATTGAGGTCATAAGAGACGAGGTAATGGGCAGACTGAATATAACAACGATACAGTTTCTGATCCAGCGCACCTTCTCTCCTACAATTATCCTTTAAAATCCAAAGCAATCCTTATTGATTTACAAAAGAACTTATTTTCAGCCCATTTATTCTAATGACTCATCATTGCTGCCAGCTACTCATCTGCATCTCTTGTCCCTACGTGCTCCATTGCCCCGCGGGACATGTATAGTTATTGATGTTTTGGACTAACTTCTGCCCCAGCTATCAAAGTTCCCAACTATTTCAACTGAGGACACAAATAACTTTTGCCTTCCAGCGTTACAACGTCTAGATACACAACGTGCATTGTTCTTATAGGCATCGCCCACTAGATACCATTAATTACATTATTCAAAAACACTTAATCACTTTGGAGAGCGGAGCCCACAAACGCCCCTTCTCCACTTATTGCTAGCACTATGGGGGACATAGATTGATGTGGACGTAACGTTACGTATACCCGTAATCTTGTCAGATATTTAAGTATAATCGAGCGGGAGGGAATTGTGCTTGGCCAAATCATAAACGACACTTGAAGGAATACTAGACAGGTAACTGATGGATCCCTCTGCAGTTCTAAATGCTAGCATCTTTTATCCCTTCCAGAATTGTCCAGATGTAAAACTTTAATAGGTTTCAGAAAATTCGAAACTCGGATATTAATCTATGTGCACATTTGATGGATGTAGAGAGTGGGCGATGTGCGCGTCCTTCGTGACTTTTCCTCAAAGGAGCAGGCAGAGATCGGCCTGGAAAACGCCATTCCTTCCCGCCTTATCGTCACGGAGATCTTTCGGGACAACCAACCAAGCAGAGCTGCTCTCCGGTGATCTGTTTAAAGCCTTCCTGCCGAGCCGACCGTGTTAGTCGTCTACAGGGCCACTAGAAGGCAGAGTGGGTGATTGGGTTTGTCAGAGTGGACGTTACTCTCCGCCGTCTTCCCTCTATTAAGGATACGGTAAGTGTTTTCTAAAAAGACGTCCATCTGGCTTCGTAATGTCTTAGATGCCGTTTGTGGTCGTTGTCGACGTTGTGGACGCGTGGACGTTGTTTCCCGTCCTCCCTGTCTTAAGGAAACGGTGTTTTCTAAATGATGTCTATACGGCTTCGTAATGTCTGTGGGTGTCGTTTGTGGTCGCTGTTGACATTGTGAACGTTGCTCAACGTCTCCCATCTCTTAAGGAACCAAGATCTTCAAACAGTTTCGTAATGCCTTAGAGTACGTTGGGGTGCCGTTTGTGGTCGTTGTCGACAAGTCCTTAAAGAGTTGTGTGATGGTGCGACCATTTAAGATCTACTTATTGTCTTATGATACATACGGGTGTCGTTTGTGAGCACGACGAAGCAACCGTCCTGAAATATGTTAAGAGTAGCGCGACCATTTAAGATGTCTAACCACCTTCTTAATGTATCAGAATACATTGAGATGCCGTTTGTAACCATTGAAAAATGTCCTTTTTGTGGGCTGGTGCGTCCACTCGAAAATAAGTATTTTGAAGGTACCGGCATTTGCCTAAGGAGGTCTTGAAGTTGTTTCATAAGATGTAAACGACTGTTCTTTTGGTTATGTAATCCTTAATAGAAACACGTATTTTCACTAGTCAGTATCAACGGCAGTACTATTGGCATTTTCATCGGAAGAGAAGACGTGACGGTGTCTTTCGGTACGTTAAAGCCCTACCGGTACGGTAACGATGTACGTTTTGGGATATTTAGGTTATGGAAAATCTTACATTTCAACGCGCTACTGTCGAAATCCAATGTCGCGTTAGGAATTACTTTAAAATGGTAAATGTTCGCGGTGGCTTCATGATTGCGAGTTCCTTCTCACCGCGAACATAAAACCACCGCTAAGATTTTTATCATGTCTCGTTTTCCCTTGTTTCAACCGCGAACTTAATACTACCGCGAACACGCCATTTTATCCCGACCTCGAAATTAAATCGCCGCGAATATTTCCCCTTTTACAGTATCTTTTAGTCTTCTTCATTTCGATGATGTCAATGTTTTTCGAAGGGATGGGGTCATTATTTCTTCAGGCTTAACACAAACCGAATCATTAGCGAATCATCAAAACGTGCATCAAAGCATACCAATTAGTAAATATTTGTTATTTGTTAATGAGGCATAATCAAATATTTAAAATCACTGTTTTTTCTGGAGAAAAGGTGTCGTTTATGTGCTATGACATCCCCGATTGTGTCGCACACTAAGGAGCATACTTCACTGCATGTAGCATCAATCATTCTGTAGAACGATCGTATCGAACCTGTCTAGATATTTTCTATATCTCGACAACCATTTTTTGTCGAGCTATGATACCTCGATCGATCGAACAAGTGTCTTCATTTGTCTTGACTCGAGGCGTCAGTGTCCCTCTGGGTGCCTCCATGTGTTGGCTTTTATCTGTGATATATTACACCGGTTTTTCTCTCTAGGCTACGGTTTCTTCCTGAAGCTCACGATGTCTTCGCACAAACCACATTTTTGGTGGAAAAAATAAGCTCTGTCGCGTTTCTCAGTCCTCGTACATGTTGTGGTTTAGCCGTACTCTCAAAGCAGATCTCTTCGGTGGTAGGACAGTTACCGTGGGCCAAACAGCGTCATCCTACAGGGGAGGGGGGGGGGGCTTGATATTGTTTGGCCCATGGACACTGTCCTGTTACTGTCATTGGAGATGCCAACCCAAAAGTTATCTCACATTCGGAATGTTCTCTTTTTCAATCCAGCCTCATAGCTTGGAGTTTATCAGCCCTGGTGAGGTAGATTAAGAATAGCGCGAACATTTGTAGTTCAGGCACAATTATGTTTTGCCTCAATTTTCTGCGTCGTTAATTTGCTAGAAATCTTAGGTCAGCCATAACGCTACAAAAAATTGTGAAGCTTTTAACTGTCGCATTTGGCCCACTACCAAGGCTTCGATGTACCAATTAACGTAACTGATTTCTACGATCTCATTTGGAGTAGCTCATTTTAGTGTCATTAACACAAGAATGAAGAAAGTTATTCCCGGAGCGTTTGTGTATCTAACATTCGGAACATCACTGAACTATGGCCATGAGCAAATTGCGTTGTTAAAATCACTCCTACTTCACGATTCATCACTAAGATAGCGACTATAACTCCCCTGAAGCTATGGCGTAGGTGTTGAAAGAATACTGCTTGCGTTCAAACTGATGTCCATCCACCCTCTCTCACTCACTCATAAAGTACTGACCTAGGTTATCTTGCAGGTGGCTACAGTTAGTGCAGTACTTTGCCCTTAGCTCGAAAGCGACTTTTGTAGTGTTCCTGGTACACACAGGTTACGCAACACTGCACCTGAGGGTCGAGGGTTCCCCTGGCATTGCCGTGCACTTATCGTCCCTGCTTCTGTAAAAGATTGTCCGCCCTGGGACGAAACGTGGGCCATTTCTTTTTACTTACTTAGACTCAGGTCCTCCCATGCCTAGAGGCACATCGGACAGCAAGCTGTCTAGGGACGTCCAGCTTCTGCTCTTCTCAGGATGACCCCCAGTTGGTTAAAGTCTTTCTCTTGTCTAGCATTTGTCGCTATGTAACTTTTGGTCTTCCACGTACTAAATGTTCTCTCATTGCACTCTTTGAAAATCGTGGGGGAAATTTCGGTGCACAGTGTTTCTCTCGTATTCTTACGGCCTTTGGACCTCAATTACCCTACCAAAGACCCGTTAGACCGGGAAACATTCCAATTTCCTGTTTCAAGGAGGAAGTCATCAGCAACTCATGGTTCTTAAGTCCTCTAGAGAGCCTTTATACTAAACGTACTGAACGCTTTTATTTTTCCTCTCGCGACTAGTGGAAGGCTGTCTGTGAGGAAGCAAAACTGGGTTGAGAAACCTTACAATTTTTCCTGTTGAGGAGGTCAGCAACTCATTGTTCTTATGCACATGTCTTCTAGAGAGCCTCTATTCTAAACGTACTAAAAGCGTCTGTCTTTTCTCTTACGACTAGTGGAAGGTAACAAAGCTGGATTGAGAAACCTTTCAATTTTTCTTGTTTCAGTGAGAAGATCCGCAGCCATGATGCGATGGTTCTTGTGTCTTCTAGAGAGCCTCTTTACTATACTATACTAAAAGTAGCGTATGCATGTCTTTCATGTCTCGAAAAGTGGAAGATTGCATGTAAGGAAACAAAGCTGTTTGACCCCATTTTCTTCTGTTGCAGCAATGAGACCCTCGGCGATGGCTCTGGCGCTTCTGGTGATGGCCGCTACCGTATGCCTGGCTCAGTCCGTCATGCACAACCACATCTTCCCCTGGTACGAGTTCAAGAGGGCGGAAACCGGCCGGCTCAGGAGGCCTGCGTCTGGGGACGAGTTCGACGTCATGCTGCCCGTGGAAGGGGCCTCTCCACAGGTACTGATGAATGGATGCGTGAATGAGTGAATGAGTGAATGAGTGAATGAGTGAATGAGTGAATGAGTGAATGAATGAGTGAGTGAGTGAGTGAGTGAGTGAATTAGTGAGTGAAGAGTGAATGAGTGAATGAGTGAATGAGTGAGTAAGTGAGTGAGTGAATGAGTGAATGAGTGAATGAGTGAATGGGTAAATGAGTAAATGAGTGAATGAGTGAATGAGTGAATGAGTGAATGAATGAACGAGTGAATGAGTGAATGAGTGGATGAGCGAATGAGCGAATGAGTGAATGAGTGAGTGAATGAATGAGTGAATGAGTGAATGAGTGAGTGAGTGAGTGAATGAATGAGTGAATGAGTGAATGAGTGAATGAGTGAATGAGTGAATGAGTGAATGAGTGAATGAGTGAATGAGTGAATAAACAAATAACTTGGAAGTTACCAACTGCATATTTGAAGGGACCAGAGAAACTCTGTGCAAATGTGTATATCTTATCCCTTTCCATTGTATTTTACCATGTATAATATTTAATCAGTAGACGTACTTCATCATTATGTGTACTGTACTTATGATCATGATCTCATGAGGAGGAATAAAGAACGAAGGAGGGAGAAAAAAATTGATGAAAGAAGGAAGGATAGTGTATATAAAAAGATGAGTGCCCAATCTCACTTTCCACTTTGAGGTGATGAAACTGTGACATTTGTGTGGAGACCTACCCATGCACTATCAACCATGTAATTTGTCGCATAAATGCGTGATCATAACATACATTGACATAAGACAAAATGCTAATTAGTAAAGAAAACTCAGGCTTACGAAGTTGTTGCCATTGATCTTCCTTAACAGTACGCATTAGCCTAAGGCATATGTCAATCAGTGCCAATCACGTCATCAACTCTGACAGGTCTCTGCAATAACAGACGTCACTGAACGTAGGCCCTGATGAAGAAATCGATCCTTCCAGGGGCGGTGCAATTAATCTATCACTTCCGGATCGTGACTTTCCTAAAGTCACCATCCATCCTTCGGGCACATGTTGATGATTAAAACATCGATCTGAGTCCTCTAGTGGTCACCTGATGCAATCAAACTGTCAGAGATATCTCCAAGGTTTTGTTCTATTTTGCGAGCGGTTTTGTCTGTCAGATAGAGCCATAGGTCCACGCACAATTTAGCTCCAATAGAGAAAACTCTTGGGGATTTTATATACACAAACCACCGAGGCAGAGGAAATGACATTCATGGTAAACTAAGCTTGTAAGAAATGCACTTATTCACGTAACCTGTGTATTGCGTGTCCGTTTGTCGTTCAGAAAAGAGCATTTACCCACTATCATTGTGCGTATTCAGTCCAATCTTCTGTCGATAACGCTTGTACATTCCTTCAGACCCTTGTAGTGCCTAGTGGTACATATGGCAGCAAGTCTTCTGTTTCAGAAGTAGGGTATATTTTGTACAGGGATGGGTTGCTAGCCCTTCCCCTTTAACATGCTCGAGACACATCCTCCAACACGGGAGTCCCATTTTTACATCCCTTCCGAAAGACGGGCGTAGTCCCAACCGAGATGTCCGGCCCAGGATTGAACCTATTGGTAACTAATTGTAACCAGCAACTCAACAGTGAGGCTGCTACAAGTTGAGCTATAGGGACATCCCTGTTGTACAATAACCCCTCAGTAAATATTGTGCTTCAAGACAAACATATCATTTACCATCTAATGTCCTCATCAATTTAGATTATAGCATCATCATCGCTTTTTTAAAACGTACTTTATGTTTCATGGATAGATAACGCTAATAGCCTGTAAATGTCTGCCCTGGTATATCCCAGTTGCTCTAGATAGGGGATAATGACCTCCGGGGTTTAAAACGCTTGTACACTGCATCTATCTATCTAACACACAGTATGATTATATCTTATTGTTATGGGTCTAATATGGAAAACATTGCTATTAAGTAAAGTAATATCTTTTCAACCCAGTGCACGTAGGATTTGAGGGACAGCAAAAAGTGGAATTGATGTACTTTTTCATGATAAGGGTACTTCTATTTCGGGGTCAAACCAGTCTTGTATAATGAAACAATAGAGATTTCAAGACATGTCAAATCAAGGAACTTCTGCCAACGCAAGCTCATCGAAATCGTGTTAATGATCTCTCCCGAGGTGTTGATTGACACGCACCGAGTAACTCGAATGTGACCCACCATTCGTTATCGGCTTGTAATCCACAGTACTAGCTGTCAGGCAGTTTCCGTCAACCAAAAATCATGCTCGATCCTACGGGAAAATATTAGCAACGTGCCTTTTCCTCACAGTCCGTGAGACAGTTTTGGGGCAGGTTGGTCTCCTGTGGGACAGGAGGAGGTCTGTGGATGATCTTTGGTGCCAACAGGGTAAGCTCCGAGTCATGACATGACCTGGTCAAGACGTCAGAAGAAGCTGCTATGAAAGTTATGCGGGCACAGGGGACTTACTAACAAGACGACTGTAAGGGATGCGCTCAAAATGTCAAAGCGATTTTTCAGTGTAATCTGTTTGGATCTACAAGTTTGGTACTCTCCAAGCAGAGGTTGGTGGGGAAGATTGTGACCTTTTTATCATATGCCTTCTATCTTTGGTGGGGAGAGCGGACAAAAAACGGGTCATATGATAAAAAGGTCACAATCTTCTCCTCCAACCTCTGCTTGGAAAGTACAATTGGGGATGTCGTTCTCGTGGGTTTCAGAGTGTTTCTCACATGTACTTAGAATGAAGCCTTATTGACACAACAGAGAAAGTACAATGGCTTTCTTACGGTCAATTATAACCTACAAAATTAGTTGCTGTTTATCGCACTTTTGTCATTCAAAAATTCAAAACCAATCGTTTTTTTCTCTTTTCCACAAATATGATGAACGGTGTTTTGCCACAGATAGATATAGAATGAAATAACACTGTTCATATTGTTTATGATTAGAGCAAACTCAAACGCCTCAACTTCGTTGTCTGCCACGTGTGTTGAATTTTGTTGCATATTGGTTGTACTACAACGGTTCATAAAAAGGTTTTGAATGATTTTTGTTCATGAAGGTTAGACGTCCAGGTAGTAAGATACGTCAAAAAATAGTTACTCAAGCAACTGGATAAAATTTTTGAAACAGTCAGAATTCAACTGATTTTGTAACTTTTCTAACAGAATGAAGACGAGACGGAAGCTGATCCCGGGGAGGGCGTGGCGCCGTACGGTGTAGACAGGGACGGCCTGCCTGTAGACGCGCATGCGCAGCCGGTACACAGCAGGCTCGGATGGATGTACGCCTGCTACAACCAGAAAACTGGAAAGTGGCGATTCTGTAGGGTAAGGACAAGTGTGCACGTCACTTCCTGTATGGTATTGCGTCACTTTCTGTAAGATATCGCGTCACTTCCTGTAAAGATACGTCATTTCCTTTAAAGCCTTACGTCACTTCCTCTTTTCTTTGTTTTTTGTGTGTGCTAAGAATGATAACATAGTAAAAGTTAACATGTGTCAGTTATAAACTTATGAAATCAGTGGGACTGCAAAACTTTGAACTTCGGGCAGTGTTGAAACCAAGCCCAAATGGACACATCTAAAATAATCAGATACACGTGCCTCAAAGCAGGGTCACGAGTGTTATTATTTTTCCCGTCGATTTTCAAACGTGTAAGAACACTGTTTAGAAAGCTGCACGTTCGATAATTCCTTACATTTACAGTTTTCCTCCCCCCTCTCACTGCTCTGTCTTTGCCATATTGTTACGTATTACTGTCATCTTTCACGGTAGATCTAGAAGTACGAAACAAAGTGCACTATGACGCGAGAGTGTGAGAGCCATAACGAACGCTCAACACTATCTAAAGATACTAGTACTTCACATAATCCTAGTCGAAAGCTAGAAACACCAAGTTGCATGGGTATAGTGCCCACCTATACCCTTAAAACATATCGGGTCACTGCCACACCAGACTTCAAAGCTTCACCGTAAACAAAAATTCCTCAAGCAAATTCAGAAGCTCGTTCCAACCACCTGTTTGCGGATTAAGGATCTGGCCTTTTGACATCGCTGTCCTTCCGGCATGAAATCTTAAAAACCTTAAAAAGGTATTCCTGATTGGGGTAAGGCCAAAAAGGTGGCGTCATCGGACCTGAAGGAACAGGGACCCCGTGTCCTTGGAAAGTATAAATCAAAAGTTAGTATTCATTGAAACCGTGCAGCTGTATGACCCCTGTGCGACCTTATGATGGTCACATCTGTGGCAAGAAGGACTGAAATGATAACCAAACGTCGTACGGAATGAAAAGCAAGTTTGTGAAACTAGAAGGCAATGTAAATGTGAAGGTGAACATACAGTGTTTGTTGAGTGCCAATATATTTCAGAACCCCGGGCCCATGCGTGACTTGGTTGAATTAAAAGCCCATTTCCATCGGATGGAGACCAATTTGTAACCAACGTTTGACTTGTGAGTTGACCCATAACTTTATAATTGTAATATGATCCATGATGTAAAAGTATGGTTTTAAAGACAGCAAAACACTAAAATCTTGCAAAACACATAAAATACGATATAACTACTGATATTTTTGGTAGCTCAACGTTCGCCGCAGTTTAAAGCGGGTATAAATTCGATTTTGCTGAATAATCTTCTACTTTGTAGATCTAGAATTAAAGACGTATTCAGTTTCGTCGTGTAGTCAAGTTAAACTCAGAAAACCAGGATATAGAATAAGGAGGTTCATGGTTCTAATTGCGGATGCGCAGCGAAATGCATTGTGGGTAAGATTGTAAAGGTGAAGGCCCCCATAAAAAACACATCTAGACGATGAAGTCTGAACATGTATAAAGAATGGTCGAGACAAGAGCTGTTTACAAATTAGGACCTTCATCTTTGACATATTACCCACAGTGCATTTCGCTGCGCATGCTCACTTAGAACCATGAATCTTCTTATTGACGTGGCCTTACAAAGTTGAATATATGTCCCCAGGCAAAGGTCACGCACTCGCACAAAGTATCACTTTATCCCTCTTCACGGTGCGTTTACTCCGACATGAGTCGATGGGTATCTGGGCGCTTCAAAGAGATGTCTCCAGTGAGAGTCAAAGCAGTTAAATAAATCACTTGAATAAAGAGAATGAAGCTGGCATCATCTCAACAAAGTATCTCGCTTGATAGCGTCAGAGAGAACTTGCGTTGAATCTAGAAATCTGGAAAGTAGACACTCAAGATATGATCTGTAGATTTACACGAAAATCACATTATAATTGGCATTGAGATATAAACGAGTATCAGAGAGTATTTATCAGTCAGTTTGTTTTGATATTTAGAATTAAGGATGTTCTAGAGAAACTCAAAATAGCCGTAGAAGGGATACACGCCCCTCTAAGTAGAGGGCACTGGGAATTCGCCTTTCGATAAAGATTCTCCAAGCGTTGTAAGATAGAGAAAAATCACCAGGTTAAAGCAATTCATTCACACTTCAAGGGAGAAGATTGTGCGCCAAGATACACATTCTTTGCGCCTTGTAGTTAACAAGACGCTTCCTGCAGGCTGTCTTCACACGGTCTTGAAAAGGTGCCAAAAAATGCTGCAGTCCCGGAAGACACAAGCTTTCAAAATGAAACTGCCACGCGGACACTGCGCAGGATTGCTAACGATAAACCCAGTTCCAGTTCTGGCGGCCATTTTGAAAAGTGTTCCTGCGAGACCACAGTCTAGCGGGATTGCACATGATCCTGCACAAAAGCAGGGCCTAGAAAACGAGAGGTTTTTATATACTGTACAAGCTACACCTTCAAATCATGTTGCAGTATTCGGTTCATATAAATGGCTAGTCGTTGGCCCATAGACGCGTTTTATACTTAGCAAACTTGAGACATATTTTAAGTCACATCGTAAAAATATGCCCTACTGAGCATCTCTCTGTGGGTAAGTAAATTTTGAGGCAAACCTTTGGTCAAGGATGTGATATCATAGACTTCTACAAATGGAGAAGCCCTGTAGGGTGCTGTTTTAAAAGGCACAGTCGGTGTTTCCGTTTTCGTCTCGTTCTTTTCAGGGAGTCCTCATTTCAAGCTGGTTCTCTGGTCAAAGATTCATTGTCAGGAATGTCTGCAAATGTGTAAACCACCAAAGGTATCATTTGAAAACCCACAGCGAATAGATCTTGTACTTTGACTGTTTCTTTATTCGTTCCGTTCTATCCATGGAGACTCGGGGCAAATGCATCCTGAAGCAAGGCTCTGGTCAAGGATGGATCGCCAGAAATGTGGGAACGCCCGATGGTGTAATTTTGAAACACAAAATCAATAGATCTTGTGCTCTTTCTGTAGTTGCTTTGTTCTCTCCAGGGTAACCCGAGGTAAGTACATTTGGAGGTGAACCTCTGGACAAGGATGCCTATAAGTGTGGGAAACCTCGAAGGTGTCGTTTTAAACTATAAGTTTATTGCAAGTTCTTGCCCGTAGGCTAATTGCAAATATCTATATCTGTATCTGTATCTATATAGCCGGTACAACCGCCATTAGGCGTAACACACCAGCTTCGCAGGCACGCGGCGCGGAAGCAGCTGGTCGATTGGTGGAAAGGGTCTAAAGCATTACCTTGAAACACAT
Organism: Branchiostoma lanceolatum; assembly: GCF_035083965.1. Lineage (NCBI taxonomy): Eukaryota > Metazoa > Chordata > Leptocardii > Amphioxiformes > Branchiostomatidae > Branchiostoma > Branchiostoma lanceolatum. The sequence goes on from NC_089734.1 coordinate 5,215,247, forward strand.
ATTCAGTAGAAGTGAATAAATCCGTCCATATATGCAGCTTGTACTCTTTAGTACAAACCAGGCGTGTTACGCCATGAAGCGGTTTACTTTATACAACAAACAAAGAAACAAAGAAACAAAGAAACAAAGAAACAAAGAAACAAAGAAACAAAGAAACAAAGAAACAAACAACAAACAAAATTAAAAAAAGAACTAACTGTTGTCTTGTTTATCTGTCTATTTTTCTTCAGGGAGACCCGAGCAAGGCTGAGGACAGGGTCCGCTGGTGACGTGGGAATCCCATCATGCCCAGCGCCGCCGTGGCCTTGTCCGATTCCAGAATACGCATGCGTCATGGATTAACCTCTGACCTTCCTTAAGACATCAGCGAAGTTCAAGAATGATTCGAATTCTATGCTATGAAATTTGTTCCAGTTGTCTATAGTCTCTAACAATGTTGTAAAAGAGTATTTATCGTCTAATATTTGTCTATAGCGATATAGGTTATACACGTCATAGGAACATACATGATACAGTGCTGCATTGGTGCTTATGGACAATGACAATGTTTTGAGACCATAATAAGTAGAAAAGCTTTTTGGTGGATACCACTGTAGAAGATGGGGACTAAAAGGTGTTCATGCTATGAATCTATTTAAACAGATACGCAAGATACGTTGATGCACAAGATGCATTTTAAGACATTGTCATAGCAATTTCTTTTCAAATATGGCCACCTTTACGATAAAATGAAAGGTGGTATAAGAAACTTTGTGTCCCACTGACCGAACTTTTAAGTGTGTTTTCCAGTCAGAAAATGAAAACCAGACATTCTAGTCAGAACACAAAGTTTTTGTCTTGACACTTATGTCTACTTCTTCGTAGTCGTTTTTATCTACTGTTCGCACAAAGAAAAGAACCACGTATGTGCGTCCCAATACTGCCAACACGTCCCAATACTGCCAATTAGTCAAGAAATGCAGCAAAAGTGAAATCTTTGCCAAATTCTTTAAATACTCCTCAAAATTACTGCCAACACGTCCATATACTGCCTATTGGCCAAGAAATGCAGCAAAAGTGAAATATTTGCCAAATTCTTTAAATACGTCTCAAAATTACTGAACCGTCTACTCCACCGTTCTAAGCTCTCTATATATCGACTTTGTTAGGAGATATCTACTCGTGAATATGCGTGGATGCTACGATATTGAATGTGTTAAAGAATAAAGATATACCTTTGTTGAATAAAGGATATTGTGTCAAACTCAGTAAACATAAAACTGTTCCTTGTTCTCCGTGTCAATTGATTTACTATAGAACTAAGGGAGTAAACTCTGCAGTTCAAAGAGATTTCAAAAGGTAGCGCTGTTGAGTAGAGTTACTCAGGTGCTTACTATACAACGAGCTCTACGGTGGCGATGCTCTCAAAACAGGACTACTGGTTGAGGGATGAAGTCCAGAAACCCATGCATATCTCCTTAAGACTGATATTTGAAACAATAATGGCCTTTGGACCGCCTCTGACATGTTGATACCTCCAGCAAACACTAAAGTGTCCCGTCCTTGGTGCTGAATGCATGGTTTTCTTATAATGTTGTCTCCTCAAACCGCCACGATCTAAAATCAAAGCTTGAACTAAGGGAGTATATGCTGCAGTTCAAAGAGATTCCGAAAGGAAGGGCTGCTGAATAAAGTTGCCCAGGAACGTAATGCACAGTAGGAAAACGATGGAATAACACACAGAGCATGACTAACTTTTTGGGGGAAGCCCTATCTACTGCTTGCGTTTACAATGTGCACTTTTAAGCAGATGCGACATGCATATCTGCATATCTCCACACCAATGATATATTTTTTAAATGCGACCTTTTGACCCCTTCTAACATTTGAATACCTTCCGTTAACACTAACATTGTTCCGTCCTTGGTACTGAAAGTATGGTTTGCTTACTGAAACCGACTTTTCTCCTCAAGACTTTAAGAGCAGCTGTCTGTAAAAACCAAGCATAAGGTGGCCAAGTTCAAAAAATGAAATTTTCTTAGATTTTGTGTGGTGGTAGGGTCTTGGCCCAAACCTACAAAAATGGGAAAGTTTTTGGTCGGAGGTTACCAGTTGCCATGGTAACGGCCATTTTTCAAAATGGCGGATTTTCGCCTTGTGAAGGCCTCTCTCCCACTCAAAATGGACCATCTTTGGCCTACTGTTACTCGCACAAATGAATAGAAATGTTGCTGCCTCTAACATATTATATTATCCATATCTTAACAAGAAAAACCATGTTAAGTGTTGCTCGAAATGTTTTTGCAGTGAGATGCAACAAACGTTTAAAGATGACCTGTTTTTGTGAAATTTCAAAATTGACAAAACGCCATTTTTTTAACGTTTTTAGCAAGCAATACCTCCTCAAAGGGCACTTCAAATTTGTTGATTTTTGGCACAGCTCTAGTTTAGACCTTTATAAATATCATATTAAAAAAGAAGTTTGGGTTCTCAATGGGGCGAGCCACAGTGACCCGGAGACTAAGCCATTGTTTCCATTGTAGCAGAATTTCAACTACAGAATTGAAGGTGAAATAAACATGTGCAACTTGGTGATTGAGATAAGAATGACTTTTCTTGAACTTTTTTATGGTGCAAGAAACCTGCCTGGCACTAAGAAAAGTATTTTGTAACCGTTGACTGTTGGTTACCATGGCAACGGTCATCTTTCTTGTTAATGATGGATTTTCACATGGTTGTATTAGGAAAACATTCCTATAGCTACCTGCTGATTGCACTAGAGATATGGACATAACTTTTATATTTCCATATAGCATGGTTTCCAACGTTTCATAGACCAAAAGTTCAAGATCAAGCATTAAGATTAAGAGGGTGTACTAGGGGGTTATCAGAACCAATGAAATCAGAATTTTCATCTTGCTAAATTTTAGTCATTTTTAAGGGGCTTCCATCATTGGCAATGTTGATGAATGGTTTTACCAGAGAAACATTGAGTCAACAACTAAGATTGTTTTATTGGGACACGTATAACAGGAGCCGTGACTTAAGGGTCTTTATGTGACTGTATTTTTCGTGTTTTGGGACTGATACGAAATAAGTGAGGTAATCACGTCTCACTACGGTGTGAGCTATGGCCATCTTAGTGTCGCTGTGTGAAAACCACGGATAGATGCCATGAAATGCTTACAACAATTAAAAATGTTGATTAGGGCACTACATGGGGTTTATAGGGAAACTTGGTATGGAATAAAGCTGTTTTACACATTCTTGATATTTGTTCTCTAAGACATCAATCAGTAAGTTACTTACTCAATCATTTTGTGTATTCACTATGTGGTACATAAAGACAAAGGGTCCGCATGCATTGGGGTTATCAGGACTCCACATACCAGTAACCAGGGGTATAGAGGGTGCAGAAGTTGCATTGCGGAACACTTCTGTTTACCTCTTCCTATGTTAAGATTGACCTCCTACGTACATTCACTGGAGAATATTGTAGACACATTTTAGTTTAATCTTTGGATAGTTTTCCCGAATTCTCCGTAGATGAATACTTTCTGTATCTGTGCTAATTTTGACCTACAACTTGTAACTGTAGGTCAACCTATAGCTGAAATAGAATTTTAGGCTTTTCTTAAATCAGTGACTTTTAGTTTCTAAAATAGTAAAAAAATTGTATATTGTTGATACGATACATGTAAAAAATTCTGAAGGCACTAATCACTGAGGTACTCGGATATCTGATATACAGTTTTTTTTTGTTTCGCCAGGCCATGTCCCTCGAATTCATTGTGACAGAATGCATAAAAAAGTATGCAGTATATATAGAATAATTCTATAGAAAGAAATCTTAACTTTATTAGCATAAATAGTCAAATCAAAGTATAGTCCCTGACAAAAATACAAGGCCACTCTTAAGCTCAGTTCATTAACTTTGTTTTAGTGAGCTATTTGTTAAAAGTACTACTTCGTCTTCAATTTTATGATGGTCTACCCATTATAATTTTCAAATTGTATAAACAATCTTAAAAGCAACTGTCTCCGCATCTGGATGTATCATATCAGATGCATAGCATCCTACTACTCCCCTTTTTTGTCAGTGGGTGTTGCAGAAGGTCAAATACTTTACTGTGCGCATAACTATGACATTTACCTTGTGAATATCCGTCATTAAGTATGGCCGTTTCACATTTATATGATAATATAGATGTAAGGAAATAATGATATGTAATCATATACTTAAAAAATATTGTTTGGAGGCAAATTAGAATTAATATTTCTAAGGGTATGGTTATCTGTAAGTGTATGTATTGTGTGCTGCACATATACACATTGTCCCAGTTTTTATTTGGCTTTTGTTGTGACCCATGTATGTCCATATTCTCTTAGTAGTTGTATTGGTAATTCATTTTGGAAAACCAGTAAAGATAGAAAATAAAAGAATGGCCGTTGCCATGGCAACCAGCAATCAACTGTTACAAAAAATAGAAGTGCCAAGTAGGTTCCTTGCAGCATAAAGGATTTTAAAAAATCATATTATCATCTCAATTTCCAACTTGCCAATCCTGAGTAAGAACAAATTTTGAACCAATTTTGAACCTTTGAAAGACTGTTACAATGAAGAAACCTACTTTCCTAAGTAATAGGTAGGATTCTTTGTTACATGAAAAAACGTCAGATTTCATTTTCTTTACATATATAACAAAGCTATGGATGTTTTCCTCCTACAACAATGTGAACATCCACCATTAAGAACAAAGATGGCCGTTGCCATGGCAACCAGCAGTCAACTGTTTACATAATAATTTTCTATGTGCCATGCATTCATCAACATTGCCAATGATGGAAGCCCCTTAAAAATGACTAAAATTTAGCAAGATGAAAATTCTGATTTCATTGGTTCTGATAACCCCCTAGTACACCCTCTTAATCTTAATGCTTGATCTTGAACTTTTGGTCTATGAAACGTTGGAAACCATGCTATATGGAAATATAAAAGTTATGTCCATATCTCTAGTGCAATCAGCAGGTAGCTATAGGAATGTTTTCCTAATACAACCATGTGAAAATCCATCATTAACAAGAAAGATGACCGTTGCCATGGTAACCAACAGTCAACGGTTACAAAATACTTTTCTTAGTGCCAGGCAGGTTTCTTGCACCATAAAAAAGTTCAAGAAAAGTCATTCTTATCTCAATCACCAAGTTGCACATGTTTATTTCACCTTCAATTCTGTAGTTGAAATTCTGCTACAATGGAAACAATGGCTTAGTCTCCGGGTCACTGTGGCTCGCCCCATTGAGAACCCAAACTTCTTTTTTAATATGATATTTATAAAGGTCTAAACTAGAGCTGTGCCAAAAATCAACAAATTTGAAGTGCCCTTTGAGGAGGTATTGCTTGCTAAAAACGTTAAAAAAATGGCGTTTTGTCAATTTTGAAATTTCACAAAAACAGGTCATCTTTAAACGTTTGTTGCATCTCACTGCAAAAACATTTCGAGCAACACTTAACATGGTTTTTCTTGTTAAGATATGGATAATATAATATGTTAGAGGCAGCAACATTTCTATTCATTTGTGCGAGTAACAGTAGGCCAAAGATGGTCCATTTTGAGTGGGAGAGAGGCCTTCACAAGGCGAAAATCCGCCATTTTGAAAAATGGCCGTTACCATGGCAACTGGTAACCTCCGACCAAAAACTTTCCCATTTTTGTAGGTTTGGGCCAAGACCCTACCACCACACAAAATCTAAGAAAATTTCATTTTTTGAACTTGGCCACTTTTTCCTCATTTTGCTTGGTTTTTACAGACAGCTGCTCTTAAAACAAGACTTTATCCCTCTATCTGAGAGGTGGGACAGGATCAAGTTTACATGCCACGCACTTGCAGCATGCACTGTTGTTTTATTTATTGATAGAATCGACTCATACGTTACTCAACTAACATTTCGTTGTACCGTTGTACTATGGATGCCATACCTGACAAGAGAAGCATGATCATTCAAAGAATTCACATATTTTAACTTTGAAACTGCAAATATTCTATCTAGAATGGGAAACAGTTGCAAAAGATGCAAAACTCGTACGATGTGCAAATGTTATCAATGACCTCTGAGAGGCTCTGACAAACTTGACATTGTGGTCGCAGAACACAGTATTAATGGGCGACCCCCGTGGACAATAGTAGTTCGGGTACGAAGTAGTGCGTCACATTGTTTGAAAAGGCCGTAGTTTTTCTTCTGTGCTTGTTAGCGAGGCTGAAACTGTGGTGAATGGCAGAGGAATACGTCAGTTTTGAGACTGTACGAGTTTGATTACGATGTTTGTTCGGTCGGGTTGGATTCGCGCCTGAATATTGTTAGCGCCCGACTACTGTGAGTCGGCTGCAGTACGGTGACCTCCGCTGGGGGTCATATCAAAGTGAGCCGGCAAATCTAACCTCATTTTGCAGATATTTTGCAGATTGAACCTTGAAGTCAAACATATTAAAATCTGGCAACATAATTGTGCACCTTTCTACAAATTTTCAAGCGTCGAAGCTTCTCACTTTGGGATCCTTAACTATGTAAATCCCTATAGGGGCAATACTGTTTTCTGCAACCTTGTGGTATGGCCCTGGTCACGAGGTTGATGCCCTGAGTACGAGATGGGCAGGGTGACCTCTGACCTTTTGCAATGTCCGCCGGATCGGACGACAATGTCAACAGGTGAGTAAAATCGTCCAAACTTTAGATATGTCAGTTGAATATGTACTGTATACGGCATATAGAGTCTTCACACACGAACGAGCAGGAGGCAACAATAGATACAACGGCAAAAGCAGTCAGTATTACCCTGCGGAAGGATCAAAACTTCTGACTGAGCTGGGTCAGTACCCCATTATTTACCAACCTGATGAACATATTCATGGTCGAAAGATATAGCTGTATCGTTATGGGGTGCTAAAGGTGCTGAGATATTACAGGGAGACATATGTTGATCGTACTGCCCCCTTCGGAGTTCCTCCTCTTCTTTGACTAAAATGATAAACGAATGAATAGTTTAATCACGTTAAACCTGACAGCCTTGCTTCATAAATACTTTTTACTTACAACAAGTTTAAGATTATACATACCGTTACATAAAATACACATCAAGTTCACACGAAACATCAAATATTCCGTTATCATCATAACTAACACATGCGTCAGCATTTGTGTTGATTTGAGTTGTTGATTACTTTTCAGTTGAGAAATCTATCTATAAATGTCAACAGTATGACATGCGTATTCTATTATGACAATGTGTAAAATGAGTGTAAGATCCCCCCTCTGTCCGTCTGTTTGTAGCTGTCTGTTTGTTGCTCTGTTTGCTTATCCTCGATCGGGGTATAATATATGTTGATAATATGAGTTCTGGATGCTTTCACAACATCATAATCAAAATGATGTTGATTTGTTCGTGAGAGCGGTGTCTAGTTCATTTCTATCATTACAATCACATTGTTCCTTGAACTTCATGGGTCTCCTCCAACTGTACCTAGTGCCGATCGGTTAAAGGACCGCTAGGAGGCGCGATTTAGACATGTTGCATTTCCAACTGCTTAGCGCGAGCTTCGTTGAATGGACGTCCCCGCAATAACGATTTTTGTGGTGCAAACCTGGACACGTCTTGCGGTGAGAGCCTTGATCGATAGCATCATGCATGGACGTGTGCAGATATTGCGACATGACCTGTTTAGTTAATGGAGCATGTCTAGACAGTTTAACTGCTTGGCAAACGCGAAACTCTGACTTGATTATATGATAATATATGGATGGCATCCGCGAGCGCATCTATATTTGTCCGTTTCAAAAAAGAAAAGTTGTCACCATACTGTAAATCGTACAAAGAAGCTACAAAATCAGCAAATCTGTGCCGTTAATTGCAAAAAAATATTTCGGGAAACAGATACTAAAGTAGTCGTGTGCCAAAGCAAATCAAAAGTCAAAGAAGAGGATGTGAAAGAAAGAAAAAAAAACGAAGAATATATCATTCAGTAGAGCATACTTTATGTGTATATGCCAAAGAATATCTAAAAATGGTAACCAGTAGGGGTGGGTACCGGTACAAACAATTCAGGTCCGGTCCAGGTCCAGGTCCAGAGGATCAGGTCCAGGTCCGGACCTGTACCTGTACCTGATTATAGTAGTGTCGCAGTACATCATATTTTGGAGAGCGAGACACACGCAAAAGTCTCCAAACGTCATGTCTGGAACGATATAATTTCTTAAATTTGCACTTTGTCTCAAAATTATAATTATACTCTTCTCGCCGTTTGTTTACTAATCCTTTAAGTGTTTCTAGGTATGATTCACAGCTAACGTCTTCGAAAACGAAGTTAAATCTGCTGTTTTGTATTTTCTTAGACCAGTTATGTGGCCGCCTGGTACTATGAATTTTCTAATCGGTCCATAGGCCGGTCCACTGATTTTTTACGGACCGGTTTTTTTGGACCGGTCCATTAAGAAATACCGGTTTTGTACCGGTACACGGTACCGGTACCCACCCCTAGTAACCAGTACACTAGTGTCGTAGAATGGTTGGGCTGTAGAATAATAATTACGCATTACCTCTGAAGATGTGAAAGCGCAAACATGAAAAAGAATCTATTATTTGGTATACCATGCACTGTGTGTTCTGTCATTTGTTCAACCTTCCTGACCACTTTGATTATGAGTTCAAAAGGAAAGCGACTTTTTTTGGCACAACTGTTTTTTTGCACATTTGCATCAGTTTTGGGGTGCCCAGAGGATATCATCCATATAATTGAATCAGTATGGCTTAAAAGATGAATGACCTTTTCAGCACCAAACATCGGACGCAAGAAGACAAGGGTGGTTATTAAACGGTGATCTTGCGCAATTCTCGCGAGAGTACAGTTGTCCAATCAGCTGTCAGAAAAACGCGTGACGTTGTGGTCTCCAGGGAAACCGCGAGACGGTTTCGGAAAGCGCGGGCGGGCAGGGTCCATATATTTCGCGCGTTCCTCCCTTGATACAACCGCCAAGCACAAGAAAGCTGCGTCGGGACAACTACGTCAACTTGAGGACGATCAGAACAGAACAGAACAAAACAAAACAAAACAGGTAGGAGCTTTGTATTATTGCTTTATGTTTGTCCAGTTTAAGTATAATCAATCGTCAAACAAGTTATAATCTCATAATTTCATATCTTTTATATTTATGGCATAGCGTCAAATAGCCTTGTAGATATATGCCTGTAGAAACATGACCCCACAAAATAGAAAATTAATTGATTTGATATGATTCTCTTAAAATTCAGATTCCAATGTTCAGCTAAGGTAAGCACAATACCTTCAAATATGTGAAAACTCAAAGGAAAGTCATTTTACTTCGATTTCGGGTGTATTTGTATGACTTTGTTGCAAGGAAAGAAAAGCGATTAAAATTAGAAATACATTGCCGCCTGCACATTACGTATACCCCTTTCACCTCTGGTATCACAAATGATGCATACGGCTGTAGTGTAGAGGGGGCAAAAGTAGAGATTTAGTATTTGAAAATTGCCAGTCCGCAGTAAGACCCTCTTTCTATGTCCCTGTGTAATTAAAGGAGACCCAAGAGTCCTTATGCAAATCCTGTTACATGTTCAATCAAACACCGTACGGTTGTTTTATGAATTATTAACAGCAGCAGCAGCAGCTGCATCAATATGAACTAGACGCATTGTAGCCCTAGATTTGTAGCTCTAGATTTAGATTTGTGAAGCGAAAGCTCTGTTCTTAATCTCATCATCCATGAATACAAAAGAAATAGTTCTGAAAGGAGACATTTGTTATAATTTACCCGGCATTTTACGTCATCTGTATAACGGTTTGAGAATGGCCATTGAAGAAACGCCTAACATATACATGTGATGCGTCATTTTCGTCATCTATACAAAGGTTTCAGACCTGCTTTTCAAAACAAGGAATCTCGTGCTATTTCACCGAGAATTGTAATGCAGCGTTTTGCGTCATGGTTACAATGGTACAAAATAGCTATTCAAAACTACATTCTCCTGTTTTCTATTCCAACTATGATGTTACACAATTCATGCCGAGGGTATACGAATACTATGGCTGTTCAAGAAAGGTATTCCACTTTTTGTTTCAACCAACTATGATGTAATACATACTGGTGTAGTGCTTAGTAATCTCGAATTTGTATAAAATAAGTGGTGGATGTATTTTCTGTCGGAGTTTAAAGCATTCGTGTGCAGGTTACAATAAATGGTAATAGTTCTTAGGAGGGGATCTAAGGTAAGATTAAGACCCTGCCCTGGTGTTCGAAAAGGTAAAAAAGGGTTAAAGGTAGTCTCATAGCCTTTTTAGGCTGTAGGGGGCGTCTGTGTCTAGGTCACGGTATTGGTATTGGTATTGGAAGGCGGAGCCCATCCCTCTCCTTTAATTGCCCTTTACCTCCTTAATCGAAGTCAAGTAGTCATTTGTACACCTTGGTGCAGAGAGTAAGGCCGTATGAAGTGCCTTTCCCAAGGACACAACGTCTAGCCAGGAACGTCAGGAATCGAACCCGTGACCTCTCGATCTCCTGTCTGCTAACCTAGCCACTTGACCATTCGACGCCACTCATTTGAAAAATACCACACCTTTATTATCACGTTTAAGAGCCCAGTTCACGTCTTCAAACATGTGAAGCGATTGAAACCAGTTACTTTGTATGCGTACCGACTGTAACTACAAAACTGATGTGGAAAGTTTTCAATCTGTGCACTTTATGATTAGATTCAAAACTTCCGTAGAAGGATCTCTTCAGAATGAGAATAAGGTTCAAATCCTTGCCTCAAGTCACACGATGCATCGTCACTGACAGACGACGCAAATCTTCTTGTGATAGCCCAGCGGCGCCACTTTCGGCTGTACTTGTAAAGTTTGCGCAGTAAAAAAAACGCTACAATCTCCCATCTTATTATGTTTCATGCGACATCTCCATTTCTCTACCTGCGTGAGAACTGTAGTACGTGACTCGTAGCGTTAGCCTCCACCAGGCCTTTCTACAGGCGGATAGATCGTAGAATTCGGCTAAGAATGATAATTGGCCAGCGGAGGCAGTCCACAGTTAGGTGAATAATTGTTTTTAAGATAAATGCCAAATTGTATTTTCAATAAATCGGACGATAATTGGTACCGCCACATTACATGCGGTTGGACCAACCTCTGAGTTTGTTGTACTCTAAAAGACAAGAAACTGTGCCAACTCGCACAGCACTACCCATGGTAGACCGAACTCCTACAGGGAAAAAGGAAGGGGAAAGGCACAAATTGAAGGCAAGTACATTTCGTATCCCAAAATAAATGGCGTCAAATGGATTGAAAGGAATAATGTTTAAACACGTAGGAAGTAAAGAAAGTAAGACTCCTGCGTTCTTCCGCTTGTTATCGCGTACCCTGAGGAGCCTTTAACATGGGTTTGGGCTGCATTCGAGCTGACTAATTCCACAAATACCACTTAAAAGCTGATAGAATCTGGAAATAGACACATTTTGGGGTTTACGCACGAAAAGTTAAAAACGATTGTCATCAATTCTGTGGTAAAACACTTGGGGCAACGCGACGTGAAAGGGGAAGAATGATTTGATTCCAGGGAGGGGATAAATCATAGACATAGAATTGCTACACTAATGGAAAGCCGTAAAAAAAGAGGCTTAAAATTCAAAGAAGATTGCGAAAGATGGATGTGAAAGCGAGCAAGGCTTGATAACACCTCAGTTGGTGGGATCTTTAATCGCATATGTCTGCGAAAATCGTGAGAAAAGCCGGTTTCAAAAGTCTTGACTTATGTCAAGCAAAGTCTTAACTTTTGCCAGATGCTCAGACGCCTTGAGAGGTTGATACTGTCCGTTATTCGTAACTTAAACCGTCGCTAAGACGATCAAGTCTGGACACGTCAAGTCAAGTCACTAATCTGACGTGCAGACAACTTACGACTTCTTTGCGTGCGATTATAGATGTACGCAGTCGTATTCCACTGAGGTAGAGTTAGGATTCTGCATATTTTGTATGTCATTTCATCTATTTATTGACAACAACCAAATCTCTGAGCTTGCTAGCAACAGAGGAAAATGGAGGAAACTTGCAGTCGCCTGCGCAGCAGCATTAGACCGATCGATGATAATGATTTGTTGATATATTGCATGAGGATCTCGGCCCGTATCTAGACAGTTCAAAGATACAAAAAGTGGACTGCATTAGGGTCCTGTCATACTTGTGCGTATATGCAAGTCCGCATGAGTTGCGTATTAACAAGTATTTGTTTTAGGTTAAGTTTGCAGCCGAAGAAGTAATTTCTTTGGTTCGTTAACTAGGCCACACAACGATGGGTCAAAGTAGAAAACAACTTCTTCCCTGCAAACTTTACATGACCCCAAATAATGTTCATGCGCAACTCATACGCACTTGAATATATGCACAAGTGTGACAGGGCCTTTACAAAAAGGACAAAGCGCGTAGAAGGGTGAAACAAGGTGGAGACCTAACCCACATCTAAGACGCCTCTGTCACTTTCACTTTCTCCTGTTTGACAGTTTCTAAGAACGACCATCCCCGGAGGAAATACCACCGGAAAACTCATCTCATAGACGTCATTTTCAGACGACGTTTTAACAATGACCCACATGTCTTCCTGTCTTTCTACTCACCCGTTCCCTTTGAGTTGGTCTGTGTATATTTGTGACCCTAAAGGAAATTACCCGCATACGAACATGTTCATTCAGAATGAGAATCAATAAGAATCCATGAATCTTTAAGAATCTAAGTTCTTCTTACTCCCTTGGTGTGTTTGCCTGCAAATTGCCTGCTAGGTCCCTTGAAGCAAAATGCTGTTAGCTATTCAATTGTGAAAAGTGTGTAGCATATCCGGTGGCGAATAATACGGGTAAAGTACTTAAGGCAAACTTTGTGGATAATTTCCATTTGAATTCCTTATAAGTTTTTCAAGTGCATACACCGTCATCTGTGACCTGCCGATGCAATTTTCCACAATTGTTGGCTCTATTCCAACGTACTCAATGCAGACACATTCTTTGATCCTTCTCATTTTTGAGAAAATAAATTAAGCATATCTTGGCCTGTGATGACATTTGGCTAGTAAAAGCATCAAGTCCACCAGTTAGAACTCTATTTTCTCGCAGTTATTCTATGAAAACAATATTTCAAAGACCCCGACTTCCTCAGCTGGTCTGGAAGTTTAAAGCAGCCTGAGACAGCAGATCAGTTGATTAATTGAAACATCCTACTCCCCATGCACTTGCCATGGCAGTCTTTTGCCACTCTGTCAAACAGCCTGCCGAGGGTACTATTCCGCACTCTATTGGAGATACAGTCAAACCTGGATTCAGCATCCACTGAAGAGACTGAGGGAAAAATGGTTGCTGAGGACTGGTGGTTGTTGAGGTTGGCTAAAATCTATGTAAAAATGGACGGTCTGTTTTAATGTGGCTTGTTCGTGGAGATGGTCGCCAGGTGGTTGCTCGACCAGGTCATTAAATTTGTAAGAGAACTTAACAGCATTAAAGTCAAATTCGTCCGGTGTTAAGATGAATCATCGTACAAGCAGATTCTGTTGAGTAGATCCCATGTACATGATGCGGGGATTACAGGTTGATCCCTGTCTAGATCCGGCTTTCTACACGTTAGGATCAGACTGATATGTGTCAAAAGGGAAACAGACAAAGACGTGCTAAACCAAGTATTACGATTTAGGCGAAGTCACGCAATTGGTTTGGTAGATGAATGTGAACGACCAGCTTGGCTAGCATGCACAGTACATGATTCACTAGAAATTGACTTACAGCTTTCGTAAGACAGGTGACAAAGAAAACTTAGAACATGTCACATGTGACACCAAACAATTCGATCAATTTCCAGAACAATACATTTAAAAAAAAACACGTTCCCAATGACGTACACTGTTATCACTCATCCACGTTTTTATTGTATTTCCAAATTTTTAATGGCCAGTGTGTGACAATCTCCCAAACTGGGAGACTTATTGACAAATATATTACCTGCGACCAAAGAGTCAGTTCAATATTATTGAAAGTTGAAAATGGATGTCATAATAGCACTAATATATTGGTGTCTCATGATGTAATGTAATAATAATGCAATACACCCTTTGGCAAAACGCGTTTATTACGATGAGAGGCAATGAAATAACATTGAGACCATGGGGCATGTGATATTTCGTACAGTTTTACATTAAATGCTCTCGAAATTTCCATACAGCTCTGGGCTTGGGCAGTCACACCAGACATTGCCACCCAAGAACAGCTACAACCTAAGGGTCGATATTGAACTTGACTCGGATACAATGCTCGGACACGAGCAACCGCCGATGATGATGAAATTAAATGGTTGTATTATAGCCCTGTAAAAGCCGATGGTCGCTTGCAGTAGAACGGAGAATATTAATGTCAATGATTCCGCGTTATTCTCTGTTCCAGTATATAGTACAGAAACAGGGTACCTGAAATCGCTATGGCCACATTCTCCTGACATGATGAAGTCTGAATTTCTCCCTGCTGGCACAACCTTTGCGTACGAATCATACCAAGAGACGTGATTCATGAGTAGCCGACAGCGCTGGCTTAAGTAGCACTAAGACCTTCCGCGTTACATGCTACACCTGTCTCTGTGTGGTCATCAGTAGTGTAACCGTCCTTCGCCTTCGACGTCACGCACAGCCTCACAGGCATTTGGAGGCGGCTGCTTATATTACGCCGAAGGATTTCTCAATATCTAGGCCCTGCTTACGAGTTTCTAACTTCAGGCGTTCTTTGAAACTATCTGTTGGAGATACCTCTAACTCGTCACTCCAAAGTTAGCTTATACGAGTACTAAACGTCAGTCATCAGCGAGATGTGGATGAGCAGAACACACCTTTCACCGCACAAAATCCGATCTTTAAACATACATTAAAGCTTATGTAAAGGGCCAGTTGTTTTACTTGACCAACGAAACGGAACATTTACACATGCTTTAAGGTGTACTTAAAGATAGAATTCCATGCAGTATCTGTGTTTGAGCCACTTGGAGTGAAATTACTTGAATTCTGCAGGCTTTTTTTGTCATTATTTTTCTTCAACGTACATGCGTGATTTTCACCTTTTGACATTCCCTCTACGATCCTTCGTGCCTTTTATCTAAACTGCCTCTTTGTTGGCGAACACCTCTTTGTGGTCACTCATGAAGATGCCAATACCACACCCATTATTTCGTCACCTTAAAGTTATCCCTGATGCAAAGGCCCATTACCTGCACGAACTGCGTCATATCGGATTTTTCATGGTCGTTGTTTTTCTTTCACGCCCAGTTGAGTTTCCTCATCAGGTCTGCTCTGATGGCATCAATAATGTATTGACGTCGGGGGACCAGGCTTATTAGACTATCCTCAACGGATTATTCACGCTTTGGGGATGTCATTTCTTATCAATTTCTGATGTACGGCAGATCGAGATATGATACATGGTCCTTCGGTAGAAATCTGCGCCTATCTTTCTAAGGCTTGGGATTCAGTATGAACAGGAAATTGATTCTATCTATAAAAGATCAAATAAAAGTTAACAACATCTCATGAAAGATACACTGGAAAATGCATAGCTCGACAAAGGGTCTTGATGAACAGGGATTTAAATATTTCCACAAGTTTTCCGAGCTTTGGTTTCGAATGTAGTGTACTCTTAAAGCCATTTTGGATGGTGACGTAATCCCAGATGTATAAGAGCCTCGAGCGATAAACGTTAAAGAACCCAACACACTTATCGAGAAGAAAATGGGTGGTCCAGTGTGGTTGCCTGAAAACCCGAGCCGTAGAGAGGCCGCATTACACTGTCATCTATTGAAAATCGTCATGCTTCGTCCTTAGTGTGGGGTCGGCCGCTTTAACCTTTTTTTCAGTACGATACCTCAATAAAATTATCCACATTTCCATTACGACGTATCACAATGTCTTGATCTTTGGACCCTAACTCATCGGGCGAAGCCAACCATGAAGCTAATTGCTGTCCGGACTCTCGACTGATACAGTTAAAGCAGCAGTAACCTAGTTAACGTTCTTACAAATCGTCTTGCTAAAGTGCATTGATGTACTTTGGAAGATCTTGTCTTTGTAAATGAGTTCCTCGATCAATTTATGCGAGTTATGTTTGCTTCAGTTACGTTCGAACGAATTATGCTTACGTGAGCTGATCCCTAAGCAGATTTTCATTGTGTTTCTTTGTATTCTTATTTCGCACAGGATAAAATCACAAAGTAGATCTAGAAATTTGTTTAAATGTAGATAGAAAGTGATGGTGGTAAGACAATCTGGTCTATACAAGGTCTTCTAGTGCCTAGTTTGATGTACCCATGTACAATGATAGCAAGAGATGATAAAACAAACGAATAGATATCAACTATCAACCGAAACAACTAGAAGAGAGTTAGAATAAAAGCTAACAACTGATACATGCATGCCACAACTTACTGTAAGTGAACATGTAACAATAAGTAGAACAACTAAAGTGATAAGTACATGTAAATGATAACAGATACATAGGTAACAAATGAATGAATGCAACAACTTACATGGGATAGCTATAACGACTACATGATAACAAATTGATATAACTGATAATCAACATAACGTATAAGTATAAGTATAAAATCAACACGTATAACGTTAAAGCTAATAACTGTTAACTGAATTTACAATCAAATGATAACAAAGAAGATGCGACTGGCTTTGGCCTTTTTTTCGAATCTTTTCACATAGAAGACTAAGAAAATTAGCAAAACACGACAAACAGGCTTACACATTTCATATAACCACCACCGCCATCAGCGGCGAGTTTAGGATTTACCAACACGCATCGAACTGCAAGCCGGAAATACATTATCAAGGCAATACGTTTAATCTGATTCGTAGAAAATTCTCTTTGGCATGTGTAAGGATTTACCGGAAGATGGAGTATATCACTGGATGGCTTGAGATAATTGGCGACAACAGGCGATAACGCTAATGCCATTTTAGTTCCTTTTAACACGGGGAAATGTCTGTAACCATTTATCTGTTTCGTTGTCTCTTGTCATTTTAGTGTTTCTGTGGGTGTTTTACTTCACAATTGCCCCTTGACGCTGAGCTAATCTGGAATATGCGTATGGTGAGGTGAAACAGATCTTGGCATGTGACAGAACACATGACGGGCAAGGGACAAGAGGTTCATTTGGAAACGGAATGAATTACAGTTAGAAACAGACGTTAATACCTCCGTCAGAGCGAATGTATTCTTTTCAGTCTGTTTATTTGCTTGAAAGGAAAGGAAGACATTGCACAAACCTACTAAGTGTCCTAAAAACAGACCACAAGAACAAAGGAATTGGATCCCTAAGAACAGAAAAGAAACTCAGAGAGCTACGGCAGCTCGCAGGAAAGAAGGCACAGTGGAAAGAAATGAAGAAAGACTGAATGCAGCCAGAGATTGTTTCCACAACCTCTGAGCCGCAGAACACAGTGGATCATCATATTTGCCTGTCTTGGTGTGCGTTCAGGTTTATTCCACCTGATCCGGGTACAAGGGTGTTCCCGGGCTGGGTTGTAACCGGAGACTGGCAGGATGTGAAGGTAAGGTTGAGCTGGCCTGCGTGCAAATTTGCTGCAGGCTAGCAGGAAGTGAACTTTTGTACATGTCCAAAAGTCAGCAACCAGAGGATTGGATGTGCCTGAGTTTGGAGCATGTGATGTGTGAAACAGACTTGGTTACGTTACATTTTGTCATAAACATTTTCAGACACTCTAAACAATTCACGGAGGTATGAGATCTTTGAACTCTTGTTGCTTTTTGCCAGTAACAGAGTATGATAAAGGTTTTAACCTTTCTTTGTTCAAATTTCACGGCAGAGTTGAACGGGTGACAAAGCAGGTTAAAATCACCATTACAAACCTGTGACCCTGGAAAGATATGTCACAGTGATATCTTATCAACAGTGAATACATCCATATATGTATTACAAAGCCTCATACAACTACTAAGTATATAGAGCACCGTTGAACAAGTGGTTCGTGTACTTGGATAGATGTCTTTGTCTTGATACGTTGATGAAGGTTATACATCCAGGTAGCTATATAGTAAGATAAGCCAAAATTAGTTTCTCAAGCAACTGGATAAAATCTTGAAACAGTCAGACGTTTCAGATAGCATTCGCTGTCGACATTCACAGTCTTTCGTCAGTCACTGGCACTTTCACCTTACATTCTGGCAGGCTATCAACTACGGACACACACCAGCACACACTAAGAAACAAACACACCAACTGATTCCAATACATGTACCTCCGTAATCATTTGTTACCAGCGAGACATACATATTTTGACTGTGAAACATATAGAAGTCATAAGGTCAGACAAGGCTTTGCCTTTGGCAGGGGTCGCTGAATTGTGTAACCTTTGTGGTTTTATCATGAAAGTCAACTGCGGAAGGTGGAGCATAATGGTTTGGGGGAATGGTTTAGAGGAAACTTTTGCTGCCGTCACGACTTAGACGTGATGGCAACCAGCTATGGTTGGGAATTGGAATTGGGGAACAGCTAACAAAGCGTAGAGTCCCGGTGTCAAACCTCTTCCCATGTTGATTGTTGTACGACAAAGTCGTCTCTGCTGTAGGTTACATGTACAAGACGAAGTGGTTTAGGTTTTGGCTCTCTAGCAGCTTGCTTTATCCATTTATTTATTTTACCAGTGTATACACTCTGTAACAATGCAATACACAGCTACATAATGTTGAAATTGATTCACAGTGGAAGTTCTTCCAACGCGAGAGCGGCGTGACAGATAAGTATGTCAGATTTGATTGGCATCGATCGTCCAACTGGGTCGTGTAGCTTTATGAGTTTCTCGTATGTACGTGTCATTTATACATGATCCCCGTCCAACAGGGAAATACGCAGGGCCTGGGATGGATGGCACCTTGTTTCTGTCCTTTATTAAGTTTTATTACTTTATGAGAAAAAGCTTTATGATCAAAGGCCGTACGGTCGTGTTTGGCACTTGTCTGGTTTTGAAGCAACGGACAATTCCTATCTCATAGATGGAAAATGTCAAAATTTGCTGAGAAAATATGAGAAGTTAACATTATAATTAACGATATTTGCTGAGAAAGTCACGGAAGGAATTTTTCGGATCAAAAGTGTTCAGATGGCACTTCAAAGTATACGCATGGGGTCAAAACGGACCTCTGTGGGTGTTTGAGGCCTAAAACTTTTGCAATTCTTTACTCTCCTTTTTGAAACTCAAGTTCTTTCTATCTAGCTCATACATATGGCTGACGATAGTATGAGAATCTTCAACATTGTTAAGTTAGAGGTAAGATTGATATACCGCTTTGTTGTATGCATATGGAGGTCAGTTTTTTCGTACGGTAGGGCCTCTTAAGTTGACGTTCAGTCATCTTGAAGTCATATCCTTACATGAGGAAATAACGTGGGAATCAAGATTGATAACACCTTTAGTTGGTTATTAGGTTTTATTGCTTTCTGCAGAAATAAGGCGACCTGAGATGTCTGCTGGTTATATCTGACGCTTAGGCCCGGTTTTGAAACCGATGGCATCCATTCATCACTTTTGGTAGCACGTCAACATTTGCCGAAATCAAAGTAGCAAAACTTGTATACATCCAACAGGAAAAGCCGACTATGAGATAAGGACATATTTGATATGTAAGTAGGGTTTCCTCTATTTATCCCTTTCACATCTTTGAGTTGTGTTGACAGCTCTTTGACTGATCCGGAAGTCCTGGCTTTGGTAGATTCACCCGTTACCAGAAGGCACATACGTTATTTCGTTATAGGGAACGACGGCGTGTTGTGATGCTGATGATATGGTAAAAGTGTGGTTACCGAAACCACACATCTTTACTCTTCTTTTTCAAAGTCAAGTTCTTTACATTTAGCTCATCCATATGGCCGACGATGATACGAGAATCTTCAACATTGTTAAGTTAGAGGTAAGATTGATATGCCACTTTCTTGTGCAGAGGTCAGTTTCTCGTGGTGATTAAAACTTGTGGAAGAGTGTGGTTACCGAAAGACACCAGTGGCACCAGCGATTAAAAACTTGTGCTTGGTATATGCAGAATGTAGAAGTATGACTGAAAAGACAACAAAACACACAGAGCGTAAAAAATTCGATTTTGAATGTATGATATTCGTTGAGCGCTCGAGCTCTGTTAAATGTCAGGTTGCAGAGAGCGCGCGGCGAGAGTGCCGTCCTAGTGGAATGGGGGTATCATTACGTCAGTCTTTGAAGCCACGGACATTTCATTAATCATTTTCGGAAAAATCTTGCCGAAAAACATCAAACTAGCTTGGTTTCAGTAATCCAACAGGAAACCTGGCCATGATGTAAAACATATTCGACACACGTAAGTAGGGTTTCCTCATTCATCACTTTCAAGTTTTTGACAGCCCTTTGACTGATCCGGAAGTCCTGGCTTTGGTAGATTCGTCCGTTACCAGATCAGAAGGCACATACGTCATTTCTTAGGCTCCCATTCCACTATACGGCGATCGCGCTGCGCTATCACTGCGATCTAAATCAGATTTGTTAAATTTCAGGTTGAAGAGAGTTTGCGGCGAGTGTACCGTCCTACTGGAATAAGGGTATTACGTATAAAGGTATTTCGTCCTTTTTGAAGCCACGGACAATCCATTCATCATTTTCGGAAAGACGTCAAACTTTTTGCTGAAAAAAATCAAACTTGCTTGGTTTCAGTAATCCCACAGGAAAACTGGCCATGATGTAAAACATATTTGACATGTAAGTAGAGTTTCCTCCATTCATCACTGTCAAGTTTTTGAAATCCCTTTAACTGATCCGGAAGTCCTGGCTTTGGTGGATTCGTCCGTTATCAGAAGGTACATGTACATACGTCATCTCGCAATAAGGAACGCCAACGTGCTGTGAGGCTGATGATATGGTAAAGGTGTGGTGAGTAATTACCGAGGGACGAGTGGCCTCAGCAGTTGAAAACGGACTTTTAGCGAGTGTATGGTAGAACCGACCTGATACAAGGATCTACAGCGGGATATTCTACGACGTATCCACGAATGCCCCCAAAATACCCTTAATTCGACGGTCGCAGAAGGCCGCTGATATGTCCCTTGACTTGTTCGTAGGGTTTCCCTCATTCATCCCCTTTCTTGATAGCCCTTTAACTGATCCAGACGTCCTGGCTTTTGTAGATTCGTCACATACGTCATTTCGTAATTAGGAACGCCGACGTGTTGTGAGGCTGATGATATAGTAAAGGTGTGAAGAGTAATTGACGAAAGACGAGTTGCATTGCCTCAGCAAGTGAAAACTCTTGTTTTTACACGTCTGATAAAACAAATCTAGTGAGAGGAACAAATGCCCTGTTGATGTAAAGTTTTTTTAGCGAGTGTACGGCAGAACCGACCAGATACAAGGATCCGCAGCGGAATTTTGTACGAAGTATCCACGAATGCCCCAGAATTCCCTCAAATTTGCTGTCGAGATCCCATCCTACGAGGGCTGTGACCGGGTCGTGCGGAATATTAATGCCGATGGCCACTAGTACACCTGACCCATGCTCTTCAGTCCCATATATCAGTTGTGAGGTCCTGCGATGCAGCCACTGGCTACAATGAATTGAAGTTAATGCACAGTAGAATAAGATAGAATGGTATGACGTCAACTGGTTGTTATCAAAAGTTCAAAACAGTGCTGTCGGGCTTTCGAATGACGTTAGACATACAGCGTAACGGAGCTCGAGAAAATGAAGACTTAACAACGCAAAGATGGGATGAAAAGATTTCTTGTAGGGGTCAGTTCTTCGTGTCACTTTTCATCAATAATTTACGCCCCCCAGATACCCTTAATTTGCTGCCATAAACATGTCGTACGACCGGGTCCTACCGAATAATGCAGACGGCCGCCAAAACTCCCGGCCCTTGACTTGTTAGTATGGTTTCCCTCATTCATCACTTATTTTGACAGCCCTTTATTAAACTGATCCAGACGTCATTGCTTTAGTAGATTTGACACATACGTCAATACGTAGTAAGAAACGCCGACGTGTTGCGATACTGATAATATAGTAAATATGTGAAGAGTGTGGTGCCGAAAGACACGACTGGCGCCAAAGTCCTATCTTACAATTCAGCCACTGATTGTAATGAAAGAAAGCTAATACACAGTAGAATACGACTGTGCACATATAGCCCAACATACTTACAACTCTAAAGGGAATAGAATGGTATGACGTCAACGGTTTACTATGTAAACAGTGTTGACGTTTGAATGGAACGAAACGGAGCTCGAGAAAACTAAGACTTCACAACGCAAAAATTGGATTAAAAGATTTCTTGGAACAATTGTGTAGGGGTCAGTTCTTCGTGTCACTTTTCATCAATAATTTACGCCATAGTTGGATAGATGCTATTAACGCGAGTGGAGATTTTGTCGACCTAATATCAGACCAATTGAGGAAGGAAAAATATTCCATCTAGTGAAACACAACTTCTCAAATTGTCTATCCCCTGCAACGGTCTTAGAATTTTTATTAAAAACCTGTTGGCTATCTCTCCAAGGAGCTTATATATGTTGCAGGAGCTTGTGTTCGATGGCTGTAGCTAAGCATTAGGAAGGGGGGGGGGGGCGGTTTCGGTGGCGGTCTATAATGTTGCAGAACATGAACATACTGCAAGGGGGCCCAAAATCTTTCTTCGGTGGCATAAGCAAATGGCCAGCCTTTATGGCTACTTTTACATTGATTCATCAATTATGTTGCTATGCTATAAATTTGATACACATTGAGCAATTCAGAATTCTTATATATTCTATACTGTATAATTGGCAAGCAAATTGTGGGCATAAGGAAAATCAACTTATTAAACCATTGTTTTTCCATTTCAGATAGATATGGGCAACACACGTATCCCAGTGTATCTTCTCATGACGTCACTATTGATGACGTTACTGGCCCTGCCGACGGTTGAGTCTGCGCCTGCGCCTTACGATTCTCATGATCGGCTGAACGCCTTACAAAGTCTCATGAAGCGGTTGGACGAAGAGGATGTAAGTCACGTTTATATTGGAAAATTAAATTCAAAAGTTGGATTTTCCAACACTATCTAAAGTCAAGTTCTTTGTTACCATAGATGGCATCAACGAAGACACAGTCATAATTCAAGACACCAACCATCGTGTGAACAGAATTTTTATCTATTCATTCATTACTTTGGCATGAACATTGCCCAAGTAGCAAATGGCTATTTTTAATGACCAACCCTGCGTGAACAGATCTATAAGGCTGTGCATTTAATTTAATTTCAGACGTTACTACCTCAGCAACAAGGTGTAGATATCATCCTTGTATATATGACAATACAGTATCTCTGGGACCGCATGTATGACAATACTTTACGTTTCGGACCGCATTGTTAGCAGCGACACCTACCTGCAGTATTGAATATTACCGGTCAGTATTGCCCCGAGAAAGGGCTGCCGACTGTGTATAAATCCTGGTTGTGAATAAGGAAGCCTCTTAGCCAGTGATTTTTCAACCAGATGAAATTATTCACGGAGTTGTAGATAGGTGTTCTCAACAGGAAACGACCATTGATTAAAATAGATTCAACTTTTTTAGGACTCTTTCCCCGTGGATGACCGAGAAGACGACTACTCGAACAAGATGGCGTCGATAATAAAAGACTCGCTGTTCGACACGGAGGGTTACGGCGCCGAGGGAAAGGGAGAGGAGCTGCAGAAAAGAGGCAAGAAGAAGAAGTACCGCACAATCTGTATCGACTGGGCCAAGGGGTCCTGGTATTGGTGCTGGAAAAACTATGTGAGTAGTGGGAAATGAATTTATATACTTATTGAAATGGTCAGTCTTCAGTGTGTTCCTGTGTAGATATTTTATAGATTTAGCACGGGACACTTACCGCCAATAGCTGGTTGTTGTTTAATCATGCGTCGGTGGAATGAATGAATGAAGTAAGGAATGAATAAATGGATGAATGAATGAATGGATGATAACGTAAGACGCCATCATCAGATATTCTTAGCACCGATATGGTATTTCATTTTTTTAAGTGAGACATATTTATATGGTAATGACCCGACTTGAGTTTATAATCTTAAAACAACTTCAAATGCTCAGATGTTTTACTTAGAATATGGTAAAATCACACTTTTCTATTTTTTTTCCACAGTGACGAGAAAGGCTTAAAGATGGCATCCACAACAGCTCACCGGCATCAAGAACCCTTCGGATCTATGACGTCACGCAGGAATATTTTTGTAGTCACACGAATAATAACGCAAAGTGGCCCAAAAGATGATACACGCTCTGTGCATAGACTGAAACATTTGTAATGTTACGTTTTCTAAACTTAGTCTGTTAACAAAATGATGTATATTTATTTGAAGCAATTGTCACGTAACGGTCTATTTGCAAGGTGCGACGTACATGTAGTTTGCAAACGGCAAAGAGTGACGTAGTTTACAATTGGTAACATAGTAATCTATTTGCAAACTGTGACGTAGTTTGCAAACGCTAACGTAGTGATGTATTTGCAGCGATCGTGCATATTTGCATAAAGCTGGTGTGCTACGCCGAATGGCGGTTATACCGGCTATATAGATACAGATACAGATATTTGGCTGTAAGCTTATCGTTGACCGTTGCTTGTACGATATTTGCTGTTTGAAACCAATAACATAAGGTCTTGGACTTTTGATCCCTAGTCAGCTTGTTCGATATATGTACACGTAGCTGCAATGTGTTTTAGTGGACGTTAGGATCATCAATAAACTATTGAGAAAATGAACAAATATGAATGGAACAAACACTTTTCTTTCAGACCTCACATAATTTAATACAAAATCCCCGACAAAATAAATCAAAGTAAACATCTAACACTAAAGGTTCAAATCTGAAAATCGAAAAACAAGAAAGCATCGTTTAGAATGATTTGTGCACTATGCAAGTCTATAGCAAAATTATAAAGCAGGCTTTGCTGAGTGTGAAAGATAGGGAAATGCTTCGTCAGATGAATCTTGCTGTACGTTGGGTTTTAAAACCAACAAAATCTACTGGCCGTATCCCCTACTTTTGATAAGCGTATAAGGAAAAGACTGACCATAAAGTCTAGCCAATTGTTTGCCAAAAAGGTTATTTTTGTGATACGTGATTCGATATCACTGTCCATACAAAAACTAGTCTCTATCAGTCACTATCATAAGGATTGCTAACAATGGACGTAACAGTGCTATGCACATTTTCCATAGATATTTGTTGACCCAAGGCGTCTGTTACAGACTCAGCACATCAAGGCTTACGATGCTAATGCAACTTATAGTACAGCTCCTGTAGCACCCTATTTTAATCACCAAAAATAATCCAACATTCAAAACGTAATTAAATATACATATATAAATTACAGTAACTTTTAAATAAGTCGTAACCTTTCCTTTCAACAAGTAAAAACATTGAAGCCAACAGCCCCACCATACATAACTTAGACGTTGAAATAGTTGCATCTGAACATCCACAGCGCCATAAATACAACCAAATTAGAGCACGTGTCACCTTAAAACTGTCCACAGGATACATTCTTGCACTCACATTCTCTGTGCTGTCATCGCAAAAACAGGACAATGGCAGTACGCGTAGAGCTACCTCAACAAACGTACCATCATTGTCCTGATGTTGCCAAAAATGTACAGTACGGGAAAGCGACAGTCACAGGGCATCCCTGTTGAACCGTTGTCTTAAGGCGACGCTATAACTACATATACTCAGTAGCAGCTAAAACTTAATTAAGCTATCACCAATTGACCAAACAATACTATTTTTCTCCATAATTCGCTATCATAAGTATCTATATATTAACTTGGCAGTAGTAACCCTAAACTTCTGGACTGCCAGCTTGTATCAAATTTACTCAATCGTCCGTTTTATTTTCGTATTCTTTTAAAGATCAAAATAGCATTTTTTTTAATCACTACATTAGAATAGCAAAAATCTGCATGTGTAATATTGTAAACCTGTAGTTTTACAACAACCGTACATGAATTACTGTTGATTGTTGTGGTATTGTACTTATTTTTTCATCATTTATTTTATCATTACGTGTCTATCGACCATCTGAAACAGTATACAAAGTTACGGTATCGTAAACCTTTCTCTCAGGTGACATCAAACGTTGACATGCATCTAGTAGTTGTTATGTCACCAGATCCAATGTTTATCATAAAGTATTGCCATTCAAGTTGTGCATTTTAAACGACGCTCCAATTTAAATAAAACACCTATATATGTAATTTGTACTAACTCGGTTTTCCAATGAGTGCCAGAACCAACTTCCCAAGGTTTGGGTCTGACACACTTTGTCTCGCTATCGTCAATGTTTCCTGGTAATATCTCCACTCCGGATGTTGGTACTGTTTTGTAACGTCCTCAAGATTTTCTAAACTTCTCAAGAGACTGTCCCTGTCAAGTTCTTTTGCTGGTTTTGAAGCCGAAAGTCGTGCGCAGTTTAACGCTTGTTTGACAGCCGCCTCTTCTAACGCTGTCTCTAACCAGTCAAGTTTCCTTCCCACCCTGGCTGCCCGCTCCGGTCCGGTTAACTGCACAGAAGGAAGGAATACTGAATTAATTTCAATAATCATGTATTCTCCAACAGAGGTCTTGGTCGGAAGGCTAGGGATGGCCGCGATTTTTCCGTCTGCCACCGTCCACCGGACGAAAAAGCATACGGCCATTCATAGCCCACCCTGGCCGAAACCTCGCACGCAGAGTAATAGTTATGTATGCATAGGATTTGAAAGACGTCAATCTAAAATTGATTCCCATAGCAGTAGACAGGAAAATACAAACCCGGCAAAAGAAGTTTGTTGCTTAAAGTTAGGTAGATTGCTACCAAGTTTAAGGGACCGAAAGTACTCTTTTTTAGGATTAGATTTGAAAAAAAAATTATGCACCA
Organism: Branchiostoma lanceolatum; assembly: GCF_035083965.1. Classification (NCBI taxonomy): domain Eukaryota; kingdom Metazoa; phylum Chordata; class Leptocardii; order Amphioxiformes; family Branchiostomatidae; genus Branchiostoma; species Branchiostoma lanceolatum. Next base: position 5,242,253 of record NC_089734.1, read on the forward strand.
AATTATTCTTTAAGTGTGAAATCAAATCAGGCGTCAAAAGAAATTAAGCATGCGAACGTTCAGTAAAAATTCATGCAGAAACAGGTGCTTTCGGTACAAAGGTATTTTGTAGCTTTTTCGTTTTAAGACAAACATAAACCGACTTGCCTTACATGTACGATTCTGTGCTTTCTTACATGAGAATAAAGGATGCATGAGAAACGGGAACACTTTAAATCGGGATTATCTAATTTTCGTGATGAAAGAGTATCCAGTAAGACAGCCACCTCCAAAAGTGCACCCAACAAAAGCCCCAAACATTGACACGTCCACGGTAAGTACTTGTCAAGATTAAACACATTCCTTAGAGCTGATATAAAAAGAAAACTGAAGTAATTTAATTTCATGCACACCTTGTCAAAGAAAGAAAATTGGGGGAGGTCTTTCTCATTTCAAACCTTCCATCAAAACTGGAAATTCAGTGCATGCCTCATAAGTTTAGTAAGCGGCATTTTGTAAAAGGAAAAGGTCTCAAATTTTTCAAGCGGCTCTCAGATGAAAGACACTTGTTCTGATGACGTCACATTGGATGAGCATGTGTACACAAAATTCAATGACGTCACTGATTCGTTGGAGAGCGTGTCCCCATAGTGAGCAGTAACACATACTCATCAAACAAATCATGAGAACAAAGTACTAGTAAAGCAAACAAACTCAAAGCAGACTCCAGTAGAGATGACCGCAGCTCTTTTTCCGACAAGCAACCGTAACAAAAATGTATAAAAAAAGAAGCTTAAATCATGCCTCATAACATCTACTTGGAGTTTACAGTCATTCATCTGAGGAGTACGATGAAAATTTGCGACCTTTTCCTTATGGAAGACACGGTTGGCGGTTAGTTCAAGACGAGATTGCCGGCCGAGGCGGCGGCGAGGTAAGATACGTACCGCAGGTAGTGTCCGATACTGACCTTTTCATACCCACCTCTTGGCCCGTGCCACTTGACTGGGAGGACGTCCGGGAGCGGGCCTTTGGTGTCAGCGCTGCCGGGGTGACCGGCAGGTCCTCGTTGGCGCGCTGGATCATCAGGTGGGCCAGGGCCAGCACGTTCTGACGCGTCGGCGGCATCTGGATCAGCTCCAGTAGGTTCTCGGGGGTGAAGCCCGAGAGCTCCTCGATGTTCTCGCGCAGCTCATCGTCCGTCATCTGGTCTAGGGGAGTGTCCAGTTTGAAGCGGCACAGGTCGTCGCCGTTGGGCGGCAGGTCGACGTCGCCGTCCTTCAGGGACAGCAGGAGAGGGGTGATGTCCTTGTTCTTCAGGGTCACGTTCACCTTGACGACGACGACGTTCAAGCCTAGGGAGCAATCGTGACGTCAAATGTTAGATGTGGTGTACATAAGTATGCATTGATTTCAGTTCTGTTAACCTCTGACAGCGGCATTGTGTTTGGCAGCAGATTTTAGAAATTCAGTTACGTTTTCAAAGTTATTGTAGCATTAGATTGATAAGAACTGGTCAATGAACAAACACTAGTCATGGAAAGACAATGGAAATCTGGATAATCTATTACACTGTAAGATTTAGATCTTGGGCCTTTTTTAACATCTGGCCCAACAAATTCGTATCACCCGCCCTAAAGGAGGAAAACAGAGATTAGGTGATGCAGGATTCCACTGAGTCCATTCCCACCAAGAGAGAAGGAAGTGAAGAAAGAACGCGGATGCTCTGCTCGGCGGAAGGAAAAGGGAAGGGACGCCGCATTCTTGCATATATACAACATTTGCCAGCCAGCGCGGATCTATTATAAACTTTACAAAGGAGACACAAATGGAAGCCAACATTGCTGCAGCGCCGTCGAAACGATGGTGGGTTGGTTGGTTGGTTGGATGAATCCAAGATGGCGACCAATCATTCGTAACGTACACATTGCCTGAAGCTCTACGAATGAGTATGCATGGGCAACAAGCAGGCATGTATGTTGAACCAGAGGAAAGCCAACTGTTCAGAACATTTACTATGACTCCACAGGTTCTTCAAATCATCTACATGGCGGACCCTTAACTATGTGAGTCAAACTAATGGTTAGTAATGTCACTCTAAACAGTAGGTTGTTAAGTAGAAAGTCGGAGGTACGCGCGTGCATTTGTAGACTTTGAGCCTGCCAGTAGCTGAGACGAATCTTATTAGCTTTCTCTCTACTCAAATGTAGCTCCTCTCAACGATGACGACAACGCTTTATGTATCCTGTACCTCTAGCTTTGCTGCATAGAGAATAGGGAAACGATGGTAGATCGTGGATGGAGAAATACAGTCGATGGTACAATAAGATAAATTTTTACCCTAGGCCAACGACTTAGACAGCTAGAACCTCTATCACGTGCCTACAGACTTCTACTACCTCTTATACTACCGATCATTTTGGCTACCAGCTATCCTAGCCCAACTCATAAGTCGAGAATGATAAAGAATAACGCTCGATTGTAGGTAGCCTTGTATTTTGCGACGGGTGCTTGATGAAATAGGGATGGATACCAGGCCTGATTGCGGGGGAGAGGGGTACTTAAAATAGCACTGAAGCAGTATTTTCGCGTTGCAAGCAGTGATTTGCACGTCTTTTGCTTCCAGCGTGTTGCAGCAGATGTGTGAAAACCGCGGTGTACCCAGGATGGTGAGGATGATTCGGCCCAGCTCCCTGTTGGTGACGTTGGTGCGAGCCTCGTGCAGGGCCTTCTCGAACTTCTGGAGGTCCTGATGTCGGTACTTCCGTCCCAGATCCACCAGCATGATCAGCGCGTTGATGAGGGAGATGGCGTCGTACGACAGGTCCTGCTTCTTACAGATCAGCTTCACCGTCCCCAGGACGTCATCTAGGCTCTGTGGAAAGAAGAAAAAAGACAGTTTATGTTTGTTCTATGAGCAAAGTATGGCGGAGTAAACATCGATATTGCATCTTTGCAACTTTGTTCAGTAAATGTTGCTCTTGGAATAAACACCTAGCATCGTCATGTATGGGTGTGCAAAGACAGAGCAGCTTATGTTTCTACACTCTTCCCTGATCTCTGGTCTGTTTTTACTTGACCTCTGATGTCTACGGGCTCTCGAAATTGTTGCGAGTAGTTGGTGACTAATATGCAAAATGTATCAAATGAAGAAAACTCACGTTAAAGCTTGGGTGGTGGCTCCGATCTTCGTTGGCAAGAATGATGAGGTAATGGCATAATTTAAGTGTGTTGGACCTGCGAAAAACAACAATTGAATTCTTAGTATGTATTTTCAAAAATGCCTTAAATCAAAATCAGCTTACAAACATTGAATTCCACGTTTATCTTATAAGACTCGATGTCAAATATCAAATCTGGTTTTAATGGTAAGGTTTGATTCGTTCATGACGAAATGACGTTTGTGACGTTCTTTTGCTGTTTTGATAACTACAAAATCAGGTTTTACGAATCTAACTTATACCTTATATCCCAAGTGCTGCTAGCCTCCATATATAGCAAGTAACATGTCAGTATACGGTACTAAATACAAAACAGTAGTATCATACGCTATCACCAATAAAACTGCAGTAACAAAGCAGCAGTCATGGTAGGGCGTCTTTAAATCTTTTCTAAAGTTGTTTACAAAGACGAGAAACGACACTGACCTGTTCGGCGTGAGTCCGCAGAGGATGAGCAGTTCCGCGGGTTTGAACCCGCACAGGCTTCCGGTGCAGTCGTTCAGCTGCTGCTCGCCCATCTGGTCCATGGGCTGGTAGGCGTAGAAGCGTGCCAGCGGGTCCGGCATGCCAGTGTTCCCCTGCATCAGCATCAGGAGCACCTCGGTGAAGTCCTTCCCCACGAGAGTCACTCCCTGCCGCAGGACAGGGCCAACTGAGGCGAGCAACACACGTCAGAATGGTGCGTCTATCTGGTGGCACGCACTGTGGGTTATCTCTCGCTGGTGTCTATGCAAGCGTCAACTGTTAGCTTCCTTTCAAGCATCTTTTCGGTCCCTTCAATTGTGAAATCTCACTAATATGGTGACGCTGTGGTTGATCATCTCTCTTTCGGTAGTGGCACTACGGATTACCTTTTGCGGATATCTGTGCAAGCGTTAATCGTCGCCTGTATTCTTGCTGAGCAAAGTTCACAGCCTCTCATGACCCAACGGATGGGCTACTGCTATTCGCTACACGACTTGAGCTCAAGGTTAATGCATATTAAGCACATACATTTATGCTACTCTAGGTAATCATTTGCTGTCAGCAAGGACGTTACAACTTGCATGTACAAGCTGTCTACCGGCATTGATCAGGATTTTTTCATCAGCATATTTGTAAGCACGATTATACATACGAGATGACCTTTTGACGGCAAGAAGAATATAACATGAATCTGAAGAAAACTACCATGGAATAAAGCCATTAAAGGCATGCTTTCCAAGTCAATCGCACATATACGTTGCCTCCATCAAGCTTTGATAGACACACTAACCACAAGGACATAGACTACAATAAGCACGATCAATACTACTTAAGCTAGAAGACTAGCAGCAGAGGATTGAATACAAGGTGCTAGTATATGCCAAGGGCTACTGCATGTCTGCACGGGTAAAGCAGCGGAACCAAAGTAAAGACAACATGAGATTTATTTGCGGAAAGACCAATGCGCAGCTGTTGCGTTGCAGGGTATTTAGTGTAGGAGGCAACTAGAGTCTACACAATAGTCCTTATACTATACACAACTGCAATATGGCAGAGCAGGTAAGCGCTACTACAGACCGGGTAAGTGCTGCTACAACAATGCGCGATATAGAGGAATCGCAGAATGTTATACAAGTCTGCGGCAGAGGATATAACAAAAGCACTACAGACGTTAAGGGGACTAGCCAAGGGAGGAATACAATCCATCTACAGCGAAAATGATGCTACAGCTCAGGGAGCAAGGGATTTCTACCTACGAATGCTAAGAAGAATAGGCAAGGCTGTTCTATGCCGGATCTACTCAACCGATTTATTAGCGCAAGGAAGAGGTTCTTGGGGGAGGGGGGCACATGTATATATAGCGCGACCAAGAGCGCGTTATCTAGAATGCAGAGCAAATGCGCCAAGGGATAACAATATGTATTGCGAAGGTGGGGAATTCAAGAGCGGTTGAAACGCGGCGAAGTAAGGGCAAGTCAAGTGAGGGAAGGAAAGGCAACAGAGGAGGGCGGCAGTCCCAATTGCAATCGGTAGGGGGCCTCACTTGGATCGGGTTTCGGCGCGACTGGCTGCGGAGCGGGCTCTTGCTGCATGGTCATGGATCCCCAGCCCGGCATGGCTCCGTAGGGAAGGGTGTTGCTCTGCATGGGCGCCTGGGCGATGATGTAGGCCGGCTGTTGGAAACTCATCCCGGCGGGCAGAGTGGCAAACTGCCCCGAACTAAACGACGACATGGACTGCTGAACCTGTCCCCTTCCTGAAAATGTGGAGGAGGTTACGGTACATTGTAAACAATACAGTTAAACCTGTACAAGTGACCACCTGTTCTGGGACTACCTGGCCAGCGTCATCATCAATTTTCGGTGTTCCTTCAGATACTTTTTTCCTTTGACACAAACATCAAGAATCCTGTCTATGGTAACTGCCTTACCACATTGAGCAGATTGTATCGGTCCCTGAGTGGTCTTGGATAATTTCGACTGTATGTGAACTGATTTCAATCATTTTTACATTCGCAGCGGCTTCCATATCAGGCTCTGTGGCCTACGTTTTCTTTGACTGCCCATTTTTGCTGATTTACATAGATACCATAGCCAATGATCTATGAAAAATAAAACTGTACGCTTTGCATTTTAGTAGTGAAGATCTGAAACGGTGAAACCACACATATATTGGATAGATTTTAATTAATCAAGCTACGATTATGCAATTGCGTTCTTAGATACTGTAGCATTAGATGTCAAATTAGTGCAGGAAATATACAAGTTTAGGGTATATCTGTTATGGCAGAAGCTAGACTTGAATTGATGGGAAAACTAAGACATTTACCGAGCGAACTTCCGCCTAGCATGACACTGCCGGATTCAGTCCAGGGTCCCGGGCCGTAGTAGTTCTCCGCCCGGACCCGGAAGCGATAGTGGCCGCCGGGGTTGAGGTTGCCGACCCGGTGAGAGGTGCGGGTAGCGGAGGACGTCACCGTGGACCAACCGTGGGGGTCGTTGGAGTCGCGCTTCTGGATCACGTAGTTGGTGACCTGGGGTGAAAGATTCAAAAGGAAATTTCAGGAATGTTTTGCATTGCAAAAGACATGAGTTCAACTGCTCAGTATAGATAGCCACTTCAAAACAAAGCACGATCAAGGACCATATAACCTTGGCACGATAAAGACTTATATAGGTCGTGTGTTGAAAGAATCGAGTATGCACACACACAGACACGCTCCTACGAATTGTATTCATCTTACTACGCATTGTATTCATCTTATGGTATCAATTGTGGGTTCACTTCTTTCCACAGCGCTTCTCAAGATAAATGCTAGTACTTTTAAGGTTTGTCAAGAGAAATTTCGTCAAGAACTTCTCTTTGGAATACATCTTTTCCCATATCAAAGTGTTGATCATCAATACATCTTTTCCCATAGTGTTGATCATCATTAAAAGGTGTACACGTATATGCCCTACTCACCTCGCTGCCTCCATCGTCCAATGGCGGGCTCCAGCGGAGGGTCACCCGGTCACCGGTCACTTCTTCATAGGTCAGGGTACCGGGAACGCCGGGAGGGCGGCCTGAATATAAAGGATAATCGATCACAATATAAGAACATTGACGAAAACTTCTTACGCTTGTGGATGTTGTAATAGGTTTTCCCCCTTTTTGGTAGTTTTCGAGGGTTTAGTTTCTGCCTATTCAATTCACTGCACGAAATCCAGTCTTTAAGCATGTCTTAAATAAAGATGTGTCTTTTTGGTGAACCTAATGTTTTACTCCCTCACCCATTCTTCGATGGTTTGATTTATTTGGTTCCTGTCTATTCTCAATACCACTGAGCCTCAGTGCACACCATTGAGAAGATCAGTCCCTACCATGCCGGTTCTGGACCACGATGCGCTCACTCTCGGTCGGCTCCCCGAGGCCACACTGGTTCTCAGCCGCCACACGGAAGATGTACTCCGCACCGGGCACCAGGTTAGGCACGGTGTAGTTGAAACCTGCAGATAAAACATTGCAATACAAGATTAACAACGTTATTTGTACGCAACGAATGTTTTCACCAGCCGATATAGCTGTTTCGGTGGACCATCTGCCACCTACCGTCAGGGCAATCATTGACTGGTTGTACTTCGCACTTCAGCTAGGTGTCGCTGCAGTGGGATTGATGCGGTCCCAAAGGTGACTGAGCTTCTATATCCCCTCATCACGATTTATGACTGGAGTGATCCGTACAGCCTTCTTACTCCAGAGAGTGCATCTGTTGCCGGTTGTGGTCTATCACCAAATGGCTTCCTCCCAATCTATTCACGAATTTCAGTGCACTTCTACCAATACAACATAATACCCCGTTCGAGGCAAAGTTACTGACTGTCAGGTCGAGCATTGGGCTATCCAAACTAAGATCTACACAAAACGTCAGTACGTTTAGGAAACGATGTGAAATCATATAGAGCTCCCGGATCCCAGTCTTAAAATTTATGCTTGCGACCATATTGAGAAAGTTTTGGAAAGTGACTGGAATACCTGGGACGTAAGGGTTGACCATGACCCAGTTGTTTCGTTCATAATCGAACTTCTCCACTGCGTAGTTAGTGATGTTGCTGCCGCCTTCGTCCATTGGCTGTCGCCATGACAACGCCGCGGAATCCTGCATGATGTCATCGACACGTACTTCTTTTGGAGGTCCCGGTTTGTCTGGGATGGAAAAATCATGACATGTAATTATAGTGTGTGCACACAGACACACACAGACAGACAGACAGACACACACGTACAAACACAGTAGACACACACACACGTCTCCTTGCGAGAGATATTTACCGATGACGACGACGTCCACGTCAGCCTTGGCGCGGCCGGCGGTGTTGGCCAGCGCGAGCCGGTAGTTCCCGGCGTCCGACCGCTGGCAGTTCTTGATGGACAGGGTGGTGGAGGTGGCCGCGTTCTCGATTGTCACCCTATCACCACTGAAAAAACAAAACAAGGAACCTTTCAGAAAAGCTAACGACAGTGACTAAGACAGCAATAGTACGTGAGGGGTAATGAGAAAATGGTTACATGTACATTTTTACTGCACTGTGAGAAATGTGAAAGGGTCAATGGGATTTTTGATTAACTCTTGGTGTATCAAGGCAACTGTTTTGAATCAGAATTATTTATGCATTTTACAAATTCGTCATTGGATTAGACCAAAACACAGAGGTAAGGATAAATATATTTATGTCTATGTAATAGATTTTTTGTGTGGCTGTTCTGATTGTTTGTATAAATCTGATTCTGTTTTAGTCTTTTGCATTCAACTGCCTATTGCTTGATTAAGATCGATCGATAGGTTGATTGATTGAATGATTGGTTGATGTTCTCACCTGTAGATCTCCACGTCGTCCTTGGTCCAGACGATGTCCGGGGTGGGGCGGCCGCTGAACGGGATGTCCAGGATGATGACCGACCCGGTCTTCACGATCAGCTTGTCCTTCAGGTCAAGGTTAATCATCGGGGCAGCTGCACGGTAAAAAATACAAAGTAAATCACGTGACTATGACATCATCAACCAATCAATATGGCCAACTGAGCCGGTATTTACGATGAACTAGTCCTTCAGGTCATGGTTAATCATCGGGGCAGCTGCACGGCAAAAGAAACAACAATGTAACGGTGGTGTTTGTAATCACGTGACTATGATTTCATTAACCATCCAATATGCCCGAAGCACGTCTGCAGAACGTTATGAGTATACGGTAATTAGCATTGAAACCTAATATAGCTGCCGAATCTCTTTCGTTCTCTTTGGTCAACGTTGCATCGGAGTAACAGGTGTTGCATGAGATATGTCTTTGAACACAACTAAATGAAGAATCTATAAACGAGATTCTAACCTTAAATTTGAGAACACGACCTCAAACGCGTATGTTCTGCAAACGTGATAGGTAATAAGGGTGGTTTTTGCAATCACGTGACTATGACGTCATTAACCGACCAATATGGCCGCCATTAATAGAAGCTTCCGACTATTTGTTAGACTAGTTGATGCTCACTTCTAGGTATGCATGTCTATCATCTGACTCTTTTTCATTTGGTACATTTAGTTGTAGAGATGTCTACTGTCAATATTTGATTTGAGGAAGCAGTCTAAAAGGGAACTTACCGGCTGCAACTGGGGCGGTTGCGTTTACAAGGCCACCGTCAACAACAGTCGTCGCCGTCGCCATCCCTCCTGCTGCTCCTGGTGAAAAAAATCATACATTAGGAGCAATTTTGTGAGGTGTAATTAGCAAATGGTTACATGTACATTTAATGCACTTGAAAGTTCATCTGTGTTGGTAGAAGACATTCTGCATGGAGTTTAAACTGTAAACAGCAGTGGATTGCTCACTCCTTGACAAAGACTGGAGCTGATCAGTCGAAAATTTGAGTAAGTCCAATTTATTGTGTTGGCGTTTACAGTTTAAACTCCATGCAGAATACATTTAATGCACTGTGAGTAATGTAAAAGGGTCGATAGGATTAACCCTTGGTGTGCCAAGAAAAACTGTTTTAGATTAGAACTATCTTTACATTTTACAAATTCGTCATTGGATTAGACCAAAACCTAAAAGGAAACAATAGATATATAACAGATTCTTGTGTGGCTGTTCCAAATGTTTGTATAAACGTGATTCAGTTTCATTCTTTTGCATTCAACTGCCTATAGCTTGATTAAGATCGATTGATCGATCGATCGATAGGTTGATTGATTGATTGAATGATTGGTTGACATTCTCACCTGTAGATCTTCACTTAATTTGAAAAATAAGTTTTCTATTGGGCTCTTTTAAGTCTTAAGATTTCCGTTTCAGAACTTTTATTCAGCTTGTTAAGAAAAGCAATTGTATCAAGTAATCTGTATCTGTACCTTTATAGCTGGTATAACCGCCCTTCGGCGTAAAACACCAGCTTTGCTAGGTTTGGTCTTACTAGTGACGCAAGTGATTTTACCTTTGATGGGCATGCAATTACGTTCGATCACCCCCAATGTCTGTTTAGCCTTGGTTGTTATTTTGTTAATATGGGTACTCCAGAATCAAGCACCACAAGGGAGGCCTTCACGTGGAACCCCCAAGGGAAGCGGAAGAGGGGGGGAGTCTGAGGAACACATGGAGGAGGGACCTAGTGGCTGATGTGAAGGGCCCAGGACCGCACCGGATGGAAGGAACTAGTCCATGGCCTATGCCCAAGGATGGGCGGTAGGCCAAAGTAAGTAAGGGTATCCCACTTTAGATCAGTTGTTAATGTTGACCTTACCACCTACACCTGCACCTGCACCGATAAATTCAGGATTCTGATGTGTCGTGACCGCACCAGTGTAGATCGGGCTCTCTCCCTGAAAAATAATCAGATAGCGTGTTAAGTTGATGCAAGCTCTTCTTTCAATGACACTCACATACTAAAAGTATACAAAACATTCAGCATTCAGAACATAAATGCATATTCCATCGGAAACGTGTCTGACAATGAAGTCCGATCGACACAATTAACGTTTCCAACCTTGAATTGAACTCTTGTCAAGTTTTTCTCTGACAAGTAACCATCAGCGAGAAGGTTTCAATTCACTCATTAACATTTAATTACTACCCCATGTTTATAGCTTACTAACAGTTAGAAGGACTTCGGCCATCGCCTTTGTCTTTTTTTTCTTTCACAGTTTGTCTTGTGCTTTGTTCCAGAGAAAGTTATATTCCATGCATACATAGGTCTCTTTCAATAATCACCAAGGTCTTCTAATGATCTTTCAATGACCTCCAGTGTTATCCAGTGATCTCTTCGTGATCTAATTTTGGAATGATCTAAATGAACAATGATTGTCGGTCGTTCATCGGTTGCCAAACGGTCTTCGTCCTGACTATCATCACTTAAGCCCCCCTCTCACTGCTACTGGACCCGCGGCACGATGGCGGCGTCGACGTCGCTGCGTCCGAAACTGGCTTTGTGTTACCATTGACTTTATAATGGGAATATCATTCATAACGTAGAAGTATGAACAAAAAGACAACAAGAGTCCGTAGGACACAATTCTCCGTGAAGTATTTATAGTATGTACAAGTATTGACCCACACAAATTGCATCTCTGCTCAGTCCAAGTAGTGTTTTAGAGCAAGTAAAGAAAAAGTGTTTGTTTATCTTTTTCTTTCAATACAGGAGTGGTCAACCTGCTGAAAAGTATGTTTTTACAGCATGGCACAGATGGGATCTAGAAATTCCGGGAAAAGTCACAAAGTTAGATCTAGATGGCCCCTTTTCAATTATCAACGAACCATTCAGCCTTACAAGTTACAACTAAGATGCATCAGAAATCACAAATATGCAGTAAATCCTCTTTCCACAATTTATTGCAGGCCAGCCTGATCTATAGCTATCAAGCTATTTGCAATAAAAAAGGCAAATCTATATTATCGTAACATTTCACGAAGGTCAAAGGTCACCGGATCTAACCACCCGGAAGTGACACTGGCGCGCGCACTTTTCTGAGAGATATTTCTCAACAATCTTTCATCCCCTGTGTAAACTTTTTACATTGTCACAGCCTCCGTATTATAAACTACAAGTGTGGTAAGTTTGAAGGTCCAGAGATTTGCCATTTTCACACTGTGCGTAAAAATACATCGTCCGCACATACTGTATGCGAGTTGCGAGGGACACGGCATACTTAATACACAGACTGGAGCTCACTCGGCACATGTTCGCAGGCAAAACTCACAATTCCCGTTGCCGCATTGGTATGTAACTTGGTATATCGTTTCCTAGGTTGCGTGTGGTGATGCACGTTGTCTATTTTTCAATGTTACAGTGACTATACGATCACAGCAGGTTGGAAAGAATTATACCCCGTATCTGCCTGAAGTATTCTACTCAAGCGGAACGGATTATAGCACGGTGTCTACGGCAGGGCAGTGGGACATAGCATTAATTATAGGGGTGCAATTACAGTATTGCATTTACGATAAAAGTAGTTACGGTGTAACTAAGACATCGTGCATCACCACACCCAACCAGGCACACTATATGCCAAGTTACACACCGATACGACGACGGGATCGTGAGTTATAGCTGCGAACGCGCAAGCAAAAGCAATCCCAATACCCCAGAAGGAGGTCACACCTCCTTCCCGGAGTAATAAAACACACAAAGCTTAAAAGATTCGTTTTGTCGATCGATCGGCCGCAGCGACGCCGCCAGCGTGTCGCGAGTCCAGTGAGAGGGGGGCTTAATAGCTTGCTACGTATCCACTCTACTCACCGTGTCCCACGCGGCTTGTGCCTTCATCTCGTCCTGCCAGAGCAGAAACTCCTGCTTGTCCTTGTAGTACGCCCAGCATCTCCAGCAGCACAGGCAGCACAGACCCAGCAGCAGGATGGCCAGGATGATGCCCAGCACCAGCCACCACCACGGGAACGGCGTCACACAGTCTGGAATAAAACAAGACCATGTTAGAAGGAGCGAGGGAATGAATGAATGACATTCATAACAACAGGATGGCGAGGTGGTTGCCCAGAACAAGCCACCACCACGGGAACGGCGTCACACAGTCTGGAGTAAAAACAGGTAACTGTTACGTGATTTTATCTAGCTTTAATTTTTTAAGTTTATACTCTTTTAAGTTTGCCATGAGACGCAAAATATAGATATAACTACACATGAATAGATTATATAAATATTAAAAAAAACGTAATATTAGAAAGTGTCCTTAATGTGGGTTCCCTTTAATCAAGCAAGTGAGAGATGAAAAGGACCCCTCTCATTCTTCTGGACCAGATTTGTGAAGAAGAGAGTGACGTTTACCTTTGTTCTTGCGGACCTCCACGACGAAATCGTCTGACGTTTGTCCCTTGTATGAGTCGGTGCCGTAGGTGTAGTGAACCGTACAGCCGTCGTCATCGGTGTACGAACAACGTGTCACTCCGAAATCTGTAGTAAGATAAGGTCGTTATCTCACGGCACAAAGTAAAGCAGTTCCTTTACTCGAGTGAAAAAATGAAACCTTTACACGGTACGCTTAAAGAAAGGATTTTGTGCAGTGTTTATCTTTTTTGATGAATATGTGTTCATTCATTTCATTGAATCTAACGGTTAGGCTATGAGGGGCAGCCATGTCTGACCAACTACCATGGTAAGAAAAATCAAAGTTAAGTTAAAGTATCCCAGACGTCTTGATAAGACGCATAGTGGTGGCGCCTATCTCCATTTCTGTAGCCCTTGGGCCACACATTTGTACAAGTCACTACAGCAGGGGGCTGGTCCGCTGGTAGTGAGGTGTGTGAACATGAATTGTACGAACCGTCTCGTAGCCGGTCGCTCATGTAGACTTTGTCCACGCATCTGTTCACACATATCTCCTCGGTCCAGTTCTTCCCCCAGGCGTGGCACTGGACACACGGCTTCAGGACGTCGCATTTCCCAGGACATGCCTGAAAACGGACGAAAAGCGGCGCAAACTCAATAATGGGTTTGTCATTGTTTTTTTTGTAAAGCAAACAAACTCACCGTGATCCAAGAGGGTGAAAATATGAATGAAAATGATATAGCAAGCGTTTTCGTAGACGCGGCTCCTTAGACACAGCTAAAACATGAAAGGAAACACCAAGTATAGTATCTCTTTGACAGAACCCGAATCATGTTCGATCTTGAGCAATTCGAACCGAACGTGTGTTCCATCTGAGTTTACTTACGGTGATTTGCAGATTTCCACTGTAACTGCTACATTTTGCCATACTGTGTAATGATAAAAGGCTTACGAATGATGCGAGTAATGAAATACTTTATGATACCAAGGCCAGAGAAACGTATGATTTGCTTGCCGGAGGGCAGTACCTGACATTCCTGGCAGTACTTTCCGCTGTACCCCTCCTCACATACGCACGACCGCTCTTCCTCTCCCTCGTTACAGGCGCACTCGCCATGGCCGTTACAGAGGTCCTAAACACACGAGCAGCAAGGAAAACATCAGCGAAAACAGTAATAACAGGCTGAATAAAAGACCGAAACAAGAACGATGCGACTCCAGATGTCTTACTGAGGGACGACTGTGGTGTAAAATATGTCCGTTAGCTTTAGGAATGAATCCACTCTACTTTACACTAAAATATCAGCGAAAAGTTACATCATGTTTGGTCAACACAACCAGGATTTATTCTTAGACACCAACTAGTGGTTTAATTAAGCGCCGATACAAGATGAGTCAGGTTTGGGACCGCATTCTTTTCATAGCAGCGACATCTAGCTGCAGTACAAACATTCATAATGTCCTTGTTTATATATTATGAAAAAAAAGGCTACTGAATACATCTTTGTTTTGTTAGAGGAGAATGTGACTATTTCTACTTCATAGGTGTGAAAAAAAGATTTGACTCACGGCATCGTCCGGTGCGTTGCTTGGTTTGCAGACGGACCTGTCACTCGGGCACTGGCAGGCGGTTCCCTCCCGGCCCTCTTTGCATTTACAGGTGCCACAGTCACATGTTCCATACGTTGAGCCTAGGCAGACGTGAAACGGTTCAAATCATTATTAACGTGATATGTTTAACACAGTTGTGAAAAAGGTCAAGAACCAACCACATACTAAAATTCATAATAACCCACTCATAGCTTCTTTACTTATGCTGCTAAATCATGTGTCACACTCACATCGTTAAGCACATGTCAAACAGTCGTCGAACTTTGTCCGTATTTGTTGAGCGGCCTTCTTTGTGTTTACAAGTGCCACAGTCACAAACAATGAACCTAGGCAGACTTGCAACAAAACTTTCTATATTCGTTCTTACCTCCGCAGATTGCTCCGTTAAAGCGCTTGCAGGCCTGGTTGTCACGTGTTCGCTTCACTCACTCGGTAGTTTATTCGGTGGTTATAGGAACCAACCGTGCCTTACGACACCGTATACACATTAAGGAGCGTCATTAATCCTATGATATATATTCATTAGCCTCCACCAGGCCTTCCTATGGGGGTATGGATCGCAGAATCGTAAACAGGAATAATTGGCCAGTAGAGTCAGTCCACGGTAAGGTTTGCAAATAAAACCCCATGGTGGCCAAACTTTCCTGACAAATATTCTCCCTATCGCTGGCGTAGTTTGGTAAAAACTATATATTCGTGTTTACCTCCGCAGATTTGTCCGTTGAAGCGCTCGCAGGCCTGGTTGTCACACTCGCAGTACTTGCCGGAGAAGCGATCGGGCCTGTCGCAGATGCACTCCCCGCACAGACACGTGCCCCTCCGCTGGCACACGTCAATGCTCCCCTGCTGGATGCACGCCTCGTTGTTGGCGGCAACGGTGTTATTGGAGGCGTCGCAGGTACACGTCTTCCCTAGCCTGTAACAATTTCAATGTCTTTATCTAAATACCAACCACTGACATACACACGTTAGTCTGGATGACGCTGATATTTACAATGAAAGATAGACTTAATACATACACTCATACATGGCCTGTTTGTTTCTAAGTGAACTTCCAGTAGCTGTGGATCTGGAGGGGGCGAGGTCATGTACTGGGTGGTCATGTTGAAGCATTTGTCTGAAGAGCATGACAGCGGCATCCACACATGTGATTAAATTATATTTTACGTATATGTTTACTGCTAGACAGCTTCCAGGGGGTATGATATACGAGTTGTATGACGTTTACGGATCCAGTTACAGTTACAATGACCTGAAAGTTCATAGACTAGAAAACTTTGCTCATCTCATAGTTTCTTATCTTAAATCTTCATATCTCACATTTGTACTTTTGCTATGCTTGCTTCACATTCTACGAGACCTTTGATAAGACACAGACACTTGTGCATAAGGAATGATAGCTATCTGCCACCCACAAATTGTCACCGTAGTAAGGCCAGGTCATGAGATACAATCGAAAATGGAAGTTCCGCTACAGGAAGTTGCCGGGGGAACCAAAATCAAACCCCCAAATATCAAACATTATGAATCCGTCCGCAACTTCTCAAGTCATTCACAAACACACATGCTAAGATAAAAAGTAAACAAATTGTTACCATCCAGAGTAGCAGACACACTCCCCACACTCAAACGTTCCTTGGGTGTTACATTTGGCACTTGTTGGAACCTGAAAAAAATTGAAATTTCGCCATGATGAAACTCTTCCTTTTCACAATGACAATGATGATTATTCTTGTTTATCAATATATTGTTTTTCATTAAGTGCATCTACATCTCTCTGGTTATTTTGATCATTAGCCCTCAGGCAAGATTTGCAGTTAACCTAATTACAATTGATAAGCAATATTTTCTGCTTTATGTTTATTATCAGTTGCTCTATTGTCATCGCATTTCTTCTCTGGAATCCAACACCTGTCGTGTCCTTTTGCGAAGATGCACTGTCTAAACTACGATCTTTAAGCATACATTAAAGCATGCGTAAAGTTCCACTCAATGTTGTTTCCAAAACAGAACCTTCACGAAGGCTTTAAGATGTGCGTATATATCGAATGCCATTCAGTGATGCGTTTTCTAAAAGTTTCTTTGTATGATGCTCACCGCTTGGTTCTCGCAGTCACAAGACCCGAGGTACCGCAGCTTGGCCTTCACTTCCTCATGGAAACCGACCGGTTTGATCTTGAACTCGTGTTCCGCGTTAAGCTTGGCGGAGTCTTGTGGGATGTCGTTCATCGTCAACTCAATGTCAAAGGTCACCTGGAGACAACAGAGGATTGGCAGGTCTCATGAATTGCTTGTTACCTCCTTGAAAATGGAGGTATTGTGCCTAGTGCCACATAGGCAAGCAAGTTTCATTACTGTTTCAGTAGCAGGGAATATTTTTTGACAGGGAGGGGTTGCTATCTCTTCCCCTTTGACTTGCTCGAGATACCTTCTCGAACACGGAACCCCAGACGGGTTCAGCCCCTTACCGAATGTCCTGACCCAGGATTGAACCAATGTTTCCCAATTAGCAGCCAATTGGAACCAGGAGCTGAACTGGTAGTAGCCTCACAGTTGAGCTCCTGGTTCCAATTACATCCCTAGATACACAAATAACATTTGATGTTTCTTTACGATCAGAAGATATACCATTCCCTTACCTCATCTCCTACATTCACGTTGGTACATTTAGTCCCCTCCCTTTGTCCGTTGCCACAGTTCGGAGTGACCGTGTAGGACATGTACTCGCTGGGGAAGTCCACGAAACTCAGCTCGATCTGAGACAGCAGTTGCTATAGAAGATACAGGAAGGCAGCCACAAATGAATTTAAACCCTATGGTTTTTGATGATATTGTGTGATTGAATCTATCAGTGCTTTAGTCTAGCAATACTATAGTTCTACCGGACAAAGTGGAGAGAGTTGAAGAAGGGCTGATTGCAGCTGCAGGGTGTCCAGACTACTGCAGCAGCAGAACACAGTGGACTACTACTACTATATTAGTTCTAGGGTCTACTTGTGATCTTCTTTTATATTTGCAATACGATCCAATATCGGTGATAACTTCCAAACGTTCACATAAAAGTATGCGAACTTTTCTCCTGGATTTCCGTACGTCTTGGACGGTTGCAACACTAACGAAATAGATAAAGATAAAATAGGGAAACAGCTTAATTGTCTCACGTTGTAGGAGCGCTCTATAAGTGCGATGATGTTACTGGAATCCGCCTCCAGGACACCAGCAGTGGCCAGACCTGCGAACTGGTTGTTTGCCAAGCTCTGGAAGAAAAAGGTAAAAAAAAAGGTACAATCAACATCCTTTTTCGCATTAGCTCATGTTTCCTTTTTGATAAACCTGGCTGACTTTTGTGGACGCGGCCTCTAACTAGCAATCAGCCAATCAGAGAATAGGATTTACCTTAATAAAACATTTAGGTGATCACCTGGTTGGCTGACAGATAGTTAGCGGCCGCGCCCACAAAAGTGGAAACCTCAGCGCGGTTTATAGTTAGACATACCGGGTTCTATGGCTATACATTTCTCATGGATACAAGCAAAATTCCTGAGAATTCACAACAAGCCAAAGTTATGGTTTTTAAAGTATGACTCATCTGCTACTTTTACGCAAAGAAACAGTTACTCAGGCAACTGGTCAAAATTCTATCCAGTTTCTTGAGTAACAGTTTTTTGGCGTATCTTATTACCTGGATGTCTAACCTTGATCAACGTATCTGCTACTTTTGTTTATACAGTGAAGTTTGTTTTACCTGATAGACACTCTGGTACTTTTTGTCCACGGCAAAGATGAGGAGAGTGTTGGTGGCCTGCAAGAGCGATCTGATCTGACTGATCGACGGGTAATCCTGAAAAAAAAAAAAAGAATTAAGGGAAGATGATGTGTGGGTAAAAGACTGTGCATGAAAATATGTAGATTTTTGTGTCTCTCACTTGTACTTAGTTCTCCGACTTATTCAAACATCTTAACGTCACGCAGTGTCTTTCACCTACAGTACGTATGTTGTAACGATTATCACATCTCGGTTCAAATATATATAGTTGAACAGCATACGAACTTGGAAATTATGCTGCAGTACCAAATAAAATTCCCAGGGGGAGGGGCAAAATCTGGTAATTTGTTTGGTAGGTCAAGCACTAACGACAGGGTGTGACGTTGGGTGGGGATGGTGGAGGTGGTTTATACGGAAAAATATAACTTTCTGCAAACTAGCTGTGATGGACAGACCTGCGTGTTTGCAAACTCCTCCATGTAGGTTCCCTTGGGGTCCAGGTGGCACTTCTCGTCGTTTTTCTTGACGATGCCGCCAAGCTTGCCGTCCCCAGCGGAGTGAAACTGCGCGTCGCTGGCGTACAGGATGATGTGGGTCGAGGCTTCCCGCCAACCGATCTTATCCTGATAAGAAAAAAAATCAACAAGGTGTTGTTAGAAATCAATTCCTTTGAAAATGCGTGCGTGGAATTTTTAGAATATTTGGCAACTCAATCGCAGTACTATACTAACGGCTCTGTCACTGAGGCGTCGCCCAAAAGACCCGTCATCATCAGTAGCTCATATTCTCAAAGCGAGGGTTCGAAACCCCTCGATGAAAACCTCTGCTAGGAGAATTGTAGCCCATTCTCTTACGCAGAGCCTCTGCTAAACAGGGCTGTGGTTTCCACTTTTGTGAGAGTGGCCTCGAACTCGCTGTCAGCCAATCAGAGAATCGGCTTTACTTTAAAAAATTCAGGCGATTTCCTAAATTAACTAGTTAGTTTCGAGACCGCGCCAACAAAAGAGGAAACCTCAGCCCAGTTTAGCACAGCTTCTCCACTGTATGTTACATAGACCTCTGTCACTGTTTGAGATAATGCATCAATTTTACAGCTCACCCTGCAAACCAGCGCCTGAAGCATGCCGTCGAACCCTCCCTCTGCAGCGTCCAGGTTCCCGGAGCTCCGGATTTTCCCGACCTCGTCATTAAACACGACCGCGTCGTCCGTGAGCGACAAGGCGTTGATGTAGCTGAACGGGGGAGCGGCGCCTGGACTCGGCTCCTTCAGCCTGGAACACAGGAGGGGAGGCAGGGTGAAGAGAAAAGCTTTATTTACGCAAAAAAAGTACAGCGACCTTCGTACGGTCAACTGCAAAACGGAAATACAAAATACATCTTGAAGTTCTACTTACTAAGCTGCATGTATAAAGGCTAAAATGAATAAATCTGTGGTATCTTCTTACAACCAGTGACAGGGTGTTTGGGCCAGAACCTAAAAGGGTTCAGGGTGAGAATCATGGGTCCCCTGACTCAGGTGAAAATGAGTACCTAGCTTCGGATAGGGACGACTCTCGGATAGGACGCTAAATGGAGGTCCCTTAGTTGAAGCACCGCGTGCTAGGGGAAAAGTGTCATAGGGGGTGAGTGTGATGCATACGTACTTTTCCGGTGACGTATCCACGTAGGGAGACACGGTCTTGTCCACAAATGCGCCGAAGCCCACGTTGAAGTTCCTGGTAAGTTTCCTCAATTCGGTGGCTGAAATTTGAAAACACGAATAAGTATACAAAATGAACATCAGACAAGTTCATACGGTACCTACTCACGGTGTAACATAAGTATACTTTGGCATATTTGAAAATAATGGGCTCACTCCCTGAGAACGTTGCCAAAAACGTTTTGGCAAAGAGTTTGGATATTGCACATACTTTGATGAATTTCGTTCGTTACTTTTTTTTGCCTTCCTACGACCAAGAAGAAAATGTGCTGCCACCCTAGTTACCTAGGCGGGTATCTGACTAGACTGAGCTTGAAAACTATGCCACGTTTGCGAATTTTTGATTAGTCAATTTTCCATTGCTGTCACACAGACGTGCGACGCGCCCGGAATGTCACCAATGTTCTCAGTTTTGGTTCCAAATCAGATGGGTAGTAAATTTTGAAATCGTAATCCATGAAATAAGGTCAGTGTGCCCTATATATATATATAGTGTTAACTTGTTAGAATGCTTGTGAGAACTCACTCAGCGTGCCGGCAAGCGTCTTCAGGTTTTCCAAATCGTCCTTCATAGAATCGGACAGGTCCATAAGGTAGTACAGGTCAGCAGGGTAGTCCTTCGGGCGGTACACGTTCATGGTGAAGCTGTAGGTAGATCCTGGAGGAGTGGAAGGTGTTATTATATTTACAGTAACGCTAGGGAAACGTAGCCTCCATAGCAGGCTCTGAACCGGCCTTTTTGGGGGCTAAATGATACACCTTTTGCAGCCAGCCCGTAACCATCAGCCACCCGGCAAAATGGTTACGGGGGTGGCTGATGGTTACGGGCTGCCTGCAAAAGGTGTATTATTTAGCCCCAGAAAAGGCCGGTTCAGAGCCTGCTATGGAGGCTAAGGGAAACGTATTGTTTCTGATCCGGGTTTTTCCCTCGTCTCCAAACAAATAAGGTCAACGACCTGGACCAAACGGCTGTCACCATGGTTACAGGAGGTGTAGCAGACACCCTGTTTAGTTCGATTGCATATTGTAGCAAGTGGCAGGACAGTGCTGAAGAGGCTGGTCACTATGCACTTGAATATGTTCGAATGGGAATAGATAGTGCAGTAGTTTGGTAGACCAAACCATGTGAAGTCTGATATTATTCCTTTTACAAAGATATCTCTTTGCGCGTAGTAAAGCGATACACATAACATGAATAGCGAATTGCCATCATAGTTTAATTTTCCTACCCTATTTGCACAGAACATTCATGCTTACATTGCTAAAGAAGTATGAAAAATGTAACGGTTACACGACATACACAACCACATGATTTCCAAACGATAAGGAGAAGAACTGGCACCTTTTCTCATATCCAGCTTGAGTTCCTTTGGAGAAATGCGGTTGATTCTACTTAAGGTATCGTCGTCGGATTGACGCTTCTTTCGCCCGGTTCCATCCCCGCCAGAATTCATAAAGTCGTCAAGACTGAAACACATGAATGAAATTTATTGCTCAACAATCGCACATGGTACAATGTATGGCTTTATACACGTATCAACAATGCTGCAAGGCCAATCTATCCTACAGATCTAACTACATGATATCATATAACGGTATATCGATTATAATATGATGTATGGGTAATTCACTCTCGCTTTAGGAATGATGTATAAATATACAAAAACCATGGGAAACGGTGTGCAAGAAAAGTGTCCTAACTGTCGATACTTCTGTGCACTTCCGAAGTCAAAGATGAAGTAAATTCCGACCACCGAATGAGGCTGAAATCCCGCAGACGAATTGATGATGATTTTATTCAGTAAGAAACTCGCGGGTTATGTTGCAACATGATCCGAATTCCGTTCTTAGTACAAATGTATTTCTAGATACAAACTTGTTGCAATTCCAATAATCACAATAGAATAATCACAATAGAACAATCACAATAGAATCACAATAGAATCCCTACGGTATATAGGAGGAGTTCATTCTGGGCACCTATCATCAGTACCTGTGGATCTAATTTTCAATACATTTTCTTTTCAAAGGCTAAAAAAAAGAAAGAACTGACCTGCTGAAGAAGTCGTCGCGGCCTAAGCCGCCTTCTCCCCCAATGGAGCCAGAGAACGAAGATGAGCTACTGCTGGACGAGGACCCTGTGTAGAGATTGACAGTGCAGTTAGCACTACGTCAAATGTGAACCTCCATTAACATTAATCCCACGGGTTACATAAATCCGCCACTTTGAAAAACAGTGGGTTTGGGAGGTCTCTAGATCTCGTACAGCACTCTACATGTGTTAGATATACAGGAGTGCATAATTATCATACTGGGGGACGTTGGGTTGGAGATCTTTTGGGCGTATCTTTTCAGGGTGGCGGAATTATGTTAGTAAATGTTGTTGCTGTTGTAAAACGTACTACGTAAAACATCGATGCCGCATTCAAGCGGTAGGCAATATATTTTTTTCTTTCTTTCTTTATTCTTTATTAAAAATTGCAACAAGACAATAGATAGTGGAGCGCCAGGCAGCCAATTTGATGTTGCGGACCACTTAACATTATAATTACATTGAAGTACAACAATAAAATACTAGAGACAATTCAGTATACAATTCAAAGTAATGCATTTAAGTGCACATTGGCAATATTTTCGCCTGAAGAAGGTAATATGAAGAAAGTTCGACATCTTTATGACAAAATGAATCATCAGTATAATACCTCCACCTCCTCCAAAACCCCCGGATGATCCTCCACTGTCTCCAGTCCCTCCTCCGAAGAAAAATCCTCCTCCGGAACTACTTCCCCCTCCTCCGGAGCTGCTACTTCCGCCGCCTCCTCCTCCTCCGCCTCCTCCTCCGCCTCCTCCACCACCGCCACCTCCTCCGAAGGAACTCCCTCCTCCCCCGAAAGAACCCGAGGAACCAGATATAGAGGTCGAGGACGATGAAGACGATGAAGAAGAAGATGACGATCCTACATTAGGAATAACGATGTAGTAGTCATTTTACTTTCGCGGAAAGCGAGGGAGTCGAAGAAGGACGAACGTCTTTGCTTCTTTAAAACCGGTTTAGAATCAGAACATCCGTGTTATCCACGCTTTATGCCAGGGTTACATTTTTGAACTCGGCAGGGCAGTTTTCGGGGTGTGACATGAAAGACAGCAAAACATACAAAACGTTAAATGGTCATAATCTATGCATATTTCTTGATATACTCTTTCGCTTTTTTTGTGTTTTTTGTGTTCCAGCAATCAGCCCGGCCGGGCCGGGCCACGGTTTGGAAATGTGACTTTGACATGAACCATCTAGTGGGACGCCGTAGAAACCATTTCACGTCCAACCTAATACCGCGAAGCTTCAAGTCA